>NC_071499.1:113750000-115000000 GCF_028408465.1 Anastrepha ludens | reverse complement strand
AATCGAGGATGTCGTGTAAGTTTCCTTTTCCAACACGAAAACGCACCAGCTCACGCCTCATCAGCTATGGTCGCAGAATTAATGGAAAAAGGGTTTCAGCGCGTTTCACATCCTCCATATTCCCCAAACTTGGCTCTCTCGGATCCCTCGGACTTCTTCGGACTCTTCCCCAATTCGAGGCATTGACTGGCGGGAAAAGATTTTATGCAAACGAGGAGGTAATCGCAGAAACGAATGGCTATTTTTCAGACCAGAACAAATCCTATTATTCGGAAGGAATCAACAAATAAAAATAGCTAAGTACGAAGTCTATAAACCTATGTCGAAAAATGAAAAAGGTGTACCCCGAACAATTAAGTAGTTTTTATTTTTGCACAGACTTTTCAAACGTTCCCTCGTAAGTTATAAAACTGGGAAATGGGAGGTCTTTCTCAGCTGTCGTCCTCTGCGAGTGTTACTCCTGCCGACACCCATTCCATTAGAGGAAAATGCGCTAGCTGTCCGAGATCCATTCATCGACCAGCGCAAAAGACAAGAATTGCTTTAGAAAGTTGGAAAAAGTAGTAGCACACAACGGACAGTACTTGGAAACGTAAATATCACTTTTAAATTGCTTCTTTCAATAATAAAGGATTTTCCAATAAGAGGTGTTATTTAGATATTCAAAGAAAATGCTATTTTTTAATATAAATGATCGGTTGTTTATTTCATTATAGAGAGGAAGGTATGGCGTTAATAGTGGAAAATAACATCAGGCAAATGACCACCACGACCACGCTTTCAGGACGATGTCCCTTTCATGAAATTTTCCATAACCGAATTGCAAAGTGGCTGCCCTATGTCCTCAATAGCCTCACGAATTCCATCTTTGAGGACTTGAATCGACCGTGGGCTATTGGCGTAGACCTTCTTTTTCACGTGGCCCCAAAGAAAAAAGTCACAAGGTGTTAGATCACAAGATCTCGGTGGACAATTGTGATCACCTCTTCGAGAGATAACACGGGTCGGAAACTTACCCCGTAAAAGATCAATGGTTTCGTTGCTTGTGTGGCACGTAGCGCTGTCTTGTTGAAAGTAAACGGTGTCCAGATCAATACCATCCAATTCCGGCCATAAAAAATCTTTAATCACCTCTCGATAGCGCCTGTTAACACCTGTGATTGGAAAACACTTTAGCTTAAACAGCGCAAGATATTTTCCTTCAACATTCAAAAAATCTCAAAATTATTATTTTTTTTTCAAAAAATTTTCAGTTAACTTCTTATTATACTCAAGCCTACAAATAAAACCATTTTCAGAAGAATTTACGGCAAGAGCTGCTGGATCACTTGACATGGAATCGCTTCTAAATATCTTTTGACCAAAAATTATTTCATTCATTATTTGGAAATGGGTTCCCAAATGCATGGCTTTAGTCTATTTGTATAGAAAAATCGCGCTCCGCAGATAAAGCTTGGGAGACAATGAGCCATAAGCGTTCTTCTTCTTTTTCTTCTTCTTCTTCTTCTTCTTCTTCTTCTTCTTCTTCTTCTTATTCTTTTTCTTCTTCTTAGCGTCACAGTCCTTGGTGAACAATTGCCTTCTTCACCGGCGTTAATAAGTCATTAATTCTATACCCGGCACCCTGTATGTATTTGAAATTTCTATAAAAACGAGGCGAATAAAACAATTTGTTTGTAGACATTTTCAGTAAAATAAATTGATTTCAATGAATTTCATACAAATATTTGATTCACACTTTATATTATAAACAATGGTCACACTTGTTTGCTTAAATGAAGGCGTGAGCACAGAACTTTCGCGCTATTTTCTAAATTAGTAAAGAGCTAATCGTCTTTGAGAGTTAATGTGCGCGCGCGTTGCAAACAAGAAAAAGTACCGAATATGAGTCGCTTGCGGTTGAGATTTAGACAATTTCTAGCCTTCATAATTGCTTTCCAGGTACTCTGCCTGCCATTCGCTGTCGCTGTTATCACCTTTCCGCAATGCGATCTGATAAGCATGAATACGAATTGTAGCTGTAAACGGGATGACAATAAGAATATGGAAATTGTTTGTCCACTCAACATAACAATACTTATTTATAGAAGCGTACAAGTGGATGTGAACTGCCGCGGCATGCGAACGCGACTGATAGTGACGCGCACATCGACGCGCTACCTGCCCTACCCATCGGACCCGATCTATTGCTGGTGGTGTTGCGCGGTTGCAACAACTTGGATACAATTTTACGTCGCTTGAGCATACACAAAGTAAGTTTGTTGGAACTAAGCGCTGGCACGCATACAACAAAACTAACACGTCAGCAACTACCGAAAGAACTGCCGTTGACGAGCTTGAAACTTACCGATTACACACAGTTAGCGACTGAACTGTTTGCTGATTATGCGCAATTGAAATTTCTTGAAATAGAAGCTGCAGTACTTGAGTTGGCGCCTAATGTATTCCAGCCTCTGTCCAACTTAGTAGGACTCACATTGAAAGGCTCCATTGCGCAGCTGCCGCTAGAGATATTTCACGCACAGCGTCGTCTCATAAATGTGGTGTTTAGGGATGGCGCGTTGCAGAGTCTGCCGTCAACCGATTTTAAGCACATGCCACAGTTGCAATCTTTACACTTGCCACGTAACAAACTCGCATATATGCCAGCGAATATATTAGCGCCCCTCGTCGAGCTGCAACGCATCCATTTGAATGAGAATCGCTTGCGCGCTGCCCGCCTCGTTGCTGGAGCAGCAACTTAACCTACTTTACATCGATTTAAGTGAAAATCAGCTACAATCGCTGCCACCCAAACTATTTGCGCGCACATTCCGCTTACGAGAGCTACGCCTCTCACACAACCAATTGCATAGCATACCAAGCGAGCTGCTCGCGCCGCTCAACTACCTCAATCTGCTACATTTAAACAATAATCAACTGAGCGGCATACATCCGCATATATTCGCAAACAATAGTCAGCTGCAATACTTACATTTGCAGTACAATCAAATTAAGATACCTGCAGCGCAAATGTGTGCGACCTTCATGCCGCTCACACAACTAGGCGAACTCTTTTTGCACAACAACGCGCTGACACATTTATGCGAACAACCATCCGCTCAAAAAATGGCAACTATTGATTTGTCCCATAATCGCATCGAAACACTGCAAGCGCCTGGTTTAGTTGCGCTCGCCTGCAGCTGGGTACGTGTGGATCTATCGCACAATGCGCTTCGAAGTATTTTAGTGCCTGCGCGCATCTACAGCAGCAAGGAGAGACCTGCGCTCAAGTGCGAGAGCACCGTAGTGATCAGCTACAATGCGCTTCACTGCGACTGTGAATTAGTGAATTTTGTGCTAGGCAACCATCGGCGCTTTCTGAACGAGTATACGCGGTTGAACACTACCCAACTGAGCTGTGGCTCGCCACCATTACTGCGCGGTCGACTTGTTGATACACTGCAACCCGGTGAGCTTCTGTGTCCCGTTGTCAGCGATTTATGTCCCCACCGCTGCCGCTGTTGGGCGCGTACTTATGACGCTACGCTCGTGGTAAACTGCACGCAGGCGCAACTCAAAACTTTGCCCGCAATACCAACTCTCTCGACTACACCGCTTATGGCTATAGAATTGCACATAGATGACAATGAAATTACTGCGCTACCTTTAAACTCAACCAACGGTTATACAAATGTAACGCGCCTTTACGCGGCTGGCAACCAACTGAGCAGTATTGAAGTGTTCCAACTGCCCGCACGGCTCACACACCTCGACTTGCGCCACAACCGCTTAACGTGGCTCAACAGCGATTTCTTTAAGCTACTGAACGCCACTCAAACACTTCACGCTTTGTATTTGTCGCAGAATCCGTGGGCGTGCGATTGCGCCACCGAGCAATTGCTCATCGCCGCTAAGGTGCATCACAATCGCATACGCGATATAGATGAGCTCAGCTGCGCTGATACGCGCTATGCAAAAATACTTGAACTTGCTTTCAGCGATATCTGTCCCATGGATTTGACTCCACTATTCGCCAGCATAAGCCTGCTGACTGCTGGATTTGTAATCGCCGTCGCCAGCACGCTCTATTTCAAATATCAGCTGGAGATCAATGTGTGGCTGTACGCACACAATGCCTGTCTTTGGTGTGTCACGGAGAGCGAGTTGGACAAAGATAAAGTGTTTGACGCATTCATCTCATATTCGCACAAGGATGAACGTTTCGTTACGCAAGAGCTGCTGCCGGGTCTAGAGCATGGCGATATACCATTTCGTGTGTGTACACATGAACGCAATTGGCTAGCCGGCGCCTATATTCCTGAACAAATAGTCGAGTCTGTGGAGCAATCGCGTCGCACAATAATTGTGCTCTCGCAACACTTTATCGAATCGCCGTGGGCGCGCATGGAATTTCGCACGGCACATCAGAGCGCTTTGAATGAGGGACGCACGCGCGTCATTATTATTATGTATGGCGAAGTCGTGAATATGGATGCGCTCGATACGGAGCTGCAGGCGTATTTGAAGATGAACACCTACCTGAAATGGAATGATCCTTGGTTCTGGAGCAAATTACGTTACGCTATGCCTCATAAGCGGCGAAATGTAATGAATGAGACGAATGAGCCGCGCTTCGTGTATAGCGCTATGGAATTAATAGAGCTTAGTCGACGTGCGCGAACCGCAACAACACTAATGTGAGCGAGGGCCATAGAGAGGTTTCAATGTCAAGTGATCAAAGTACTTTGGACTACGACGTCAACTCTTCTAAAAATTGATTTATTTGTAGGTTTGAGTATAATCAGGAGCAAACTGAAGAAATTCTGAAAAAAATTAATAACTTTGAAAACTTAAGAAATTTTGAAAAAAAAATGAATAACTGAGATTTTTTCAATATTGAAATTTTCTTTTAAATTAAATATCTGTCTATTAACATAATTTTAACATTTCAATATTTTTTTGTTCTTTTTTTAATTTTTATGATAAAATATATGTACTTAAAAAAACTATTTTGCGAAAAATATATATATTTTTGTTCATTTTTGGGAAAAAATATTTTTTTGTCTTTTTGAAAAACATCCCTGCCCTAGCTGAGACTATGAAGAAAACTGAAGAAATTTTGAAAAAACATTAATAACAGATTTTTTTTCAAGGTTGAAAAATTTTTTTAAATGAAATATCTGCCTAATAACACTTTAATAATTTTTTTTTTCTTTTAAACTTTTATAATACAATATATGTAAATACTTAAAAAACTCGTTTGCGAAAAAATTATATCTTTTTGCTAAACATTTCTGGGAAAAATTTTGTTTTTTGAAAAACTTCCCTGCCCATCACAGCTGAGACTGTGAAGAAATTGTGAAAAAAATTATTAACTGAGATTTTTTCAAAGTTGAAAGCTTTTTAAAATGAAATATGGGAACTTCCACAGAAAAGTGTACCTTAACCGAAAACCAAGACTATGATTAAACAAAAAAAATTGCTTGATTTATTAAAAAAAACTATTTAAATATCATAAAAGTAGTATTTTCAAAATTTTCCTTAATTGCGTTCTTGAGTTATGGGAACACAAATTTCATGTTCACTTGGTGATCAGTTTTTTTTATTTACAAGAGCGTTTTCTCTTTGCTGTTTAAATTTCTAAGAGTAACTCTGCAATTCAACTCTAATAGCTATATTACAATTTGGCAATAACAACAACTAGACGTAAAACCAATGTAAAAGAGCAGTGACGTTTCAATTAACGGTAAATTTTGCATTTACTTTTAAAAGATATTCATCAATAACGCCACGCCATACAGATGCTATTTAGTCTTATTATAACTGCGCTGGCGATTGTAGATGCAAATAATTTGGTATTTTAATAAAAGTTGATGAAGTTTACAAATTAAATTAAAAACTACGCCATTTAAGCAAGGAATTTCTGTCGTATTGAGCTTCAAAGTTTCGTAACGTCACGCCATATTGTAAGTAATTTTCTCGATAGGTCATGGCTTTTTCTGAATTATAATGCAATCATGTCTTATGTAGATGGATTCTTCGAGTAACTGTAAAAAATACTCAAAGTGCTATAGGGAAAAACTAAAAACTGACCCACTGAGGCTGGAGAGAAGCCGTTTAAAAGCAAAAGAGAGGGCATCAAAGTACAGAAAAAGGTTAGAATCCAGCAAGTATAAAAGTGATGCAATAAGAAAACAAAATTGTAAAAGACAACAAGCATTTCGCCTGAGAAAGAAAAATGAATGTGCCAAAGAATATAGCCCAGAAGCCAATCAGCCCTATAAATGCAGGCAAACAATAGGAAAGGCATTAAAAAAAGCCAAAACTGCTTTGCCGGCCGACCCACAGAAAAGAAGGTATATTGTTGATTTGTTATACAAAAAATATGGTACATTATCATTGAAGAACGAATGTAAATCGGCAATACAAGAAAAAAAAACAGTTTGTCGTAGACTTTTACTGAAGAGATGATATTAGTGTCCAAGCCGCAGGTAGAAAGGACACATTGATTGTCGATGGGGAAGTAGTGGCCAAGCGTTTTATGGTGCTATCTGTTGCTGAGTCGTACGAACTCTACAAATGGGAGAAAACTACTAACTTCGTTAGCAAGTCTGCATTTTACGAATTACGACCAAAACATGTGCAACTATCATGCAAGATATCACATAATATGTGTGTTTGTAAGCATCACGCCAGTTTTGCATTTGTTTTGGAAAGCAGTGCGGGTTTTATAAAATCTTTGTCATCCAACTTTGAAAAATTTCTCGAATCTGCTTGTTGCAACATTAAAAACGAAAAATGTATGATGAACAAGTGCAAACATTGTGTTCAGGATGTAAGAAATGAATTAGTGCCCTTAAAATATTGGCCATTGATGGATGAATCTGTTAAATGGAAACATTGGCGGAAAGTTGAAGACCGCATTGCTTTCACATACACCGAAGGATCTTTGTCTGATCTTTTGTACGAACTAGATGCCCAGTTACCTTTGTTTAAACGCCACTTTTTTATTAAACGTTCCGAACAAAACTATTTCGAAAGCAAAAAAATGACATTAGCTCAGACGATCTAATTTTTCAAATTGACTTCGCAGAGAATTATAGGTTAACTTGTCAAAATGAGGTGCAAAGCGCACATTTTAGCTACCGTCAAGTTACCATTTTCACTTGCGTTGCTTGGCTGGTTGGCGAAGTAAAATCAGGCAATTTCAAAATATTTATATTTTTTCGGATGGAAGTAGCTCTCAGTTTAAAAATAAGTATATTGCGCGAAGCCTGTCAGATTTTGTTTTTGAATTTGGTTGCAAAGTTTTAGAGTGGAATTATTTTGCAACTTCTCATGGTAAAGGTGCGGTCGATGGGGTAGGAGCAACGATAAAACGAAAAGTTTGGCAGGTAACAAAAACGAAAAATATAATTTTGGATACTGCAGTTTCTTTTTACCAATGTGCTCGAAATCATATATTTGGAGTTAACTTAGTTTACATTCCCACACAGCAAATAGAAGAGTTTTCTGTTTTGCTAATAGAAAAGAGGAATGAGTTGCCGAAAATTTCTGGAATACATAAAGTTCATCATTTATCAAGCAGCGAAGACAGGCAAATAAAAGCAGCCGAGACTGCGTTTTCACATAAAAGTGTTGTATAATAATAATGGCAAAGCGATTGCAGCGAAAGCAGCGACACGCATGAATGCTATATCGAAATGGAATAAGTATCTTGGCCATTCGGCCATACTGAACAGGAACACTGTTATCTCTTCTGACATAGACTATCATGTAAGTCTTCCATCACCACCCTTGCTATTCTCCTGTTCACTCCCAACTAGGGAAGAATGGAAGACAAATCTAACCGAAATCAATGGCCCTCTGACTATATATACAGATGGTTCAAAACAAGACGGCAAAGTGGGATTTGGAATCTTTTCCAATTCCCCTCACATCAATCTATCATTTAGATTACCCGACTACTGTAGCGTATTCCAAGCGGAAGTATGCGCTATCTGGTATGCTGCGAAAACTCTCTTAGAAAATAGAATATCACTAGAGGATATCCGCTTTTTCACCGACAGTCAAGCGGCCGTTCGAGCACTCAGCTCCTCTTATACCCACTCAGATGTGGTTCGATCCTGTCTCTTATCTCTTAACGAGATAAGTGTTCAGAATTCTGTCCAAGTTATCTGGATACCGGGTCACAGTGGATTCGAAGGTAACTGCAAAGCTGATGAGCTCGCAAGAGCCGGAGCTGCGCAATCAAATGTTAGTAACTTACCCACAATCCACATTCCGCTCTCAACATGTAAATTACTCATTGATCGAGAATTTCACATCATTGCTGATCGGAGGTGGCGAGTGAAACTACTTGCGTTACGACCAGACAAATCTGGCCATCCTACAATCTGAAACAGACAAAAACCCTTATAAGTCTTTCGAAACACGAACTAAGGCATATAATATCTCTTATCACCGGCCACTGCCTGTTGGGCACTCACGCACGTCGGCTCGGGGTTCCTCAGAACGACCTGTGCAGATACTGCGAGGACGAAGATGAGGAAGTATCGAGTAGACATTTGCTGTGCAGTTGTCCCGGTCTAGCCAGAAGTCGCCTCGCTCTTCTTGGCTCTCCAACAATTGACAATCTTTCAGTACTCTCGAACCTGAAAATCGAATCTCTCATCAAATTCTCGAAACGAATTAATATCTTTGACCAAAATCCACAATAAAAATCTCGGTTAGGTGGGGAAATCATGTAACATAATGAGCTCTAGGGCAACACAACGGACCCAACTTGCGGTCTATGTGGCACTCCGATGCGGGGTCACCCTTAAACCAACCAACCAACCAACCATAATAGTATTAACTTGGAATATTTAAATAAACAAAATCGTATTTTTGAAATAAAATTCATGTTTTATTTTTAAACGTCAAAAGTTATGTGCCTATTTATTTGGTTTATTTTCTCAAAACATCAAAATCAGAGCGCTAACCCGAATTGAATATCTACATACACCCCTTCTATTTGAAAGTTCTACAAAAAATGTAAAAATTGGTATATCAACAAAAAAAATAATTTATATAAATTTCAGTAACACAACGTCAGGTAACGTCGCGCCTGAGACTTTGTGTGGTAAAAAAAAAAAACCGAAACCATTTTTTTAACATAGGAAATTGGAATGTGAACCTTAAATATTTAAATATCCTGACAAAAAGTTTCACTCGAATAGTTCTACAAAATTCGAAGAATTTTGCTTTTTCAAAATTCAAGATAAGGGGGACTTCCGTGTTTTGTAACGTCACGCCAGCCTATATATTTGCTTATATTATTTAGTGTTGTTAATAAATTTCGGTAACTTGTTTACTAAAATAAAGTCCCCTTTATTACAATGCAATGCAAATGTTTCGATGTTAAGTAAAGCATTTTTTTTTTTTTGACATTTAGTCATACAAATGTCACGTCACGCCAGTTTGGAAATACCCATACCTGCCTACTAACATTTTAATATTTTTTGCTTTTAAACTTTTAGGATAAAATATATGTAAATACTTTAAAAAAGTTGTTTTACGAGAAACATTACATCTTTCTGCGCAAAATTTTAGAGAAAAAAAATTGTTGTTGGCGATTTATATAAAACACACCCGCCCTTGGATTTTGTCATTATTTTTTAATAATAGCTAAGGCTATGCTCAATAATAGCTGCAAGCTTCATAATGAAATGGTTAATATATATATATACCACAAATCACCTATATTACACAGACTGAATGTCAAAATTGTCAATTCATTGAATCACACATTGTTTTACTTCCTGTTTGATCGAATAAACGAGAACACGTTCCAACAAGACTCGGCGATTCAATACATATTTTCAATAGGTTCTGGGCTAAGCACGATTCCACTGCGTCTGGATAGTTCCCATTTAACCACAACTGCGAACAAGAGCCTGCGAACAAGCCTCAAAGAAAAAAATTTGAGAACAGAAGAAAATAGAAATCCATAGAAACGGAAAAAACGTGATTTTCGGAAGTAGAAATTTAAAAATGAGTTTTTCGACAATTAATATTGAACGTCTGAATGAAGAAAATTTTGATACCTGGAAAATACAGGTTGAGCCCATTTTAATTAAAAATGGGACGTGGAAATACGTGAATGGCAGCTGTATAAAACCAGAAGCGCCACCCGAAACAGTGAACGAATGGATAGATAGCGATGCCAAAGCAAAACAGATCTGGTGTTATCAATCTCTCCAAGCGAATTACTGCAAATTAAATGCTTAAGTCGTACATCGAAGGATATTTGGGATAAGCTTCATTCGGTATATCAATCCCGCGGACCCGCACGTCAAGCAGTGTTGCTCAAATCGCTCATATTGCACAAAATGACACCCGGTGATGATATGCACGAACATTTGCGAAAAGATAGGCCACATAGCAAGAGATTGTAAATCCAAAATGATCCGGTACGCACAATGTTTCGTTAAGTGTAACGTTACAACCGGTATTCGATTTGATTTCCACTATTCCGCGCCCTTCTATTTTCGTAAAGCTATCATTCGCTAATGCTAACGTTTTGCCGTTTAAGGTTTCAAAATAACGAAATTTTTCACGCAACGCGCACATGTGCGACGATGCCTCTGAATCTAGACACCATCTGCCACTCATATTTACGCTGCTTTCACCTAAAACGATCTCTTCAACTTTGCACGACGAATGGTTTTGTTTTTGCCTCTGTTGCTTTCTGTGCTTGAAAATTTTGGATTTACAATCTCTTGCTTTGTGGCCTCTCTTTCCGCATGTGTGCCAAGCGTATTTGAAAGATTGTTTCTGTTGATCTGCGCTTGCTGTGTTTGGTGATCGGCCTCCGCTCTTATTTAAGTTACGCCTGTTCGCATACAATACGTCTTCGGGATCTGCTACTTCATTTCGTTTCCGTGCTTCGAACTAATCTAACAACTTCACTATCAGCATTTCGAGTTTCGGTAGTTTTTCTTGCGTCATAATTGGGACTTCCTCCAGCATATTGGGCAGAAGCTATCAATACCGCAAACTATTCGCGCAATCGTTGTCCGTCACAAAGTTTAAATGGTGAAGTTCCCTACCAAATTAGGATGGGTAGGACTCCATATGTCAGCTATTTACAAGAGTTCGGCTGCACGGCGTACATGTTAGACAAAACTGCAAGTAAGTGTAAATTCAAGTCGAAGTCCATCAAATGCACATTTGTAGGTTATTACGACACGTCGAAGGGTTACCGTCTTTGTGACCCCGTAGCCAGAAAAATACGTCGAAGTACAGATGTTGTGTTTGTACCGCAAGAGACGAAGAGTTTTTAACGAAAGACATCGAAATATATACGCAGTTGGAACAAACGAAAGGAAAGGAACCAGTAATTTTCCCGTAAACCAACAACAACAATCTCAATAAACTGAAGATTTGGGCGTCCATGCGGCACGAGCTCTTAAACGATGTAGAGGTCGCCGAAAGAAAATTAAGGTCATGTCCCACGGTAGACTACGGTTAGAATACAATATGGTACCAATTTTCGAAATGTCAACAACTGACGAAAATTCCACCAGTGATCCGGAAGCGGTGCTCGAAGATGAACATCACAGTACAGCATTAGCTCATAGCATCGACCCAGAAACCAGTACAGAAGCCCTCTCAAGTCCTAAAGCAACCGAATGGAAAAAAGCCATGATAAAATAATACTGAACGCTCATGTCAAATAATACTTGGGAAATCGTAGATCAACCGGTTGGGAAAAAGATCGTCGAATCTAAGTAGACTTTTCGAACCAAATACAAATCAGATGGCAGCGTTGACACCAGAAAAGCTAGACTGGTAGCAAAAGTATTCACTCAAAGGGCTGGAATTGATTATAATGAAACCTTTGCACCTGTCGCTAGGCTAAACACCATACTTTGGCTAATGGCCTTTTCAACAATGGGTTTAGTGGTCCACCAACTCGATTTTGTAAGTGCATATTTAAAATGAACTGTAGAAAACGAAATATACATGACTTTGCCCAACGATTTGCATGAGATATTGAGCGATACTGAAGCATCTCAATACACGAAAGGCAACACCTGTTTATTAAAAAAGGCAATCTATGGCCTAAAGCAGTAGATTCTGATACTAAAAGCTAGATCAGAAGAACCAAAAACAGCTCCTTAGAAGGGTTCGCCTATGCCGATTGGGGGTCAAATATTGACAACAGAAGATCATGTACCAGGTTTGCATTTAAATTAGCAAACGGAGCAATAAGTTGGCCATGTCAAGCACCGAAGCCGAGTATATGGCGCTTTCTGATTCAACCAAAGAAGCAATACACTTGAAGAGGTAAGTCAGAGAAATAACTGACGAAGACAGAACAGTAATTATCTACAATGACAACCAAGGCGCTGGGAGTAAGAGTCCAATTTTCCTTAAACGCACCAAATACGTCGATATACGTCATCACTTTGACCGTGAAGCTGTTGAAAGAAAAGGCATTATTATAAAATATATTAGCACTGAAGAGATGCCAGCGGACGTTTTGACAAAAAGTTTGTCTGCAACCAAGCACATTCATTGTATACACAATCTCGGAATGAAACTAATTTAAGTTTTATATTTCGAGAATATGTACTTAATTTAATTATTATTGAGGGAAAGTGTTGAAATGGATAATATATCACAAATCTGGCATCACCTATATTACACAGACTAAATGTCAATTATGTCAATTCATTGACTCAGACATTTTTTTCACTTCCTGTTTGATCGAATAAACGAGAACACGTTCCAACAAAACTCCGCGATTCAATACATATTTTCAATAATTGTTTTGCTTAAAAAAATGTTTAAAAAATGAAAAATATTCGAAAATCTTCAATAGTCGAATAATTAGTCGAAGCGGTGATATCAGTTAGCACCAACGTGAATCTATTAAAGGTGGTATCGGTAAATCTGCTAATTTATTTATTTTTTTCTTGTGTCGACAGCCGTGTCCATGTGGCTGTCAGCCCAGAATGAAACGAGGCGAATTCATTCTTTGCTTTCTACTTCGCTTTGACAATCAAACGTACAAAACATTGTTGTTGGTCTAGGGCTACCTCCTTTAATGAATACACCTTAATTGGCACATAAAAGCTCTGTATTTCTGAAACCAAACGCACTGAAGACACAATTGTTTCATCACCAACTTATCATGTAAAATATTAATTGTCAATCCAGTCGACACACCTATAGCCTTCTTACTTCGCGCACTTCGTTCGCCAATCAGCGAGAATCATTTCGTGGTCAGTTTGACTGATTTCCTCGGTAACCACGGCTGCCGGGCTCCTCATCAAAAACGAATATTCGCCCACGTTTAAATTCGTTAAATCAATATCTTACTGTGGTCATACATGGCACAGCGTGCCCATTAGACAGCATCCTACTTTGCTTTTATCTCCTCGCATTTTTCCCCATCTAAAACAAAAAGCGAACTACCGAACGATACTGCTTTTGTTCCACCTTAACGAAAATCACGAAACACGTATACTCGAATAGCTGACAAATCTAAAATATGTAAGCTATCAATCAGTCTGAACTTTGTTTTGCCGTTATTTGATAGATGGCAGCGAATGCTACTAGCACCAACTACCCTCAGGAAAGCTTGCTGTCATCAACCAAGGATACTTTTTGAACCGCCCTTGTAAGTTTATTCAATTTTTTCGGGCGAAACAAAAATATATCGAAATAAACTAAATTTAGTACTACCATGAAAAAACTAAAGAACTCGCTGCACTTTCAGGGCACAAATAAGTGATTGAAATGAATGACAGCAAAAAACAGCTGATACAATACCGAGTAACTTTCCAATTTTATCAGGCTAACCACCTCGGTTACTGAATGTTAGTTACCGTTATTCCAGAAATTTTACAAAAACAAAATACATGGAAAGTATTTCCACATAAAAAATTATTTTTTAACCGAGCTCGGTCTGAATACCACATTCGTAATACAAAAATATCGCACACAACTGCACCCTCAACGGCAATTCGACGCCAGCAGAGTTTACCACTTCTACAGCTACACAGCAAAGAGCCATCAATGAAAACTTAGCTTGTCTCACTCAAACGTGTTGCAACATTCCATGTGAAATAGCAGCAAAAAAGCGCAACAACAAAGCAAAAGAAAAATAAACTGGTTTGAGAAAAAACGAAGCAAACGAACTTTGCCACAAATTACCTGTTTGCTACCGATTGCCCAAGTACCAGTTGTATTAATTCCTGCTGTTGTTGCTGTTGCTGTAGTGGTACACATTTGCTTATCGCATTGTGATTTTCTTTTTTGTGTTTCTTTCATTGCCTGCAAAATGCGCAGTGCAGCCGTTGGTAGCGAATTTGGGTCAATTGCTTGCTGTGCGTCTTTGAACGCCTGCTAAGGCGTCTAGGGCAAGTTCCTAGAATGGTTCGGTTTGTTCGTCGTTCGTGTTGCTCGTTGCTTGGCTTGCGCCGCACACTGTTCGGCACACAACAAGCGATGTATTTTTGTCATACTTTTTTTCTAATTTATTTTCACGCATCTAAATGTTTGTAAATAAAATATTTTATAAAAAATTAATAAATAGTTTTAAATTGTGTTTTTTAGTCTGTAAGAAAAGCAAAAATTTCTAGATTGTTAAAAGAAATAAATAAATACTTCACAGTAGCTGGAAAAAGCAGTTTCTTCCATAGCTGTAACTACTCCTCATGAAGACGACACAGTTCCTCACAAGACAATTTGTGTCTCCTGCACGATTCTTGAGGTATTCCGCATATTTTTTTCACATTGCAAAAACAGATTACTTCCATTATTCAAATCTAGCTTGTTCTGGTAAAATTTACGTTTTTTTGTTTTGGTTTTCTCTTCGTTTACCCTTGCTTTTGGCTTGGCAGCTAATTTCGATAAATTTCCGATACAAATTACGGAGACACCGATTTTTTCGTAAATCGCAAGGTAATTGAGACTGAATTACTTCCAAATGAGTTAATTTGCTCTACAAATTTTGTTTTGACAAATCAGGTAACTGGAAGAGTCATTGGAAATTGGATTAGAGAGTGCGAACTACGAATGGGAGATCGATTTACTTACCGTGGGAACATAGCAGTAAGCAGTAGGAATTTAGATGATGATTTTCATAACACAATTCACGCAACCAATTTTAATCAAGTTTTCACTAACCACATTTAATTCGTAACCCTACGATTTCTTCGATAGGGTTTTTCAGTAAGAGCGCTTCAACTTTTGAACTTTTTTGAATAAAACCCAAACGGTTTGACTTTTTTAACTAATTTTTTTTTTATTATCGAGTTTGAACATATACATTTAAGTATGAAATTCGATTTCTTTTGCATGACCACCGCGTGCACGTTTTACGAAGTCCAATCGTTGAACCCAATTTTCGACCACTCTTTTGCATAAATCGGCCGAAATTCCAGCAATTTCGCGTTCAATATTGGCTGTGAGCTCACAAATCGTCGCCGGCTTGTTACTGTAGACCAATGACTTCACATAACCCCAAAACGGGACGGCTTGTTAAATGGACCGTAAAATGTCCGTAATGCTCTTAAAGTAGCAGCAACAGAACGATTATTTTCATAAAAAATTTGCACGATTTGCAATGGTTGCTCAAGTGTGTAGCGTTCCATGATGAAATGTATACTAATGAAGTTTACAAATGACAAGCGAAAAATAAAAAATATTGCGTCGTTCGCCCTTCCTATCGGAAAAAAGTTGAAGCGCACCTATTGAATAACCCTATAGAACATTAGTTATGACGAGATATTCTGTATAGAAATGCGCGCGAAATAAGGGATGAAACGCTAAGGCTATGGCAAAACCGGACGGCTAGACTCATAAAAGACGTCGCTACATGGAATAACAGAAACTTCGGTGAAGTCAATTTTTATACAACCCAAATGCTTTCAGAGCACGGGTATTGCCAGAAATACCTGTTCAAAATAAGGAGAAGCGAAAATTGCAAAAGCGTATATGGAGATGCCGTCGAAGATGACGCTTAACACACATTCCAATGCATGCGTTGGGAATATTAAAGTCAAACCCTGGAGAATACAATCGCCCACATAACCACTGAAAATGTAATCGATAAGAGGCTAAGTAGCGAGGTAACGTGGGAGATCATTAGTGATTTCGCGGAAAGAATCATCCATATGAAAGAGCGGGACCTGGACGCAGGCATTTAGGCAAAGACCTTTCTAATGAGGAAGATGGAACACCACTCTGAAGTAATGCGAAGCGATTCCAAACGAGGGGGAGTTTTTTAGTCCCCGTACATACCATTGCTGCGACGGCAGCTATTTTAACCCTCCTCATCCACTAAACAAAAAACAAAAACTACTTTCGGAGATTTGCTATCGACTGCCGAGAGGTGGCCGGTATTGGTAAAAACTTCAATGATTTTGGTGTTTCGTTCTCGCAATGGGAACGAACGCAGGACACAAAGTTAACCAAATCCTCTATACATTCGAATTTTTACTTAACCAGCGTTGACATCCTAAATGCAGATTGCAGTGCAACTTTCTTACTTTCCCTGCTTTTGTCGTGCTTAAACTCTTCTATTGGCCTTGGTCTTTATCTCATTGACTGCTTGATGTCAGTCGTTGCTTTGTTCACCGGCAGTTTCATCAACATCAGATATTGGCTGTCATCAGTACTTTCGTATAGACGGTGTGTTGATTTCCCGATATATGTCCCTGCATAAATCGATTTAAAGCCATGTCCTCCATGCAGAGAATTCTAATGAGAAATTACAAAGTTTAGAAAAACTATTACTGATTTTATAAAATATTGCTCGTTTTTTTCCTACTTTCAAAAAAAAAAAATTGGTATGTGAATATACAAATTGGAGTCACCCCAAATTGTTCAAAAAATATGCTAGAAATCGCCAGTGAAGTGAGCAGCGACAGTGATTTCGAAGGGTTTGCGTGCACAGAATCAGAGCCTTGCGCCAAAGAGGAGTTAAATGATTTGATTTTCGGTGGTGTTGAGTTATCGAAAGAATCTAAAATGGGAAAACTTGTTGGCATTAAGGGGGTTTCTAGTGTAGAATTGAAATTGAAAAAATTGAAATTTTTAGTTTTGCATATTTTCAAAGCTTAGACATTTAAAAATATGTCATGAAGAGAACTTTTTAAAATTCATATTGTTTCGTGAGTTATAGCCTTTGGGTGGCATTACATCGGTTCCGATCCATCCGCTTCAACTCAACAAAAGACAGTTTTTCTCAAAACTACTTTTTTCAAGCTGGCGGTAAGGAATTTTCGAGTTCTAATGGACCGATTTACTTCAAATTTAGGGAAGATGCTCTTTATAAATTCCTTCATCGGATGACTCCAGCTCGAGACTATAACTTTTCAATTGATATTACTGGATCACAAATTTTAACTTTTTTTCTGTTGAGCTTAGAGTGAAAACAAAAAATATACGAAAAAATAAAAAGTTTTAAAGATCCTTTCTCTCAAAGTACAAATTTTTTAATATTTTTACAAAAAGAAATTTAAAAATCCGTTATGATAGTTCGTTATTTTTGAATCTGCAGGGCCTAGCAAAAAGTGTTTTACACACAGTTTATAGCAAATTTTATTACCTTTTAAAAGCCTTAAACGGTTTTGGAATCGCTCAATTCGTTTTCGAGATATATATGATTAAGTGGGCCGAATTTTTTTTTTTTTTTTTGAAATAACGGTAATTCGTAAATAACTCAAAAACGTTACCATAGAATAAAAAATAACCTTGATTTTCGGAATCAGACGGTGATTTTACATAGCAATTTCATAACGGCGTCTCTGGTGCCTTTTGGCTGTAAACCAGTGTATTTAACACGTTGGCTGCCACGTCGCACGTTTTCATGCGACACCTAAATGTTACCCTGAGGCCACGTCGCACATTTTCATGCGACACGTAAATGTTACCCCGAAGCCACGTCACACATTTTTGTACATTTTAATATAGAATTTTACATAGAATTTGGATTCTCTGGCCTGTGGTGAACATTTTGGTGTATTTCCCAAGGCCGTTGTGTATTTTTAATGTTATTTTTTTGGATAATAAAAAAGTTGTAAATTAAAATTTGTCTTTTTATTAATTCTTTTAAAAATTAGTTCATTCATGAACAAAACAAATATAAAAATATATATGTATGTAAATTCAAATGGAAATCAGTAGAAAAACAATAAACTTAAAATTAAAAATTCAATTTTTTAATGGAGATCAGTGCAAAAATTAATTTTTCTGGTGGGAATATTTAGGAAAACATTCTACACATAGTTGCGGTTTATTGTTTGTTTGTAGCCTTTTTATATATAATATTATAAAGGCATTTACGACAGACATTCCTAGTAACAGTTCAAAAGGCACTTTGCGGTACCACATAACACCTCTTCTGAGAGCGGTGGCGTAGGCGGTCATTTGATCGGATATATCAACACCTAATTTGGCTTTATTGTAATCAATAACAGCAAGAGGTTTTTCAAAAGCTCGTTGCCTTCGCTTCCTGGTGGAAAACTAAGTAAAATAAACCAAAAATATCAAATACAACTCAAAAACTACAAAAAATTACTGTCGCACATTTTCGTGCGACGTGGCCCCACGACATGTTTTATGATCTCCCAGGCCATGTCGCACGAAAATGTGCGACACAAAAAAACCATTATAACTGCAAAATTAGCGACCAAAATAAAGTCGCGAGTAGTCAAAACTTATTTTTAGGCACTAAGAAACAAAAAAGAACATAAATAAGTTGTTGGCCTCAGGTGACCAAAATTGTTAAATGGCACTGCTACTGAACGATCAAAATTCTAAAAAGGCTTTGGCAGCCAACGTGTTAAAAAAAAAATCGGTATTGTTGAAAAAATAAATAAACAAAAAAAAAATTCAAACAGCCGACATTCGATAGCGGCATCTATTTAATTAAGAATCCGTTTGGTTTTTATTTTTCAGATCACCAGGAGGGTTGGAATCATGCACGGTTAGTTTTTAATCTAATATTTAATAATCAATAAATAAAAGATAGAAAAATGGATGGCAAAATTTTTCTTGCTTTGTACAGCGCTTCAAAAACCGGGCGAAATTCATGGCTCTACACTAGACTTGCAACTTCCTCTCAAAATGAAATGTCATTTTGCCCTCTCACTTTACCCTACTTTGCAAGTTTTTTGGGTACATGAACACCAAAACGTGATAATTTATTACAATTCTTACAAACTATTTGCTTCATGAATTTTATTAGTATGTTTTGTTTTATTTTTTTCTTACTGATTAAGATTATTCTTTTATTTGTTAAAACATCTGTATTAGTCTCTAGGACAATTTGTTTTTGTTGACTAATTTTTACTTCAATAAATAAATAAGTAAATGTGCGTAACTTTGGAGAGATTCTAATTTTCATTTTTCAGTTTTGTCTATTAAGATTTAGAAATAAAGTGCATTGAATTGTTTGGAGATTCGCAACCTACGTGAATGATCACAAAGTCAATGTATAATAAATATACAAAAATATACACTAAATTTGCTTTCGTTTATTAAAGAAGCTAATTGAATTTTAGTATTTGCTTACACACCAGTGATCTCACAGAGAGTAGAATTATGGATTTCCATTTAAATCGAAGAAAAAAAAGAGATAAAGTTATACTGCACTTCTCTGCACATGAAAACCTTATGAAACAAATTGTTTAGGCGCTAAGTGAAAATAAGTATTCACTTTCTTATAGGAATGCGTATAATGAAAAAAATGTTTCCAGATAATCTGGGATGCGCTTCCCTAGGGCATCAAATAAATGAAAATGAGCTGCCGAGACCAATGGTAGATATTAGTACGTACATACATGATGGCGGATTAGTGCGGCCTGAATGCCCTATTTCATGCACTAAAGCCGGGAAAAAGTAATGTAAGGTTTTTTAAGTAAAAAATTGTATTTTTCCATGAAAGTTAAAATTCTAAAAAATTTTATTATAATATTATTATTATATTAAATTAATTATTACTAATTATTTAATTTTCTCTAACATTCCCGACATGGAAACAATTTCAAAATCCGTTTTTTTAATATAAAAAAATTTGCTGTATTTTCCCTTTGGCCGACTTGCTTTGTTGTATCTGCGCCGCTCTTTGAAGTGGCAGTGTTGCATAGGGCAAGCAGTTACGGTACCGGCATGCAGTGTGCCCACGCGGTAGCTACGGCAGTGTACACCGGCCGCTACTTTTTCACAGTTTCGCGCGTAAAATCCACCCGAAGCTGACAGGCGACCAGCCGTCACTGCAAGCGAAATGGTAGTAGTGGAAAGCGCGCCAAACCATATGATTGGCCGCAACAGCACTGGCAATCGACACAATTCGCAGTTACCGCTGGTTAACAACAACAACAACACAGCTATAGTGGTGGTTCTGTTGTATTTGCCAGAGCTCAGTGTATTGAACACACCCCCTTGTGGTTGGTGTGTGCGCGGCGACATCTGGTGAGTAGTGCACGTTCGCATTTGGCACGCGTTTACCCACGCTGCACACCGTGTGCTGCTTGCTTGCTTGTTTGTTTGTTTGTTTGTTTGTATAAACAACAGCAGCAAATAAACAGACCACCTGGTTGGCCTGGCAGTCGGTGTGCCCAAACGCCTGCCCGCTAGCTAAATCACATGAGCGGTGTCGTGACTGGCGAACGCAAAAACATCGCGTCATGTGAGTCACTAAACGAATAGGCGCTCAAAATTGTACAGTTAGCAGACGAGGCGGTTACAAATATGAGCGTAAACGGTAAATACATAAGTGCGATAGAGATGTATATAGTGCCAATAAATAAAGCGTTGCAAAATGGTCGCATTGGCAACGTGAGCGGGCGCCACCATAGTTACAGCCACCATCGTCGTCACTCTGCGGTGTTCTTCTTGGTGGTGGTTTGATAGAGTTTCGCAAAAGTCACATCAACTTTGGCGACCAAGCGACCACCGACCTGTTTTTTTGCCTGTCAGCCAAGCAACCACGCGTTGCTGCCGTTGACGGTGGTCGTACACGTTGGCGTTGCGTTTGTTTTCGGTTAGTGCTCGCGTAGGAAATCGCGTCATGTGAGTCACTAGCGCAACAGGTGCGCAGAAAGAGGCTGTTGGTCGTCACTCATTGATTGGCAATGCGCAATGGCTTTACGGGTTTGCTGGTTTGAATGAGACGACACACATCTGTATGCTGCAGTCTGTATGAGTTGAGAATAAATGATAATGTGAACAGTGAATGTTTGTTATTGTGTTTTGTAGTTGTAGTTGTAGGTGTTGTGTAGTTTTGGAGGTGGATTTTTTTAATGTGGCTACTGAGTCAAGTCGGAATATTATCTGCATTAGGAATATAAATAATATTTTCTCTAAATTGGATATTTTGTTTCGACTGCGACTCCTTAATTCCAAATTCCTCAGTAATCCATACAATATTAAATTATGTTTTTAATTAATTTACTCGCGTAGTTCCACCAAATTTTGTTCTTCAATAGGCACATTTATTACTCCAATTCTTCTTAAAATTATTTGCGAAATTTAAGTAAAATTTAAAAGTTTAAAAAATTAATTGTATTATATATAAAATGTATATGTATTATGTATTTAATGCTGAAAATTATGATTATTTTTAATATTTTTTTTATAAAAAGTCTATGTTATCAGGATAATAAAAAATATATATTTTAGAAATAAATACATACAATTTTTTACAAATTTTTTGGAATTTTTCTTAGAAAAAATTTTATTTCAAATGGTTTTTAATAATAGTTCAGTAGGCCCTGCAAGTTTCAAATATACGTTTCATATACGTGAGAATTACTATATATTTCATAAATCAGTCAATTAATGGAATTAAGTAACCTAGATTTAAAATTAGACCTGGGCTTCCAAAGCCCAATTAATTAGGAATATTCATTTTTATTAATATTATAAATATTAGGTGCGCAACTAAATTTCCGCTGTTTGTCAATAGATGCAGCCAGCAGTGTATGCTAGTCAATTCTAACATAACCTAAACGTGGTAAACAAAGCTTAGACATATGGTAAACAAACTGCTTCGACACATTAGTGATTTTGTTTTGGTACCATATACTTTTGGTTTTGTGAAAATGTCTGATTTTGTGCCGAATGATCGTCATTTGCCGGAAGTGTTGAAAAAAAAACGGCGGCTGCAGCGCATCGAGAGCTACAAAAAGTTTATGGAGATGCTGTTTTAAGTGAAACAACGTGCCGAGATTGGTTCCGTTGCTTCAAAGACAAGACGGTGATTTTAATGTTGCGAACGTCCGGGTGAAGGAAGGCCAAAAACCTTCGAATACACTGAATTGAAGGCATAACTCAATTAGGATCCCTGTAAACGCAAGAACAGCTTGCTTCAGTATTAGGAGTTACCCGCCAATCCATTTCCAAACGATTGCATGCCTTGAGAATGATTCAGAAAAAGAGGACTAGGGTTCCTTATGAGTTAAAACCAAGGGATGCCGTCGTTTTTACGCCTGTGAGCAACTGCTCCAGCGGCAAAAAAGGAAGGGTTTTCTTCATCGCATCGTGACGGGTGATGAAAAATGGATTGATTACAGCAATCCATAAAAAAGAAAGTCATGGGGACTGCCAGGTCATGTTTCTACGTCGTCCCCTCGGCCGAATATTCACGCTGCGAAAGTTATGATATGTATTCGGTGGGACCAAGTTGGTGTTATTTATTATGAACTGTTAAAACCAAGCGAAACCATTACTCGGGATCGGTATCGACTTCAATTGATGCGATTGAACCGAGCACTGCGCGAGAAGCGGCCGCAATACGCGGAAAGGCATGAAAAAGTGATTCTTCAGCATGACGACGCTCGGCCTCAAACCCTGCCAAACCCGTTAAAGCCTACCTGGAAACACTGAAGTGGGAAATCCTACTCCAACCGCTATTTTCTCCATAGCGCCGACCGATTATCACCTGTTCCGATCGATGGCACATGGTCAGCTGACCAGCAGTTCTATTCATATGAAGACATAAAAAAAAATGGCCGTGGAGAGAGTATTCGGGCCCCCGGGGAAACTTGAGATGCGGGCCCCTTAAAATTTTTTTTATTTATCAAAATGCGTATTATGTTATAGTGATATAACATTTAAACATTGAAAAACTCATTGATAAAATTTTTGATAAAATTAATTATGAAATATTGATTAAAATGAATTTTAGAAAACTCTTCAGCAGATCTGAAATAAAAAACGCAGCTGAAAAAAGTTAAAAAAGGGGCCACGCATTAGTTGCCGAAACATAAAAAAATACAATAAAAGTGTGAAATTGACAGGGGAAACGAATTTAAAAAATTATTTATATAATAACATACCCAGTGAAAAATCAAAAATTTCTAGTCTATAAAAAGTATTATTGCTATCTCTACATTTAATTCTTTATCAACGTAAGAACAAATTGCTTTAAAGAATAACTACATACGTTTCAAAATTGGTCTTCATTTAAAATACAACTATCTAAATTTAATCTAATCATCACTATAATTATTAATTACCTTATAAATCAGTAGAATAAAATGTTCTATTTTAATAAGAGCTCAATAATATACACTTTTGTATCACCATATTATATTATATTTATCTGAAAACTCCGGCCCCGGGGGAAAAAGTACCCGATCCCCCCCCTCTCGTCGGGCCTGCTCAAAAGATAAACAGTTTTACCGCGACGGTATACGAGATTTACCAGAAAGATGGGAAAAAGTAGTAGCCAGCCATGGGCAATACTTTCAATGATTCACTTGTAACCATTTTTTCAGAATAAAGTTGTATTTTCATCAAACTTAGTTGCGCACCTAATATCATTTTCAGCAACCATTGAATTGACAAAGTAAAAATACGAAAATTAAATATTTGGAGGTCATTCAATAAGTAGAAATCATATTAAGTAAGAAAGGGCAAGCTATGCTAATTTTTTTATTTTATTTTATAATTTTCACATTCTGTGGAATAGAAACTAATGTATGAATGCCTTAGTAGGCATAATCAAATTAGCACAACATACAAAATTGTACTTTGCTAGGTTCCAGGTCACTCTGGATTACATGGTAATGGGATTGCTGATGAACTCGCTAGTGCGGGACCGGCAGCAGATTTTCACGGTACCGAACTATACTGTGCTATCAACTGGAACAAAAGCTAAAGCAGCGTTAATAAGTTAGTTGGGAGAATACCCATTTTAACTGTTCAACTGTATTGCCTTGGCAAAGCCAAGACTGCACATCTTTTATCGAGATCAAATGGATCCGAATAAAGTCAAGAATGCTTCTGTTGCAGGTAGTTTTAAATTAGTCCGCAAGGCGAAAAATTTAATGTAAGCATTTGACATTCCAATGTGAGGGAACATCGGCGTTAAATAGAACCTGATGTAATAAATTTAATGGTAGTAGTGCTAGTCGATAGGACTAGTATTGGCCACGTCTAAAACGTGTAGTAGAACGCAGAAGATGTTTTAGGTCGAAGTGTCGGCCATTTGGCACACAACGGAAAATTAAAATATTAATGTAGATTCTGTCAAAAAAATATCGGCGCGATGTCGACATATGTACATATATCTAAATTTTTTTGCTGGTACAACTGTCCTCTATAGTGTCGCAGAGTTTGAGCGTGATCTGTCAATTAGCTTGTTTTTGACATTTAATTATATCAGTCAACCGCAGATGTGCTCTGCGATTTGCACTATGGATAAAAATATCGAACAAAGAATTTGTCCTAAATGTTGGGTTTTGAACGGGATTTCTTATGCTGAATCGTTGGAAAAGTTGCAGAACTCTTATGACGAGTGTGCTTTATCAAAAACATGAGTCTACGAGTGGTTTAAGGCTTTTGCAGAGTACCGAGAAGTCGTAGAGGATTTGCCCCGCTCTGGTCACCCAGCAACTTCTTCAATGGATGAAATCGTCGACAAAGTCAAGGAAATGGTGCTGGAAAGCCATCATTTAAGTTTGAGGGAGGTAGCTCGTGACCTTAGCTTGTTTCACGAATCAATTCGCAACATTTTACACCATTACTTGGGCATGAGACGCGAGGCTGCTCGACTCGTTCCAAGAGAGTTTAATTTCTTTCAAAAAATTTATCGGAAGAATGTGGCTGAAGACATGCTTGAGCAAGCGAATTCGGACCCAACGTTTGTCCAGCGCATCATAACAGAAGATGTGGCGTGGGTATATGAGTTTGACATGCAAACCAGTCAACAGTCAACAAGCCGAAAGCCACATGAGCCGAAACCAAAAAAACCATGTCAAAGTCCGTCAAAAGTGAAAGTAACGCTACTCGTTTTCTTTGATTTACGTGGTAATGTGCACTCGGAATTCGTTCCAAATGGTTCTACGGTAAATAGAGAATATTATTTGGAAGTTATGCGACGTTTGAGAGGGAATGTGCCTAGGAAACGGCCCAATTTGTGGAAAGAAAACTCATGGATCTTGCACCATGATAAAACACATTGTTTCACAAGGCGAACACTTTTCTGACCAAAAACTCGACAAATATCATCGAACAACCACCGTATTCACCGAATTTAGCCCCTGTGACTTTTTCCTTTTCCTTTACTTAAATTGCTGAAGAAGATCTCTTCAAATTCGTTTAAAAGGTGCTTTGATAACGGGACTAATCGTCGGCAAATGCATATTGCTTCGAATGGAGCCTATTTTGAAGGCGACAAAATAAATTTTGATGATTAAATAACTATTTTGCGTTTTATTGAACAATTACCAGTACTTTTTTGACATAATGTTAAAAGAAGATATTTCAATATACAAAATACTTGAATGACTTAACATAGGGTTTTCCAATAATAGGCGTTATTTTGAATAGGATTGCGCTATCGAGAGATGATTAACGATTTTGTATGGACGGAATTGGATGGTATTGATCTGGACAACGTTTATTTTCAAAAAAATATCCCAAAAAAGGATTTGAACTTTAAAAAGGGATCCAGGAGAAATTTTTGTTTAATTATTATATATGTATATATAACTGACGCGTACACCCTTTTTGGGTGTTTGGCCGAGATCCTCCTCCTATTTGTGGAGTGCGTCTTGATGTTGTTCCACAAATGGAGGGACCTACAGTTTTAAGCCGACTCCGATCCGCAGATATTTATGAGAAGCTTTTTTTATGGCAGAAATACACTCGAAGGTTTGCCATTGCCTGCCAAGGGGCGACCGCTATTAGGAAAAGTTTTTTCTTAATTTTGGTGTTTAATTATTTTATTTACTTTTATTTGATTAATTTTTATTCATTCATATATATATATAGTTATATCAATCATTTTACTATTTTGTTAAATTTTTCCATGCTACTTACTTTCCGCTCTCTTATCCCAGTCTTATAGGTTCTCTTAAGTGTAACTTATTTTATTAAATTTTTCGCTCGACGCACACGTTCGTTGCGTTTGTTTGTTTTTGTTTCGTTAGTGGTGACTAGAAATCGCGTCATGTGAGTCACTAGCGCAACGGGCGCTCAGCAAGAGGCTGCTAGTATTCGTTCATTGATTGTGCTATTCAATGGTTTGTCGGGATTACTACTTTCTGCACAAATGTAAGGCGATACATACATTTGCATATGTATATAATCTCGAGTATATGTATGTAGTCGAATAGAAGAACAGAAGAAGATTGAATTTTTGTTGTGTGTGTGTGTATGAGATTTGTGGGAAACAAAATTTAGTAGTGATGCGAAAAATTATATTTTGTTTAAGGCGGTTGTTGACAATTTCAGTTGCGGTATTTCTTTGGATGAAATGTATGCATACATACATACATATAGTATATTTAAATTAGGGGATAAATAAAATAAGATACGTTTCATAATCATGACACCTTTTTTTGAACTACCATAAGCTCGCTTTTACTTATCGGAGTAGCTTTTATTTAGCGTAATTTTAACGGTTATAGACTTAAGACTTCCATCAATTGTTTTCGGTGCGAAAGCTCACTCTGTTTTGTAGAACCGTTATCCTTTTCCATGAAGCTGCACTTTTGCTAGTCTATTCGACGTTTCATAATAATAAGTCACTGGTCGAAAATAAGCTTCTGAAGAGATAGAAGGTGCTGATTGTTGTTTTGGATGACTTTAATTATAATTTTTTTCAATTTAACCTAAAATGCCGAGGAGTTCAATATTATCACAAGAGGAGCGTGGAAAAATTTTGTCCTACAAGGATTCAGGCTGGTCAAGCAAATTAATTGCAAAAAAAAAAACAGGCAGAAGTCGTTGTGTTATCTGGAATTTATTACGCAGTCCTGAGAATTACAACATTTTGAAGCCCTTTGGAGGAAAATTATCACTATCAAGTCGAGAACAGTGAGCAATCATAAGAAAAGCTTCTAACTCGACTAAGTCTTGCGCCAACTTGGCCGCTGTTGATTACAGGTTGGCGCACATTACAAAGGTGCAGTGATTTAAAATTACCAAAAATAAGAAAAGGACCCCATCTTTTGGCAACTGGGACACCGTAAGATATTTGGAATATTTTTAAGGTTACCCAATTTCATATTATTTTTTAAAAAGATTAAATTTTCGGATGAAAAAAAAAATGGAATCTTGATGGACCCGATCGTTTTTTAAATTATTTGAGGGATTTGCGCAAGAGCACCCTCTTATTTTCCAAGCGCAATTTCGGTAGAGGTGCATTTACATCGAAAGCAACTCCTGATATACAGTTTACATCAACGCGAATGAATAGTGGTGACCACAAAAAAGTTTTGAAAAATAGTCTCCTTCCTTTTATTCAGGATAATCGGGAAGTATCCTTAGTTTTTAAGCAAGACAACGCCCGAATCCATGAAAGCAGGGAAACAAGGCAGTATTTGACCGATTGTTCCTTAGAAACTATAGACTGCCCGGCGTGTTCTCCGGATCTAAACCCCATAGATCACATTTGGGGTATATTAGTCAGAAGAGTTTACGCCAACAATCGCCAATTTGGCAACACCAACGAGCTTAAAGCGGCAATTAAGGCACAATGGGCTTCTCTAGATGTAAATTTACTTAAAAAGCGTCGATGAAAAAAAGGTTATTTTGTGTCGCTAAAGCAAATGGTGCTTCTATAGAATACTAAAATATTCTAGATGACAGAAAAAAATTCGAAAAAAGTATACTTTTGTTAAACGATCATTTTAATTCAACACTGTCTTATCATTTTGAAACGCCTTGAAATACGTTTTTGCTAAAAATTTTCTTTATGTACAAAAAAATGTTCTAAATTCTTTAATGAAACCGATAACTTTTGTTACTTTAATCGATGTGTAAAATTTTTTATTTTGCTCTGAAATCTATAAATTAAAATACTCTGAAAAATGATTGATGTCTTATGATTATGAAACGCACCTTATATGCATGTGTGTACCACTGTAAATTGATTTTGATTTTGATGTAAATAAATACATATGTATGTATGTTGTTCTTTTTCAGTAAGAATTAGAATTAGTAACTAATTTTCATGAAAAACAGAAAACAATCCGCAAAGTCAAAAAAAGTTAAACTTGTAAGTTTTCATGGCGCGCAATCTTGAAAGTTGAAAAAAATGGAAAATTGCAAACTATGCCTGACCATTTTTCTTAGTTAAATCGTTTTCATTTAAACTTAAAATTTCCTGCCATGCATATCGCTATTTGCCTCAATCTTAAGCCTAAAAAAACAAAACATATTTTTTAGATAAGTACACAGAACCTTTTTGTATTATATACATATTTATTATAATTTTTGCTATAAAGACGACCTACGTTAATCATATTTCAATCACTTGTACACTAGACAGCTGCAGTAGACGAACAGGCAAGCAATGGAGATGAAATCTTGGGTTGTTCGGAAAATAATTTCGTTTTTTGTGGTGAAAATTAAAGACGATCTTCGTATAATGAATAAATATTTAATTTAATTATTTATTGGTCAGTTGAATTCGATAAATTTAACCTCTCACCGATCTCACGTGCTGTTATTCGCCTGCGGTTTGTATCAACTAATGCCTTTGTCGTGCCTTTATCAGCTTCAACCGGCCTTCCAAAACGTGGTGCATCTTCAATATCAAAATAGCCGGATCAAAATTTTGCAAACCAGTTCTGTCACTGGCGTATTGTCAACACATCTTCTCCATATCCATCGGCTAATTTCTTTCTGGCTTGAACAGCATTTTTACCTTTTCTATAGTAAAAAAGTAAAATATGACGAAAATGCGGCTTATTGCTCTCCATATTCAAAAGGGCACCGAGGCAAAAACTACTGCGTAAAATCAATTGAACTTTTTCACAGACAAGCCTTGCAATATCAGATGTCAAAACATATAATGACAATGCGACTAAGTGTGAAGTTAGTTGTGAAAAAATACAATTAAAACCTCTGTCGGGAAAAAACGAAATTACTTTCCGAACAACCCAATATCTTTTTATCTAACTGATTTCAGACAATGGTAAGCCTCAGAGTGGAGTTCTGGTATGAAAAAGCTCCGCTTAAAAATCATTTGCCGTTAGGCGTCTGCTTATAACTGTAGGTCCCCCCATTTGTCGCACATCGAGACGCGCGCCACAAATAAGTTGAGAAGCTAGGCCGAACACTGAACAGAAACAGAAGTGTACGTGGCAATTATTTTTCTTAATTTTTTGTATTGGTTTTTTTTTTATGATTTAACTGAACTCTCAAATTACTCAGCAAGGTTACAAAAGGTTGATTACCCAAAATTCATAAGCTTTGAAAATTTTCGAGTTTTGAGGGAATGAATGTCCTGCTTGGAAAATAAGTTAATTAAAGATATTAATAAAAATATATTCTTCCATAAATACTTTCATCAGCTACATAAATGTGCTTCCGCGTTTGAAATTTTTACGCGCCTTGCAATCGTTACTGGTGGCCCCACGCTGGCCGTTATAGTTTTAGTCAGTGCTGACCAAAAGTTGCGTATATCCAAGTGAATTTGGCAAAATCAGTAGTTTAGCTGACTTTCTTTTTATTTAAAATTTTGTATTATATTAATTAACAAACAACATTTTTCTTTCTATTTTCCTTGTTAGATTTAATCTACCAAAATTTAATTTTTTTTACAAAACTTCGCTTTTTGACACTCCCTTCTTATTCTTAGTTCATCTCCACTTACGTCACGTCACGGCGTTTCTGCGCAATCTATCTTTTCATTGGAATATCGTCATGTGAGTCAGTAGTGAGCTAGGCGTACAGGAAGGCGCTGGTAGTACTCGTTCATTGATAGTCAATAGCTAAGCTTTTGCATTTCACCGGCAAACGCGAAGATATTTTTAGCCACACCTAATGAAGAATGTATACATACATACATATGTACATTGTTCATGGATAGGTGTATATATATTATATATATATACTGAGCAAAGAACGAATGTTATTTTTCTGGAAGGAAAGTTTCGAAATGATTATTAAGTTTACATCTGTGTTCAAAATAATAGGAGCGCTACAAATTACCAAGTTTTATTTTTATTTTTTTTTATTTTTATAAAATTATAGTGCATTCTACAAAAAAAAAATTATTTATCCAATTGCTCAAAACTTTGTATTATTTTATTTTATAAAGGTTTACATAAAAATAAAATTATAAAAACTAATCGTAGTGCAGCGCTATCATCGGAGGCTTTCGGCTGGCAGGTTGATTATAGCTCGATTAGATCCGACGAAGTAGATCAGTGTCTTTGATATAGTGATACAATATACTTATGTTGGCTTCGGTTGGGTTTTTTTAATATTTCAAGAGGGTCGATATTGCGTAAGTGATGATTTTTAGCCGGTTCAAGATTAGGGCATGAAGACAGAAGGTAATTTATACTCAGAGTGGAGTTGCAAAAAGGGCATAGGTTGGATGGAACGCCTTGAAGTATATGGGAGTGTGTAAGTATTGTGTGCCCTAGCCGAAGGCGTGTGTATGGTGTGACCATATTCGTTGGGATTTACTCACTAAAACCTGGTTTTACACGAGTAGGGATGGTTATAGTTGCTCCACTCGCGTAGGAGATCACTTTGCCTTTGGTGTTTTATGAGACTGTAGATGTCATGTTTAAAGATGATATTGGTTGTAATGGTAGGCGAGAATTCTCATTTGTTTTGCAATTTTCTCAGCATGTGTGTTACCATTAATATCTGCGTGGACAGGAATCCACATAATTTTGATTTTTTGTGGTTTGATAACTAGTGTGTCCCTTATAAAATCAATTATGTAGTTAGAGTTGTTGTAGTTCTGGATACGATAAGCTATCAGTGCACACTATGATTTTGCCCTTATTTTGGATTGCGTCCAAAAAAGTTTTAAAAATTGCAACCGCTTTTGCTGTAAAAATAGAGCAAAATGGGAATAAGAGCCCATATGTGATTATTTCGTTTTGCTCTTTTACGACAGCTTATGAAGTCTGTTCTGCCTTAGACCCGTCGTCGGTATAGTAGATCAGTTTCCAGCCCATGGATCTGTAATTCGTTGCGATTTAAGAAAAAATGATTTTATATTCTTCACGAGATGTATTTGCTTTACGTTTTAGTGCTAAATTGTTAATAAAGGACACCTCTTTAAGTAGCCAGGGTGGGTTTCGATGTTAACTGATTTGAAATCTTTGCAGTGGTAAGTCATTATCTTTAGCAAATGTGAGACAGAGGTGGATGGTTGACGGTATCTTTGGAATACGCTTTCGAAGTGTAGCAAGCTATACAACTTTTCGAAGTGCGTTGTTCGATGTTGTTATAAGCTTCGTGTAAAGTTAACCAATACAGTCTTCTGCGTTATCTGCGATAGAAGTTAGTCCAGTTTCCGCAAAAATATTCTCCAAAGGAGTTGTTGGAAATGCTCGTAGAGATCTTCTCAGGGCTGTATGGTAGGGAGCCGAGAGTAGCTTTAATTTATTTTTAGCATTATGTCCGTAAATCTCCAAGCCGTACTGATAAGTTGACGTGATAAGAGCCTTTGTGACGATTATCAACAACGCCGAGCCGATAAATGAGCGCTTTGTCGACAGGTACTTAATAACTTCTAATTTAGAACTTAGTTTATTTCTAATATTATGACAGTGTTCGGTAAAAGTGTACTTTTTATTTAATATTAAACCTAAGAACTTAAGGCTATTTGTACAGTTTATATTAATGTTGTAAAAAGTAAGTGAAGGTAGTAGTATGTAGTAATTTTCACTTATCGGGAGAAATTGAAGCGCCTGAGATTTTGGACCAGGTATCAATTTGATGTAGAATTTCTGTGTACGTTCTTATGACATATACATATGAGTACGTCGTCAGCGTAAATTTGATGTTCAACATTGCTAAATTTAGATAAAGTCATACTCAGCTCATCAAACGCTATAGTGAAGAGGATCACAGATAAAGGTGATCCTTGAGGAGTCCCACTTTGGAGGGGAAAGGTGGATGAATAGGAATTGGTTATTGAAACGTTAATTTTTCGATGGGATAGGAACGATTTTATAAAATTGTACATTTTCGGTCAAACTTTCCATTTATCAAGTTGTCTCAAAACAATATGGATGCCGATGCGGTCAAAGGCTTTAAAATATAGAGAATATGACTTTTATTTTATAATGCGTTTGAAATGTAGAAATTTAAATGGAGAAGAGAGTTAATGGTTCCATGACCTCTTTTAAATCCGATTTGGCAGTGATGAATAAGACCTTTTATATTGGCGTACCAGGAAAGTCTAGCAGCGATGATTTTTTTCTAATAACTCCCCTAAACAGGGTAGCAGGGATATTGGACGATAACTGCAGATATCTAGAGGAGGTTTTGCAGCTTTAAGAATGGGGGTAACTGAGCTAGTTTTTCAAACTTGGGGGTAAATACTAACGGTAAAGGTGCGGTTGTATAATTGGAGGAGACGGGAAATCATCGACGGTAGAAGTTGCTTGATCATGGGATAGGAAATTCTATCTCCACCCGGTGTTTCGCTTTTTACTAACGACAGGGCGGAAGAAAATTCAAGGTACGTAATGTCAAATTTAAAAAAATGTTCAACCTTTTAATCAAATTCTTTAGAAAACTTCAGCGCAGTTTTATAGCCTATTTTAGTACAACGAAGTGAACTAAAATTTACTGCAATGAACTTAAATCTGTGATATTAAATTAGAAGTGATGAAATTTGTTAAATATTTTTCTTATTTTTATGTTATTTTTGTTTAAAGTATGCAAATAGATGTTATATCAAACGCGATATTATCCTAAATAAAGAAGAAGAAAAAGTGTAAGTTTGCGTTTGCGTTGATTTTTAATTAATTTTTTTTTGTATACTTTCCTTTCATATAAAGCACGTTTTCTGAAGTCATTTACATAGAAAAAATCAACAATAGTTTTGAGCCACTTGAACCATGCACAAATTAAAATAAAATTCTACTATTTTCTAATGAAAATAAAATTACTAATTAAAATAAAAAACTAAATTTAACAATTTTTTAAAAGAAACATTTCCTTAAGTTCTTGTAATTTTCGCACAAACTTTGAAACTTTGATTTATAAAATTTTTGTTATACAATGAATTATATTTTTTTTAATTAACGAAAAAATTTGCAATGAAAAATATTGCGAATTAAAAAAAATAATACTCAGTAGTCTTTTGTATAGAAGAGGTCGAAAAGAATTTTGAACCACTTGCACTTTTTTTGTGCTAATATTGAATGGGCTATAAAAATTGTAGAAAAATTCTGAACAAAAAGTTGAAAATCTTCATGATTTGTTAGATATATTTTTGGATTTTTGTGATTTTGTATAAACTTTGAAACTTTGACTTATGAGTTTTTTGTTATACAATGAGTTACCATACATTTTCATTAAAAATTAACGCAAAAAAAGTTTGCATGAAATTTTTCTGAAATTTGTTAATTTTTATTTTTTGTGAATTTTCTATGAACTTTGAGACTTAGATTTATGAGGTTTTTGTTGTACTATAACTTGCCATACATTTTTATTAAAAGTTAACGAAAACATTTTGCATGAAAAATATTACGAATTAAAAAGATAAAAATAATGCTCGGTCTAAGTCTTTTATATGGAAAAAGCCCACAAGTTTTGAACGACTTGCACTTTTTTGTATAATACTAATATTGATTGGGCTATAAAAATTTTAGAAAAATTCTGAACAAATTTGATTTTTTTTGGAAATTTGATAATTTTTTTTCTTGCTTTTTTTTGATTTTTGTGAATTTGGTATAAACTTTGAGGCTATGATTTATGAGGTTTTTTTATACAATGACTTACCATATATTTTCATTACAAATTAACGATACAAATTTTGCATAAAAAATATTTATTTTGTTTTTTGTGACTTTTTTGAGTTTTGTATAAACTTTGAAGCTTTGATTTACAAATTTATGTAAAATCATAATAGCAAGATTAATTAAAAAAATTTCACACTGCAGGCAACATTTACGATTTTCTCTTGCTTAAAACTCAAGCGATAAAGCGCATTCAAGTGAACTCACTACCGTATACCGTAGCTGTACCGGTCGCAAATTTGGACCACTCATTTTCAATATTCATATTGAAATAAATGCAAAAAGCGGAGTTGAAGCAGTAAAACAACCGCCTTCCTTCACGACACAAACAAGGCGTATCTATAGCCTCCCTTCGCCTGCGACTTCGCCTTGGACACAAACTTGTGCGCAAACAAACACACCCCAGCTGATTTGAAACTTGATTCAACTGTGTGTTCCGTGGCGTCGTATAAACCAGGTGCACTCACTCGTGAATGCAGTGTGGCGAATAAGTCGCAAAGCCCGAAAAGTCTCGGTCACTGCTGACTAGAAATCGCGTCATGTGAGTTACTAGCGCACTAGGCGCCCATAAAGTAGCCACTCGCAAAATTGTATGTCTCATTTTGTGGTTTGCCACTTTACGGTCAAATGCAAGATGGCACACATTCAAGCGAATTTATGCGATTGCTTGAGAACAAAAATAAATAAATGTCTATAAAAAATGTTTTATGTGGTAACCAATTTAGATTAGGTAGACAGTAGTTGTTGGCAAGACAAAACAGAAATTCTTTAACATCTAGCACCTTCCTTTTAATTGTTGAATCATGAATTAAATACTGATTCTATTAAATTAATATAGTAAAACTAGATTTAGATAAATAAATAAATTTTAAAAATAAACGCAGGCTCGTGTCGCATCTCTAAGTCATATGGCATGGTTCCTAAATACATACATATTCACAATATATGTACATTAGGGCGGTTCAAACGTTTTCTTTGCCTTGTTTCGGCAACTGAAGTATTCTACTGATAATTCTGAACAAAAAAAAATCCATGTATGCATAACTCTAAAATTAATATTGAGATTCCTTTTTTAAAGTGTAGTTTTAATCCGCAATTAATTGTTTTTTTTTTCAAGTGTTTTTGAAGCAAATGTAGGCATTAAATGTATGCTTTTTCAGTAAATCAAAGCATATGGGCTCTTAACAATGTTCAAGTTGTTCCATTAAACCATAGAAGTTCTTCACTTATAATACGTTCACACAGAAGTAGATTATCTACTTTTTCGTGCTTAAGTCACAATCCGTAATTCAAAATTATAAAATAATCCTAGATTATAACCATACTTTTTTACATACAACCCTGCGTTATCGAAAATTACTTTTGCGAATGTAAGGAGAACGTCAAAGTAAATGTTAAATAAAACAGACGCCGGCAAAGAAAACAGGTTTGTAGACATAATTCTAATAAAATATTTGTTAAATATTTTTAGTTATGCATTCATTTTACAGAAAAAAGCGAAGCTTTTAGCGAAGAAGCAGCGAGGCTTTTACAGATAAGCAGTCGAATTTCTTTGGGAATTGTGGCAAGAGAAGCTGTTCTTGTTTTACAGAGATGAGAAGAAGGTTGTTGGGACATCAGAAAGTACCCCACTACGTGGAAGTAGTTCAGCAAAGTACCCCATATCCTTGGCGGGTATAAATCTTTCAATTTTGAAAAATTAAGAAAAATATAAGTGTGACAAATGAATTATTTTTATTATAAATTTGCAGATAAATTGAAATAAAACTTTTAATTTAAAACTTGTCGAACAAAAGTTCCCATGTACTATTTATTTGTTGTTAGTACTTTAAGTAGGTTTAATTAATTTAATAATAGAACAATTGAAATAAATTAAATTTTGAAATAAATTAAATTTAAAAGGAATTTAAAAACGAAGCGGTGTTCTGCACTGAAGTTGTGGCCTTTAGTATAGAGCGTCGGTTTTGGTTGCTCTCGTGGATTTGCGAATAAGAAATTTGTTTGGCTTATCAAAATTTCTAAACCTTACTTTCAACTGACCGAAAGCGTTCTCCTAGCTACTCTCCTAGACTTGCAAAGTTGGTAATTAAAAACTGTCCCGCTGCATCTCGCTGTTGAGTTGTAAGGGCGAGGCTTCATAAGAAACTGTGTAAGCCGAATTGCTGAGTCTCTCAGCACAACGCCTGGAACATTTGTACCAAAAATTGGATTCGTGTTTTTGCTGCGGAGAGGGTTTTGAGGAATTTCGCTTTAAAAATGACTGCTCGAAAATTTGGGAACCAAAAACCGAAAACTCCAAAATATTTCCACAAACCAATATCTATGAAGAACAACCTTTTAAAACAGTATTCCCAGCTGATTGTCAATTTTGCAGGTAATCTGCCTTATGTGAACGGCTAGATTAATTTTGTGCATTTATTGCTAATTACTGCATACGTGAACATACTTTTATGCATATTTTTCATTTTACCTGTAAGATCAACAACCCGGAGTGCTAAATAAATTATAAATTTGGTTTTGGTGTATAAACAATATTTTAAATGAGGATAATATATTTTTTTTTAAATTTATTTTGCCTTATTCTTTAACAAATATTTAAACCGCTTGGCAAATATGTTTTATTTATTTAAATTAGATAATTAAAAAATATTTAGTAAAACAATATAAAGCATATGAACAAAACATCTAAACCAAATGAATTACGAAAATTAATACAAAATAAAAAATGCTCAAAACTGCTTTTAAACATGAATATGTTTTTGCTTTATGAAGGGTAATCAGATTGGAGGTACTTTTTCCAATAGGGTTTCTTTGACAGATCACACGTGACTACTGTGAAGCTAACTACATATTTTTTTCAGTATTCTTTGACATTTCATCATGGATAGACTAATGCCTCAACAAAATTTGATAATCGTACAATTGTACTATGAAAATTGATGCTCTTTAAAAAGTGTTCCTCGCGCCCTCCGACCAACTCATAGTGTGGAGCGATGAGAGCCATTTTTAGCTTAATGGCTACGTCAATAAGCAAAATCGCCATATTTGTGCTTAATAGCCATTCAAGAAAAGCCATTACATCAATTGAAAATAATCGTTTGGTGCGGTCTACGTGCTGGAAGAATCATCAACCCATATTTCTTCAAAGCCGAGGTTGGCGCCAATTAAATAGTGAGTGGAGAAGCCATCGTCCCATGATAAACGACTTTTTGGTGCGGGAAATTGAAGCTCGTTATCTCCACAACATTTGGTTCCAACAAGATGGCGCTACTTGCCATACAGCCCGTGAAACAAACGATTTACTGCGTCGCCCTTTCGGGGAGCAATTTAGCTCTCGTCGGGGATCAGTGGATTGACCACCTTTCGACTTTTATTTGTGGGGTTATGTAAAGCCTAAATGCTTTGTGGATAAACCAGCTTCGATTGAGGCATTGGAAGTCAACATTACTAAAGTTATTCACGAGATACCGACCGAAGCCGTCAAGTGAGTCATTCAAAATTGGTGTTTACAGATGGCCGAATTACGGTGCAGTTGCGGCCAACATTTGAACGAGATTATCATTAAAAAATAAATGTCATGAATGATTCTACACAAAAATAATAAATATTGATCACCCTTTAATAGTGGTCTAAGTTGACTTATTTATCAAATTGAATAGGCTTAATTCAAGCAAGTGGCAACCATCTCCAAAAATATCTTCCATAATAAGATGATTCAGTGCTTTTACGAATATATGCGTCTATATCATCCTTCGTAAACTTAGAAATCATTATTTTATTTATTTTTTATTTACTTATTTTATTTTAATACTCCACATTACAAATTACCTCACAGTCTAGACAAAAGTGTGAAGCAAAACAAGCCACTAAAATATTACCAATCAACTTAAATTCAATATTAAGTAACTAAAGCGAATTGGAATGGGAAATTACTGTCTCAAAGTGTGCGGGAAAATGGGTGCATTATTCGCCAATTTAGTCTTAAAGTTTTCCCATAAAAAGGATAAACATTGCGAAGACTTCATTGTGGAGCATTAAAGCTTATGCGCTCAAGTAGAACTGGACACTGGACGATGCCATTAACAACACTGAAAATAAACGAAAATGCTCTCTTTTCTACCGTTTTCAGATTAATTAGCTCCTATAGAAAATTATAGGATGGAACACTTTATTCTGTTCCTCAAGAGTTGATCGTAAGGTCTCCAAATGATAGCAGCGTACTACTGTACATACGTGAGAACGAAGCAGAGTCGTAAACAGCAATTCTTGGATCAGAAAATTCGGATGCATTGGGACGAATAAAGCCTACACCGAGTACGATTTTGAAAGAATAAAATTGAAGGAAAATTTCGTGTCGAATAAAACTCTAAGACCCTTAAACTGTGATACACTTTGTAGTACATTATTAGAGATGATGAGGGATATGTTAAAAACGCACTGACGCTTCGAAAGTGTTAAATAATTTTTTGTAATATTTTTTTTTCAAAGACAGACGCGACTTCATGTACCATCGTTGAAGATTGTTCAAGTCGAGTTGAAGCTTCTGAGCATCCACTAAGTTCTTAACAGACGAGAAGAGCAAGAAATTCGAAAAGGAAAAACATTTGCTTATGTCAATAATAAAAATGACAAAATGAAGGGGACACATTTTTTATATATTAAAAGAATTTTTTTGCGGCAATAATGCTACATTTAAAGTTAATAGCAAAAAACAAAAAACACGCCATCATGTTTTCCAAAATCGCGATTGTTGCCTAGTAGGAAAGGTTACGCCTCAAAAGAAAAGTTGTTGTTCGGCAACTGGGTGTTTACGATGCATATTAAAAAGTAAGCCGTTTTAATTGCTTTCTTACCACGCCTACAACAAAATCAGCATGAGGAACGAATTTCTTGGGAACACCCACAAACTATGCAGGCAAACTGTGGATTTAAATATCTACCAGCTCGCCCTCTGTATTAATGACATGTGACAGAAACCCACCCCCGCGCAAATCCCACTTTCTACGCTTTTTAATTTGAATTTTTCTCTCTCGCTCGTCCTGCACAAACAGGTCCTTTTGCGGCTCTCAAAAACCTTGCGCGTTCAAGAGTAAATCTCCGACACGTTGGCACGTGCTGGCAGTCGTCACCTCGATTAAAACTTGAAGGATGCTAGTGGAAGAAAAAATTAAATATGCTAAAAAAGAAATGGAAAGAAATTCTTACACCGCACGCTGGACGCCCATTTTTTCATAATCTCAGGGATGAAAGAAATATAGATACTTATTTTTTTCTGTAAATATTTAAACTTGTGGCTGAGTGCAAAGCAAAAAGTTTCTAAAATCTCGCAGTACTGCCTGTGGCAGGACGTTTGCTGTTCGCCTCATCTTCAACTGCCCGCAATGCTGTGCGTAGTGTAGCCACCGATAGCGCTAAATGGCAGCAATCACCAGCAGTCATCCAGCAAACCAACCAGCCAGCCAACAAACAACAAGTGCAACCCAAACGGCCACACATATGGCCATAGCCGGAATTGTCTTGTTTGTTGTCTTATGTGGCTGGCACATGTGTGGGCCGGCACCATCAGCAGCAGAGTCGTCGATGCCAATCGAAAATCGCTGACGTGCGCATACATCAGAGCCGTGCAACCAAGCAACAAACCCAACCAATTTGCTTTCGTGCGGCCAGCTGCGCTCTTGTGTGTGGCCCAAAAACGCAACTCGGTCGGTCGGTCGGTTGTCGGCCGCTATTTGACTCGCATGGCTGGCATGCCTGCACCACCATGCACAGTGGCGAGCGAATCAACTGAACGATTCCGATAACACTTTCGTTTTCTTGTTCCTACCAGTGGCTGGCCGCTAAACAGGCGACCAGAAGCGCGCAACACACCAGCAGCGGTGGCGAAAAAGCTCGATTTTATTTACTTTCCGGGCTCTACATACCACACACATAAGGCCGCCACCGCTGGCATTGGCGTATCAAGTGCAACTCAACAACAAACCAACGCTATTCGCTATTGTGCCAGTCAGCTGTCGGCGATGTGACGTTGTGGGTGTTTACAATTTATTCACAGTTGTGCACGTAGTACGTACAACGTACAGGTGCCCTCGCATGCCAGCAATGTCAATGAGCGCGCGCGCGCGTCATCAACAAACACCGCAATGCGACACCATGTGGTGAGACGGACGACGGCGCTGGTGTTTGTTGCTTGAGGCCGCACAAGTGTAGATTGCACACATTCACCACACAGCAACAACGCAACGGCGGCGACATCGTATGGCCGCAATACGCCAATGCGCAATGGCAATGTCCTTGTATGAAAAACGGTTTTGGCCAGCAGGCGAACAGCGGGAACAGCATGACGACATCCAATGAAAAGGTGAACGCTTGTGCTAGGCAATGTAAGCTAAAATCGCGCCAAAATTCCCGCATACGTTAACGTTGTGGGTGTGTGAGGGAGATGGTAGCACGCGCGCTATTACACACATTGCATTCTACCGCATGCGCTGATTCCACACATTGACGCCTCAACTGTAACGCTTCTAATACTTTCTGTTCGCTTCACACTTGCGTAAAAACGGTTGCTGCATTTATCAGTTTACTCATTTTCGCTTTCACAAAAGTGGACGTGACTTGTATTTACACATTTGCTGAATGAATAACGCCGGCATTGCTCTTTCACACATTTCATTATCTCCCATCACATAACCTCACAATATTTTGGCGGGCGTTGCTCTGCGATTTCACAATCAATGACTCTCGAAGATAAACAACAACGAAACATTGAAAATATCTACAAAGGGGAATGAATTGTTCGTACAATAACAAACGAGCTACTGTTATTTGTGCGAGCCTGATGCAAAATCGAATGACTAGGCCCCTGAATTCGTGTGTGCGCGCATTAGTCGTTATGTGCTCAAGAGAGACAACAACTACAATTAGATAGAAGACACCACAGGTAAAGTAAATAGAAAACCGCAACAGTAACGAACGAACGCATCGTCGAGTGTAGCCCGTTTCCACAAACGAGAACTGATACGAATATCAAAAACGAGCAAGGGAAGCAGGCGGACATAGTATCTCAATTAGCTGGAATAACAATGCACGGAAGTCGTACAGTGTGCTGGGCTTTTAAAGAAGACAGACAAAAGAATGTATACAAACATATGTGTGCGTGTACGAGGTTGGAAGAGTCATACCAAAATGCGCTTACCAGGGTGCTTCGAAGATTGGAAGAATGGATGGATGAAGGATATTTTTGAAGGGGACAAAGTAGATTTAGGCTTCTTATTCTCGTTAAGTGTTCGCAAGTGGCGAATAGATGAAGCAACTGTTATGAATGAACATATCTTGGCAACGCCGGAATAGAGCTGCCTAAAGGTACGTGCTTGTAAAATAGTTATAAAAGTTTTATGCGGTATAACCAAACTCGCCAGCGGCATATCTTGCTCGACAACTTTGTTGTTGCTTTTACATGCAAATTTAGATAGCGATCAGAAATTGGCGAATAAAAGAGGTCTTTTGATGAGTAAATAAATATTTATAGAGAAAAATAAAACAACTCATTTTTGTTTAACAAACTTCGTATTCATTTGTTTGCTGAAAGAGTATCATAATTCAATTTTTGTTTTTAAGATTTGTATGCAGAAACGAACGCTCACCGTAGCCAATGATTTGTGCGTGAATACTATTTCATAGAGCCGAGGCTTGAAACTCACTGTTGGCATGAGACACAAAATAAAAGATATATATTTTTCTAATAGCGGTCGTTTTCGAGGTTTTCTTAGAAAAATACAAAATGGAAACTGATGGATAAATAAATAGTTTTCCAGGAAAATAAAAAGGTAATTTTTTTTTATTTGAATTCAAGAATATTTTTAATTTTTTTGAATTTGTTAATGAAGAAATAATAAAAGGTATTCTTGAATTTTTCATTCTCTAAATGTATAAATGCCCGAAAATAATATGCTTTGACTTTAATTTTCTTTTAAATAGTTTGTAACATTTTAAATCGTGAAAAAGTATTTATCTATCTGTAGAATTTGATTTTTGGTCTTAATTTAATGTAGAATACATTTTTTTGTTTATAGTTTATTAATTAGTTGAGGATTTTTTTTTTTTTAATGAAATGGTTAGATTTAATATTTTTAGAGTTGTTATAACCGGTTTATTTAATCAAATATGATTACTATTTATATCATTTGTTTTATTGATTTTTTGTTTGGTTATTTATTATAGCCAAACGAGCTCTTGACAAAACAATTTAAATTGGCTTAGCATTTTCTAACTGTCAACGACTTACTTTATGAATTTGAACTATTAACTATATTATTTAAATTAAAGTTAAGTTAATAAAATACAGGTTGAGTCTGACAGGTAAAATCTTATCTTTGGGGTGCTAGAAATTTAGTTTATAGGTTCTGTAGTTTATTGCCGTCTTCTAGGGGCCACTTTTTCCTGGCAGAGATATGCCTTGTCAAGAGCTGATGTTTTCATTTTATTTATTTATTTATGAAAAATGTGTAAACTTGGTTTGAATAATTTTAAAATTGACTTCGGACTGCCGGATGAATGGTATCGTGTTTTTTTTGTTTTGGAAATTGCGCAAACTTGGTTTGAAAATGTTTAACCCTCGTACAACTTTTTCAAAACTTTCGGTTGGGCACCCGGGTCTCGATAGAAAATTATAGGAAACTAGCATTTCCCAGTGGGCTTCGCACCACCATACATAAAATGTTTTTTTATATCGCAAGAAATTTTTCATATTAAGTTTTCTTTATAGAATTCGTAAAATGTTTAAACAGTTGAATTAGTTGATTTTTTTCATTCAACATACTTTCTAAAGATGTCACAATAGCCTTTTCTGTACTTTTTTAAAATTTGATTGTGGTGGTCACCTACGTATAAATGAAATAGCCGATAAAAACTTGTAATTAAACTTTGATTCTTTAATTTCCATTTCAATTTTTTACGCTAAATAAATTATGCTAAAATAAATAAAGTTAAAAATGTTTTTCCAGTTCCTCCTGGAGAATTCAAATTTTTATTATATTTGCGTCCAAAATGACTTGCAATTCGATACAAAATTAATGCAAAAGTTGATTGCATCGCAAAATAAAATTGTTTTCTTGAGGGCGAATCATCAATCGATACGAATAAAAATTCATCGCACTGACGGTTTTCGTTGATTTTTGACCTGCGATGCAAAAATTAATTAGCGTATGAAAATTATTTAAAAATCATATTTAAACAAAAATAAAATGTGTATGTACCAGTTGTTGGATTTATCATTGGTATGTTGATATGATATCCATCGTCCCCTCTCCAAAACAAAATGGGGTATTGCAATGCATCATAACAGCGATGGAGTTCTGAAATACGTTGTAATTGCTCATTTCTACGATACAAAACAATATCTCGTGGCTGAAACTGTTCACCAACCACAACAATAGCTACTTCATCAATCGTTGGTACATTGAATCGTCTGGCGTGCTCCCAATTGGTGTTTTATCGGCTTTTATTATGATTTTGTGGCCATCGGTGGGCATCAGATCGAGTGCCACTTTGAACAATTTCACCAATTCATTGTGTTGATGGAACATTGTTTGCAATTCATTCACGATTGATCTTCTCGTATACGTCGAAATTGCACAGCGCTGATCTAATTCACGATTCTCATCACCAATAAAATATATTTGCAAAAATTGATGGTCACCATCTGGGAATGGTAGCAAAGACCCAGCTCTATGGTATATTTGCCCTTGAATCTGTAAAGTTCGAGAAATATATGTAGATAACGGATCTGAATTTTTAAAAACATTTTAACTGGTTGTAGTACATAAGAATGCAATCTCTTAACCTGAAGGCGAGTTCCCAATTGGTCTATATCTGGAGTCCTTAGTTACCCAGCGAAAAGAAAAGTCCTCTTTCATTAGCATTTATCAACAACTTACAATGGATACTCATGTAGTTCAAACACATCCTAGGGTTATCCAGGTCCACGTTTTGGTCTATATCTCGAGACTCTAGTTACGGAGGGGCATTAAAAATAATCTATACTATAGCAATCATCAACAGCTCCCATTTGCTACCCATATTGTACGAACACATCTTTAAGTTATCGGGGTCCACATTTTGGCCGATATCTCGAGACCCTAGTCACGGAGCGGCATCAAAAATACTCTATACTATAGAATCATCAGCAGCTTCCATTTGCTACCCATATTGTACAAACACATCCTAGGGTTACCCGGGTTCACGTTTTGGCCTATTTCTCGAGACCCTGGTATCCGATTCTTAAAATTTCAAAACACAAACCAACTACTGAATAGTCCAAATAAAGCCTAAAAATTTGGTTTGGATAGGTGAGCCCGTTCTTGAGTTATAAGATTACCAAGGAAATGTAACTTCTTTTTATATATATAGATTAAATTTTAGGTATTTATAGTACATGGAAGCTCAAGTCGTTAGCTATAATAGAAATATGTTATATTCAATTCAGAAATATGTTAAAAATGAAAAAGTCAGTCTGGCCAGACCCGGGTGCCCAATTAAGCATTAAAATTGTCTTCCAACTGCATTTCCTTGCGTCTTTCTCTATTTTTGATGTAAATTTTTGATATTTTAATTATCCACATTTTTTATTTTGCTCACTTTGATAATGAAAGTTAATGCCTTACCTCGCAGGTTTTTACCATTAAACAATAATTTTAGGTAGTTTCATCCCCATTCATCTTAAGGTTGAATATAAATCGGAAACAGTATCCTTTTATTTATAGTAAAAAGTAGATTCGTTATCAAGAGTGCTGAAATGAGCAACTTTTCCGTGTCAGAGATATGCGCAGAGGTTTGATTGCCAAGAGCTGATTTCTTTTAATTTTATTTGTTTGAAAAATGTGTAAATTTGGTTTGAATACTTTCTTTTATTTTTTCGTTTTTATTGTTTGAAAAATGTGTAGCCTTGGTTTGAATATTTTTAAGATTTCGTTCGAACTGCAACTTCATTCGTACTTCATTTGTTTAGAAAATACGAAAACTTGGTTTGAACATTTTCAAAATTGGCTTCCAACTGCAATTCCATCCGCATTGTTCATTTAATATATTGTTTTAAAAACGTAAAAACTAATATAATTTTACGGTAACTTTTTGACATTTTAATTATCGAAGCTCTTTATTTGCGCACCTTGATAATGAAAGTTAATTCTTGACCTCGCAGGATTTTACCATTTAACAATAATTTTAGGTAGTTTCAACCCCAATCATCATAAAAGTGAATATAGCTTGAATACAAAAAAATTCGACAGCTGAATAAAAAATTCGTTTTCTGTATGGTACAGAGTAGATCCGGTATCAAAAGTGCTAGAATTAGAGTTAAAATGTTGCATAAAGATCGAAATGGTTCAATAAATTCGTAATTTGTTTCAAATGGTTTCCAAAGAAGAAACACAATAAAATCTAGTGATTGAGTGCTAGTAAGTAAGTAGAAGTGAAATTTAGCTTCATTTTTTTTAGATTGTAAATATTTCAAATTTTTAATAGCTTATCTCTTTGCAATTTTCCAAACTTTCCATGCAATATACTCGTATTAAACATTCAATTATACCTACAATGGCTCAATAAAGAACTCGGACGTACTTAGCATGCAGCTTCAAATCCAAAATGTTTGTAAGAAATGCAAGTTAAATATTTTTTTTTATATTTTTCTTTTGGGTATTCAAATAGGATTTTAAAAAAGTAATAATAATTTACAAATCCGTCACCTCTTTGTTCTGATTATTTGTTATAATTTGAGTGCGTGTTTCGTTATATTTCTCTACTGTTCACTGAATTTGTTTCTGTTTGCGTATAGTATTGGTGAGAACGGTTTGCAGGGGGTGTGTCTTTTTAGTCAATAAACTTCTCAATGCAATGAATATTCATAAGCATTTAACTGCCGTGCTCTTTTGCCTTTAGCCCTCTTTGAAAATTCAAGTACTGGGAAAAAGGCTGTTATTTTACGTAATGATGTTAATGAAATCGATGGAATGACTTACTTTGAAAATTGAAAATAAATCAATAAAACGAAATTATTTAATAATTAATTTGGAAGAGTATTTGGAACCATTATTTCACATGGAGTTCTGGTTGCGTTTTTTATCCTATTGAATTTTTAAAAGTCAAGAGGAATTGATGTAGGTGAATCAATTTTAGTATAATACATGAAAATTCCCGGGCCTAACAAAGAAAACACGTTTTCCTTTTGTTCAAAATTATCTAGCTTTATTTATCAACGTAATTTTCACGCAATCATTCCAGCGCCGCTCTAACATTTCAATATAACTTTTGAGCGATTTATCTTTTCCTCAAAATTGGCCTCAGTCTCAGTGATATCCTCTTTATTCGAGCGAATTTTCTTACCGGCAGCAATTTTTTGTTTGGTTTGCGAACTGCCAGTAGTCCCTGGGAGCCAAAACGGTGAATGTGCGAATTTCAATTCATATTGTTTTGCCATAGTTTTGATTGACTTGTGACACTTGTTATTGGTCAACAGTGAGCGAATGGGGCACTCACTTTGAACAGAGCTCATGTCACAGACACAGAAAAAAGTCACAAGGTGTTAAATCACAAGAACTCGGTGACCAATTGTGATCACCTCTTCGAGAGATAACACGGTCCGGAGACTTTTCCCGTAAAAGATCAATGGTTGTGTGCACGTAGCGCCGTTTTGTGGAAAATAAACGTTGTCCAGACCAATACCTTCCAATTCTCTCGATAGCGCAATCCATTCACATATTATTGGAAAACCCTTTAAATCCAACACGCTATTTTGATAGCTTTACGATTTAGCTAACTCACGCATCTTCACTTTTTGATCATTCAAAACGAGTTTGTGGATTTTTTTGATGTTTTCTGGTGTTACCACCTATTTGGACGTCCACTGTTTGGAGGCCCAACGTTTTATTGTTGTTTCTGATGGAGCGGAGCCCCCATAGCTTCGCTTGAACGGTATTTTTCCCCATCAAGAAGCAGTGCAAAAATAAAACACGAAATTCTTTTTCATACATTGTTTTGAAAATAACAAAAGTAGCGTCAGTCTTAGCGCAATAACTCACGAACTAATGAATAGAATATCATGAAATTTTAGCAGCTCTCTTTTTGAGGTTAGTACTAACTGAAAAAGAGGTAATTGCAATAATACTAGTGCCATCTATGTGTTAGGCCCGGGACTTTTCATCCCATGTGTTATTTGTATGCCTTTCCCCCTAATCTCTTGCCTGAAGTGGTTGCGTAGACAAGCGTTCACTTATCTTGAACAACAGTTCCAGGTCCACCATAGGTATGTATGTAAGTGCACGAGAATATTTACGACACTTGAAGATTCTGATATTTATTTCTACTAAGTAAAAAGAGTAGATAATAAAAATCTGCAATAAATGTTTAAAAATATGCCCAGCTTTATTTCAATTCGTAAATACAGCAACTACCTCAAAAACGTTCCGCCTAAGAGTGTTTTTGCCATTATAACCAAATTTAGCCTAATACATTTTAATCAATTTTTTTACTCGTGTGGGTAATTTTGACCCTTGTTTTTTGTTTTTGAATCTGAAAAAGTTAAAGTTCGTAGGGAAGGTTAAAAAGGGCTCAAAAATATTTCTCAGAAAACTTTAGTAGAGGTCTTCTCAGACGAAAATAGTGTGCGATATTTGGCGCAGTACGTCAAAACGCCAGTAATTGTATTCTTATCTTTTTTCGTCCAGTTTAGTCTCACAGCGCAATCAATCAAACAATTGTTTTTTCAATCAAAATAGTTGTCAAAAAAATTACATTTATTCTAAAAATGGTTATTTTTTGGAATAGAAGATAAATAAAAAATATTTGTGACGTGCGTCTTGATGTTGCTTCACAAATGGAGGAACCTACAATTTTAAGCCGACTCCAAAGGACAATGGTTTTTATGAAGAGCTTTTTCATGCCAGAAATACATACATAATAACAAATAATAATTAGGTTGATGGTTGCATAACAATATTTTGTGCTACAGCAGCAGTATTTTCAACAAAACTTCCAGTTTTTGCTCTACAGTCCTTTTTCTATGCAGTTTTCTTCTAATTTTTTCATCAACCCTTGAATTCTTTTTCGCGCCTTTCATGATTCGGATGACTTTTCTGGCCAGACTTTTTCGGCTTTGGAGGAGAATTTAACATATTTCTATTATAGCTAACGGCTTGAGGTTACAGGTAGCTTCCTAAAATTTTATGTTCTATCGATTTATGGATATAATCTTTTAAAGAGGATCCTCGAACGGGACGAAAAAAGGCCAGACCCGGGTGCCCCATCGAAGATTTTAAAAGAGGTGTTCAATGGAGGGTTAAAAATAGACCATTTTCATAATAAACTTCAAAAATTTTAACGCTTTGTAAAAAAGCTGCCGTCTAGGAATTATTCACTACTGACATCTAGGTGGCACTTTTGAAACACCCTTTACATTTTACTATGCATCTCTGCTTACAAGTAGGCCTTAACATTTTACGATTCGCCTACACTTAAGTTGATTACTTTAACAACTAAAATTTTACCACCATCCACCACGACCAAAAGTCAACCCTCCGTATACTCTACAACATTCTTCGCCGAACTTTACTGCTAGGTACTACAGCTTAACGGTCTGGCCAAGTTGTCTGTCTGCCTGTTTTAATTAACTTTCCAACACATCAACAACCTCAGCATTGCTTCTCGTTTTGCTGGCCTTACAATGAAACCGTAAAATAAAATAATATACACACACACACATATACATACATACGTACGGTTTAGTGTATCCCCTTGCACCACCGAAGACCGCTCACCCATCACTTAACCACTTTTGCCAATTAGTGAAAATTCTAAAAATGTTTCTTCATTAGCAAAAATTTCGACCTACACTTTTGCCAGCGACTCTTCTTCTATCCTATTACACTAACATCATCTTAATTAAAATCCTGGCACAAGCATTTTGTCTGCCATTAAAATGTTGCCGCACGCACAGCCACACGAACGCACATTTGAATAAACTTATGGACATACACACATACATACATATACAAATATACGAAAGTGTTTGTGCACACACTCGCATATAGGTGTGTATGTATGTAAGTATGTTTTTATGTGCATTTAGTTACAAATTTGCCACCTAAGTTGCAAGCCCGATTGCTCCTCCTCACCCACCGCCCACTGTTACATGTAATAACAACAATAACTAAGGCTTGCAGGGCAGTGTGGTGGTGACAACAATAACAAGATTCAGAACATTGCCTGTGCCACTGCATCCGTCGCTCCCCAGCGGTTTTTGCTTTTCATTTCATTTTATATGGCCACAAAAAGCGGCTTTTAATTGCTTAATTGGAATTGTGTGCTAATTTGTGTACATACTCGACTCGTTGGCATGCATGTGCGTGTATACATATGTATGTGTGTGTGTCCGCTCGTAGTACCACATCCCTTGACTCACTTCATGAAGTAGCCACCGTATGAAGCTTGGCGTAAAAGAGCCAACAAAACTGGCGCCTGGCGACTCACTGGCTGCCGTGCTGAATGACTCTTAGTGGATGGAGGGCTGGAGGTCATAGTCTCCATATCGCGCCATCTCATTCTAGCGCTGAGAACCAGGCGCACCGCTGTCCGTTCGGGGCTCGGCTTACTGGCTCGCCTATCGCGAAAAAATTACGCCTTGACGTGCCAGACTACTGACATGCCCATTTCGCGTCACACCACGCCATTACTCTACATACAGTCATACTTATATAGGTATCTGACAAGTCCCCTATGTAAGAGTTCGTTGTTGCTACATTCTTTGTTATCCATAGAACACCTACTCGACAATAGCGCTAATTAGCGGTTTTGTGGAGTTTTTATGAGCGACAACGCAAACAGTTTTGAAAGTAGAAACGGTTTATTTTACCTGCATGCCAATTGAGCCGTGTTTTGCAAGCGTTCGTAATGGGGCTGCATAGCAAAATGGTATTCGGTGATGTGAGCGAAAATTGTGGGTTCGATATGAATTTCTTGGGTATGGAAGTTATAAAACTTTTTTTTTTTAAATTTTTCCCTAGGAAATGTTAGCTACTGATTGCTTTTTTGACATTGAAATGTTTTCAAGTTTCTTGTGGGGACGATAAAGAGTATAACCGAAAAGCTCAGCTACGCGGAGAAAAAGCTGGTGTCAAACCATTCGGAATTCAGAGAGAACGTAGGTTCAAATCTCGGTGAAAGACCAAAATGAAGAAAAAGTTTTTTCTAATAGAAGTCACCCCTCGGCAGGCAATCGGGGTGTATTTCCGAGTGTATTTCTACCACGAAAAAGCTCCTCATAAAAAATATCTGTCGTTCGGAGTCGGCTTGAAGCTGGAGGTTCCTTCATTTGTGGAACAACATCAAGACGCACGCCACTAATAGGAGGAGGAGCGCGACCAAACACCCAAAAAGGGTATATGCACCAATTATGTATGTACATATATAAACCTATTGCTCGTGATTTCGCTTTTTAAATTTTTTTTCATTTATTTTTATTTATCATAAATGGTAACATAATCCTGCTGACAATGGCAGGACCTGATTTTTTTCCTTGTTCACTCCTCTCGGGAGCATAGGGCCTCGGCAAGACTCTTCCATCGTACACGGTTCTGTGCTGTTATTTTTGCACCGTCCCATCAGATGTCGGCATCTGCTTGTTCGCGCAACATCGACCTTCTCCAATTGTTTTTTGCGACCTCCACTCCCTAGCGGGTTCCAATCCAGTGCCATTCTCGTGAAGCTATCTGGTGGTTTTCTCAACGTGTGACCTATCCATCTCCACAATGCGTCGTTACTGATGGTATTCGCCCACAGATGATGCGGAGCCATTTGTTCACGAAAGATTGTACCCTCTGTGTGATGGTGTTAGAAACCAGCCATGCTTTGCTTCCGTTCACCAATACATACTTCACGCATCAGCTGAATATTCGTAGTTTAGTGCGCCTGGAGATTTGCGAACTCCCCCATACTGTATGCATTCGCCCGAATGCCGCCCTTGATAATGCACCCGTGATAATGCAGCCGAGATAGCAGAAGCTTTCGACAAATTCCACCGGTTATCCGTCATTCAATATCTGTCTTGCGTTATTGTAGTTAACTGTCATAGCCTTGGTCTTGGCGATGTTGACCTCCAGTCCGACAGTGCGTGCCAGAGCGACTAGTCTGTCCGCCTTCGCTTGCGTGTCAGACAGCTTGAGAGTGAGGAGGCAGATGTCAACGGCGTAGTTCAGGTCCTCAAGATTTCTGGTGAAACTCCATATGATACCTTTTTTGTCCAGGTCCTCAAGATTTCTGTTGAAACTCCATACGATACCTTTTTTGTGCAGGGCCAGTTGGCTCATAACGTCATCAAGGACGATGGCTAAAGAGAAGGGGCGGCAGCGGACAACCTTGCCTTATGCCTGCATTGGTAGTAAATGGATCGCTGATATCGCCTTTGTGAAGCACTGCCAGTACGGAGTTCTCGTAGAGGGCTTTGATGAGGCGGATTATCTTGGCGGAAACTCCATTTCTACTCAGCGTCAGCCATATTGCGTCTCGTTTGATAGTGTCGGACGCCTTCTTGGACCTGATACCTCTTCTAAAAGTACTATTAATTCTTCTTCTACTCGTGTAGAGTGGTTTGAATTAAAAATCAAGCTTATTTAACCTTACCTTTAACCTTCTTTATTAGCTTCTTGCATAAATTGTATAGCAAAATAATAAAAAAAAATCGAAACAAGAAGAAAACGAATGAAACTGCAGCAGCAGAACAGGGATGCATTTGAACAAAGAACTTCCAATTGAGTTTTTAAAGAAGCTGAAATAAAAGGGCGACATCTTTTTTGGGCCACTAAGGGAAGATATGTCAGTAAGGCTTTGTTGGAGAAGCCCTTTTGCTAATGCCAACTGGGTAATGCTATATGTACATACAAACATTTGTATGTAGTATATACACATACATGCATACTTATGTCTTGTATGTACACATACGTATAAATGTGTGTTTTTAATATACTTATTAGAGACCAATTACTCGAAGTGCAATGAAGCACCTCCCATTTATCGCTTGTTTGAAAATCATTTCTTAAAGGAATTCAATAGTGATTAACCGAAAACGGATAAATTGAGATTCGGTATTTCTTAAGTTTCTTCCTGATCCGAAAACGAGCATCTCTGTACATACATACATATTTAGGTATTGTAGTATTTCTGCAAAAGAAGTTGAATCGTGTGACTAATTTCAGTTATGAGAATTTTTGTTGATTTCACATTCAAATACGACCCATACGTAGTAATCCAGGGGATTAAAGTCTGGGGAGTTAGGCCGCCATAAGTTCCGTGCTATGTGAGCATGGCAATTTCCAGCCGTCCAAAATTGTGTCGCTGTCACTTTGTGTGAGGAAGAGTCTTGCTGAAAGATGTATGGGCTGTCACTGCATACAAGATGAAATCCAAAATAAACAAGTCAGCCAAAATAGAAACGTCAGGAGCTTTCTTCTGATAACTTCGAGTTTATTTATTCAAAATAGTCCCCTCTGACCTCGATACACTGTTTTGCGTGATTTAAAAGCTTTTCGAAAGAGTGTTTCATGTCATTGACCGGAATATCCTTCAGGACGTCGCTATAAGCCTTTTGGATGGCCTCTACGGACACAAAACGTTTTGCTTTCATGGCCAAATGCAATTTTCCGAATAGGTAGAAGTCACAGAGAGCCACATCAGGCGAGTACGGTGAGTAATTGGTGATTAAAATGCGATTTCTAGTCAAAAAATCAGTCACAAGTCCTTCGCGGTATTCAGGGCCAATTCGACGAGTGGGATGCAACAAACGCTTCAAAACGCCATAATAGAAAATTGCATTCACGGTTTGGCCCGTTGGCTCTAACTCCTTGCGGACAATTCCCATGGAATCGTAAAAACAAATGAGCATCGACTTGGTTTTTGACTTCTCCAAACGCGATTTTTTAGGTGGTGGCTCGTCTGAGGTCTTCCATTCGGCACTTTGACGCTTAGTTTCAGGTTCATGTTGGGAAAACTACGTTTCGTCACAATGTTGTAAAGGAAGTTCTCCTCCCTTCTCGCCTTTTTAATGAGGTCTTTCGAATGTCGAATTCTGAGCAACACACAGTTAGCTTGTGCGGAATGAAACATGCACAGACCTGTCGTAAGCCCAAATGATCAGTTAAAATGCGATAAATCGATGTTTTGGAGATATTCAACTCCGATTCCATGAATTTCAACAATGATTTCGGTTCATTTTTGATCAAGTTACGAACAATTTCGATGGAGTTTTCGGTGATTACTGATTTTCTGTCCTCACAACCACCTCTGAAACGTGTAAACCATTCATGAACTCTGGCACGACTTAGACAATCATCGCTATACACCAATTCAAATGTTTCGGTAAACGATTTTACCGATTTTAAAACCAAATTTGATATTAGCTCTTTGTTCAAAACTCATTTTTGTACCGATGACACAAACATACTGACACTTTAGACGCAATAACTTCGCTTCCACTGAACCGAATGTCACCAAGCTTTCACTGGAAGTCAGCTAGGGATGTAACTTCCAACGCACTAACTCATTAAGAAGATGGCGCCATAAAAAATATTTTTGACATGACGTCAGTCTTGTTTATTTTGGACTTCACCTTGTACACCTATATCGGTCTTTCAAAAGTGACGCTTGGCTGTCAGTAGTGAATAATTCCTAGACGTATCTTTTATTTATGTCACAATCGAACAACGCGTTGAAATTATTGAAACTTATTATGAAAATGGTGGATCTTTAAGAGCAACATATCGCAAAATTCCTGATTTTTTTTAATCGTCGAAATGAGTCGACAATTCGAAGATTGGTGAAAAATATCAAGAAACTGGTTCTATCAAGGATAGAAAAAGGACTGGCACACCAGAAACGAGACATTCTGTTAAGAATATTGCTGCTGCACCGCAATGTATTCTGCTGAACAACCTTCAGCTTCGACGTTCAGCATCTCGACGTTCTCAATGATTCATTCATGAAATGACTGCTTGACGGATTTTACCTGTAGACGTGCTTATGGTGGGCATTTAAGTGAGGCCATTTTTCATTTTTATTTTCAATTAAATTTTTTTTTAATATAATAGTGAAATCTGAAAGAATCTGAATTTTTGCATGTTTTATTTTAAAACAATATTTAAGCGCGTCTTTTGAAAAGCCCTTTATAGACATTTGTATAGTCATAGCTAATTGAAAATGGATATTCGGTCTGTCACTAGTATGCATTTCTTAGCCGGATATGTAATATCCCTGCAGGGAAAACCTGAACCAGTGAACAAATACATGGCAGCTCCGGAACATTAAAAGTTTTGTTGTTTTTACTACATTTTTTTTAAGATATTCCATGAGTGAGGTTCGGCATGACACCTCATCGATTCTACCCGAATTTAATTGACCACTGTGGTCAAGAAATATCAATTGATAAAAATAATGTCTAATAGCGGTCGCCTCTCAATAGACGGGAAATCGAGAAAAAATTCGGTTGCTGACTTAAAAACATGGAAGGGAACACACAAATGTTTTCATTAATTTATAGGGTAGTCTTCCTGCCCCAAAATTATAAAAACTTACATAATAAGAATATATTGTAATAGGTGCTTGCTCTAACCACTATTTATTTCTTAGTACGCCCAATGATTTCATCTCATTTATGTATACCCCGTTGCAAAATTATAAACACACCACTATTTTTTATAGAAATATGATGCTTACTGCAACAAAAACCACGTATGGCAAAGTTTCAAGTTTTGAACAAAATTTTTCAAAACTTCATCAGCAATTTAAACTTTTTAATCAGCCATAGAATCACTTGCATAATGGTATTGTGCGTGTATAACGACATCAAAATTGAAACAAATCAGTTGCTTGTCAAATTAACAAAATTGTCGCTTGTCAAGTAAAAATTTGAATGAGCGTTCATAAATGCCCCTTAACTTTGTCATCTGTCTACCCAATAAGATTCCAGCTTTAAATTTAGTAGAGTTTGAAGTCTATGGTACGTAAAGCTTTTGAGAAAAGCAAAACAAAAAACGTTTTATGGGGTTTACCTCCACTTTTAACGAAACTTTAGCGTAATGGGCACTTTCGGACCCCATAATTGTATCCAACGCATAAAAATACGTTGTAATCCCAAACTGACCTATGTGTTATATTATTTATTTTTTGACACTTTTCGAGACCTATGAAATTACATTTAAAAAATTTCAATACCAAATATCTACGAAGGCTTAAGAGATTTCAGATTTCTGGAATTTGTCTGAATAAATCTAGCAACTACGTAAATGACGGCTCTTTATTGGTGTCGTTACGTTTTTTTAGTGCAACATTGAAATAGCAGCAAGGAATATTAATACAGTTTTGCACAGATTTAGACGAAAGTACGTTTTTTATTATTTTATTTTTTATTTACTTTTTTTTTTTTAATCTTAGTGAGATTCATGCATATATTTCTTATTTTTTTATAATGGGTCGAGCCAAACACAGCACTAAAGAATAACGAAAGCAGCTTCTGAAAGCGAGAGCAGATGGAAGATCTAACACATACATACAAAATACTCTTTCATGCTCAGCAAAAATCATTTTAAATGCAATTAAATATGTGGAATAGCCGGAAAATAGAGTAGGTAAACGAAAAACTTCCTTGCAAGACGCTCACAGTATTGTAAAGTGCTCCAAAGAGAATCCTATGAAGTCTGCCATACAAATTAAAAAAGAGGTGACATAAATGTTTCTGACATGACCGTACTCAGAAGACTACTAAGCAGCTCGCAGCCCAAAAAACCACTACTGACACCAAAACATAAGGCAAAACGTTTCAAATTTGCAAAAAAAAAAAAAAATGCTAGCTGGACGGCTGACATGTGGCGTAATATTTTAAGGTCTAATGAGTTTAAAATAGTTTTGTATGGTGAACGGTTTCACGACAATATGTTAGACGTCCAGCTGGCATTGAAAATCAGCCACAATACGCTCTAAAAACCATTAAACATGGGGGCTCGAAAATTATTGTATGGGAATGATTCTTATACGAGCATTATGGCGCAGGCCCCATACAAAAAATTGATGTCATTAAAGGGGCACCAATATTTATGTGGAATTAATGCAGAATGCTATGTTGCCATATTGCAGAGAGGAAATGCCAATAAAATGGGTCTACCAGTAGGATAACGATCCTAAATACGCGTGTCGTAAAACCAAGGATTGGTTTCCCGCAAATATGCAAAATTGAGGCTATGGAATGGCTAGCTCAGTCCCCCGACCTCAACTCTATAGAAAATTTATGGGGGGACTTAAAAAGATTTGTACACAATGACAAATCGAGCAACAGTCAAAAATTTTGGGAAATTGTTAAACATGTGTGCTGGCAGATTCCGAAGCAGCGATGTGAGCAATTGGTGGACTCAATGCCGCGCCATTGTGCTACCGTAATATAAAATTTGAGAAATTCAACTAAATATTAGTTTCAATTGGATCTGCCAACTTTGTCAATGTAGGGTTTCTTTAATTTTTTTATGAAATTTTAATGTTAAGGTGTTACGTAGGTCCAGCAGCGCCAAAAATGCGCCAAAAGAAAAATTTTTTATAGAAGGAATAACAACTAAGTTTTCGCTGTTTTTTTTGATGAAAATACAACTTTATTCTGAAAAAATGATTACAAGTGAATCATTGAAAGTATTACACATATCTGGATACCACTTTCCCCATCTTTCTGGTAGATCTCGTATACCGTCGCGGTAAAAATGTACATCTTTTGAGGCTATCCACGGATCAAACCATTTTTTAATGCATTCATATGAATGGAACTGCTGGTCAGCTAGACCATGTGCCGTCGATCGGAACAGGGGATAATCGGACGGCGCATTATTTGGAGAAAATGGCGAGTGGAGTAGGATTTCCCATTTCAGTGTTTCCAGGTAGGTTTTAACGGATTTGATAATGTAAGGCCGAGCGTTGTCATGCTGTAGAATCACTTTTTCATGCCTCTCCGCGTATTGCGGCCGCTTCTCGCGCAGTGCTCGGCTCAATTGATCATCAATTGATGTCGATACCGATCCCTAGTGATGATTTCGCTTGGTTTTAAAAGTTCATAATAAATAACACCAACTTGGTCCCACCAAATACATAGCATAACCTTCGCAGCGTGAATATTCGGCCGAGGCGACAACGTAGAAGCATGACCAGGCAGTCCCCATGACTTTCTTTTCTATGGATTGCTGTAATGAATCCATTTTTCATCACCCGTCTTTTTTTGCCGCTGGAGCAGTTGTTCACAGGCGAAAAAACGACGTTCAACATCCCTTGGTTTTAACTTATAAGGAACCCAAGTCCCCTGTTTCTGAATCATTCCCAAAGCATGCAATCCCAAAGCATGGATTGGCGGGTAACTCCCAATACTGAAGCAAGCTCTTCTTGCGAAGGACAGCTACCTGTGCGCATCAAACTCTCGTCGGGCAATTACATTTTCTACCATAACTTTGTATCTATGGGGAACTTTTACAATCGACCTCTACAGAAATACGCCTAAAGCTATAAAGAATAATAATCTGTAAAAAAATCGATTTTTTGAAAATTCTGAACGTATGTATGTAACGCCTTAACGCTGAGTTTCTATTTTATTTTTCCGTTACAGAATTTATTTAATTAAAAATGTGTACAGTTAAGGAATAGAATAATATTTCGAAATAATATATTAATAAAATCTTTCTAATCACATAATAATATTTTTTTTTTAAATCTATTGTAATATTTTTGGTACTGCTATTTTCGTGTTCGCAGCTGTACATATTATGTATTACATCACAAATGCCAACTTGCCACCTTTGTCGGGGTAGTCGGAATGGAGTAGTTTTCAACCTGTTTGCTCAATGGTTTTTCGCACGGGACAGGAGGGTATAAACGGTATAGCTTCCAACAGCCACTTTCGCTTCATCTGCTCCTGCTGGTGTACCTAATAAATAATCATCTAAAACTCAAGGAAAATTAAGAGTTCACGAGCTGTTCTGCTCGTATTTTTGTCGGCATCTAAAATCGGTGTTGTTTCGGTTAATGTGCATAGTTACAAATAAATGATACTGAAAAAAGTTAATTCTTAGCCAGAGCAGATTAATCTGTTGAAAAAAAATCCATATTTTATTCGAATTTTAATAGTTTTACTAGCATTACCCAGTGGGCTTCGCACCATCATACATAAAATGTTTTTTTATATCGCAAGAAATTTTTCATATTAAGTTTTCTTTATAGAACTCGTAAAATGTTTAAACAGTTGAATGTAAGGTGAAAGAGCCGATAAAAACTTGTAATTAAACTTTGATTCCTTAATTTCCATTTCTATTTTTTACGCTAAATAAATTATGCTAAAATAAATAAAGTTAAAAATGTTTTTCCAGTTCCTCCTGGAGCATTCAATTTTTTATTATATTTTCGTCCAAAATGACTTGCAATTCGATAAAAAATTGATTGCTAAAAAGATTTGATTTGTGAACACAATAACGCACAAAATAAAATGAAATAATTTTTATTTTTATTTCGGAAAAAGAAAAGCAACTTTTAATTTAATACAATTGTATACACAACATTTTTTGTTTTATTTTGTGGTGCATAAATAAACAAATTTTTTGGCGTTCCAACTCTCGAACATGCAACGTACAGTTGACCGTGGGAAAAGCAAGCTTCCTCTAAATTAACTCCACACACCTGGAGCGTTTGCCCTTGGGCTTTGTGTACGGTAGCCGAACAGGAAATTGAAGACGTTTAAATTCGAATGGCATGTCCGTTGGTATTAATGGAATGCGCGGTATTGGTACAATTTCACCTTTTGCTCTGCCAGTGAGAATTGTTGCTTGAATTAAGTTTGGCATCAATTTTTTCACTGAAAGTCTCGTTCCATTACAAAGTTTCGGTGCATTAAGATTTCGGAGAAGTATAATCGATGAACCAACTTTCGAATTCAAATTATCCGGTGGCATGCCTGGTGGTTCCAAAGAATTTAAAAATTCGACCGGATAATTGACTGCGACTTCATTATTCATAGCAGTATCAATGGATTTATACGTTACCGAATCAACTGGCAATTTTTCCTGGATGTGGAAATTGATTTTATTGACATTGATATTTTTTGGTGCTAAAACTGCACGTTTTCGTAACCAATCATGGTTATTGTGATTTTTAACAATATTTGGGAAAACGCGATCAATGAGTTCTTGGTTTGATGATACAATTATGCAAAAATTATTCGGTAACATGATAAACCCATTTTGATCACTTGCAATTTTTCCATCGCCAATCTTCAGCAATTGCTTTGAAAACTCACGTGCTGATGAATCATTTTGAAGACGCACACGCATATTGGTCGTCAACGAAAGCCTTTGTACGTGTGCCCACAAAAATGAACTTTTCAAACATGCTTTAATTTCATCAGCTGGTGTTGATCTCAGAATAACAGACAACGTTTGACGAAAATCACCAGATAACAATATTAATGCACCGCCAAACAGCTGTTGACTCTGTCTCAAATCTTGCAATGTTCGACTTAAGGCTTCCAAAAATTTTGTATGGGCCATTGGACATTCGTCCCATAAAATAATCGATGTTTGTTGCAAGACTTTAGCCATTCCAGAACTCCTTGACATATTGCATGTTGGTGTTTCAATTGCTTGCATATTCAATGGTAATTTCAAGGCGGAATGTGCTGTGTGGCCGCCATCAAGTAATGTAGCTGCAATACCGGAAGAAGCAAGTGCCAATGCGATTTTTCGTTCCGACCGAATCGTTGCCAATATCAATGAAATCAAAAATGTTTTTCCAGTGCCGCCAGGTGCATCCAAAAAATACAATCCACCAGTGTTGTTATTGACAGCTTGCATCACTTTGTCATATGCATCTTTTTGTTGATCATTTAACTGTGGAGTATACGTTTGCACGAACGCACGCAATTCATCACGATCGAATTGCTGTTCGCGTTGCAATTCTCGTTCAAATAAATCATGCATTGGACGATTTGGTTGAGTCAATCCTTTATTTGCAATAGTAAGGTACAAATCTTCGATCATTATCAAGGCTTCATTATACATTTCCAATGTCAGCAGCAATGCAGGATTATTGGAACGATGTTGAAGTCGAATCAAAATGTCTTCAGCCATGAAATCTTTGTATTTATTCCACAATTCCAGTTAACACTCACCAAAAGAATGTCTGTTCGCAATGAGAGCACGATATAAAAGAACTCAAAGCACCTAAGAGAACTGTCAACTTAATTCCAACGACAGCAAATTAATATTAACATAATACACTTAGAACCACAACAGCAGAACAGAAACGCTCATAAGCGGCTGTGTATTTGTTGTTGTTTTTCCCATACAGGCATTTCGTATGAGAGGAAACCATTACTCACATAAAATGTCATAACTCAGGAACGGCTGCACCGATTTCAATCAAACTTCACACAAACCACCTCCTCAATGATAGAAAAGAACTCTAAAATTTTTGTGTCGATCGGTTCAGCGGTTCTTGAGTTATAAGATTACCAAGGAAATGTAACTTCTTTTTATATATATAGATAAAGATAATTATAATTTCTAAAGTTTTATAGCCATTGGGCTATTAATTTCCTAACAGGTTTGTTCACTTACCGGAACAGAAAGAGACAGAAATTGTAAAGCGTGTGACTAATTAAAATCTTATACGGTGTTATTCACTAACATCAAGAAGACCTCTACACCACCTCTACTTGAGAACACATAATTAAATGGACTTGCCTCATTGATTCGTAAGGAAATAAGAGAGGCAATAAAACCAATGCGCGTGTATTGTTCACAACAAATGTTGAGCACCAGCAGGTTAGTAGATAGGGGCAAAGTGAAAACAAAAACAAATGAAACCATCATCACATGTCAACCAACCGCCCGTTAAAAAGCAAATCAACAACAACAAAACAAATAACCAACAAGAGTAGAATTCCGAACGGCAAATTATGCACGATTACATGTCGTAACAGCTGACTGGCTCTGGCTAAGCACAATCCCTCCACCAACACTACATGCGAGTACATATCAACAGCCAGCGACAGTAACAACACACAAGTAAAGCGCACAAATGACAGGCAGTTGTTTGGTTTGAAATTTTTACTGTTGTTTGTGTTGCGTACTTTCCCCGCCCTGCTTTGCACCCATTCACATCAATTTACTTTGTTTATGTCGCTTTGTCCACCCTAGTATTGAAGGAAAGCGCTGAAAGAATGAAGAATGTGTATGTATGCAATGTAGTAACAAACATTTGGGCTCGGCATAAAGCTACTGAGAGGCCAGATCGTCGTCTACTTGACCAAACCATTAGGCGCGCGCTGATTGCCTTCCTGCCGGGGCTGTGGCAACGAACAGAGCCAGCCGGCCATTGAAGGTTGAAGCGAAATAGCGGAACGGCAATGCCGACGAACACACCCAAGGTCGGCATCCACCACGCCCTAGATACGCCTCAAATTCATCAAATGTAACAGGAGCACAGGAATTTACGCAGACCACTGCTAATGCCGGCAAGGAGATTCGAGAGAGCGAGAGCGCATATGATGCAGTAACGGAGAGCTGCTGACTGCGAATGGGCAGGGCTGGGTATGTGAGTAAATAAAGAACCCTAAAGTAAAGTAGCAATTTAATAGAGGCTGCACGATTCGATGACGCCTCCTGTTTGCTTTTTTATTCAGCTGTTGTTGCTGCTGCTGTTAACGCTTGTATGCTTAGGTTTGTATAATTGGGGTTGTGCCTAAATGCTAACAGAATAAAGTATTCACACCGACAGGTCAATCGCAGCTCTACTGCCTTCACAACCTAATAACAAAACTTGAGATAGTTTATGGTATACAGAATGCGTACATACATACACTATTTTGTATTACTTTTATTTCTAGTATAAAATATATTACAATTATATTAACGCTTAGTCTTCACTATCACGTCGACTATCTACATGCTTTTCGCGTTCTCTTCCCGTCTCTTTGGTAGTTGTGCTGCTAGCCTTTTTGGACTTCCTTTGCTCCTCATTGCCGCCAGCAGATAGTCCATCGGACCACTTGCCCCGCGGTATATCAGAATAGGAGCTGGGATCCATAGGATCTGCTGGTTCTGCGTCGCCTCGACCACGATGTCTGCGGCTACTGCCATGCTCACGCTCCTTATCACGGTCTCGTCGTTGTTTGGCTAGCGTGCGGTCTAAATCACGGGACTTCGGTTTGCGCAGTGGTGGCGTTGCCGAACTTACTGCCGACGTGTTTTCCTGTAGACTGGGGAAATCTTGTTTTGGTACTGTCGGTGAACGTGGACGCATCGATGAACTTATTATTTCATCTATTTCGCGTTGATGTCGCGCCAGTTCGGTTTCTTCTGCACCATCGCTATCGTCTGGTTGTTGTTCACCATCACTACCGCCACCACCCTCACCGCCAGCTGCTTCCTCAAGCTGTCTACGAAAGACGGCAGCACTCTTAGTGACTTGGGACTTGGGATGCGTGGGTGGTAGCCATGAAACTAAGTTCTCGGAGATACTGTAGAAGTAATAGCAGCCACAGCCGGGATCATAACGATCGGCCCAACCTTTGGGTAACGGGTACTTGCGACGCAAACGTTTGTAGCGTAGCATATATTCATGACTTGGCTCGGATTTGCCATCACCCCAGCGATTAACACAAAAGAGCGTACATTTGTGCCAAATATTGTACTTATTCGGACAACCACGATGACCGGTAGTGGAGTTGGCCTCCCCCATACGCTCCTTCATGCGTTCGAGCCAGAAATTCTCTTCTACACGTTTGCTTCCCGTGTCGGTGTCGTAAAGGGGTGGATATTGATATTCCTCATGGGCACTAGCTCTTTGATCATCTGTTTCCATTTCATCGTAATCTTCAGCGATAACTTCTTCATTTTCAACTGACGCAGACTGAGGCGGATCTACGCAATAAATTCAATTCGTTAAAATACATTTACTAAATTTTATGTGTAAGTCTCAGTTACAAACCTGTTTCCTTAGCTTTGGACTTTTGCACAAGACCACGCTGAGCCAAACGTTGCAACAATGCAGGAGGCAAACTCATTTCTGTATATAATTAATCTCAAAGTTTTGCTGTCCGGAAAATCGATGCGCGCAACCGTAGCGGACAACTTCAGGAGTAATGATTGGCACAACAAACAAAAATTCAGTTAAAAGGCAGGTAAAATTTTCTCCTAAAGTGAATTGTTTAACTTTTTCAGCTGTTTAGCGCGGCTGTCAGTAGGCAGGTATGTTCAATGACAAATGTTGAGAAATACATTCAGGGTTGCTAATGCATTAGAAAACTGCGGAATATAAACTACACAACTCTGATGTATTTCGTTGCGAAATTATATATTTAAATGCCTATTTAGTAAATTAGCTATATATTTATTTGCTATTTTAAACTTCAAATTTACTTGCTGTTGTTGTTGTAGCAGTTGTTGTAAATGTACGGGGAATGCTGCTGGAATGACCGTCCTTGACCAGATATAAATCCGGGTCGTTCCGGTAACGTAGAACCGTCTTTAACACGCTCTTATAACACAGCTGTAGTAACATTAAATTAAATAAAATTTGGTTCAATATATATAAATAAATTATTTTTATTGGGATAAAATTGAATAAGCAATGCAACCATGTGAAAATGGGGAACCCTCAACAAGACGGACATAAGCAACACGTGGGGTTTGCAAAAGTGCTCATTTAGTGTGGAGCATTTGAGTGAGACGCATTTTGAGACGGACGGTCAGTAATTTATTAAAAAAATGTGGTATTATAGACAACTGCCAGCTAACATATTACTGCGTTACTTACGAAAATTTCTACTCTATTTACAGAATTGTTTTTAATTTACTGTGTGGAACTTGCATTTTTAACAAATTTGTAGAAGTATATATATAACTTGTGGCTAATTCCGAATATTATACGAGTGGTACATCTGGAAATTTTCCACCGGCATTCAAGCGGCTGCAGGCAAATTTTGAAGCATTTTGCGCACTTGATTTGACGAGCAAAAAGAAACATTTTGCCAAATTTTCGATAAAAAGAAGAGTTTATTTACCTGTGTCAATTAACATATATATACATACATATTTTAATTAGTGCCAAACGTTTTTGTTCGTTTCACACGATCTTATAACAATGGAAACAGCAACAAACGATGTTACCACCAATGGCTTTGAAAGTTCGTCGGTGAAAAGTGTAGCTACAAGAGTTAATGGAGACGAACTGCAGGATGGCCTTTCATGTACTGAACTTTTCGCTGGCAGTGATGGATTGACTTACAAGTACGTTTTATTCTAGCAAGTAATTTATTATTTGCGTGCTCTTACATTTGTCATTTATTTACTTTTATTTCTAGTGACTTTCTTATCTTGCCCGGCTATATTGATTTCGCCGCTGAGGAAGTAGATCTGAGTTCACCTTTAACAAAAGATATAACATTGCGTGCACCACTAGTCTCATCGCCTATGGATACTGTCACCGAGTCAGATATGGCTATTGCAATGGCAGTAAGTGTTATTGATCAGGGACCAAAAATAATAGGCAAACAGAATTTACAATTTGAAGTTTGCTAACAGGCAACGGCAACGAAAAAAATATTTATATATCTATATCCGGATTTATATCCGGCCAGGGACTGTCACTCCAGCAGCTTTCCCCGTATGTAAATATGGGGAATGTTTATGCTGCTACAACAACAACAACAACAACAACAACAAAAAATATTTCACTGGTATATTAGTAATCATGCAACGTAAGAATCAAAATCTCAAATGAAGTTTCCGGAAGTACTTAAATAACTGTCCAGTTAAACATAAGCACAAGAACAGCCTCTGTTCTTAAAATTGCTTCGAAAGCAATTATTTAATATTTGTTCAAATTAATTGAATTAAAAACTTTTATATGAAGCGTTCAGACTTCCATTATATTGCATTTATGTATATAATAATAATATATTGCATTCTCTGCTATATCACCATATATTTTTATTGTTTTAATATAATTTTCGTTTATTTATAGCTCTGCGGTGGCATTGGTATTATCCATCACAACTGCACACCGGAATATCAAGCGAATGAGGTGCACAAAGTCAAGAAATACAAGCATGGATTCATACGTGACCCCTCAGTTATGTCCCCTGAGAATACGGTTGGTGATGTGCTTGAAGCGCGCCGCAAAAACGGCTTCACCGGTTACCCCATAACATCGAATGGTAAATTAGGTGGCCGTTTGATGGGTATTGTGACATCGCGCGACATTGATTTTCGTGAAAATCAGCCAGACATCAAACTGGGTACTATTATGACCACCGAATTGATCACTGCACCGAATGGCATCACACTGCCCATGGCCAATGCCATATTAGAGAAGAGTAAGAAAGGTAAACTGCCAATTGTAAATGAAAATGGTGAGCTGGTTGCATTGATTGCGCGCACCGATTTGAAGAAATCTCGTTCATATCCGAATGCCTCGAAAGATAGCAACAAGCAATTGTTGGTGGGCGCTGCTATTGGCACACGCCCAGAAGATAAAGACCGTCTTAAATTGCTGATTGAAAATGGCGTTGATGTAATTGTATTGGATTCCTCGCAAGGCAATTCCATTTATCAGATTGAAATGATAAAATTTATCAAGAACACTTACGCAGTGCAAGTGATTGGTGGCAATGGTGAGTAGGACCTGCAGTTGAATTTTTAATTTTTTGTATAACTGCTTTTTCTCTTTCGCAGTGGTGACACGCGCCCAGGCTAAAAATCTAATAGATGCCGGTGTTGATGGTTTACGCGTTGGCATGGGTTCCGGGTCGATTTGTATCACCCAAGAGGTTATGGCCTGCGGTTGTCCACAGGCCACTGCTGTCTACCAGGTCTCCATGTATGCCAAACAGTTTGGCGTGCCAGTTATTGCTGATGGTGGTATCCAATCCATAGGTCATATTGTAAAAGCATTGTCACTGGGAGCGAGCGCTGTTATGATGGGTTCACTTTTAGCCGGTACATCCGAAGCGCCTGGCGAGTATTTCTTTTCGGATGGTGTACGCTTGAAGAAGTACCGCGGTATGGGTTCACTGGAGGCAATGGAGCGTCGTGATGCTAAAGGCGCTGCCATGTCACGCTACTATCACACAGAAATGGATCGCACAAAGGTTGCACAGGGTGTGAGCGGCAGTATTGTCGACAAGGGTTCAGTACTGCGTTATTTGCCCTACTTGGAATGTGGACTGCAGCATAGTTGCCAAGATATCGGCGCACGCACAGTCAATGAATTAAGGTATGTTATTTTGACTTGTCTCCTAATGAATAAAAAAATATTAATGTAATTCATTTATAGATCAATGATTTACAATGGCAAGTTGCGTTTTATGAAGCGCACACACTCCGCACAGCTCGAGGGTAATGTGCATGGTTTATTCTCCTATGAGAAACGACTATTCTAACAGCCAGCGACAGCTTGTGCGCGTACCGGTAATGCGTTAACTGCAAATAGTCTGGTGCAGGGGCGCAATGGTAGACTGGCGGCATATTTGCAGCGGAGTGGGACGTTGGGAGGTGGTGCAGCGGCAGCGTTTAGTGCATACAATACAGCGACGGGCACAGCAACAACACAGCGACGTCGGCAGTAATATAAGCGCTGTGTAGTAACGACTATAACAACAACAAATGTATTAAGTGACACGCATTGACATTGTATGAAGTAGTTCAAAACCGTTATGATGACAAAATTGTGACAATGCAATACTGTTAAGTTGCTGTGGTTGAATTCCCTTAAAAAAATATGCTTATTGAGTAGTTAATTGTATACGCGCGCCTTAGAAATTTTATTCTTTGTTCATGCCAGATACTTATGTATGTGGTAATGAAAACCTTAGCTGAAGTAGATGGGAACTATATGAAACTATTTGTACTTAGAAAAGTTCTGAATACTGCTGTATTAAGGAGTAATACTAAAATATTTACTAGAATTGCCTATTTGTATTTATTCAGTTCCATTCAATTAATATTTATTAAATGCAATTGAATACTAAGTCCTATTTTTAGTATTAAGAAATAGACAATTTCAAAAATTTTGTTGCAAATTTGTAAATTCATAAATAGCAGCGACATATTTGCCAACAATTGGAATGCTTTTATTTTTTCTAAATTATTATATAATAATAGCTTACCTCAATTAGCTCTGTACTTCAACTGCAAGTGTTGTTGAGTTGTTTTATATTTTTATCCAACAAATAGACATTTATTGAATTTTAATCACTTTATTAAATTTATTAAATAGGGATGCAAAATTGTACCAACTACATAATTCATATACATACGTATGTATGTCGAAATATTATACAAACATATTAAAAAACAAAAAACTGCGTGCAAGTATGGAAAAATTATGCGCATACTTCGGCATGCAGAAGCGGAGGAATATGTAATTTTAAATTAGTTTAACAAATTTGTGGTGTTTTAGATTTTATCGATGTTAAAAAAATACATACATAAATATATTAGAATACATGCATTACATACAAACATACATACATATGGATAAACATTACATGCAATTCGTAATTCCTTATAAATGTGAAGAGATACATACATACATACATATGTACGAATATAGAAATATTCAAGTAATCCATATAATAAATAATTATTTACATGTAACAAAAAGGCGTTGCTTGTTTTATTCTGCGGGTGGCTGCGCGAGTACAATGCAAAGTTTTAAATTACTTACTAAGTAAAATGCATTGTGTGGTTAAAACAAATGCTTTGTTTGAACTAATCGCTGAATCTTATACAGGGTGGGCCATACACCGTTTGCTTTTTGAACTACCTATGTTTTTGAGAATGGTAACACAAATGGCATGTCCAATGTGTTCATAATTTACCCAAAGGTTTGACATTTATGAAATGGCACGCTTTACGCTTGAACAAAATTGGGAAATATTGAAAACCTATTTCCAAAGTGGTGAGTCTTCTTCTTCTTTTCTGATGAAGCTCATTTTCACATCGGTGGCTACGTCAATAAGCAAAATTGTCGGATTTGGGGCTCAGAAAATCCACACGTTACTGTAGAGAAGCAAATACATCCACAACGAGTCACTGTTTGCTGCGGTTTTTGTTCTGGCGGTATCATCGGGCCATTTTTTTTCGAAAATGAACGAGGAGCCGCGGTTACAGTAAATGGCGAGCGTTACATGCTCAACGAGTTGTTTCCAAAAATTGAAGAGGATGGCTTGGACGACATTTGGTTTCAACAGGACGGTGCAACTTGTCACACTGCCAAAGTTACACTCGAACTTTTGGTTACCGTTTTTGAAAACCGAATAATCAGCCGAAATTCCGATATCAATTGGCCGCCTCGGAGCTGTGATTTAAGCCCGTCGGACTATTTTTTGTGGAGAGCCGTTAAGGACAAATGCTATGCAAACCATCCAGAGACGATTGCTGCTTTAAAATACGAAATCGAAGTTGCCATTCATGAAATTGGAGCCCAAGCAATCGAAAATGTGCTTAAAATTTGGGTTGATCGAATGGCCTACTGTAAAGCCAGTCGTGGCAGTCATTTGAACGATATTATTTTTCATTCATAAATGACAATATTCAATCTTCAAATTAAAAAAAAAAAGTTTGAAAAAATGCTGATTAGTTTTTTTATTATAGCCGATTCAAAAAGCAAATTTTACATGGCCCACCCTATATTATTGCATGAGCGAGTGTGTTTTTGTTACATCTTTCATAGTATGCATTAGTAATTGTTTCTTTCACTCAGCTTCAATCAAATCAATTAACTGTATATTATGTAGGTCTGTTCTTGAAGCAAATAATTTGTAGGTAGTCGAAATGGTTGAAGTACCACTCACTGGCAAAATGGTGTTCATGTACGCCAAAAAGCCTGCAAAGTAGGGGAAAGTGAGAGAGCAGAATGATATTTCATTTTGAGGGGAAGTTGTAAGTTTTTATTGGATACATTTTTACTTGTAAGAATTTGCAAGTGAGAAAAGCAGCTGATCGCAAATTGAAATTTGCGAGTTGAGTCAAAGTTCTAAATTTAAATAAAGATTGTGGTTAAAATGTAGAATGTAAGTAAATATATTTTAGATAAAATTTATACAGTTTATTTGAAGTCATAAATTAAGGGGTTAGGGTAGTCAAAATTTTCACAAAGTTCGATTTGTTTTGCATTTTCTAAAAGTATTTCTTAAAAATATTGTGTGAAAATTTGAAGTGAATCCGACAAATATTTTTCGAGTTATTCAACAATTAACAAAGAGCGCGCGGCCACTCCGGCGCTCGGCGTAAAACTTTAAAGGCGTTTTTCTCAAAACTATGTTTTTTGGTGTTCACTGTACCTTAAAACCGCTTGGTAGATTTTAATAAAATTTATACTGCTTTTGAAAAACATAAAAACTCGCGCTTGATCGAAGAATTTTTTTGCAAAAATTTCGATTGTTTTAAACAATTAATTGTCGGTTTTTTTCTCGAAAATCTGAAAAATATTTCCTGAGGCCGCCATATTGTTAATTTTGAAAACAAAAAAAAAGCTTCGATCAGGCACAAGATTTTCTATTAATAAAACTAATTTCTCTTGTCCGATTGATTTTAGATGAATCTCCAAGGACTTGTGACGATCACCGCAAAGGACTTCTGGAGAAACGGGCTTCACACAAACAGCGATAAATTTTACAATTATTAATTTTTGTAATTTTTTTTGAAATTTTGCTAAAGTCAAGTCGAAACATGATGTATGTATAATGCTATGTTTTTATTTTTGTGAAATAAAGCAATTGAATAGCAAAAAAAAAATATTGAAAATCATCGTTTTTTTCGGGCCTCTGACTATCCCTAAACCCTTAAATAGGAATCGGCCAATGGTATAAAGCCAACTTCTGAATCACAGCCTCCAGTCACAGTTGCTGCTTTTTTGTTGTTTCCGAAATACACATCGAAAGCATTAAAGGTATGCCAGGTTGTTCAATAAGTCTTGCGGTCCGCTAAGAGAGGGCATTGCTACTAGCCTAGATTTCCTTCTGTCATATTGGTACTCTCTTTATATGAACGTATGTGAAGTTTCATTTCAATATGTCAGTTCATTCTTTGATTACAAGCCAAGGAAAAACCAACCGCACAATACGGTGATTGAATTTTTATTTTTCGAAAGTTTAAAAGCAAAGCAAATTTATGAACGAATGTTGAAAGTGTATAAGGACTTTTCGCCATCAATTAGTACAGTAGAAAGATGGGTTGCTGAATTTAAACTTGGTCGTACAAGCCTTGCAGACGATCCATGTCAAGGACGTCCAAAGAGCACCAGAAACCGTAGAAAAGACGTATTGGAAAATCGCCAAGTGACTGAAAGAGATTTAGTAGAAGCCATAGGCTTCTCATTAGGCAGTGCAAGCAATATCTTGACTGAAGTATTGGGTTTCACAAAGCTGTATGCAAAATGGATGCCGCATTCGCTAACATTGGAACGAAAACACATTCGAATGCCATTTTTTTTAGCAAAATTTAGAGCGTTTTCGAAAGGACAAAGTGGATGTTGAGCGTCGATTCATCACTATGGATGACACAATGGATTTATCATCGTGATCCTAAATCAAAACAGGAGGTTAAAGAGTGGTGTGTACCTGGCTCTTCGGCTCCGAATCGAGCTCTTGTGTAGAAATCGGCCAAGAAGGTGTTACCATCAGTTTTTTGGGATGCGAAAGAATCTTGTGTGTGAATTACTTGCAAACTCGTAAAACAATAAATTCTGAATATTATTGTAACATTTTAGATCAACTGAAAGAAAAACATTCGTGAAAAAATACACAGTTTGCAGAAGAAAAAAATTATTTTTCAAGAACATTTTGACAATGGTTAAAATCCATGAACATTTATTAAAGTTCGAATTGTTGAGAAAATTGGTAAAAAAAATCCTTGTGTGGAGGGCGAGTATCGTAGAAATGATGGAAAAATGAGATGTATGAGCTTTACGACGACTGCGTCATGTCGTCCGAATGGATACAAACGCTCCGTCTCTGAAAGTATGCGATGTAGTACCAGCTGGTGGTAGCAGAGGTAGAGGAGGAAGGCCTCCTCTGCGTTGGAAAGATCAGGTGGAACAGGACTTTATCGCCGCCTAGCATGAGAAAAAAACGACTGGCGTGCTTTGTTAGACTCGGCCAGATCGCTTAAGCGGTTATCTTGCCAATCAATTACTTTTGACGCTAGGAGGCATAAGTTCAAGCGCTTGATTTAACCCTTAGAGTACGGAGTCTATTTTGTAGCATAAAGGGTGAAGCGCGATAGCTTGGATCCATCAAATGAAAGCTTTCCTTATAATTAATTATACATGAATTTATAATAAAGGGTGGTTAAGTTTCAAGGGCCGGTATTGATTTTGAATAAAATACATTTTATTCAGGAAATTATTCTCATTTATCTTTATTATGATAATATTGGTATGGCTCAATTACGTATTGAACAAAATATCGGCCAAATGGCCGCCGGCGGCACACCTCCATCCCATGGTCCAAATTTTCGATGACGCTGAGGCATAATTGAGGTTCTATGCCGTTAATGTGCCGAAATATCTCATCTTTTAGCTCTTGAATTGTTACTAGCTTATCGACGTACACTTTTTCTTTCAAATAACCCCAAAGAAAGAAATCCAACGGTGTCAAATCACATGATCTTGGCGCCGCGACGTGAGATTATTCGGCCTTAAATTTTTCGCGCAAAAGAGCCATTGTTGCGTTAGCTGTGTGACAAGTGGCACTGTCCTGTTGAAACCACATATCGTCCACATCCATATCTTCCAATTCGGGCCATAAAAAGTTCGTTATCATCTCACGATAGCGAACACTATTTACAGTAACTGCCTAACCGACCTCATTTTGGAAAAAATACGGCCCAATGATGCCGCCGGCCCATAAACCGCACCAAACAGTCAGCCTTTGTGGGTGCATTGGTTTTTCGGCAATCACTCTTGGATTATAATCCAATGATAATTATCATTCGCCCAAATGCGGCAATTCTGCTTATTGACGAATCCACTGAGGTGAAAATGTGCCTCATCACTGAAGATGATTTTGATTTTGATTTGAACGCCCGTTTTCATAATAAGCCTGAATAACTTTAACGCGTTGCTCGATTGTGTATCTTCCCATGGTTCAAATTGAATTAGTCTGAAATTGAAAAATGTCAAATGAAACGCAGAAAAAACTTGACGTTTAGGTGGGTTTACATTCAACATCGGCCCTTGAAATTTAACCACCCTTTAGAATCCCTTTAATAAGTTTTTATACAGGATTTAAAATAAAACTTGGCTACTTAAAGAGAAAAAGAGTGAAAAGAATCATTAGCGAAGTTATTAAAGAAAAACTAATTTTGGGGGACTTAAGGCGCCCCACTCAGTACTCTAAGGGTTAATGTGAAAGATACCGTTGCATTCTTTGAGCTAGCACAGATTTCAACAACAATAGCAATTTCCAATACAGCTATTTAACAACAACAAGCAAGGCTTTTTAATAAAAAGTGTCACAATTTCAGTTTTGTGTAAATACTTTTGACTACGGGTGTGTTTCTGCCGTTCGGAGTGGTTATAAAAATGAAGGTCCCTTCTTTTGTGGAGCCAATTAGAGCCAATTACTATTTTTAGTGGACGGAAACTTACATGCATAGCTTACGTACATATGTACGAGGTGTGTTCAAAAAGTAAGGAGAATTTTCAAATTTCGTGGACTACGTACATTCGGCTTTCGATTATTATTCTTTTTTATGTTTGTACGCTCGTCTCTAAGATACGTTCATGGTTTTAGTAGTAGGTTTACTTTGTTTGTGAGAGGCATAAATACGACAAGTATTATGCGTGTTCGATGATTTTCTGCTATCGAAAAAAAGAATTTTGGGCACTTACATAATTCTTAACACTTGAAATGTTGACGGTGGCATACGGTGAGAGTATTCTGAATCTAAAACGTATTTACGAGTAGTACAAGCTTTTCACAGAATGACGCCGCTCGCTCTGGATGCCCAGCACATCAACAGCCGATAAAAGCAGATTGAGCAAGTGAAGAAAATTGTTATGACGAATCGTCGAATCACAATTAGAGAAGTTGCTGAGCCATCTTTTTGGAAAATTTGGGCATGAAGCGTGTGGCAACGAAGTTCGTTCCAAAATTGCTGAATTTTGATCAAAAACAACGTCGCATGAGCATCGCTCAGGAATTGACGAATGGCGTCAACGATGATCCAGATTTGCTTAAAAGGGCCATAACTGGTGACGAATCGTGGGTATATGGTTATGACATCGAAACCAAAGCGCAAGTGTCCCAATGGAAGAGTCTAGGAGCGCACGGAGACAAAAAAGCACGCCAAGTTCGATCAAATGTCAAGATTTTGCTCACTGTTTTCTTCGATTGCCATGGCGTAGTGCATCAGGAGTTTTTACCACATGCGTCGTATGGTAAATAAGGAGTATAGCCTTGAAGTTATGCACCGTTCGTGTCAGGAAATACGAAAAAACGCCCCGAAATGTGGAACAAAATTCATGGCTTTTACATCATGATAATGCTGCTCACTCATCTTTGCTTGTGAAAGATTATTTGGCCAAAAACAACAACAGTTTAAGGACATACAAAAGAGTGCATATAAGAACTGCTTCGAGGACTGGAAAAAACGCTAGCTTAAGTGTATGGCGTTATGTGTGCACTACTTTGAAGGAGATAAAATTGAAATTGATGAATAAATATATTACATAAATATTTTTTGAGAAAAATGAAAATTCACCTCATTTTTTGAGCATACCTCGTATATATGTATGTACATACATATGTTTTTATCTTGTACTTATACATTTGTGCATTTGCGTACAGTGTACATTTTATTATATAATAGGTCTATTTATAAGTTCGTGCGGTTTTACAACAGATGGCGTAACTTGATTATTATTCCATCGATCCACATTTCCAAACATTCATTGGAGAGCTACTGTCGTAAGGCACAAACGTCAGTATAAGTTTTTTATTTGAAGCGTAAACAACAATATTTTTACCACACTTGAAAATGTCGAATTTCGTGCCAAATAATGTGTTTTTGCGGGGAATTCTTCTTCATTATTTTAATATGAAGAAAAAAGCAGCCGAAAGTCATCGTATCTTGGTGGAAGTTTATGGTGAGCATGCTCTATCTGAGCGAACGTGCCAGAAGTGGTTTGCACGCTTTAAAAGTGGTGATTTTGGCTTGGAAGACGAAGAACGCGAGGGTGCGCCGCCAAAGTTCATGGATACCGAATTGGAGGAATTGCTCGATCAAGATCCGGCTCAAACGCAAGAAGAGGTTGCAAAAACTTTGGGAGTTGATCAATCAACCATTTCCAAACGTTTAAAAGCCATGGGAATGATCCGAAAGGTAGGCCATTGGGTGCCGTATGAATTGAAGCCAAGAGACGTTGAACGCCGTTTTATGGCATGCGAACAACTGCTTCAACGGCACAAAAGAAAGGGTTTTTTGCATCGAATTGTGACTGGCGATGAAAAGTGGGTCCATTACGACAATCCAAAACGTCGGGCAACGTATGGATACCCTGGCCATGCTTCAACATCGACGTCGGCGCAGAATATTCATGGCCTGAAGGTTATGCTGTGTATCTGGTGGGACCAGCTGGGTGTTGTGTATTATGAGCTACTGAAACCGAATGAAACGATTACGGGGGATGTCTACCGACGACAATTGATGCGTTTGAGCCGAGCACTGCGAGAAAAACGGCCGCAATACGCCGATAGACACGACAAAGTTATTTTGCAACATGACAATGCTCGGCCACATGTTGCACAAGTGGTCAAAACATACTTAGAAACGCTCAAATGGGATGTCCTACCCCACCCGCCGTATAGTCCAGACCTTGCGCCATCCGATTACTATCTCTTCCGATCGATGCAACATGGCCTGGCTGGCCAGCACTTCCGTAATTACGATGAAGTCAAAAAATGGATCGATTCGTGGATTGCGGCAAAACCGACCGAATTTTTCACAAAGGGAATCCGTGAATTGCCAGAAAGATGGGAAAAAGTAGTAGTAAGCGATGGACAATATTTTGAATATTAAATTTGTAACCATTTTACGTCAATAAAGTTTCAAATTTCGAAAAAAAACCGCACGAACTTATTCATAGTCCTATTACATATATACGAATGTATGTATGTATGTATATGTAAGTATAAACTATAAATTCCGCTTTTGCATGTAATCAAACTATCGATTGGTGACCGCGAAATGCATGAAAAAAGCACTCTCCGACTGGTAAATAGAGTAGGTTGCTACTTGACGCACACAGCGAGTACTGCTGCGCCCCCAATAGTAACCCTAACCACCCTTTAGCAGCGAACATCAGTCAACGTGAAAAACACGAGCGCCAAATGGCAATCGAACAACACCCCAACCAGCCTCCTAACTGTGCATGTACGAACATGTATGCTTATAAATACAAATGCGCGTAGTAGTAGCAGTCAAGGGAACAGCAACCACTTGTTATCAGCGTTTTGCCATCTACACCTACACATACATTGGCATATACACACTCAATCATACTCGTATATAAGTACTTACATATGTATGTGCATTGTAAGTTAGAACTTGCATACCCACCAGCGTAAGCACCTACGAATTTCGCTGTGTATTCCAGCAGGCGATAGCCAATTAGGCACAGATGTGAATTTCTCTGCTGCTGCTGAGTGAACGTCACTGCCACTGGAACACATGCAATCGGACGCATGATCTGTGACAACAAAATGTTTCCTCCAGGCAAACAGATGAATCCAGAAAGTAAATTTTGCGTCAATTTTCAGTGTAGCGGTGAATAACAAAAACAAAAAAAAAACGCAGATGTAAATACATACAAATATATAAAACTAAAAATGCAGTTACATACATACATAGGTGTTGGAAAAAGCGGAGCGGAACCGACAGTTTATGTAAATAAGTGTAAATTTATTACTTATTTAAAGCTTGTACAAGTAGGCACAACAATAAACAATCGTAACTACATACATATGTATGGACGAGTATATGTATATATGTATATATGTGGTTGAGTGATGAGCAGCAACAAGTGAATTTATGAAAGTGAATAAGAAGTCAAGCCTACATACCTGCACACATGCAAACAGCGCTACAAACCATATTCCTACCCACTTTCCCGAGTCAAGTCAGCATTTAAAAGTCGAAAGCAGTCAGTCACAAATACATACATACATCTGTACATATATACAAATATCATAGGTAGGTGGCTTATGTTTGTAAATAATAACTGCATATACATACATATGTATATGCACATATGCTCCTATGCATATATTGAACCACGACGAAATAGAACTGGCCTGCAAAAGGATTAAATTGCAAAAAGCATCAGGCATTGATGGAATCCCTAACGCCGTGCTGAGAAAAGCACTCCAAGTGAGACCAGATGTTTTTCGAAACATGTACACAACATTAAAAGCGTAGTTTTCCTGTGAAATGGAAACATCAGCGACTGGTCCTACTGAAGAAGCCTGGAAAACCTCTAGAAGAACCGTCATCGTACAGGCCGCCCAATAATCTGTAACCGACTAGAGCAGTACTCAGAAGGCCATACTGGTCTGTCAGCTTACGGCTTCAGAAAGCATCGCAGTGCAGTAGACGCAATAAAAGAAGTATGTGAAATAGGAAAAACTGCTATCGCGGGTAGCATATGGCTAGGGGGAACCAAAAAATATTGCGCAGTCGTGACTCTGGACGTTAAAAACGCGTCCAATATGGCCAAATGGGACCAAATACTGATGGCACTTTGGCGTATGAATGTGCCGAACTTTCTGATAAGGTAATTGCTTCATACTTTGATAACCCTATGGTATAATACAGAAAGCTATAAGGTAACTAGAGGAGTTCCTCAAGGCTTGTAGGGAAAACGCTAGAAGAGGTCTCACGAAGGGTAGAGGACACCATCAATAGAATTAAGCAATGGCTACAATAGTCTGGGCTAAGACTAGCAGACCATAAGACCGACCCGGTTCTCATAAGTTCTAGATGAAAAGTTGAAAACCTTCAAATAAAGGTTGGTGCTCACAATATAACATCAACGGGTACTATAAAATATGGGTGAAGACATAAGACTCAGTTATAAAAAGCATCTGGAATACGCAAGCTCGAAAGCTGCAAAATCCTACGCGGCTTTATCGCGACTAATGCCCAATGAGGGTGGACCAAGACAACAAATGAGAGCATTGTTAGCAACGATCCTGTTTTACACGTAGTAAAATATCCCAACTACTTGAGACAGGCGGGTGTACAGATTATGCAATGTTAGAATCATTAGAGGCTACAGGGCCATATCTGACGAATCAGCAAGGGTAATAGCAGGCAGAGTCCTCCTCCATATCAATGCAAAATATATGAAACAAAAATACCAGCATACAAAAAACGAGCGGGTATATGGTAACAAAGCCTCACTGAGGGACACCTTACAGAGGATCGATGATATCGATTGCAAATGAATCGTTAGTGGGGAGGGAATAACTGCTCTCACTATGATCCCCGACATACAGAAATGGATCCGGAGATCACATGGGAACGTTAACATCATGCTGACACAGTTTTTGACTAGGCATGGCTGTTTCAGGTACAAGCAAAACAAGAACACAGACTCCCCATTTTGTCTATGCTGCCCAGGAAAATATGAAATTCCTGAGCATGTCCTGTTAGAATGCTCTAGATTTGATGGTGAACGAAGCATGTGGCGCTCAAATATCGGCGGGAGCATGACAGCTGCTAGCCTAATACAATATATGCTAGAATCTGAATCAGAATCGAAATGTGGAACTATGGTTGTAACGCAGCCCCAACAATTATGCGAAGGCTGAGAATTGATAATAATCGCAGACAAATGAGTGAATAAACACATCCTGCGCCCACGAAGGAATATTTTAACTGGTAATACCGAGGGGAAAAAAGAAGAACAGCGAGGCGATAGGCACTACGAAACTTAGTTCAAAAAGAGCTGGGGAATATCGCATGTGAATCGAGCATACGTTTGAGTCGGCTCCACCTCCCAGAACCGCATACCAAAAGCAAAAAAAAAACATACTTAAGCAAAAATAATCACAAACCTATTAATTAAAAAAGCCTTGGCGGCGTTTTAAAAAATTATATTCACCAGCAGGAGAAAAATTTCGAGTTCTCGAGTTCTTCTTAGCTTTTATCACAATTATGATTCCTCGTGCTCTGTTGCAAAATTTTTTGGCGTTTAATAGCCAATTGTCTGACCACCAAAGGCGCAGGATGTACCTCAGGCTGCGGTTTACAAACACATGCAGGTTTTGAACGGTTTCTGCTGATAGACGCCAAGCATAGAGAAGGGACAGACTTGACATTTGAATTAAAGATTTGAAGTTTGGTACGCACGCGGATTTGTTGGGACAGCCATCCTGGTCGGAGATTAACAAAGGCGTTTCTTGTTTTCTGTAGCCTTGTGGAAATATCACTTTTGATTCCGCCATCTACCGTGAATTGGCTTCCAAGATATTGAGAGCTGCTCACCCTGTTAATGCTGTTCTCCTCAATATTGAAGGTCGCGTTATTCGCATTTATCGTCAAATGTTTTATTTTTTTACATTCACTTGTAGTCGTAGCTTTGCATCCTTTGTAAGTAGAACTTACGAAAACGTTATTGTTTGAGGTATGCACTTCGTTATAAAAATCTACTGCCTTCCTCAAGAAATATAAAAGGATGTCTGTTCTTAGCAAGTATTTCACGAGCGTAATTCAGTTATCAATTAGCCTCCCCAGTCGGGTGTTATCATACCTATGTAGGTATGTACGCAAGATACGTCGCGCGCAGTGTAGCAATAAGGCTGAACACTTTAAGTATGTGGATCAAACGCGGACTACGGTCACGGTAAAATCCTGGCTAGTATTTCGGAGCTTCCCGGACTGGTGGACGATGAACATCCGCCTACACTTGCGATTACAACGTTCACGACCCTACTACCCTTAAGGGAAGAGTGGGCAAGACAGGACGAGCCCATCCATATACCAACGCAGACGCCTCAAACTTCGAGCGCAGGGTGAGCGGAGGTGTATATTCCGAACACCTGGGGATCTCCTTCAGTTTTCGGCTCACCGTCTACTGTAACGTCTTTCCGGCTGAACTGATGGAAATAATAAAAGACGTGACATTGGTGCAATGATGAGATGATATTGGTGGGAGTTGATATCTACATTTTCACTGATACCCGGGGGGCGATAAAATCCCTCACAAAGTAAACTAAATATTTGGAGGCCACCAAACAATTTTAACCAGAACCTTTTTTTTAAGCAAAAAGCTGTAGTACCTTAGCGCTCTCATCAGTATGTTTCTTCTGCAAATATCAAATTGTCTATGTGTTGGTGTTATCCTACGAAATTAATTTTGGCGCCTGCTCGCTGCCGCTCAGAGCCATTTGGCATATGGTATTAAAATGTGTATCACGAAATTCCAGACGCCATGCATAGGAAATGGGGAAGATTGTTGTTGGTGCTTGCGCAACTGAACAAAAATATGCAAAAAGACTGAAAAGTGAAAGGCAAAGCTTTTTTCCTACAAAAACACGAGCTGGTTCGTATTTAGGCGAACACACATACACATACATATGTACACATGCATTTATATGCGTGTATGAAATGTGTATTTTGAACTCATGGTAACAACTGTTAATGAAGTTTCCTATTCGCATTGTAGTTGCTTCCTGCGCAGCCCTCCTCAACACTTCCCCTACAAAGAAGAAAAAACTCTACAGCCAAACTGAATTGAAAGCCTGGTGGGATGAATAAGCTTAAAGGGGCGTACTGCAGCCATATAACGGCATATATACATACATATCTACATTTGTGTTTATAATATTTATGTATGTATTATGTATACCAGAGTTCGTTCACTAATGATTGTCCTGGCCGCTGTGACTGTGTGTTCACTCCTCCCCCTCAACTCTCACTACGCGCAACGAATTCGTATTAAATTTTGTGTTTTTTTGCACGGGTATACTCCTCCATCACATGCACGGATGTTTCGGGTTCTTGCGCCGAATTTTCTGCGTTCCTGTTCAAAATTGATAATCATTTGCATAAATATGCCGCAGTGTTTTTTACTTATTACTGAATGCGCGCGTTTGTATGGGTGTTTGTTTGTTGGTTTGACAGTTAATTTGTATGCGTCGTTATATTTGCATATGGACCGAAAAACTTTTGTGCGGCATTACGTGCATTTACATATAGTTACGGTTGGTGAAATTCGGTGAAAAATTTAGGGTTATTGACACACAGAAGCATGGAGCATGCTCGTTGCATATGTATTTAAATCGTTCTTACTTGCACATTTCCATAAACACTCTGTGTAAAAAGTATCCGGATTAGATCTTTGTTTTTGGCCAGAAAGTGCAACGAAGGCTGGTTTCTGCAAATATGCTTTTCTAAGCCGGAGAGAGAAGAAGAAATACATATGTAGGTATTTGATCAATCTTCTCCGCTAAGTTGTGGCTTGCACCTTGTTTTATGGTGCCTCTGAGCAGTTTTTAATAAGAAGCTGTTTCTTTCGAACGTTTTGTCAGGACGACCGCACCAGTCAAAGTTTTTTCATTTGATTTCGACAGTGCGGCTGAATGCGCTTAAGGTACAGCGTTGTATTTCTAACAATTAGCTCCCGAGCTGCGGGTTAAGATTTTTCAATAAGGCTCCCATACGAATATTTATTTATTTATTTATTAGAATTAATATATAATACTAAAACTAATACAAGAACGAGTACTAGCTGCCAGGGCCTACAACTCGATAGTTAGATAGAACAGTCTGTGTTATTATTAGCAAATCATATTAAATCATATAGTTAAGTTACAATCTTTCAAAAAATTATTTAAAGCAGTTATATTGGTTATAGAAACCGTAGCCAGCAGAGCAGAAGCTTTGGTGGATCCGAAGTGTTTTTTCCTGAAACTTTCTAAGGTACGACAATCGTTTAAAAGATGGTCAGCTGCTGCGTTATTATCACAAAAATGGACATTGTTGTTGGGTACCTCCTGTGAGGAGGTGTTGGTGTGTGAGTTTAGTATGTCCGATTCTGAGTATGGCGAACTGGCTTGATAAATATCGAGGTGTATTGCTTGGGTATATAGATGGTTGCGCCTGTCGTTGAATTCAGTATACCGATGGCTAAACGTATACCATTCTGTCAGCTTAATCGAGTCAATATGTGGTTTTGTATGTAAATCATTCTCTGAATAAACTGGAAACAATGAGCTTGTTGCTGGCATAAGTCGAGCTGTTTCGTCGGCTCGCTCGTTGCCTCGGATGCCATTATGGCCTGGCACCCACATAATGTTGATCTTTTTTGAATTCCGAATACAAAGGTCTCTTATTTTTTCAACCAATTTGCTATTACTATAAATGTTTTGTATGGCTTTAATAGACGACATGCTATCCGTACAAATGAGGAATTTTCCTTTATTACCCTGTTCGAAATCTGCTGCTTTGTATATGGCCATTGCTTCCGCTGTGAACACCTAGCAGTGTTCAGATAACTGGCCTCCAGAAATGAGCAATCCTTGTTGATTAACTATAGCGAACGTGATGTTAGTGCTGGTTTTTGATCCATCCGTATATAAAAAATTCCAATTGTTGTTCCGGTAGTTTCTTTCCTGTTCTGCGAAGAGTTGTTGATTGGTCGAACTATTTGTCGTAGATTTATTAAGTGCATGAAGCACGGTGTTGAAATTCGTTTTATATATTATATAAACCACGATGGTAGGCAGTTTAATTTAGTGCAGCTCCTAGGTGGAGTCAAATCAATCTCTAAGCCATACGAAATACAGTGGCAAATTGTGGACTTGAGCCTATATCTACGTTTGTGTCGAAACGCCGATATGTAATCCTTGTGCAAAATATGATTAGTAGTAGAAAAGAGTTTCGGAATTAGTAGCCATGTCGCTTCGATTACACGTTCCTTTATGGTAGTGAGACCACCTTCTGCCAAAACGCATTTTACGGGGGATGTTGGGAACGCGTTTATACTACTAATATAGAATGAATATAGATGAAGGAGATGTGCAATGTGGGAGATGTAGGCCGATAGCCTCTGATGCTATTTGGCTTAATATGCTTATTTATAATTACTTATATATTTCAACTAAATAAATAAATCTTCAAAAAAATTAAAAAAAATTATTTTCCCTGTATTTGAAATAGCAAACAATCTCAATATTCATATGACTGCCTTGGCTGGGTTCGCAGTAGCGCATTCTGTTAATCCAGTTGACGGCTGTGAGTCAAAGATCTCCAAGCTCATATCTTCAATGTTGTTCAAGTATTTCTTTACGCGAAGATACGGTACTGACTGTCCAGTCAAAATTGCCAGCGGGTAGAAGCTGTCATTGTGAAAATAACATATGATAAAAACATTTTTTACACGACAATTTCGTTCTTGCGCGAATCTCAAAACAAAAAATGATTTTCTAAACCAAACATAATTCTTAAAAGGATGCCTTATTAAGAAAACATTTTTCGTGTAACATAAAAGCAATAAGTACATTTTAGAACTAACCAAGTGCAACTGTGAATTTAGATTTCAACATGGTTATGGTAATGGCTAGTAGGTACGAGCCCAGGATTCTGTGTTTCTTGTGGCCTAATGCCTCATAGTTGGCGATTAAGTGTTCATAGACTCCTTTTCATCACAGCAGAACGCGCATGATCTTATATTAGATAACCCTATTGTGTTAAAGTGTTTATTACAGACAAAGTGCCCTGTAAGTGCTTCACAGAGTAATCTGAGGCCCTTTTCATCTAGGGTTAGAGCAGATTTTCTCTGTTGGCATTGAAGTTCAAAAATTTTTTGGTGTGATTAAGGCCGCTTGTGCGGCTCCAGTGTTCCCTGATTTTAGTTTGGATCCATTTTTTGGTTTCCTGTTTTATATTATTTTTGTTAAAGCTGAAAAATTGGGTTCGTCCAATAAATAGCCTTTCTGCCCCTTTTTTGGCATACAAGTCTGCCTTCTCGTTTCCTTCGTGTCCCTCATGCCCTGGTACCCAAATCAGTGAGACCTGGTCATGAGTGATCAGTTTGTTGAGTGCATTGTTATACTCTATTAGGACTTTTGACTTGAATGTGAAGCTATTCAAGGCTTTGTGAACCGATTGGCTGTCCGAAAGTATTTTAATTTTTACTTTCTCGTACCCTCTTTTGGATATGATTTCCACTGTTTCCATTATGGCAAAGAGCTCCACAAAACGTGGTATCTGTACTTAGTATTAGGTATTTGCGTGCTCTAGGCCCCACTATTCCTGCTCCTACTCTTTGGAGCGTTTTGGAGCCATCTGTGTAGATTTCAACGTAATCTTTAGGTCGCGTCTAGCTGGATAACAAGTATTGTACAAGGTGGAGCAAAATTAATTATCCAGTTTTGTTTTCGAGTAATTTCTTTACTGAACACAAAAAATAATAATTTTGAGTGAAGGAAATCTTTATTTGAGATTTACGTGATCCATTGCTGGTGTGTTTGTATACTGTAGCTGTCAACTTCACAAATGTCAAATATTACTGACGTATGACGCCATTTGCAAAAATTATAAATTATACGATAGGGTGACTAATTTTGCGCCACCTTGTATAAACAAATCGGGAAAGCAAAAAACAATGGCTAATAACAGACTCTGTTATTGCGGGTGCCGTTAATTATTTGAATAAAACCCGACAGATAGGCTGGACATATTTGACATAGTATCTGACATATGGTATCTACTGATTATAGCATTTTTTGTCCAGTCCGTAATAAACGAGCGTGCACGTTTGAATAGTTGCAAATTTGTTTTTTTTGCTCATTTTAATTTAAATTTTTATGTTTCGTACTTTTGGATTGAATTTTCACTGGACACTAATTTTAATTCTTTTGTAATAAAAATGAATTGTTTGTGTTTTATGAATATTTATGCAACGTGAGTTTCATAAGAAGGGCGATCCTGCAATCTGTGCCAATTATCGCGGGAGTAGTCTTCTAAATATCGCCTATAAGGTTCTAGCGAGCGTATTGTGTGAAAGGCTGAAGCCCACCGTCAACCAATTGATTGTACCTTATCAGTGTGGCTTTAGACCTGGAAAATTAATACGGCTATGTAAGATGACGCTGCTCAACACCAGCAGCGCCATCAGAATTGGGAAGCACCTCTCCAAACCGTTTGATACCAAACGAGGTTTCAGACAGGGTGACTCGCTGACGTGTGACTTCTTTAACCTGATGTTGGAGAGGATCGTACGAGCCGCAGAACTTAATCGCTCAAGCACAATTTTTTATAAGAGCGTACGATTGTTGGTGTATGCCGATGATATCGACATCATCGGCCTTAACAACCGCGCTGTTAGTTCTCCAAACTGGATAAAGAGGCAAAGCGAATGGGACTGGTGGTGAACGAGGACAAAACGAAGTACCTCCTGACATCAAACAAACAGTCGGCGCACTCGCGTATCGGCACCCACGACACTGTTGACAATTAAAATTTTGAGGTTGTAAAGGACTTCGTATACTTAGGAACCTGCATTAACACCGATAACAATGTCAGCCTTGAAATCCAACGTAGAATCCCTCTTGCCAACAAGTGCTACTTTGGACTAAGTAGGCAATTGAGTAGTAAAGTCCTCTCTCGACGAACAAAACTAATACTCTACAAGACTCTCATCATGCCCGACCTAACGTATGGCGCAGAAGCGTGGACGATGACAACATCCGATCAAGCGACGCTTGGAGTGTTTGAGAGAAAGATTCTGCGTAAGATTTTTGGACCTTTGCACGTTGGCAACGACATAGACGTAGCACAGCGAATAAAGATCCAGCGGCTACGTTGGTTGGGTCATGTCGTCCGAATGGATTCAAACGCTCCGGCTCGGAAAGTCTTCGATGCAGTACCAGCTGGTGGTAGTAGAGGAAGAGGAAGGCCTCCTCTGCGTTGGAAAGATCAGGTGGAGAAGGACTTGGCTTCACTTGGTGTGTCCAATTGGCGCCGGTTAGCACGAGAAAGAAACGACTGGCGCGCTTTCTTGAACTCGACCAAAATCGCGTAAGCGATTATCGCGCCAATTAAGAAGAAGAAGAAGAGTTTCATTATTACTTCTTTTGCACAGTTTTTCGGGAAAATATTAAGAGTTTTTTCAACTTACAAGATTTTTTAAAGTTGTAGAATCTATACCCAAATTTACTATATGTCGCATGTATTTTTTACATGACTTTTTTTTTGCATTTCTAAGGACGAATATAAAGTATTTATTTGCAACATATCGTGGCATTTGTAAATGGCCGTGAACTTTCTTCCTCCTCTCTACCTGACGCCATACTTGTTCTTCGCGAGTTAAAACTTTTAACGTGGCTTCTACGTGGAATGCAGGGTATCAATGCTTCAATGGTATTCAATGATCCAGGAAAATTTTGGATCACGTTTTTTCGAGAAATATTTAAGGTACACTTGCCTTTTGTAAATGAGGAAATTACCTAAATTTCGAAATTAGATTCTAGATGTAGTCTTTTAAGATTCATATATTCGCATTACAAAGTCACTTACAATACACGATAGGATAGGCATACTTTATTCTGGCTTTTGTTCGTCATTTAAGTTCAGATTTCACTGATCCTCATACCTTTAAGCTACTTTACATATACATATCTCACTTGTGCGTTCTAAGCTAAATTACGCCACCTTAATCTAGAGGCTTTCCTATTTACTTGTAATATCAATCGACTTGAACGAATTCAAAAAAGGTGTTGTTCGTTATGCTCTGCGTTCTCTGCATTTTGCTGGCAATACTCCCCCGACCATGCTAGATGCCAGCTAATTAACCTTAATTTATTAGGTTGCAAGTTGACTAATCTCCCTCTCATTTTTGTCTACATCTTCAAGAATGATAGAAAGAAGATTGCGCCCATCAGAGAGTGCGCGACGTCACGTTTTCCGAGTTGTGCAGTATTGCCAACCATTTACTCTTCGCAATAAATTTAGTGCTTTTTTATACCGAAAATGTTAAAATTTTGAGGTTTCGTGTTTGTTTCTTTTTTTTTAATTTATGCTACCGAAACTTTAAGTTAAAAAAAACTGTATTATTATACAAAAGAAGGTTAAAAAAGGCTACTCTGAGAGGATTTTAGTGCTAATGAAAATTAGTAGGTTCTTATAAAATTTGATATTTTGAAAGTGTGAATTTAATTTTTTGCTCCTTTTAAGGTTATGCAAGAATATTTAATGTCCCTTTCTCAACTCTTCTTAAGGGGGAAGTCTACTGTGACAAGGGAAAAAACAGGCTTATTTTCCGGATTTTATTTCTAACAAAATATTGCTCGTACATAAAATCTATTTAAACTCTTATCTTTATTATATATTTAAGTTTTTGAAAAAAAAATTTTAAGTCAAAATATTCAAAATGGTCGCTGTGGCACTTCTGCAAGCGCAGGTCCGATTTTCTTAGGTGCCTAAACGGTGTACATGAAATCCTACGTTTCGGTGATCTAAAACAAAAAAACAAAATATTGTTATCATATACATAGTATTGACTCTCGTCTGACGTAGGATTATGTCGATAAAAAATTTTGGCGTTGAAAAAAAAATTCTTGAAATTTTTTTCTTTTTTTTTTGCCTAAAATTGATGTTACTATTGTTTATAACAATTTAACAAATAACGATATCAAAAAAATCCTATGTCAGACGAGAGACACTATTACAGAGAATATATAATTAAATTTTTAAGCTGATTCATTTATCAGAACTCGAGATATCGTGTACACCGTATACAAAAACTTAGTTTCGAGAAAAATGCGTTTAAAGTTTCAGTATAGCAGGTACGCGCTTCGGGAAAAGGTCGAAATTTCAACGAAGAAAAATTTAGCCAGCTGTAACACATATTGTAATAACCTTATTTAAGAGGGTTCAAAGTATTTTTTAAGCTAATAAAAAAAAAATCGATTTTTTGAAAAATTCACAGTAGACTTCCCCCTTAAGATTGAAAACCTTTTTACTCATTTTAAAAGGCGTTTGAATTTACTTAATGTGGATTAAAACCATAGAGGTGTAATCGTTTCTTCCGGCCATCAATCCTTACTGGGACATAGGGCATCAAGAGGTGTATTCATTGTAAAAATAAGCTACGAAATACCAGAAAATACTAAAGAAACCATACTGACGTTTTTACAAAAAGAGTACCTTATCGAGTTACATAACCTTAAATATAGCAAATAAGTCGTTCACTTAACAAAAGAGTCTCGATTAACAAAAACAAAATCTTAAATTAAATTCTACATAAGCATAACACATTTATTTAAAAAAAACGCGCATTCTAAAGACAATTTGTCACGCATAAAAAGTTCTTCAAGTGATTCAATAAAAATTTGGTGTTTTATTTACTTTAAATGGGCATTTTAGTGCGTTTTTATATCCAAAGCTAAGCAACACTACAGTAGAGAGAGAGAGATTTGACTGCCGAAAGCAGAAGAACACCAACAACACCTGCAATCGCGGGCAATGCCACCTGATGTTAAAAAAAAACTAAAGCTAAATAAAACTGAGTGAATTATTTAACTAATTATTAAAAAATGTATATTTAACTAAATTTTAAACATTACATATTAATTAGAACAGGTTAGAATTATGTTATGAAAAAAACTAAAACTCCGAGACTAAATAATAATGAATAAGTTCGTGCGGTTTTTTTCGAAATTTGAAACTTTATTGACGTAAAATGGTTACAAATTTAATATTCAAAATATTGTCCATCGCTTACTACTACTTTTTCCCATCTTTCTGGCAATTCACGGATTCCCTTTGTGAAAAATTCGGTCGGTTTTGCCGCAATCCACGAATCGATCCATTTTTTGACTTCATCGTAATTACGGAAGTGCTGGTCAGCCAGGCCATGTTGCATCGATCGGAAGAGATAGTAATCGGATGGCGCAAGGTCTGGACTATACGGCGGGTGGGGTAGGACATCCCATTTGAGCGTTTCTAAGTATGTTTTGACCACTTGTGCAACATGTGGCCGAGCATTGTCATGTTGCAAAATAACTTTGTCGTGTCTATCGGCGTATTGCGGCCGTTTTTCTCGCAGTGCTCGGCTCAAACGCATCAATTGTCGTCGGTAGACATCTCCCGTAATCGTTTCATTCGGTTTCAGTAGCTCATAATACACAACACCCAGCTGGTCCCACCAGATACACAGCATAACCTTCAGGCCATGAATATTCTGCGCCGACGTCGATGTTGAAGCATGGCCAGGGTATCCATACGTTGCCCGACGTTTTGGATTGTCGTAATGGACCCACTTTTCATCGCCAGTCACAATTCGATGCAAAAAACCCTTTCTTTTGTGCCGTTGAAGCAGTTGTTCGCATGCCATAAAACGGCGTTCAACGTCTCTTGGCTTCAATTCATACGGCACCCAATGGCCTACCTTTCGGATCATTCCCATGGCTTTTAAACGTTTGGAAATGGTTGATTGATCAACTCCCAAAGTTTTTGCAACCTCTTCTTGCGTTTGAGCCGGATCTTGATCGAGCAATTCCTCCAATTCGGTATCCATGAACTTTGGCGGCGCACCCTCGCGTTCTTCGTCTTCCAAGCCAAAATCACCACTTTTAAAGCGTGCAAACCACTTCTGGCACGTTCGCTCAGATAGAGCATGCTCACCATAAACTTCCACCAAGATACGATGACTTTCGGCTGCTTTTTTCTTCATATTAAAATAATGAAGAAGAATTCCCCGCAAAAACACATTATTTGGCACGAAATTCGACATTTTCAAGTGTGGTAAAAGTATTGTTGTTTACGCTTCAAATAAAAAACTTATACTGACGTTTGTGCCTTACGACAGTAGCTCTCCAATGAATGTTTGGAAATGTGGATCGATGGAATAATAATCAAGTTACGCCATCTGTTGTAAAACCGCACGAACTTATTCATAGTCCGATTAACAAAAAAATGCTAAATCAAGTTACGAAAATGGTAATCTGGCCATATTGGTGCTAAAATCACGTAACTCGTTGTCAAATTCGGTGAGAGCAAAGTAACGGAACTACGATATGCGCCATCTCATTCTTCTTTCCATCATGTACATCTTAATAAATGCCGCGATGGCCTATCCATACCTACTCGGACGGATCCATTTCGCTCAACAAATTACTTTATTATTTCCTTAGATTTGGCAAGAACAAATTTCGCAACTAATTCTTCTGTATTTAGAGTTGTAAAGAATTTAAGTTTTGACTCAAAATTATTCTGTACTAGATTTCTCTTATTCAATGCTTAAAACAGTTAGCTATTGAATGAAATAATTAGTTTATAAACTTGTTAAATTAAAAATATTATCAAATAAATATTATAAATTAATAAAAAATAGTAAATATTATTAAATTGATAAATATTATCAAACAAATAAATATTATGTATTATACATATAATATTATTAAAAAACATTAAATAATTATTTATTAAATAATTTAAAAAAATATTATGATAATGAATCATTTGTTATGTATTTTCTATTTTCTTTTCTCTTTCTTATTTAGTTTTTTTTTTAATTTTATGTCAAGAGTTATTAATAGCCTACCACCTTAATGTACTTACACATATGGAGCGGTAGCCTATAAGCGATACTAATTTCACATTTAATTAGACACAAAGTGTGGACGAACAACCAATAATTGAAAGCATGAAAAAACAATAACAAAAAATAAACAGAAAACAAACAAGTGACGAGAGTTGACGAACAGCTTTATTTGGCTTGCAAAAACAATGACGTTTCCAACAATGCGGCATGCAGTGCTCTTTGCGGGCGGGTGGCGAGCATCTAGCCTCGATTGTGTGTGAACAAGACCAGAGAATGTGGAAAGTAAATACTCATTGTACGAGTATGTAAAAACTAAAGAAATGGGTATGTATTACTGTAGTAGTGCATGCCCAAAGTAGTTGGTGTGTGCTTGGGGCATTGGACTTTGCCAGACAACGAGGTGGGTTGTGTATATGTACATATATGGGTTTAACTGCCGGTGTGCAAGTGGGTAGAGAGAAAAAACAAGCAAAAGCGCAAAACACATTTATTAAGCTGTCGTTTGACAGTGGCGATTACACCTTGCTGTAGTGTGCTGGACGCCTGTGAATCGGTAATGTGTTTTTCTGGGAAAAGTTGCATATCGAAAAATCGGTTCATGCTCGTTTGATACGATTTCCTTACGATTGCGGATAGTGTTGAGTGAGCGAGTCTGTTACCTACCGTTCATTTAGGTCGGCAGTAAATTGGAAGAAATGCAGGGGTTAGGATAGTCAAAATGGAAGCAAATGTAAATATGGAATTGGCAAAGAAATTCAACTGGAAGAAGCGAAATAGAACGAAGTGTGTCACTCACATATTATTTTTCCGCATATATTATACAGTACTATCTCGATAATCCGGACACCCTTAATGTTAGGGGTCGTCCGGATTATGGGGGTGCCCGGATTATAGATGATTTTTGTTTTTCAACTAAACGTTGTTTTTTTGAAATGAACATAACGCAATTCAGATATATGTATGTACATAAATAGTTTTATTAAATACAGTACAATCATACTTACATAATAATATGTACATCTGTACATAATCAAACATTTTTTTTATTTAGTATGTACTACAGGGTGGCTGATGAAAGCCGCTACCAAAAAAAAATTGAATAACTTTTTTTCTTTTTAAGTTATCTGTTCCATTTTTGTTTTAATTTGCAGATTGATCTTTAAAATTTATTAAAATGGATAACTGGGACACGCAAACAAGAATTTGGATAGTCCGCCGCTATCACGCACTGGAGTCCGTAGTTTTGGTACAGAGAGAGTACAGGCGGATGTTTGGCGGCGATCCCCCGAGCAGATGGACCATAATGAGACTGGTGAATAATTTTGCTGAGCAAGGAACAGTCGCAAGAAGGCCTTATCATAGAAACCCACCAGTTCGGACGGAGGAAACGATCGCTGCTGTAGCTGCAGCTATACAAAGCAATCCAAGGGTTTCAACAAGAAGCTTATCTGCTCAACTTGGTGTCAGCCGACAGTCTTTACAAACAATAATGCACAAAGATTTAGACTTATTTCCCTACAAAATTCAAATGGTTAACAAACTGAATGCAGCAGACTTGCCGATTCGCTTGGAATTTTGCCAGAAGATCCTGCAAATGGTGGAAGAAGACCAAAACATGTTAAACTGCCTTTTCATGTCTGATGAGGCCCATTTCGATTTAAACGGCAATGTGAACAAACAAAATTGTCGAATATGGAGTACTTCTAACCCACAGATACTCCACGAGACGGAATTGCATCCTCTTCGCGTGACAGTGTGGTGTGCGGTTTCTTCACGCTGTATTGTCGGGCCTAATTTTTTTGAAGAAAAAAATCACACCGTTACGGTTACTGGAGACCGTTATTTGAAAATGCGGAAAAAATTTTTCTATCCAGAACTACGCCGAAAGAGAATTCCTTTCAACTCTGTGTGGTTTCAACAAGATGGGGCAACGTCTCACATAGCCCAGACTGTTATGACAGAGTTGCGACGAAAATTTCCCAATAAACTGATTTCAAGAAACTCCGAATTTCGTTGGCCTCCCAGGTCGCCTGACCTTACTTCACCTGACTTTTTCTTATGGGGTTTATGTAAACAAGAAGTTTATAAAACAAAGCCAACAAATTTGGATGAACCAAAACAATCCATTCGGGCAACAATTGCGGCTATTCCTGTCGCAACTCTCAAAGCAGCAATGAACAACTTTTTACTAAGATGCCGCACTTGTGTCAACGAGCATGGGGGGCATTTAAATTCAATTATTTTTAAAACTAGTTAAGCTACATTTAATAAAATTTAATGGCCTTCAACTTGAAAAAAAAAATAAATGAATTCCATACACTAAAAAAAAAGTTATTTGAGTTTCTTAATGTAGCAAAATTCATCAGCCACCCTGTATTTCATTTCACATTTAGTCGCGAATTTTCTAATGGCATCACGTTTCTTTTTTATGTCAAAAACAGTAGATTTGTTGACACCAAATTCTGTTTCAAACCATCTTAATGATTTTCCTTTATCAAGGAGATCTAAAATTTCACATTTTTTCTGAAGAGTAAGGGTTTTATGAGCCCTTTTATTAAATTTTCCACTGCTCATAATAATAATGTCCACTCAATTCAGTTTGTCACTAAAGAATAAACACAACGCGTGATTTATGCTGTTGCATTTCGTATACATATATTGTTGTTAAAGTACCGCTATTTTACGAAAAACTCACAAAGCAAACTAAAAATTAAAATACATATGTATGTACATATTGCGAAGCAAATTTGAAAAATGTCCGGATTATAGAGTAAAAAATGTTAAACTGTCCGAATTATGCAGTTGTCCGGATTATAGATGTGACCGGACTACCGCGTGTCCGGATTATCGAGATAGTACTGTATTTTATATGTGCATTTACAGGTACTGTGTGAATACATATATTATATATAAATGCATATTGCAGAGACTGTAGAGTTACACATACAACATAATTGCCCTAAAAATTAGCACAAAAAAACTGAGGAATGCCGAGAGCAGTGCAAGAGATGTATAACAAAACAATTCAAAACAATGAAATTGGAAATAATGAAAATTATGTATGTAAAAGTGCACTCGCTCGCTACACAATTCTGTCAGCCATGTTCTTTTGTTGTTGCATAGCTGCACCAACAATATGCAGCTATAAAAGGCGGCAGGCCGCGCGTGAATAGGATAAGTGAATGAATGAATGAATTTATGAATAAATATTTTATTCATTTTCGAAGAGAATAAAACCCTGTAAAAATATGCTTGATTATAACGGGGTTCTCAAGTGAGCCGTACCCCTGTTGTTAAAATACTTAACAAAAGCCCATTAAAATACATAATTTCACATTTTGTTTTGATTAAACAACAACACCAAATTATATTAATTATACTTTATTTGCGCACCGTATGCTCATATGTATTATTTATTATGAACAACATACATACACATATGCATACATTTTTTGATCAATTCTTATCTCTCTAACAATAAATTTTTATTCTGAAACATTCATATGCATACACATATGTATGTATATGCACTTGCACAGTTTATCAAATAAAAATGTCTCAATAATGTAGTGATTGATATTGCATTGTATTTTTGTTTTAATTGCTGTAATATTTAGACCAAATGGGACTTTATACAACAAGCCATTCCAGCTTTATGCATATGCAGACGGTATACTTATCAGAGCGCGTTTAAAAAACTAGAAAAAAAGTACGAACTACCGGGCTATGAATTGATCCAGAAAAAAACCAAGATTATGGTCCGGTCCAGCTCCGGTTTATGACATGATGAGTCTATGCATTCAAGAATGTGCAAGAATTTACCTATTTGGGTATCAAAATATCAGTCAATAAAGATATTTCATTGACAATAAATGCCAGAGTTTTAGTGACAAATAAATCTTATTACTCTAATTTGAAACTGCTTGAGTCAAATTTATTATCTCACGTCCAAAAGTTAAGGATATACAAAACCTTGATCAGCCCTGTGCTTACCTATAGTTGCGAGCTATGGACGCTAAAAACCACTGACATTAATCAGCTAATGGTCTTCGAAAGAAAAAGATTAAGAAAAACGTATGGACCAATAAGACGGTATTTATCGAATAAGGTATAATTATGAGCTGGAACTTTTAGCAAAACACGAAACTGATTAAAGCTGAACGCGCGGTGGTGGAAGGAAATAGCCTTAGACAGAGACGGGTGGCGAAAGGTTGTGAATGAAGCAATGGTTCACCAAGGGCTGCGATGCTAAGAAAAAGAATAAGTATTTAGGCCATCTGGCTGGCTGGCTGATTCTGATTCTTACTACATACAAAAATCAAAAAAAAAAAAAAAATTAAGTAAAATTAAGTAAAATTAAGTCAAGATAAATTTATATGAGTAGTAGTAAATAATGTAAATTTGGATGTAAAAAATCAGAATGACTTATTTATGAGGGGAATGCATTTTAGTTATTATTATTATAAAATAAAATTTACTATGTTTTATTTCAAAGTCGCATTTTTGCGAGGGTGACCAATTACGAAGTGAATTCATGTAATATATTTTAAGCAACATTTTTGTTAGACAAAAAATTTCTTGCCTCTGGTTTTGTATGCTAACTAAAAAATATATTATATATTTTATTATTTGGAAAATTGTTTGTAGGGTATATTGTTCGTATTTTTATGAATTTAACAAGGAAATTTAAATGATCTTATACATATATAAGTAAGTATATTTAGATAGGTAAGTACGTGATAGAAAATTCTGATAACTACACTTGATACTCTACCCTGCAGGTGTTCACTTAACATACAAACATACATATATGTATGTACTTCAGTTCGTCTCGAACAATCAAATTCATGCGATTTTCCTGACAGCATTCAATTAATTTACAGAATTGCAATATAAAACATCAGTCCAACATCGCCATTCAAGACGAGTAGTCAGACGTCTTTAATCAATTGACCTAATCTAATTGAACACAATTTCCTTGATTTGCGAATACTTTAGGAAAAAAATATTATAATAAATAATTATTGTAAATCATTATAATGTCCTCGCTACCAGCCACCTTCGTCAAGGGCATTCACGATGCGGAACTTTGCAAACGTATGGAATATCGCCCGCTGGGTTGCACTGGGTTGCAGGTGTCAAAAGTGGCATTGGGCACAGCGACTTTAAGCGATTTATATGGGTGAGTTTGTTAATCAATCACCTTTTGTAGTGAGAGATAACAGCCGCGGGAATATAAACAACATTAAATATAGATAGTTTTTTAATTTTTTTTTTTGTTCTTAAAACATTATTCTTTTTTTAATTGCTTTATTTTCATTCACGCCAGTGATCTCGATTTGGACGAGGCCATCAAAACCATACACAAAGCTATTAAGTCCGGCATTAATTATATCGATACTGCACCATATTATGGCCAAGGTCGCGCCGAGGAAGTGTTGGGTATGGCATTGAAAGATGTGCCAAGAAAAGCGTACTATATAGCCACAAAAGTGGCACGTTATGAAAAAGATTTGGTAAATCGATTTGATTTCTCTGCCAAACGGACTAGAGAAAGTGTTGAGAAAAGCTTGAAATTGCTCGGACTCGATTACGTGGATGTAATACAGGTGAGTAGTTTTTTAGAAAAAAATTAGGAGCGCGTAATCTACCGCACTGTACTAATGTCAGCAAGTAATCTGAAGAACAGAATAAAAGGATCTACAAGGGGAAGTCCAAAATAACCAAAACTGAGCTAAAATAGGAACTACAGGACCTTCGTTCTGATAACTTCGAGTTTATTTATTCAAAGTAGTCCTCTCTGGCCTCGATACACTGTTTTGCGCGATCTAAAAGCTTTTCGAAAGAGTGTTTGTATGTCCTTCAGGATGTCAGTAGGCGAGCCTTTGGATGGCCTCTACGGACGCTAAACGTTTTCTTTTCACGGCCAAATGCAATTTTCCGAATAGGTAGATGTCATAGGAAGCCATATCAGGCGAATACGATAAGTGATTGATGGCAAAAATGCGATTTCCAGTCAAAAAATCAGTCACAAGAGTTGATCGATGAGATGGTGCATTATCATGCAATAAGCGCCAGCTTCCTCCACGAATGCGATGCAACAAACACTTCAAAACGCCAAGGTAGAAAATTCCAATGACGGTTTGGCCTGTTGGTGCGAACTCCTTGTGGACAATTCCCTTGGAATCGTAAAAACAAATGAGCATCGACTTGATTTTTGATTTCTCCAGACGCGATTTTTTGGGTGGTGGCTTTTCTGGGGCCTTCCATTCAGCACTTTAACGCTTAGTTTCAGGTCCATGTTGGAAACATCACGCTTCATCACCAGTTAAAATGTTGTAAAGGATGTGCTCGTCTTTTCTCGCTTTTTAATGAGGTCTTTCGAATTTTGAATTCTGAGCAATTTTTGGTCCTCAGTCAACTTGTGCGGAATGAAACGTACACAGACTTTTCGTAAGACCAAATGACCAGTTAAAATGCGATAAATCGATGTTTTGGAGAACAATTACGAACAATTTCGATGGAGTTTTTGGTGATTACTGACTTTGGCGGCCCGTATGTTCATTGTCATTTATGTGCACAAAACCATCTCTGAAACGTGTAAACGACTCATGAACTCTGGCATGAGATAGACAATTATCGTCATAAACTTTTTTGATCAATTAAAATGTTTCGGTAAACATTTTACCGATATTAAAATAAAACTGATATTAGCTCTTTGTTCGAAACTCATTTTTGTACCGATGGCACAAACATACTGACACTTTAGACGCAATAACTTCGCTTCCACTGAACCAAATGTTACCAAGCATTCACTGGAACTCAGCTAGGGATTTCATTTTCTCTCTCTTGGGTATTATCTAACGTTAGGATCAAGAAATAGGCTGTTTCGATAGGGTGGGACCAAATAGAGAGGTATTACATGGGTTGGTTTAAGTGGGCATGTGGAGAGGTGTTTAGCGTATTGAGGGATACCTCCACGTGCCGGGCATACGTTGAGTATGTCAGAATCAATTCTGGATAGGTAGGAGCTTAACCTGATACGATATTCAGAATCTATGTATGTATTTGTGCCAGGGTATCACTAACAGCCTTCATAAGGAATGGCTAAACCTCCGCCTATAGTATCACTTGTGCCGGTATCATTTTCGCTCGAACGTAGCATACATCGTTTATTAAGTGTTTTGCTGAGTTTCTGTTTTGGTATTGTCCTAGTTTGCGTCTTGGTATCGCCCCACAAGTTGAAAGCTCTACTACAGTTGTATGCCACCTCCGCACGGGAGATGCTTTTGCATAGTAGGAATGTATTAAGAGATTTCGCAATGTCGGGAGCCGACCATTGAAAACCCCTATTCTATTATTTAACCCTTTGGAGACAAGTGTCGGCATATAGCCGCCCAAGCCATTTTACCGTTCCGAACGCGTGTCGGCATATAGCCGCCTAAATTAGTTCGTAGCTGCAATGCTCGCAACGTCTGTCGTTCTGTGCGATAAGATACACATACGTATAGTAAAAGAGTCACGTTTACATTCTAAGACATTAGACATTAGGGACCATTAGCGATGAAGTTTTATCTTCCTTATAATGTAAACTTACGTTGTAAGATGACGGTAGAGTCAGAACGAATTTCAGTGCTTCGATTCAGTCTCTCAGTGTCACTGCCAGAGGAACCAGCAAGCATTTTATATATTTTATCCTACACACGAAGGCTAAGTGATCTAAAGATGCTACTTTAGATAGTGACAGCTCTGAAGAATATTACTTTGAATCTGATAAGACGGAAGATGACGGCATTACTTCGTCAAATGGAAGTGAAATCCGGGCAATAATGAATCCACTTAGGCATTTCAGCATTAGCAGTAATAGAAGTTTTTTTATAATTATTTTTTGACTTTATGAAAATTTTTTCTTGTGTTAAATAAGGCATTAGTTTTTATAACGTTAATGTTTGGTATCCAAAATAAGCTTTGATCACGCGAGCTGCTCAGTACGCTAATCATCGGATCATTCGCAATTCGGCAAGCTTATTCCATATTTCGGACTCAACTTGCATTCCTAAAAGATGTTTGGTGAGGTCTCCACAGTTTTAAATGCAGCTGGGCTGTCATAGAAGACTCAATTATCCATATTACTGCCTTAAATATTGCAAGAACAGCCGTTTACCTAGAAGACTACTGGCCTAGTAGTTAAGCCATAAAGGGTCAGAGTTATCTTGTTCACATCAGTTTGCGCCATTCATTATTTTGAATCAATGAGGAATGAAAGCTTCTGATCAACTACCTCAGAAGCTATATAGACTGATCTAGCAAAAATTTCACATCCTTATAGTTAGCTACTATTAACGCTGTTACCCCTATCGCTATCTGCCTGCTTCCATTTTCAGATTCATGACATCGACTTTGCTAAAAATCTCGACATTGTTCTGAATGAATGCCTTCCCGAACTGGAGAAAATCGTTAAAGAAGGTAAAGCGAAGTTCATCGGCGTAACAGGCTACACACTGGCAGTGCTAAAGGAATGCATACAACGTGCACCCGGCCGTATTGATGTAAGTAGATTATGAGCAGATTAAAATTGGTTAAATAAATAATCTTCGATATTCACAGGTAATACTCTCATATTCTCGCCACACCCTACTCGACGATTCGCTAAGATCATATGTGAACTTCTTTCAAGAGCATAATATAGGCATCGTGTGTGCGTCCGCACATGCACTAGGCCTGCTGACCAACAACGGCCCACAGCCGTGGCATCCTGCGTGCGAAGAGTTAAAGGCATTATGTCGAAAGGCAGCGAATATTTGTAAGGAGGCGAATATTGAGCTTGGCAAGTTGGCTATGTACCAATTCATGCAATTGGATGAGGCGAGCACTTTCGTAGTTGGCATGGAAACTCAGAGGCTGTTGGATATTAACCTGGCCGCGTACTATAATGGACTTACCAAGAAGGAGCAGGAAATCTTGAAACTTTTGCGAAAAACGTAAGTGAATATAACCTAAAGGTGTCTAGGAGCCTGTGCTAGTACACCGGTTGCGCTCTTACCTGTCACCCGTACTGCAAACGTTGTTTATTCCGAGATGTATATAGATATATAATTGGCGCGTACAGCCTTTTTGTGTGTTTGGCCGAGCTCCTCCTATTTGTGGCATCCGTCTTGATGTTGTCTCACAAATGGAGGGACCTACAGTTTCGAGCCGACTCCGAACGGCAGATATTTTTTTATGAGGAGCTTTTTCATGGCAGAAATACACTCGGAGGTTTGCCATTTCCTGCCGAGCGGCGACCGCTAGTAGAAAAAACTTTGTCTTCATTTTGGTATTTCACCGAGATTCGAACCTACGTTCTCTCTGAGTTCCGAATGGTAGTCACGCACCAACCATTCGGCTACGGGGGCTGCAGATGAGCTGACTTAAAATTCGCGCACAATCGGTTGTTGTTTTCGAAGTGATCTTGAAATATTTAGATTGTATTATTATTGGTGCTTACACCTAATTGGGTATTTGGTCGAGCTTCTCCTTCTATTTGCGGCATGCGTCTGGATGTTATTCCACAATTGGAGGGACCTACAGTTTTAAGCCGACTCCGACCGGCGTATGATTTTTTATGAGGAACATTTTTATGGCAAAAATACACTCGCAGATCTGCCTTTTTTTTTTAAAGGACGCTCACTATTAGAAAATACTCTTCTATAATTTGATATTTTATGCCCGTAAATTCGCACCTGTGCACTTCCGTGTGTTAGTCACGCAGCAAAACATTCGGCTACGGTGGCCGCCAATCTGCATCTTTTACTCTTTTTACTTACTTTTAAACCATTGGCATAGATGCCTGGAAAAGTTGAACGTAGATTAAATAGTGATGTTGTTGTTGTAGCAGTATAAACATTCTCCATACATATACGGGGAATGCTGCTGAAGTGACAGTCCTTGGCCGGATATAAATCCGGGCCATTCCGGTTACGAAGAACCGACTGTCGTGGGAACAATTAAAGAGTGATCTGAGGCCCTTAATATTTAAGCTATTCAATTCTATCTAATCTCCACATTTTTGTTTATTGACAGATTTTTTACAAAACCATTTAACTGGGACGGCATTGAATTAGAAGAATATAGGACTGCTGTAGCCAAGGCAAAATAGATGACAAGTTTTGGATGTATCATATTAAAACTTTCTAATATTTTTACTCATTTTATGTTTATGAAGAACCGAAGCCGACACTTAAAGGAATTGCAAATAAAAAAATTAATAAACAATTTGTGGTCTATATTCTTTATTTCAAAATAAGAATTTATTGTATTATTATATATTATTTATTTGGCAGACTGGACCTGCATTTTAACATAACCTCAATTGTAGTCTTTCTTAATTAGCCAAGCCAATAGTCAATAGGTCTGTTCATAAGACAAATAATTTTTAACAATTATAAATAATATATTGCATATACATGTGTATATATGGGTTTGTAAGTACCGAAATTTCGGTGCTTCTAAAGTCAATCCCGAAAAAGGAACATTTTATGCAATTTAATTCCATTTAGTGGTATTCTCAATGTTACATAAAAATTAATAAAAATAAATTCGAAATTTGTGCGTTAGAAAGTTAAAATAAAGTAATCGTTCAACACCATTTTTTAAGTTAACTTGCCAAACATTCACTTTCTATATTAATCGTAATCCCTAGCGTCTTCACTTGTTTGAGCTACATTATAATCAAATTCAAATCCAAGTAACTAACATTTCTTGTAATTTAACTCAACATTATTATGTTAACACACTGTACCACAAACATGTTAAGTTCCATCTTAATAGAGCAAAATTAGCATTCATTTGCAAAGAAGTTACGTATACATACATACACATGTACACATATACATATACATATGAATAACGGGCTGACGAGCGTAAAAGGCACGGGGGAGTTGTGATTTGGAATCTTGACTCCCAATATTGGATGCCCTACTAACAAACCACATATTATACATAAATACTTTTTATCAATTTTAAGAATAAACATTAATGTTTGGCCTTTACGGGTGTGTACATACATTTATACATGCATATGTAAGTGTGTATATACAGGCATAACTGAAGGCGAGTTCAGTTCGCAATATGTTTACTTTTACTTTTTATTCCCTGCAAATTGTTGTTATTATTTTATTTTGCTTTCTCTAATAACGTCAAGAATGTACAATCGCATACTATATACAAACACCTACATATGTATGTACGTAGAACGCATGCATGGCTAGTACAGTGCCCTGTATGGGTATTTCACCCCACTACACTCATATTGCATCTTTCACATTATCGGTCGTCGTCACACATGCGATTGTGTAGTTAGCTACTCGTCATTAGTTTGTTTTTGTTGGACCATACAATGCTCTTGTGTCAGCCAACAAGTGAGTCTCGTCGTTCATCTCTATTGTTATGAGTTCCTATTCGAATTCTTGTATGTCAAATCCCAACAACAATGGTTAAAAAAATATTTTTAATATCAATTTTATTGCTTGGCCGTCGTCCCCCCTCAAGCAAAAAAAAAAAATAATAAAAATAATAATATTTCAAACAGCACATAACTGTTATACAAAATGAATGTCGTTACTTCGAGCGTATGTAATAAAGGTGGAGCGATGTACGTTTTGCCGCACTGCTGTTTCTAGCAGCTAACGAATTTTGTAGCTGAATATGCTACGAAAGTTGATTCTTGAGTTTCAGCAGAGAATGTTAATGAAATGAGAAGCAGCAAATGTACTATTAAGTATTTTTAGTACAATTGAGTTTTAAAAGAATCTCTAGTAAGGGATTTAAGAACATCTTTTGATTCCAGCTTCCAGGAAAGCACCATTACTGCATGGCAAGGTAAGTAAGTAAATAGGCTCATTGCTCGACTTAAAAGCGGCTACGACAATCGGTTAATTCCTATTGGAAAGACCTGTATTTATATTTGCCCAAGGATTGCTCATTCAAATGGTATCATATATTATTACAACAGCAGCAACGCAGCAAAAAAAACTTCTTCTTTATATGTCCGTGTATCTATCTGAACTGTTACAGTCTTCGCAAAAAAATGTGCAGAGAGAGCTTATGAGTAGTAGGTAGGTAGGTGAAATGGTGGAAGTGCCAGTTTGTCACTCCTCAAGTAGCACTAAAGCGCCGTTTTAATACCATTAGGAGACCTCCAACAGGCACATATCTAAAGCCAGCCAGAGCTGTTGATATAATGGAAAAGATTGATGGGATTTAGGTTTGCGCAAAAAATAACCACCCCTTGACCTGAATCGTCTAGCTGCCAAACCCGGCCATCTACAGAGAAAGTGCTCAACAGTCTCCTTCTTTAAAAGGTCCCCACAGCTTCTGCAATAGGGGTTAAATGGTAACCCTAGCTTTTCCGCGTGAGTGCCGATCGTCCAGTGGCCGGTAAACACAGCTACGAAATTGAATAGCGAGGAGTCCAGAGGACTTTCTGAGTTCTTCGTATATTGTACTCGAGCCAAAGGGTTTTCGAAATAGCACATGAAGAAATGGAGCTCCATCTTTTCTGCGCTTTCCTGAGAAATAATTTGTATAGTTCCCCTTTAACAACTGTCAGGGGGATGCCGTTGACCGGGTAGGAGGCCTCTGTGGCCTATTCAGTCCCCTTCCTGGTAAGCTCATCACCAATTTCATTTCCCTCTATGGTCATATGTCCTGGAACCCAGATCAGAGAAATGTTACCTGCACACCCAAGAGATTTGATCTCCTCCTAACAGGAGTTTACTAGTTTCGTTCTGCACCATAGCGTTGTCAGAGCCTTGATCGCGGCTTGACTATCGGAGAAAATGTTAATATTTCCCTCGCTCCCGCGTTCCCTAAGCATTTTGTATGCCTGCAAGATCGCGAAGACTTCTGCCTGTGAAATACTAGCAGTATTCGGCAGTTTAAAGAAGATAGATAAATTGGTTGATTTAGAAAAAACCCCTTCTCCGACTCCCGATTCCATCTTGGAACCGTCAGTGAAGACAGAGGTGCAAGCTTCGGCGCAGATTTTCCCCTCGATCCAATCCCGCATATTTGGAAAGATTGCTCTAGCACGACCCTCAAACTCTAATTTACGGATAGAGAGATCTATTCGAAGTTCGAAAAAATACGATGTAAACTGCCCGAAAATGCTACCATGTTCCTTGAGAGATTGCCTCCAGAGGCGGACCTCCTTTAACCCGATTGCACTTTGAGCTGCGATGGAAACAACGTAATGGTAGGCGGGAAGTAAGTGCAAAACGACATTTAGGGCAGCACTGGGGCAAGTTGCACATAGTCCGGTGATGTCAACGCATGCAGTCCTTTGCGCCTCCCCCCCAGTTTAGTAATATTGTAGCCATTCTGAAAAGCTTCCCACCAAACCAGGCGTCCATACGTTAAAATTGGCAAAACCCCTGCGTTGTACATCGACAGCATGACCTGTGGCTTGAGTCCCCATTTTTTACCGAATATAGATTTGCAGGAGTAGAAAGCTATGCTCGCCTTCTTTACCCTATTTTCAATGTGTAGCTTCCAATGGAGTTTGGAGTCAAGTATCACTCCAAGATAACTAACTTCCGATGAAAGCAGGAGAACATGGTTGTTTAATTTGGGAAGTCGAAAGGGTGGAGGTTTATATTTTCTGATAAATAATAGGACTATGAATAAGTTCGTTACGGTTTTACAACAGATGGCGTAACTTGATTATTATTCCATCGATCCACATTTCCAAACATTCATTGGAGAGCTACTGTCGTAAGGCACAAACGTCAGTATAAGTTTTTTATTTGAAGCGTAAACAACAATATTTTTACCACACTTGAAAATGTCGAATTTCGTGCCAAATAATGTGTTTTTGCGGGGAATTCTTCTTCATTATTTTAATATGAAGAAAAAAGCAGCCGAAAGTCATCGTATCTTGGTGGAAGTTTATGGTGAGCATGCTCTATCTGAGCGAACGTGCCAGAAGTGGTTTGCACGCTTTAAAAGTGGTGATTTTGGCTTGGAAGACGAAGAACGCGAGGGTGCGCCGCCAAAGTTCATGGATACCGAATTGGAGGAATTGCTCGATCAAGATCCGGCTCAAACGCAAGAAGAGGTTGCAAAAACTTTGGGAGTTGATCAATCAACCATTTCCAAACGTTTAAAAGCCATGGGAATGATCCGAAAGGTAGGCCATTGGGTGCCGTATGAATTGAAGCCAAGAGACGTTGAACGCCGTTTTATGGCATGCGAACAACTGCTTCAACGGCACAAAAGAAAGGGTTTTTTGCATCGAATTGGGACTGGCGATGAAAAGTGGGTCCATTACGACAATCCAAAACGTCGGGCAACGTATGGATACCCTGGCCATGCTTCAACATCGACGTCGGCGCAGAATATTCATGGCCTGAAGGTTATGCTGTGTATCTGGTGGGACCAGCTGGGTGTTGTGTATTATGAGCTACTGAAACCGAATGAAACGATTACGGGGGATGTCTACCGACGACAATTGATGCGTTTGAGCCGAGCACTGCGAGAAAAACGGCCGCAATACGCCGATAGACACGACAAAGTTATTTTGCAACATGACAATGCTCGGCCACATGTTGCACAAGTGGTCAAAACATACTTAGAAACGCTCAAATGGGATGTCCTACCCCACCCGCCGTATAGTCCAGACCTTGCGCCATCCGATTACTATCTCTTCCGATCGATGCAACATGGCCTGGCTGACCAGCACTTCCGTAATTACGATGAAGTCAAAAAATGGATCGATTCGTGGATTGCGGCAAAACCGACCGAATTTTTCACAAAGGGAATCCGTGAATTGCCAGAAAGATGGGAAAAAGTAGTAGTAAGCGATGGACAATATTTTGAATATTAAATTTGTAACCATTTTACGTCAATAAAGTTTCAAATTTCGAAAAAAAACCGCACGAACTTATTCATAGTCCTATTAGCACCAGCTTCGTTTTGTCAGAGTTGACTCGGAGGCCGCAAGTGGCATCCCAGCGACTGAGTACAGCCAGTGACCTCTCCAAAATCTTAGGCATGACTGAGGGAAACGGTCCCGATACCATTAGGACCTAGTCACGCGATAGAATACGCGATTTATAAAGCTTTAATTTTCTCAAACGAAAGCTAAAAGATTTTCTAAGCTGAAAAGGTTTATATTAGGTGGGTTACAGAGGTTCAAAAAAAGGGTATTTTTACTATTTTTTTTTAATATATACAATCATATATTTTATTTAAACAATTCAGCATATCAAAGATATATATTTAAACAGTATTTTGTGAAATTTTTATTTAAAAATTCCGAAAACTCAGCCGTTGGTACCTCATCTCCCTTAACGTCTCACAAAAAAATGCTCTTGCCGTGGACAGCATAACTCATTATTGGTTCATCTAAAATCAAAAAACCAAAAATATTTCGTTAGTACATGGATAAATCTCGTTACTGGACGAAGGAAAAAAAAATTTAATTTGAATTTTTGACAGACTTTGAACAAAAAAACACATTTTTTGGTCAAATTTTCGTCATGTGTTGACTCGAAAAAATTAGTTGTATTAAAAAAAAAAGAAAAAATCCTTCGTTCAATAACTTGATAATGTTATTCCAAAGATGTGTGCAAAATTTGAACAAAATCGCTTCATAACTTTTCGAGAAATCGTGTCCACCGAATTAAAAAATCGAGTTTTGAGATAAACGCGTTTAAAAACGAAACGCTGCACTGACATGGCCTGATGGGCGGAACTTCTGAAGGGTCTATCTCGTAGAATTTTACTCGGATCAATTTGAAATTTTAGGAGAATATTTTAAACATATTATACTATTTAATAAGACAAAAAAAATCGATTTTTTTGAAATTTTCAAACTCACCTAACCCCTTCAGCAGCAATAAACAAATATTTATTGTGAACTACTTTTGTTGCTAGCATGTCAAGGGGTATCTAAAGAAAATATTAAATTCTGATCGAATTTTTGAAGTAAAGGCAGCCTGTTAGTAAGAAACAGCTGATTTTGTTTATTTACTTAATATTAATTAACGTACTTTTTAATTTGGAATAGGTTCAGCTGTTGGAATAAGCAAATATAATAAACTTCCGCATATGTGATAGACAATATTAAGCGCTTCCAATGGCATGCCATTAATATTTGCAATCGCCTAAAGAATTCTCTTCAGAGGAAACATTTTAATTCATGGCGAAAGAATCAATAATGTGATTGCGAAATAAAAGTGGCTTGCGGCCATAATAAAGTATAGCCTTTATTCGTGATGTGTAGGTAAAACTAACAAATCATGGATGGTGAAAACCCTGAAGATGTATGCACTGGAACGACGCTTGCTGACGCCAGTAATTTTTCTTTGGAGCTATGATTCTCTTACATTCACATCGAAAACTTTCATACAGAATACAATTGCACGATACGATTTTGCTAGCTGCGTCGTTTATTTGAAAATCCAGACTAAGATTCTTAATAGCTATCTTTTATTTTTATATTTTTAAAGGTAAGTCTTATAAGGACACTTAAAACTACACAATTTGGGTTTAACTCTTAGTGAACCGTTTATCACGGCATTCCCCGTCATTAATTATTGCAACAAAATTTTACACAAACATGAGACAAAACGGCAAAAGCCACAAGGACGGGACTCTCCGGGGCTAGAATTTAGTATAGTGCCGATCGCTTTGGAAAAAACGGTAAAAAGGGGGTGATAGAGGGGTGTATCCTCATCTTAAAACTGAAAACAGAACCTGCCGGAGGCTTATAGTTTTTAAGTAATTTAATGTTAAAGTTCTATAATTTAGCGAAAAGTTGGTGTTGCCATACACCTGAAATGAAAACGAAGTTCGCACGCAGGGATGTTCAGTGGAAGGTTCATTGTAAAACTGCAGTACTTTTTGCTGTAATTTAAAGTTGAGAAATGAATTTGAAAATAAAAACATACAACTCATTTAAACTTAATAGGACTATGAATAAGTTCGTGCGGTTTTTTTCGAAATTTGAAACTTTATTGACGTAAAATGGTTACAAATTTAATATTCAAAATATTGTCCATCGCTTACTACTACTTTTTCCCATCTTTCTGGCAATTCACGGATTCCCTTTGTGAAAAATTCGGTCGGTTTTGCCGCAATCCACGAATCGATCCATTTTTTGACTTCATCGTAATTACGGAAGTGCTGGTCAGCCAGGCCATGTTGCATCGATCGGAAGAGATAGTAATCGGATGGCGCAAGGTCTGGACTATACAGCGGGTGGGGTAGGACATCCCATTTGAGCGTTTCTAAGTATGTTTTGACCACTTGTGCAACATGTGGCCGAGCATTGTCATGTTGCAAAATAACTTTGTCGTGTCTATCGGCGTATTGCGGCCGTTTTTCTCGCAGTGCTCGGCTCAAACGCATCAATTGTCGTCGGTAGACATCCCCCGTAATCGTTTCATTCGGTTTGAGTAGCTCATAATACACAACACCCAGCTGGTCCCACCAGATACACAGCATAACCTTCAGGCCATGAATATTCTGCGCCGACGTCGATGTTGAAGCATGGCCAGGGTATCCATACGTTGCCCGACGTTTTGGATTGTCGTAATGGACCCACTTTTCATCGCCAGTCACAATTCGATGCAAAAAACCCTTTCTTTTGTGCCGTTGAAGCAGTTGTTCGCATGCCATAAAACGGCGTTCAACGTCTCTTGGCTTCAATTCATACGGCACCCAATGGCCTACCTTTCGGATCATTCCCATGGCTTTTAAACGTTTGGAAATGGTTGATTGATCAACTCCCAAAGTTTTTGCAACCTCTTCTTGCGTTTGAGCCGGATCTTGATCGAGCAATTCCTCCAATTCGGTATCCATGAACTTTGGCGGCGCACCCTCGCGTTCTTCGTCTTCCAAGCCAAAATCACCACTTTTAAAGCGTGCAAACCACTTCTGGCACGTTCGCTCAGATAGAGCATGCTCACCATAAACTTCCACCAAGATACGATGACTTTTGGCTGCTTTTTTCTTCATATTAAAATAATGAAGAAGAATTCCCCGCAAAAACACATTATTTGGCACGAAATTCGACATTTTCAAGTGTGGTAAAAATATTGTTGTTTACGCTTCAAATAAAAAACTTATACTGACGTTTGTGCCTTACGACAGTAGCTCTCCAATGAATGTTTGGAAATGTGGATCGATGGAATAATAATCAAGTTACGCCATCTGTTGTAAAACCGCACGAACTTATAAATAGACCTATTAAAAACAATGATATTAAGCGTATCACAAAAAATAATAAAGTAATTAAATTGATTAACACAGTATTTTTGCGTGGAACTCTTTATCGCGTAGGCGGCCTTCGGCCGCGCTTCAAAAAAATAACCCTCATCAGTCCAACTCCGGCTACGCAATCCACAGTATTTTTGCGTAGAACTCCTTTTCGCGTGGGCGGCCTTCGGCCGCACTTCAAAAAAATAACCCTCATCAGTCCAACTCCGGCTACGCAATCCACAGTATTTTTGCGTAGAACTCCTTTTCGCGTGGGCGGCCTTCGGCCGCGCTTCAAAAAAATAACCCTCATCAGTCCAACTCCGGCTACGCAATCCACAGTATTTTTGCGTAGAACTCCTTTTCGCGTGGGCGGCCTTCGGCCGCGCTTCAAAAAAATAACCCTCATCAGTCCAACTCCGGCTACGCAATCCACAGTATTTTTGCGTAAAACTCCTTTCTGTGTTAAAACCATTGAACCCAAAATTAAAACGTCATATGCGTGTATGTAATAAGGAGGCACAATAACCCCGACCCCCATGATTAAGACTAAACTTAAGAACTTATTTTTTGTTTTCATTTGCAGGCATCCGGCAACACCATACTGTTGGCATTCCAATCTTCTTCTTATTCGCGCTTAAAATTGGAATGTGATTGCATAGGCAAATGTATTTGCATTTAATTTTAATAGATATAATTAAAATATTAGCATAAAAATCGGTAAAAACACGCGTGTGAGTGTATATTTGGTGATTTATAGTGAAATGTTAAAAAATATAGAGTGTAATGTGGCAAATTATACTGATGTTCCCAAGGGCATTTTGAATGTAAATAATTAAAAAATTATTATTTCCCGATTAATTTAAAGTTATAAAGAGTGTTCCTTAACACCTCACTAACATCTCCACCAAGTTTCATTAAAAAAAACATTATAGTTTGCCAGAAATTCCAAGATCGGCACTGTTCTAAACTCCAGCCCTCTCCGGCTTGCCCTACGTTATAAAGTTTGGATTATAAATGGATAGATCGGTTTATCCTCAAAAATAAAATGCGATTATCTTTATTATAAGCGAAGATAAAACAAATGTCCCACCGAAACGTCATACCAAAAACTATTGGCCGCGAACGTTTTGAAGAAATGAATTTTGTTGGGATTCAGTATATAAAATTGCCGACCAAATCCATTATTTTTGTTTTTAATGCTAAAATAGTATAAAAGATTCCACAAACACTTTGTAACTGTCTTGCAGTGAATAGTTATTGGGCGTATTCGCTCAGAAACGCAGACCTCTTGTTGCAGCAGAAACTTTGCCCTGTTTCTGTTTCGACAGGTTGGGTCCAGAGGTCGAGAGGTAAATAGCCCACTCATCTATGATCTTTGATGGGGCATGTAAAAAGATGGTTAGTGTTGTTGCTGTGGTTGTAGCAGCATAAACATTCCCCGTGCATATACGAGGAATGCTGCTGAAGTGACAATCCTTGGCCGGATATAAATCCGGGTCGTTCTGGTTACGTCGAACCGACTGTCTTGGGAACGTCGTGCGGGGTGCCTTTACATGCCAGATATATCGCACCCTAAATACAAAAGGGGCACAACTCAAAATTTTCCACACTCGAGCTTGACTTGTTTACAGTAGCACAGAAAACAAACTATGTGACATATCACGCTGAAATTTGCCATGTAAGCTTATAACAGTCCTACCAAAAAACAAAAAAATTATTTTTGCCATATGTCATCCGCCGACCGTTTTATTGATAACGTCTCGTTCATATTTGAGCTTCTGCTCATTTTGAGTTGTGACCCTTTTGTATTTAGGGTGCGATATGTTTAGTATGTCGGAGTCAATTCTGAATAGGTAGGAGTTTAACCTGCTACAGTATCCAGTATGTGCCAAGGTTACGCGGGACTCTCGTTGGAGTTGCACCCTCGTCTGCAATGGGGGGTGGTTAAATTCCGACGACGCAGACCTGTCGTAGAAAGCCATTCATACATATATGAAATATAAATTGCCAAACTATACAGGCCATCTTTTATCTCTTATATTTGCTTAATAATTACTTGTATTTGTATACTAAACATTCATTTGTGTATTTAATAAGGCTATTAGCCTTTGCTGTTAGTTGCCTTAATTGCGTAATATTATCATTTATACTTGTATTTCAAGTAAATTACTAAATTATAGAAGTGATGAGCAACCTTTCACGTTCTTTTATTAGGTGTACTCCTTTCCTCTTCGGGCTGATAAATTATTTGACGTTCTGCCATTTTTGCATTCTTCACAATTGCAAAAATTTCCAAAGTCACATTATCGTAAATTTCTTCGGATTTTATTAATTTAAGTTCACTGCATAGCATCGCACAAAATGTTTCTTCCTTCCCAAGATCTGTAGATTTCTCCAACTCCATTAGTGGTGATTCCGGTGGTGCTTCATCTATTTCAGAATGAGTTTCCTGAAATTGAAAGGTGTTATAGTAATCTAAAGTAATTGAATTTGTTTGGTTTGTCATACAGTGGGTCTATATACAGAACGCGGGGTTTCTAGCTCATCATCAGTAGAGTCTACACGTTGTCTCTGAAATGAGTGATATAACAAATTAAGGTAATCAGTATTTGCATAATTCCATAATTTAGGGCATAACTGAATAAGACTTCTTAAGCCAGATTTACTATGTTACTAATTTATTTATTTAAAAAAATATATACTAGATCTTTATACCTTTTCAACAATCACAGGTCTTTCGTTTATGGCTCGTCTGGGTTTCTTTGCCCTTAATGGGTCCTCATGCTGGAAATAAAAGAAAAGAATTTTAAAATTAAATTTTTTTTTATCCATATACGCCCTGCAGGAAAAATGAAACCACTTTTATATACAAAAGGAGATGCTGTTGTTGTTGTTGCAGCAGTAATACAAGCCCCGTCTGTGTAGTGTATATCACCGGTCGTCTTCGCCTAGCTCATCTAACGGTAGTTCCAGGAAACTTGCTGTTTCGACAGGTTTTGAGGGGCATGTGAAAAGGTGGTTAGTGTTGTTGTTGTTGTTGTTGTAACTATGCTGTTAAAAGGTGGTTAGTGTCGTGCGGGGTGCCTTCACATGCAAGACATATGTTTGGTATGTCATGGTCAATTCTGGATAAGTAGGAGTTTAACCTGCTACAATATCTAGAACGTAATTGTGCCAGTGTTACGCGGGTCTCACGGGGAAGCTGGAGCTCTTCATTTGCTGTGCCGATTACGGCATTCGGTGTTCGTAAGAAGGTGGTGGTGGTCTCCCAATGAATGTCGTTTATTGCCTGTCTAAACACTGTCTGGTCCAGTAGATGTCTGTCCGTTTTGTCCTGGATCTCGTCGGCGTAATTGACGAGGTGTCTCCTGACGTGCCTGGGAGGCGGCTCTGGCTCAAGCAGGTGTCTGCAAGGGTGAAACTTGCGGTAGCACCCAAGCAGAAACTATTTGCTGAGTAGTTTAATATGCTCCTTTGCAGGGAGCATATGGGCCTCGTGGTGAAGGTGTTGAAGAGGGGACATCAGGAGGGGATAAAAGGAGATCGTTGGAATTGCTTTGTCGAGTTTAAATTTAGGATAAAGAAACCCATGCATGTTATCCCTAATGAAATGGGTTACGGTTATATCTTTTGAATTTTTTCCTGCAGCGCATTTTTCTTATGTATATAATTGAATTTGTACCGGTTCAACAAGGCTACATGCACGTAAAACTACCACAGGGTCCAGAAAAGTCATCTCGTCATAGTAGAATAAGCGCGGCTCGTACATTGATTCACCAGAATCGCCATATTTTTTACTATCGACTTTCTTTTTCTCCACAACGTAATTAGTGCGCAAATGTTTGATTTTTTTCTTTACTTCCCCAACGTCTCTTTCGAAATGGTCCGCAATTTCTCTCCAAGCAGTTTTCTTCAAATCCAGGTCTTTATATTCTGGATTAACACAGTTCCAGAGGCACTCAGATTCTCTATACATGCTTATTAAATCTAAAATTTCTGCTTGCCGCCAATCCATTTTTTAAAAGTCTTTCCTTCCTAATTTTTATCTCCGTAACAGATAAACTCTTATTTTCATAGAAAGCTATACGAGGCAGCTAGGCAAGATGCGCCTATGTTGTACGTAAAATTGTTTATCTGTGTGTATATTTGTGCGTGTGATGTTTATAGCAAACCATGAGCACTAGCAAAATTAAGTCTTCCACTTGTGAACTGTATATTAAACAAGTATTGAATAGTAATTGTCTGATTCAATTATTATGCAGTTCCGTATAATTTCGCTTCACTTCAATTCACTTGTGAAATTTATTTTATTGTATACGATTTATAATATGAATATACGCAGAATGAAATATTAAGTAAGCCATAGATAACTAGATGTGAAACTTATTCATTTTGAGAGAGAGCGCGCCCATGAGGACGTTTCAAAACTTGGTAGCACTCACACATTATGGGATTTTGAACAGCTGATAGGCGAAATGGCTGGCTACCAGAAGAAACGCGCCAAAAATAATTGACGAAAACAGTTCCTTTTTTCATAGTGGAGAAATGACGCGTTGAAATGTTTATAATTATTTGTCTTTAAATTAATTCAATTGAAATGTAATAATTGAAGGGAGTTTGTAGAATCCAAAGCTCGTTATATCCCTTTCGACTTCTACTTTTAATTAGTCTTATGTACATAATGTAATTTTATTGAAAACTGTGTGTTGGTTTATGTAAATTTGTATTGTATATACGTAAATATTCTATGGTTGAAAAGCGTAAGTAAGGGAACCGAATTTGTGTTTGAGATATTTTACAAAAAATTAAAGGTAATCTGCTTTAACTTATTCTATTCGTTGTTTGAGAATTTTTTTTTTGTTACCCAATTTCTGTGTTATATTAAAAAATCGCAATAAGTCATGTTTTTAAGTATAACTTATATTTTTCGCGTTCATTACTTTATTATTATTAAATTACTTTTGTATTTCAGTTTTAAATAATTTCATTTACATATAAATTTTTAAATTTTTTGCTTATTTATGTACATATTTCATACGGATTGTGCTTATTTTTAGTATATGTAGCTGTTTACGAGTGATATAAGGTTATTGGGCAACCGCACACTAAATACTAACCTCAATGATGGTGTGGAAACTGAAAATTCCAGACCTTTGGTTCAAAAATACCCAATTCATGTTTCTACCGGTGTGGCAATATTGGAAAATGTTATAAAAAATGCACATTTTTCAGCGCTCTCACGAGAAAAAGAGTTTCACATCTAGTCATCTATGAAGTAAGCCATATTGGCTGCTACAGTTGTTGCAAGTAATGTAAATGACATAGTGAGGTGAATAAAATTGCACACTGCAGACACCATACACACACACAATCCACCACAGCCAAGAATTGTTTTCATATTTTTCTTTGTGCAAAGACATTTTAGCACAAATAATCTGTTAATTTGTACATAACTTTTACCGCTTTTTGAAGTAGCAAAAGTGGAAATGTATTTCATAGTTAGTCTTTATATTTTGGATAACAAATACTTGAGCAAGTTGAACAGATCTTTCAACTATGTTTATGATCAGCTGGTTTTGCAAATTAGTATTAAATATAAGAATTAACATTTTGTTTGAACAACTTTAGTTTAGTTATACATAAATATGATGAATTCCAAGATAAATCGACCAGTAATGAATTAATAGCATCTTGTTGTTGTATGTAGCAGCATAAACATTCCCCATACATGCACGGCGAATGCTGCTGGGGTGACAGTCCTTGACCTTAACTTATTAATAGCCTCTCGAGGCTTCTACTTTCAAACAGATATTGTCGGTCACTGTTGCAACAGTATAAATATTATATTTGGGGAATGCTGCTTGAGTGACAGTCGTGGGTAGCATATTATTGCTCTAACGGTGAACAGACTTACATGGTAACGGTAGCGCTTGTTCGGACGTAGCGAATGATGAGTTCCGGCACACTAGACAGGGCTAGTTTACTGGGGCGGCAGCTCTTGGTCGCGGAAAAACCCAAACCATTCCGGTAACGTAGAACTTTTTTACCAATGGAGTGGTGGCTTAAATTTGTAGTCACAGTTGCGGTGCGTGAGCTAGTAGACTTATGGAAAGAATAACTGATATGATAATAAGAAATAATCCGTAGAAGAATGACTGATATTATTTATATTTCATTTACATTGAATATCCGCGAATATGTAGATTTATTAAATTTTTGCAGAACTTTTAGTTAATTGATAATTAAAAAATCCGTCTTATCAGTAGATTACTAACCTTGCGCTGTTCCCAAGATAGTTATGAAAAGGTATCGGAAGGAACCGGATTTATATCTGAGGAAAATTTATTTGCTCGCTGTTATTTTAATAAAACTACCATTATTATTTTTACCATTAAACTATTATTACTTATAATTTACTGCATGTACAAAGACAATTTTTTTAACTTAATTGTATGTAATAAGTCATTCCGTTTTATTACAAAATTTATATCTTATAAAAAAAAGAAGAAACAAAAAAAAGAATCCAAATTAGCAGTTTGTTTTTTGATATGAGTGCGTATCTAGAGTATTTTAGAGGGGTTGCAAAAACTCAGACCTAGTGTTTTGGGGAATAAAAAAAGCTGAGAATAATTCGACTGAAATCACATCTTCGGAAGCTAGTCGGGTGTACATCAAATATTTAATACTATAACAATATTTGTATCGATTATCGAAGAGAGGCAATTATAAATTTATACCTCTTGAAATATTGCGAGTATGGGAAAGTGGATGCGGAAGCGCTAATGGTATTCTGTTTCAAAAGTTTTTTTTTTTATATGTACTCTAAAAAGCTGTCCTACTTAAATTAACTTAGATTACGTTCTTCTGATAAGATTTTTGCAATCGTCTTCGAGTTGATATTCTATTTGACGATCTGAAATTTTAGCATTTTTCACTGCTGAGAAAATCTCTGAAGTCACATTATCATAAGTTTCTTCAGATTTTAGTAGCTTAAGCTCGCTGCAAAGCATTGCACAAAATGTGTCTTCTTTGCTTAACGTTTTTTTCCTTGGTGTTGGTGTCACTCTTTGTGGCACCTGTCTTGGGGTATCGTTGACAACTAAACGTCTTATCTGAAATTAAGAAATATTAAAGCAATATGTATAAATATAAATATGCAAGTAAGGCCATACAGAAACTTTTGGCTCTATTTGTGGCGAAGACTTTGGAGAAAAATCAACGGAATCTGGGCGTCTTTTCTGTAATTAAAAATCCGTTAAAGCAAATAACGAAAAAAAAAACGTTTACTTAAATATAACGTACAGGAGGCTCTGTTTCTAGTTGAAACGACTCTTCCGAAAAATCAGAAGAATTCGAACGTTGTCTCTGAAATGAAGTAATACTTGCTTTTTGTTACTTGTATTTGTATCAATGGTAGATAAAAGTACCTTTGGAGCTACCACGATTCTATCTTGTACAGAAGGTCTAGTTTTGTGTTCCGTTAACGGATCCTCATTCTGCAAAAATACAATTAAAAATTCAAATGTTTTCAGTGGGTATATCAAGTAGCTTATAATACTTGAAGCTGATTCCTCAAAATCACGACAGGATCCAAAAAGGTCATTTGATTATAATAATACAAATGTGGTTCATATGTCGGTTCACCATTTATATCCAATCTACTTTCCACCTTTTTCTTTTCCACAATGTAGCAGGTGCGTAAATGTTTAATTTTTTTTTTAATTTCATCAACATCTTTATTGAACTGTTTTGAAAGTTCTATCCATGAACTCTTCCGCAAATCTTGTTGTTTATAATCTGGAATATGACAGTTCCATAGGCACTCATACTGTCTATATGAATATATTAGTTTTAAAATTTCCGAATGCCGCCAATCCATTTTCCAAAGGTGTATTTACTTTTTTGAGTTTCCTATATATTTTAATGGCAGCCAAACTGTCGTTTTGATAGAAAGCTATGCGTCAACACTGTAGTTAGTTTGTATGTGTGTTCATAATATCTTCATATCAATCAGTGCAAATTATTCACAGTACACCATCTGCATTGGCAATTCCAATTTGGTAGTGCTTGCCCCGAATTTCGAGCACATTATCACCAGTTTAATTTTATATAATTCGCACTTTAAAACGCTTTTGTTTATTTTATTAGCAATTTACGGAAAAACGTCGCAGGGAATCAAGTAATGCACAATATATTTGTGGTGCTTAGATTGCTGAAATGACAGCTCGCTTGTAGAACGAAATGAATGGCTAGCAACTCTGTGCATTCACTATCAATCCGACATAGCTAGTTTCTTGTAGTCGAGTAAGTCGAACAGCAACATATTGTATTCTGTTATTAGTATTTCGTTGAAATCGTCGAAAATTGAGTTTGTTTCTTAATATTGATAGTTTGGCAGCTTTTACTTTCGCACTTTTCAGCAAAAATTTGTATTTTTTGTTTTATTCGATTTCACAACTCAGTGCATGAACCGATAACAGAACTATCGATTGTTGAATTGTGAGTTGCATGTGATTTCGCATTTATAATGCTATGTTCTCATGAGACGTGATTAACTCTCTAATAATATGTTCACATATAACTAGATGATCTACTTTGTCGTGCTTAACTCCGAATCCGTAATTAAAAAGCGAGATTCCCCATACAAAATTTCTCCCCCAAAATCTGAGATTATAAAATAATCCTAGATAATAACCATACTTTTCGACGTACAACCCTGCATTTCTGTGTAATAGATCATTATTTTAACGAGTGCAAAGAAAAACGTCAAAGTAAAAACTAAATGAAATGGATGCCGGCAGAGAAAACAGGTTTGTAGACAGTGTGTGCTCTCTTATTACCTATTATAATATAAAATGTAATATCGAATTTCGAGTGCGTAATGCTGCCATAATTTTTTGAAACCTAAGTAAGCGTTATTTACGGATTTCCTCCAACTGTTTATTATTAGCAGCCAATTGGGTATTCCTTCTGATTGTCTTTTCTTTATATTGTTAATAATAATTAAACAAACAAAACACCGAAATATTCCACCAAACTAATTTCTATCACGAAAAACCTTTCACAACACTACTGACAGCTGATAGTCAATTTTGCAAGTAATCTGCCATATGTGAACGGGTAGATTAATTTGGTGGATTTGTGGGTGATTAATGCATATGTGAACGTATTATAACTATTCGGCGTACACTGTAGACTAAATCGTTAGGCAATTAACTTGCAGGGTTGCATTCGCACTAGTAATATAATTAAGCATTTAATTCATATATGACATCCCTAGATTGGTGTGGAAAAATTTTAAAATTTTCGCGGTGCCATTTAATCGAAAAAATGTTGCTCTAAACTGTTTATATTGCCACTTTTAAAAGGCAAAGACAAGTTATAAAGAAACGAAGAAATTATTAGGTCACAACTGTCTTCAGCGATCGATTAGTAACCGAACAATTTCTAACGCCTCAAAAATTACACGAACAAAAAAATCCCCATTTTGTATGAGCATAGAGAATGTGAGGTATTTTGTTGGAAGGTGTACTCGCTGAGTTCACAAATATTTATTTAGAAAAATCAGAATTAACAATTAAGCGCAATAAGTGGAGAAAACGGTGAAAATTAAAGAAAAAGAGGTTGTTTGATAGATATTTCGTATGGATATAGAGAAGGAGGTAAATGGAATCGCAATGGAATTGATCAAGTTACATTTACACACGTGAAAAATGACGAAACATTTATCAAATTCATGAAAGATATGTTCAATTTCGATTGTGCATCAGACGTTAATAAGTCAACAAAACTAAGAGGCACCATCATCGATTTGCCTTTTTCAAGACACATTACACTCGAAACACTCCCTTTCATTTCCTTCCCAGATGTCGAACGTTGCCGAATGCGGGGGCCGATTGTGCTCTCTGTCGTTCGTTCCGCGCTTTCGCTTGCAGTTCAAGCAAGGTAACGACAATTGAGCAAGGTAACGACGATTGAGCAAGATAACGACACATTTTTTCGTATGTGCAGCCGGCTAAATCGAATTATAAGACGTTATCACGTCAAAAATTTAGGTTTTTTGTACTCAGCTTTACGCTATAGAAATTATTTGACAAATTGTCATGCCTAATGAACACATATATTTATATTATAAACAAAATGAATTGCAAATTTTTTTTGAATTTTTGAAACATAAATATATATTACTACTACTACTACTAAATAAGAACTTCTCCCATAACGAAGAAGTGACTCTCATCTGAATCGCAAAAGCTCAGTGGGAACGGTGTATAAAAAATATCTCAATTTGCGCGTAGTGTAAGCGAAAACCTATCGAAAATTTCTTGGTGGGTTTAAGTCAATGCTTATGATTTCAGCTGCTATTTATACCTGCATAGACACAGTAAAAAGGTTGCGATCCTGGCTATTAACACTGATGGCACTGCCCATTGGCAACTTTATTTGAAGTGGGGATTTCAAGATTACTTTAGACCGAAAAGAAAACACTTGAATATTTTATTTGAATTTACGTTTGGTATATTTTTTGATTTTATTTCAATCTTGTTTCTATGCATTTTTAATCACTGTAATACATTATGAATAATATAATTTTTTTTAAACGTATTCACTTATGCATAATAACTCTGTACGTCATCTTACTTAACTAATTGTTAAGTTTATCATTTGATTTGCGCTTTTAATTTTATTTTCATATATTCTACTGTTTATTGGAGAATTTGATATCTTTTATTTTATATATTGTTTTGAATTCTTATAATGCCGTTTCTATATATATATATTTATACATAATATCAATAAATCATTTGGCCTTGAGCTCGATAAATCATTATTACATTTGCTTCTTCCAATTATTTCAATAATTGCTTATTAATTAATACCTTTACTGTATACACTCTTTTTACGTTTTTTTTTTGTTGTAAGTACAGCTAATTATTTTGTTATAATAAGTATTTATAATATTTGAATAATTTAATTAATAGGCAATACAAACATTAATTCTAAAAACCATTGGCTTTAACAGTTATTTCATAAAATATGTCGGTGTCGTGTGCTGAGAAAATAGATTTTGGATACTATGAAAAAAAGTATTTGCGAAACTTTTGTAAAGGTGGTAACTTTGCACTGATTTAAAAAGTGGCTATGAAACTTAAAAAATATGCAGTTTTTGATATGATTTTAAGAAATGAGTGAGAGTTGCTATTTAAATTTTTCATGTTTTAAATTTTTATTTATTTATTTTTTACTAATTAATTAGAATTAATTAAAAATTTACACAAACTTAGTTTTTTTAATGTTTTTTTTTTAACAACTACAATTTATTATTCAAAAAAATAAGAAAAAAATGATTATCAATGTATATTTGTATGCAATTTGTTGCATAATTATGTTTTATTTGTTTATTTATTCACAAAATGACATTTCATATAAAATATTTTGACTTTTATGAATTTAGGGGTAGATATTTATATAAATTTTCATGTTACGGACACATTCACAAAAAATTATATCGCCTTGAAGTGCTTTAGAAAATTATATTTGCATAAAATGTTTAACTTTTTAGCGTTGTTTTTTGTATTTTTTATTAAATATTTTATTTTTCATGAATTTGATGCTTTTAAATAACTTCAATGAAATGACTGACATGAAATAAATAACATTTAAAAATAATTTAAATTTAATTAAATAATAAATAAATAAAATTATTTTGTTAATTTTTAATTCAAATAGTTCTTAGCAAATTTAATTTTTTTATAATATTATACATAATTACATACATTTTATAATTAATTTAAATAATTAATGAATTTTTGGAACAAATTAAAACAATCTTATATTTATTTTAAATAATTAATAAGTTTTTGGAAAAAAACTAAATAAATTTGATATATAATTTAAATAATTAACGAATTTTTGGAAACAAATTAAATAAATTTTATAATTAATTGAAATAACTTAAGAATTTTTGGACAATAAAATTGAATAAATTTTATATTTAATTTTAAATAATTAACGATTTTTTGAAAGTAAATTAAATAAACATTTTATTTAATTTAAATAAATATTTCATTTAATTTAAATAATTAATGAATGTTTGGAGAACACTAAATAAATTTTTGTTTATTTAAATAATCAATAAATTTTGAGAAAAAAATTAAATAAATTTTATATTTAATTTAAATAATTAATAAACTTAAATAATTAATGAATTTTTTGAAAAATATTAAATAAATTTTATATTCAATTTGAATATTATTAATTCTTTAATTTTTGCAATGTAAGCGCAAATATTTCAAAATCACTTTAATAGAACGACTGACATGAAATAAATAAAAATTAGAAATAATTTAAATAACTTAATTTTAATGCTTAATGTAAATAGTTTAAATTTTCTTAATAATAAAAAAAATTAAAATTTAAAATATTTTTTATATTTATTTTAAGTAATTTTTTATTTTAATAAGTAAATAAATAAATAAAATAAATAAAAACATCAAGCGGTTTTTATCAAATTCATAAAATTCGTTAATGTTCTGTATTTTTTTAATTAAATAAAAAAAATATAAAATTCCTCTAATAATAATTTCATTTATTTAAAATAATTTAATTTATTTAAAATGCTTTAAATAAAAACGTAAACTTTTTTTAATTAAGAAATTTCTCCAATAATCCTTTTTTACTTTTTCATTAAATTTATTGTATACACTTGACCTTTTTTAATATTGAACTAATTTGTATATTTTGAAATTAAAAAATAAAAATAAAATTAATTGCATGAAGCTTGAATGAAACAGCTTTAATATGAAATAAATAAAAATACAAATAATTTGAATAATTTTTTATTTAATTTAAATAGTTTTCAATAAATTTAAATTGTATTAAAAAAATAATAATTTTCATATAAAATGTATTTATTCATTTAGTAAGTCCAGAAATACAAAGTTTCTTACAAACTACATAGAACTAAGAGTATTTGTAAGAATTATATATACATACATATTTCGATACTATTTAAAGAAATTATTAAGAGATAATTTAAAATTAAATTTAGATAGCAATAAATCAAAAGCCAAATAACTTGAAATATGGTTGAACTGATTCAATGTTCTAATCATAGCTGCTTTCGAGGCATAAACAGTTCTAACCCACTCTAGGAAGAATAAATCATTACTCCGAAGGTTTTTTCGAGGTATGTGAAAATTAATGCGCTCTAAAAGTAAACGCGAGTCAACTTCTTCATTTATAATATCGAAAACAAAGCGGAGTGAAAGAGTACTTCTTCTACTTTGTAACGATTTTAAGTTTAGTAATGCGCATCTTGCATTCTATGAAGTAATCGGAACAGCGAATCTCAAAGATCTGAGCGCAAAACGAAGAAATTTCTTGCAAATACGTTCAAGTCTATTAATGTGATACTGATGATAAGGCCTCCAAATAAAGACGGAATACTTCAACTTGGATCGTACGAGTGAAGTAAACAGAGACTTCAAAGTAAAAGGATCCTTAAAGTCGGCATCAAACCGCCGATTGATGGCAAGTGTAGAATACGATTTGGCGATGACAAAATTTAAATGACTAAGAACCTGAAAGGTGGAGTCGAAGATTACTCCCAAATCAGTAATTTCATTAAGAGTATTTGGACGCGAGTTCTTTATAAAATATGAGGTAGAGATGAAATGCTTTGACTGAGAAAATGCCACATGATAGCATTTCTTAATATTTAATTGAAGTAAACCGACGTTGTTGAAGTCTGATTGAAGATCATATGAATCAAACAGTACAGTTTTAAAAATGTTTAAGTCGTCTGCATATAAAAGAAATTCAGAGAAATGAAAACATTCAGATATGTGATTAATAAAAATTACAAAGACCAAAGGGCCCAAAATATTGCCCTGAGGGACTCCAGAAGACGCAATAAAATGGTAAGAAGATACATTATCGATAACAACTACACATTCACGATTGAAAAGGTACGAATTTATCTAAATTAAATAATAATATTTACAAAAATAAAAATAATAAATACATAAATTTTTTTAAATAATTATTTTCATAAGGATAGAGCTGTGGGAGCTTTCGTCTATAACAATACGAATATATTCTTTTATTTAAATATTTTTCAATAAATGTCATCTTTTTAATAAAAAAGTATTAAAATTGTATATTTAATATTTAAATAATCAATAAAAAGTATTTAAATAATTTTTATATTTAATTTTAATAATTTTTATATTTATGATTCATTATTTTTTTAAGCAGAAAATAAAATAAAATAAACAAAAATAATAAAAAAAACATTTTGCAAATTCGTACATGCGTCAACTTTTCATAGCATTTCATATAAATTAGTAAAAAAAAATTCTCAATATGCGCGTAGTGTAATCGAAAACTCATCGAAAATTTGTTTGTGGGCTTAAGTCCATGATTATGGTTCTTGTATAGAATGACTGCGCAATATTCTAAAAACATTTTATATTTAATTGAAATAATTTTTAGGTTTAATTGAAATAATTTTTATATTTAATTTTAATAATTTTTATAAGTAATTGAAATAATTTTTATATTTAACTGAAATAATTTTTATAATTAATTGAAATAATTTTTATATTTCATTGAAATAATTTTTAAATTTACTTGAAATAATTTTTATAATTAATTGAAATCATTTTTATAATTAATTTAAATAATTTTTATATAAAATTAAAATAATTTTTAAATATAATTTAAAAATTTCCAATTAATGGGTATTTTATTGCAGTCAACCAGTGATTCATTATTATTTTTTAAACATAAAGAGATTTTTGAAATTTCATACATCTGTCTCAGCATTTTAAAGTTTTATTTAATTTTTCCAGTTATTCTGTGATTTTTAATATTTTAACATATCGCCGGGGTTTGGGCATTTTTTATAAAAAAGAAATCATATGCTTTTAAAACAATTTTTTATTGCTCAGCCACTTAATGCTTAATACAACTTTGAGCTAATTTTTTTTTTTAAATTTTCTCGTTTAATTTTGATTTTTCGCTACTTTGAATTTTGTTGTATTTTTTAGCATTTAATTTTCTTTTACTTCGGACTTACTTAGCTAAATATTGTATTATAATTATATACATTCTTATACACCTACATATTTACAAGGCATTAAAATAAAAGCGGTATATTTTTTTGTCTTATAAATATTTAATTATATTTAAATAAATGAAAAAATAGTAATAACTAAAATATTTTTGAGGAAAAAGAAATCCATTATTTTCTCGGTCGATGGTTGTACTGATCGATGGCTCGTAAGGTATCGATCAAACAATTTCAAGTTCACGCTTGTTTTCAAGGCGACATTTCACGCTACACAAATTATTTTGCTGTTTTTTGTTTGTTTCATTCATTTCTGAGTTACAGGGTGTCAACAATGGCAGTCAACAAATAGAAAATATTACAGTTTTCTTTATATAAAATATTATTAAAAAAATAATTGTAGATAATATGTAGAAAAAGCGATATTGACAAATTAAATTACATAAATGTTTCAAGATGTTCACATTAACCGGCACACTAAGCGGAAGTTTAGAAAATGCCCTTATAGGGTAACTGACAGGTAATTCACCTTCTAAGTAGTGGAGCTGAGGTATTTGCCCAGAGCGGTTGTCCTTTCGCCATTTGCAGAAATACAACAAAAATTTTGTTTCCAAAAAATAAAGCACCTGTGACTTTTACATGCTTTTCGTAGCAAATTTCAAACATGAAATGTCCAACATTGCTCAAGGCTCGCTTGACATGAATTGCAGACCCTAAAGTGACAATACAGCCTGATAAAATATGCCACATCAGGTACTCGGCTAGATATTATAGCATTAGAAGAAGCAGCACATTCACCATACTCTATGATGACAGAGTTGTCAGTGTTGTGATTGGATGAAATGCTAACACAAGGCTGGCACTAACAAGTTGTCAATTACGCGAGACAAAAACTTGGAGAAAATATTTATATAAATGTGGCCAATATCAGCGAATTTGAAAGAAACAGCTGATTGGATGACGTCACCCGGGCTATGACAACACATCAATCAGCACATACATTCCCCATTTTACTTCGTTGCCATCTGAACAACGACTGATTGGACGTGTGTGTGAATACATGCGAAATGAGCGGGCATGCGAAATTCTGCTGTCGAGTGCTCGATGACGTGGTAGCCGAAGTTGCTCGCACAATTTTACCTTTAACCATGGTAGATGGGCCAAACCTGGTAATCTATCGTCCTTGGACCGTAAACAGGCAACAAATCGTAAGAATCGGTTGAAATGTCAACAGATGAAAAATTTTGATTTTCTTCTTCCAGTCGGGTGTGTGGGAAGTCGACGATTTTTGTAATTTCTTTTGAGATTTCAAAGTGAACTTCAAAAGAGCGAAAAAATGGCAACGTTCATTTTAAATACGACCATAAACAACATGAAATGAAAATTATCAACCAATCTACAGTGTGTGGCGAAACGAATTTCAAGCGATTCTTACCTCACCTCCTACTAAACGTGTTTTAATCAAGGAGGATGGATTTAAAAATCTTTTCACCATGTGTTTCAACATCTGTCAAATTTCTGTTTTGACTTTGTCCCGTTTCCTCATGTGGGCCATTGCTGTCTGAATTTCATTTTTCTCATAATTTCTCATTTTCAAAATGGCAGCAAGAAAATTGGTTCATTGTATTCGCCCTTGTGAACGGTTCAGTAAAAAGAAAAGTGAGTTATCAAACTGTGAGATGTCTACTGTGTGAAAACAGTGATGGCAGGAAACTCGAGAAGACAGATATGTTTCAACAGTGAAATTCGAGACCCCCACTTGACATTTCTTCTTTAACAGAGCTTTTTTTTTTACATAATCTATGGAAGGTGTAGATGTGGGGTTATGATTTTTGCCCGTTTTATGGCACGCATTAGAAAATTGCTGGTATCGCAGCTATACATAGTACCTCTGATCGAGAACTTTATGGCATTAAGGCAACTCAGAACCACAAATATTTTGCCGTGCATCTAAATATTTTAAATGAATAATATTTTTTTTATATTAAAATGTCAGTGGATTTTAGGGCAACGCTCCTATGTAAGTACAAGGTGGCGCAAAATTAGTCACTCTCTCGAAATACATATATAATATGTAAATATATATATATATATCTTTTCCCTTAACTTCTAGTGGAGTATTGACCGTTTGCCGCGTCGAGTTCCCTGTCTCCCATCAGTTGCGTCCACAGGTGACGGATAGGGGAACGGTCGGCAGATATGCAGGGTAGTTGGGAAAGAAAATACCACTGGCGGACCAAAACGGGAAAAATCTATTTGGAAATGGAAGTAGTTTTCATCTATCACCAACCTACTTATTGAAATCTAAATTGCTAAAGCATCAAATCGAATCTTATCGGATTTTGCAAATGGCGTCGTACGTCAATCATATTTGACACTTGTGAATGAGGCAGCTGCAGCATGCAGACAAGACAAGCAACGCAGCGCGTAAGGGTCAAAATAAAGATTTATATTACTCAAAATAATTTTGCAAATTTGTATTGGTTCATTATTTTTATTACTCAGTAAATAATTCTATTAAATGACAAATGAATAAATTTTAAGTTAATGAATCGTGAACTAAATTCAATTAAGATAATAAATTAAAAAAACTTTTACTTAATAAATAAAAAAAAAATCAACTAAATAATTTAGTAATTTTTTATTTTTTTTTCATCAACTAAATAATTTAGTAATTTTTTTTTATCAACTAAATAATTTAGTATTTTTTTTTTTTGCATTTGATATTACCTTTATTATATCTTTAATAATGATCAACGCAAAATCTGTATGTCAACTCAATTATTTTTTTAACTCAGTAATTTTTTTGTTACATTTTATATTTTTTTATTAAATATTTCATAATGAGCAACGCAAAATCTGTATGTCAACTCAATTATTTCTTTAATACGTTTTTTCTCTAAATTAGTAAACATGGGCGGCTTTTAAAGGCATTAAAGTTATAAAAACATTGAAAATATTTTTTTTCTTATTCTTATTTCATTGCGCACTTTTTGCACCTCACACCCTAAAGGTTTAATTGTAAAAAACACTATTTTATTATTGCTTAATTAATTTTTTTTATTTTCAATTAATTATTTCTTAATATATTATTTAATTAATTATAATTTTTTTATTTATATATATATATATATTTTTTTTTAATATTTTTTTGTTGCAACACTGCTCACTAAACTGTAAAATATGCACTTACTGTTATTGTTCTTCTGCCCTCTAACATTTATCCAATATTAATTACTTGATATGGCTCGTTTATACGTATGTATGTATGTATGTACTTATATGTATTTATGTAATGAAATATTGTGTCTATGTTGCTGATGATTTGTTTTTTACATTTGATTATATATTTTTACATAAAATTTAAATTGATTTTTTTTTTATTTTTATTTTTTATTTTTTTACAAGCCTAATTCTATGTATACACTTACTTAATGTTTACTGATTTTGGCTTTCTTCGGTGTACGGATATTATTTACATATTTACATGCAATAATGTAATATTCATGAATGTGTAGATTTACTTGAATGTTGAGGCTGTAAATATTATAAATAAACGGTAACGAAAAATAGTTGATAATTGGCGCAACTCAATTTTATTTCGGTGAACTCAGGCTGCAAATTGGCGCAAATAAGTACTTTTTTGTGAACATTTTTTTTTTTTGATAATTTAGTTAGTGGAATAGATTTTTATTTAAATTTATTAAACACATTTTTTGTTTTTATTCATTTTATGGTATTTTAATTCATTTTATTTTATTTACATTACAACAATTTTATTTTACTTCAGTTTATTTAATTAATTTTATTTTTAATTTTTTTTTTTATTTTATTCCACTTAATTTTATTTTGTTTGAATTTTTTTATTTTATTCAATTTAATTTTTGTTTTACTTTACTTTTTTGTATTAATTCCAACTTGATTTAATTTGTTTACTTTATTTTATTTGATAGTATTTTAATTCATCTCAACCGTCGCCCACTCATGCGAAAGCGGTTCCAGAGTGGGCGACGGTTCGAAACGAGGGGCGGTTTTTTAGTGTCCGGATATACCATTGCTGCGACGGCAGCTTTGATGATGTATTAGGCATTTCCATCCCTTTGCCCGCAAAAAAAATTTAATTTAATTTAATCTGTTTTTATATGATTATTTTATTATATTTTAATTCCTTTTATTTTATTTTAATTCATTTTATTTTATTTGAAATTTTTTCATTTATTTATTTTACATTATTTTTTATTTACTTTGGTTTTACTTTATTTCGCTTGAGCCTTTTTAATATATTTTTGTTTCATTGTATTTTATTACCCTTCATTTTATTTGGTTCGAACTTTTTTAATTTAATTTGATCTTATTTTATTTGAGTTTATTTAATTTTATTTTATGCCATTTGAGTTTATTTTAGCTTGCTTTTTTATTTATTTTTATTTAATAAAATTTTTTTTCAAATTTATTTTAATTGAGTTTATTTTATTTCATTTAATTTTGTCTTATTTAATTTAATTTTCTTTTATTTCAGTTTAAATTATCTTGTTTTTTATATCATTTTATTTTACTTTATTCCACTTCAGTTTGTTTTATTTGAATTGTATTCCATTTTATTTTACGTAATTTTATTTAATTTGGAACTTTTTTAATTTAATATAATTTTGTTTTATTCGGTTTGTGTTTATTTCACTTTATTTTAATAATGATTCTACTTAATTTTAATTTATTCGAAATTTTTTCATTTTATATCAGTTCATTTATTTTCATTTAATTTAATTTTGTTCTACTTGAGTTTACTTTACCATATTTTTGAATTTAATTTTATTTTAAATTACTTCAGCGTATTTTATTTGAATTTTTTTCGTGTTATTTAATTTAATTTATTTTTACGTCATTTTATTTAATTTGGAATCCTTTGATTTAGTTTAATTTTATTTTACTCCGTTTGAGTTTATTTTACTTCTTTTATTTTATTTGAAAGTGTTTTATTTCATTTTATTTAATTTTATACCATTTCTCTTTATTTTCTTTATTGTTTTATTTAATTTAATTTCCTTTTACGCCATTTTATTTTTTTCGTAATTTTTGATTTTAGTTTCATTTAATTTTATTGCATTTATTTTACTTCATTTTTTTTATTTGAATTTTATAAATTAAATTTTTTTTATGTTACTCTAATTCTTTACTTTATTTTTATTTTTATTTTTATTTAATTTTATTTTATTTCTCTTAATTTTATTTTATTAGAAAATTTTTAAATTTTATTCAATTTAATTTTATTTTATCTTGCTTTATTATTTTATTTTATTCAATCTGGTTATATGTAATTTTATTTTTATTATAAATTTATATATTTATTTTTATTTTATTCCACTTTATTTTTTTATATAATTTTATTTTATTTTACGTAATTTTATTTTATTAGAAATTTTTAAATTTATTTTTATTTTTTAGTTTAGATTAAGTTTTACTTATTTTTTATATAATTTGATTTTATTTTAAGTCATTTTATTTTATTAGAAATTTTTTTAATTTTACTTGGGTTGGTTGGTTGGTTTAAGGGTGACCCCGCATCGGAGTGCCACATAGACCGCAAGTTGGGTCCGTTGTGTTGCCCTAGAGCTCATTATGTTATATGATTTCCCCACCTAACCGAGATTTTTATTGTAGATTTTGGTCAAAGATATTAATTCGTTTCGAGAATTTGATGAGAGATTCGATTTTCAGGTTCGAAAGTACTGAAAGATTGTCAATTGTTGGAGAGCCTAGAAGAGCGAGTCGCCTTCTGGCTAGACCGGGACAACTGCACAGCAAATGTCTGCTCGATACTTCCTCATCTTCGTCCTCGCAGTATGTGTACAGGTCGTTTTGAGGAACCCCGAGCCGACGTGCGTGAGTGCCCAAAAGGCAGTGGCCGGTGATAAGAGATATTATATGCCTTAGTTCGTGTTTCGAAAGACTTATAAGGGTTTTTGTCTGTTTCAGATTGTAGGATGGCCAGATTTGTCTGGTCGTAACGCAAGTAGTTTCCACTCGCCACCTCCGATCAGCAATGCTGTGAAATTCTCGATCAATGAGCAATTTACATGTTGAGAGTGGAATGTGGATTGTGGGTAAGTTACTAACATTTGATTGCGCAGCTCCAGCTCTTGCGAGCTCATCAGCTTTGCAGTTACCTTCGAATCCACTGTGATCCGGTATCCAGATAACTTGGACAGAATTCTGAACACTTATCTCGTTAAGAGATAAGAGACAGGATCGAACCACATCTGAGTGGGTATAAGAGGAGCTGAGTGCTCGAACGGCCGCCTGACTGTCGGTGAAATTAATTTTACTTAATTTAATTAATTTTAAAAGCAAAATAATGCTTTATTATTTAGTTTATTAAATTTTGTTGTTCGTCATTGTATTTTATTAGAAATTTTTTAAATTTATTTTTTATATTATTTCCATTTATTATTTATTTTATTTGTCGTCATTTTATTTGATTTTTTTTTAATTCAATTTAAGTCCATTTTATTTTATATTTATTTAATTTTATTTCCTTTTATTTTATTTGCAATTTTTGAATTAATTTAACTTTATTTTTTCCACTTGAGTTAATTTTTTATTCTTTTTATTCAATTCTCCTTTTTTTATGTTATATTATTTTTATGTTTATGTTAATTTGTTTTTTTTTATGTTAACGAAAAATTAATGATTTGTTCAACGCACCAGTTCTGTTTATTGTTTTTATTATTCTGTATTTCTTTGTGGCTGGAAATTTCTCGTACACTGTTGTCCTTTACATATTATAATTTTTTATATACATACATTTTTTTATTCATTTTGTGTTTTATTATAAATATAATTTTTTAATCATAAAATTTTTTCATTTGATAAGTTATATTATTTCATTATCTCTCTAAGCTGTATTTTAAAATATCTTATATTAACGTTAAATTTATTTGTTTCTGGTAAATAAAATTTGGATTCTATTGTATTCAGTTAAGCACCTTAATTGAAATTACGTATTTAGTTTCGCTTTATATTTCGGGATTACCCATATTACAATCGCATTTCTTATCAAATGTGAGTTTTACCCATAAATTTCAAATTTGATATAGAAGACTGCTGTTTTCCTCCAACTAAATCTGTCGGAGATGCGAGCGCCACACTAACATTAATGTAAATATTCCGCTAAAAAACTCTATATTTACAAAATATTGTAAATAAACCGCCTTTTGCATATTTTTAGTTTTACAATAGAAAATTTGTATTAATACAATTTTATTAATTTTATATATTACATATATTTATAATATCATATTTCTACTTAAGTGTAAATCAAATTCTTAATTATAGTATAAAGTAATAACTATAATATAATAATTTATTTATACTGCGAGAATTAAGTTCCTCTACTGTTACGCTCTTCATAACATTTTACTTTACAAACTAATACATTTGTATGTTGCATATGAATTGAAGTGTTTTGTGTCTATGAGAAATTCCTTGTTAAAAATGTTAATATAAGCTAATAAATTCAAATAAAATATTATTGATAAATAACACGCAAAGATATCCAGTGCTTGCAGTTTTTTCTTTAATAAATTTATACTTTTATTGTTTCGGTGTTCTTTGTGGTAAAATGTAAAATAGTAAAGTGAGGCTGTTAAAGTTAGATGTCTCGTTTTATTCTTCATTGTTTGCCATTTTATCCGAACTCACGCTTGAAAATACGTTTGAATTATAGAAATATACCTTGAAACCTTGAATGTGTCCGAAGTAGTCCGATTGAACCGAACATGCATGTTGCTAGCAACATTATAGCGATATATTTATATCCGCTAACTGGTAATGCTGCCAGACACAATTTGGTATAGTATAGGGCGAATGCGTGCAATCCAATTTGTTTAAGCAACAATATTCTCCTTTGAATCAGAGAAAGATGGTGTACCTTGAAACCCGAAAGGCATTACCGAGCGTTCTATGAAAAACAATTTATTATTGCTTAGTGCCCGCAGTATGCCTTTTATCCAGCATGCATGTTGCTGGCAACATTATTGCGATAATATTATGTTTTTAGCTGCTTACTGGTGCCAACAATGTTGTAAAAAATTTGGAAAAGCAGTAATGATGCTAGACGCAAGCTGGTAGCATTTGGGCTGCACAGCAAATACTTCAAATGCATCAATATTGCAATATTTTTAATCTTGACATTTACATATGTAATAAATAAATAGAAAATGTGTCTCGTCCTCAGCAGAAAGAGTTGTGTAAATTAGTTTTTTCTATTCATTGTTTCGAGATACCGAAAAATTTTACTCATACTTTTTGTTTTGTATCGAGAGTTTGGGATATTAACTTGTCCAATCAACAATAGTTTGAGGCATACATGTTCGTATTTGTAGGAAATATTTTTGAAGTGAAAACTTCTTTAGAATCGTTGGGAGTGATTTGAGACTCGATGAAACGAAAAAGCGACACTCTTGGCTACGAAGCGTTATATGTTGATATACGTATATGTGTGTGGCTGCGTACTGCTGAGCCATGCTAGTATAGTGAGTATTGTAGTATGTGTACTACACTGCCTATTACTTGCTTTGGTGTTTAGTTCAAGCGTCATACGTATGTATGTTTGTATGTATGCTAGTACGTATGTGTGCGCGCCTGCGTATTACGGAGCCACGGTGAGCGAGAAGGCATTATGTATACCTATACTACACTACCTAATACTTGCTTAGACCAAGCGTCCTACGAATGTTTGTGTGTATGTTAGTACGTCTGTGTACGTCACGAAAATTTAATAAAGTACACACCAGAAGTATCGCGGATACTTAGAAAAGATTACGATAAAGTTCCAATGATTTTAAGTAGCGATTTTAACGTAAATTTTGCATTGGACACAGCGGTTCCTTTAATTGACTTTCTCAATACAACATTCAATTTAAAAATGTGTAACAATCGCACTGAATCGACAACACGATCAAAAACAACAATTGACGCGGTATTTCAAAGATATGTTGACAACATCGAAACCAAAGCATTTGTATCATATTTTAGCTATCATAAGCCACTCGTATCATTTGTTGAAATTGAAAACATTGAGGATGAATAATAATAAGATGAAGAAAATAAAATATGAACTTTATAGCAATATTATAATGAACCTATAATTATCCCGCTCCTAATGCTGCTTTCGTCTCATTCTCTCTCAGTTTGTTTTACGGAAGGTTTCACTTCTATCGCGTCTAACCGTTAGACTGGTATTTTTTTTTATATATTTTATTTATTAGAAGAATAATAATTATTCCACTTGAAAAACTAAAGCACCGACTACTATGGCCTTTGGCTAAGTAGGAAATTTATTTATATTAAATAACGCAGCACAAAGATTCGTAATCACTAAAATTGTCAGGCAATAAAAGCAACAACAAACACAACAATAACAATGTTGCACAATATTTTCAGACTCATGAACAGCAACATTGTTGTACCCCAAATGTTTGTAAGAATGCAATGTTGCACAGCATTTGACTCTGCCGTCTAGCAACTTTTGCTACTCTAGTATTAGAGAATGTTAATTAACATATTATGTTAATTATGTTATGTTATTATTAATAATAATTTTGTTATGTTAATAATAATACTTATTATTGTTATTAATAATAAAAAATAAAATAAAATACTTCATAATAATAATGATTATTATTACAATAACATAAAAATGTTAATTAACATTCTCTGCCTGTATATGAATTTCTTTCTGCTCGTCTGATGCAAAAACGGCTGTCATGTCTGTTACTAATTGAAGATTCAGTATCAAAGGTGAACAAAAATACATTTTATGTGAACAACCTGCCTTTCAATATTTTATATGACAAAAATTCTATATAGGAATTCATTTTAGAAAAACGATTTTTTGTTTGAGCTAAGTGAAAGCTCGTTTTGAATTCTTGCATTAGATTTATTTCTCTAATATCACTCGAAAATCTATATATCATCCCGCTTCTACCAGAGTAATGAATACGCAAAACTGAAAATGTTGGAAAATTAAGTTTGAATTTTTATTGTTCTATGAAAATTAGGGGATTTAATTGGTTGATAGGTTGGTTAAAGTGGTGATTCTTCCAGAATTCCGCACCATTTTGTTGCCACATTCTCGCTTAGTTACTGATATAAAAAATTATTTGTGGTTTCCTTGTGACATATAGTCACATAGTGCACACATCCAAAGGTTAATCGAGTCGAGTCATTAACTCAAACTTGGCAAATTAGCATATTTATGCTTCTGGCATAAGGGGAACGATATGCAGGCATGTAAGTATTAAAATATAAATTTTGAAAATTTTGAAAAGTTTTTAAGAAACCGGAAAACTTGTTTGGATAAGTTGGATTAAGCTATAAAATAATGCATTTTTTCTTGTCTTATTTTTAAATAAGTATTTTGCAACACTAAGTTTCCGTGATCAAATTGCCATTGTGCCGCCATATCTATTTAGTAAACTTTTTTTTAAGTATGCGTAAATACATACATATTTCTTGGCGAATTTCTATAGAATTCGCTGACACAACTCAAAAAGTTGGTTTAATTCTCATTGATAATTATTTATTTATTTATTATTCGTATTAAACGAAAGGAATTTAAAAGGCGGGGCCCAACATGAAACTCCTGGAAGCGACAGTCATATTTATTTACTTGCTCAATATAAACGTTCAAAATAAAATTCTTAATTTTTTAGAACGTTTTTTACTTTTATTGTTTTACAATTTGCATTTTGGGGGCGCGCAAAGCAATAACTGTGCCTATAACTTTTGTTATTTCGTTAAATGAGCACGCGCATGCGCGGCCCAAATTTTCTATATATAAATGCGACCTTAATCAGAGCAACGCAGCTGCAGTTCTTTTAAAAAGATAGAACTGGGCATGACATCTCTTTTTAATGGCCAATGCGCACCAAGGCGAACTTGACACTTCGTTGCTTTAGCATTAATTGTCAATGAATATATTTTGAAATAATAGGCGATTCTCTAAGAAAGCAGCGAGGGCAAGGGGTTTCTTTTAATGACATTTAATCTTAACCACATACAGTCAATGTGAAAAAAATAAAATAAAATATATTGACAAGTTGCGACTATTTATTTCTTTTGTTTTAAATTTTAATTAATTATATAATTTTATACAAAAATGTAATATAGTTCATACAAAAACCATTTAACGCAAACTTTCAAATTTTGGTATAAAATTTATGAAAATTCACCCAATTTTCAACGAAATTTCAAACTTTTTAATCGGATTTTCTGATTTCAATTTTCATCATCATAGCATCACAGTTCTGGGTGAACCATTCCTTCCGTTATAACTCGCCTCCACGTCACTCGGTCATCACCCTTTCGTTTGTTATCAGATATGCCAATAGCTCCAAAGTCGCCTTCAATGTTATTCCCTTATCGTTTTCTCGGTCGACCTCTTCTTCTGTCGCAGTGTGGATTTGTTACGAAAAACTTTTTTACAGCTCTATCATTGCTCATTCGTAGAATGTGACCGTACCATCAAATCCTTTGTGCTTTGATGGTCCTGATCACATGTGCAGTCCTGATTAGTGTGTCTAACTCGTCGTAAGTGCGGTAAGTGCCGTCTTCAAGTCGTACAGATTTAAATTTTATAGTTCATGAAATTTTGGTATACTAAAGTGCAAGTTTCAAGTAGGTCAAAAGTCATACTAATTTTTGAGAATTTTTTTCGGTCACGCTCTTGCGCATTTTCTCCATTTTTCGCCTACTCCACATTTTTTTTATATGGAAGAAAACACGCAATAGCGTCAGCAGTTGAAACTCGCACTTTGTTATACCAAAACTAATGATTTATAAAATTGCATACGCGAAAATTTTGTAAAAATTCTGAGTAAAAAGTTTGCAATGTAGATAAAAAATTGCCGAATTTTCACAAATTTTATACAAAGTTTGAAACTTTGCGTTAAATGGTTTTTGTAGTAGCATGAACTATATTTTTGAATAAAATTAATTAAAAGTAAGAACTTAAGAAATAAATAGTCGCATATTGTCAATATATTTTACAATATATATTTTTGTCACATTGAAATTAAGATTAAATGTAATTAAAATAAACTCTTTTGTGGTCGCTGCTTTCTTAGAGAATCGTCTATTATTTCAAGAATTGATTAATTAATGCAAAATCAACGAAGAAACAAGTTCGCCTTGTTGCGTATTGGCCATTAAATGAGCTGTAGTCAAGTACTATCTTTTTAGAAGATTAAGGCCACTTTTATTTTTAGAAATTTTAAAGGAATTATTCCATCACTTGTAAAATGAAAGTGAAACCGCGCGTGTCCTCATTTAATGGCATAACAAAAGTTACAGCCACAGTTTTTGCTTTTTGCGCACTCCCCAAAATGCAAATAGTAAAAAAAAAGTAGAAACCGTACTAAAAAAACTTACTTAAAAGTTTCTTTTGAACAAATTTTAGTAAATAATAATTATTGTAATTTCTCGCAGTTTGTTGCTGGACCCCACCTTTTAAGATCCTTTCGTTTAGTACCAAATGAATAATTAAATTATTATCAATAAATATTAAACTTACTTTGTGACTTTCAGGGGGCTGCTTAAAATAAAAAAAAAACATTTTCACTACATTTGAAGCACATTTTTACAAAAAAATGTATTTTGAATTAAAATTACTGTAAATAACATACACCAAGCAAATAACGTAGCGCCTACTTGTGCTTAATTTTTTTCATTGACATTTGCGTTATTAAATAGAGAAAAAGTTGGTCTCATTTTCTATTCGAAATTCATAAGGTATGAAAAGATTCTGTGAATTAGTTTTTTCGATTCAATATCTCGAGATACCGAAAAATGATATTCACACTTTTTGTTTTGTAACCAGCGTTTGGCATATCAACCATCGATTTTTTTGACTTTGATAGCTTAAGTTGGGTAAAGTTAAAATCGAATATCGAATATCGAAAACCGAAGAATCAGCCGAAACAGGTGCATAGTTCTTAATACTGCTTTGTTTCAACAAATAACACTTTCAAATAATCCATTTTCTGTTTTTTGCTTTAAAAATACATAAAAAAAAATAAAAAATAAAATAAAATAAAATAAAATATTAAAAAAATATAAATTCAATCTAAAGAATATCTTTGCAATGTTTTAAGCTTAATAGAAAGTCTGAAAAGTCCCTATAAAGTCAGTGAAGTGATGAGCGTCGAACGAAAGATGAAATATACGAAATACGTTTTTTTCCGCGCTATCGAATATAACTCAAAGAGTAATCAAGATATCAACTTAAAATTTTACAGTGATATTCTTTAACATATTGACCTTTGCATGTACCTTAAATATCATATTAATTATCACTAAAAATATTGTTTTGATCAATTTGTTTATAAAAAGTTTTATTTTTTCACTTCAAATTTTCATTCTTTTTTTTCATTAAAAATAGGCAAGTGCAAAGAGGAATAACAAATTTTAATGGAAAATTGTTGTCTGATTGATTTCAGTTGATTACAAGAGGCTGTACATTCTACGGCGCATATTAAAGAAGCCACGTTTGAGCAGCTGTAGCGCCGCCATTTGTTTTTTAATTAAGGGGTTATATACAGTTAGAATTTTCAAAAACTCGATTTTTTTTCTTAATGTACATATATTTAAGAATACACGCAGAAAATTTAATATCGTTCCGATGAATATTTTCGAACTTACGCGCAAATTTGAAAAGACGTTTCAGAGTGCTTGAAACTACAAGGCAAACTTTAAGCGCGTTTTTCTCAAAATGATGTTTTCAATTAGTCTCAAATTTTAACACGAGCTTCTTATATTTTTTAGTAATTAATCGAAGATTTTTTCTCACCAATAAATATTTTTTTTTTTATTAACAATTTAAGGCCGAAATTTTGGTCAAAAATCGATCTCTTTTTCCTTCGATTAGTTACTAGATTTAACATTACTTTAACAAAATCTGTTTGTATTTTTAATTTCAGAAGATCGATTTCAGAGTTATAGTGGTCACCCCAAAACGTCTTTTTTGAGAGGAGCATCCGGAGATCAGCTGTAGCTCCTATCCAAATAAATATTTTTACTAATACAAAGTCTTAAAATACAGTTAAAAAATAATAAAATGTGTGTCCAAGTTTTAGATCAATAAATTGAAAAGTTTTCTCAGAAAAAATTCTGGAAAATTCGCTTTTTTCGGCCTTCTTGTTTTTGTTTAGATAATAAATACTCAGTTTTTCGCAAAAAATGTTTGAAAAAACTCGCCGTTTTGTTAAATGCATAAAAAATATAACTCTGTGAATGATTCAAATCTACTAAATCGAGTTGGCGTGAAAATATGCAGTCAACCAATAAAGTGGTGGGGAGCAGGTACTATTAATTGATAAAGGCGGTTTGGAGTTTTTAATTAAATGAAATAAAAAAAATGCTGCAAACAATCGTCCTCTTCTAAACTACAGGTGAATTTTCTAAAATATGCGTATTTGCCAATTCGGTAACATTTCACTTCAGGAGGGGTCAACAAACCGAAAACAGCAACAGAAACCGCAATGTTCAGCTGGTAGCCACTCGCACTGTACGCTTGCGGTGTATCAAAAAGCAAATATGATTGTGAAGCGGAGTTGGGAAAGAAATAAAAATTTCGAATTTTGATTTTGGTTTATATAATATTTTGCATTTTATTTATATGTATGTATGTAATAATAATCGTAATAATAATAATAATAATTTAAAATGTAGGAGGAAGATTTAAAAACGATTTGTTTTGTTTTCGCTTACAAACTATGCACTAAAACACTACAAATTACAATACAATAATTACTATTAATCACTAAAAGTGCAATATCACTTAACACTCTATTTATGTGTATTTAATTATTTTATTATTTTAATAAGTAATTACTTAGAAGTAGCAGCTATTTAACTTAAAGGGTAAATTGAAATTAAAAACACGTTTGGTTTTTTTAAGAAATCATTTTTGTATGTGTACTATTTTCTTATTTGTATAATTTGCATTAAAAGTAAACAATTAAATATTAAATTTGATTTTAACCTATATTTAAATTAAATTATTTATTAATATTAGCCGCGCATTGCCAGCATTAATTATTTCACTATTGCGTTTGTGTGTATTTATATTAAAGGTAGAAATAACCGGTATATAAAATGAATGGGAAAACTTAACGGTTGCATTTGTTTGTTATTATTATAATATTTTTTTGTTTTTGGTTTTTCCATTTTCAAGAATTTTTATAATACCATTTTCAATTATTTATATATTTTGTATTACGCATATTGGTTTAATTTGATTTTCTTTTTAAATAATTTTTATTATATATTTTCAATTATACAAATAGGAAATTATAGTTTTTAAATGCTTATCACTACTAATATTTAACTTATGATTTTTAACTACTTTTTGTTGTTTACTGTATTTTTTATTAATTTATTTACACAGCGTAGCTTTGTTGCTTTTTAGCTTATTATTGTTTTGTTTTAACTATATTTAATATTTATTAATTATTCTTTGTTTATTAATTTAAAAATTAAAATTTGTTTACCCTTAATGTTTATTATTATTGATTTTTGAAATAAAAACATAATTTTATACTTTTAATATTTACTTGAATTTTTAATACTTAGAAAAAAGTTTGCATATTTTCAAAATTAAAGCGATTTTTTAATGTTCTTTACTACTGAATAAAAAGTTTTAAAGCAGTGTTTTTTTATTTAGTTTTTTAATAAAAATTTTAAAGATTTTTGTTTTTACGACGATATGCTTTTTAGTTTCAATTTGTTTGTGTTGTCTTAAAAAATCTAAATTAGTAATTAATAAGAAGTTTTCGTTTTTTTTGTTTTTGTTTTTGTAAGAAAATGAATGCATTGGCAAGTATACGCATATGTTGTATTTGTGTTTTGCAATTCGCTTGATTTTAAAATATTTCTTTGCAAAGATAACTTTGATTTGTTGTGGAAGAAATTGTGAAAATTTGGTGAAAAATGTGAGGTTAGTTTTTGTTTGTATGGAAATTTTTTTTATTTAGTTAATTTCAATGTCATTATTATTTATTTATTTTAAATTTTATTTTATTTTATGTTATTTAGTATTTTATTTTATAATTTATGATCTCATTTTTATTACTTTAATTTAATTTATATTATATGGAAAATTTGTATTAATTAATTTTATTTGATTTAATTTTTAATTTGTGTAATTATTTTTTTGTTTTATTTTAATTTTTGTATTTATTTTCTTATATATTTATGTTATTTTGTTTGTTTATCTTGTGTTATTCAGTCTTTTATTTTATTATGGTTTTAGTTTTATTACATTAAAAATTTGGTTTACTTAATTTAATTTGATTTAATTTTTAATTTTAACTTTTGTAATTATTTTTGTATGTATTTATGTTTTTATGTTATATTTAATTTGTTTTAAATTTTATATTATGTTATATATACATATATAGGGTGGGCCATGTAAAATTTGCTTTTTGAATTGGCTATAAAAAAAAACTAATCAATATTTTTTCTAATTTTTTTTTTTATTTCGGAGATTGAACACTGTCATTTATGAATGAAAAATAATATCGTTCAAATGACTGCCACGACTGGCTTTACAGTAGGCCATTCGATCAACCCAATTTTTAAGCACATTTTCGATTGTTTGGGCTCCAATTTCATGAATGGCAACTTCGATTTCGTGTTTTAAAGCATCAATCGTCTCTGGATGGTTCGCATAGCATTTGTCCTTATCGGCTCCCCAAAAAAAATAGTCCAACGGGCTTAAACCACAGCTCCGAGGCGGCCAATTGATATCGGAATTACGGCTGATTATTCGGTTTTCAAAAACGGTACCCAAAAGTTCGATTGCAACTTTGGCAGTGTGACAAGTTGCACCGTCCTGTTGAAACCAAATGTCGTCCATGTCATCCTCTTCAATTTTTGGAAACAAAACTCGTTGAGCATGTCATGGTAACGCCCGCCATCTACTGTAACCGCGGCTCCTCGCTCATTTTCGAAAAAAAATGGCGCGATGATGCCGCCAGACCTAAAACGGCACCAAACAGTGACTCATTGTGGATGCATTTGCTTCTCTACAGTAACGTGTGGATTTTCTGAGCCCCAAATCCAACAATTTTGCTTATTGACGTAGCCACCGATGTGAAAATCAGAAAAGAAGAAGAAGACTCACCACTTTGGAAATAGGTTTTCAATATTTCTCAATTTTGCTCAAGCATATAGCGTCCCATTTCGTAAATGTCAAACCTTTAAGTAAATTATGAACACATTTGACATGCCATTTGTGTTACCATCATTTCATCATTCAAAAAGCAAACGCTATATGGACCACCCTATATGAATATATAATTGACGCGTATAGCCTTATTGGGTGTTTAGCCGAGCTCCTCCTCCTATTTGTGGCGTGCGTTTTGATGTTGTTCCACAAATGGACGGACCTACAGTTTCAAACCGACTCCGAACGGCGGATATTTTTATGAGGAGCTTTTTCATGGCAGAAATGCAATCGGAGGTTTGCCATTGCCTGCCGAGGGGCGACCGCTATTAGAAAAATGTTTTTCTTAATTTTGGTGTTTCACTGAGATTCGAACCTATGTTCTCTCTGTGAATTCCGAATGGTAGTCACGCACCAACCCCTTCGGCTACGGCGGCCGCTATTATGTTACTTAGTGTTCTATTTTATTATGATCCTGTTTTTATTATACTGAATTTGTTTTATTTAATTTAATTTGATTTAATTTATTTTTTATTTTTCTTCAATGTTTTACATTTTATGTTATTAATTTTTTTATTTAAACTTATTTAATTTAGTACTATATTTATTATGTAATTTAATTTATTTTATTCAAGTTTTATTCCTCTATTTAATTTTCTTTATTTCATCTTATTTTATGTTATTTAGTGATATTTTATTTTGTTATGATTTTATTTTTATTTCTTTAATTTAATTGGCATTATATATGTTTTATTTATTTTAATTTGATTAATTTTTTATTATTACATATAATTTTTAATGATTTTTTATAATTTTTTTAATAATTTTTTGCATATTTAATTTTTTTATTATTTGTTTTTATCAATTCTGTTTTACATTTTATGCTATTATACTTTTTTATTTCAATTTAGTGTTTTATTTTATTATAAAATTTATATTAACCTGAATTTATTTTATATAACTTAATTTGGAGTTATTAAATTTATATTAATTTAATTTAAAAAAATACATTGCTCGTGTTGCTTTTGCTCTACTGCCATTAACTGAGTTAGGCTAAAAACGAACAGTCCTACAAATTAATGAACTACTGCAGTGTGTTCCAAGCTGAGATCTACGCAACAACGAAATCAGCCGACTTAGCCATAGAAAGCACTCCTCTGAACTCTCAAATAAACTTTTACATTGACAGCCAAGAAGCCATCAAAGCAATAGCAGCTGTAATGACAAACTCACACTGCGTGCGTCAATGCCATAACAGGATGAATGAGCTAGGAGCTGAGAAACAAGCCACCATCTACTGAGTTCCAGGACACAAGGGAATTGAAGGGAAATGAAGTGGATATACTAGCCAATGCAGGCACACGCCTACAAGCAACGACTATATGTATTTATAAATGCAGCAATGATTCAAAAAACGAATTCAAGATGGGAAAGAATCAGCTCATGCAGGATTGCGGAAAACATGCCATGCAGGCACAATGTGAGATCTACAAGCTTTCTATTTTATTTGTTACTGACGGAACACTGTCTCACTCCATCGCACACGGTCAAACTGAAGATGGAAGCGAAGTACAACATAACCTAACCTACTACCTGTTGAATGTGCCTCGATAGGCGCCAAATTTTTTCTACTTAGGGAGCTAATATACTTGTACAGTAAATAATACCAAAAAAGTGAGTGTGACAAATTAAAGTGGTTAAAAAAACTAACTCTCCTCGACGTCTGATTCATCGTGTGAGATGCGGTCGAAAGCGGGTGTCTTGACCTGGAGCAAACGGCTTGCTATAAAAATGTGAATGCAGACAGAACTGAAGGCCTTAAGATGTATTCACCAGTGCTTTCCCCACTGACGTACGTGGGGTTGCGCGGGGTTGGTAACTCAGTCGTAAAACCAAAATACCCAAGAAACGGAGATTCCGCTATATTTTCCGGCTGGGAACGACTTTAAATTGTAACGTTACATACATGTTTTTTTTGTATTCAACTTATTGTCAGGGAAATCTTCGCTCTATGTTCCACCTGGGAAGAGCACTAAATTGTAAGGAAACAAAAAAAAAAAAATCAACTAAATATTTTTTATATTTCATTTTAATTTAGTTTTATTTATTTTAATTTATGTTATTTTATTTTATTCTCAATTCAATTTTTATTTGCTCTCTTATTTTATTATGTAATTTAATGTAATATAATTAAAATTAAACAAACCAAAATTTTTAATTACAGTGCACTCGCGGTAACTCGAATAGCCGCTAAGTCGAACGACGTGCTAACTCGAACACATTTTTTTCCCTATTGACTAGTTTGTAACTCGAACAATATTAAAGCGCTATAACTCGAACAAAAAAACAAATTTATTTGTACACACATTATTTTCAAACATGTACATTTTGTACATACATACATATGTAATAGTATATGTATATAAATTATATGTATACTAGTGTATTGTCCATATGAATATTTCGACGTTAATATCCCGTTAGTTTTCTGGGAACAACATCTTGCATTGACCAAATTGCTTTAAATTTGTCATTTGTAGTGTATCAGTGCATGTGAGTAATGGATCGTAAAAGGATGAAGTGTTTAACATTAAAAGAGAGGGCTGAAGTCCTTAACAAAATTAAACGTGGATGTAGTGTTACTTCTCTAGCGAAGGAATATGGGGTAGCCAAGTCCACCATAAGTCTTATAAAAAAGAAAGACAAGGCAATTTTAAAAGCAGTAAACAACACGTTTTTGGGTCCTGGGAAGAAGAGAACTTTAAAAGCTTCTGAGTTTCCTAAAATGAAAGCCGCTTTATACAAATGGTTTCTGTCCGAAAGAAAAAAGAATTACCCAATAAGTGGACTCATCTTGAAAGAACATAACATGAAAAACATAATTTACAGGTCGAATTTACGCTTTATGATGTTAACAAATGGAATGATGGTGCCGAATTTACCGACACAGAAGTAATAATTGAAACTAGTGATTCTGAGTCTGAGTTTAACAACACAACTGAGACATGTGAGCGGATATCATCTGAGGAGGCAGTTAGCTCTATCAATAAGGTAATTCAGTGGGCCACAACTGAACAAGTAAGCTCCGCAAAGGTTAACACTCTTCAATTGCTGCGTGAAAAAGTCATATTCAACATTGCTGCAGGCAAGAAAAGACAAACACACATTACAACTTTCTTTTCGGCCTAACTTTTCTGTTAAAGTTGACTTTTTTTGTGTAACTGACACAAAGACTGCCAAATATTTGATGAAAAATATTGAAACGAATTAAATATTTTAAACATATTCATGTTCATATCCATATGTAAATAAATAAATAAATTTAATTGAAAAAAATCGATATCGATGACTGTTTTTTTAACATAGCACACTCAATTGATAAGTCGAACAAATTCGATAAATCGAACAGCGCCTGTTTTAATTAGTTCGAGTTATCGCGAGTGCACTGTAATTCTTTTTTTAATTTTAATTTTAATTGTATTTAATTAATTTGAAATTTTGGTTTCTTTCCATTTTAATTTTATTTTGTATTATTATTTAGTTTAATTAAGTTATTCTTATATGATTTTTTAAAATTATTATTACTTATTTATTAGTTAAATTTTTTAAGTTTCATTTTACGTATTTTATTGTGATTTAATTTTATTTAATTTAATTTTTATATGTTTTCTTATGTTATTGTGTAATTTAATTGTATTTAATTATAATTAATTAAAACATTAATTAATAAAATAAACCAACATTTTAAATGAATTAAATATAATTAAATTAAAAATATAATTAAATTAAAAATTTGGTTTATTTAAAATAGGTCTTTTTTTGAGTATTTTATTTTACTTTGTTTTATTTTATTTTGTTTTCATTTTATTGTATTAAATCGAATTAAATTTTTATTACATTAATATTTTCATATTTATATTATTTAATACTGTTTTATTTAATTGTAATTATTTAATTTTGCTTTCTTTTATCTTATTTTTTATTTTATTTTGTTTTGATTTTATTTTATCTTCTTATTTAATTTAATTTAATTTTGATTGCATTAGATTCTTTAAATTTAATTTTCTATTATTAAAGTTGTTTTATTAAATTTTTGTAAATTTTTTTTTGTATTTTATATTTCTTTGTTTTCATTTGTTTTAATGTATAAATTATTTATTTTATTTTATTTAGTTTCGAACTTAATGAAATTTCCAAACTTTTTTAAAAATTAATTTTAATGAATTACGTATTTCATGGCTTAATTCTATATTTTTTATTAATTAAATTTTCCATTGGCTTACATTATTGTTACATTACTCCCTCCGTACCCTTTGCAGGTGTGTACCTTATCTTCTTTGCTACGCTTAATTTATTTTTTATTTATTTTAAATTTATATACATGTATGCGTATGTTTTTATATATTTTAACTCAGTTGCCTAACTTTAATGCCTTTTAATGCCGTACATTATTTGCTTTTAAATTAAATTATATTTTTTGGATTTTTAATTAATATGCCTGTACCTGCGTTCATATGTTAAATATTTGCTTTACTTTCTACCTGTACTTTATATGTGTGTATGTATGTAGTTGCATATATTACGGTTATTTATCTTAGTCTACATACTTCTACTCTTTAATGCCATTTTTGGTTTGCTATTTGCCGTCTGTCGCTTACTACGAATACTCATTGTTATTATCAACATTTTGTTGTTTTGTTGTCGCTACTAATTATTACTCAGCCTAAAAATTTAATAATAAACGGCGGCTTTTCATAACTATTTGCGCTATTACCACGTGCAAGGTTTTCTTCCATTTATTTTATTTTAATTTACTTTGATTTTACACTGAGATCAAAAAGAGGCCTTCATAAACGCTTCTTTTACATTTGTAATCTCTTTATAATTTAATATATATTTGTTTACTACGTTTTACGCGTGAGTTCAATGTTTTTTGAATTTTCAATTAACTATTTACATTTGCGGTGGCAGGGCGTTTACTATTAAAACTATTGTATAACGGTACATAATTAAAGCATTAAATATTTACACTTTAAACTAAATATGTTTGTATGTGTTTGTGTATGGAAAAAGGAGATGAAAAAATGCATAAAAAATTGAAATTAAAGCCTAGGAAAAAATACTACTACTAAACCTGTTTACAGTCTTTATCGGCAAAAGAGTGTAAAAAATACACAAATGAAAGCAAAATTTCAATTATATTTAATTAGCAAATATGCTTCAAATCAACAAGCACTGCATTTAAATGCAGTATTTTCTCATTATTTTCTCCTCATCTTTCATTGTCTTTAATGTTTGTAAACAAATCACAAATTCCCTAAAACAAATTTAATTATCAAATTTTTTTCAGCTCTATAGATTTTTAAACAAAATTCAGGTGAACGCTTAACGCCACAAATTGCACAATTCTATGTTCCACATACGCGCCACATTCCACATACCAATTACGCACTACCTTTCAACAATACGCCCTCTTTGAACGCTTAACACTAACGCCATCTGAAGAGCATACAAAATATGTATGTGCCTTAACCCTTGGGCGGACACGTCGGCTTGGGTTGACGTAAAGCTAATTTAGCAAGACAATTTTTAAAGTGTTCGACGCCAACCACGTCAGATGTGTCGCTTATAACATTAAATTGGACACAACCATCAATTCTCAGTTCTGTGTAAAAATCTATGTAATATTAAATAAACCAGAATCGAAAACTGAGAATTCGAATTTAGGTATTTAGTCTACAAGTAGAGCTCCAAATATCACTAGTGACATTCTGCGAACGTTTCCAAAACAACTTGTGTCCCCGAAAGGGTTAATCCTTTTACGCCAAGCGTTGAGTTTTTAATAATTCCACGCGCTTGCTGCGCCCGCAGCTGTAGGCACTGTTGCGTTCGTTGTCGGCACGCCAGCTGCCGTTGTATCGTCTTCGTGACTATGCCGCTGCACGCGCACCATGCGTAACTTTTCCTCGCTCACTACTTTTAGCTTCTCTTCGCTTGTCAATCCTGTGGCCAGTGGCGCAGTCGTTTCATTGTCGCTATCACAATCTTCCTTTTCTTGTTTGATGCGCACTTCGGGCTCCATGAACCGCGGCTGCTCTACATCTGTATCGCACACTTCGGCACGTTTATTCGCCTCCAAATCGACATCGGTGGCTTCGTCACCTTCGCTTCGACTAAAATCGGACGGTTGCATAACGCAAACACCATTGATGATGCGCTCTTGTTCGGCTGCGGACGGTGGCATGCCAACTGCGGCGGCTGCTGTCGCTGCTACTATACCATTGGCATCTGCATTTGCGCTTGGTCCAGCGGGATTCACCCATTGTGGTGCTGCCGGTTTGCGTCGCGAGCTGCGCATACTGGCGCTTAGACCGCCCATTAAGTAGCTGGCTGCTGCGGAGAGTGGCGTGGAGCGTGGCGTACTTGTACCGTCTTTATAATCACCGCTGAGGGACTTGTCGTCGGCAACACCATCACCACCGTCCAGCGATTCATTGTCGCTGAGATGACTTTCGTCGAGATCATCATCGTAGTCGACACTGCGTTCACGTTTCAGTGAGCTCATCGTTAGGTCGAGACCACTCATTTGCTCTTTGAATGCCTGGTTGAGTGCGTGCAAGTCAGGCTCACCTCCGGCACCTACGGCAGCAGCAGCAGCAGCAGCGGCAGCAGCACCTGGCATACCGGCTAGGCTGCGCCCGAGCAGCGCTGCGGCGGCGAAGTAAGGCGGGTAGGGTAGCGTTGGTGCGCCACTCAGTCCCATGCGCTCTTTGTGCAGCTCGAGTAGACGTTGTTGCAGCAAGATGCGGAATTGGACGGGATCGAAAGGCGTTGAAGTGGTATTTTCTCGACTGGGTATTGGATTGTCAGCGCCGGGCTGATTGTGTGGCACCTGTTGTTTTAGGCGCATGCGGTGATTGTGGAACCAGTTGGTGATGGTGCGTGTGGCGAGACCGAGTTCGTTGGCAAGGAACTCGATGGTGCCTACATTTGGGTATGGATCGAGTTGGAAGGCGAGCCGCAAAGCTTCTTTTTGCTCCTCGGAGAACAGCACACGTTGTTTCTTGTTCGGTGGTGCGCCACTTACCGATGAGCCAACAGAGCCAGGGCCAGGCGAGCTGGTGTAAAAGTCGTTAGTATCGTTGCTAGATGTGTCTGAGCTGTTGTCCTGTTGATTGGGACCAGTAGAACGTCGTCGCTTGCTCGCCTCACGTCGTTCGTTCTTAATGACTTGCAGGCGTTCCACGTTGTTGGCATCTGATAGCCACAATTGCATGCGGATGAACGGTTCGCGACCCTTGATGGAAAGCATGTGCCAGGGCTTTGGTTTGCTGAGTAGCTCCGAAACAGAACCTTGTGATAGGCCAAGCACAGCTTCACCGAAGATCTTCTGACCGATGTTATTGGCAAGTAGAGCTTCCTTAATTTTTGTAGTGATGACTTGTGTATCAAGATCCTGAGTAAGCGCCGCCATCTCGTATACGGTGGGCGACATATGCTGGTGCATGCTGCGCATTGCGTTCGCTGGGTGTGGTGAATGTATTGGCATCATCATCGGCTTTTTATCGCTGCCGGGTGTGCCTGGCCCTGCATTGCCGCCAGCAGCGCCAGTTGGTGGTAAACTGATCGCGTGCTGTGGTGGCAGTCCGGGCGAGGTTAACAACATGCTTTGGTGGTGCGCCGCTTGTGCAGCAGCCGCTGCCTGTGCCGCTTGCACGGCGGCGGCGTGTTGGTGTTGACTCTGCGCTTGCTGCTGATGTTGCTGCATAGCAGCGGACATAGCTGCCGCCTGCATTTGCTGCATAATGTGCTGAGCTTGTGTAGGCTCCTGCAGCTTTAACTCGTTCATCATCTTTTGCATGGGCAACGAAGCACCCATTTTGCTGGCCAAACCTTGCGGTATTTGAGGTGTGCCACTATAGCTGCCGGTGCGCATTAACTTCTCGGGTGCGATCTTGTATTGGCTGGCCACTAATTTGTGTACAGCATTTTCGTCTTCGAGGAACATCTTCATACGAATGAATGGTTCACGTCCCTTCTGTGTCAGCATGTGCCAAGGTTTTGGACGCGCCAACAAATCGGAGACGGAACCCTGCGAGAGACCGAGTACTGACTCGCCAAAGAGACGCTGCGAGATGGAGTATTGAGAGAGTGCTTCTTTGACGCGTCGCACAATATCTTCGGTATTGAGATTGTTAAACATGTCGAACTGTTGCTGTGTGATTGGTGGCAAGACGGCTTTGGTGGGACGCTGTGGAGGTGTATGATGTGGTGGGACGGGTGGTTGTGTGATCAACGAGTTGGTGATAGACGCCATGCGCTGCAGTGGGCTTGCGGTGGCGGAGAAATCATCATTGGGTGTCATCGCGGGCGGCAGTATCGAGTTGCTTAGGGGACTGGGCGCAGTCGAGTTGCTGGCACCATGCATGGCAACTGAAGCGTCTCTGGTGGATTGCGGTACCGGTGTGTGGCTGCCACTGCTATCCAATTTGCGCGAATGCATCGACATGCCCGAATTAGAATGGCGATCTAAGCTATCTGTGTTGGGCAAGTCTTTGGCATGGTTGCTGTTGCTACCACCGGCGATGCTGCCCGACATGGGTGCAGCATTGCTATTGCTATTGCCACTCTGTGAATCCATGGAGTTGTTCGAATGCTCGATGGAGCGTTGTCCATTCACTTTAATAACGTCTTTGGGATCCTTAGTCAGCGTGAGGTCCTGAGCGCCATTTAGCATTTGTTGCTGCAGCGCCATCAAGTTGGAGAAATTAGGGAAGTTTGGCAAATTGCCTGCAGCAGCAGCGGCTGCGGCATTTTGTTGCTGTTGCTGTTGCAATTTGGCCATTTCACGTTCGTAGGCGAGACGTAAATTCTCATCGCCGCCCATCATATTGGGTAGACCACAGCCGCTGGGCATGCCACCGGCGGCGCTGAAAAAAGGCGAGAGCAGAAGACTACAAAATTAGGTGGTTTAGCAAAATGCTGTGCGGAAACATGAAATAGCAAGAGTGGATAAAAGACAAGGAGAAACTAGTTTACCCTGGAAAAGCGGCTTCGCGTGGTGTACGCATCAGGAACTCTTGATAAATGCGCGCCATTTTGTCGGGTGTCAACTCCTGCTCCTGACGCAGGCGATGCTGTTGCTGTTGTGCGGCAGCTGCCGCCTCCTGCTCCTGCTTCAATTGGCTGCTGCTCTTATAGAACGGCGATGTGCAAAGCGGGTGTGGAGACTTGGAATCCTCATTGCTGTGCTGTGACTCGTCATGCGCCGAGCGACGGTGCTGCTCCTGCTGCAGCTGCCGCTGTTCGGCTTCTTTTAACTGCTGCTGTAATGAGCCTGGTGTAGAGTTCTTGATCATGCTCGATGCCTCGTTGAGTATGTGTGCAAGACGATCTTCGGGCATGGAGTCTTCGCGACCACCATACGGCGGCAAACCGGAATCTGTAAGGCACAAACACAAGAAACAAAGAGATTGGAGTTTACTAATATGTCCTCATCGCATGATTGTTTTAAGTTACAATTTTGAAAGTGCAACACACTAACCCAGTACGGCGACATGTCGTAAGCCCCAACGGCCATAAATAAGCCATTAGTCGACATAAAATACACAGCGAAATCAAAGGAAATAAAAAAAAGAGAAGAAAGAGAAGGATTAGCCAACAGCCAGTCAAATGACGAATTGATAGGCACTGTCATTGATGGTCAATGGATTTTTCGGCCGATTGCCTGCACCACTGCGCCACTGGACCACAGTGGGTATGCTGTCTGCCGTCTGATCGCTTTATAGACGCGTTTATCGCACGAGCGTATATGTCATAAAGGTGCGGCCGGTCAAATATAGCGACGAGTTAAATGTATTTTTATGAGTGCTGAGAGCTGAAACTAAGACGCCAAACTGAGCTGTCCTAGTAGTGGAGCGGCGGTCTGAGACTCAATGAATTTATTAGATTTATTGATAGATGCCGCGGCAAATCAAGTTTGCCATCAGTTGTGCCAGCATTCATAACTCAAACCAATTCAATGCATAGCCGTCGGAGAATGGATGGGATAAATATTTTGGGTTGGAATTAAGCCATAAAAATGGCAATCGGTCGCACTGCAGTATGTTACCACTGGCAAGATCAGTGGCGGCTAAATTGATGTGCCATCAATGCACACGATTGTATGTAAATGCTTTATTGCCTTTGCAAGTTTTTGCTTTGCTTTACTCCCATTTGAAATGCTAAAATATTGGTGGTAAATTAAGCATCATAAAAATGCAATTTGGTGCTTCCTGCGATTGATGCGTAATGCGCTTGGAGCACTTTACCAAGCAATAAAATAGTATTGGCAACATCGGAGACTTGAGGCAATAAATTTGCACTTACTGACATTTTTGTGTTGTTGTGTGTGGTTTGAAAGGAAAGAAGAATGTTCAAGCACAAAAGTAGTGACAGGATGATGGTGAAAGTGCGCTTGAGTCAGTGAAAAGTGGCCATGAGTTCCAAGGGCATTTCGGCAGCAACAGCAAAGTTTCATATATGAAAGCAACTAAAAGGTCGAAATGATGGGGCAGTGAAAGAGAAGGAGCTAAATTCTTAAAGGAAAATTTGCTAAATTGGGTTAGTATAGCAGGTTGAAAATTCATTGTCCAGCTGAATGCTTATGGCTATAAATGTTCTCATTTCAGCATGATCACGCGGGGAAGGACTTTTGGACAGGGGAAGGACAGCGTGCAGTTGGTTTACTATATGGAAGGCTGATTAAAGACAGTGGCAAGCACGCAGATTGAAATTAAGGCCACATACCATGCAAAGCTTTTAAAATATTCCCCTGGTCGATCAGTTCTATATTACCGCAAAGATCTGTACATACATACATCCGGCCAAGGACTGTCACTCTATCAGCATTTCTTAAATATTTATGGATGTTAATGCCGTTTCAACAACAACAAGAAAGCTTTTACATGATCCATTCGTTTAATAAGCCTGTTAAGAAGTGTAGACATTAGGGAAAGTTAAACAAATAATAGTGCAAATTGTGGCTAGCTGTTATATATTGCAGTCTCCGACACAAGACGAGTCAATTAACATACATATTCTTGAGAGTTTAAGGGGTAACACCACTGTAGAAATTTCAAAAAATTGATTTTTTTTTTATAAGCTTAAAAAATTCTTTGAACCTTTTAAAATACATAACAAAAAGTTTTATACGTTACCGAAGTTTATTTTATAAATATTTTAAGCTTTTAACCAAGCGTTAGTGACTGCTACCTAACGGTTTCCCCAAATTTCCAAACTTTAAACTCGTTTTTCTCAAAACACGTTTTCTGAAATTGGCACGCAGCATAACTCAAACAATTTTAAATATTTTTAATCAGGTTTTTCACTACGTCTGTATAATAACCTTCTTAAGAGAAGAGCGTAGGGGATTTTCGATAGATTAATTTAAACGATTGTTATAATTATTTAAGTGCCGTTTTTTTAGTCCGAAATAGAGTTTTTTCCTTCAAATGCTTGCTAATTCCACAAAAATAAATATTTTTTAAATCCCCTACGTGTTTCTCTAGCTATTCTTATTTAGATTAAGAAAAAAAAAATTTCCTTGTTCCAGATTAAAATTTGCACCCTCTGTGCTGCGTGCCGCGGAGCTCCTTCAAGAGAAACCATATTACAAAAATGTCTCCAATGTCGCCATTTTGTAAAATTTTTCGATCAAACTTTGTAGTTTTGTATTTTAATATAGTATATAAGTAATAACTTCCCAAATCAGAGTGATTGTTTTCACTTTCTTTCTATACAAAAAAATTCTTTAAAAATCGTGTTTATTTTACGCGTGTAGAGTGGTGTTACCCCTTAAAGCAAATCTCCCCCCTCAGCAGTTGTGACCACAAAATTAATGAAAATAGAGTTCCAAAGCATTTCATATCGCCTCCTATTCTGCAAACTAAACTCCCTCCGACTACTATTGGTTGGCGGGAAAAAGATGCTATTCAGAAATATTGTCTACCGAGGGGTGACCGCTATTAGAAAACAACTTTTTCTATCAATTATTGTTTCATACCTGGCGGTTCGAACCCGTACACTTACGAATGATAGTCATGCACCAATCCATTCGGCTACGGCGGCTTGTAAATCGTTAAAATTTCTAGTTTTCTGTTGCAGATTGGATATAAAAGACTACAGTTAGTATTAATTAAAATATGACTTCAGTGATTTGGGGACTCCAGCTGCTTGTGTCTAGCTTTTAGTGGTCAGTTGGCTTAAATGAGATTTTTTAAAATATTTTTTGTGGTGGCTGAGGTAGGGTTCAAAGGCTTAAATGGGATACATGGCCAGAGCTTACTGATAATAAGCAAGCAGCAGCGTGTGATTTTGTGAATGAAATACATAGTAAGTAGATAGAACAAGTATACATACATACAAGTATATATAGTGTTGGCATCTTATTATATTTTCAAGCAACCCCTGCGTATTAATTTATTTATATTAGAGTAACTGAAGTTATTAATGGCTTTAGTAACTGAATTAAATCATATTCGAGTGCGTGGTTTTGGTGATAGTGAGGGCAATCTTTTCTTAGCACCTCAATAGGTCACTGTGGCCACCGGGTGTACTCGTTTTAAGAGCAGTTCGCTTAACCTAATCTGGTCTAATTATTGAATGTCAGCTGCTTAGAGAAGTTTCAGCGTAGAGGTGTGAAGAGAAAGAGAGACCGACCAAGAAAGACATGGCTTGATGTCATAGAAGCAGACTTAAAGGCGAGAAACGTTCGTAATTGGAGAAATTAGGCAAGAGAGAGACTGAATTGGGGGAGGATTGTTTATGAATCTATGGTCCACCACAGACTGTGAAGCTAAGAGAGAGAGAGAGAGAGGTGTGAAGAGGAGAGCGAAAGCTGGGAAGTTATTTTGATAACAACTGAGAAGTTTTTAAAAAGTTGAAATGAAATTTTAGATTGGAATTTCACAAGGGGGTAAATCAAAAAAGCTATTTTTTTTAATTAAGCTCAAGAAAAAATTTTAAATTTAATTAAAAAAATGGTTAAATAATTTGAAAAATGATTAAATTTTAATTTTAATTGAAAATTTTATTAAAATTTAAATTAAATAATTTTAATTTAAAATTTTATTAGTAATTGAAATTTAAAGTTATACATTTTTTTAGATGATTTTATAAAACTTCTCTTGCGAAATTTACACTCACTCTCCTCTAATATCCAACTCAAATCACTTTGTTATGCACGCAAGTTTTTTAGAAAAATCCTTTAAAACTTCATAATTTAATTAAACTCGTAATTCATTAAAAATAATTATATTCCACGTGAGTGCGCTCTTGTTATTTTTTGTCAAAACTCCCTCCAAGTATTATGCTATTTTTAATTGCCATACTTTGTATTGAATACTTTGTTTAAGCGCTTTGGTATTATAAGTAAATAAATTAAATAAATATGCGGCAACACAAGCGGCATGCTCAAATCGTTTTAAATGACCAATTAACGCATCAAACGCAAACATTGAATAATTGAAAAACAAACAAAAAATCGAAATAAAAAATTCCACATATTTTATGCTTCCAACTCTAAAGCACATAAATCGCGCGCGCGGATTATCACGATTGACCAACAATGAGCCACAAGTGAACCACTCAACTGGTCAATCGGTGTAAGCACACCAGCGGCCAGCCACGCCTGAATCCTTCATTTTTCCAAATAATAATTTTTTGATGCCACCATTCAAAAACCTTAACAAACGAGCCAGCCAGCCAGTCAGCAGTCACTCAGTGTCGCCGCTCATTTGCTTGCATACCACTTTGCATTGGCATGCAATGAGCACAAAGTGCAACAACAAACAAATGTTGAACTGTGCAATGTTAGTGGCATGTCGCTAACGCTGGGTGCCGCGTTATCGGTCCACATTTGAGCGCATTGACGAGAGTTTGAGCATACGTCACACTTATTAAACACGAAAATATGGATATTGCAAAAAAATTCACATCAAAGCATAAAAAGTGAACTGATGACTGACTGACTGCACATTGATGAGCTTCTCTGGTTGGGTGAGGGTGAGAGACAAGTGTGTGGTAATAGCAAAATAGCGATTTGTCGCAGTTGGGGTGTGTGTGTCGCCCAAGTGCAATTTGCAAACAAACGTCATGCCAGCAAGCAAACAATTCATCAAAAAAATTAAAAAAAAAGTCAAAAACAACTTAAACTTCAAAATGCGGCCATCAATAGTCAATGCAGCAGTTCAAAAACGCACACGTAGTTGGTGCGGCAGCATAAAAGCATGAAAGGTTGACGAAATCATGGTTGGTTTGCTGCTTGGCTGGTTGGTTGGTTGGTTGGACAACCACAATTCGCTTGTTGAATTGCAAAATAATAGTAAAAGTATGAAATACCAGCGGAAGAAATCATGGCATGGACCACACTAATTTGGCACGCGCCAAATTCAATAGCCTGGCGGCAAAATCATCATTTCATTTCAATACGAATTCAATTCCATTGCAATGCGGCTACTGGGAGTGAGTGGTAGCCTAGCAGTGTGGAAACATGCAGGGCATTTTCTGCACGGAGGTTAGTATGGGGAATTGCGGTGTTGAGAAATATTGATTCAATGCAACTGAAGTTTTTTGAGGAGCAGCAGTTTAGTGTTGGAGGAAAAAAATAGTGCCAGCGAAACGAGAAATTACCAGAAATTTGAACTAGTAAAAAAGCTGAGGAAGAGCAGCAGCAGTGGAACTAAAAAAAACGCAGACAGGTGAGTGATAGCTTGTGCTTTCGTCTAAAGCATATTTTTGCTTGTTTTCTTTGCAGATTATAATGCTAGCTGTCAATCAACAAATGTCATCAATGTTGCACTTGCTAAGCTCTGCGCACATCTGTGGCATGGGAACCCATATATGAGCGCGTCTAGAGACACAAATGCCAAGGAGAAACAAAGGAAAGGATTACAGCTAAAAAAAAACACAAAGAAAAAGAAAAGAGAAAAAGAAAGAAGAAAAAAACAAAAAAACAAGGACCACGATACAGAAAACTTCGTTAAAAAAAAAGAATCGAAATAAAAAGAAAAAAGTACATTTACAGCATTGACGAAGGGAAATCACTCGCTTGAATAATTGAAAATCGCTTTACAACGAGATGGAGCTAGAGCTCAATTGCCAGACGGATGGATGCCCAAAGGAGCAAACACTTGGCTCGACTAGCATTGTGCTAAAGGAAGCAATAAATGATCACTCTTGTACGTAGCGCCATACGAAAGCAACAATCGAGCCATGTGCGCCTGCTTGTGTCGAGGATAGAGCAAGCAGAGGATAAGCGTTTAGCAATACAATAGTGCCTGCAACCATTTGGGAGATGAGCATGGAGCGGAAATCAACACATGAATGACAAATGGCAGCAGCAATTTTGCTCTCTTTTTGCGACATAACTGTGGCAACGCCTGATTGCGGAATTGTAGAAAAAATGCGCTATTTGGCAATGGCACGAAATTCAATTGAAAAGCATCATTCAAGCGCAAAGTATTGAATGACGATATGATGCGCTCACATATACGAGTATGTATGTATGAATGTATGTATGTGATAGGTGGGCATTGATAGCATCGACCACAACAGCACGGAAGTGACGTTGGTTTGCTAAAGTTGGCAGTAGGAGTTTGTTTGGCCAGACCGCAGGCGTTAGTGTTGCACGTTTTTTGTGTGCTTTCGAGCAAAGCCAAGTGTTAAACTGTGTGTTGACAGTAGTGTTTGATTAGCTACAGCACTTTTTTCGAGTATTTGTAAAACTGATTTGCTGCTTCAGTGTTTTTTTGCTAGTATTGACTAGTTACAATAGTTGCTGCTTTGGTTTGTATTAGCTGGAGTTGGTTGATTGTTCGTGTGCAGCGGCAGGTGATGCCCAACAAACTAAGTAAGTGTTTAGGAAAACCAGGAAGCAAAAGACTAGAAAATTGACAAGTAGATTAAGTTGATGAACTTGAAGTTGGTTGACTGCGCTATTTTGCAGGACTTACTGTGTTGCAAAAAAAGTGAAATAAGTGAGTGGGGAGCATTGTTTTTGCGCCTTACTGGAAGAGAGTAAAAATAGATTAGAGGTTAAAAAAAAAGTGGTTTAGTAAGCTGCTATTTGAAGAATGTGTAAGAGAAATGTTTGTGGAATTATTGAAATGTTTTTTTTTTTTTGGTTACGAGAAGATTTGATGAATAAAACTCAATAAGAAACTTTTGTAAATCAATACTCTATATGTATAACCAGACTTTAATTTGGTTTTGTTGAATTTTTTTGGATTTTGTCTTTCAATCAAACGTTACCACTTCGAATTGTATTTTCAATTTAAACCTAAGAGGCAGCATTAATCACTTTTGATGTTTCCTTGACCAAAAAAAACAAAAACACATAAATTAATATTCAAACAAATTCATATTGTTCTCATCAATGGACAGTCGTAAACGAGATAAACGTGCTTCAATGATCAGCCATGCTGGAGTGGATACTTACAAATGAAAAAGTTTTAGATATGGATGTGAAAAAAAAAAATATATATATATATACATATACTGGCAAGTGAAACGACCTCCACAGCAACAATATACGTTTCCGCAAAAAAATCATATTTCAATTGTCTTTTGTCTGCGACTAGCAAGGATTAAACGTCTGGCGTGCAAATACTCAATGTCTGAAAGCTATGTACGAGTATTTGCTGTTTGTATGCTATTACAACATAAAATATTTGATTTGATTATTTTCAAAGTGGAAGCGCGAATGTCCTTGTGAGTTGCGCTTTTCACTTTGCTGATGAGTGTGGCTTCCTTTGGTACACAAAAAAAAAAAAAAAAAAAAAAAAAAAAAAAAAAAAAAAAAAAAAAAATGTACGTAGCCAAAGTTTACTTGTTTGCAAAAGAAAAAAATTGAAAAAATTCATACTTTTTTCTTTCACAAAAAAAAAAAAATAAAAAAAAGGAAAAAGAATAAAAAAAAAATGAATGTTGCCAAATTTTAATTTCTTTGAAAGAAAAATGATATGAATATACAGAAAACTTTTAAAAATTGTATACTTTTTTCTTTCACTTGCCAAAATATGGATATTGAAATGCTGGTTTTTTTATTTCCGACTTTCCGTTCAGTAATCAATGTGCGCAATTTTTTAATAGCTTTAATGATTTTTTGAAGCACTCACAGAGCATATACATATTTTGTTGATTAAAAAAATTGTAAAAAAATAGAAAAAAAATAAAAAAAAGTAAAAAAAATACAAAACAAAAAAATAAAAATAAAGAAAAATGAGAAAAAAATGTATGCTGTTTTTTTGATTTGCCAAAAATGGTTATTGAAATGCCGTTTTTGTCTTTGTATTTATTGCATTGATTACTGCGCACAATATTTTAGTAATATAGCTTTGATGATTTTTTGAAGTATCATATTTAGAAGAGCATATATGTTGTTGATTATGTTGCTGAGTAAAAAAAATTATAAATAAATAAAAAAAAACAAAAAAAAAAAATTAAATATAAAAATGAAATAGTAAAAAAAAAAATTAAAAATAAAACAAAAAAAAAAAAAAAATTAAGCACAAATGCTAATTGTCCAACGCTGTAAATACACAAAGAAATGTAAACACGTGTATGGGGGACGCACATCCAAGTGTGGCAAGTGGCAGCACTTGCTCAGTCTAAATATATCCTCGTATATGCAAATGCAGTCATACATTTAAATTCAGTCAATCTCAAGTGCTTCTAGACACAATTTATGCAATTAATTGCAAAATTTCCAATTAAAATGCCTATCATAAGCCCCTAATTGTATGCAATACGTTAAATATGGATATGCCCTCACATGTGCATACATACATAAGTACATGCATACATATATTCAACAGCGCACTTGATATCAACACCCTCAAGGTGCACCTGCAATTCGCGCCCAAGTGCTACTTTCCATATGCATAACCTAAGCTGTCTTTTACTTTGATCCCGCTTTTGCAAATGTGTGTGTAATTTGTTGTTATTGCATTGCTTTTTCGTATTATTATTAGCAAAAGTGTCAATTTGTTAAGCGTTCACATTTTCCCGCTGAATTGCAGTGCAACGAAGCGCAAATGTGTCAAGCTGTCAGTAGCAAGCCAGACCACAGGCTGCTCCTTGGTGCGAAGGTGTGAAAGTTCTAGCAAATTGTATACGTTTCTTAAAGGCGCTTTGTGCTCAAATCAAAGTGAGGTATGTGAATGCAAAAATATTTGAGTTATTTGAAAGGCCCTTCGAACATTTTTGCTATACTTTCTCGTTTCGCGCAGTGATAGACACTTCAGCTGCAACATTGGCTTGTGGTTTTCCAATGACATGAATGTATGACAGCTGAGCGCATGTGCGCAACTTGATAGACTTGCATTCGGCGTTAGCCTCGTGCCTATGGTGTGCAGCAAATGTAACACTGCTTTGAAGTTTGATTTGACATATGATGATGAAATGTGTGGTTTGCTAGATAAAAGGGTACATTTCGATGCAATCTAAAGTAAATCAATGAAAAGTAAGTATGTAAAAGAAATATGTTTTCCAAACAGTATAGCAGTGAGTGGTTAGTATGTGATTGTGATGCAAACGATAAATTGCCAAATGTTAAATTTGCTTCCGTTTAAAATTTTCATAAGTAAAATCAAATGTGAACTCAGACATTCATTTTTTTTAATTTTATATTTATTTAAATTTTTTTAATTTTAGTTTTACTTCTTATTTTTTTTAATTAATTTTTTATTTTTTTTTTATTTAAACATTTATTTTTTATTTTTATTTTTATTAAACATTTTTTTTTAATTTTTCCTTTTATTTTTATTTAAACTTTTTTTTTAAATTTTATTTTCATTTAAACATTTTTTTTTAAATTTTTTTTTTTATTTTTATTTCTAATTTAATTTATTTTTTTGTCAATGTTTGCTTGTTTATCATTGAGTCTTCCATTACGTTTCCGTAAATTTGTATAAAATGTTTAAATATCGATGCTATTTAAGCAACTCTTTTAAATTCTCTTTTGATGTTACTCCCTAAATTTGTTCTATTATCAGAAATACTAGACACCAATCTTTTGAATTTTTATTTTAAATTAAAAAAAAAATTAATTAATTAATTTTTTTAATTAATAAAAAGTTTATTTTTATTTATATCCTTGAAATTGTCTTTTGATGTTACGCCCTAAATCTGTTCTATGGTTAGAAATATTAGGGACAAATCTTTTTATTTTTCATTCTTTCAATTTTTGTTATTTTATTTTTTTAATTTAAAATAAAAAGATATATTTTTTTTATATACTTTTTTTATTTAATTAAAATATTAACATTTTTTTAATTTAATTTTTTAATTTATTTTTTATTTGAATTTTTATTAAATAGTTCTTGTATTTTATTTATACTTTTTATTTATTTATTCTTTGTTAATTTTTGATTGTTTGAAAATTAAAATTGAATTTCCCATATTTATATTTAAATATCAGATTACCCGATGCAAACTTGTAAGAGTAACTTCGGCTGCCACGTCACCGGCCACTCGGCAGCAAAATTCTCCCCCATCATTTCTCATGTCACATACTCATGCAATCGGTAGTTGCTCAGAAAACAAGGAAGTAATATGAACGAAAACTGTGTTGATATTTTTCGTATATCATCAACAGCGCAAGTCTCAGTATTTTCATAAACAATCGACTGTCCAGGTTTGCTCAACCAATCAGCTGATTCTTTCGAATTCGCTGAGTGCGGTTAACGGCCTGATCTAGGCCACACCACTCAAACAGTTTTCCTATTTGGAACAAACGGCTTGACTTGATTAACCTTTGGATGCTCTATGCTATACAAAATCCCAAAAAACCCATGCATTCAAGGAAATATAAGTAAGTTTTTATATCAGAAATCAAACCATAGACACAAACAGATATGGAAAAATTTTAATTATAATACATAAACTAAGTTTATTTGAGGTGGACATAAAATATAATATTTCCTATTAACAGTTTTTTCACAGCAGAAACACACTCGGAAGCGTGCTATTTACCTGCCTGGGGGTGACTACTAGAAAAAAGAAAGAAAGTTTCTATTATTAGATTTTTCATGTCCTTGCCCGGAACCAACTGAATGATAGTGATATGTAAATTATTGATTTTCTATTTTAGTATTTTCTAAATCGAGTCTTAGCGCGCTGCTGTACAACCACCTCTTTAATTGTAGGTAAAAATTAAAAACAAAAAAAATTCCTGAAAAACTTTAAACTCCTTCCTTATTACCACTTTTCATGCTGAAACGGCACCAGCTTGCTGTAATAACTAAAACCAAGACAATGCAGCACAAATAAATTTCCATATACTTATATCCACGTTGATATTTATTTTCATTCACACTACTTTCTTTTTCTCACTCATTAGCCTGTCTGCAGTTCGATATACCGCGGGAGTGAGTAATTTTTGTCGGCATACTTGGTTAATTTCTACCAACTCTCCTACAAACTATCCACTCATCGAGTTCGTATGCGATTGTGTGCACACACTTGCATGTGTCCTTTACGTTGTGCCCTTTTTCTCCTCTCCTCTTGTTGGTATTGCAACATATTTTAATTGCCATTGTCGCTGTGACTCTTGTTGTTTTCGCTACCTTCCCCTTTTTGTTTGCAAATTGTACTAACTCCCCTTGCCCCTCCACCACGAACTTAATTACAAACTAATTAGCTCAAATAAAATATTTTTGTCCATTTTTTCGTTTTAGTTAGTGCTTTTGTTTTTCGACTTTTTCGGTGGCAACACACGGCGGAAATGAAGGAATGCGCAAAAAATTAGCAACAAACAAAAGTAAAGACATGATAAGTGCAAGGGAGAATTGGGTTGCATGAGGCGGGTGAACGGGTGAGGAAGGGATGAGCTGGGCAAATCATTGAAAATGTCGAAGACAAAGTTTTCGCTGCTGGCGGCTGATTTGGTTTATACGATTGTCTCAATGACTGTTTGGCTGTTTGTTTGTCTCCCGCATGCAGGCAATACGAAAATGTTTGAATGTGTCGCCTAGTCGTTGCATACTCTTACATAGTTACATATGTATGTATGTGTGTATGCATATGTAAGCATCTATTTTTTGTTTCTTGCTGTACTGCAGCAAAAAAGTTCTTGTTGTGTGCGCTGCAATGATGATGTTGTTGGAAGAAATTAACTTCGAGCGAAATTTGTTCGATATGTGTGCAACATATGTAAAACACCCGAGCGAAATGGGAAGGAGTGCAGCAGAACAAGTTACGAGCGTTCTCCTTCTTACATATCCAAAGATACCGCTACTCCAAAAGACGTGCATCCATATGTACATGTGTTGCATGAGCATTTCAAGGATAACTCCGCTAAGCGGCTCAACAGTCGGTTTGGTAAATGAATTTTCCTATGGATTTTCTTTCGTTTTGCGGAGCAAAAAGTTTGCACCAATAAGTTTTTATTTGCGCTGTAATGAGGTTTGCCAAAGTGATTTGCATGTGTGCGAGTGCTTGCAATATGCAAGAAAAAAAAATGTGAGAAAACAAAACGAAACTCTTTTAATGAAGAAATATAGTGGCCTTTTAGGGGCGAAAATTTGTGCAAATTTTAATTGGAAAGCCATTAAGCGTGTTGCATGCGGCAAATTGCGGTATGCAAATGTCAAAGTGCGATAAAGTTTTGGCGAAAGTTGTTTGTTGTTGTTACTTGAATTGAAACAAAACTCAGAGATAAATGAAGCAACTTGGAAAAACCGCTAATATGTGAGGTAAAAAACACAAAAGAACAGAATCTAAAACAAAAAAAATAAAAATAAAACATAAACAAAATTTGAAAAAATAAATATATTATTGATTAAGAAAATGTCAGTAGAAATTAAATAAAATAGAAAACTAAAAATAAAATAAATTATTTTATTAAATTAAATACAATTAGAAAATTTTATAAAATAAAATAAATTAAACATAGTTGACAAAAAAAATAAAAATTAACTAAGTAATTAAAAAAATGCAAATGCAAATAGAAATTAAATTAAATTAAATATGTAAAATAAATTAAGATACAAAATTTAAAAAAATTTACTGAAATAAGATAAGCTTAAATAAAAAAAAATTAAATAAAAACCAAAAATGTATCGTAAATAGACAAAAGTAATATAAAAAATGGAAAAAACAAAAAATTTTGTATTACATTAAATAAATGTGGTTTAATTTTTAATTTGACACAATAAAGGTTTCAAAAAGCAAGGCACAGAAAAGCGGATTTTTTCTTCGTACAGTCCGGAGGTTCTTTTTGTTTCTCTTAAACAAAAAAAAAAAACAACAAAAAAATTAAAAACTGATATATTAATAAAAAATTTTGGAAATTTCCCAATCGCTTAGAGCAACGTAATATCAAATTCAAAATTAGAAATAATGACTAAGAACAGCATTTTTATTGTGTGTATAAATTAGCTTTCAAATAAAATCTAAAATTATATTAAATAAATTATAAATCTTTTAAAAATCTCTAATAAATCACAGCGGCAAATGAGACAACTTGGCCGCAAATTTTCCGAAAACTTCAAAAGTCAACCGCAAAAAATATAAATACATACAAACATACATACCTACATACATTTAAAACAAATTCGAGGAAAATCAATTTATTTATTTTTATAGTATTAGTGACTTGGCCACGAAATCATCAAAAGCACAACAAATAAAAGCCAAAATAATATTAAATCCAAAAACAATAACATTTACAATATATACTCGTACATATGCAAGTATATAGAAGCCATTCAACATTTTATTGAGATTTTCCATCACCTTGCCATCGTTTTGTTATTAAAACGCAAAATTAATTTTTATGTGGACTCAATGAATTTCACATGTGCCTCTGTCAGTGGGTGTGTTTGTGTGCACACAGAGGTGGACAGCAGCAGGCAGCTAGAAAACATGAAAATAGTATCACACAGAAATTTAAGAGGCGAAAAAAGTAAAATTGACAAGCGTAAGATTTTACTGCTGACGCCCACACGACGCATTGGTCGGGACTCAATGTGGAATTTTAATGGCTACAGTTTGGAAAATATTAAAGCAAAATTGACGGCGGAGGAGAGAAATTGTGGTTGAAGTGGCACGGGTACGGGCGATTAAAATTAAAAAACAGAAAAGAAATGATTTGGAAAAATAAATAAGAGATAATAACTATATAATTGGTGCATAAAAAGTATAATGCACAGCAAATTACACAAGCAAGATATTGGGGGAAAAAACTAAAAAAAGTAATCGGTAAAGTAATGGAATTACGTCATTGCGCTATGCAAAGTGTGTTAATAGATTTTTAGCGGATAGTAAGTGGAATTTGTGGTAATGACTCATTATTTGTAATTTGCGGCGAATTCGTTTTTTTGTTTTAAAGACATTTCATGCACATATAAATATTTCTATTGATTTGCAGGCAATTTTCCATAAAATAATAAATTGCGGCGAATTCATTTTTTTGCTTGAACAATCACTAATGTTAATTTCATTTATATTTTACCTTGAAAGCCACATAAAATTTAGATTTTATCAGATTAGTTGCGACGAATTGGTTTTACTAAAAAAAATCTTTGCAAATGTGTTTTATGACTTAATTTTGCTAAGTTAAAATTTCAACACTAATTTACTCAGAAATTTTAAACATTTAAATATGTAAATGGTACAAACAATTTAAGCATTACTGTGTTTTATTTATTATTCTTAAAATTCTGCGTTGAGCTGCATGCACATATTTAAATTTTTTACGCTATTTTGAAATATAATACGCAGCAAAATCAAATAATAGAAATATACGACAAGAAATCTGTATAAATGCATCAGCAACAGCACCTCAAATAAGTATTCGCCGCCTATGTTGTACCCATTGTTGTCATGCACGCATATTCTAATTGTGGTTCTTGTTGTAATACGCATTCTTGAGTTCGCTTTTCTTGTTCTTGCTGTTGTTGCTTTGAATGTGTCATACGTCCGTGCGTGTGTGCATGCCAACGCCGCCAACAATATTCGATTTTTCATTTTAATGCAGTGTTAAGTGAAAATCGGGCCAACAAAATGTATGTGTGTATCTTATAGTGTGTGTGCACTTTAGTTGCTTTGAGTAGCTGTATATTTTAGGCGCACACTGACACATGTTAAATTGCTAATTTCTATATTAGCCATCATTGCTAGGTTTTTTGTTGTTATTGCTCGTCGTTATAGATGAAAGGCAGCCAAAGTAGCATATTAAAAAGCCTGATTAAGAAGCACACTGTCCAATGGCTTACACCTGCCCTCTATCTTTCACTACCCGCCAGTCTATGAATTCGTATATTCTTTTTATTTGTATAAGTGCGCGCGCGGTTCTGCCTTAGCTATGCTTTAGCTTGCTTTGGTAGACATATTCCCTCAGCATAGTGCATGCCACTAATGCGTTTGTTAATTTATTTGTCGTCTTTCAGTCTCCTTTATTGTGTTGCTATTATTTTGTTTTCACACCACTGTTGTTAGTGTGTGGATTTGTGTTTTTACTAGCGCTACTTTTTAGAATTAGTTTGGATTATTTTGCAGTTGTGTTGGTTTGACAAAAAAATATTTACTTTTTCAAATGCTTTAATATAACTTCACGGCGAATTAATCTGGCCTCTTTTATAGGCTTACCTCACCTTTATTGCATGAATTATGGCGAGTTACTGCACGATTAGCAGCCTTTAATACAGAATTTATGTGCGGCTATTTAGTGCTGGTGCAATAATCATAATTTATACAATTTACGTTGCACAATATAAGTTTTTGCAGTTCTTAAAATATTTCATGTTTGCATTAAATTTTAGGGGCGTAACAACTACATAATCCAAATTAATTGTAAAAAGTAGCAGTGGTAAAAAAAAAAATTAGATATCGAAACATTAACCACACAACCAAGCATATTCGTGAATGAAAAATATGTTAAATATATAATTATGGGTTTGGCCGAGCTCCTTCTTCTATGCCGCCTTCATATTTTTATGCCGCCTGTTTGAAGCGAGCGCTATTAGAAAAAACTCTTTCTAGTATTTGGCGTCTTTTGGCCACAGTTGATTTTGAACCAGTGTATTTCGCAATTGTAGCCACACACCAATAAATTCGTCGCTAAAATGTATTATAACCTGAGACTGAAGGAGAGAAAGCGAGGTTTGTCAAAGAGAGATACATATAAGCAAGGCAAATGCGCAAAAGCACCCACAAATACAAAAAGACTGTAACGTATATATGGAAGTCACTGGACATTTTGTTTCTACTCTAAATCAGCTATTTGTGTTTAAAAAAAATTTCGTAAAACGTTCCTAGCTCAGTTTAAAAAATTTATTTTCTGCTCTAAGTCACTTTCAACTTTTTCTGCACGGCGAATAGAGCTCGTGGGCAAAAACGAGACGCGTTATGTTATTTGCATTGAATCCTTTTACTAAGCTAGCAGTGTATTCATAATTTATTATATATCTTTAAATTCTATGACAAAATTTTTGCGGCGAATTTAAGTTTTTTACAAAAACTGGTGTAGAGGATCTTAACAATCCACCTCAAACTGAAATATAATGCATTTTTTGTTTCTTTAACTTTTTTAACCACTTTTTCTGTGCAGCGAATTGCATTCAACTCCAAAATGTATATTAGAAAAAACTTTGTAGAATTTATTTTTCACTTTACTAAATGTACACTTCCCCATTTAGCTACCATTTTTTAAGTTTGCGATTCTAATGTATTAAAAGGGGGAGAAATCCAAAAACTGCTAAGTACAGTCTACCGAATTGATGCTACTAATTGTAAGCAAACACTTGTATTTAATTGCCAAGTAAGCGAAGTGAAGCGAAAATACAAAAGTAAACACATGTTGCAATTATCCTTTATAGACACAAATGGGCAATAAGACAAAAGGATTGATTTTCACATAGGATGGTGAGCAAGTGTGTGGCAAAGATGATTGGCTAACCTTTTCTTTTTATTTTGGTTTATCTCGAACGTCGAAAATTACATTTTTACATACAACTTAAGGCAAGTGTCAATATTATTAGCAAATGTTGGTTTTAATATAACAGAAAAAAACAAAAAACAGGGTATAAAAAAAGTAAAATGCAACGGGAATGCAAACAAAAGGAGAATAGCATGACAACAAAAACATTTTTCAGTTTACATAAAACAACAATGCGAATAAGGTCCTTGCTCTGCAAAAAGAAAAAAAACTCAATCAATGAAGGCGAAGAAATATTTTGCTAGTAGAAGTTGAAGGAGTTTTCGGACAAAGTTGGTCACCCCTAAATATCACAGCCTGCGAGAATCAATCCACGACAAACAATGGTTGGCAACACTTACGCAATTATGTAGGCGGTGACTGTGTTGGGCGCAAAGCATGTGGCATACGGCATGCGACAAGTGGCAGTAGTAGAATGAAGTGAAAATAAAAAGGTGCAAAAAGGGTTCATTACAAGCACTTGAGCAAGGGAAAGTAAAAGTACGCATTTATAGAATAGAAAAAAAATAGAATGCTGGGCAAGCAAACGGAAGTAAGTAAGTGAAAGGACAACGAAAATAGCTCGGTTGACCGAAAGCGGTCAGTTAGCGTGGGAAGGAGTATAGACGAGTAAAAGTTTTTCCTTTTTGCCGTTTTTTTCTCTTCCCCAGGCATTGCGTATCCCATGCCAGCATGCATGTGAGCCGTTGATCGGTTGACTCACCGGGGCAGCAGAAATCATTGCATGTATGCAGGCGCTGCAGTGTGACAGCTTAAATGAAAGCGTCTGTATGTGTATGCAGACAAAGGACAGACTATTGTGGCAGACGTTTGAGCAGGCGAGTGTGTGCTTAGCAGCTAGTAATTTTTCTGACCTTTTTCGTTGTGGGCGCAGTTACCCTCATTTTGCTTTTGTTTGGCTATGGAATGCTGTGGGCCATTGGACTTGAACTTTGACAAAAATGCAAGTCAAACTGTGTGAGAGGGAATGCAGGGATAATAATGACAGGCGTGTGTGCGTTCGGAAGTTAAGTGACCAACTAGCGAGACTCTTGCTTCTGCCCCGGTCAAGTTGAAGCTTATAATTTGGTGTAGATTAACAGAGCCAACAGCTGTGAAGCACAAACCTACTACTGCCCGTTCTCTGTTGAGAGCGCAAAGATGAAAGCGAAAACTCTAATAATTTGTTAATGTTTTGTCACCAGCAGTGGAGTACGGGATGTTGAAAATTTCGACATTACTGTCCGATATAGGCATTAAGCAGCACATGTGGGCATTGGTGATCTCATACGTTTAGGCATTTTGTGCATTAAGTAAGAAAAATGTGAAAAATGATTTGCGACACAAAAGGGTTTAATTACTTAAAAGGCAGCAGAGGCTGGGGAGGGTTACAGCAAAAGCAGTGGGTATTTATTTATACATGCATGGGACCTTCAGACGAAACTGTTAATTAAGTTAGCACATGCGCCCCAAAAGTATGCAAGGCCAAGCTTTTTGGTTTGAGCAGATTATTTAAATTCTCAAATTAAATTTTTAAGAAGCGCAATTGACCAATAAGTCTTCAGTTTAATATCTATGCGGTGTTGCTGTAAATTTTTTTTATTAAATACTACTTTGCTAAACAACAACAAAAAAAAAATCATATATAAATATTAATTAAAATTCTTCTTTACGAAATATTTATATAACTTGTGAATCGTCTAATTGTTTAAACAGAGGTTTTTAAAATAATATTACAACACGGTGCATTCATATATAAATGTCAATAACAAATTTCGGCAAAATAGCTGCAATTGCATTATTAAATGTTAAAAAACAAATTAGTTTGCAAAGTATTCCTACGCGGCGAATTCATATTTTGGCTTAGGAAAGCTTTTACTGTAAATCATTAATTTTCCAGTACGTCCTTCAATCTTTTTGTGTTCGGCAGCTCAAAAAATATTTGCGGCGAATTCACAATATCTCGAAAAATGCACGCTATTCGTTTTTAAATTGTTATTTTTATAATTATTTATGTCGTTTTTTATTTTGCTAACAATTTTCTTGGGGTAAATTCAATAAGTGAACGAGTGCGTAAATTTAAATGCTTGCATTTGTCGTAATATAGAAAGGTAAAAAAATTATTAACCACAGTTTTAAAATGCTAAACATGAATATATAAATTAAAATATTTAAATTAACAAAAAGTATAAAATTAATTTCACTAAAACCAAAGGAAAAAGTCAATTGCCTTTACTTGCTCCAGCATGTTTGCCTAGCTCTACTTGTAACATACTTTCTCCACTGCTTCTCTCAGCCTATCAACACCGTTCAGTCTTTCCGCCTGACTGCATGGTACCACTTCAAATTGTTCAACTCTTTCGTTTTATTTTGTTGTTGTTTTTTATGAATTTTTGTACCCTTGCACAACAGCACATCAACAATTGCAGCCTTTGAAGTTATTGTTGTTATTGTGAGGAAAGCGTGATTTTTTTTGCCGTACTTATTATTGCAAAGCTAAAAGTCGTCAGCATCTCGGTGCCGAATGTTTTCGGCGTCAATGATTTTTTAATTGTAATTGTTAGAAATTAAAGCAGGAAAAAGGGATGAAGGGTTGGAGTTTCGCGCTGCCGTTTTTAGGCAGGTAAGCGGAGTAATTTTATGCTTAGTTGAGAAAGAACTGGAAGAGTTGGGGGAAGAGGCGCGTGGCTTACGTTGACGTATGCCCTGATGCATGTATAATTGCCGTCAGCTGAACTGCCTTCAATCTTTCAGCAACATATTTTCCAACGCCGAAGTTTGCCATTCGCTTCGATGTTGCTTCCACTTGTTTCATCAATTATGCCTCTCTTTCTCTTTATTCCTCCCACTGCATTTACTTGCGAGCCAGTATTTGCTGCCATTTAGGCGCATTGCCTTAATGTAAGGCATACCTAAAGGGTTTTTAGTAGCATTCGTTGCTTTTTTTTCAATTTTATTTCCAATTTCGATTGCATTTTCTTGCTTAAGTGCGCATAAGTAATGACTTTTTCAATTTTTTTCAATAGATCAAAGTAGCCGTCTGCTGGCTGAGTTCAAAGTAAATGCATTGCATATATTTAGGTGCGAAAATTATTCTAATTGATTGGAGTGTGGCAAATGTTGAGCAGGTTTTTTTCTGCACAATAATTAACATGTTTTGTGAGATGCACTTCTTAAATGGTTAATGATTTTGAAATTTTAAATAATTACTCCAGCTAATTGGAAGTTTTGATTTTAAAGTGCTAATAACTCCTGGTGATGTGATAACGATATACAAATAACGATCGAAAATGAAATTAATTAAAGTCGCTGATTCATTTTGCCTCGCTTTTTAAAACTCACAGAATGTCTTCGTCTTGATTTGTGACTCCACGTAGCAGTCGTATTGTCTGCCTTCACATTACCTTTTACCCACTCAATAAGCGGGCTTGCCTTTCGTGCGTTCACTGCCAAGCACCTATAAATCCGCCAACTGTCAACTGTCAAACTATTAACAAATTTAAATTATTTTTCTATAAATGCGTGCACCACCACTGTAATACAGGCAATACAGGCAATATAACAATAAATAGTCGTAACAATTGACGACGTTTCGAAGAGCTTGCCAGGGCATTATTACGCTGTGACTTTGCCAAAGCCTACAAAAGGTAGTTAAAGATGGTTGGCAGTTGGCGCGGCGTTTGGTAGCTTCTGAAAAATTGCACATTTCCGTTTGAAATGTGAATTTGCAGAGCTATGCAAGAGGTTAAGGCAAACAAACGGCTCTAACGGAACAGGAGCTGCCTTGAGACTTCGCGAATCATATATGGGCAAAGGTGATAGAGTAACATGGCAAACCGCAAAACGAAACACTTTGAAAATGTCAACATTTGATGGGAATGTTACAGAGAAGCGAGGCAAACAAGAGTGTGGGAATGTAAGAAAGTACTTAATTTGCTTAGGGGAATAGGTGCGTATGAGTATGCGGAAAGTACTGAAATACGTAGAGTTCAACGTCAGTGTTACTTTGATAGAGAAAAACAGGCATTCCTATTTGTATTTACTTACCAAAGGGAAAGCGGGTTGTTATAAGTAAAAGCCAATAGTCACCACATGAAAGGTTTGGAGCCCATAATTAAATACTGATTTTATGAAGCATGTGAAGGAAAAGATGTGCAAATCACTGATAATGTTGCTTTGACGGTCAAATTGCAACAAAGCTTAGTTAAAGTATTGCTAATCAGAGTAACACTGAAACTTTCTTTGGCTGACATTTTTCTCCTACTTTTTCTACTACATTTCATATAACCTTTTCTACTAATTTTTCTACTACCTTTTCTACGCCCTCTTCTAATACTAATTTTATTACTCTTTTAATTTTCTAAAATTTCTTTAATACTTTTCTACTACCTTTCTACTAAGTTCGGCTTTTTTAGTAAATTTTTGTCTAATTTTATCAAATTGATATCAAAATGATGCTGAAAATTTCTGCTACTTTTTCTACTACACTTTATATTACTTTTGTACTAATTCTTCTACTACCTTTTACACTACTATTTGTTGTACTTTTTTAATTTTATGACATTTTTTCAATACTTTTCCACTACTTTTTTACTAACTTCCTTTTTTAGTAATTTTTTTTGTAGTTTTATCAAACTAATACTTAAAAGAATGATGCTGAAATTTTCTGTTACTGTTTCTGAAAATTGTCTGCTACGTTTTCCACTATATTTTATATAACCTTTTCTGCCAATTCTTTGATAAGCTTTTGTACTACCTTTACTAATACTTTTTCTATTTCGTTTTTAATTTACTGAAATTCTCACATACTTTTCTACTACTTTTGTATTAACTCCGTTTTTTAGTATTATTTTTCTGGTTTAGTCAAGGCGATACTTATCAGAATGATTCTTGTTACTATTTTTGAAAAATTTCTGATACTTTGTACTAGTTTTACTGCCTTGTCTAAGAGCACTTCTATTATTTTTTTATTTTACCTTTTTTTTGTTTTCTGACCTTCGTCCAATACTCTCCTAATACCTTTTTACTAACTTCCTTTGGTTTAGTAATTTTTCGTTAAATTTTATCAAAGTAATGATATTGAAATTTTGTGTTACTATTCCTGAAAATTTTCTGCTCCCTTTATACTACTTTTATATTACTTTTTGACCTAACTCTTCTATCATATTTTTTAATAATATTTGTATTACCTTTTTAATTCTCTTAATTTTCTGTTATTTTTCCAATACTTTTCTACTACCTTTTTACGCTTTTCTAAGAATTTGTTATACTAATTTTTCCACTATCTATCGATATTTTTTTGCAAACAGAAAATATTTACCTCAATAAAGGTTTCGAAAATTTTATTTTTTCTCATATTTAAATATTAGTTTTATACTTCCTTTGACTTGTATTGGAACTGCTGAATTACGCTGCTTTTTTGCTATCATTTGTGTCAAATTTTCTACTAGCATTTCCACCTACTATTTTTTCTGCTACTATTTCCACTAGATTTTAAAATTTACCTCCCGTGCTTGTTTTCAGTTCTTTCCAACTTTTCTACTACCTTTTCACTAATCTCTTTTTCTAATTTGTGCCACTTTTTTGAAAACATTTTTTCAATACTGTTCTTTCTCACCCGCTCATCCCTTTTTTTTAACTATTCGTGCTCTGATTTCTAACTTCAAAAAAGTTTTCTTTCTCACTCTTCTCCCATACGTACACACACACACACAAGCATACAAACGTACACACATGCCGCCTCTTTCATCATTGGCAAGTTTTGTGTGCGACGTCATGTTGACAACTAATTTATAGGTGACGCTTACTCATAAACTATTTTTGCCTAAGTATACAGGAATGTGTTTAACAGCAGAACGAAAATAACGGCAAATAATAAAAAAAACAAATAAAAAATTGGCGGCATAGGCGGCAAAAACAAGCGTACCAGCAAATTAATGCAAAGGTGGCTTTACAAAAAGATTATGCGAGCAAATGCCGAAGAATGCAAAAAATTCTTTTGCAGCGCCGGCTACTCTTACTTTTGTCCACACAATAACTCTTTGGCTGAGTCGACTGACGACAACGTCATTAGTGTGAAAATATTAAATTAGCCCTTCCGAAAAATCTACTTTTAGGCGCCAAAATATTTGTGCAATAAAGCATATTTTCGCGAGTGGAAAAAGTAATGAAAGAAAGAAAAAGGCAACTCTAGGAAAATGACAAGCATAATCTTATTTATTTTCAGCACTACGCCTTGGTGCTGGCACACATAATGGGCACGCCAAGTATCGGCACGCTTGAAGGGCAAACTAATCAAGTGAGCAGGCGATGTAGAAATACTCGCATACACTTTGTACTACATAAGTTGCATTTTTACTTGCATAAGTGCTTGCTACTTTTATTGTTTCATATAACGATTAATTCTGGCCGCCAAATATTCGATTAAAAAATATGTAGGTACACTTCAACTTCCCTGCTCGCTGTTTGACTATTAAAGTTTTTTCCTTACAATTGCCTACTTCTTATAATTTTTTAAAACACTTCTTGTAGTATATGGCCTAGTGTAAGGTTTGTGAGTGCGCTTCCCTGTTTATCTGTTCATATACACAAAAAATAAATACGTCTGCGTACATCTGAGTGCCTACAAGCGTGTCAACGTTGGCTCAACGCCAATTATTGGGGTCAGCGTGCGAAAAAAATTCCTCCTTTTACTCACATGACAGCTTATATTCCTTTACAGCTATGCGTACAATACTTTTAGGTGGAAATAAATATAGGACGGGTATGTGTATATGCACTTATAGCATTGTGTGTATGTTTGTGTGGTTGTTTTTGGTACGCTTTGACACAAAAGATCAGCGACAAGGTGTTAAGTGTTGGTAATTAATTTAATTTGCTGATGAAGCATGTGACAGAAAGGGTCTAAATATCAAGGCGAGAATAAAGTAAATAAATGAGTGTAGATTTACGTACTTGGATGTATGTACACTAGTGTTTACATGGAGGTATATATGTATGTATGTAATATATGTATGTGTTATTAAAATATGGCAGCCTGCTCAGAAAATGCTTGACTATTTTGATTTATTTTTTAAAGCAAATTTTTTCATAAAAGTATACCTCTTTGTCTAACAAAAACCATAAAAATCCAAATTTAAAATTTTATATAAAAAAAAAAATTTCACAATTTTCATCTTCAAACTTTTTATCAGAATTAAAAAAATGGTACGAATATTTATAGCCCATTAAATTTTAGTCTAATAAAGTGATAATTTGAAGTTGTTAGAAAATCCCGTGGTTTTTTTGTTTTTTCTTTCCTTGACGGCGTGCCGCCGTTACTTCACATAAAATTCACGATTTAACATATTTTATATGGAGAAACTACGCAACACCGTCAAAGAAACAAATGTTCAAAAATCAACGAGAATTTTTAGCCACTTAAAATGCAGGTTTTTTATACTAAAATTTAATAGACCATAAAACTGTGTATCCAATTTTTTCAACATCTGATTGAAATTTTGATAAAAATTTGTCCAGTTTTTGTATAAAATTTTAAATTCGGATTTATGTGGTTTCTGTTAGACAATGAACTATACTTATACTAATATATATAAAAGCTATACTAGAATTGAATGGGCTTTAGAGCTGCGTACCCACATTTTTTTTAATTATATTTAAAAAATTTTAAATTATAATAAAAATTTTCGAATTTTTATAAATCTTGTAGAAAAAGGAAACTTCGTTTAATATGGTTTTTATAATAGGACTATGAATAAGTTTGTGCGGTTTTACAACAGATGGCGTAACTTGATTATTATTCCATCGATCCACATTTCCGAACATTCATTGGAGAGCTACTGTCGTAAGGCACAAACGTCAGTATAAGTTTTTTATTTGAAGCGTAAACAACAATATTTTTACCACACTTGAAAATGTCGAATTTAGTGCCAAATAATGTGTTTTTGCGGGGAATTCTTCTTCATTATTTTAATATGAAGAAAAAAGCAGCCGAAAGTCATCGTATCTTGGTGGAAGTTTATGGTGAGCATGCTCTATCTGAGCGAACGTGCCAGAAGTGGTTTGCACGCTTTAAAAGTGGTGATTTTGGCTTGGAAGACGAAGAACGCGAGGGTGCGCCGCCAAAGTTCATGGATACCGAATTGGAGGAATTGCTCGATCAAGATCCGGCTCAAACGCAAGAAGAGGTTGCAAAAACTTTGGGAGTTGATCAATCAACCATTTCCAAACGTTTAAAAGCCATGGGAATGATCCGAAAGGTAGGCCATTGGGTGCCGTATGAATTGAAGCCAAGAGACGTTGAACGCCGTTTTATGGCATGCGAACAACTGCTTCAACGGCACAAAAGAAAGGGGTTTTTGCATCGAATTGTGACTGGCGATGAAAAGTGGGTCCATTACGACAATCCAAAACGTCGGGCAACGTATGGATACCCTGGCCATGCTTCAACATCGACGTCGGCGCAGAATATTCATGGCCTGAAGGTTATGCTGTGTATCTGGTGGGACCAGCTGGGTGTTGTGTATTATGAGCTACTGAAACCGAATGAAACGATTACGGGGGATGTCTACCGACGACAATTGATGCGTTTGAGCCGAGCACTGCGAGAAAAACGGCCGCAATACGCCGATAGACACGACAAAGTTATTTTGCAACATGACAATGCTCGGCCACATGTTGCACAAGTGGTCAAAACATACTTAGAAACGCTCAAATGGGATGTCCTACCCCACCCGCCGTATAGTCCAGACCTTGCGCCATCCGATTACTATCTCTTCCGATCGATGCAACATGGCCTGGCTGACCAGCACTTCCGTAATTACGATGAAGTCAAAAAATGGATCGATTCGTGGATTGCGGCAAAACCGACCGAATTTTTCACAAAGGGAATCCGTGAATTGCCAGAAAGATGGGAAAAAGTAGTAGTAAGCGATGGACAATATTTTGAATATTAAATTTGTAACCATTTTACGTCAATAAAGTTTCAAATTTCGAAAAAAAAACCGCACGAACTTATTCATAGTCCTATTATTTAAAAAAAAAAAAAATATTTCATGAAAAAAAATAGTCGAAACTTTTCATAATGTTGAGATGCTATATTTTTTCTCGGGATGAGAAGATTCACTTTATTAGAAATTGGAAAAGAGGTACATTAAATAAAACATTTATAAAAATTTTGTATTTATAATATAAAAATATCAATTAATCAAATTTATTTTAATTTAAAAATATTATTTTTTTGATATTTTCGAATGTTTTTTATTGAAATCAATTAAAAAAAACGATACAAATTTCTAAACGCTAAAGCGCTTTTTTTAATAAATTAAAAAGTTTTTTAATATAAATAAATAATAAAATTATGGTTAAAAACTATTTTCAAAATGTGTTCAATAGTCTTTTGCTAGATTTTTATGCTTCATAATTCTTCAAAAGTGCATCACCGTCAGTAAATTAAAACAAAAAAAAAAATTACAATATTTCGAAGTAAATAAATATTAAATAGTAAAAATTTCGTTAAAAAGTCTTTTTAATATTTTTGTTCTATTTTTGTGCTTCTCAATTCTTCAAAAATGTAACAGCATCAGTGAATTAAAAAAAATATTATTGAAGTAAATAAGTAGTAATTAGTGAAGTAAATATGGTTAAAAATCAACCATGAACTCGTATGTGTGATATATTTCTATTTTATTTATTTATTTATTTATTTCTTAGAAATATAATTATAAATAACTATATTACATTACGAAAGGCACTAGTAACTAGGACTATCGGCCTGAAATAATACTAATAGATTTTTTACTTATTTATAAAAAAAAATATTAGAATAAAAATTATTATGTGTAGGGAATTAATAAACAAAATTATAAAAGATAAACTAGTCCAATTTGATATATAAAATTATAAATTTTCGACATATTTTCTAGAGAAATCTCTTTCAGTAACTCGGAAGGTTTGCTGCCGTTAAAGATATTGTTTCTGCCATTGTTATACTTGGTGCAGTAGTCTATTATATGAATAATGGACAGTGGACAGTTACATGCTGAGCAAATCGGGGCAGGCATTCCTTTTAGAAGGTGTTGGTGAGTAATATTTGTGTGTCCTAGTCGGAGTCGAGTAAAGATTTTTGTCTGCTGCAGTGTCGCTCCAGTTGGAATAATTGCTTTTTGTCGTTCTGGATTTATGGATTTGTAGCTGTGTTGGTATGTAAGCCATTGCTCCCTTACGGTTGAGTGATAGATACTATCGATTATCCTGAGAATGTCGGATTTAACGAAGGTTTCGATACAGAATGTAGGGATATTGCTGACATTTTTCGCTGCTTTATCAGCGTTTTCGTTGCCAAGAATTCCGCTATGTCCAGGGATCCACATAACTTTTATTTTTGCCTTTTGCTGGGACAATTTATTTCGAATATTGTCAATTAAAGGTTCTCTGCTGTTTGCGCTCGACAGAGCTACAATGGCAGATTTACTGTCTGTACAGATTATATATTTTCCTTTAGTTGAGGAGGCGTAGTCAATGGCGAAGTTTATAGCAATCGCCTCGGTAGTAAATATCGAATTGTGTGGGAATAGAATACCAGTCCTAAGTATGCTTCCCTTATCAGATACCACAGCAAATGCAGTTGAGTCGGTTTCTTTAGAGCCGTCAGTGTATATAAATTTCCAGCCTTTGGCATCCCAATAGTTCTTGATTTGAAAGAATAGCATTTGATAAACATGTTTAGAGGTGTTTTGTTTTGGATACATCAGTAGGCTAGTGATGAAAATGGATGGAGGAAGTTCCCAGGGTGGGAATCTCGATTGAAAAGTTAACATGGGCTTTAGGGAAAAGTCGAATTTCGCGGTTTCATCCACCGCTCTGTATATAGCTGATTCACGCTTCAATTTTGTGGTTCTTCTGATGACATTTTTCAGGTCATTGTTTATAATTGGGTTACTGGAACAATATATCCTTGGAATTAAACGAAGTGTATTATACCTTACTCTATCACTCATTTCGGGGAGTCCAGCTTCGGCTAAAATATTTTTTGTCGGGGAGGTTGGAAAAGCTCGAAGACTTTTACGAACGGCTGAATGGTAAATTGCTGATATGTTCGCGAGGGTACCTTTTGAACACTGTCCATATATTGGTAGACCGTAATCGATGCAAGATATTATTAATGATTTTGTTAGATCTATTAAAGAATTTTGGGTAACATTACTATATTTTGAAGCGAAGTATTTAATGAGATTTAATCTCTTATTAAGTTTAAATTTAAGGTATTTACAATGTTCCTTAAAGCTAAGATTTTTATCAAAAATTATGCCTAATATTTTCAGGTTAGTAACATTTTTTATTGTCTGATTATTATAGGTCAAGCTAAAATTACAATAGGGTTTTTTCTTACATATATGCAGAGTTTTGCACTTATTATATGATAGGCTAGCTCCAGAAGTAAGTGCCCAGAGAGATATATCATCTAGTAAATTATGGAATATGTTATGTATTTCGTTTAAGTTGTTTCTCTTTGAAAATATTAACACATCATCAGCATAAATAGAGTGTTTGACGTCGTATTTTTCAATAATGTTACTTATTTCATCAAAAGCAATAATAAAAAATATCACTGATAGGGGAGAACCCTGTGGAATTCCATTGTACAGAGGTACTCTATCAGAGTATTTATAGTTAACTTTAGTTCGAAAAGTGCGGTTTGTTAAAAAGCTTTTTACGAAGTTGAATATCTTTTGGCCAATGTTCCATTTTTTAAGTTGTTTCAATACAACATGTATGCCGATTCTATCAAACGCTTTTTTAAAGTCGAGACCCAGTACAGTGACATGGTTTCGGCTGGAAATAGCGGTTGACAAGAAATTATCAAAATATAATAGTACATCTGAGGTACTTTGCCCAGATTTAAATGCTACTTGATTAGGCGATAAAAGTTTTTTCCTTAGCGCAAACCACATAATGCGTTTTGCAACAATTTTTTCTAACGTTTTACTGAGGCAAGAGAGAAGAGAAATTGGTCGGTAGCTATTGACGTCAGCTTTTGCTTTATTAGGCTTTAAAACTGGCATAATGTCGGCGTTTTTCCAGTTTTGTGGAAATATCCCATGGACGAAAATATTATTATAGAGCCTGAGCAGTCTGCTTATTAGATCAAATGAAGCGTTTTTCAATATAGTGTAACATATTCTATCATGTCCAGGTGTTTTTCCTTTAGCAGACCGTAGGGCTTCCTTAAGTTCTACAAAAGTGATCGGTTTTTCTAAGAGAACAGCTTCTTTGGAAATAGAATGGGGGAGATAATCAGATCCACTAAGAGCCATGTTTTTTTCGGTTATAAATTCTTGATCAAAGTTGGTGTCGCTAGAAAATGCAGACCAAACTGAGGAGAAGTGATTGGCAATTTCGTTACTTTCAGTAATGGTACCCCTTTCTGTATTTATAACTGAAACTTTGTTTTGTTTGTGGGAGCCGGAAATCAGCCTAATACTGTGCCAGACATCTTTTGGGCTAGTGCTGGGATTGATTGTATCAGTTAGGTTTGCAAAGCACTTTCTTTTAGCCAATTTGGAGTTGTATCTGAAGGTAGCATTTGCCTTTTTATAGACTATTAAATTATATTCGTTTTGTTGCTTTTTATATTTAGCCCAGGCGTTTTGTTTATTTTGCCTTAAGTTTGCTAACTCGTTATTCCACCACATAACCGATGGTTTGAGTAGTCTATTTTTGGTTTGAGGTATATGGAGGTGGGATGCACCACGTAGGATCTTTTTAATATTTGCTGCTTCTTTATTGATGTTGTCGGAAGTAGGAATTTTTAAACATTGATCATCGCAGGACTTTTGGAACTTTGGCCAGTTGGCCTTGTCGGTAATGAACCTAGGTGGTTTCCTTATTCTGTCGTTGTTGTGGTTAGATTCTATTGTTATAATAATTGGAAAGTGATCACTTCCATAGGGATTATTTAAAATTTTCCATGAGCATTTCGCAGCTAAATTAGGGCTACAAAGAGAAATGTCTATATTGGTGAAAGTTTTGTGCGTTGAGAAGTGGGTGGAAGACCCGTCATTTAGAACGATTAGGTTTGAGGCAAGAATTACGTCTTCAATACTTTTTCCTCTTTGGTTAACAGTATCAGAGCCCCAGAGAGGGCTCCAACTGTTAAAATCCCCTAATAACAAAATTGGTGTTGATATGCTCGTAAGGACAGAAAGGAGTTCGCTTGAATTAAAATTTTGATCGGGTGGTATATACATTGAAATTATGGTAAGTTTAAACCCAATGTTTATTTCTATTGAATTGTTGAAATGTTCGATGTGACATCTAATTTTGTCTGCGGGATATCCTCTTTAATTAACAAGCATATTCCTTGTTTATTACTAGTGTTAATGGGTAAATTGTGATAATATCCACAAAATGATTTGGGTGGTGTAGGAGAGTTCCCATAATGTAAATGGGTTTCTTGTAATGCAATAATTGCCGGATTATATTCGTTTAACAAGAGTTGCAATTCATGGTAATTATTCCAATAGCCTTTGATATTCCATTGTAGTACTTTAGTCATAATTAAATAAACAAAATGTGGCAAAGAGAGAATGGATAGAAAGAGTGTATGAACGAAAAAAACAAAAAGTTAATCTGTAGGGTATACATATATGTAGGTAGTGTCTTGTTTTTGCTTTGTGAATTAGTTGATCAATAATTGTTAATTTACATCTTATGCTTTGCATTTTTATTCTTTGTCTGATAACATTGTGGAGTCATCAGCAGGAGGTAAAGAGTTGATATGAGAGTAAGCGTTCATTTCATCTGGGTTGCTGATATGAGAGAAGTCAAGAGAGTAGTTTGAAGGTAAATGTAGATAATTTTCTATATTGGTGTTAGTGTTCAAAAAGGAATGTTGTAAATTAATGTCAATAGCTTGGTTGTTGTTTTGAACTTGCGATTGGGTGGGTATCGAATGTGAAGTGAGAGATTGGATAAAAGATTGAGTGTTTTTAATAAGCTGTGAATTGGATTGTGGAATGCAGATCTCCTGCATTTGTGGCGTTGGAGTGTCAAATTGTTCGCTGACAATAGTCTTATTTTGTGGTTGAGTGTTGTTTAGTTCAATATTATTATTTGGATTAGAAACAATGGAAGCAAATGAAGGAGAATTTTCAGAGAGATTTGGAGTGATTGTTTTGTGTGTTTTTATGGCTTCTCGCATAGTGCACTTTTGAGTCACCTTTATTTTTAAAATTTCTTTTGCTTGGATGAACTTTTCGCACTTGTTGGAGGAAGCAGGGTGATCAGAGGAGCAGTTTGCACATTGCGTGCGCTTACATGCTTCGGGCGAGTGAGGGGGCAAGTTACAATTTTCACATGCTGGTGAACGTTTGCAGAATTTGGCTGTATGTCCGAGCAATTGACAGCTCTTGCAGCGCATGGGGTTAGGAATGTATTGCCTAACACGAACATTGCGCCAAGCAATGTCCATCTTTTCGGGGGTATGGAAGAGGTCGAATGTAAGTAATATTACGCCAGTAGGAAATATTTTTTCATTGCTACCTTTTCTTTGGAATTTATAAACAGCGACCACTCCTTGGGGGCTAAGTTCACTCACTATTTCTTTATCTGGTACATTGATTAGGAATGGTGCATATACTGTTCCTTTACTGTAGTTAAGATTTTCGTGATATTTCACTTTTACACGACATATGCCGGGGAGTTCTTTTAAGGAGATAAATCTTTCAGCAATGCTTTTGTTGTTCACTAATAATAAAATGTTACCATCGCGGAGTTCTGAGACTGTTTGGAATTCTTTACTCACTGCACGAATAGATTTATGAACCGCAAAGCAAGAGTAGTGAGATAAAGGCTTATTTTTGTCAACAGATTCCAAGACTATAAATTTAGGATTTGCTTTATTGGTAGATGGAAGCTCGGGGAAATTAATGAAAGGGGTATTCAGAGATGTTTTTTTGTTATTGCTTTTCACTCTTTTTTTCTTTTTTATTGTTGTGCTATCGGCTAGCAATGCGAACCGATTAGCACCAATTAGCGGTGGCCCGGGGGCAATGGTTTTAGCACTTAACCAAAGGTGTAGTTTAATTAGATATTGGCACTGTATGTAAATGAACGAAATCAATTGATAGAAAAAGAATGTCAAAATCGAAAGCCACGTGGGCTATGCAGATAGCGAAAAAGTCAGAAAACACACAAAACGAAAGAATGAACCGCTCGCTATGAGTATATATATATATTTCTATTCTTCAAAAATATATGAAAATAATTTTTTAAGCTATTCGAAGAGAGAAAAAAAAAAGCGCTTGGTTTCCGATAAAAATGCAAGATATACCAAGAAATCTATGGAATTTTGCTTGAGTTTAAAAAAAAAAAACAGAAATTAGTAAATAATAGAGAGGCGCCAGACAGCTTTTTGTGAACATCTCCTTTGTAATTTCTCCTCCAATTCGCAATGTGCATTTTGATATCTTCACACAAATGAAGATTTTCGGTTTTATACAGCTTCCGAAAGAAACAGGATTTCTATGCACAGCTTTTTCATGGCAGAAACTTACTAGCGAGTTTGCCAGTTTCTGCGGAAGCACTTTTTAGTTTTTCACATGCGCAGTTGGAATAAAATTCAGGACCTACTGTAGGTGCGTGACATGAAACCAAAAATATGTTTACTAATAACCAATTTCCGCCAATTTGTTAAATTTCAAAAATTTCAAGTATATATATATATTTCTATTCTTCAAAAATATATGAAAATAATTTTTTAAGCTATTCGAAGAGAGAAAAAAAAAAGCGCTTGGTTTCCGATAAAAATGCAAGATATACCAAGAAATCTATGGAATTTTGCTTGAGTTTAAAAAAAAAAAAAACAGAAATTAGTAAATAATAGAGAGGCGCCAGACAGCTTTTTGTGAACATCTCCTTTGTAATTTCTCCTCCAATTCGCAATGTGCATTTTGATATCTTCACACAAATGAAGATTTTCGGTTTTATACAGCTTCCGAAAGAAACAGGATTTCTATGCACAGCTTTTTCATGGCAGAAACTTACTAGCGAGTTTGCCAGTTTCTGCGGAAGCACTTTTTAGTTTTTCACATGCGCAGTTGGAATAAAATTCAGGACCTACTGTAGGTGCGTGACATGAAACCAAAAATATGTTTACTAATAACCAATTTCCGCCAATTTGTTAAATTTCAAAAATTTCAAGCGCTTTCAACGCAATAGAGTTAACTCAAACAGCTGCTATTTTCCTACATTTGAGGTTTGGTGACAACAGATGTCTTACAGAGCTGTATGCTTTTTTCTGTAAAGCAGATCATCTACAAGCTTCATTTGAGAAAATTAAAAAAACATATCAATAATAGCCAGAACGAGCCTACAATTACATAATCCAGCCTTAACAACAGCGTACGATTTAATAATTCAAAATCATTTAGCAGAGTATAAAATAAATTATGTTAAATTGTAATAGCTATCCCACGCAGCTACCGCAAAAACGCTTGTTGCTTGTGTCAAAATTACGCACAAAAGAAAACAAAAAACTATGCAATCAACTTGCCCTTCGCAGTAGTTTTTGTTTCAGTAATAGCGAGTTAACATTGGCGCCTTCAGGCAGGCAACAGCATTGCTGGTAAGTACATAACAGCCCATGTTGGAGCGGACTACCTGCAATATTTGTTATCATTTTGCGTGCATCGGCAAAGTAAAGCAAATTTTGAGTAAACAAAAAATAAAAGAGATTTTCCAGTTTAATTACTCCTTTTTGAGTCAATTCGTTTTTTAGTTTGGCACTGCATATCTTTCAGGTAATTAAAATGGCGTAGAGTTAAGAATTTCGTATGTTAAATGGAGATAATATGAATTTTTTGAGGGATCACAAATGGCACAGAGGGCCGATAGGAGGTGTGCAGTTGTTTTTTTTTTGGAAACTTTCATTACTGTAGCGAGCTTTTTTGTTTAAAAGTAGTAGTGAAAAACATGAAGTTTTATATATTTAACTTATAATAGCAAGTACTAAATAATTAATTTTTGGCCTGAGTAATGGCTTGGGTCGCGAAATGTTCGGGCTATATACAAAATTTGAACGTCCAAAATATGCATGTACAAATGGAAATAAAAGCGTATGTGTTGAAATAAATAGGAGAATATCGCAAAAAATCACTAATGCATTGCTTGAGTTTTTTCGCACTTTTCCCTACTCGCTATTGTATGACAGGTTATTTGGTCAATGAAATATTTAATACATTCGTATATTTAAATAATTATATGTAAAATCAAAGATAATTAAAAATTTTGCAATTGAATGTTTGCGGTCTGGCAATGCGCCAAAGAGCAGCCAATCGGTGCAACACAAAAACAAAAGTGCCGAGCACACAAGTAGGCTAAAAGAGGCAAGACGAGGCAGTGAGTGAGCGAATAAGCGTATGCAGGTTGCTGCTGTAAAAATCTATGCAAATATACAGCAGAAGCTAATCAAAGCGACAGCGGCGAATGAGCGAAAATTAGCAAAAAACTCAAAAAAACAAAAAAAAAAATTAATAACAACAAGCGAATAATGTTTAACAACAAATTTGTTGATGTGAGCGTGAGGAATTGCAGAAAAAAAAACAAAAAACAAAAAAGTGCATACATAAAACTGACGTTAATATATTGCAAGTATTTATGTCACTAATGCTTTTGTTGTTGCTTCTGATTGATGTCAGGCATCATTTGGAGGTGGTTCCCAAGTGGAAATGTGCGCTGGCCTTTGTTGCCAATTTATTTCTTACTTGTTTTGAGTTTTGCCCTTTTTTATGTTTTTTTTATTGTTTTAAGGTTTTGAATTTTCGTGATCATTAGAAAAACCACTTTAAATACTGCATAAATTTTGGGTAATTATTTATGTCGAAAATTTTCGAACAGCACTCAATGCAGCGCAGCGGTCACAAATACCAAATTGAAGGCGTCACGTCGCTTTGCTTTGTTGGTGGCGGCCGTGTATTGGTTGGAAAGTGTGTGTGTGTGTGTGTGTGTATGCAAATAAATATCTAAAAGTATTGCTACGATGTGCCGAATTTAATAAAATTTATTGCACAATATTTTTTGTGAAATTTTTCGTTTGGCAATTTTATTATTTTCAATTTTCTAATTTGATTTTATTATGCATTACTAATTTCGTGTTTGATTCGTATGTCGCTTTTCGTATGTATTTGTTTTTGTGCTGGCTAAAATTTGCATGCTGTCGGCCTTCGGTGTGTATATTATTTTATTTTCCGTTTGATTGCATTGGTAGGTAAATGAATTAAGTTGAATTTCGGTTGTATAATAAATAAGGTTTTGGTTGAGATATTTTAGAGAAATTTTATTTCTTTTTATGCGACGATTTGATTGGATTAGTGAGGTGACAAGGAGGTTGGTAGTAGAAAAATTGTCAGTTCGCTTGAAAATGAATAGCGCAGATCGAGGTAAGCAGTGCGTTGGAGCGAGTGAGATAGCAGAAAGTAATAAATATGGTGCGGCGTTTGAAAGATTACAGGGCTTAGAGAAAGGTGCTCCTTCAATTTTGTACGAGAGAAAATGAAATGAAATTTGGCTTTAATTAAAAAAATTTCGATTGTGGAGCTTGAACTTTTGGAAAAAAATTTGTAATGAATAAATCAACATAGAACTTAAAAAAAAACGAAAGCCTTTGTAGCTAGTGTTTACCTTCAAAATAACGTTTTCTATTGATAATAAAATAAAAAAAATAAATTAAAAAAAATATAAATAAATAATAATACAAAATAAAAAAAAAGTTATAAAAAAAGAAGTTAAATAATTTTTTTTTAACATTTTCAATCGAAAGTGAATTCTTTTCTATCGATTTTGGTTCAAAAAGTTTAAACCAAATGTGAATATTTTGTTTGTAAATTTTAAATTCATTAATGAAAACTAAAGTAAAAAATTTGTAATTTTATGCTAACTAAAATTATATAATAACTAAAAATTAAATTTGAAATTAAAAAAAAAAATGAGGGAAGGTTAATTTTTGTAACTGTAAAAATTATTTGATTCCTAATTTGAAATGAAATTAAAAAAATGTAACAGAGTAATTTTTATGCTAAAGCTTTAGTAGTCACATTGTGGAATCTTGACTTTTGTTGTTCTAAAAAAACTATCTAAATAAATTGTTGTTCTAAAAAAAAATTGTAAACTGTGTAATTTTAGTCCAGAAACATACTTAGTATTTTTAATTAACTAAACAGGAAATTTAAAAAAAATGTATGCTGAAGGTTTAGTCACCTCTTTGTGGAATTTTTCCTTTTGTTATTACAAAAAAAAAAAATAAGTAATTCTTAAAAAAATTAAAAATAGTGGTATTTTGACCCAGAAACATACTTAGCATTTTTTAATTCCTAACTAAAAATTAAATAATATATATAAAAAAAAAAAAAATATTCTAAAGGTTCTACCAATACTTTGTGGAACTTTTATTTTTGTTATTGTAAAAATTAATTTTTCGGTACATAATCAGAACTTTCCTATACAATTTTTCGCAACCTTAGAAAATGACCAGTTTTGCTGCTTTTCAGTGATTTTTCATACGTTTGTTTCAGCCAAAAAAGTTTCATCAAAAATTTTACACTGCAAGATACTTTAAAAAATACCAGTGGTTGACAGCTGTCAAGGACACGGGAAAGAACACATAACAACTACTAATACCACGTGAAAATGCCAAGCGTTACATATATCCCCTATTGCCGCCTCACAATTTCCAACAACTCTATGCTTTGCTACCTGTCACCTGTGTGTTGCGCTGTCAAAACTTTTCACCGTAAGCATAATTTTAAATTTTGAAATTTTGAAATTTGTTTCAATGGACTCACCTTTCTTCGGTATGAGCGACTTGAGCAGCATTACCGCGTTATCATCACAGCCCCAGGCATGCATTTTGCGGTAGCTGTCACGTCCCTTCTCGGTCAGCTTATCCCACGGCTTTGGCTTGGACAGCAGCTCCGACACGGTGCCCTGCGATAGTCCCAGTATGTATTTGGCGAACAGTCGCTGTCCGATGTTGTGCACCGATAGCAGCTCACGTATGCGTCGCGAGATATGCAACGTGTCCAGCGGTTGATTGGCATACTTGTCCATGTTGTAGCGCAGCATTTCTTGCAGTTTCGCCTCCATCGGATCACTCTTGGGTATGAGTGATTCGCCGAGGCGACCAGCCATGGAAGCGCCTGGTGGCAGCTGCAAATCGTCGGCAAAGCGGAAATGACCGCGCTCCTGGAATTGGAATGGTAGCGCATGCAAATAGCCTGGCGGCAGGTGTGGATGTGGTTGTGCAGCCATTGCTGCCGCCATGGCAGCGGCGCTGGGCGCATTCGCATTTGGTGTGCCGCACAAAGTGTTATTGTTGTCTTCCAACATTGACTTGCCGCTGCCGTTAAGCGCGGCGTGATGCTCATCGCGCTGGTCGAGTGCGTGCGGCGTACTTGCGTTGGCTGATAACTCATGGTTGCTGCTATTGTTGTTGCTATGCTGCGCGTCCATGCTTGATTTCTGGTGCGCGTCAGCGCTAAGATGTGGCTGATGCAGGTGATGATGTGACGGCATTGGAGGTGGTGGAGGCGGCGGTGCTGACGGCCCTTGCCCATGGTGGCTGTGGTGATGATGGTGGGACGGCAGCAGCGCATCTGTACGTAGAGAAGAAGAAGAAGTAGGTGGTGCTGTTGAGAAAGTGGAATTAACTAATTGGCTGAGCAGCGCTGTGGACGAAGGTCCATGTTGCTGCGCAGCGGCTGCAGTTTGCTGTTGCTGCTGCTGCTGTTGCTGGTGATGGTGATGGTGCAAGTGGTGTGGCATTAGTGTAGAGTGTTGGTGGTGGTGCATCGGATGGTGATGCTGCTGCTGCTGCTGCTGAAGATGATGATGATGATGCTGTTGCTGATGTGGCGGCTGCGGTGGCGGCAAACGATGCTGCAATTGATTGGCAAATATGCTATTGGCGTTTGGAGTTTTCGTGGCAAGCGAGGAGCCGCTGCCACTATTGTTACTCGTTGACGTGGGCATCTTAAAACCACGCCAATATGAACTTACAAGCTCTTCGCCGAGTAATGAGCCAAAAGCATCCATATTCTCATCGAATACTGTAGCAGCAGCGGCGGCGGCTGCGGTGGAGTCGGCAACATGTTGCTGCAAAGCTTGCAATTCGGACTTCTCCGAGGCGCCGTTGTCAGATGCGCCATCGCTACCCGCAGTCTCTAAGGCGTCCACATCGATTGTGGGCAGCTGTGCGGTTTCTTCTACATTCTCAGCTGCACTTTCACAAGCCGCAACTAGATTTTCATTTTCAGGCAATTCATTGTTGGCGGACTCATGTATGTTGCTATGCTCGCCAGCATCATCATCGTCGTCGTCGTCGTCGTCGACAATTTCGATTTTGGGTATTTTTGGCATAATAGGCAATTGTGTCATTCTTGTCGGAGACGACAGTTTGCCATCGTCGTCCTCTTTACTAACGTTGCTATTGTTGCAATTGTTGCTGCTGGCTGCGACATCGCCGTCGTCAGCGTTGTCCATTTGTTGGCTGGCAGCAACTGTTGTTCCTGTGGAACACAGAGCAAACAGACACAGCACACAAAAATGTTGTTGTCAACAACAAATTTCAAAATTCATATCACAAATGGTTAATGTAGTGGTTAAAAGAAAGCGAATTTTTTGGCATCTTTTATCTTTTCGAAAATATTTATAAAAATCATATTTTGATTGATCGAAAGTTGGTTTGATCAGTGGGAGAAACTGGAGGTTAATGGGGCTGTTCTGAATATTGGTTACTAAATTGAGGAGTATGAATAGATTATTTTTAAGATTTAATACTGAGTTGCGCACAGAAGCTTTGAAAGTTTTAAAATATTTTATTTTGGATTATTTGACATATACAAGCAAATATTGCACTTCCAAATATCACTAAATATGTTTTAGGTGGAACGAGAAAATTTGTATGGATCTTATTGTAAAATGTATAAAAATTTATTTTAAAATATAAAATTTATTTCGAATTTGAATTTTTTCATTTGCTGAATTTAAAATTTTCAAATGCAATTTATTTTTTATTTACGAAATTAAAAAATTCGATCAAATTATTTTCGAGAACATTTTTGAATGCAAGTTATTTTTTTTGTATCTGAAATTGAAGCATTGAAATGATACTATTTTCGTAGAAATTTATAAGATTTCTCGAAATTTAAAATAGTTTAATTTTATAAATATTTTTAAGATTTAAAATGGTTTTTTCACTTTTAAATTTTTTAAAACTACACTTTAACAATTTAATGAACGTAAATTTTGTGTAATTTCTAAATTGTTTTTTTGTTTTTGTATTTTATAATGGGTCCGTTCACAATTAAGTGCAAACAACATGGCTTAATGGCAGTGGCAAATCACCATGGCAACCCAACAACAAATGCATTTAAGGAATTGAATGAATATGAAAATTGCTTTAAAATGAATCAAAAACTTTAAATTTCTGAAAGTTGAAGCCTTACATTTTTACACAGTTAAGCTACGCTTTAAAAGTAAGCAGTGCCATAGTATGGCAGTGGCTGACGTCACTGAAACATGGCCTGTGTAAATTCTAAATATACTTAGTCTAGATCATTCCTCATCACACCGCAGCATAAATCATTTATTATTATTATTTATTTAATTAAAGAAGCGAAGTTTAATACTATGTAAGTACCCACTGTTTGAACCTATCACTGCAAAAATACAGTCGTATAAATTAACATTTCTGTGCACCGCTAAAAGACGGCTTTCACACGACGCCACCGCTTCTTAGGAAACAGTGGCTTTAAGGGAAACATTTTGGGAATTTCAAGTTATGAGCTTTTAAAATTATATTGTAGAAATTTCTTAACTTGTTAATAATTTTTTTTTTAGTTCATGTGCTAAATTTTTAAATATAACTGTTCAATTTATTTATATTTCAAACCATTGCGCGCCATTACAGCGAAAAAGTTTTAAATAGCAGTGTTTTTAGTAACCAATATTCTAAAAAAATAGTAATTGACCTATATAATTTTTTTTGTTTTCTCGTTTCCTTTCAAAGAAATATAGCCGCCAGCAGATAAGCTCAGCTGAATCCATTTTCTTCATTTTTGCCAACAATGAACGCCAAATTCCAAAATTTGCAAGCAATTTCTGCAGTTTCAGACTTAATTTCGCCAGATTTTGCCAATTAGTAGAAATCGATAATTTATGAATTTTCTTTTTGCCTTGTTGCAGCAACATGTTTCAGCAACATTTTCATTGACTACGCAATATGCAATCGATTTAGATTTTTTCTTGCAGTTCCTTGTTGTTTTTTGTTTGTTAAGTTTTTGCTTTTATATTTGTATTTTTTTAAACTTTTTTACTGTATTTTTTCGCTTGCGCCTTTTTTAAAATTATGCTAAGAAAAATGTGTATTTGCAACATGCATGCACCAACATCCATAAATGTATTTATTATATTATTTTTATGTATGTAGTATGTAAGTAAGAAAATAACTTTTGTTGCTTTTGTTGTATTTTTTTTTTAATTTTTTTTGCTTTTTTGTTGGTTTTTGTTTTCAATGAAAAAGTAAGTTTTTATGCTTGTAAGAAGTGAGAAAAGAAGAGCAAAGTAGGAGTAGATAAACGTATATGTGTCAGTAACTGTTTTTGTTGTTTTTGCTGTTCTTATTTGCCAATAACTGTCGCGCTTTATTGCTGCTATTGCGGTCGTTGCCAGCGCCACAGTGGGGAAACCGTGAATACGCTGGTGTTGACACAGCACACATCGCCGGGTCATAAAATACTTGGCGCCACTTTTTAGTTCTTATGAGTTGTGCCGCTCGCTAGCGCGCCGTCGTCGCAAGCGTCGTCGTCGTCGTCCACGCCACTGTCATTGCAGCCCCCACAACAGTTTGCATCGAATCGAAGGCAGCAGCAATTGGCAGCGGTCGCCAATTCGTCTTGTTCAATATATTTTGTTTTTGCAAACGCATGCCACCAGCACGCATACACTTCTACAACACATGTGCACGCACGCAACACCTTTAATAATTTTTTTATTTTCATAAATTAAAAAAAAAATGTTTTCCTCCATGCAAATAGCAATAATGATTTTATTATTATTTGTTGTCTGAAATTTGTGTTTGTTGACTTTTTTCTTCTTCTTCTTGTGTTTGTTGCTTGTGGGCACTCAATTACATTGTTGATTTATTAATATTGAAAAATCATAAATGTGCAAGTCTTATTTGGTTTTTATTTCAGTGATTTATTCTGTTACACACACATAAGTACATATTTGGCGCGAATGAAAATTGTAAGTAGATTGAGGTGAGGACAGATAAGTGTGGTAATTTGAACAGTTAAGCGATTTAGTTGAAGCGAGTTACGGTGTGTATTAATGTAATAGCTGTGTGCCTTTGCTGTATGTATGCATTTATATATAAGTTGTTAATTTTGGTATTAGTGCGATATTTTTACGGTTGCAGGCAAGAAAGTGAAAAAAGTATGCCGGTTAGTTGATGGGAGTAATGCAGCGCAAAAATTTTTAAAGGGGAAAAAATGATTAAGTTTTAAGTAAAAAAATGGATCAGTGAAAAGAATTATTTCATTATTAACTAATATTTAAACGAATATTTAAGGATTAGTGGAAAAAATGATTTAATATTTAACCGCATATTTAAGGATCAGTGAAATTTTTTTTTTAATATTGAAGCGAATATTTAAAGATCAGTGGTAAACATTATTTAATATTTAAACGAATATTTAATAAATATAGTGAAACAAAATTCTGTACCAAATTTCTAGGAAATAAACTCTTAAGTTAAAAAAATTAAAAGTTTACAAATTGTTTTATATTCAATATATTGAATAAAAAAATGTGTCTCATGAAATATTTAAATAATAAATAACATATAAATAATAAATTTAAGAACGAAATTTAGGAACTTTATATTTCTTGGAAAACAAAAATTTATGTAGAGCGAATTTTTTTTTTGCGCGAAAAAAATCAAACATTGCAAAAAAAAAAGAAATCATATATTATACAATATTATTATTAATATTATATAACATCAATGGCAACCATTAAAAAAACCAAAAAAAAACTAAAAAAAATTATATGCATAAGTTTAGTCTATACGAAAATGATTAAATATACTGCTTAAAAAAATAGCTTAGTTACTTATTGATAAGTTTTGACTATTTATTTAATATTACTAATTTTTTGCTAAAAAAAATATTCTCCCATATGTTTTCCTACAAAAACCATATACAGTGTTCTCACTCCTAACGGACTTCTTCCAGAAGCGGACACTTTTTTACCACTAATCCTTAATCATTTTTTTTTTAATATTTTTCTTTTGAGCGGACAACCTTCCCATAACTTGTTAATAACTTTTTGACACTTTTATCATATTGGGACAAATTTTTCTGTACATCCCAGAGGGGGTGGGGGATCCCCCTTACTTATTATTACCTGTTTTTAATTTTTATACATACACATAAGCGGACACTGTTTTCAGTATGTACCACAAATTCATAAGAATTTTTAAACATTTTTTTCGTTTGAGCTGTCCGCTGACCCTCCCATAACTTATTATTAACTTTTTTTACACTGTGCTCTCAAATTTTTTAGTCCCTTAGGTGTCCGCTTAAGAGAGAGTACACTGTAAGTACTAGTTTCGAACTTTGTGCGTATTAAAAAAAATAACTCAGCAAATTTTTATCAAAATTTTAAACTTTTTAATTGGACTTTTCGCGAAAATTTCGTAAAGTAAAAGTATTTTTATAGCCTATTGAATTTGGGATAATAAACTGGCGGTACGAAGTTGTTAAAAAATGGTGTTGATTTTTGACAATTATTTTTGCTATCTGTATTGGGTGTTTTCTGCTATAACAAAATGTTTAAGGGGGAAGTCTACTGTGAATTTTTCAAAAAATCGATTTTTTTTTTTTAGCTTAAAAAATACTTTGAACCCTCTTAAATAAGGTACAATATGTGTTACAGCTGGCTAAATTTTTCTTCGTTGAAATTTCGACCTTTTCCCGAAGCGCTCCAAAGCGCGTACCTGCTATACTGAAACTTTAAACGCATTTTTCTCGAAACTAAGTTTTTGTATACGGTGTACACGATATCTCGAGTTCTGATAAATGAATCAGCTTAAAAATTTAATTATATATTCTCTGTAATAGTGTCTCTCGTCTGACATAGGATTTTTTTGATATCGTTATTTGTTAAATTGTTATAAACAATAGTAACATCAATTTTAGGCAAAAAAAAAGAAAAAAATTTCAAGAATTTTTTTTTCAACGCCAAAATTTTTTATCGACATAATCCTACGTCAGACGAGAGTCAATACTATGTATATGATAACAATATTTTGTTTTTTTGTTTTAGATCACCGAAACGTAAGATTTCATTTACACCGTTTAGGCACCTAAGAAAAGCGGACCTGCGCTTGCAGAAGTGCCACAGCGGCCATTTTGAATATTTTGACCTAAAATTTTTTTTTCAAAAACTTAAATAAATAATAAAGATAAGAGTTTAAATAGATTTTATGTACGAGCAATATTTTGTTAGAAATAAAATCCGGAAAATAAGCCTGTTTTTTCCCTTGTCACAGTAGACTTCCCCCTTAAGACAAACCTGGGAGTAAGAAATATAATTAAAAAGAAAATAAAAAATTATATTATATAAAAAATTAAATATAAAAATATTATATCGCGTAAAAAATTAAAAATATAATATATTTTGTTTTTTACTTAAGGTACGTATTATTAGACAAATACTTTCTTAGTTGTGCTAAATTTTTGTGCTGCACTACTCCAATTATTAAATTTTTTTCATTTAAGCTTAACATTTTTATAAACCAAAAAATTTAATCAACTTCAAGGCTTCCATTGCAACATAAGAATTATAATTATTACTCATTCAAATTTATATTTACAATCATTATCTGCATCACTGTTATCAATTTTGAATATTGAAAGAGTCAAAGTAAGTTAAACAGGCACCGGCAGCAGTAGAAAAAGTCTCTACATATTTGTATGTGTGAGTGTGAAGCGTAGTGCTCAACAGATAAAAGAACAAAGGTGACAATAGTAAAATAAGAAAAAATGGAACAATCAAATTTATTAACAACACCATAAATATTTGTGTAAAATCATTGTTGTTTCTTAAAAAAAAACATAAAATGTGCAACAGATATCACAGCAGATAAACAAGTGAAGTGAAGTGAACCAAGGAGAACAATAAGTTGAAGTAGAGAAAGAAGAAGAAGCGCGTTGGAGGAAGCGATAAAAAAAAACCTTCATTACATGCATACTTACCCTCTGCACCGGTTGCAGCGACAGCACTCTTGAGCGCCTCGGCAGCCGCCAACGCTTTGGTGCCTTCAAGCAGCAATTCCTGGAATTTGTTCGGATCATTGGCGCATGCGGCGGCTGCAGCGGCTGCTGCAGCAGCAGCGATAGCTGATTGCTGACTAATCACATCCAAATCGAGTGGGCCGCTGTGTATGTGTGAAGAAGCGCAAGAAAAATAACAAAAACAAAAATAAGATATAAGTTTATAGATAAGATTTAATGTTAAAAAAAAATTAAAATTTTCTCTATTTCTAGACAAGTGTTCGATTTGTTGCTTATTGTTTGATAAAAATATTAAAACAGAAAAAAATCAAATTCGATTTAACATTAACAGCATTTTTCAAGTGTTTTGTGCTGCCACTTGTTTTTCAATTATTATTATTTTTCCCAAAACTATTTAACCATTGAAAAATGTATGCATATCAAACTTTAAGACTCACTGGTTTTCCTTTTTGATTTTAATCTCGCCAACTGGTGTTGTTGTTTCAATTGCTGCTGTAGTTATGCTGCTGCTATTATTTGTCGTCGTGGTCGCCGCCGTTGTCTTTTCCGTCGCTGTTGTTAGCTTCTCACATTCACGATCGGTCGTTAGTTCAACATCAGCTACAATCTCTGTAGCAGCATCTTCGATGCGATCTGTGGCTGCTGTTGTTGTGGTTAAATCAATTTTGGCAACTGGTACATCAGCACTGGCAGCTACTGCATCTTCCTCGTCATCCTCACAATTATCATCATCATCATCATCGTCATCGTTGACAACATGTGTCACTGGCACAGTTGAGGAGGCTGTTGTTGTGATTGCTATTGCGCTGTTGGCTGTTGCTGTGGCCGCTTCGGCGTGCGCTGCATTGATTTGTTGCTTGTCAAGACGCGCTTCCAGACGCATAATGTGCTGACGTTTCACTTCCAAATGATCTTCAAGTCGTTGTATTTGTGTGAATTGTGTTTGTTCGAGTGTGCGCAGGCGTTGTACCTCTTCGATGAGTGCTTTAATCTGGAGAAGACGGGCGAAGAAAGTACATAAATATTAGAAGTAGGCGGTCAATGGGGGGCTGGAGTGAAATTTTTAGGAATTTCAAATAGTGTGAATGATGGGAAGTTTTTTTCTTCCAAAATTAGCGATAATAATATGTGATTATATCTTGAACTGTGTACGTAAATGCTGGACTTTTATTTTATGAAAAGGAATCATTAGATGATTACATGTAATGTGCATTCATGAAGTAATCATTACATGTAATGACACTAATTTTTCGCACACCATTGCAATCATTTATTTACTTATAGTAATGCACGTATATTTATATGTATCATTATATGTAATCATTACACGAAATCAGTGCATGTAACCACTACATATACTCATTACATGTACTTATTACTTGTAATCATTACATTTAATCACTACATGGAATCATTACACTTAATAACTACATTTAATCATTATACTTAATCAGTGCATCTAATCATTACATCCAATCATTACATGCACTCATTACGTGTAATCCATACATCCAATCATTACATCTAATCATTACATGTAATCATTACAACTTTGCTTAACTACTTTAAATACCAAATTTTTTATTGCTATATAAATAAAATATCAAAAGGGACTTGCAAGTGATTTGTTTCTTTTAACCCACGGAAGGATAATTTTTCCATCTTTGAAAATGAATAGACGCAAAATTTAATATTAAAATATACACTATTATTCTTACTGCCACAGACTTGATAAGCAAGCAGGAGTAACAACAGCACCGTAACCGCCAATTTTTGCTCATCAATTAAAAACCGCCCCAAAGTAAAATAAAATTAATTTCGAACACACATGAAACAATTACATACCCTTGTATTTGTTTATAAAGGTATGTATATAGAGGTACATATGGCTGCGTGCGAATGTGTGTGTGTGACTGCGCCTGTCATTAAAAAATCATGCACGCCCAAAACAACAAAGCAACAATAACAAAAAATCAAGAGCAAGCAGTCTCATAATAAAAGCAATAACAACCATTTGTAGCCACATTCCCGCAAGTCATAAAATCGTGAGCACATACATGCATACATATGGATATACAAGAAGAACACATGCATATGTACATGTGTGTGTGTATATGTACTTGCATAAATATTTCTTGTGGAAACAGTTGAAAACTTTGTCTTGTCTTTGACGTTATTTGAAAATTTTCAATATGACAGTAAGCGCATATGTATGTATGTATGTGTAGATGAATATTTTTATGTTATATTATTTATGCACACATATTTGTGAATATCTTTTTCGAAAAGTGCGCGCATATATGTATGTACATATTTACAATTTCACATATGAAAATCTTACACCGCTTGAAAATGTGCCGATGTATGTGTGGATCATATAATACAAACGCATATGCACGAGTACATATTTGAGCGCCTTTGGGGTTGCTTCATTTGACAGTGGTTGAGTTGCTGTTGTTGTTGCTATTACAAGTTTAAGAAAAATTCCCTTGTCAAATTTGCCAATTATCATATTTGCGTCAACACAAAACACCGGCAATCTCATTTAATGCCAAAGTACAATATATGCGTATATATATAGAGGTGTGTGTGTGTATGTGTTTGTGTTTGTATTGCTGTGGAAAACTTTTGAAAATTGCACAAAAAGGCATCGAGCAAAGATTTTCATGGTGAGTTGCTGAGGTAGCGGCAGAGGCAGAGGTGCGAGTTGGCTTACTTGCGGTGTTGAGGTGAGTGCACCTTTGCAGTATTTGTTATTGGCAACAATCACGGTTGGTAAAGATAGTTGAATACATATTTAACACATATTCACATACACTTGTGCTCACATAATTAAGTGACTTTATCTTTTCACAATGTTTTACAATGCTTCCAATACTTTTCAAGCTAAGCGAATCTTCAAAGCCTTTTATATGGAAGAAAACGCGCAACATAGTATACAAAAAATTTTTTTTCAAAAATCAATGCGATTTTCGAGTGACTTTAATTTACATTTTAATATACTAGAATTGAATGGGCTATAAATCTGCATACCCAGAAGTTGTGTAAAGATTCTGATAAAATATTGAAAATTTTGATGAAAATTTTTTGGAATTCGTAAAATTTTTGTGAATTCCATATAAAGTTTAAACATTTTTTATCTGATAAAAATAGTTCTATGTGAAAAAGTTTTGTTTTATTGAGAACTACGTGCACTAAGACTGAGATTTTTAGTTTTTTAGCTCACATTTAACTAAAGTGGTAGCGAAATTGGACGCAAAATTAGCTAAATATTTGAGGTGATTTTATTCATTGAATATTTTTTTACATTAAAAGTCTACTTTAAAATACACCAATGTTTCACCAATGGTATGAAAAGTGAGCAAAAATACCTAATGAGAAAAAACTGTTTTTAAATACACCAATGTTTCACCAATGGTACGCCAAAGTGCACGAAAATGTAACAAAAATAATATATTAAATAATATAAATAAATATATAAAATAATCTATTACATTTTAGGGAGTAAAATGCTATTTTAAAATACACCAATGTTTCACCAATGACATGAAAAGCGAGTAAAATGCTACAAAAATAATATGAGTGATATTTGTTTACATTTGAGGGGTAAAATGCTACTATAAAATACACCAATGTTTCACCAATGGCATGTCAAATGTACGAACATGTTACAAAAATGATATGAGTGATATTCTATTACGTTTACGAGGTAAAATACCTCTTCAAAATACACCAACGTTTCACCAATGATATGCAAAAAGTGAAAAAGTACTTCAAAAATGGAGGGAAGCATATTCTAAAAGATGATAGGGGATAAAATGTTATTAAAAAATACACCAATATTTCACCAAGGCCCTATAACTAGTGTAGAAATGTCACAAGATGAGTGAAAATTATATTTTTAAGACTTTTAAAAGCTAAATGAATGTTTTAAAATATACCAACGGTTCTCCAATGGAGCGAAAATTGGAAAATTCTTACATTTTGAGGGTTTTCTTGTGCGGCAAGTAAGGCTATTCGGAGGTATTTACTACAATTACGTATTAAGATAATGCAAAAACGCATATCTCAGGTTACCTAAATTTTACTGCAGAGAGTATTTTTTTTATTTCAAAACAATTCTTTCTTTTAGAAAGAAAGCCCATTTCAGACCAGTTTTTTTATATTTTTTTATCCAACTATTGTTTTTCTTGAGAAATGAGCTGCCGGTGAGCAAATCTATTTTTGTTTTGTTTTAATATAAAACATTTTTTGTTGGAATTTCGACAAAATATTATTAAAAAAAATAATTGCTAATGTCAACATGTATGAAATATAAGGCTGTCGCAAATGAAAAATTAAATTTCTGCGCAAATCTGTTGCTTATGCTTCTCACAAGTATAACAAAACATACTTTCCAATGCCTCTTGGTGGCATAGGTCCTTGAAGGTAATGCAAGAAATAAAAAAAAAAAAGAAATATTCGCGTAGTTGGTGCATTGCCTTGCTGTCGATATTGTGATTTCAGGGCAAAAATTATAGCAACAAATACGAAGGCAATATTAAAAGCAACAAAAGCTATAAAAAAAATGGCTTACTTGCTATAGAAACCCTATCCATCCCCAACACACACACTTTACTTACACGCATAGCCTTGCCACATCGCCACATGTAACATTATACCCCACACTCTACCATGCTACGTATTTATAGACTCGTAAATTTCGTATTGAATTACACCGCAAGTGGTTATTGCTTGTTCGAGCAATTTTTCCTACACATTCGCGTAAGATCCTGTGCACATTTTCTTGCTACTTCTGACTGCCCCACCGACCTCTTTAGCTGGCAAATTAATAACATTGTTGCCTTTTGCATTTTGCAACAATCGCCTGCCGAATTGTATGAATATGCATGCCGCCAACCCTGTAAGTATGTTAAGAAAATTGTGCGGTAACAGAAAATCACACACTCACATACACACATATCATTTATGCATATAATATAGGTGGTGAAATTTCTACCTTTCGCTTTGGCGCATAAAAATCTCTTCATAGCCGAAGATGATTTGTGTTCTATTGCAGCAGCCTTTATCCATACACGTGAACACGCTGCCGTGATTGTTTCATTTTATGTTTATATGCATACCATACGAAAGTGTATAAGTATGCCACTTGTGTGCTTGTGTACACTATCAATGTTACACCCACAATAATTTTGCCGAAAATACACAATCATAAATTCGCTATATAGCATTAACTCACTGACGTTTCTTTTGCGCCTTTTGTGAAATGTGAGGATGTCTAATCAATTAATTTATTATGCCTGGCGGTTATTTTTCTCTTATTTGCTGTTACGTATTCTTACCTAATATACCTATATAAATAGATATGTGTACATGTATGTATGTATTTGTAGCACGTGTGGTTGTCTGCGGCATTTGTTGTTTTAAGCACGCGCATTTTGCATTTCGTTGGGGGAGTGTGTTTGAGAGTTTGTCGAAATTTAATATTTTTCAATTAAAACTTTTTTGGCCTGTTATGATTGTGTGCGTATCCATGAATTTATGGCAGATACAACCCAATTTATAAATATCTTTGCAGACGTTTTTTTATTGTTATTATTAACCATATCACTGGCATTGACGTTTGGTATTTTATGCTGATTGCAAACTAATTGTGATTGCCGATAAAAGCGGTAATTATTATATTTTTTAAATTTTATGAAGAATACTACGAGTTTTGAAACTAGTAAGAAAAATTAAAAATAAGATGTTTAGCGTTTGTAAATGGAGTAGTTATTGTACTTTGCACCAAAGTTTCACCCACGCTTCACCAACAGTATTTGAACTGTTGAATAACAATACAGAGTAATGCAAAAAAGTCTAATTACGTAAATTTAACATTTAGGAGCACACCAACGTTTCACTAGCAGTGCTTAAAACGTTCAATAATGACACAGAGTAAAAGAAATAAGTTTAATTACGTAAATTTTACATTTTAGTATACATTATGTACACCAACGTTCCACCAATCGTTCACCAACATTGCCTATAACTCTGACTAATGATACAGTGTAATTTAAATAAGTTGGTTACGTAAATTTAAGATTTAAGTGTACTTAAGAGTACACCAACGATTTACCAGTAGTTCTTTTAGAGCTTGTGAATGATGGAACAATACTGGTTTAACCTTAAATTTCAAAATTTGGCATTTTAGGTACTTTGGAGTACATTATTACTTCACCAATGCAGCTTGATGCGTTAAATATTGTTGTAAAAAAGGGGGAAAGTTGTATAATTATGCAAATTTAGGATACAGTGTTTCACCGATATATTTAAAAATCGCACTAAAAATATCAAACAACAGATATAAAAATATGCGAAAAACTCTTAAAATACACCAACGTTTCCCCAATGGCGTACAAAATATACAGAAATGCCACAAAATTAATATGAATGATATTCTAATGTATTTTGGAGAGCAAAATACTATTCTAAAATACCCCAACGTTTCACCAACGGCATATAAAGTGCGCTAAAATGCGACAAAAGTAGCGCGAGTAATATTTTCAGGGCCTTGAAAAGATGGAAATCTATTTGAAAAAACACCAATGTTTAACGAATGGTTTAAAAAGCGAGCAAAAACGCCACACACATAGTGTGCATGATAATTTAAAGATTTCTAAGAAAAATCAACTGTTTTAAAATACACCAACGTTTCACCAATGACATGCCAAGAGTGCCAAAACATTACAAAAATAATATGAGTGATATTCTATTACATTTGAGGGGGTAAATTGCTACTTTAAATTACACCAACGTTTCACCAATACCATGTAAAGCGTGAAAAAGTACTACAAAAACGGCAGGAATTGTATTTTAAAAGATGTTAGAGGATAAAATGATATTTTAAGGTACACCAACATTTCACCAATGCCATGCCAAATGTGTAGAAATGCCACAAAATTAGTGCGAATAAGATTTTTAAGCCTTTTAAAAGGTAAATAATCATATAATAAAATAGAAACGATACACCAATGAGACGAAATCGGAAAGAATTTATATTTTTCATAGAAATCTGTTTTTGCTGCATATACTATTACACATTTGTTGGTGTAAACACGTTTGTTAGTGTAAAAAGAGGGCGTTCGTACTTTCAAGTTCTTAAATTTCCATATATGCCGAATGCAATTGAACTACAGCTCTACGCCGCCTACATTTTCTCTCGCCAACCGCTCTGCTGCCTCCCTTAGTGAAATTATTTAATTTTGTTTGCAAACTTCTTAAATCATCTTAACGATAGACATACACACACACTTACAGCATCAGTGCTGCCCACATATGGCGCTACAATTTCCGCATTTTCCAAAGCTGTCACAACTCTTTCTGCTTTTTTGTTTTTTTTTTTTTTGCTTTTGCTCTGCTTGTTTTTTGTTTTTATTTTTAATTGTACACGCATGTTGCTCCATCCAATTTTTGATGCTTTGGAAAAATTGAAAGGCTTAAATCTTCTCAATGCGCCGCCTTCATTTTTATGCTCTCGTTTATTTATTTGTCTCTATGCCCGCGTGTGTTTGTGCCTTGAAAGGATTTCTACGACATTGACGCACATTATCTTTGTACATAAACATATACAATAACAAATATGTTTTATGCTGTATACGTCGTATACATATGGATGTGTGTGACTCCTGTGTCTATATGCGATTTTTATTCAATTAATTAAAGCCTTTTCAGAAATTCCAAGGCACATCTCGAACTTCTCGTTTGCGTATTTTATGTTCAATGTTTACGATTTTTCGCTTTTTATTTACACATACAGCCTTTTTACTTTTTGTTAAGTTGTGTGGGTGTACACATCTATATATGTATATGTGAAGCTGTTGGTATGCATGTGCGCTACTTCTTTTAACCCTTTCTTTGAAAGCTTACTTTGACAAACTGTCAAATGCGTGACTGCCAAAGCGAAGGAGGGGAATAGTAGCATCAGAGACAGTTTTGTCTTTATAGATACTTCAGTTACTTGCTAATAGCAAAGATACTTACATACATAGATATATGCGTTTGAATTTGTGCGTGTTTACTGTTGGTATTTACCGCCCATCGTTAACTTTCTCCGCCTCTCTCTTAGTCACTCCACTTTTTCGAACATATGCTAATGAGCTCATTTGGTGGCTGAGTGTTGACGTGCTTGCTGGTATGAGTGGGTAAGCGGGTGGTCGTGGTGCTGGGATACTGTTGCAGCGCCTTGAAGTATGCCACATATGTCTGGTAGTTAGGTTAAATATATTCTATATAGCGGCCGTCCAACACAGTGAGGCATCGAACATGCCTCGATTATGTGAGATTTTTAATCAAATCACGTTGACGCTGTCTACTCGAAGTTACCGTTGCATCCCACAGTCTCGCGCAGAGAGTTTTTAACCCCTTTGTTTTTTTTTTTTTGAACAGCGTAGCTAACAAATTAAATTTTGTCGAGTATGTGCGAGGAGTTGGGGGCGCGAGTTTTGCGTGCGTCGTATTTGACTGATTTTACCAGGTTCGTGTCTCTGAATTGAGTTGGAAAGTTTTCACTGCTCACTTTTGGTTATAAGAATTTAAGGCTCTTAGCCCAATTGCTGCTGTGTGTGCGTGTGCCTACATTTTTTTTACTTATTAACTTATCGTTTTATTACTTTATGCATTTATGATTTTTATATGTATATATCGATCGAAAATCATAGCTTCATGGAGCTAATGAATCAATAAGTTAGTTGCTTGCTCATATCCCTCAAAAAGGATAGTGGCAGCAAGACACGCATACCAATAAACGTAGTTAAAAGACATATTAAGTAAATTTTCATAATTTTTATTGCATATTGACTTCATTCAGTCATATCCACATATGAAATTTATGCATGTGACATATAATTTTTAACAGTTTTATGCCCAAACTTGCTAATGCAACATAAAACCAAGTAGTCAAATTGGTCCTAAGCAGTAGCCGTGTAGCCCGAAGGAACTCACAAATGACACCATTCTGCTTCCCATGATGATTATGCGCTTTTTTCTACCTTTCACTTATCCTTGCCTGCCCTGTAACTGTCATCAATATGCAAACATATGTTTATTATGCGTTTTTAATGCCAACTAATTACGTTTTATTGCGTTGGTTACATTTTATTGTTTATTGGTAATAATCGCAATGTCGCGTTTAAAAGCGACGAAATGGCATTTGCACACATTTAAACAAAAATACAATTCATGTACGAACACACAAAGATACGCATACATATATGTGCGAGAAATTATCATAAATAAATGCATAGCGATTATTTTAAGTTTGATTTTTGGCACACATTAGCATTTATTTCGTAGCCTACGTCAATAAATAAAAAAATCTATACAAAAAAAAAAAATATTAACAACAGTTCAACCAAAATAACTACCCACACAAACACACCAACACTTAACCCAACTTCTAACCCATTCACGGCAATAAATATTTCGTTAGTTTGCTTACTAGTTGTTGCACATGCGTGATTATTGGTTTTCTGTGGCGACGTCTAACTAATGTGTTGCTGACACGCGATACATCGCATACGCGCATATATTACTATTGCCACTACCAACTATTGCTGTTGGTGTTTTTGCTGTTGTCCATGACTGTTGCATGCATGCGAAATAAGTAAACGGGTTACTTTTGTTGGTAAATGTTTAACACATGGCATTCGAGGTTTTTGTTTACTTGGCTTAAATAGATTTGTCATTTGCCTACAAATTAAATGTTCGTAATGAGTGTTGTACGAACTCGCATGTATTGCACTCGCATTAAGCCTTTTTTGCTGCGTGTAAATCGAAACTTAGTGAGTGTAGTAGTATTGAGCGCTCATTGATATGTGCAAGTTTTTATTGATTTTCAAGTAGTGCTTTGCAATATTAGTTAATATCAGGCAAATAATAATAATTTTTGAATAAGTTTGTGTGTCGCGGCCTCCTTGGCTAACGTTGGTGTACTAGAAAGGGCTTAAGAGCAACGTGAAACACCAAGCATTTACATATTAAACATGAAACAGCATATTTGGCTAATCGTTCCACTATTGGCGTAACATTGGTGTAGTCTTAAATGATTTATAACGCAAGAGAAGTGGAAATAGCATTCACTTAAGATACCATTGGAGAAACGTTGGTGTACTCTTAAATCGTATTCCATGTATCAGAAGTAGTTAGCATGTAATATCAAGTATTTATAGGTATGTAATTATGATGCACTTGAGAGCCCATTGGTGAAACGTTGATGTACTTTAAAATCGGTTTTGATAGACTCTAAGCACATAATGAGGCATATAAAGAGTAGACATACCATTAAAAGAGTTTTGACGAACCATTGGTGAAACTTTGGTGTACGCTAAAATCGCTTTTGATGCATTATAAGCACAGAATGAGGCATATGAAACATGCATACGCCATTAAACAATTTTTAACATACCATTGGAGATACGTTGGTGTACTATAAAACCGTTTTCCATGTACTAGAAGTAGTTACTATGGGATATAAAGTATTTATATGCAATTATGATTTGTCTTTTAAAAAAAAATTTTTTTTTAATTTTGGTGTTTCACCGAGATTCGAACCTACGTTCTCTCTGTGAATTCCGAATGGTAGTCACGCATCGGTTACAGTGGTGAAACATTGGGGTACCTTAAAATCGGTTTTGTTGGATTATAAGCACATAATGAGGTGTATGAAACATGCATATAGCATTAAAATAGGTTTGACATACCATCGGTGATACAATTTCATACTAATAAATCACGTATAGTGCAAAAGAAGTACATATTGATTTATTTTGATTACTTTCCATTACTAGTGACTACTTAAGATATCATTGGTGAAGTGTTGGTGTACTGTAAATTCGCTTTTCTTGTATCAAAAGTGGTCAGTATGGAGTATAAAGTATGTATATATAATTAAGACATGTTTTAGATATCATTGGTGAAGCGTTGGTGTACTCAAAAATCTTTTTTCATGCATTATATCTGCGTAATAAGGCATAAATATTACATATATGCAGTTCTTAGCAATTTGAGATACCATTGGTGAAACGTTGGTGAAATTAAATACCACTTTTTCATTGGTTAAAGTGGATTATAGTACAAACAAGGTATTTAACATATACGCAGTTGCCTGCGATTCAAGGTGGCATTGCTCAATGTTTTTGTACTTCAAATCCTGAGAGGTTGAAGAACTTATTGTAGAATGATTTAATAGCAAAATACGAAAAAAATCATGTGTCAAGGCAATCTGCAGCACTATTGGTGAAGTGTTGGTGCTTTAAACTAATGAGTTTGCTAATAAGGAATGTTGCATAAAAATCTATTGTAAAAAATTTCAAAAACAACAGTTTTATTAAAAACAAAGCTATTTCATTAAAATATTTTTTCTCTTCGGATTTCAAACAACTCAATCGTATGCCCACTTTACATCGCTCATCCGTCGACTTACAACACTTTCGCCTCATAATCTCAACAATCAAAAGCAACAAGCGCACAGAAGTAAATTCAAAAATCAATCGCATTGGACAAAGTTTGGTAAAATGCTAACTAAATAGTCCAATTGTTTGCATTAATTTCGTTTACAAATCAAAACCAACCCTTTCAAGCCCGGAAACTTATGCCCCTACCCATTGCCCGCATTTTCGTTCTGCTGTGTCGTATTGACAATGGCAACGCTAGCCAAAAATCGACTATCAACCCCGGCACTGATTGGTGTCGCCTCAGCTACGAGTATTTTAATTACAAAACTTTTAATCCTACTGTCGCCAACAACAAGAATTATAAAATGACAACAAGTTAAATATTATTATTAACAATAACAAAAACAAAAACAAATAATATCTTGTATATGTACGAGGACACCTATTTGCTCATAGCAATCAATGGATTTTCGCATTTCGCCGTCAACGGTCTACCCTTTGCCCCAAACCCTTAGTTATCTATAAATAGCGAGTAAAAATCGACTTGTACACAATTTTGGCATATTAGCAACAATTGTTGAATAATTTCAAGTTCGATAAACAGGCAAGTAGGGCAGCAACAGTGCAAGCAAGTTGTGGTGGCTACACTCCTTTTTACTCGAACGACAGACCGATCAATTCAGCTTGAAGAGATACGTGTAAATATTAAAATTTTGACTGCTTTCAAAGAGGTAATTTTATATTTGGAAAAAGCGAAAATTTGTTGCTTCGTGCAACAACAATCGATGGCAATAACAAGCACAATAGCAATAGGGTGATTGCGCCTTCAACTTCATTGGCTGCGTACACCTCATTGCAGCGAAATTTGCCAAACAAAATCGATGCGCAAAAATACGAAATATCTAACCCTTTCGATTTCGAGTGCTTCTGATTTTTGACAGATTGGAGAAGAGGTTATGTGGTGGTGAGTGAATGCTATCTTTTAAGTAACTAAAGCATAGTCAATGAAGACTCACAATAAAATTCCAAATGAATGCGTTACATGCGGGGCAAAGAGAAGAGTTGATTTGAGTTGAAGTGAGTACCGAATTGAGACGCATTTGAAAGGATGCTGCCGTTACCTTGACTGTTGATGAAATGGAAAAAGGAAATTTGCGGCTTAGGCGACGACAGGTGTGGGTTCAGTGTTGATGCGCATTGAAGAGTAGGCAAATGAGGATTGGCGCGCGCAAAGAATTGGCCGTACAACCACCTTTTTTTTGTCAAAAGATGGTAGTGCTGAAAATTGGCTGGCGTGGAATGAGCGCGATTGGAGAGGGAGCAAGGGAGGTGAAGAAGTTGTTGGAAGTAGAGTTGGAAGCTGCTTTTATGCTGAAACGCCACATTTGGCATTGCCTTCGAGCTGTACGTTTACAATAGAAGAATATTTTATTTGAATCATTTCATTAATTAATGCACGTTCGAAAAATTGAAGATTCAGAGGGTGCAAATAAATCGATAAAGAGAATTGATGGAGTCAAAGCGAAGCTGTATTTGCAATATGCATTGAAATTTCGAGAATTTAAAGAGTTGATTGGGGAGTTTTCTAGATTAGTTTGAAAACTGAATACCATTTAATTGGGCTTTAAAAGCATATTAAGTAGTTAAGCGTGTTTTAGACGCCGTTGGGCAAAAGCAAATGAAATTTATAAAAGGAGGTTTGAAATTTCAAAGCACTAGAATAATTCTTAAATTTTTTTCAGATATGATTGGAGAAACGTTGGTGTACTAACCAAACGCATAATGCACTAAATTTTGTTAAAAATAAAACAGTTCGGTGAAATAAATGAAATTCCAGCATTTACGCTGTCATAGAATATCATTGGTGAAACGTTGGTGTACTCAAAACTAAACAAATTTTATATAAAGAAGCACAGGAAGTAACAAGTATTAGAAAGTAATGCAAATCATTGCATTTTAAGTAGGTCAAGACGCCATTTGTGAAACATTGGTGTACTAAGCAAACGCCTAAACCACTGAATTTTGTTAAACATGAAACAGTTCGGTGAAATAATTGAAATTCCAGCATTTATGCTGGTTTAGAACATAATTGGTGAAAAGTTGGAGTACTAAAAAATAAATACATTTTATATAAATGAGCACAGGAAGCAACAAATATTAGAAAATAATGCAAACCATTGCAGTTAAGGAGGTAAAGATGCCATTGGTGAAACGTTGGTGTAATAAATAAGCCCATAATTCACTAAATTTCGTTAAAAGTAAAACAGTTCTGTGAAATAGGCGAGATTTCAGCATTTATGCTGGTTTAGAACATCATTGGGGAAACATCAGAAATAAATAAATTTTATATAAATGAGCACGGGAAGCAACATAAATCAGAATATAATATAATAATAATATAATAAGACCGATCTTTACACCTCAAGGAAGTTGAGACACCATTGGTGAAACGTTGGTGTACGGAAATAATATTTTAATAGGACTATGAATAAGTTCGTGCGGGTTTTTTTCGAAATTTGAAACTTTATTGACGTAAAATGGTTACAAATTTAATATTCAAAATATTGTCCATCGCTTACTACTACTTTTTCCCATCTTTCTGGCAATTCACGGATTCCCTTTGTGAAAAATTCGGTCGGTTTTGCCGCAATCCACGAATCGATCCATTTTTTGACTTCATCGTAATTACGGAAGTGCTGGTCAGCCAGGCCATGTTGCATCGATCGGAAGAGATAGTAATCGGATGGCGCAAGGTCTGGACTATACGGCGGGTGGGGTAGGACATCCCATTTGAGCGTTTCTAAGTATGTTTTGACCACTTGTGCAACATGTGGCCGAGCATTGTCATGTTGCAAAATAACTTTGTCGTGTCTATCGGCGTATTGCGGCCGTTTTTCTCGCAGTGCTCGGCTCAAACGCATCAATTGTCGTCGGTAGACATCCCCCGTAATCGTTTCATTCGGTTTCAGTAGCTCATAATACACAACACCCAGCTGGTCCCACCAGATACACAGCATAACCTTCAGGCCATGAATATTCTGCGCCGACGTCGATGTTGAAGCATGGCCAGGGTATCCATACGTTGCCCGACGTTTTGGATTGTCGTAATGGACCCACTTTTCATCGCCAGTCACAATTCGATGCAAAAAACCCTTTCTTTTGTGCCGTTGAAGCAGTTGTTCGCATGCCATAAAACGGCGTTCAACGTCTCTTGGCTTCAATTCATACGGCACCCAATGGCCTACCTTTCGGATCATTCCCATGGCTTTTAAACGTTTGGAAATGGTTGATTGATCAACTCCCAAAGTTTTTGCAACCTCTTCTTGCGTTTGAGCCGGATCTTGATCGAGCAATTCCTCCAATTCGGTATCCATGAACTTTGGCGGCGCACCCTCGCGTTCTTCGTCTTCCAAGCCAAAATCACCACTTTTAAAGCGTGCAAACCACTTCTGGCACGTTCGCTCAGATAGAGCATGCTCACCATAAACTTCCACCAAGATACGATGACTTTCGGCTGCTTTTTTCTTCATATTAAAATAATGAAGAAGAATTCCCCGCAAAAACACATTATTTGGCACGAAATTCGACATTTTCAAGTGTGGTAAAAATATTGTTGTTTACGCTTCAAATAAAAAACTTATACTGACGTTTGTGCCTTACGACAGTAGCTCTCCAATGAATGTTTGGAAATGTGGATCGATGGAATAATAATCAAGTTACGCCATCTGTTGTAAAACCGAAACGAACTTATTCATAGTCCTATTAATAAAAATCTAGTTGAATTTTTCTAGCAATAAAGGTTAAAGAAGAGTGAAAATATAATTTGTAATGATCATTTGATAACCTTTTTTGTAATTAATATAGTATTTAAATGAAGCTGGGTCCGCCATTGGTGAAACGTTGGTGGTCATGAAAATGCTATAGTTTCAAAGGAATTAGCTATAGAGGTAAGAATTAGTATGAAATGTAAAACAATGTTGAGTTGAAATGGAGCTGAGACACCATAGGTGAAACGTTGGTGAGCCCAAATGTTATTTACATGAACGGAATTTTCTTTCATTATTAAAAACCAACTATTTTATGTGTGTAGAACAATAATTATTATAAAATAGAGAACAAATTTTTTGTGAAATGAAACTGACACACCATTGGTGAAATGTTGGTGAACCTAAATATCAAACTAATGCTAAAATATTTGACGTATGTATATAAGGTATTAAATTTTTGTAGCAATACTAGTTAAAGAAATATGAAAATATGGTTTTTAAGCTGAACTTATTATGTTTTGTATATAAAATTTTCAACTTCTACCCGCGCTCATAAATGCTACGAGCAATATAGTTTGCGCTTGAAATATTATTTACATACGTGCGAGTTATTTAATATTTGTTCGCTATCTTTGTTTCCTTCCAAAAACAATACCGTCACTCGTTTAGTTCATCTCCCCACCAATCTAACAACAAATACCTATCTCTGTTTCTGATACTACAATCAAATACCATTTCACTATTTCCATACACACCCACCAAAGCTTCGAGCTTTATATTTCACATTTTGTAATATTAAAACAATAAATCAACTTGGATTGAATTTTCAACCCTTTTTAATGGGGGCGCAGAGTGAGATGCAAAGTAAGTATTTTCGACTACTAACGAACATCGACACCCAAGACGATCCATCGCTAGCTGGCAGAAATTTTACAACTACTTGAAGCCCATCGATATATGTGTGTGAGTGTGAGTGTTGATAAAATAATTCCAACAGAAACCAATGAAAAACTACAGCTGCCACAGCTTCTCAATACTACAGCCCGTAGTATGTGTTGGTAGCAGTATTTTGTACGGATATATGATTGTGCATACATACATACATATATGCATATCCACAATATTTCGGATTGGTGTCGAATATTTACCAAAATTTTAAAACTGCTTTGTAAAAAATTTTCATATCCAACAACACTGCGTTGCTTTCTGAATCATGCAACTATAAAAACAGTATTTGTATTCGTCTACGTGTATATGTGCTATATGTGTCGTTTTGCCTGTATATGTATGTGTGTGTACCTTTATAATTACATTTCATCAACAAAGTTTGACTTTGTGTAGTTTCAACTTTGACTGATTGGCTGGCTAGTGCGCCATGGTCGCAGTCAATGTTTATATTGCTGTTGTTGTTATTGTATTTGGTTGTTTTGCTTATGTGAAACTATTGCAATCGTGCATAATTGTAGTTATAGCTGTCTACTGGTATGTGTGTGTTGCCGTTTGGTTTTGCTTTGCTGTGGCCATGCTTGTCATTTGGCATATTTATAGGCGCGATTAGTTGAACAACCGGCTCGATATACCTTTACAACGGTATTTGAGTAAAAAAAGTGCATACAATTTGCAAACATTTGAAATTATTGGACATTTTAAGGTTATTTTTAATGTAAAATTAAAGGTGATATACAAATTTAGCAAACTTTTAAGTTCTCACTAGTATTTTGTTCTTTGAAAATAACATTTCATTTAGGCTAACTTTTTCTATAGTGGGGAAATCGTATGCAAGCAATAGCGACCTTTGGTATTTCGTAGCACGCTAAGCCTTGTGTTGCGCGGTAGTTGTCATACTTTGCATACTTTTAGGCAGCTTTTAATAAGTTAAAATTGTATAAAAATTGCTTTGACGCTTTCTAAACTTCAGATCAATGCTCAATTAAAGCGTTCCGGAGTTTTGACAGTGGTTGTGCAAAGCATTCATTGTAATATGTTGCATACTTTTGGGATGATATTAAATTAGTAGCTTATATTACACCTATTTTGAGATTTTGTTAAGGTATTTATCAAAAAGGAAGCAATTTAGGCTACATTGAATTATATTATAGCATACTTTGAGGCGCGCGGTTGCATTAGAACTTCTTTCAATTAATTAACAACCCCGAAACTTTTATTAGAAATAAGCTACTATCCTTTAGACTTGTTTGTTGTAGTTGTTTTACTAATAAACAATCAATTTAGGGATAACCTAATAAACCATAGCATAATTCGAGGCGCACTATTTCATAATTTTGGACTTCAATTAATTTATATTTTACAACCCTAATTTTTGTTTGTAAAATTAGCGACCTTTTCACTTTTTTGTAATTTTTTCTAAGTTACTTAAAAAACCAAAGAATTTTCCAAAATTTATGAATTCTCAAAAATGTTAACATACTTTTAGGCTTGATATTTTTTAAGTTTTATTTAAATAAATTTATCCTTTACAGCGCGCCTATTTTTATTGACTGGAACCGAATAATTTTCTAAAATTTCTGAATTCTAAAAAATGTTAACATACTTTCAGGCTTGTCATTTTATAAAATTTTATATTTTTAATTTATTTTTCCTTTTCAATTCTTCTATTTTTATTGACTATGCAACAAGTTTCACCACTTTAAATGCATCATTGCCTTTTAAACTCTATTGCATACTTTCAGGCTTTTGAGTACCGATTTTCTAATATTTTTGTGCGTGGTCATTAAACGCAACATTTTGCCAATCAAACATTTACTTCCCAGCTTTCATTACAATTTAAACAGTTTCATTGCCTATTTTCGGGCGCTTTAACCCACAAAACTGGCTATATCACCCTCATAAACTGCACACTCGGCTTGTATCAGGTGTTCACGCACCCACAATCGACATTTCGTAATCATTAATAACAAAATAAATGTCAAAAGCGAGAGGCAGGGGGGGATAGCTGAGAAAGAGTTAATGACAATTGCTTGGGTGTTCGGCAAGCAATGGCGGTATTTGTGGATACTGGGAGTGCGAGTAGACCTTCATTAGAATTTATGCAAAAATTATCAATTCTATGCAGACAATGACACTCACATGTAAGTGCTCCAGGAAGCTAAATAATCCCCGTTGGCTGCTACAAACAAAATTACGCTTCTAAGTGGACCATTTTCTCATACTTTTTGAGGTACTCGTATGTATTGCCATCAATAACTGGGAGTGTATGCATGCATATGTGTATGTATATGTGAGCTCGTAACAAATACTTGTGCACATATCTTAATTAAGCTTCGTCTACGGCTTCGCTTGCCCCAATGTTGTTGCTTGAAAGCCTTGCAGCTAACTCACGACACGGTCACGCGCACCCAAGGCAATTGTATTAGGAAAAAAGGACACCCAAACAACAGGCGCACAGAGTGTGAGTATGTGCGCTTCTAAGTATGCTTCGAAGCAAGGACAACAAATAACAAACGGCGACAGCCGTATTTTATGTGTGTGTGTGTTACCCGCTTTTAGGCTTAGGCATTAAAAATCATATACGCGTGCAGAGGCAAAAATCAATGGCATTGTCACGACGACTTTTGTCTTTAAACCCTTTTTTGCTTGTGCGCGATTTGTGAAGCGACTGAGTATAGAGGTGAGTGAGCGAGATGCACTACAGCACTCAACCGCGCATTAACTCATCAGCTAGCCGCCGAAAAGCAAGTATGCTGCCCGCCTTTTTCAAACCAGCCAGCAGATATATTTTTCAAAATTTTTCTGCTCCAATGAATTTTAATTCCTTTGACGTTTGCGTTCTGTGCAGTTACTGCTGCTGCTTTCTGTTGTAACTTTTCTCTTGGTATACTTTATTGGTGTTGTACGCACATATTGGCGACACATGTGGCTTGCGGCTGACGCTTGAAACGCCGCTAGGAAATTTATCAGAAATGCGGCAGTTCGCGAGATGCACCCTATCACTTGGCTGGCTTAGCTGTGCTATAAATTTCAATTTTTTTACGCCTTTCATTCTTCCCAACTTCCTTCGCCGCCTAAGTATATGCAATGCTTAGCTTCATTGTGGCTTCACGACAGTGTGCGTCTTGGCAATCATCAATTGTTGCAGCACAGTGATTAAGTAGGTGGTTAAGATGACTGCTCACACCACCGAACGTCAACACTGCGTTGCGCCGGTGGTTGATCGCGCGCGCGACTTGAGTCCTTTCTTGCTGCTGCCGTTGTTCAACTGAGTTGGAGTTTCAGCCTCAGCTCGTGCATGCTGGTGAGTTGGCTGCTTGGCAATTTTGTTAATTACAAATCGTTTGCGATTCAAGTTGCCCGCATGAGTGCGTATCCTTTTTCAATCAAATGCACACAGATTCATGTGCGCTTAGGTGTGTGCGTGTATGTGAAAGGATATATTGTGTAACACATATTATTTGTATAGAGATGAATTTGCATGCGCGCATATCCTTTTTCACATTTTCATATTCGTATATCAAAAAATTGGGCGTACAAAAAAGCCAACAAAAATAAAAAAAAAAAGTTTTAATAAATAAATAACTGTATCGCCTTATAGCGCGCAAGCCAAAAAGGAAGTTAGCAACAAGAAAGGGTTATGCTTTCATGGCAATAAATGAATTGCAGGTCGTGTCTGAGGCAAATCGAAGCATGTCGCGTCAGTGCACCATTCAAGAGCCACTCGCAGTTGTTACTCATACGCCACGGTACGTAAAGCGTGGAGTGTGAGTGAGTGAATTTGTTTCACGTTTTTTCCGCTTTCAAAACCCAAATACTTCTTTGACAGTCACAATTTATATATTTCATATGCGTATCTAAAATGTGGTCAGCATGCAAAAATGCTACCAATAACCGCCCCATACCGCAACTCTTTCACCACTCCATTGCATCATACTTTTCTTCATTCATTGTCGCGTTATGTCAGTTATAATGTCAGGCAGCACCACAAAAAAGGTTCAATTCAAAATATATTTCATACAAAAAATATCCACACACAAGTATCTTTGCTGGCGCGTTTGTTTTTTATTAATAATTTTGTTTTTGGTTATTACTCCGATACTCTGATGTGGTTGCTTTGTGTTTGACAGTGGCCAGTGTGGGTGGCCACAAGAGTCGAGCTGAGCATCCTTTTTTCGAGATAAAAGCAAATTGCAAATAAATCAATGATTTGCGCTTTTGTAACTGTAAAATAGCCAGCCGAAAAATTAATATGTATGTATTTCGTTTTTTTTTGCTTTCGTTCTTTTACATATAATGTGCACGTTTGCAATTATTGCTTACACTTGATGGCATCGCAGACAGTTGAGTGGTGGGCGCGTGATGTCGAACCGGTTCTGAGCAACTGAACTAATGAAAGTGTAAATTTTTTTTGGCAGGCGAGTAAAAGATGAATCAAGGGATTTTTGAGGTACAAAGTGCGGGCATCAATTAAACTTAAAAAGTAAAAATTGTAATATATTCAAAAAATGAAAAATATAGAAAATGGTAAATGAAATACTTGAAATTGCAGAACAACACTTAGACGCACTGTTGAACAAGTCGAAATACATAAAACTCAAATTAAGCTACAAAACTGCATACATACAAAGATATCTTTCACTACAAATAAAAAAAAAACAACCCAAAAGTCGCATACAACAACTACGAACACAGAAATAGTACACAAAAATAGCGTAAACTACCAAATTAGGGTGCGGGTACAAAAGTATCTCAGAGATACAAATGCATAGTTTATAGAAATTATTAAAAATATTGCAAATTATGTGTTGGATATATTTTGCTGGAAAAATAAGATTGAGATACAAAAGTATCTCAAAGATACATATGCTTATTTCGAAGTAAAACTACTTAAGACTTGATAAAAAATAAAATTCTATAAAACTAATATAAAAATTTAATAGAACACAAGGAAAGATTTTTTGCTCCCAAAATAAGTAGGGATACGAAAGTATCTCAAAGATACAAATGTTTCTTTTTAAGTAAAACTACTAATGCAGTATACAAATTTGATAGAGCACACAAATATATATCTTGCTGGAATAGTAGATTGAGAGACAAAAGTATCGCAAATATACATAAGTATCTTTTAAAGTAAATATACTAAAGGTTTGATAAAAAAAATACACTTCGTATAAAAAATAGTTAAAAAATTTAACAAAACACAAGAAAATATATTTTGCTGCTGAAACAAGTAGAGATAAGAAAGTATCTCAAAGATACATATGTTTCTTTTAAAGTAAAACTACTAATGCAATACACAAATTTGATAAAGCACAAAAAAATATATTTTGCTGGAAAAGTAAGATTGAGATAGAAAAGCATCCTAAAGATACATACGTATCTTTTAAAGTAAAGCTTCTAGAACATCACACAAATTCATACAACACAGATAAACATGTGTTGCTCAAAAAATAAGAGCGAGATACAAAAGTATCTCAAAGATACATATGTATCTATTATAGTAATACTATCAATCCAGTATAAAATTTGATAGAATACGGAAAAATATGTTTCGCCGAAAAACTAAAATTCTGATACAAAAGTATGTCAAAGATACATTTATATCTATTATAGTAACACTACTAATGTAACATAAAAATTTGATAGAATGCGACAAAATATTTTTAGTTGCAAAAATAGATGCAAAAGTATCTTAAAGATACAGATATGAATTGTATTAATTAAAGCTATTAATGCAGTATAAAAATAGAAAAACACATCTATACGCGGAATTAGTACGAACACGTAGAGTATCTCAAAGATAATGCAACATAAAAATTTTATGGGTCTCAGAAGTTATACATTAGTTAGGTGTAGTTACAAAAATTAGGAGTAGTTATAAACTATCTGGAAGATTCAAGTAGCATACCGAAGTGAAGGTATCTCAAAGATACAAATTTGCCTTTCATGGTAAATTAATAAAGCAACATAAAAATAGGTAAGAAGAAAAAATATATGCAGCTGTAAAAGTAAGACACAGCTTCAAATGTTTTTATAGAGGAAAACGTATCTCACAGATACAAATGTAGCTTTTCCGCCTATAAACCACAAATTATTACTATAAATCAAAAATATGTAAAAATAAAAGAAAAATCATAAATCATGAAATGCGAGTGGCTGGAAGATACAAAAGTATCTTTTTCAGCTAAATATCATAGTTGCTTAATCATTAATTGCCAAGATAAATAAAATTTATGATTATGCGTAAGGGACACAGATGAAGAAAGTTTCTCAGATACATAAACGTATCTATATTCTTTAGTGGCTCTTTCAAATTCATCCATGTATTTTATTTGAAAAATTCAACAATAAATGAAGAGCAAATAAATATCTCTGTAAAGCATCTACTAGATTTCTGAAGTCCTTCAAACAAAAGCATTCTGCATTATACTGAATACCCTCATATTTTCCCTACATCAAGTGCACCCTTGAGAAAAATCTATAGAAGAGCAAACGCAAACATAAATACAAATACTGATACAATTTGCAAGAGTAACAAATGATAGCAACAACAAAGCTAACGATAAAAAATTTATAGAAATAAAATATACAATACGAAAAATCCCAGATGACAATTGTCTATTAGAGAGGAAATATTATGAAAGTACGGCAAAAATGGTAGATGTGAGGTGAAATTCCAGCAGGAAAGGTAGAGTGACAAAGAGCAAGACTGACAATTGCGTTTTTTTCGTTGGTTGCATTCCTATCGCTAGAATTCTTATTTATATGCACATTCACAGATATAGAAAACACTTTTTTTCCAGTTGCAATAAATGTAGCAGAATTGAGGAATGAAAAGGACATATTTGCTTATTATTTTATTATTTTGCAACAAATAATTCCACTGAGATATACCAGCAGATTCGCTTTTTTTGTTTGTTTGCGTTTCCAACTCGATATGTGCAGCGCGCAAACATATGTATGTATGTGTGTATGTATGTAGGTATGATCAGCGCCAATGCGACAGTGTTAGTCGCGGGAGTAAGGCAGGCAAGTCAGTCGCATTTGCATTCCAAAGGTAGTATAGCGCGCAGGCAATGAATGTATGAATGTCCTTTTGTTGTCCTGCTGCGACTGACGACTGACTTGACATGACATTTCCGATATGGGCAAGGGAATGTATAAGAAATAAACAAATAAATAAATGAAAGCATGACTGCAAGAATGAGTTGAATGAATGGTTGAATGGTTTGAACGAAAGGAATGAGCGATGGTGAAGGGAGTGGGTAAAGATGTATGGTATTAGAGCGCTTTGCTAAAGAATGCACTCTTGATACGGAGGGAGCGGGAGGCGACGAGGATACGTGGAATGTTGTGTTTGAAAAATTTGCAGAAAAATGAAAATCGCTTAATACATTGTGCATGCAAATACCTATATGGGTAAAAAAAATATATCAGTATAAATATATGTGTGCTTGAGCTTGTCGAATATGTGGGAATGCGATGCAACATCTTATAGATATTTATATGTAGTGGTTATAAGAATTTTTGCACGATTTGAGCGTAAGCATAAAATAAATATTTTGCTCAGAAATTTCAGCTAAGTAAATGTTTCGGATGGCTTAAATTGAGTTTGTTTAGATATGCATGTAGGGCATTCAACTGGATTTTATTAGTTCAAATACATCAGAGATGAATTTCTATGTAATTTAGAATTGACATATGTATCTTTGAGATACTTTTATATTTTAAGTTGTTGCAAAATTTAAATAAACATAAATATTAATGTTTGAATGCGCGTTCATGTAAAATATAATTTTGTACATTATCTTTGAGATACTTTTGCACCTTTAAAATACTTTTGAATCTTTAAGATACTTTTCTGAAAAAGGTATAATTCATAAAAAAGATACCTTTACATCTTTGAGATACTTTTGTATTTTTAAGATGCACTTCTGAAAAAAGTGTAATTCATGTAAAAGATACTTTTGTATCTTTTAGATACTTTTGTATTTTAGAGACACTCTTGTATCTTTAAGATACTTTTCTGAAAAAAGTAAAAAATACTTTTGTATCTTCCAGATACTTTTCTGTCTAATGTATTGTAGAACTTACTCATCTGCAAATATCTTATGAAATAATACATATTAAGCTTTAAACGTAACGTAAATATTTATGATGTAAATGCGCTTTCATGCAAGAGATATTTTGGTACCTTTGAGATACTTTTGTATCTTTAAGCTACTTTACTGAACAAAAGTAGAATTCATGTTAGAGGAACTTTTGTATCTTTAAGATACTTTTGTATCTTCCAGGTACTTTTCTATCTATTGCATTGCAGAATTTACTGATCTGCAAATATCTTATGAAATATTTTTATATTTTAATATATATTAAGCTTTAAATAAACGTAAATATTTATGATGTAAATGCGCTTTCATGTAAAAGATACTTTTGTATCTTTAAGATACTTTTCTAAAAAAATTGTAGTTTACGTAAAAGATAGTTTTGTATCTTTGAGATACTTTTGTATCTTTAAGATATGATACTTTTTTGAACAAAAATAGAATTTATGCAAAAGATAATTTTTTAGCTTTGAGGTACTTTTGTATCTTTGAGATACTCTGGTATCTTAGAGATACTTTTGTATATATAAGATAATTTTTTTTGAACATAAGTAGAAATCATGTAAATGATAATTTTGTATCTTTGAGATACTTTTCTGAGAAAGCTATAGTTCATGCAAAAGACACTATTGTGTTTTCGAGATACTTTTGTATCTTTTAAATGTTTTTTGATATTTAAGATATTTTTGTATCTTTAAAATTCTTTAACAATTAGCGCTTTCGATATTTCAGTGTAAGTACAATAATATTTTGAAAAAGCGAAGGAAAAATATTTCTAAAAAGATGCCTTTTATCAAAGGCTATAATTTAAAATGTAATTCAGTGTTGTACAAAATTTTTTTGTGGTGTACTACTAAATTAAATTTGCGACCAAAGGTACTTTTTAGTTTAAACTAATTTTGCTGCCAAAGGTACTTTTCACCTCTATTTTGATATTTTCTAGAAATTGCCCTAACGCGAGATATTTAAGCATTAACTTAGCATTTTGTATCTGAAATATATTTACGAATTGCACTACTCGAAACAGAATGTGTACAAAAAATATTTACTTAAAATCTTCTAACCAACTTTCTTATTTTCAACTCTTCCCCAATATTTGTCTCTTCAATTTCAGAGTTCCCCTTTTTTCGTGCACTTCAATTCAATTTATTAGAAATATAAATATTTTTAATAATTTTCCTACCCCGTTCCTCAAACACTCCTACCCATTTATCGCTAAAAGTTAGTTGTAGTCAAAGTTGATAGCTACAATAAATTTGTATCCCAAAAATGTCTGCATATTTTAATATATGCTTATGTGGCTGTGTATATCTGTAATAGTGTGTGTGTGTGAGTTTGTAAGTATTGAATTTAATTTTTGCATTTTATGAATCACTTTTTGATTGCGATGCAACTCTTTTCGACAGCAACCGAAATCCAACACATGCACACACATACATACACGCATACACGCACACATTTAAATAAACGTGAATTTTGCTTATAAGTATTTACATAGCATTTGCTGCTTATATTTTGTTGTCGTTTCTGATTATTTTATTGTCGGTTGCTTCTTGTTGGCTGTTCATTTTTGGTTTGTTTCGGTTTTGGTCTGTTTGAGCAAAAATTTTTGCATTAGTTATTTTATAAATCAAAAAGTAAGCAGACAGTTCGACAGCTTTTGCGTAAGCTCCCCACGTAAGGGCTGATTTGCGGTAGTGTAGTGGTGGAAGGGGTGACTATTTTATTTGACTACTGTAGTTTATGAAGGACGTTAGTCGTGGAAGTGGGACATGTCAGTCACCTTGAGTTGTATTGGTGTTTGTAGGTACGAAGGAAATCATAAAGTTAACCGCATTTAAATAGTTGAAGGTTGAATGGGGTTTGAGTGTGAGTGTATACAGTGGGGGGCAGAATATTGAATTGAGTAATTATGCGAGCATAGCATGATAATGATGTAGAATGTTGCTACCTTACATGAGACAAGCAGCAACGACTATATTATTTAGTAGTGCATTCAACTAGCAATACAAAATAGAATATCCATGAATACCCAGCAAATTTAAATGGCTCATAAAATAAGGAATGCTATTGGTGAAACGTTGGTGTATTTAGATTTGTATAATTTTGTACTGATTATGTAGAATTTAGTTATTTAAAAAGCAACTAATAGTGCCGCCATGTGTGTTATGAAAACTCTTTAAGGGACCCTTGTTGAAGCATTGGTTTACTCGAAAAAACGCAGATATTACTTCAACGGCTCAGAAGCTCACTAAGTTAATGAAAAATATTGAAATTTTGGCACTAGTGTCAAATTTAGGGATCATTGGTGAAACGTTGGTGTAATAAAAAACGCTACTGCTTCGCACTGGTGAATGGGAAAACACCTGAATGAGTTCAAACAATTAAGATTTTACTATTTACGCTAATTTTTATACTATTTTTGAAACATTGGTGTACTTAAAAATACTCAAGTATTACTTAAATGGTTAGAAAACTGGCAAACTGCATTAAGAGTGTTGAGATCTTAGGATATGCACTGAATTTAGACATCATTGGTGAAACGTTGGTGTACTCGAAAATGCTTTGATATTACTCTGATAGAATAGGATATACTTAAATGAGTTCAGATCATGAGAATTTTACTTTCCGCTGATTTGAGACACTATTGTTGAAACGTTGGTGTATTTAAAAATGCTCAAGTATTATTCCAGTGACCATGAATTAATTAGAAATATTAATATTTTATGAAATGTATTGAGTTGGTAGTCATTGGTGAAACGTTGGAGTACTCGAAAATGCTTTTGTAGCTATTTAGACACCATTGTAGAAACCTTGGAGTATTTAAAAATGCTCAAATAATACTCCAATTGCTTAGAAACTCACGAAGCTAATCGGAAAATTGAAATTTCATGATATATACTAAATTTGGTCTTCATTGGTGAAACGTTGGTGTACTCGAAAATGTGTGGTGTACTCGAAAATGAGTTTGCAAAAATTAAATTTTACTTTTTACGCACATTGTAGAAACATTGGTGTATTCGAAAATTCTGCTAATTCACAATTATATACAATATAATTTGAAACAGATAAAGTTCTGGCAAGGGTTTTCCATTGTTGAAATGTTGGTGTACCTCAAAATGTTTAATCACTACTACCTACTTCAATTACATAGAGACTCTCTAAATTATTTAAAAAGATTGCACTTTTATCATAAGTGTCTATTTGAGACATCATTGGTGAAACGTTGATGTACTTAAAAATCTTGCAATTTAACACTAATGCATTGGAATATATGGAAATTGGTTCAGCCATTAACATTTTACTAAATGGGATGCCAATTTTGAGCACCATTGTTGAAACATTAGTGTAATTGAGAAAGCTTCAGTTAGATACAGACGAACGCCGGAGTATTTATTTTCAAAGTCCAACGCCAATAAATACTGCGCACCAAATTCTTGCTTCGCTTCATTCGGACTTTCGCTACTTTTTCATAATCTCACCCCAGTCTTTGAGAGCTCCTACATCCCTTATACGCCCTCTACACTGGCTTAATTACAGCGCGCTTTTAATCCTTTTTTTCTGGTTTTACTCCATCCACGTGGTATACATAAATATATATTCATATGAGTTTATTGATATGATATCTCACGCGTACCTTTTTTTTCTAATCTCAATCCACTCAAATCTACGAATTTTTTTTTGGCCTTTTTTTGTTTGACAAATAAAAATTGCGCGCATCAGTCGTTTGGCGAAATCTCAACGAAGCGCAAGCAGGCAAATAAATAAAAATCATATCTCTATAAGATAAAATAAAAAAGGTTGTGTGTGTGTACCTATTGGGGCATTTGTTAAGGAAAAGGACATTCAGGCAATGGGCAAAAATTTTCGACAATCATAATCAAAAAACGTTAAAATCATAGTCTAGACAATAATTTATGAGTGAAGGATATCGCATATACATATGAGTGAAGGACATTGATGATGAGCCAAGCAAATACTAAGACACACATATGAGCTTGCATAGGTTATATGGTTGCGAGTGTGCCTAGTAACTTTATTACACACAAAGTGATGATGATTGTGTTGTCTTTTTTTCTGATATTTTTGTTTGCATATATCTACATTTTGAGGTGAGTTATGTTTGGCAAAAATTTATGAAGGAAAGTGCGCTAAAAATATACGTACGCACACATACACACATACAACATTTTCGGACTAAACCCATAAACATCTCAAGCTCAATGAGCTACTCAACGCGAGCAAAAGTCAGTGCGATGTTCGTTGAAAATAACAAAAAAAAAGCACAAACATAACCACTTGCCGAAATGCCGCTTCGTGTTTCGAAGAGTTACTCCATCCCACTCCTAGACAATCATTCATATGCGCACATATTTGGCTACTCAGCCAACTCAAGCCAACCATCATATATGTGTGTCCTTTTTTGGATGTTTTTTTTGCATTTTTTAGTATTTGTTTTTGCACGTTTTTTTATTTGCCACACATCCTCGCACATTTATTTGGTAACTTCAGTCCGTTGTCTTTTGGGTTCAAGTATTAGGATATGCCTTCTGGGGGTGGGGGACCAAAGCGAGCACAATGTGTGGCAGTCAGTCACAGAAATCGGATTCATAGCCACACTCGCTTTGCCACTTAGTATTCGTATTTGTAAACCCCCGCACCCCAACTCAAGCATTCTCTACCAACTTCGTCAAATTTCAATATCAAATATGAATTTCATCCTCTTGAAACGTTTCGTAGATATAAATAGTATGCATGCCGGTATATTTAGACTTTTTTGGTCATTCTCAGCGCTCATCTCACAGCCCAGTCTCCATACTGTTGGTTTCTACTGCGCTAGCTTGGGTCTGCTCGCTGCTATTATCCTTCAGCTGCCCCTTATTCTAATGGATATCCTGCTTTCCTTTATGGCATCGCGACGGCGTTGATTATTCTTTTGTTTCGTTATACACGAGGCTCATTGACTTTTCGATGAATGTGGCTTGAGTGCAGTACGGGCAGAGCTTACAAGCATATGAGCCGTAGTACAAAAATAATAATAAATATTGGTACACAACACACACACAGACACACTCATACTTTGGTTGAGTTGTACAAAAATAATCAAATCGAATAGGAATAGCAAATAATAAAAACAATGGTTGGAAATATTTTAAACTGCAAAAGGAAGTTGGCTATAAAATGGCGTAAAGAAGGAAGTGAGTTGTTCGGCGGTGCATGGAGATGTGTTGAGTTGGAGAGTTGAAGCTTTTGGAGGTTTAGATGAGGTGAGGAAGGGTGAAAAGTATGTGAAGAGTTGAGTCGCTATAGACGGAAAGACTTTAGTTAACCAATACATTCATATGAGCTTCAATGCTTTTGGAAAAATGTATACAAATATTTGTGTGGGCACATTTATGATATACCATAAAAATCTGAACAAAGAAAGCAGGTGTAAGAATGTGTGTGAGCATGGAATTATTTAAAATATTTTTAGCTGAGCGTTTTAAGATAGTTTCAATTTCAACTGTTGGATTAAAGTAAGTGCAATCTTCAAATGAGCGCTTAAAAGTATGCCTCTTGATATTTCTACACAATTAACCCCATAACCTATAATGACGCTCACGATGTTCGGGCTAAACGTAAATATTACGGGCATAGCCCGCATACGGTGATCAGGCCAGAAGTGAATATTACGTGTGCCATGGTGTGGAGTAAAACTAAATGATTTAAAAAAACTGTGCGAGCTTGAATGCGATTTCGGCCCAACATCTTCGAATTTGAATCGTAGGTTAAGGGGTTAAGTGTTTTAGTTTTTAATACTCAGCTTATTTGCCTATAACTGTTTCTTGCGGGTACCAAATGATAAAAAATGAGCCCTTATCAGCGCCTAAAATTATGCAATTAATTGACATATACATATTTTTGATACCGATCTTGAATCAATTTTTTCGAAACTATAATTTTTGACTCATTTATTTGTAAAAAACTACATTTTTGTTGGAAGTTTAAAAAAAAATATTAATTTTCCGATAAGCTCCTAAATATATGCAATTTAAAACAAAATTTTAGGTGCATGTGGTTTTGTATTGAACATTTTTATTCTAATCTAATCAAGTGAAGTTTCAAATTAAAGAATTTCATACACTTTCTGCAGCGCAACTTGCATTAATTAAAAAAAAAATTAAATATTGAAGCCTCGAGTTCTGCCTATCCTATTCTACTTTTGGACTTACTTTTTATATTACTAAATACTTTTATGAGCTTACATATTTTTTTATAGTGTAGAAAGAGGAAAAGAAAGGAATCATCATGGATTTGTGGATTTTTCAAATATTTTCACAATCTCTATTTTCGTTTTGCTTAATTCTAAGGTACTTAGGCTTTGTTAAATGAATCTAAAAAAAATTTAAAAAATTAAATTTTTAGACAAAAGACAAAATGTTGACTTCTTTCTGCGCTTTTCGTTTCAGACATGCAGTTTAGCATAAAATATTTTTAAAACTATTCTGTAAGCCTTTCTCTTCTCCACTATCACTACTTGTATGTCTAGCCCAAAAGCTAAAAACAAGGGAAAAAGTTATCCATGAATAAAAACTCTGAAAGCAGCATTGCATACTTCGCGGCGTCATATTGTTTTTAGGCAGTATTTTCGCCTCTCTTGTTAATTCTGATTACCCTTCTCATCGTCCATATGCACATAAGTGCCTTTTCTTGCTAAGGAATTAATCATAATCATGTCCATTCATTGAGCATACACAAGAAAAAAAAAAAATAAAAGAAAAAAAAAAATGAAAAATAAAAATCGACAAATAAATCAAATTTCGCCAATTGCCTGCAATAAGTGGCATTGAGGTGCATCTTGTGTAGTAGCAAGCAATAAGGCAGCTCAAAATGCTTTCTCTCAAAAAGAACATCATAAAATCACACTCTACGTTGTGCTCAGCGAGAGTAAAAAAAAATCTGAAAGGAGTTTTCATACATCTCTGCCCGACTGGACGCTCGACTGATGCTCATCTATCTTTCGCGTTAATGGCGAATGATGACTTATAGGCTGACTTGTATTTTTGTTTTTATCTTCGAGACTTGCTTTGCTTTTGCACCTTTTTTTTGGTCTATTTTGCTTTGCTGCCATGCCTAATGAAGTGGCACAACTGACAGTCGTTGTAAGTGGCATTAAGTGAAATTTATAGCAAAGCTGAAGTATTGGAAAATATGAATGGTACAAAATTGCTATATGGTGAATGTTAAGCACTTCGTGGGAGGTGCGCGCCTTCTTTGTCGAAAGGTGACTAATATACTAAATATATTGATGTTTATGACAATCAAAGGTAAAAAAGATGAAATATGAGGAAGAGAGAGTGAGAGTGAGAGATGAATATTGAAAGAGGTGTAAGATTATTTGGAAAAGGGCAGCTTATGCACATCGCAAGGGTTTGTAGCTGTAGCTCTTAGGTTGAATTGTTTTGAGATATGACTTCAAGCTATATAAAAAAGTTTATAAGCTGGCGACCACTGGCTTTTTACGGTTTAAAAACTAAGCCTTATTGGCACGCTAAGAGCCCCGCAAGAGCGTAAAAGCTCACTAAAGCTAAATTAACCTCACTAGTTTTTATTATTATTATTTCCTCCTTACTACCACTTGTAAATTTAATGAATTTGACTCTCGAGATGTATGTACGACTAGAACAAAAAACTGAAAATTACTTTTTCCCACAAGCAAGTAATATTTGGCTAATTATTTTTATTTTATTTTTTTATTCATAAAATATACATACATACTTACGGCGTAATATTAGAGATTAATTTTAGTTACAATACTTTACATACCTGAAATTAAAAAAGAGAAAATATGAAATTAATATTTTTATATAAATAGTTTTTTTTTAAATAGAACTCTTAAGTGTTTTATACGAAAAAAAATTTTTATATTAGTATCTTAAACTATCAAATATACTAAGAGTAAGTATTAGCGAATAAAAAAAAATTAATTAAAAATAATAAATAATAAAAAACTTTAATGAAAACAATAAAAAAATTTAATAAAAATAGTAAACATTTTTAATAAAAATAATAGACATATTTTTATACAAATACCAAAATATGGTATGGATTTTAAGGAAGTGAAAGAGCTTTAGAATATAGGAACATACACCACTTTGCCCCTAAATTTCTTTCCAGTTTTACAATTTCTCTGCAGTGTCTTGAAATGCTCCTAATTTGGTTCAAGTAGATTGAAATTATTTGTAAAAACTTGAAATTTGTTAATTTGTTATTTTATAAATTACAATTGCCTTAATATTGTCTTCAAAAATCTTTAATAAAATTTAATTGTGAATATTTTTGTAAAACATTTTAAATCAATATTTTTTGGCCGTGTGGGTCATTTTGAGACCTTTTTTTAATCTGAAGAAAACTTAGTTTGCAGGATTAATGGATGCTCAAAATGTTCCAAAAAAATATGGACTATTAAATTTTATAGACAATATGCAATGGTAAATGTAGTTTTATTCGCGTTTTCTCAAATTATTTTAGTTTGACTCTTCTTAGTTAAGAACAGTGTGCTATAATGGATAAAACTATACCAGATATTTATGTGATATTTGAGTTGCCTGAGTAACTTAAAAACAAAAAATGAAATAATGAAAAAATTACAATACATGCTTTTTAAACAATGGCAAAATTAATAAATTTTTTTATAAAAATTATTGAATTTTAAAAATTAAAATTAAAAATTAAACGAAATGATTTTGAGCCCAACCAATTTATAAATATTGTAAAATACCTAATATTTTTAGTAAAATTTGTAAAAAACAAGTTTAAAAATTATAAATTGTGCAATAAGTTATTTTTGCTGTCGGAAAAATTGTGTAAAAAAAATTCGATGTGAAGAATTACATTTTTTTAATGAAAAAAAATTATAATATTAAATCAATTAAAATGTTTAGCTTTCTTTGTTCTTGGTGGTCAATTTCGTAATATCGTAGTTTCGCATTTAGTGATATTTTGAATTTCCCTGGAATTTAAGAAAAAAAAAATATATTGAAAAATTTTATTGATAAATTTATCACCAAATTTTTAAAAATTTACTCACTTTTTTTTTTGGAAAAAGTAATATATTTAATTTTGAAAATGATAATTCTAAATATTTCGGAGCTAAAAAGCTTGTAAGTATTGCAAGGCGGCCGCCGTAGCCGAATGGGTTGGTGCGTGATCACCATTCGGAATTCACTGAGAGGTCGTTGGTTCGAATCTCGGTGAAAGCAAAATTAATAAAAACATTTTTCTAATAGCGGTCGCCCCTCGGCAGGCAATGGCAAACCTCCGAGTGTACAATATTTCTGCCATGAAAAAGCTCCTCATAAAAATATCTGCCGTTCGGAGTCGGCTTGAAACTGTAGGTCCCTCCATTTGTGGAACAACATCAAGACGCACACCACAAATAGGAGGAGGAGGTCGGCCAAACACCTAACAGAAGTGTACGCGCCAATTATTTATTTTTTTTTTTATTTATTTTTTTTTATTGCAATATTTTGACTTATTGTCGAAAAATCTTGTAACAAAGAATTGATTTGCAGAATTATTAAAATTTGTAAATTAAAAAAATTAAATCAGTTATTTATTTTCACTGAACCTGAATAATAATTTTATGGAATATTGTAATTTCACATTTATTGATATTTTGATTTTCTTTGGAATCTAAAAAAAAAATAAAACAAAATAATGAAAAATTGCATTTAAAAAAAAATTTGTATATACTGTTTTTTTGGAAAAATTATGTAATTTTCAAATTAAAACTTAAATTATTTTAGGGCTAAAAACGTAACTAGTGAAAAATGTCTTCGAATTTATTGAAATTTTAATTTCCTGTCAGATCTAAGCAAAACAAAGTAATTAAACAAATTTGTATGAAATAAATATCTATAATTTTTTTATATAATTTAACTGTGAAAATAAAAATTTGAACTAATTTTGGCGCTGAAAAGTTTCAAATATTGTAACTTTTGTTCTTAACTGGCTCATGAAATAATATATTGGAAGATCAGACACTCTCAGTCAGTCTAATTATATTCCGACATAAGAACAAAACAAAAAACTTTTGTAACAGGCATATGCACCATGTGTGTAGGTGCTAACGAACTATGAGATCTTATCTGATGGTCTGTTTGAAAGTGCGCAAATATTGTAACTTTTCTATTTACTTTCGAACAAATCTTGTAAAACAGAATTGGTTTGAGAATAACAACATTTTTTATATGGAAAAAATCTTGTAGGATCTAAAAAAAATATGAAAAAGGTTATTAAAACACAAATTTATACGATTTTTCTTTTTTTACTTTCGCAAATAAAAACTTTAAATATTTTTGGGGCAAATATTGTAACTTTAATTTATTTTCGAAAGAACAAAGAATCAGTTTGAAGATTGACAAAATTTTTTACATGACAAATCAATTAAAATTTGCAGCTTTCGTATTTACTGAAATTTTAATTTTTTGCACAAATCAGTTAAGTGAGAAAATAAAAATTTTAAATATTTGTATAGCAGAAAAGTTTGTAAATATTATATTAGTAAGGGAGAATGGGGAGTTGTGAGACGGGTTTTGTTTTTGGACCCGTATTACTCAAAATCTTAATATTCTGCATATGTCAACGATGGAATCTTTAGTCAATGAATACTGGAAGCTATTGGTATGGCCTATTTAACAAAACTACAATTTTCCTTAAAATTAAAATTGTATATAATAATATAAAATATAATATATTACAAAATACAAAAATGTGGGGAGTTGTGAGACACCATGGTTTAAATCAATAAAAATGACTTATTTTAGTTGTTAGTTCTTTATTAAGATGAAAAATAAAAAAGAAAAGACAATTGTTATAAAAAAGTGTATAAAAAATGCAATGCCATCAATCTGATGATTCGCAGTGAGAACATGTATAATAATCAGTTCGTAAATTGGCACACTTTAGGTGCACAGCTCGATCGCATACATTGCAATGAATGGAGTTTTTTCTGCTTAACTTTAAAAGCGGAAAAACAATAAAAACTCAAATTTAACCAAAAATTTCATGATATATGTACAAACAATGCATGAATATTGCGAGGTACTTATGACAGATGCGTTAAAACGTCGAAAAAAAAACGGTGTCTCACAACTCCCCACATTTGTTGTCTTACAACTCCCCAAATCGTTTTTTTTATAAATGGCCGCGTAGTCATAAACACATCGAACGTTCATGCCCAAGTGAATGTGTAAATTCAAAGCTAATAGGACAATTAATAACTTCTATATATTAACATTTGCAATTTGCTTCAACAACTGATCGAATGTATCGCAAAACAAATGATGAAATAAACTTACCGAGAAATTCCAAAACACAGTAACTGGAGAGACGCGTCGAATGCGTGTAAATATGACCAATGCTATCTGAAAAGTGAGATCTCATCGAGAACACTTGTTGACACTTAAAATCGAATGTAAACAAATGAATAATGCCGAACGGTAACAATGCCTCACAACTCCCTATGTCTCACAACTCCCCATTCTCCCCTACTTTTCGACTTATATAAGATTTGAGAAAAAACTTATAAAAAAATGTGTAACAAATTTGAGTCCAAGGTTTTGAGTCAATATCACTTATATCAATATCAAATATCATTTTTTACATATTTTTTTAAATTTTTTTGCTAACATTTATTTTCTGGAATTATTATAACTTTTATATGACAAGAAATCAGACGAAAAAAAATTAATTACAATTTTTAGTTTTCTTGCACCTGGTGGACAATTCAGCAAGTATGCAAATATGAATGGAAAAAGTAACTCGTAGCCGCGGCGGATACATGACGGATATCATATTCAAAAATTAAATGCCATGAAATTATCTACCAGATAATTAAAAAAAAAATCATTCCGACAATATTTCTGTTTTGTCTTATTCATTTATTCATTTAGTATATAAACTCAAGCTTTACATATACTTATTTCAGCGATAAGTACAATAACTATCGAACATGACTAAAATACCTCAAACATAAAATATAAGTAATTAAAAATACACTTTTCGGAGCAGAAAAATTTAGTTGGATAGAACCCGAGATCAAATCAAATTCACTTAAAGCATGAACAAAAGGAGCATTATTGTAAGTTTTCTTAAGTTTCTTAGTTTAACTCTTAAAAAAACACCCTATAATGAAATGAAAACACCCTACAAACTACCCAGCAAATATTCTGGTTCAGGAATTGCCATTTGATGGAAGATTTAGTATTACCAACTAGTTCGTGAGTGATTAGAAATTAATTAGTTGCAAATTGACCTATTCGAGGTGTATGCAAAATAAAGATTTTTTTGCTCCTATAAATAGAAATAAAAAATAGAAATGCTTCTAACATCAAGAATGCATGAAATTAGGATTAGATAAAAATTAATGTTGGTGCAGTCAACCATTTGCTTTTTTGGTGCATTTCGAACTAATTCGTTAACTTATATGCGGCTGATGCAGTGGCTGACTAGTTCCTTAACTGGTATGAAACTGGTGTAGAGACTGATAATTGGCATTTCTTAGGGCATCACCTTGTTAAAAATACCAGTTGCTATTTACATGAGAACCATTGGAAAAATCAAGCAGTTGAACTACTTCAACTGCAAAGCAAACTGGTGCATAGTGAAGTAGTGCACAACTAGTTGTTTTGACTGCAGCGTATACTATACATATAAAAATATATACCAATGTACATACACACATTTACAAGCATATGTAATGTGTAAGTAAAACGGCGCACACTTAGCTTACATCAAAGAAGCCGACTGCCAACTGTCGCTAGCGAGCCTATTTACAGTCATTCCCTTTGATTGCGACGCTTCGATTCATATGGCAATTGGAAGGAAAGAGCAGGAAGCAGACGTCTGCATAGGTTTCGATTTTATTTTTCGATTTTTTGAGCTTTTCGTATTTTTAGTTTATTGAATAATAAAGAGTTTGGAATGAAGCGTCGGCTAACTAGAAGAAGGTTCTCAGCATATACCCACATGCATACATATATACATACAAACTAGTCTGCTTGAAATACGTAAAATTGAAGTAAGAGCGCATAATTTATGTCGTCATATGATATTTAACCCTCTACCGTATATAATGCCAAATATGGCTTTTACCTTTGATTGTGTTGTATTTTTATAAAAATGGGACTTAATAAAAAGAGAATAATAATTATCACATGCTATGCTTTGTTTTCTTCTCATACGCAAAACTAAATATTGTCAACAAGTGTTTTAGCTATTGTACCTTTTCCGTTATCTTTTTTTGAGTGCTTCAAGTGTGAGAACAAAAGCAAATTTTGAAGTGATTTATGTGCACTATTGCATAAAAAATAAAAGCAAGACTACAGCAAAAAATATATATTTGTATGGAAAGTGAAGTTATTTTTTGAATAAAAATATAATTTATATGAAAAGTAAGTATTTTGTGTTTGATTTTTTGTAAAAACTGACGAAGCCATATATGGCGTTTCATGCACTAAGGTAAATAATGAACTAACATATGTGTATACATATTTCTGCTTTGTTTTATGATAAATCGCAATGGAATTTCCTAGAAATGAATGTACGATCATTTTATGGTAACTTAAAGTATGTTTATGAAGTTAATAGAGGTGATCAAAGTGATGATGACTACATATCTGATACCGACGAAGAAGACTTTATAAGTAAACCGCCAGCACAGGAGCATATTTATGTACCTGAGACTGATGATACCGATGACTCAGATGACTATAACAATCCTTCTACATCAAATGCAAAATCTGCTAAAAAGCATGGACCTCCAATTTGGAAAGAAATTTGTTTGCTCCTTATTCCAGTGAAAATTTTCCATTTCAAGGAGATTCAAACCTTCCTGACTTTATTGAGGAACTGGAAACACCAGCAGATATGCTTAATTTTATTTTCAATGACGATTTGTTGAACTTTATTGTAGAACAATCGAATTTAATTGCATTACAAATGGATATAAATAAACCTGCCAATATTACTCGGAACGAGATTGATCAGTTTATAGGTGAGTTCGAGTAAAAAAGTTAAAAAAAATTACTTATAAAAATTATTTCAGGCATAACAATATACATGTCTTTGATATAACTACCATCATCCTGACATTATTGGAACACATTCATTGGCCAAGAATTTGTACGTAACACAATGACATGTAACAGATGATAAAACATCAAACGATTTTTACACTTCAATAATAATGAAAATATAAGATCACCTGGTGAACTCGGGTTTGATAAGCTCTTTAAGATTCGACCATTGTTAGACAAAATTCGTGCTCGATTGTTGCTTGTACCCAAAGAAGAACATTTAGTAGTTGATGAACAAATAATTCCCACAAAGTGCCGCCATCACCTCAAACAGTATAATCCAGCTAAACCCCACAAATGGGGATTCAAAAATTTTGTCTTGAGCGGAGTTTCAGGTTTCAGTTACGATTTTGATATATTTACCGGAGCTCAAAGCGATACATTCCCGGAAGGTGCACCAAATATAGGAGTAAGTGGAAATGTTGTAACGAGACTAGCAGCTACAACACCAAAAGGAAAAAACTATCAACTATTTTTTGATAATTGGTTTAACAGTCCGAAGCTTCAGGTGTATCTAATGAAAAATGGTAGATTACCTTTAGGCACAGTAAGGTTAAATCGTGTAACAAATTGTAAGATGCCAACCGAAAAAGAAATGAAAAAGTTAGGCCGTGGAAGTATGGTTGAAAAAGTAGCAGCTATTGATGGAGTTGAACTTGGGCTCGCCACTTGGTTTGACAACAAAGTGGTAAATATTCTTTCAACCTATGTCGGATGTCACCCTATGTCAACGAAAAAACGGTACTGTAAAAGAGAGAAGAAGTATATTGAAATCAATTCTCCTAGGGCAGTTGATGTATATAATTATTATATGGGTGGCGTTGATTTACTGGATTCTTTAGTAGGTCTTTACAGAATACAACTGAGGACAAAAAAAATGGTATAAAAAGATTTTTTTTCATATGATTGATATGTGCGTTGTCAATGCTTGGATTTTGTGGCGTCGAAAGTCGAAAGATTATATGCCATTGTTTGACTTTAAGCTTGCAATAGCTGAACATCTTTGCAAAGTTGGTAAATTGAAAAAACGAGGACGACCTATATCCACACCCTCAAACTCTCCATCGGCAAGTAGAGAAAATATACCTACCAGCAGTAAAAGAAGAAAGCGACAGGATTTCCCCTTGAGTTCTGTGCGGACGGACGGAATAGGCCATTTCCCGAAATGGATGAAAAACCGACAACTTTGTCAAAATGATTGCTCTTTTCGCTCATACACTTTTTGCGAAAAGTGCAACGTGTTCTTGTGCTACAACGACAAAAGGAACTGTTTTACAAGTTTCACACCCAATAAATTTGTTTCCCAAAAATAACCCTAAACGCATATAAGGCCATATATGGCTTCATTTTTTTCTTCCAAACCGCCAAGTGAATTTTTTAATTTTTGTTAAATACGCAATAAATTACCCTCAATCAACATAAATTTACAGTGTTTTATTTATTTTCATTATTTTAAACATTTCCATGCAGTAGAGGGTTAATAATTTTTGTAATTTTTTTCCACATTTTTTGACATGATTTGTGTTTGCCAATTTTTGCAAAATTAATTGACTTGTAACTCCGTTCCTACGCGCTGTTACTTTCCTTCGACCGAATACTCTCCGCTCTCTCTCTCTGTCTCTTATTTGTTCATTTGTTGCAGCTAAACAATTTTGTCGCTAAATTTTATTGATTTCTTCACGCTGTATGACATTTGCTGTCAACAAAGTTGTGCGAAGTTGCCGATTTAAAAGGTAAAACAGACAAAAAAAAACTGTAGTTATATGCAAATGTATGTGTGTATGTATGACAATCGCATTTTGTTTTATTAATTTCATATTAAGTGTTGTTTTGCATGCGTCGCTGATTGACAGGAGTCGCATTAAGCGCTCGCATAGACGGCTGCGTGGTAGTAAATCTATCGAAACTTGTGGCATTTAAGCGTCACGTACACGTATGTGTATGTGTGTGTGTAAGAGCTCTATCTGCTGCAAAACTCGTTTACGCGTTCGACTTGTCGTGTTTTATGGCTTGATGGCTTTTGTTTTTGCATTAAATTCACTTGATTGTTTTTTTCGATTCGTAATCTCAACTCTTATTCCTATAATGTTTGTTGTTCTTGTTGTTGTGGTTATTTATGTGCTCAATTCAAAATTGTTATTTGTTTGAAAATTGCATTCGCTCATTTGATTTGCTAAAATATAATAAAATGCCTTTAAACATGCAAATTGTTAGTTATACTTCACTTTATTTATAAATTTACAAAGGAATTTATGTGTGCACACATATGCCCTTGCATGTATGTGTGTATGTTTTTCTATGAACGTGATTTTGCGCCACTTAGATTGGGGATTTCGTTAGTCGCGCATAGTTTTCCCCCCTTTTTGTTGGAATTTACATATGCATATTAGTTAAAAAAAGAAGAAAAACGCATATGTATGTGTGTGTAAATGTGCTGAGATTTGCATGCATACTCTCATACATGCATATGCTTGTATTTAAATCTCCAGTAGGTGTGGTTTTTCTACACCATAAATAAAACTCCCTTTGCCCACTATTGATTTTCTAGGATTATTTCCAGTTAATTTTATTACAAAGGTTTTGAGTAGGGCAGAGTGTGAAGTAGAAAGCAAAAAAATGTTACCTACTAAAAGGTGTTTGAAACCAATAATTATTTGTAAAAGCATATAAAATGCCAATGTATGCAATAATGCTACTTATTTAGCGTGAACGAGTGTTACATAATCACAAGAAATTCGCATTGAGCGAAGTCGAGTGGCTTGGTTGGCGTCGAATTGGGGAGGGGCATTTGCAAAGGATATTTTTTTTTTCATTTTTCTGACTATTTTTTGATAGTACTTCTAGGTCACTTGTATGCTATTATACAATAGAATTTTGCAAACAGCAAATGAAATAAATATTTCGAGAGCTCTTTAAAGACTGTAAAATAGCTTCTTGCCAAAATAACACAAGCAAACTGCTCAACATTTTTTATTTGCAGAGTAATTTTCATATTTATATGCTTGCTTTCCTATCTTCTAGTTGGTTCGCAAAGGCATGTGGTAAGCAAAAAAATACTATATGCATCGAAAAAAATTAATTCTTAATTTGTCACTTGCACTTTTCAGTTCTTTTTTGTACTACATTTTGAACTACAACTAGAAAATGTACTGATCGACAGAAGTTGTGCGGGGACCTTTCAGAGTAGGAGACTACAAGTATTGAGCACTTAATCTGTAAATGTCCGGCTGTGACTGCTAGACCACGCAGGCCACTGGCTGCTCCTTTCTTTGGCAGCTCCAACATAAGTCCCACCAACTTTTGCCATTACTTCAACAGCGCTCTGGCTGGCTATAGATATCAGCCTGTTGGAGGTCTCATAATGGTATCAAAACGGCGCTTCAGTGCTACTTGAGGAGTGCCAGTGTGGTACTTCAATCATTTTACCTAGGTAGGTAGGTTATATGAAGGTAAATCGATGACATTATTTGATGCGTAATTTTTGTGATTCGACCACTACAGGCCGCAAAAAAATATAGCATTTCAGCATTTTGACCAGTTTTTACTGCTTTAAATCCAAGTTTGACGCTTTGTGTGAAATAAAAAAAAAAGTTCAAAAGATTTTCAAAAAAAATTCGACACTTTTTAATCCGAATTTTAGAACTTTTGATGTCTTTTCTGTTTTAGTTTTTTTTTTTTTTTTGATTTTTGTTTTGCATGGGCTATGCCCATTGAATTTCACTATAATTAAGTACAAGTTTTGACTGACTTGGAAATCGCATTAATTTTTGACAATTTTCACTAAAACTTCGGAAATTGAAAAATTGCACTTTTATGAGCTGTTTCTTAATTTGTCATTTAAAGTTCAGGAGTACAACTTTAGACACTTTTTTGAGTGATTATTTTCTTTGCTCTTCAATGAGTGCCTTATAACCACTCAAACCGAGTTATTACTTAATTTTTTTGAGTGCTTACGGATTTGTTTATTGTAATTTTTAAAACTGTTAGAGTTTTTACTGAGTTTTTTTTTGAGTGACTTGTTTCATTTTTCGTTAAAGGGTGAATTACAGGCACTTGATTTGAGTTATTACTTAATTTTTTTAGCAGCTGGTTTCTTTATTTATCATTTAGATTCACTCTTGAAATTTTTTTTGAGCGACTTTTTCCTTCTTCGTCAGAGTGAGCGATGAAATAAAAAATTCTACTGAATTTTTTCGCTGGTCTGTATCATTTTTCATCAGGTAGTGAATTGAAGCCACACAATCTGAGTTATTATTACTTTTTTTATAAGATTTTTCTTTTTTGAGCGACTTTTTTTGTCTTCGTCAGAGTGAGCGATGAAATTGTAATTACTACTGAGCTTTTTTGAGTGATCCCTCTTTTCTTTTATCAAAAAGCGCGTTAAAGCCACTCAATTTGAGTTACTATACATTTTTTAGTGGATTTTTTCGTCAGAGTAAGCGATGAAATTGGAATTACTACTGAGCTTTTTTGAGTGATTCCTCTTTTCTTTTATCAAAAAACGCATTAAAGCTACTCAATTTGAGTTACTATAAATTTTTTTAGTGAATTTCTCCTTTATTTATCATTTAAAAAACTCTTAGATTTACAATTGAAATTTTTTGAGCAATTTTTTTTCCTTCTTCGTCAGAGTGAGCGATGAAATTTAAATGTCTCCTGAACGTTGTTTGTATGGCATTTTTAGTTTTTCTATGAAAAGTGCATTGAAGCTACTCAGACTGAGTTATTATTTAACAAAATTTAGTAATATTTCTTTCTTCAACATTTATAAAACTCCTTTTTCTTTGTACTTTAGTTAGAACCGGTCAAACCGTGATCTTATTGACATTTTATTGAATTATTTGTAAAACTATAAGAATTATTTTTGAATATTTTTGAGCATTTTTCATACTTTTTCGCCCGAGAGTGCATAAAATTTATTCAACTTGATTATTTATTTATTATTTTGTTATTAATTTTTTGAGTGACAATTTCTTTATGATTTGGAAGACTATTAGAAGTGGCAGAGTGCTCGGTAAGCCAGATTAGAATTAGAGCTTTTTTAATTGACTATTCTTTGTTCATCAATTTTTATTTATTTATTTATACTTTATAAGACTTAAAGTTGCAAAATATGACAGATTTTAGAGTTTTTTGCTTGAGTGATTTTTTGTGTGCAACTCATTATTAGCATAATTATTTTCACAGGTTTATTTTTCTTTGAAAATTAAGGTTTAATTTATTGGATCGCTAGAAGTAAACTTTAGCCTAAACGTTTTGAAATCCTAATAGAGTTTAACTGCTTCTTAGCTCATCGAGACTCCATCCTACGTGTGGCGATCTCTTCGTTGCAGACGTGATTTGCCGGTTGTGTGTGCGCGAGCAGTAGCAAAAGGGTTAGGGTAGGTATGCAGTTTTTTTTTGCAGGTGACAACCGGAGAGCAGCAACTGCCATGACCTCACCTAATAATTTGTGAAGTCACTAATTACATTTTATAATTTTTGAAATTGGCACGTGTTTACTCCTTCCAGCCACAACTATAGCAGATTCCAGCGGCCATAAAGAAGCAGCAGTGCCAAATAATTTAGACACAAAAAAAGTATTAAAGGAAGACTGCAAATTGAGTCAAACGCAGCGGCGCAGAGTAAGAGGGAAGGGAGGACGGCAGTCGTAGGTAGGAGAAAAAGTTGTACAGAAATCAATTGCAAAAAGCAAAAATGTAAGCCAGCTAACTTCTGCGACGAATGTATGGTATTTGTGTATGTGTGTGTGTGCCGTTCAAAGTGTTTTGGAAAATCGTCTAATTTGATTGCCGACTGGCGACTAATAACAACTTGCTGGCCTGCGCCAAATACCAAGATGAAACGTATTGGGCGCAAAGCTATTTCAATGCAAACATATACGAATGTATGTATGTATGTGTGCATGCATATTCAAGTTGGTGTGCCTGTAAAGATGATTGCGAGACAACTAATTGGATTGTCGTTTATTACTACACAAGCGAAGCAAGAAATTACCTAACGCTTGAAGGCGCAACGAAAGAAATTGGACTTTATCGATTTTGATAGAAGATTTTGTGGGGCCACTGGGCAAGGAGTGTAGGTAAGGCAGAGTAATTAAAGGAAATTATAGGATGTGAGATGAGTGGGTGAGTGGGAGTGTGAGTGGAAATTTGAAAGTGAGTGGGAAGGCGAGTGGGGGTATGAGGGCGGTTGGCTAGTGAGGGGAATGTGAGTGAAAGTGTGAGTGGGGAGTAAGAGGTGGTGAGTAAGTGAATGGAGCACGAATTTGAGTAGATTGAAGCGAATGAGTATAAATTAAAGATCTTTAAAGAAAATCATGACAGTTTTTCACGAGCAAAAAAATATTTCTTTGCAGCAGAGCAATCGATATTTTCAATTCTAATCAATGTTTCACAACTCTACACAAATTCTCTACTCCACTTCAAAAATTCCCGCTAATGAATTTTCCAAATGAATTTTATGCCCACAAAATCCACCTATAAAAATTTAACGCTACTTAAAATTGCATTAACTTCAAAATCGTCTAAGTGAAAAGAAATCATCCTAAGATGGGTAGGCGAAAAATCATAAAAATCATCAAAATCAACGACAGCAGATTATATTAATTGCTAGGCAGCAATTATTGTTCATCAAATAGCGGCGAAAAAATCACCACCAACGCGCAAGGAAGTTTGCTGCAAACAAATCGAAGAACTTCAGCACGAATGCGTTCCACCGTACGGTAGATATACAAATTACTTATATTCACATCACAATCGCGTCATTTCGAAATTAATTGGTTCGGTTTCGGTCGTTTTCTGCCTTCACTGCCACTAAGTTCAATTTGGCCGCTGGACCGCGCAGCAGCGCCAGTCAATACTCGTAATTTGCCTGCAATTGAACATTATAGCCCAGCAAAAAGGCAGCGCTACAACTTGTAAGTCAGCCAAGTCTGCTTATTCAATTGCAAGTGGAGAAAAATGTCTACTTGTGCGTGCGCTTGTGTGCGTGTACTCAAATTATTTTGTCATTTTACTGCATTCAAATGTCTTTGGCTACAATATTCCTTTAATTCATTCTTTTTTCCAACCACTTCTCCCTCATTACTGCGTAGATTTTTGTTTTTGTTCGGCGAGCGGCGTCTCAGGATTTCCGCGTCATTTTCATCATTTTTATGTGGCTAGTGTTGGCGATCAGAGTGCGAGTACAGTGTCGCATTTTTACGTTATCCCTTTTAATTACGGTCTATTAAACCGGCGGGGTGACTGCGGTTGATGACTTACAGATTAAATGCAGCAGCCGCAAAAGACCGCCACCTCAGACTCTGACGCGACAACAATGTTGCTAGGACACTTGCTTGCTGCTGTGTAGAGTTACTTGCACTTGGTGTTGTTGTAGGGTTGCTATTTTTAGATTTCGTTATTAGCTTACTGTGTAAGGGGGCTAGCGCAACTTTTTTTGTGATTTAATTAGTTATACTATAGTATTGCTTCGATTTTTGAGTGAAATTTTCAGGAGATTTTAAAAAAGTTGTGGTGAAGTTAGAAACGTTTTTGTGAAAGTGTGTGCGTGTTAGGGAATTAAAGCGAAGAACAGAATTCCGAAAATTTTTGGTTATACTTTTATTTCTCCACAAACTGAATAACCTAGGATTTCACACTCAGGGTTACGCTGATGACCTAGTAGTTTATGTATTAGGTTGGCATGAGGAAACCATTTCGGATCGCATGCAGCAAGCCTTTACAATAATAAACATATGGTGCACGGAAAAAGGGCTCTGCATCAACCCATCCAAAACAACACTTGTACCGTTTACTAGGAGAAGGAACATAAATCTCAAATGTCCGACCCTTAATAGACCAACACTTGAACTCTCGACAGAAGCGAACTATCTTGGCGTTAGTCTTGACAAAACGCTTACGTGGAACTCCCATATTGAGAGAGTTACTTCAAAAGCCACAAGGGCATTCTTTGCCTGTACAAGGCTTTTTGGTAAGACATGGGGACTAAGCCCTAGAATGACCTTCTGGACATTCACCACAGTTGTAAAACCCATAGTCACTTATGCATCCTTAGCATGGTGGCCCAAGGTCAAGCAAAGAAAGGCGGCAAACGAATTAAGCAAACTGCATCGCCTGGTATGTGTTGGTATTACAGGGGCTATGAAAACATGTCCCACGGATGCATTGGGTGTGCTCCTGAACATACCACCGCTTCCAATTCTAATTGAAAGGGAAGCTCGCTCGAGTGCCTTAAGACTAAAAGGTATATCTGAACTTAAAAGTGGGGATATGAAAGGACATTTAAAGATCTTAGAAGACTTCCTACATAGTCCCATTCTTCATAGGGATGATATACTATCACCCAAACCAATACTCTTCAGGAACTTCCAAGTTATAATCAATGAACGAACAGACTGGAGAACTAACTCTATCACCTTCAAACCTGGCTCCCAGCTATGGTTTACTGATGGGTCCAAATTGGAAAATGGTAGAACAGGGGCAGGAATCAATGGGCCCAAATTCAAAAAATCGATTCCGATGGGATCCTACCCAACAATATTCCAGGCAGAAATACATGCCATTGAAATATGTGTGAGAGAATGCCTTAGAAGGAAAATGAGAGGTACTCACATCTACATACTTTCAGATAGCCAAGCGGCTTTAAAAGCCCTTCTATCAACAACCATCACCTTTAAATTGGTAAACGATTGCCTAAACCTCCTAAACACGTTAGGAAACCTCAACACAGTAACACTATGTTGGATTCCTGGACATGAAGGACATGAGGGAAATTAAATGGCTAACGACCTTGCAAAACAAGGAGCAAATATGCAACTTACTGGTCCTGAGCCTTTCTGTGGACTGACAAAAGGCCACATTAATGAATTCCTTAGGAAATGGGAGGAAAGAAAACTTGCCGCACACTGGCTAAACTGTGCCGGTCAGCGTCAAGCCAAACTATTCCTAAGCCCCAACAAAGGAATATCTGACAAACTTCTCTCACTAAACAGAGTAGATCTGCGTCTTTTAACCGGATACCTTACAGGTCACTGCAGCCTGAGGTACCATCTAAACAATATTGGTATATCCGAGACCAATGTCTGCCGCTTTTGCGAAATGGACATAGACAGCTCAGAACATGCGCTTTGTGAATGTCCTGCGTTGGGCAGACAAAGACTTCACCACCTTGGTGGTATCGTAGTATCTCCATGCAATCTTTGGAACAACAAACCCAAAACTGTGCTAAAATTTCTAAAAAGCCTAAAACTCTAGGGTTACAAAATAGGCCTTTCACAATAGATCAGCTCTGGTCGCAGTGCGTAATGGCCTTCTAATAATAATATTATTTAAATATTTTTTTGTGAAGTATTTAAATTTTTATTACTATTCGTTGAATTTAATATCAGCCATTTTTAGTTTTAATTTTGTTTTTTAAATGTATTTTTTTCTATATTTTGCGAGTGAAATTTTTACTATTATGGTAGCGAAATTTTTAAGGGATAGACATGGGATTAACCTACTAACATTTTAATTAAATTTTTTTGAAATTTATTATTTTTTTATAATTTGTGAAAGAAATCTTTGCTATTATTTTTTCTCATTTTTTAAAGAATTAGGTGGCGTATTTTGTAAGGGCATCAATGAGATGATGTGTCCAACCTCAAAAATGAGGGAGTCTCAGTATCGAAGAGGAAGAGTGAATTAAAGCAATCCATAATTCTTGCTTAGGGGTCTTCTGGTGGGCCCATACACATTAAAAAACCAGTAGCAGGAGAGCAGCTGATTTGATTTTTTTCAAATTAATTTTTTTTTATTTCACAAAAAAATATGCAAAAACAAAAATGAATGATTGATTTTGCGCCACCTTGTACCCACTTTGCTACATGTGTTAATTTGCAAGTAAATGTATTGTCAATGGCTGGTATACCGTATACTGCGATGTAGGCTAGAAATAACTTTGATGATCAGATGTGGTTCATCTCGAAATAGCTCCTAAGTGTAACTAGACGCTTTGCTGATATCCAAATTTTTTCTTATTTCTGCCTCAACACTACATACATACATATGTACGTGTACCCATACACAAGTTCATTGAATCGCCTATGCATAAATCTTCAACGGACTGAAATTTCGAAAGAAAATTTTGATCACAAAATTTCTTCATTCACAATCGGCGCTTGACAGGCCTTTGCCATTTCATATTTTATATTTTATTGCACTTTGTGGCTTTTGATTTGTTTATAAATTAATGTAAAACATAATAAATTTTTGAAAGCAAAAACAACAAGCAAGAAATAAAATAAAATGTGTATTCTTTTCATTTGCTAAAAAATGCTATTCGTCATAACGGTATTATTGTGGAATTTTAATGGCACATATTTGCTCCCACTTCTATACAAATGCATGTATGTATGTATGTGTATAAAATATTGTGTTTAATTTTTGGCAGCCAAGCAAAAAGCAACAAAAGCAACAATGTAAGTGGCTAAACTACACATCCTATGCCTGTATTTGTATGCACGTATAAAGGCGCTTGTAATAGCTAATGCCAGTGTCGAATGTTTATATGTGCATTGCACATATGTGTGTGTATGTATGCGCTTGTGTATGTTTAAAAATAGACTGCAACTAATTTGCAACTAAAAAATGCAAATGCCTTTAAAAATAGCCGGCCAGCAGAGGCGTGAATGGAATGTGCGCGTTATATGCATTTAAGCAGCATTTGTGTGTTGTCAACATGTTGCTAAACATTTTATGTTGCCTAGCGTGAAAGTAAATAGTGACAAGCCTTAGTTATTGAGTAATGGCGATTGCCAAAAAAACAAGCTATGCAATAATGATTATGGACATAAATATATTTAAAACTTTTTCAACTCGCAATTATTTCTATTTGAATTGAATTTGACTACTTTTTTTGCAGCGTTTCGCTTTCGTCTTTCAATTTAATTGTATAATCAGTTGTGAAATATAAAATAAAGTGTGTTAAATTAAAAGTAAGCATGTGATTGCCAATTATTGCTACACGCTCAACTGATATCTTAGCCCCATTATCTGCCCGTATACACACACAAAAGCATATGCAAATATTTTAACAACGGTAATATTTCGCTTAAACGTAGTTAAGTAATCTATTTATGACTTTATTTACGATATTTTTGCGCTGAAACGTCAAGTAATAAAATTTTTTAAATGGCGGCATGGACAGAGAAGAAGCATGGGGGGCGAAGAGTTGTGTAAGAAAGTACAGTCGACAATAAAAATATGAATATGAAAAGCAATTAAATGAAGAAAATCATGAAAATTGCAATTTCTAACTTAAAATTAAGCTTAACAAGTCATAGAGCAGTAAAAAATGGCTAAAAACCAGATGACAACTGAAATGTGGAAACTCATAAGAAATTAAAGAAATTGGAGCAATGCGCAGAAAAGATGAAGTAAGCTTTGGGGGTTGATAATGAGAAAGCGTTCCGCTGAAATAAGTTAAATAGCCTTAAAATTAAAAGAGAGAAATTAAGAAAAAAAAAACAAAAAGGAAAAGGTTAGTACTAAATTCACAGCCGCGAAATTTCGCAACCAACAAGCATTTGGCTAGCCGTGAAAAGTTGCTTACAACATTGATTATCAAACGAGAAGAAACGTAAAATTTATGAGCATTGCACTGGAAGCAATTGGCAAATTTTGGTATGAAAAGTGTTATTAAACAAATCAATACACATTGACATTAAATCGAGACAAAAAAATTATATATAAGGAAGATTTACTTACACTCTTTGTGTGCCATATCAGCGGAGTATTCGAACTCAGGCACTTCACGGGCAAACAAACTGTCAGCTTTCGCTCAATTTCAAATGATATAACACAAAGCATTTTAAAAAGAAGTGCGAAAGATGTTGCGCACGGCAGTTGCGCCGTGAACTGAGTACTACTTTGCCGTGCGGTACACATGAAATGTCAGGCATATTTCACGGCAAATCAATTTGTATGGATTTTGACGGCCATTTGAAGTAAAAGGCGAACTTAAGTTGTAGCTCTTACTTCTTTTTTTCAAATTACAAGTGATGAGGTGAATGGAATGTAATTTCTCAAATTCAAAGTAATTTGCTGAATAAATGAAAAAAGTTGGTCCAAGAGTACGAGTATTGAAAATGGATTCTTTTCAAGACAGCTTAATTGGGTGGCAAATATGTATAGTAGGGCGGGCCGATTTAAAAATCGCTCATTGCTCTGTGAAAATCGTATTCTAGGGATCAAAATAAGAAACTTTGTCGAAGGAACCATACCTTTAAAACGAATTCTGATGTCCCCCAATTTCAAAATATCACCATTTTTGGCCTTTACATGAAAAAATCAGCTAAATGGCTATGTTTTTTCTTTATTTTTATTTATTTATAATAATATCTATTTTTTCTCTTAAGAAATTTATTTAGTCAGAACATATGTAAATGAAAAAATTAATTTAAGTTATAGAAAAGAAACTAAAAAGTTCGACCCAAATTGGGGGACATCAGAATTCGTTTTAGAGGTATGGTTCCTTCGGCAAAGTTTCTTATTTTGATTCCTAAAATATGATTTTCACAGAGCAATGGGCGATTTTTTTGCCTCCCCACAAATCGAGTATGTAAGAATGTATGTAAGAATGTGTAACTGACGCTTACACGCTTTACTCGGTGTTTCACCACGATTTTCCCCCAATTTGTGGAGTACGTCTTGATGTTGTTCCACATATTGAAAAACCTACAGTTTTACGCCGTCTCTGTGTGGTAGCTGTTTTTTTATGAGAAGCTTTTTCATCAGATATATATACAGTCGGAGGCTTGACATGGCCTGCCGAGAGGCGATTGTTATTACAAGGTGGCGCAAAATTAAAAAAATTATTTGTGTTGAATTAATGATTACTATTTGTAACGGGTGATTTTTTAGCTATTATCTTTTTAAACAGTTGGTTTAAACAGCTGAGCTCACCTGAACAGGTGAGATTAAACAGCACGTTTCGTGTTTTGTTTCACTATCAAACATGATGGAAGTGGCTTCAGCCAATGTGGTATCATTGCGGTATCGCAATGGATCGGCAACGGCCTAAGTGAGTTGGCTTAAAGACCGACTGCAACTTCTATCAACTACCTAAATTCCGCCATGGGATTTAACATTAAAAAAATGAAAAATAAATAAAAAAAAAATTATACACAAAAAAATTAAAAAAAAAAAATTAATAAAAAAAAAAGTAAAAATAGTATAAAAAAAATAAATAAAAAGTCTGTGTAAACATTTTTGATGCTGATATCTATGTGTAGAAAGCTTAAATCAACCAAAAATATTTTAATACAAGAAAAATTCTTTTGAAAAAAGTAATAACTTAAGCAGTAATGTCTTTTTAAATTCTTAGTGCTCATTAAATAAATTTTTAGTAAAAAAAAAATTTTTTTTTAAATATTTATTGTTAGGCCTCATTAGTCAATATTAGCGCGCTATGTTAAGAAAAATTTCATTCAACTAGATTCTTAAATTGTTTATTGACTTCGGAATAAATAAATAAATTACAGACACGGAAGATCAATAATTCAAATAAATATTACATCAGAAGCCAGCAGTTTAGTGCTTGGCAGGTAGGCAGAGCTAAGTATACTTAAGTTGTTTTGTCAAAAGTCCACAGATATATATGTATGTATGTGAAACAACTTTTTTTATATAGAAACAAGTGTTTATAAATATGTACATATGTGCCAACGAATCTCTTCATCATCAGCCATAAAGGCTTTCATAGATCTTTCCATTCTAAATTATAATTAATTTGGTTTTTGTTTCGTAATTTATAGTCTTATTTGGCTTTGACTAGAGCAAAACCTTTAAAAAAAAATATATATATATATATATACATATATATGAATGTATCTATTTGCGCAAACATTGCGCACGTATCTGCGATTTTTATAGCAATATTTTATATTTTTTTTTTTGTTTTCGAACAAGTAGCATCACATAGATATCCACCGAGTACTTAGGTATTTCCATTACCTTAATCGTTATTAGAATATACGACACAACAAATCCATGTGCACAAGTCTCTAAGCATTTGTTTGCTCAATTCAAATAAATATCTAATTATACAGACAATACTTGTGAGTAAGTACGTTCGTAGGTACTCGTACCAGGCAGTTTGTGTGAAAGCAAAAAACAAAAGCAAAGAAGTTGCTGTCAACTACGTATAGTTGATGATATACGGCTGCTGTTGGGGCTGCTGACGTCGGACGACGGACGATGCTGATGTTGATAGTAAATAGTGAAATGTTCATAAATATATTTGCTAAATATTGCCAATGGCTGAGCGCACCGAAGTCCGATAGCGCTAGCGACACACTGGGTCGTGTGACGGGAGTGTGTGTGTGCCAGAGTGAGAAGAGTGAGCAGTAGTGCACCTATTGAGTATCACGGCTGTTTGCTTATCGGTAAAGTAGTAGTTATCTGCGTATGCATCAGTGTATATACAGGTAACTTGTGATACAGTTATATTTTCTAGATTTCTGTATTATTAAGGGGCGTGGCGTTGGCTGCTCACACTCATCTCGACGCTCAGTCGTTGACAATAAAAAGTCTTTGTTGTTTGTGTCAGCAGCTAAGTTTGCATATCCTACTTAAGCAAGAAATTTGATTTATAAATTTATGTTCTTTTTTTTCGATTGCTACCGCATATGTATGTGTAGAGTTTTTGTAGATAAAACAAATGTAGAATATCTTATCTAATCTATCAGTTAATATAAGTGTGTGCTCATACATAGGCACATACATGTGAATGGTTGTTTATTTTAAATATACATAGGCATCAATTTCCAGTAAAAATAATTGTGAGTAATAGAGGTTAGGTTATAAAAAATTATAAAATAAAATTTAAAAAAGTAAATTAAATAAAATGATAGCATCTTAAGTTACAAAAAAAATCAAAATCAAAATAAAAATATAAGAAGGCAATAAAAAATTATCACATAAAATTAAATTAAATAAACTGCAAATAGCATCTTAAGTAAAAAAAAGTAATAATGAATCAAATAACAAAAAAAAAAAAAAAAAATGAAATAAAGGAGAGTAATAAACTTGATAAAATACAATTAAATAAAATTAAATTAAATAAAATAAAATGATAGCATCTTATGGCACATTCGCTTTGTAAGGGCTCCTGCTTCTTGGCCGTACGTAACTTTATGGCGCGTAGAGGCAGGCAGCCCCTTGGAGATATGAAGTGACAACGGTACACATTTCAAAGGCGCTGAGAAGGAATTGAAATCTGCGTTTACGCTCCTAAATCAAAATCGTCTGACGAGAACCTTCACTTCGGCCGGAACCAAATGATATTTCACACCACTCGCGTCTCCATTCATGGGCGGAGCATGGGAGCGGCTAGTTCGTTTAGTCAAGGACGTCCTACAACAGATATTGACATCTAACTGTCCAAATGACGAGATTCTTCGTGATGCTTTAATGGAGGCGGAGATGACAGTTAACTCGCGATCGTTGAATTATATTGCTATTGAAAAAGGAAGAAGACGAGGCACTTGCATCCAACCACTTCCTATTAGGCAGCTCCAATGGTGTTAAGCCGATCGCAGAACCAGCTACTGAGCTCGTTCTAATGCTTCGTAACTGGCGAACATCACAAAAACTTGCGGACGCGTTATGGCGACATTGGGTCACCGACTATTTGCCAACCATCACTAGCAGAATTAAATGGTTCGAAGACGTAAAAGCAATAAAAGTTGGAGATATTGCATACATAGTTGATCCAAACAACTCAAGAAACTCTTGGTATGGTAATTGACGCGCGAACGAGTGCCGACGGAAAGTATCGAAGCGCAATCCTCAAGACAATCTGTGGTATCTATCAGAGACCTGCTGCTAAAATAGCCGCTCTAGATATGAAAAGCTCGGTACATCCTGATCGGCAGGATATACCAGGGGGAAGTGTTACGAACAGTCTGGCAGCACGATCAGGATAGATCTCACTGTGGTTCAAAACCAACCCTGAAATACGTGTCGATCGCTGATTGGCCGATCAAAAAGAAAAAAAAACGGGAAAAACATAGGTAGTCGGGAGCCGCAAAATAAAAGCAGAACGCGAACAGACAGCAGGGCAGACAAAGCAACCAAATTTTTTAATTAATTTTTCTACACCTTATTTAAATAAAGTTCATGAATTGCAAAAAACTGTCGCCAACAAAGGCTATGGACGGAAAAGGTCAAACGAATAATGAAATTTTCAAACTTAGCACATTCGGGTCATAGATGGTGTCTATCGCTAGGCTGCAGAGGAGCTAAACTCACCGGTTTAGAATTTGCGCTTAAGAGAGCATTCACTCGTTTTGCAAAGCCCAAGGTCGACATTGCGAGACTAGTTGATGTTGTTACTAGGCACGCCCCTTTTCATATGCTTGGAAGGTTTAGCCTATAATTATTGCTATACAAGTTGCAGGAACTCAAATAAGAGCGAGTTTCGTTTGCCAGTCCAGCTTTAAAGGCAAAGCGGAAGTCTGTACTGCTGATAATTGAGCAAAACTCACTGCCGGATCTACTCGAGCAGAGCTGCCAAACATTCGCTTGGCTTTCAACTGCACTACTCAGTTTCAATAAAATTATCCGTTACTTGGGCATTGGGAAATTATAAATGTAGCATGAACATAAATGCAAGTGCATACATTTGTATGTTTTTGTGAAATTTTTGAATTTTTTCAACAGCGCATAAACATTTTCTAATCATTTTTAATTGATAGAGACATTATTTCCGGGTGAAGTCGAACATGAATACATACATACATATGTAACATATGCATGTACACACTTTCATGCATGCATATGAACGCTCATGTACCATTAGACGTATGAGAACAGCAGCAACAGCAGTTGAACTTCAAATTTGCAGCACTGCAAGGAGTCATAAGCGCCATAGCCATAAGCCAGAGCCACTGTTGCTGCTGCTGTTGCGCTACTTTTGCTGCCACTGACCTCTCAACGTTCAACATATGACCGCATCGAAATGGCTGAACTCTATTTGACTGCATGGACAGCGGTAAATATAAATAAAATTTCCATTAAAACAAATGATGCGTTTTGTATGCATTTGAAGGCAGTCAGGAACAGTTATGTAGCTGCATATATAAAAATAATTGTAGAAGATAGTTGCCACAAATTGCTGTGTGGGTGTGTGGTTGGTATTGAAAGATACATACATGCATACATATACACGCTCATACATATCCACAATCATGCATGTACATGTATCCAAGTAGATGCGTTGATAAGTAGATGCGCACTTGGTCAGTCATTCAGTCACCAGTCAATTCCGGCTGCTGCGCTGCGTTGCGCTTATGTTCGACTACTAAATTAAAGAAATTTATTACAATTTTGACAGCACTTAATTGAATATATCCGAATTTAATTGACAAGGCACGCACACATACATACGCGCATACTTAGTTGAGGCGCGCAACACAGACCAAGGTGGGTGGGTGGTTGGTTAGCTGGTTGGCTGGTTGGTTGAGTCGTTGGGAAGTTGCTGCAGTAATCACTTGCGTGAAATGAACCAGCGGCATGCGCATATATTTACTGCCTATATTCTCAGCAGCATAAATAAATACGAGTATATATCTGAAGAATTTCGACAAAACAGCTTATGTGACTTTAAGCGGTTTCGCTCGGAGATCAATAAATTGTGCTTAGCCATAGAAAATTTTGTGTTTTATTGCACCTTTATTAAGATGGTCACCCAAGCTACGGCTATAAATGATTATTTGATTAAATATTTCGTGAAAAGCGAGCAATACAGCACTTGACAGAAAAAAAGTGCTAAGTCGACTTATGCTGTTTTATCAAAAATGCACAGATATACACATAAATACTCCTATAATGGTCATGAATGTGCTTTGGTGCGCCACGATACTGTATGCAGATATAATATTTATTGATCTCATGCAATTTTGGGCTTAAGTGATGGCCTGCATACAGCGATAAATAAATATACACATAGATTATACGCACAAACATATATACATATGTTTATATGTATGCACGCATAGCCATAATTCGATGCATATTGCGAAAATTTTGATTAATTGCCTACAGACGCGCGTAGCAGCAGCAAACAGCAGTGAAGTAATAAAATTCGCTCAGTTTGTAGCTCCAAACAGACTTATGTTACATACACACACACACATGTGTATATGTATGCAGAGTGGATTTCAGTGCAAGTATGTTGTTGCTACATATGTAAATGACTAACAACATTTGCTATGAAGCATGCATAATTTTCTTAAATCAATTAAGTGGCAGAGCGTATGACTGCATGCAAGCATTTATGTGCGTGTATGTATGTGTGTATGTGCTTACAAGGCAGTGTGAAGTATTGAATTATTAGAAATATGAATTGCCCCAAAATTGAAGTTACATCTTTCGAGAAAATAGTTTATGATCAATGGCCAATTTTGAAAAATGCTGAAAGTAGTGAAATAGAATTAGTAGCGCAGTAGCGCTGAAAGGGAAAAGAGTTGCAGTTTGAGTTAATTCAAGAAAAGAGCTAATACTCGTAAACGATTGTTTATGAGCTAAATGGAATGCGGAAGATTGTTAAGTTATTAGCAAAAAAAAAAAACAAAAAAAAAAAAAATTTTAATTCAATCCAAAACTCAGAGCTGAACAGTGCATGAGAAATATGCATTTGCCTAATCACTATTAATTCGTATTCCTACGTATTCTTCTCATATACTCCCTGCTGCAAAATCATAAACACCGCACTATTTTTTTATAAAATTTGTTGTTGTTGTTTTTTTAATTTGCTTTTTTTTTAATTTTGTGAAAAGTTTGAAACTATAACGCAAAGCTTTTGATTTGAATTTTTTTCCAATTTTCTACATAGTTTGAAACTATAACGCAATATATTTTGGTTGTTTTTGTATATGAACTATATTTAAAAAAATACTGATATGTTTGCAATGATAATTCTGCAATGCATTGTAAGGAGAAGAAATCGTAGAGATATTAATTAATGGTGGTAAGAGCAATGCTAGTCCTGGCAAATATAGTCTACTGTACTTGCACAGCACTGTTTATCCTCTATCGGCAGCATCAAAAGGGTAATACATTTTTTTCTGAAAAAACTGGCCTTCGACGACAAGGAATTGAAAACGCGATACGTGAGCTTCTTTGCCATGAAAAAATAATATTAATCATGAATAAAAAGAATCAAAATGCCAGCTGATTTTGTGTATAAATTTTACAAAACTTATTTTCAAATTTTCTACGTCATCCCTTTCTGGTTCGTTTTATTCTTCCTAATTCGCTTCTTCCTCGTCTCTTTCACAATAATCGCTCGCCAAAAAATCTTATGCCAACTTTATTTCCAATTCTCGTAAAATTTGCCAAACTCTGTTTTCGAAATGAATTTCAGTTCATCAGAATGATTTGCTTGTACTTTAAATAGTGCACTGAGAGTGGGTTTCTTTCAAGAATGATGGGCCACAATCGAATCGTCTTGATTTAAAGGTATCAGTAAGATTAAAGAAGGTATCGGTAAATCAGCTGAGTTGTTTTTTCTTTCGCCGTGTCCATGTGGCTGTCAGCAAAGAATAAAACAAGGCGAATCGATTTTTTGTTTTTTACTTTTTCAATACTTTGCCTAGACAATCAATCGTTCAAAACACTGTGGTTGATCTAGTGCCACCACCGTTAATGAATACGCCTTTCCTTTAGTTCGATTTTCAGTACCCCAAAAACAAATATGTTTTGAAACTGTAAAAATTTCCTAGACCATTCAATTAAAGATTTTCCATAAATTATTAGCAATTATTCACAATTTCTCAATGTCCCCTTAATCGCATTAGCCCCCACAAATATCAAATACTTTTCGTGAAAAAAAATCACACACACGCACATACACTCACACATGCATAAGTAAATTGCACTCAATACCGCATCGAACCAATGACAGCCACACTTGTCATTGAATGCAAATTAAGCGTAAAATTGACGTAGCCACCCACGCAAACACAAATGCTGCATGCTACATTTAGCTCGGCAAGAGCTAAATACCTTAGAATAAGAATCAGAAAGAAATAAATGTATTTCTAAGTTCTGCTAATTGAAATGTTAAATTTCCGTTCAAGCTTGTAATTGACTTGGGCGCAAGCAGACAGATACATGCATGCAAATATACATATGGAATAATAGCAAATGGGTGGGTGGGTATATGGGTTGACAGGCCGGCGCGTGAAAAAGTGAAAAATTGACAAATTGACAGCTGCAAATGCTGGAGTGGGGGCCAAACAAGAAGCGTATGCTAGAGGCCTTCGCTCAACTACAGCTCAAGCTGTTCACTTATGCATGTATGTATATACATGTATGTGTGTGTGTATATAAGAGTAAGTGCCGTCTTGCAACACTAACAAATTGATTAAGACATTTTCACGCCTTGCCGAAAATTACCAAGCAGGCACAGGCACAGGCGCAAGCACAGGCAAAGCACAGCCAGTCAAGCATTTGAGAAGTCAACTTGAAATTGTGCCTCAAAAGATTTGCTAACGACACACTATCTACAATGGGTACAAATACAAGTATGTGCATGCGTTTGTAAGCGTGTTGTGCCAGATAAGTGAGCTGGTTTCTATGATTCTATGTATGAATGTATGTGTGTATGCGGGTGAGTGTACTGCCTATCGGCAGTCAACACTTTCATATGCTTTGCTAGCAACACTTGCTTGGAAATGCTTGAAAATATACTCGTAGCTGTTGCTGGTGCCATTGCTAATGTTACTAAATATTGCTGCTTCCTCTTCTAATCTTCCTTATTGGTTTGGCTGTATGTTTCTGGTGCTCGCTTTGTGGCCCATATGTGCACATGATTGAGTGGATATCAGCTTTGACTGCTGTTAGCTGCTGGTACACTGATTTTCTTTACTTCCTCACATACACACACACACATGCACATACATGCACATACATGCACTTACTTGTACGCCCGTCCACCGCTTACGAAGCGCTCACTTACTCGTCCGCTCGGAGAAGTAGTTGGCACAACTGGCAGCACTTCATCTTCATCAATTGGTTTTTCAGCAGCAACAGCAAGCAGCCGGCAGCAGTTCTCAGCTGTATTATCTGTGGCAATTTTAGTTGGTTGATATATTGCGTTTGTATGTGTGTATTCATGTATTTTTCAATGTATTTAAGTCGCTTTAATATTGCACATTTCAATTCAGTGATGTGTGAAAAAAGTCAATTGAGTTGCTGAATTCGTTTCAAGTGGCATATAAAATTTAGTTCCCATAGTGTCAATGAAAACAACCTGCAAAGCTTTCATTTTCGAGTTTTCTCAAGGCATATTCTTTACGGGGGTCGCTATTTATATTCTGGCTTTGCGCACTTCTTGGGCTGTTAGACGCCATCTGACCCTTCCATTGAAAAGTTTGACATATTATACCCTAAATGCAATCGGAGCGATTTGATATGTGAGCCATATTTGTTATTACAGTGACTTTAAAATTTCATCCCGGTAAAAAAATTAAATTAAATCGTTACCATTTTCATGCGACTATATAATTTTCGATGGTTGTGGTGGATTAACAAGACAAGAATGCGTCGATGAACTAGGTTTGGCATCCGCATCGCACATAGAGACAACGATGCCACTTAGACCACGAAATGGGTCCATTGTGAGTCGATGAACTAAAATTCTTTAAATAAATAAATAAATAATTGGCGCGTACACTTCTGTTAGGTGTTTGGCCCAGCTCTTCTTCCTATTTCTGGCGTGCGTCTTGATGTTGTTTCACAAATGGATGGGCGGACCTATAGTTTTAAGTCGACTCCGAACGGCAGATGTGGATTATGAGGAGCTTTGCAATTGCTAGACAATAAGTATTGCAATGTGAAAAGGAACCGGTAACTAGGAATATAATATGTAAGGTGGCGCAAAATTAGTCACGCAATTTGGTTTTTGCAAAACTTTTTTACTAAATGAAAAACAAAAAATTATTTGAGTGATATATGATTTTGAGTGTCCATACGACGCCTTTTGCAAAAATTTTATATCTTCCGGTGGGATGATTAATTTTGCGCCACTTTCTACTGGTTACCAGGAAAGTCAGGCTACCAAGATATTTAAGGACGTTATTATTTCGATCATTTCAGATTAATGTGGTTAGATGGCATGATATCTAAAACTTGACCTTATTTGAGATCTAATATTTAGAAATTTTTTTATAATTATTATTATTAATTACAATTATTTTATAAGCAACTGATTTTATACATAATCAATTTTCTAAATATTTAAATCTTTTTTTATATATATTATATTTTTGCTAGCATGCCCTCATTTGTTTAAATGTTAGTTCAAGGCTCCATTTTTTTTTTTGTAAAAAACATCAATCAAATTTGCATCAAGCACTGATGGCTGCTTGGAAAATTTTTGAATTTACGATTTTTTACTGTTTCCTTCTAGACAAGCGAAAAAAACTTTTTTTTGATATTATTTTGTCCACTTGTACGTCTTGGCTCCTTGGCACCGCAAGATCAACTCAGATATCTTCAAAAGTCGTGTAGATTTAAAGAAAATTAATAGGACTATGAATAAGTTCGTGCGGTTTTTTTTCGAAATTTGAAACTTTATTGACGTAAAATGGTTACAAATTTAATATTCAAAATATTGTCCATCGCTTACTACTACTTTTTCCCATCTTTCTGGCAATTCACGGATTCCCTTTGTGAAAAATTCGGTCGGTTTTGCCGCAATCCACGAATCGATCCATTTTTTGACTTCATCGTAATTACGGAAGTGCTGGTCAGCCAGGCCATGTTGCATCGATCGGAAGAGATAGTAATCGGATGGCGCAAGGTCTGGACTATACGGCGGGTGGGGTAGGACATCCCATTTGAGCGTTTCTAAGTATGTTTTGACCACTTGTGCAACATGTGGCCGAGCATTGTCATGTTGCAAAATAACTTTGTCGTGTCTATCGGCGTATTGCGGCCGTTTTTCTCGCAGTGCTCGGCTCAAACGCATCAATTGTCGTCGGTAGACATCCCCCGTAATCGTTTCATTCGGTTTCAGTAGCTCATAATACACAACACCCAGCTGGTCCCACCAGATACACAGCATAACCTTCAGGCCATGAATATTCTGCGCCGACGTCGATGTTGAAGCATGGCCAGGGTATCCATACGTTGCCCGACGTTTTGGATTGTCGTAATGGACCCACTTTTCATCACCAGTCACAATTCGATGCAAAAAACCCTTTCTTTTGTGCCGTTGAAGCAGTTGTTCGCATGCCATAAAACGGCGTTCAACGTCTCTTGGCTTCAATTCATACGGCACCCAATGGCCTACCTTTCGGATCATTCCCATGGCTTTTAAACGTTTGGAAATGGTTGATTGATCAACTCCCAAAGTTTTTGCAACCTCTTCTTGCGTTTGAGCCGGATCTTGATCGAGCAATTCCTCCAATTCGGTATCCATGAACTTTGGCGGCGCACCCTCGCGTTCTTCGTCTTCCAAGCCAAAATCACCACTTTTAAAGCGTGCAAACCACTTCTGGCACGTTCGCTCAGATAGAGCATGCTCACCATAAACTTCCACCAAGATACGATGACTTTCGGCTGCTTTTTTCTTCATATTAAAATAATGAAGAAGAATTCCCCGCAAAAACACATTATTTGGCACGAAATTCGACATTTTCAAGTGTGGTAAAAATATTGTTGTTTACGCTTCAAATAAAAAACGTATACTGACGTTTGTGCCTTACGACAGTAGCTCTCCAATGAATGTTTGGAAATGTGGATCGATGGAATAATAATCAAGTTACGCCATCTGTTGTAAAACCGCACGAACTTATAAATAGACCTATTAAAAAGGAAACCAGAGCTCAGAACAATGGACTTAATGTTGTCTGAGTGCTGTACTTGCTAGTTTGTACCGACAAAAAAAAAAGGAGACGTCTTTTTAGCCATTGTCTCTATGTCGAGATTATATAGGGTGTTTTTTTAGAGGTTAGGTTTTCAAGATGAAATAAAACGTATATAATTTAATGTTATGGCCAAGAATTTAGCTTTATTACAATATAAAGATAAGGGTTTGCCATTATGTTTTAAAAATGATTTCGGGCAAGTGGCCGCCGCGGCTGGCTCGAATAAATTCCAGCCGAGAGGCCCAATTTTCGACCACTTTTTGCAGCAATTGGGGCCGTATGTCAGCAATAACGCGCCGAACATTCTCTTCCAAGACGTCAATCGTCTCGGGCTTATCTGTAGACAAGCGACTTCACATAGCCCCACAAGAAATAGTCCAGCGGTGTTATATCGCACGATCTTGGAGGCCACGCCACAGGTCCACGGCGCGAGATAATGCGCTCACCAAAAGTTTCCTTCAATAAATCGATTGTTGCGTTGGCTGTATGGCATGTAGCGCCGTCTTGTTGGAACCAAAGGTCGTCCACATCAACATCGTCCAATTCAGGCACGAAAAAGTCATTAATCATGGCTCTATAGCGCTCTCCATTGACTGTAACATTATGGCCGGCTTCATTTTTAAAGAAATATGGACCAATGATTCCCTCTGCCCATAGAGCACACCAAACAGTGACTTTTTGAGGATGTAACGGCGTCTCAGCAATGGCTTGTGGATTATGTTCACTCCAAATGCGACAATTTTGCTTATTGACATACTCATTCAACCAAAAGTGAGCTTCATCGCTGAACAAAATTTTCTTGTGAAAATCGGGATCGGTGGCCATCTCGTTTTGGGCCCAAATTTTCACGATTTGCAAACGTTGTTCAGGTGTAAGTCTATTCATTATGAAATGGCAAACCAAACTGAGCATAAATCAAGTGACAGCTGTCAAAAAGACCATCTACGAAAAAAGTAGTGCCAACTTGAAAACCTAACCTCTAAAAAAAACACCCTATATTTAAATTTTTTTCATATTTTTAAGTAATTTTTTTTAAATATGGTTTTTTGGCATGTATCCGATTGTTTTTTTTTGTTCTTGTCAATAAAAACCATTAATCAAACTTGCTCCAAGCCCAGATAGTTAAAAATGGCTGCTTGATAAAATGTTGAATTTACAAATTTTCATTAAGCGTTTCCTTCTAACATCAAAAAAAAAAAAATATTAATAATAATAGTAGTAATAATAACAAGAAAATATCATAGTATAATAAAAATAGTAAATAATAATAACAATAATAAGAAAAAAATATTAAAGTAGACTATTTGCCAAATTATTTTATTGACTAGCATCCTTTTTAGCCATCCGATTTTCCTGAAAATCCTCCATTCGAAACTATATTTAAATTTTTAGTAATTTTTTTGTCTATTTTTCAGGGAATAAAAGCTGCATAGGCACTCGTGTCCTAAGCTGCTCGCCGACAATACACTGCGAACTCTTTTTTTCAGTGCGCACTACTTCTCTTTTGCTGCGAAACATCAATAAATTGACCACAACAACCAGGTGAACATAAAAACAGCTTCATTCAATCAGTCAAAAAAGGGAAACCAACAAACAATACCACAATTGATTGATGCAGTACAAAAAACGGCCTTTAAAAATACACATCCACATATTTTATATTTGCATTTAAGTTGCATGATGTATCGACATATCCGCTAATTTTGACAAAATAGCTTAAGCCGAAGTAGCACTTTTTGCCTGTTGAACACTAGTAAACTTCCAGTGTTATAACTTTCAATTATTACGCATTCAAGGCGGCAGCTTAGGTATCTATTGTACTAAAATTTTAATAAGAATATTAAATAATTTTTTGAAAGCTCAAGATAATATATATTCATGTAAATGTAGCAAAACTGCTAAAATCAGTTAAGTTATTTTGTTCGAAGTTCACAGAGGTACAATTATGTTTACTCACTCAAATGAATATGCGTTGTTTTCCCTGTAGGAAAGTGCATCTCGTGTGAATCTAGAATTATAACAATAGAAGAAAAGGATACATTTTACACGACGATGCACTAGAAAGTCTTTACTGTTCCCCGTTGAATTTATTTTCTGCTAAATCAGAAACTGGAGTGAGGTTTATTTTGGCATTTTCAATAATTTAGAGCCATTTTTCGATACAATTATATTTCGACAAATTATATCCTCGAAAACCCAAAAGGGTGTAAGCACACAAAAAAAAAAACAAAAAAAAAAAACACTGTGGGCAGCGCGATAGTGCAGAACATTAAACCAACTCTGTTGAGGTCTTAGTTGTAACACATATGATGACACTTGAAGCGTCTAATTATATAACAATTTACTCTTACAGCTTCGCAGACAATAGGAAGCCTCCTTTTTGATATGAAAAGCTACTTATATATTCATCTGCTATTTAGGAGTTCGCATTTAAGGAACAATTTCAAGACGCGCAACACAAATTGGAGCTCCACCAAACAACTAAGAAATAATATATGTATTCCCAGGCCAGTAAGATGAAACCGCCAAGTAGCGTGACCAGTAAAGACTTGGGTAAACATATTTCACCAGAGAGCAAATAAAACTCATTAAAATAAGACAAATACTAAAATTAATTGAGAAGTTCGGCTTAGAGAAATACTCTGACTCCATGAAAGTCGCACTTCTATACATACATAGAACTGACAGTGCTAAACCGTCTCATTATAATAATAAACTAGGAAGATTTTCATGGAAACCCTGTGTATGTACGAGTATACCATATATCGCTACCCGTAATAGTGTAGTGATTCACAATAAGCCTTGTAATTCTAGATTTACTAAACGAATAAATGAATAAACTGTACCCGTTTTAAACCAGATATTATTTGCACTAAACATTTCCTGCAGGGAATGTGTGTGTGTGTGTGACTTGTCAATCGCTTGAACGCAATTTGCTGATGAGTGTTTGATGGAGTGCAGAGTCAATCGTTAACAGATACACGGAAAAGCAAAAAAGTACAATAGACGACTCGATTCCTGTATGCAGGGGTCAGCGAAGCATGGAAGAGAAGCAAAAAAATTAAAAAAAAAATAACAGTGCAGAGGCGAATTGCCATTGTCATTATTATTTATTAGATTAATACAATTCAGGCACTTGCTGGAAGAACGTCATAACTGAAAAAGGCAAAAAATCGAGAAAAATGGCTTGAAAGATTTCAATTTATTCGGCCACCCTAAGTAAAAGTATTTTCATCTAATGAGTCACTGTTAAGGGACACCGCCAAGAATTTTTTCGTTGTATAGAATAGGAGCTGGTACTCACTTCTGCATTCTAAAATAAAAACTGCTTATTAGTATCCCTTTATGTATTCCAGGAGCAATTGTACAACGTTTCTTAAACATGAATAAGAATCGTTAATACATAAACATTTTAAAAAAATTTCTTTTAATTGAAAAATTATTAAAATTTTTTTTCTCAAGTTATGACGTTTTTCGAACAAATGAGCGATTTATGCTCGTAACCCCCGGTATGTTACGTGTATGCTAGCCGACAGTGAATAGGACACAGGCTATTTGTCATATTCCTTACATATTTCATACACACACACATATACATATTATCTCTAATATGTGCACACACTTACCATAAAACTATGCTTTTATTGCAGCACACTTACATACATGCATAGTAGTCTCTACATATTTACATACTATACCTACATTGTTTTTTTTGTGTATTTTTCCTTATTAATAATTTCTGCTTTTTGTTTTATATGCCACTCCACCCTCTTGTCATTTGTATTATTGACAATGATGATTATGTTGATTAACCGCATATTTCGCTCACACTCATACACATACGCATACACACATGCACTTGCACTTTTCCATACATAGTTACAAATGAAAGCAGAATACCATAGGATGACCCCATCCTAAGTGCTTTCAACGCACAGCTATTGACTTTTCTCACTGCACTAACCGGCTGTGCGGCCGTAATGAAGTGCTGCCGTTTTTTCCCCTACTTGGCTAGTTCTTCATGAGTAGTTATGCTATTCTAGAACTGTTACACATTCATACACACGTGTATTTGTTAAGCTGTGGTTTGCTGACCATCATTGCCAGTGGTTGTTTAGTTACGTTGATTTTCGTTATAGTTCAATGATTGATATAAACTATTTGTGATTATTTCTATGCATAGATGCATTCAAAAATTCAGAAATTTCTACACAAAGGCTTACAAACATAAGCACCACACCATACAAACAAATTTGGTTCATTAAAGGTTGCAGTTGTTATGCGGTTTGGATGTGTTCAAAGCGGAAATGTCAAATAAATAGTAGAACAGAGATGTGGGTAATGAGAAAAGAAAAAAAAAAGGAAAAAAAAAATATAAAAAAAAATATAAAAAAAATATAAAAAAATATTGCAACACGTGTTTTGTTAAATTTTCAACAGAAAGTGAGTTGATCATGAGTGAGAACTTGAATCCAAGAATATTTGAGCATTTTATAATATATCAGAAACCTATCAACAGGCGACGCTTGTGCAAAACGGATTGAACGGCTTGAAATAGAAGTCGAGAATTTTTTTTTCATAAAAATTGTCTGTAGTGCATGGGCAGCTATGCAATTTTTTTCATAAAAACTGTCTGTAGTTCATCGGCAGCACATAATAACATTGTCTCCTATTTTGATAAGGCTACATCAAATTTTTTTATTGCAAAAAATGGAGCAAAAGTGGGTGAAAAAGGTTGTCTTGTAGGCCTATCAGATTTGTATACATTAAACTCACTGATTGTGATTAGAAAGACAGGACAGAGAAGGACAGAACAGAGCTAACTGTACAAAGCTACGGTGTACTCTTTCGATGGAAGCGCGAATACATTCAATTACCTACAACTTCAAAATCACAACTGCCAACAGCGACGTGGGTGCCGATACGCGAGTGCGCCGACTGTTTGTTTGATGGCAGGAGGTACTTCGTTTTGTCCTCGTTCAGCATCAGATCCATTCGCTTTGCTTCTTTATCCAATTTGATTTCTACCTATTAAGAATTGAGTACGGCATTCTTATCATAGGTTTGCTCCGGCTTGTGAAGGACCATCTCGCCACTTTTCTACTTAAAGCAACACGTCTAACGCTTCATTTCCTTTGGTTGGACCCCATCGATACTGCTGATTTTCTGGGCCTAACTTTGGATGACAATGAAGACGACAACTGATGGGCTAACCCTATTAGGCAGTGGTTTGAAAGCAACATTGTTTTGAGATGCTGCTCAACTGCTCGTGTGGCGAAATTAAATGTAATTTGAATCTGTAAGCAACAGTTGGGAGAGGATTTTCAGCTCAATTGAATACCACACCAGTGGCAGACGGTTCGTACAAGCGTTACATGCTCATGATTACGCCAACGATATATGATAGATGACAAACAACTTGAAATTATCTAAGTATGAGTTGTATTATACATAGTTGTTGTATTTTATTATAGTTGTTGTATATATTTATTTGTATATATACTTTATTATTTTACATGCATGCCTATTGATAATAATCTAATAAAATCCACCACAAGCTGAGAACATTATTGAGCCATTTAGCTGACCCCAAATCAAAACTTGAAATACAAAACAAAAAACAAAAAAACACTGCTGGGGCTTATCGCTAAAGCAGCTGACTTTTGTCGCTAAAAAGTAATAATAATAAATTTGTACAATTTCCTTAAATTATCAAGAGAGAGCAAGCATTTTATAAATTTGAAAATTAATACTAAGAAATTTGCGTTTTTTGCTCTCAACAAATATGAGTATTTTGCTAGATTTATAAGCTTCTGCTAGGCATACAAAAACCAAAAAAAAAAAATTATAATAATAAAAATAAAAAAAAACATCAAATCATAAAAACAAATATAAAACTAAAACGAGGCGTGGTGCAGATACACACACACATGCACATGGCTGTATGTATGACGTTTGAAATAAGGAAATAATCAATTTAAAAAAATCAAAATTTGCCATTTGCGTTGGGCTGGCTTTGTATGTGTGTGATTCACAAGGTATTTGCTGGCATATATGCGGTTACTATGCCTGTATTGTCAACTATGTACAATAAACTAGCGAACTGCTACAGAAAATTGAAATAAGTGTACGTGTGCAAATTGAATTCTAGCATTGTAAAAATAATAAAAAAAAACTAAAAAAATCACAATCAGAAAAAATACCAAAAACAGAAACAAATTCACGATTGTACTTATAGTTGATCGCAGTTGATCGTGGTGGATCAGTGTAGATCACAGCGGATTGACCATAAAAAGGAACTCAAATTGCATGTACATGTATTAGTGTGGCATTGCTGACAATCAGCTGAAGCGATTTGTTATAAATTTATTCGTTTTTTTCTTTTTTTTTTGCTTTATTTGCATTTTCAATTCACGAAAAAATTGAGTACATGTTGATGTGGACGGATGGCACTGATGATGATGCTGTTGATCGCGCTGATCGCGATGGCGTTGAAGTGACAATCAACTATTTCGCCGTACTGACTTAACTGCTGATCTGGTACAAGCAACTACATTAATACATACAGACATACTCGTACATATATCGAAAAAGCCATATAAACACACAATACATACAAACATCTTCAGTTAGCCTTGTGTGTGCGCGCGATTAAATTGAATTGAATTGAATTTATCCGCAATTGGTCGAAGTATTCGTAATTCGTAAAAGTCCGGTATTAGTGGCTGCTGACGGGCTGCTGCTGCCGCTATTGCTGAGATTGCTGTTGATGGCACTTGACGCTTATAGAATTTCTTTAGTATGAATTTGTGATTACCGACTGCTGCTATTGTGACTATTATTGTTGTTATTGCTGTTGCTTTAGTGGCTCGATTGTCGTTTACAGCGGATGCTGGTACGATCAACGTTGATTGGTTGTTTTGTTGGTGTTGTTTTTGTGTACGAGTGTGCGCGCGCTCTCAATTTTTTAATACAACGCAAATAATAATATGAATATATCAAAGCTTTGGATAAAATTATATGCAAGTTCGGTTGTGTGTTTGTTTATGAGATTTATTGTGGAAAAGCCAAACTGCTAAGCGACTAAGCAATTGCAAATTGATTTGAATTGAATAATTGCAGTGACCGAACTAAATCAGCAGGCAACTTGAAAAAAAAAAATAGAACTGAATTGGGGGTCGCTTTGATTTGCTTTGAATTTGTCACAGCACATAAGGGAAGTTTGGAGGCTGTTTATTTGATTTCTGTGTTTTTTTTTGAGTATCGGAAATCGACAATTACATATTCGAGGATCTGACATGATTTGCTATAAAGTGGAAAAAATAACAAAAATTAAGAGTATGAGGAAAGGATATGGGAATAACACTTTTAAGCCACTAACATGAGATCCAAATTATTATATAAACATACTGATTAAAAAATGTGCGGAAAACCGACAACGAAAAATTGAGAAAGAAATTAAAAAAAAGCAAAAAAAAAAAATTAAAAAAAAACAATTAAAGATTAAGATTAAACAAATCATTAGTTTTTAATAAAAAAATTTAAAAAAAAAATTTTTTTATTTAATTAAAAAAATTAAAAACTAAAATTAAAAAAAAAATAGTTTTAATTAATTTAAATTATTTTTGATCAATTTTTTTTTTACGCTGGTGCTTGCATAATTGAGTCCCTTAAAAAAAAATTTAAATTAAAAAAAAAAAAATTTAATTAATATAAAAAAAAACTTTAATTTAATTTAAAGAAATTAAAAATTTAATTTTTAATTAATTTTTAATTTTTTGTTCACGCTTGTTCTTGCATAATTGTGCCCTTTCATTTTGTTTACAACAATCGCGAAATTTGCTTTGCTAAATTTTTTTTTTTTAATTTCTTACAAATTCTTATTCATTAATCTAGATTTTAAACTCACCAAAAAAAAAAAAAATTAAATGGTTTTTGAAGTTGTTTACAAACAAAAAAGTGTTTTTTTACGTTTGTGCTCGTATAATGGAGTCTCTTCAGTTTTTTATAAAATTCGCCGTAAAATTTTTTTGTTAGCTTTTTATAATTTTTTTTTCATTAATCTAAGTTTCAAGCGGCCGCCGTAGCCGAATGGGTTGGTGCGTGATTACCATTCGGAATTCACAGAGAGGTCGTTGGTTCGAATCTAGGTGAAAGCAAAATTTTTTTTTTTTTTTTTTTTATAATTTACTTTAAGATTATTAGATCTTATAAGATAATGGCAGCGGTAGTTTTGTTTTTGTGCAAATCTACATAGAAATTACAACAGCTTGTTAACTTGTACAGTTCGTTCTTAAATTATTAAAATTCATTAGTACTTCAAGATTGCTTTAATTCATTGTTTGTTAATATTATCACTCAAGATTAACTTACTTAATTTTACCTTAAAGTTTATAGGTTGACTAGATTCATACTAGAGGAATGGCAACTCTAAGATATGATTGCGTTTTAACCGTATAGTTTCATTGGTTGTGTCTAATAAAGAAATAGCAGCTGGATTTATGTGATTAGATAATCGTTTCAGATATCTAGTACTATATTTTCGAATTTCATTCTAAGGAATACCTAAGTCGTTATGAATAGATTCATTGGTAATAAACCAAGGGGCATTAACAAGGCTTCGTAATGTTTTTGATTGGTAACGTTGCAAGATCTCCACATTGGAGTTGCTAGCAGTTCCCCATAGCTGTATTCCGTAGGTCCAAATGGGCTTCAGAATAGCTTTGTAGATCCGTATTTTGTTTTCTAGGCTAAGTTGTGAGTTACGGCCAAGCAGCCAGTGCATACGTGTTGTTTTAATTTTTAGTTGTTGTTGCTTAGCCTGAATGTGACTTTTCCACGTGAGGCGTCGCTCAAGATGCATCCCTAAATATTTGACTCTGTCACTAGTGGGAATTTGTTTATTATTTAAAAATACAGCAGGGCATTGCTCTCTTCTTAACGTAAAATCTCTTCTTAATGTAAATCAGTAGAGGCTAGCGATTTATGATTTGTGAAATAATCGGTAGCGCCAATCGGTTTCAACAAATTAAGTTTACCGGTGGCTTCAACCAAACAAATCGACAGGAGTTCTTAAGAAAATTATTCCTCATCCAAAATTAATAAAAACATTTTTCTAATAGCGGTCGCCCCTCGGCAGGCAATGGCAAACCTCCGAGTGTATTTCTGCCATGAAAAAGCTCCTCATAAAAATATCTGCCGTTCGCAGTCGGCTTGAAATTGTAGGTCCCTCCATTTGTGGAACAACATCAAGACGTACACCACAAATAGGAGGAGGAGCTCGGCCAAACACCTAACAGAAGTGTACGCGCCAATTATTTATTTTAAGTTTCAAACCTTTAAAACAAAAATTAGGAAAATTTACTTGGCTTATTATTTCAATTCCACGGTTTTTCAATAGAATTTCTAGAAACGCTTTTGTTGTGCAGTTTTAAAGTTTATTAAATTTGCTAAAAATTCTCGTTGATTGACTTTTAATAATTTTTTCCTTTGTAGTGTTGCGTATTTTCTTCTCATAATAATTATCATAAGTGGTTTCTGAGGGCGTTAAAAACAGTTATTTTCATATTTTATAGCGGAAAAATTTTTTTTTTAATTTTTTAATTTATTATTTTTACTCTGAATTTAATAAAAAAAGTTACTCTCCCTGTTTTAGGTATACATAATTTTTTTAAATACGTTAAAAAATAGTTGTTTTTGCACTTTTTAGTTTTTTTATAAGTAAGTTTTATTAGAGGGCGGAAGGAATAATTTTATAAAAATTTTTTTTAATTTTTTTCTACATATATTAAAATATAGCTACTTTCCCTCTTTTATTTGTAGCTATAGTTTTTCAATGCGTTAACAAAAATTTTGTTTTGTTTTGTAAATGCGATCAAGATATTTTTTTTTTAATATTTTTAGTATTTTCTGTTTGCTTAAATCTGTTAAGAAAATAAACTTCTTTTCCAATATTAATACTATATTTATATTTTATATCAATATTTGAAAAACAAAATTATTTTTTTAATAGATTATTCATTTTATTAAAATTAATTTGTATGTTCTCCATTTCTGTTGTTTTCTACTTAAGATTTATTTTTAATTATATACATTTTTTATTTAATTTTCTAAATTAATATCCATGTTTTTCTTCAACTCTAGATTTTGCTTTTCATTTTGTTTAATTTTTTTATTCATTAATTTTTTTAGATTGTTTTTTTATTTTATTTTATTTTTTCACATTTTTCTCTTAAAAATTTTGCCGATTTCGCCTTGACTCTCTACTTACCAAGCCCATACACTCCATTGGTTCTTCAATATTGCAACAGAAATTTCCACTATCTTTAAGCACTTCAAAATTTCTCTTCTCTAAAAGACTTTTCCCGAACAACAGCGCAGAATTTCCGAACTCAAGCATGCTGCGTGTATTTAGTTTTTCTTGTCTAAGAATATCAAACTTAATTTAAATATTTAGTTTAAATTTTAACTTTAAATATTTTATACATAAATCTGCATGTATGTTTTAATGTATTGTAGTTTTAGTGCGGGCTTCTTAAATTTTTTTTGTCAATAGCGAAGTACGTTCATTGGTAATTTTTGTTTTAGTGGAACTGGAATGCATTTTAAGAAGTTTCATTTTTATATTTTTTATAAAGTAATTTTTGTGATTATTAATTATTGTGAATTAGCACACTGATTTCCGATTTTTGGTTTTAAATTAATAATTTTTTAAATTAAAGTTTTTACTTTCTTAAAAATAAAATTAAAATATTTGATTTATTTTAATCATTTTGGTAGCTTAAGGTCATCTGACATTTTGCGATTTATTGCGAATTAAATTCAGCATTAATTTTGAATAAAAATCAATTAACTTCAAGCTCGCAAGTAATTCAAGTAAATTATTATTACTATTATTATTCTTATCGGCTCAGAGGGCACTGCGATCGCTAAGGTGGTCTATTGTGCTTGCCCGTGGCCTATAATGGGAAGCTTCTAAGGAATTTAAGCACCTTAGCAAACCTTTTTTTCACATCACCAATGGATTTAGATTCATTACTTCATTTTTAAATTTTTTTATTTTTTTGCTGCTTTTTTTTTAATTACTGTATCACTACAACTTTGGGAGTGGATGCATTGGTAATAAAATAATATTAAATCATTATTAATCTAGAAATTATTAGACCGAAATATAAAAGTTAAGTAGCATTTGTTTTGCAATATTTGATGTAAATTTGTAGCTTTTAAGATTTTTGTGCTTGAATGCATCTATTTATTGCTTTTTTTTATAATTAAATCGTACTTTTGTACCTAATTTTAATGCTTTATTTTTAAGGCTTTGATTTTTTGTGCACTGTAGTAAACCTCTTGGAGTCTCAACTCCGAAAACAACAGAGGATTGTGATATTCAAAAAGTCCATAAACACAGTCTCCTAGTCTTTAACAGCAACAACTCTTTTCGGAGTTTCAAATGCAGTTTCATTTTTTACATACGGAAATGCAAATACGTATGTATGTATATTTTTGTGAATTTTTTTCTTGATTGTATATATATTTTTGAAAGGTAAAATCTTCTCAAACAAGCTTTACATCTTCACTCATATATTCACAGTTGAAATTCATGTGAATTTTTTCAAAAAATCTTAATCCTTTTCACATTAACCCCAAAGCGACTATTATTTCCACTACATAGAGCTCCAATTCATACGCGACTAGCGGCCAAAAATTGGGCGTTAATTAGCGGATTAATGACAAATCGAAACTAACAGAAATCGAAGAACACGTAAAAGCCAAAACTTGGCAAAAGCGTTGTTGCCGATAGGCAATACGTACAATTTGATAATTTGCAAAGAGAATTGAAGACTCCGAAAAAAAAAACAAAAAAAGGGAAAAACAAATAAAATATGGGAAAGAAAAAAACAAAACTATATATAACATTAATCAAACAAAATGCTTTATTTAGAACAAAAACAAGCAGAAGAAGAAGAGAGCTTGCAAAACGAAATATGTTGATAGTAATTGGCATAGGCGACGCCTTCTTAACGATGAGTATCAAAATTATTAATCGAATTCAAGTAAAAATTAACGAATGTGTATGAGAATGTCAGCTTGTTAGTTATTTTTAAGAATACCAGCATTGGCATAAAAACAAGGCTTAAAAAATTCAAAAAGGAAAAAACAAAAAAAAATATTTTATATAATTTCCGCTTGCATGACATGTAGAAAAAATCAATATTTTATAAAACAAGTCGCGGTCGCTATATTGATTTTTAATCTCAGTGTCAGCCAACTTTGACTTTGATGGCGCACAAAAATAATTAACGAATGCTAAAAACAGAACAGATTAATAAAATAAAAATACACTGGCAAATCAAATATATATTCAGCCTTAGAAGGCGCGTTCTTATTTGAGGTTACACAAAAATCTGCTTCGAGTGCGATCAAGCGATAATGAAGATAAGCGATCTTGCGTGCGCAAAGAGGCTCGATCGACGCAATGACTGACTGATAAACAGCGCACGCTCCTACTGCTGCTGAAGTTTAAATTGGTGGATAAGAAATTGAGTAGTCATCGTGCACCGGACCTGCCATTCAGTGAACGTTATTAGGGAATAAATATTTAGTAACTGCACTGATGGACTTAGAATTTTGTGTAGGCTGATAACGAGTGAAACTTGTGAAAAGGGACTTATATAATAGGACTATGAATAAGTTCGTGCGGTTTTTTTTCGAAATTTGAAACTTTATTGACGTAAAATGGTTACAAATTTAATATTCAAAATATTGTCCATCGCTTACTACTACTTTTTCCCATCTTTCTGGCAATTCACGGATTCCCTTTGTGAAAAATTCGGTCGGTTTTGCCGCAATCCACGAATCGATCCATTTTTTGACTTCATCGTAATTACGGAAGTGCTGGTCAGCCAGGCCATGTTGCATCGATCGGAAGAGATAGTAATCGGATGGCGCAAGGTCTGGACTATACGGCGGGTGGGGTAGGACATCCCATTTGAGCGTTTCTAAGTATGTTTTGACCACTTGTGCAACATGTGGCCGAGCATTGTCATGTTGCAAAATAACTTTGTCGTGTCTATCGGCGTATTGCGGCCGTTTTTCTCGCAGTGCTCGGCTCAAACGCATCAATTGTCGTCGGTAGACATCCCCCGTAATCGTTTCATTCGGTTTCAGTAGCTCATAATACACAACACCCAGCTGGTCCCACCAGATACACAGCATAACCTTCAGGCCATGAATATTCTGCGCCGACGTCGATGTTGAAGCATGGCCAGGGTATCCATACGTTGCCCGACGTTTTGGATTGTCGTAATGGACCCACTTTTCATCGCCAGTCACAATTCGATGCAAAAAACCCTTTCTTTTGTGCCGTTGAAGCAGTTGTTCGCATGCCATAAAACGGCGTTCAACGTCTCTTGGCTTCAATTCATACGGCACCCAATGGCCTACCTTTCGGATCATTCCCATGGCTTTTAAACGTTTGGAAATGGTTGATTGATCAACTCCCAAAGTTTTTGCAACCTCTTCTTGCGTTTGAGCCGGATCTTGATCGAGCAATTCCTCCAATTCGGTATCCATGAACTTTGGCGGCGCACCCTCGCGTTCTTCGTCTTCCAAGCCAAAATCACCACTTTTAAAGCGTGCAAACCACTTCTGGCACGTTCGCTCAGATAGAGCATGCTCACCATAAACTTCCACCAAGATACGATGACTTTCGGCTGCTTTTTTCTTCATATTAAAATAATGAAGAAGAATTCCCCGCAAAAACACATTATTTGGCACGAAATTCGACATTTTCAAGTGTGGTAAAAATATTGTTGTTTACGCTTCAAATAAAAAACTTATACTGACGTTTGTGCCTTACGACAGTAGCTCTCCAATGAATGTTTGGAAATGTGGATCGATGGAATAATAATCAAGTTACGCCATCTGTTGTAAAACCGCACGAACTTATTCATAGTCCTATTACCTACATATATAGCGGATGATCAAGAGATAGTGAGTGGAGGCAAACGTAACGACCGGCGGATGTGCTGAGCACAATTTCAGAGTGTTGTTTTTTAACAAGAATGATGGATTATCAGGTTTGGCCATCCGATACAAAATTGTGAGAGTAACCTCGACTGCCAAGCCATAGAATATTCAGCTGCAAAATTTACACGTAACCATGGCAATAGCCGAATTGGTTTTTGCTTATACCATCAACACAATCTCAGTTTTTCCGTAAATAAACCACTGTCATGACCCCGCTTACGTCAGCCACTCAGCTGATTCCTACAAAATCGCTGAAAGCCGGCCGACGGTCTGATATTGCTCACACTCTGTACATCGTTTTTTTAGCAGAAATCTCAGACGTTTAAAGAGGCTTTCTAAAAGTATAGGAGGATACAAAGTTACCAGTTTTTTATAAAAAACCATTTGCCGTTCAGAGGCGGCGTAAAGTTGTAGATTCCTGATTTTGTAGAAAAGCATCAAGACGGCCACTACAAATAGGAGGGAAAACTCGGCCAAAAACCCATAACGTTACACTGGACTTTACTTTAACTAAATCAGCTTTTGAAAATTTCCGAAACACAATTTTTTTTTATTTTAAATATTCTTTACTATTTCATTTTTTAAATACTTAACCTGTAAGAATTTCTGTTCATAGATTTAAATATTATTTATTGCTATGAACTGAGTTAGAAGCTGGTATTAATCCTAAAAATTCTGTTACTCAGTAATTGCCATGCAGATACTTTGCTGCTGCTAGCCGAATCAGTGATCGTGACAGTAAATGTTTTTAGGTACCAAAGCTCGGCGAGACGATAAACATTTTTTCTTGGAATAATAAAATAACATTTAAGTTGTATATTTTACCGATTATTTTATTATTACTTATTTATGTTTAAACAGATGTTTGCCAGACCCAATAAATAAAGTGAAAATATGTGGCACCAACATTTATAAATAAATACGCGGGTTAAATGTTGAGCAAATAAGAATTTCTATGGTAACTCATTTGATTGTAAATATAATATATTTGTGATGAATGTTTGTGAAAAGTAGGGCTTGAATACATATTCACATTTGCTATACTTCTAAAAATTATTAGTTTTTAAAGTTTACTTGAAATTTTATTTGAACGGCGTGCTGGAGAAAAAGTGAGTTTGCTAAATGCTTTGTGGAAAAAAGATTAAAATTGTGGTGGTAAGTATTGTAGTATTATAAAGTTCTGCGAAACCAGATCATATCACTAAAATACTAACACTACTCAACACTAAAAAGTTGGCTGAGACGGTTCGTATTGCTCATAATCAGATGGATTAATAATGAATATCTGCATACAACTTTGAAGCGGTGATGATGAAGGATGGTAGATTGCATAGTATTGGAGTCTCCGAGGATACCCAATCCATGTCCAGAAATGACAATAATCAGTGAATCATTTCCCAATCCTGTGTAGATGGCTGCGCATTTTGCAACGGCCTATGAGAACGCCTGTGAACATTCTGAGTTTAATCTTACGAATAGTTATGAGTTTCCTAAACCTCTTTTGTACTGTACTACCACGTCTACTAGGGATGTCGCCTGGCGTAGCCCCATAAATTCGTGCCAGCTAACTCCGTTAGCTCTAGCTCTTCACTACTAGGCTTCTCTTTGATGGTGCGTTGTCCCATAGCAAGAAAGGACTCGTGTTATTTTAGTCATGAGGTGCAGCCCATTTTTTCAATGCGTTCTTACTTCATTTCAAATGTCCTGGGACCTAAATTAGCCGTATGCGATTGTGCGTTCCTACAAATTCAGTTTCTCGATATACTCAACGACCAGTGAGGACTTAATCTCACAGTAATTAGAACATCACCTGACTATGGCACAGAATGTTAATTCGCTCTTTCCGGAGATTCCTGTCTAAATTGATCTGTGCATTTCTATATTTTCTTTTATTTTAGAACGATTTGTTTGCTGTTTGCAAAGGGTAAGTATTCATTTGGTAGAACTTTTTCTGTTCTACAAAACTATGCTAATCGTATTTTTGAGTTATTTAATTTTTTATTAGTTTTGCGGCTTAGAATTGGAATACCGAGGAGGCAAAAATCAACATTTTCGACACCTGCTCTTCTTTGTTTTTCATTGAGCTCAGAAAACCGCCGAAGTGGCTCGGGACATTTGCGACGTGTATGGAGAAGGTATCATAGGCGAGTCTACAGCAAGTCAAGGAAAAAACAAAGAAAGTCGCCTCTAAAGTGCTTCTCGGCATCTCGCCCGCCATCGAGCAACACGCGGTTACAAACAGCGCTTTTTATACCGAGTCGTCACGGGAGATGAGAAATAATGCCGTTATATCAATATGAAGTAAAGAAAAGAGTGAGTGGCTACAGGAGATACGTGAAATCCGAGAGTTAATTCGAATCTTCATCCAAAGAAGATCACGATATGTGTTTGGTGGGATTGAGAAGGCATGGTACACTGGTAAATGCTCGAAAATTATGCGATGATCAACAAGAAGCTCTACATTGCTCAGCTACACCGCGTGAATGAGGCTATTTGAGTGAAAAGACTTGATTGACATGGTCAAACCAGGGTACACAGGGTACACTCTTGGAGTTTTCTTTCAAATGCCGGTATACTTCAGTTTATCTTGTCGTCTAGTACAATACAATTTTGAAGTTTTTTTTAAATTTAATTACTTTAGTGATATCATCCATGGGTAGATGTAATAAGCTATTGAAATTGCAATTTCCGCACTTATATTTGAGTTTTCCCCCCGTAAACATGGGTTCAAGTGCTGGCAAATAGGGAGAACGCTTTCATTAAGGTGTCCTTGCATTCGTGGCAGGTGCATTAAAACGTAAAAAAATTTCCTTTTTAATCAAAATATTAGTTTTTAAGAAAATCCTGATTTTAGACATGGCTTTTTGTCTGGGAACTGAGTTGTGATAGAAAATTATTCTTTGTGTATTTTTATATAAAATCAAAAGTAGGAAATTTGTTGAGTAGTGTAATTTGAATTAGAATTTGAATAAATACATTTCTAAAGTAGTATTTAGTAAATACTCAAACTAACAAGCTGCTATTTGGTTTTTTTTTAGTAACGCTGTAGGAAATGATAGTTCCATATGTTGTCTAACACATTTTGCAGTTATTTTCCATACTTCTTAGATACACGCAAGGAATCCGTTTTTGGTATGAAAATATACAAGTGAAAAAATGTGTACATAGTTTCCAGTTGAGTACTGATAGCCAAAATCTTTTTCTGATCCCTCTAGTTGCCCCACTCATACCACGATCTCATCGCTTATACGAGTACCATGATCGATGAGTAATCAGTAATTTTTGATAATTGAGTTCATCTTATTTCCAACTTTTTGTTTATGCTACGACGCCCATTACCCTACTGAGGTAATTTGGTTTATTCGTAAATTAATTTCATGTATCTATCGCATAGCAAAATAAATATTAATTAAAGCGAACCTTGACCCTACAAAAGTTCATGCCAACAACCGGACTGTCTTCCCTTCCAAAACGAGCTGTATCAACATTACTACAAAAAAAAAACATACATACATACATTTGTGTGTTACAAACATCAATACGCTGCCAGTTATTGAACTGCTACAAAAACCACAAAAATCGATCATTAAATTAGAAAAGGCCAACAAAAAACAAAACGATCGCTACAGCGGAAAGGCGATCAGCTCACGTGATCGGAAGTCATCAAGATGGCTAGTATTTTTTGTACACAACAATTAGCATGACAAAAGCAAAAAGATTGAAACTAAGTATCTTAAAAGTAAAACAAATGAAAAGACAAAAGTATTTACAAAGAATTTTACGAAAAAAATCACACTTTTCCGAAAAACAATGCCAACGAAAGTCGAGTTACAAAGTGATCACACATGACTCGGCTTTTGCAGCACCAAAATAGGCAGGTGAATATAATAAAAATGATCTTCATTGCTGTCTGTAACAACAAAACAACAGCAAACCTACCATCATTAATGTGAGTAGCAATGAACGCTGCCACGCTCAGCTCCCAACCCCGCTCGACTCCGCAACATAATGACAATTCATTTATATGTAGTTGCTTATTAGAATGTATTGAATGATGCAGGTGAATGGGGAAAATCGATCAGGTCTACAACTGAGAATGTTAAAAAAAAAATGTTGTATTTTTCTGTAACAAAAATAACAACTGAACTTCAGCTCAGTGAACGCGTTACACCACATGCAAGCGCGCTTTGATTTTGTTGCCCATTTTATGCGCCACCATTTTCTGGTAATCAAAGCAAGACAAATTTCCAGCTTGCTAGGCGCCAGCAAACGCCTGTTTTTATAATAAAATTTGACTGCTACTGACATCCGATCAGTGATCTGGGCGAACGAGTTCTGTGTGTTGCTTTGATCGGCGGTAGCTCGATTGCTGTGCAACGATGGTGGTTGAATGTTTGTCATTTCAGGTCAAACGATTGATTTGTGGTCGAAAGACTTGTACTCACAGTTAGTGGTAGTGTTGGACAAGTAAGCGAGTGTCGACGATCTTGAGCTGATCATTTTGTGGTGGAGCTGAACATGACGTATTGGCGTGTTGGTGGCACGCTTCCACTTATCATTCTTCTTTTGTATAAATGTATTTTGTAATTGACTTACTCACTAGTTATTGGCGCCCACTGCTTTAATTATGAATGGTGTATTATATTCCATTTTTTTCCTTTTTCTTGTATGAGGTTAGTGGCTGCGCGCTCACGACAGTTAATTAAAAATTATGACAATGATCGAGATGAAAATGTGTAGATAAAATGATGAAGATGCGCACTGACAATTCGACACTAACCAAGTGACTGTTAGTAGTAGATTTCATTTCGTTTCATTTGAATTCAATTCGATTCAATTCAATTTCATACGGTCAGTCAACGATCAGTCATGCAATTTTTGACATTTGATCGGTATTTGATCGTAGATCTCAATTCGATGTGCGCAGGCACTACAATGGCCGATGTGTGCATTATTAATTTGAGATAGATACTCGTATATGATGATATTTGAAAGGAATTTGAATAAATAAATATGTGAGTAAATGTACATGTGTTTGTCTGAACGTATCACGCATATGGGTTGACTTGTGCAGTGGAGAATTTAGTGTGAAATTGAAGCGAGTCAGTGATGAATTGGAAATGTCTATAGGCAAGGATGATGTTGTACGCGTATTGAACGTAGGAGGGTCAATTACAAATATTTTCAAAAGTTGATTATTAAAATTGCAAGCGTGTTAGTTGGAGAGTGGGAGGATGGTTTGTGGACATGGGGTGGAGTGGAATTAATTGAGAGCTGCAGATGTGTTAATTGAATATGGATTAAGTGATGAGTTGTCAAGAGTTATTTGAATACAAGAGAAATATTCAGATGTATTGTATTAATGAGATAAAATTGTCTAAACCAAAAAATAAAAACAAAAAAAAAAAAAAATACCGACCAGGAGTTCCAATGAAATTATAACAATGCCATAAGAATTTTTAAATTTTACTAAAAATACGGCCGCCGTACCCAAATGGATTGGTGCGTGACTACCATTCGCGAGTGCATAGGCTCGAATCTCCGTGCATGAAACACCAAAATGATAGAAGAAGTTTGTTTCTAAAGTCGTTCACCCAAATTTAGCGGTAGGTCATATCAAAACTCCGAGAGTATTTTCGCAATAAAAAAGTTCCTCATGAAAAATACTTGCCGTGTGGAGTTGGCTTAAAACTGTAGGTCTCTCCATTTGCGGAAAACATCAAGACTCTTAATTCATTACCTTATGTGTCCAAAAAATGTATAGAAGTAGGCTAATTTAAATTACTTTAAACTAAAAAAAAATAATATAAACATTTAATTTCACGTACTCTGAAGACTAGGTTTCAAAAATTAATCAGTTGTGCTATGTTGTCAATTTCCGTGACCTTGCGATATTTTAATATACATATTTAGGCGTGTGGTGGTGTAAATTATAACCAAAGGCTAATGGTATAGCCAACGATTTAGTGACAAATTTGTGCCTTTTTATTAATAAATCTCCGAAACTGGCTTTGTAAGACAGACTGATTACAAATCGTAGGATTTGCTGAACATGACTGCATTTTAAATTTAAATAGGACGTAATAATTTAATCGCTAATATTTATAATATTTCAATACAGTAGATTCTGTTTTTATGCGGTTTTGAAATAGTGCGGTTTAAAAAAAAAAATAAAAAATGCATGTCGACCTATCGGGAATTGTACATATAAACAAGATTCTAAACCAGCTAAGCAAAAACTCATCGCAGATTACATCAAAAATGCTAACCCTACAAGTATGGAACCGCCTGCATCACCATCCAGATCAGACGTGTATTTTACACCAAATCCTAAACGAATGCGCAAAATCGGGTATTGTCTGATTCTATTTCTGACGATGTAAATTTATTTTTCGATTCTAACGTTTCTTAAATAAAGATATAATTTTCAAAAATACAATTTTTTATTTATGCGATTTTATTTAATTATTTCAGATTCATGCGGTTCTTAGCACTTTTGAAACATATCTATAGTTTTACTATAGAACTGGTAGCTTCTTTTATGCTGTTTTTTTATGTATATTAGTTTCTTGCGGAATGTATATACCGCATAAAAACAGAATCTACTGTACTGAAAACGATTATGCTATGTTGCCAATTTTCGTCTCGTTAAGCGTTTTTTTTTTTAAGCGGACTTAATCGAAACATGGGATGAATTACAACAAAAGACAAATGGTGTATCCAACGATTTAGTGCCAAATGTGTGCCTTTTTGTTAAAAAATCTCCGAAATAGGTTTTGCAAATCGCATAAATTTCAAATTTTAGGATTTGTCGACCATCCCTCTATTTTTAATTTCAAAACTCAAAACGATTATGCTCTGTTGCCAATTTTCGTAACCTTGCAATATTTTTTTAATAAGCATACTTAAACGGATGATGACATGAATTAGTTGCAAAGGAATTATTAAAATTGGGCTCCCTCAGCGGCTTAAACACTTTAGTGGCAAAGTTCTAAAATTAATAATGCAACAAGGCAAGCAATGCTCTTAAATGAGTGAAGCTGCTAGAAGTAAGAATTTAGTTGAAGATTTTATAACTCTACTACTAGGACTAAAACATTTACTATATATTTTAACTGTTTCCATCTCCTATCTGCTTTTTGCATTCATAATTTCTTCATCATTTCCGAAAATTCATTCAGTACTCCCCTAAAATGGTTAAAAGTAATCAGCCTAATGAGCTGTGTATTTATATTGCAACCACAGCACAGCGTGCGCTAGGTAAAAAAAGGAAAATGCAAGCGAAATTTATCAGCTTAAGTGCCTCGAAAAATTACGCTTATAACAAAAGGCAATGCATCGGGTATAGAAATTGAAAATTCGAAAAGGGAGCGAGTGTGAATTTGTAGCGGTAGCGCACCGCTGCATTCATACAGAGTTGAATGAAAGAGAATACAAGGGCGGCGGATTTTATTTCTCTTAAGTGGGGGTAGAAATTGTATTAGTGCTAAGGTATTAAAAAATATTTTTACTTTATATTTAAAAGATTTTAATTTTTTACGCAAGGTTTGAGACATTTATCGGAAGTTTTATGTAAACTAAGCATTACGGCCATATTTTCTTTTACTTACGTGGCATATTTCACAACTTTTTTTTAATGGTTGGTTTTGGTGTTACATACCTGCAATGGAAAATAAGAATTGGTTGGATGTGCAGCTGATTTTAAATATTTTAAATTTAAAATTGTGTTTATTTATAAATAAAATAATAATGAATAATATTTATAATTTAAAAAAATTATATATAAAAGAATAAATAACTAATGAATAAATAAAAGTTGAAAATTAAAAAAAAAATATTTTAAATATTAAAAAATATTTAAACAAATTTTGGCGTTTCTTCAAGAAATTTTTTAATAGTTTTTTTTAATCCTTATACATGCTTTGATTAAAAATAAACCCAAAAAGAAAAAATTGATGAAAAAGAAAAAATTGATGAAAAATTTACATACAAATTTTAAGGAAAGAAACATGTTCGGACGAACTGCTTTTTAATTTTAAGAAAGAATTTAACCAAAAAAAACAAAGTTATACAAAATTTGGTTAAAAAACTTTTATTGAAAATAAAATATTAAAGAAAGGAAAGAGTTCGAAAGAGTTTTTTGTAAAATTAAAAAAAAAATTGATCATAAAAAAAGATGTATGAAATTTAGATAAAAATTTAAAGGAATTTTTTTATTAATTGTTTAAAAAGCAATTTTTATTCACTAAGAACAAATTTTGAGATAAATTTAATAAATTAAATTTATGGAAAGAAAACAGTTCCAAAAAACTTTCTTTTCGAATTTTAAGAAAAAAATTTGAGCACAAAAAAGGCGTAAGAAATTTAAATAAAAATTGAAAGTATTTTTTTTTCTGATATTTTAAAAAGTGTTTTTAATCCCTAAGTAAAAATTTTAAAATTTTTTGATGAATCAAATAGTAATTAAAAAAAAATTACAAAAAAGTTTAACGAAATTTTCATAAAAAAATTTTAAGGAAAGAAATAAGTTCAAACAATTATTTTTAATTTTAAGAAACAAATTAAACGCAAGAAAAAAGTTATAAAAAATTTAGTTAAAAATTTAAAGGAATGTTTTTTAAATTGCTTAAAAAGCATTTTTATTCACTAAATAAATATAAAAGAAATTTGTTCAAAACAAGGCACAGAATTTGTTTTGTAAGAAATTTATTTTACTTTAAAAAGTTTAAGAAATAAAAAAAGTTCAAAGGATTTTCTTTAATTTTAAGAAAATATTTGAACACAAAAAAGAAAAGTTTTAAAAACTCAGCTTATATTATATATTGAATGGATTTTTTTTATAATTACTTAAGAAGCTTTTTTATTCACTATATAAATATAAAAGATATTTGCTTAACACAAATCTTTACAATTTTTTTTGAACAAAATTATTTTTTTATAATTTTTGTTTGAACAAAATAGTTTTTTTATAATTTTTGTTTCAACAAAATTGTTTTTGTAAAAAATTATTTTTATAATTTTTGTTAACAAAATAATTTTTTCATAAGTTTTTTTAAGAAAGTTCGTTTATAATATTTTTTTTAAACAAAATATTTTTTTTTAACAAAACAATTTGTTTGTAATTTTTTGAACAAAATAATTTTTTTATAAGTTTGTTTTTTAAATTATTACTTTTATAATTTTTTTAATAGTTCCTTCTTCTTTACTTCAAAGGTGTTCTTAATTCAAGTAAAAAAATTAAAAACTTCCATTAAGCTTATTAGCCCCTCTATAAGGTGTACTTTTTACGCCACCGCTGTCACATTGTTCACTTCATTGTTTTGGATCGAATGCCAAATACTCAAAAATTCATGAAATTGAACAGCAACAAATGGGAGTGAAAATAGAAAGTACAGACAATAATTTGAGAGGATAAATATTGCACCAGGAAAAATATGAAAAAAACCTCAAATAATAGCCCAAAGTGATGGCAAAAATAACCAACAACAAATACAACGGAAAATTTGCATTGTAAATAGGTAAAAGGCACAAAATGTCATTGAAAAGCAACAACAAATAAGTAATATTCATTGCCATTATTCGAGCTTTTTTGTCATTTGAATAATTTGCCAGGCTGCTGTTGAAAAAATCGCGATTGGTGAAAAGTAATTAGGTTGCAGGGATGAGGTTACAAATAGACAGGTACAGAAGGTACATACAGATACTTAGCTAAATGAAGCTGAAAGTGAGGTAAGATTATAAAAGGACAAGGCTGGTGATAGAGTTGAAAAGTATAAAAAGCAGGGCTGCTGGAGCGCTTTGTTCTAAACTTCAGAATCCACTTATCATTTATTACTAACGGAAATCTCAATTTATAGAGAGATGTAAAATATTTAAAAATTAGCGGTGAATTATGGTGAAAAAATAAACTTTTACGCAATTATATAAGTATTTAAGCCAGTGCATTTACTTAAGTGTCCACATTTCAAAGTTGGCCCAAGACAATGGGACAATAGTCTGAAACCGTGACATGCACCAGAATGGCAACATCTGGCAGTCCGAGTAGGAAAAGAGAAAAGCTTGGTGAAACAGCTTAGGGAGGATAGCTTTGATTGGAAACTACTGCTTGTTGTAAAATCAATTTTATCATATTTGATCTTTTCTGCTAGCAGAAAGCTTGAACACTACGAAAAACTTGAAAAAGGTGCCAGGGTTATGAATCGGTTTTCTTACGAAAAAAGTAGGTATGTGTTGGTAATATGCGACTGTTTGGACGAGTATGTGAGTGTGTGTGAAATTATCGTGAAAAATTCACCCAGTCCCCGGGTTTTATTTGCCAAACCTTGTAAATCTATCATAAATAGGCAGAATCCGCTACTGAGCTGACGCAATAATGATGAATTTGTTTTCATTTTATTGTTATATTATTTTTCATTTTTTTACTGTTGTTGTTTTTGGTGATGTTGTGGCATCATAAAGACTTCCCAATGTTTGGGGAAAGCTGCTGAGGTTACTGTTCTTGTCTGGACTTAAATCCGTGTTGTTCCTATATCGTAAATTTTTCTGAGAAGCAAAACTTAATGATAGAAAAATGGAGAGATAAAGAGAGAGAGAGCGTTTGTTTAAACCATGGCGCTTAATGGCATTTGCAATATTAATAAGTCTTCCGATAGGTGATTAATTTTGCACCACCTTGTATTTCGTTATCGCTCATATTTTTGAAAGAAGTTTAAATAAATTCTTACATGAAAAGTAATTTTTGTTTGAGAAATAGTTTTATGAAACAAAACAAAAAATAAATCGGTATCGCAACGGACTAATTATGTTGGGCCCTTTGTGTATTTCATCACATTGAAGATTTGAGAGGAATTTTATATTTTCTTCAAGTTCTAAGGCCAACTATTTTATTGTTTTAATTTTGCTCATATTTACGTCTTGTTATTTTTGTCTAATTTTTATTTTTAATTTTTTTTCCTTAAATCTTTTATTTCAATATTTTTCTTGCTTTTGCAAAATATTGCTTTAATTGCATTTTGAATTTCAATTAACTTTTCCATTTTTTAATAATTTTTTACTTTTCTCATACGTCTCCACATTTTTTCCAATTTTTTGCACTCAATACCTTCCGTTCACGAATATCCTGTTGCAGGACACTCAGCGCTAGATAAGTCAACATAGAGAGATAGAAAATGCGTGGAGAACGAGTAAACGTTTTGGGCCATTAACAAGCGCAACTGCTAACTGTTGCTAGAAAATAAAAAAAATTCAATCAGTCTTGCTACTAAGGACAAGAGTGTGCTTGTGTGGGTGCCAGCCAGCGCACACCAGCCGTTTTATTCACAACGATTTTTATTGCAAAAATAGCATTTAATGGATTTGCAAATGCATTCAAAGGCAGTCATTATGTGGTATCTGTTGTGGGTGGCACATACACAAAGGAATAGGGAATTTTCAACAGACACGCGTACATACATATTTATATACATATATTTAGTTGCTTATAGAAGTTTTGAAATGAAGGGTTGGAGAGTTGAAGAGCAGTGTGATATGATGATGAGTTATATGGTATGATTTTTTTAGAGCATACGAATATGTGGCTATAAAGTAGCAAATGGTTTGAGTTGGTTGGTTTTCGTTTTTTGTTTTGTGTTTACACTAGTAGTCAGGGGAATGAGAGCAAGAGTAGGTAGTGAAGCATCGGTAAAATGAGAGAGTTCGTAGTTCGTGTTTTTCTTGTGTTTGTTTTTTTATTTGTTTTGTTGGGTGGTGGGTGCTAAAGAAATCGCACTTAAGCATAAGCGTTATTGCAAATCGCAGACAAATACATGCATAGGTGCATCAAAACGCACCTGCTACAAGTGAGCGAGTGAAAACCTAAGTTGTGGTGGCGAACTGTCTGAAGTATGCAGCAATGCATAGAAGTAGAAATATTTGGAAAGGGTTAAAGTGCAAGTGAAAATAAGCAATGCCGGGTGCGGAACGAGCGAGCAATGTGAGGTGAAGGGACTAAAAGCGTAAAACGCTCGAAGCAAGTGATAATGATACAGGCCACAGGCGAAAAAATATTAGCAAAATATACATATGTACTCGTATCTGCACATTTTTCCCCCTTTCTGTACCCATCGCTTTCGCACTCCTTTTAACTGCCTTCATGCACTCCTTCCCTTCTCACTCACTGACACCCTCGCTTTTCAATGGCTCATTCGAGGGCGTTGCGTTTTTTTCTTTCTTCTTAGCACTGCAATAAGCAATCATTCAATGTACTTCTACAACTACAAAAGCATGTAAACTCTTGCTAAGTACACATGCACCTGACTGACTTGCTATCTTTATGTCTGTCTAAGCATCTTCCTATTTCTTTATATTTTTTCTACACATTCATCTCGTCTCTGCATTTCCAAACACTTTGGTATTATTCCTTAAAAGCTTTTGCATTCAAATGTACAAAGTATATAGAATATTCTTATTTTTACTGCTTATCGGTGTGTGTGTGTGTGTGCGTGTTACCATTGATATGCATTTGCGTGTGTGTGCACTTTATAGAAAATGTTTGCATTATAGAAATTAAAATTTGCATATGCTACGAGTGTGAATTTTTTTTGTGCAAAGTGTGTAGGTGTCTGACGATTTGAAGATTGAGTGAAGGTAGCGGATGGATTGGTAGGGATGAGCACGATTTTTTTGTTTTATTTGAAATACACTTGATTACTTTTCTAAATGTAAACTAGAATTAGGAGTGAGTCGGAAAGTATCAACGACTTTTAGTTCGTCATACTAGGGTCCATCAGTTCGGCTAGAATCTATGCAAAAAAATTTAAGAATTTTTTCTTAAGAAATTTTCGCAGGTTCTCTCTGTTCGCTCTTAGAATAAATGTTTATGACCCATCAATCGTTCTAAGTTTGCTATACGTAGAGTAAAGCTTGTGATAATACTTGTAGTTAAACCGCTCATACAGACGATTTGGGGTTAACAATCGTCTTCTTCTTTCTGAAGTTGGCCTTTCTGACTGTATGTCCATTCTGTCAGAGAGTAGGGCGCTATAAGGATCTTCTTTGAAATCATTTTTTGTTTACGCGTTGAACGAACAATTTTGATGTTTTCCTAATGCTTTAATTCTCATTCTAGCATCTTTGATTTTTCGGAGCACCTTTGATTTTGATTTTCGAAGAGCGCCTGGCTGTTTTTAGCGACAGCTACTACTAGCTCAGTAGATATCGTAACCGAATCGGTTTGGGCATAACTAACTATTCGGTGTTAGCTGGGTTCAAGCCCAACAACAACAAAATTATAGAAAATATTTTTCTAATAGCGGCCGCGCCTCAGCAGGTAAAGACCAGACTTCGGATAGTATTTCTGGATTGAAAAGGATTGACTTAAAAAATCATTTGTCGTTCTAAGATAGCAATAAGCTGTAGATCCCTCTATTTTTGAAAATGATTATGATTTACCCAACAAACGGCTGTAAGCGCCAATACAAAAAAAAAAAAATCATAAAAATTAATATAACAAAATATTTAAGTTTCTCCAGACATTTTTGCACTCTAATCAGGAAAAAATTCATTAGAATTAGAATTAGTAACACTGTTGCTTCTATGGTCAAAGATTGAGAAGACTTGAGTCGAAAAACTTAGTAAAAAGGAAAAGTTCACGCATGGTTTTCCTAACCAAATTACAGTGAAAGGACTGATGTTGCGTTCATTTGCTCTCTGTAAGCAGCTTTCAACTAATCCATCATTTAAGCGCCACCATCACCATTAAAATCACTCTTTATGTGAATAAATAAATTGAACTACTTAAAAGTAGTAGCGTCGCTCACTATTTGTATATGTGTGTGTTAGGCATCCGGTACATTTTCAATATGACTTCCGGTACTACTTTTAACTTGTATCTCACTATGAAGGCAGAAGCATTGCATAAAAGAATCTAAAACAAAACATAAAAAAAATGCTCGAAAATCGTTCGACAAATTGAATCAGAAAGCAGACACACACACACACAGGTGCACGCAAGTATAGACAGTAGTGGTGTGTGCTTTGTTAAATTACAAAGTAATTATGCTGCTGCCTTACAATTTTTGTTGCAGTAAATGTCTGTAGCTGCAGTATTATTGGCCGGCAGCAATGCTGCAAGTCAATACGTTAGTTTATATGCATTTTTTTAAACCTTTCCGTATAGTAAAATTTATGTAAATATTGAATACGTATGTATAAGCACACTTTTAATGAAAAAAAAGTTGCAAATTATTGCTATCATTATTGGCGGTTTCGCTTCCCTTTTGCTTCATTTTTCCTATATACATACATACATTATCGTATATACACAGATTCGTATTCAGTTTCCCCCAATCGCTTCACATTTTGTATTGAATATTAATTGTTCTATGTCGCTTACAACTGCATATGCACATACATCAAACGCCGATTAGTCATTGTGTCTGACTTTTTCCGATGTTATTTGAAGTGTTAATGCATTCACTCAAGCGTATTAAAATCATACAAATAAGTGGTTATTATACTAAAAATATTTTTTAAATCTATGTTTTTTTTTATATATACCATTTCAGTTACACGCGCATTATTTGCCCTTTGTGGCTTTAAATTGTTTAAATTGTGGGTTTTTTCAACGCTGCGGTGTGGTTTCTATGTTTTCCATTTGATAATTTCAAATAACTCGCATTATGTTAATTCGATAAACATTTGGCAATAATTATTAAAATATTTGATAAATATGCCGAGTTGTGTTGAGTGTTGATAATTTCTGTGGCTTGTTTGGAAGAGTTTTGCGGTTGCCATTTGCTTTTGATAAGTGTTGTTTTTGTTTAATTTTTTTGTGTATTTTTTTGCTGCTTTGATAATGCATTTATGTAATAGCTAATGGGTAAACAATTATGACGGAAATATTGTGATTTTTCTATTAAAATTTAAACAAATTTCAAATTAATATTAAAATTAATACTTAATATTTAAAATTTATAAATTTTTGTGGAAAGTTTTTTAAAAGCGAATAAGCAGAAAATTGTATTTAAACATTTGTTTTGAAAATGTCTTTTGTCGAGTTACACTTTCATTTACTAGATTTAAGTGCATCCACCTTAAAAATAGTGAAGTTCAATTTTCGATTTCTTTTCTCGCTTTGATATAGCGTGCGCACTATTTTTCATACAGCCCCTTTCCGATCAAAATATCGGAAAAATTATATCGCCACACCTGCACTATTCTATATGAGCATATTTGGGCTTCTCTATCTTTAATACATTTTAGAAAAGGGTTTTTATAAAAAAAAATTCGTGCGCCATATCGCTACAACATATCTTATTTTCATAGTGACCCCTATTGCCCGTTGGAATGATGGTGAAGAGCATAACATACCACATCCAATATTTGAACTGACTACTTTCCCGCTTGATTAAACGTTGACCAATACTGAAAACATATTTCTAGCTCGATTTGGTTTTTTCAGAGCAACTCTGTCTTATGAAGCTAAAGAAAAGAAGCGTGAAAGGGTAATTACTACACTCAACCATAGAGTAAAAGAATTAGCGCAGACAGTTCTAAGTTTTAGCAGTCGGATCGCGAGCTCCACTACTTACTCCACCCTTTGGCAGGTATATCAATGGGGATAAACAAACCTGCAATTGGGGCATATATGTTTTCTTAAATTGTGGGCTGACCTTTTCCTTTTGAGAGGGAATAAATAATGGACATAAAATGCAGCACTAATTGGCGTAGCTGAAGTTTGCTGCTGTAACATAACATAACATAACCTAACATAATATAATATAATATAACATAACATAACATAACATAACATAACATAACATAACATAACATAACATAACATAATATAACATAACCTAACATAACATAGCATAACATAACATAACATAACATAACATAACATAACATAACATAACATAACATAACATAACATAACATAACATAACATAACATAACATAACATAACATAACATAACATAACATAACATAACATAACATAACATAACATAACATAACATAACATAACATAACATAACATAACATAACATAACATAACATAACATAACATAACATAACATAACATAACATAACATAACACAACATAACATAACATAACATAACAACATAACATAACATAACATAACATAACAACATAACATAACATAACATAACATAACATAACATAACATAACATAACATAACATAACATAACATAACATAACATAACATAACATAACATAACATAACATAACATAACATAACATAACATAACATAACATAACATAACATAACATAACATAACATAACATAACATAACATAACATAACATAACATAACATAACATAACATAACATAACATAACATAACATAACATAACATAACATAACATAACATAACATAACATAACATAACATAACATAACATAACATAACATAACATAACATTACATAACACTACATAACATAACATAACATAACGAAAATAATGAGATATGTATGTTTGTATAGAGCATAAGTAGATCCTGAGAAAACGCTCAAATTCAGTAGAAGCCTCCAATTATAGGTAGCGGGCGGCTGCTTGGAAAAGCACTTGTGTGCCATCGGTATACACGTACAAGCAACATTACGCCGGGAGCACACAATGACATCAGTATCTCAAAAAAAAAGTCCGAGCAATTCCACAAAACATCACGAATTTTAATAAAGTTATGTATATTCGCCCAGCAAAAGAAAGTTTTGAACCATTTAAAGTATTGTCAGTGCACTCAAATGAACACAGAGGCGTCTTCTGCAGTTATTAGAACATTTTTGCTCGCTAAAATCAATCGAAACACACAGATGCACATTTTCGAAAATCTCTGCAAAATCACAGCAAGTCACTTGCGTCATGTGCGCACTTGCTCAAACGAAATTTACATATTTTTTTTATGTATAATATTTCTGTTTCAATATTATTTTCATACTTGCATCTTCATACTCGTATCTCACTTACTCATTCTCATATCTACAACTAATGGTGCTTCTGGTGCTTAGAAAAGTCAGTGTAACATTCAAACGTGCAGCTCATAAATCATTTAAAGTGTCAGCGGATATAGAACACTTTACAAAAACCAACTACTTTGGTATGAAAACAAATACCATTAAAGAAAAAGGCTCTGCACTATGCGCCTCACTTTCCCCTACCTCAATTCACCCCCGCTACCCCAGCCAGCGCAACCAACCGCTTGCGGCTCCAGCATTTTGCAATACGATTTCTGTTGCATTTCCACGAAATACTTTGCAGTACAGAGTGTGAAAAAATCAATTTTTAGTGTGGCGCACATTAAAGTGTGGCTGACAACTAAAACAACAACAAATAACGTTGCACTAAAACAACAGCAGTAAAACGTCAAATAATAAACAGTTGGCAAAAGGCGAAGAAGTAAAAAGCGAAAAAACAATAGAAAATATTTTTGCAAACAAAAATTTTGCATTTTCAAACTGTTGATCAGCTTTGCAAAATCATTGATGATGATGAGTCGCACGAGTGTTGGAGACTGTGGGGATGGCTGACTGACTATCACTGTGCGCCAACGTACATTTATTAGCTGCAGTTGAGCTGGTGAAGCTGTGGCAAGGCATGCGGGTGTTTGTTTGTTTTCATTTGTTTTCATTTGCTTTCGATTGTTTTTTTTTTGTTTTTGTTTTACGCTACTGCGCGAATTGTTGTCGCATATTTTATGAACATATGTAACAAATAAATTTCTGTCTAAACAAATAAACAAATTGTGCGAGTATGTCTGTTACAATGTCTGTCGCAAAATGTGACAAACATCGTATCGAACGCACTAAAATTCTTCGCCAAATGATTTGCAGTGCACTTGCATGCATATAAACTCACACACACTAGCACACATGCAAGCGCCAGTAAACGCCAATTGCAAGTGAGAGGGTAAATTTTTGCATTTTAACTAGGCTGATGTGTAGAGGAGAGTAGGGGAGAGGCGAGTAGGAGGCGGTATGTAAGTGGAGGCAAGCGAGTACATGCGAGGTGTGGCTATTAAATAAGGAGGATGCTGTCAAATGTTTTATTTTAATTTGACGATTGGAAGAAATTGATTAATACCTTGGCGAAAAATTTTGTTGAAAATGAATGAGAATTTTGAGCCACTTGAAACTTGCACCTTATTGTGATGTTGATTATTTGCAATCGCGCCGTTCACTGAGCGCACAGTGCTACTTCCATTGGTTTCGGTTTTCAGATTTTGCCTTCGCTTGTGTCCGTGTCAGATTTTCGTCTATACGAACGTCGTTGGACGTCCTCTATTTCGTTCTCTCTGTGGATTTCATTCTAAAGGAGCTTTAAAGGCTTTGTGCGGTTCTTTGGTTCTTCTTCTACATCAACACTAGACTCACTATTTAATAGCCACACCTCGTATAAATACAAACACCTACATATACAGAAAAAGCAATACCTCACTTAACCCTAAGCAAATGAGCAGCAGACAGTCGAGATCGAAATCGTCTACTTTTCATTCTTTTTCTTTTCCTCCTTTTTCTTTTCTTCCTTTTCAACTGGCCCGCATGTGTTGCAGATTTGTTATAGCCATCATGCAACACTGTCTGATCGCTCGTATGCAAGGCATAACGCAGCTAATAGATTATTAGAAATTTGTTATAAAATGTTGAGTTGTGGCGGCTGTGTTCGATTTGCTAGCAGCCACCAAATTGGCGTAGCAAAAAAGTCAAAACGAAAAGAAATGCTCTTCTCGTTGCATGCAGACAGGTCTACTCTATTTGTGGCCAAATGTGACCACTAAGTGTAGCAAGTACTAATCTACCGCAGCGTCTGCTTCGCCTCATGAAGTCAACTACCAAATGTGCTTCCCTAATGATTTCTCACTTATTTTTGGCAAATCATTTTTCAATTTGTTCGCAACTTTCCAACTTTTTTCCACGAATTACGATATTTTTTTCAAATTGTGAAAAATTGCAGACAAAATTAAGGCAGATTAACATAAAGTTGTATGATATTAATAATGATATTTTTTCTAGGATTTTTGTGAATATTTTTTGTGTTTTTTTATGCTTTCTTCATTAAGCGCAGAAAAGTTGCTTTGCCTTAGGCAAATCATAATTCGATAAAAAATCGCATGTGCTGGTGTGCGATGAAAAATGTGTAGACAAAATATGCGCGTCGTGGTGCATTTATTTTTCTCCGAGGCGTTGCAAAATATGCGAATTTTGGGTGGGAAATGAAGTGTGTAGTTGATTTTTTGATACGATAAAGGTTGGTGGAGGTCTACGTAAATGTATTTAGTACTCGATTTTAAATTAATTTTTTTATAGTATAATTTTATAATAATTATTGGCAGCGTTTTTGGGCGAAAAAATTACTTGTAAGTGAAACCGAACCAAAATAGTGGAATGGAATGTTCTCTAAGCAAATTCTAAAACTTATGCTGAGAAATTAAGACACGGAACTTTTTTAGAAAAAAAAAATATTAAAATGAAATAAAGGTGGTTTTAAAAATAAAATCTGATATCCGATTTAATACTTGAAAACAAAAAATGTATGTAGAATAAGATGGGAAAGAATTTTTTGTTGAAATTTTCTTTAATTACACTGGTTTACAGCCAAAATGCACCAGAGACGCCGTTATGAAATTCCTATGTAAAATCACCGTCTGATTCCGAAAATCAAGGTTATTTTTTATTCTATGGTAACGTTTTCGAGATATTTACGAATTACCGTTATTTCAAAAAAAAAAAAAATTCGGCCCACTTAATCATATATATCTCGAAAACGAATTGAGGGATTCCAAAACCGTTTAAAGCTTTTAAAAGGTAATAAAATTTGCTATAAACTGTGTGTAAAACACTTTTTGCTAGGCCCTGCAGATTCAAAGATAACGAACTATCATAACGGATTTTTTAAATTTTTTTTGTAAAAATATAAAAGAAATTGTACTTTGAGAGAAAGGATCTTTAAAACCTTTTATTTTTTCGTATATTTTTTGTTTTCACTCTAAGCTCTGTTTTCTTACAAAAAAAATAAACTTTGATTCAACAAAATCGATGAACTAATACAAAAGTTACAAATATTCAAGTAAATATATCCATATAGTAAAACTTAAGTACCCTACAAATAATAGCATATGTACATATGATTCTGTCTTAACTCTATGATCTTATTTTATAATTGAAAAAGTTATGTGTCTTGTTTTGACGTTTATTTATATAAGGATCGGTTTCTCTTATGAGAAACCCATCATAGCGACATCCCAGAATCCTTGATACCGACTTTCAATCATTTTCATTTGCTGGTGAAACCTTTCGCCATGCTTGTCACTTTCGTCGCCAAGATTTTGCGGGAAAAAATTTAAATGGGAGTGCAGAAAATGAATTTTTAAAGACATATTTACTCCTGAAAGAAAATTAAAAAGGGAATTAGATAAATACATAAGTGACACATTAGCATATAATTTTCTTAGGCTGGATTAATCTTCCAATTCAGAACAAATTTTGGTCGTTCTTGTTTGTTCGAGGCAGGGCAATAAATTCAGATTAAGGGCTATATATTCTCATATAAATTTAAAAATTTGCTTTAAAATTTTTTGTTTAGTTTTAAAGTTAACTGAGAAAACGGTCTTATATGTGTTTTTTATTTACCCATTTCCACATAGTTTTTGATTAAATCGTTCACTATCAGCTCGAAGTTAGGACTTTTGTGTTTGCCTAAAAAAGAAGTAACGACATTTTCAAAAGAGTCCCACGCCGCTGCCTCCACTGGTGACAATAGTTCTTTGAAATGGGTATTGGCCATTATTTTCCTTATTTGCGGCCCCACAAAAATCCCTTCCTTTATTTTTGCTTCTGAAATCTGTGGAAAGATTGTTTTCAAATAATGAAAAGCTTCGTCTTCTTTGTCCAAAGCCTTGACAAAGTTTTTAATAAGGCCGAGCTTGATGTGGAGCGGAGGTAGAACTATTTTTTCCTTCTTTATAAGTGGTGAGTATTTTATGTTATCCACAACAACTTGAAAAGCGATTCGTTCTGGCCAATCCTTTATGATGTAGTGGTCTTGACGTGCTCGGCTATCCCATTTGCATAGAAAGCAACTGTATTTTGTGTATCCAGATTGTAGACCACATAGCATTCCAACGACTTTTAGATCGGCACATATTTTCCAATCATGTTCTTCGTATTTAATTAATTTAAGCAATTTTTGCATTGTCTCATATGTTTCCTTCGTATTTACTGCATGCGCGATCGGGATAGATGGCTTTTGGTTGCCAATATGCAATAATACGGCCTTTAAACTTAATATAATTTATTGCCGTCTATGAACAATCGCCACTCTTTTGAATCATATGGTTCACCAAACTGTTTAAATAGACCAGCAATGTTTTTGCAATAACAAACACTGTCCTTCTTCGTATAGTACTGGGAGAATTGTTCGTGACGAGTCCTATAATATGTTACTTTAACATCGGATGAAACAAATTTAAATTGTTGCATACGAGAGGCGTGTAGTTCGGCCTTTTCTTTTGACAATTCCAAATCCTTTATCCAATCATTGAGTTGTGTTTGTGACAAAGGGTTTCTTTCGTTTTCCGTTTGCAATCCAGTACAACATGATGCCGCGTAATCAGATACTGCTGTTGACAATGAAACTGGAGCCGGAACTAAAGTTAAATTTGATTCTGGCAATGTCGCTTCCGTTGAATTTAGTTCTGGTAATGACACTGTAGATACGCTCGCATAGGTTACTTTTCTTGACTTTCCAACCCCAAATACTTTTGTAGTACAAATATAGCAGTCCGTTGAATGGCAAGTTGGTTGCCTCCCCTTCATTGGTGTAATAAATTTCATATGTCGCCTAAATAGATAGTTTAAGAAATTAGTCAGATATGCATTAAAAGAGAGAAAACTCCTAATTTTTACGATGTACCTTTTGGTTCCGATTTCCGAAAATATCAATTTGACTCGACATGTGGTGCACACAGTATTCGGGGGCCATGGTTTTTCATTGTTTCTAGGCTCAATTCCATAACACTTATGGTATGCAAATTTCAAAGGATTTGAAAACACACGTCGCATCCTTTTAACGATAAATTCCCCGCAGATGAAACAGAACAAAACTGGATCATTTTTACACTCAAACTCTCGCGCCCTTTTATTCGTATTATATTTTTAAGTAAATGACGGATTATAAACTGTAATTATAAAGTGAACAGTATCCGGCGATCCTAGCAGAAATTATGAAGGAACGAGGCACATGTACTATTATTTATACCTATGTAAGTATAAATCAGCTAAAAATGCAAGCCTACCTATACAAAAAGGTTCCCTAGTTATACATAGAAAACACTACCTGCCTTAAACATATGAACTTGCTTGAAATGTATCTGTGTTTGAGATAACGACACTAACAATTTTTTGTATCTAATAACCCTTCCAAAATCTACCTGTGACTAACTGACATGCGAATACTAACACATATTACCAGTAGGGTACTTAAGTATTAAATGGATATATTTACTTGAATATTTGTAACTTTTGTATTAGTTCATCGATTTTGTTGAATCAAAGTTTATTTTTTTTGTAAGAAAACAGAGCTTAGAGTGAAAACAAAAAATATACGAAAAAATAAAAGGTTTTAAAGATCCTTTCTCTCAAAGTACAAATTTTTTTATATTTTTACAAACAAATTTTAAAAATCCGTTATGATAGTTCGTTATCTTTGAATCTGCAGGGCCTAGCAAAAAGTGTTTTACACACAGTTTATAGCAAATTTTTTTACCTTTTAAAAGCTTTAAACGGTTTTGGAATCCCTCAATTCGTTTTCGAGATATATATGATTAAGTGGGCCGAATTTTTTTTTTTTTTGAAATAACGGTAATTCGTAAATATCTCGAAAACGTTACCATAGAATAAAAAATAACCTTGATTTTCGGAATTAGACGGTGATTCTACATAGGAATTTCATAACGGCGTCTCTGGTGCAGAAAAAAAGTTGAAATTTTTGATCCAGTGTTATTTTTAAAAGCTTTCAGGTTTTGTTAAATTACAAATTGCGTTCTAGAAAAATTATTTTTGTAATTAATTTTTTTAAGTGTTAAAAGGCAGATGGACATTTTCAAAACAGGAAAAAGGCTGTTTAAAGCCAAATCGAAAATTTCCGTTACTTTTTAAAGAGTTAAAAGAAAATAAAAAAATACAACAAAGCAAACAAGAAACAACATAAGGAGAGAAGGAAGTGTTTTTAACTGAAATTTTATTATAAAAATAAATTGTAAATATTACATTATTCTATAAGAAAAATTTAACATAATAAATGTTTTTTATTGCGAGTTTTTTGATTAATTTGTGAATTTGAAGATTTTTAAAAAATAAGTTTTGAATCCAATATAAATTTAAAGCACGAAATTTTCTTTAGAAAAAAATTTGCAAAAACAGAAATGATTTTTGTTAAGAAAAAAAATATGTATAATAAATAAAATTAGAAAGGAAATAATTTTTTTTATGAACTTTCATCAATTTTTTTAAATATTTTTTGTTCAAATTTTTTTAAATCCGCGTTCTAAAAAAAATTATTTTTTTAATTACAAGTTTTTTAATAATTGTATGAATTTTTCGATATGTTAAAGGTTGAAACAAGTTGCGAGTTTAAATTGAAGAGTATTTTTTTAATCCAATGTAAATTTAAATTATGACATTTTCTTTAGAAAAAATTTACTAAAAACAAAGTAAAAAGGGTTTTTAAAAATTAAGCCTTATGGCTTCAACTGTTTTTTTTTTTGTAATATTAAAAAAATATAAAAGAAAATTAGGGGAGAAAGAATTCTTTTATTCAAGTTTTCTAAATTTTGTTTAAAATTATTTTTAAGTTTTATTCAATCAAAAATCTGTCTTCTAAAATTATCAATTTTTTTCACTGCAAAAGGGTTCTTTAGAAAGAAATTTGCTAAACATAAAGGGATTTTAAAAAATTAAAGGAGGTGAGAAAGAATTATTATATTGAATTTCTAGTTTATTTTTAATTTCTTCAAGTTTTATTTAATCAAAAATCTTCTAAAATTATGAATTTTTTCCATTACAAGTGTTTTTACTAAATTTATAAATTTTGTCAATATGTAAAATGCAGACAACTCCAAGGTGAAATTAAAGCACAAATGTGCACTAAATGCGAATTAATTTTTAATAAAAAAAAAATTAAGTAAAATTAGGAGGTAATGAACTTCTTTAATTCAAATTTTCTCAACTTTTTTGTAATGTTTGTCAAGTTTTCTTAAATCAGATATCAGCATTATAAAAAAATATATTTTTTTTAATGACAACATCTTTATTAAAATTATGAATTTGTTAATATGTAAATTGTAAGCGAGATTAAAAAAAGATTACAAGATTGCTTTTTAATCCAAGGTGAAAGTAAAGCACAAACTTTGTTTAGAAAAAAAATTGTAAAAAGGAAATAAAAAAATTGTTTTTGTTATAAACGAGTCCTATTTTTTTTGAAAAAAAAAAACACAATTAAAGTAAAAAAATAAATAAAAATAAAATTATTGTTTATTGAATAAAAAATAAATTTTTTTTTTTGAAATTTTCGCAAATAGTTTTTAAGTTTTATTAAATTAGATGTCTGCATAGTAAAAAAAATATTTATTTATTGTTTTATTAATTACAAGTTATTGACTAATGAAAAATTTGAAGGGAAAGAATTTTCTTCATTGAAATTTTCTCAAATTTTTGTTTGTAAAAACAAAATTCAGTTGCAACATTTTTCCTGTTTATTGCTCTCCCTCATTCATCAGCTTCACTGACATTTGCAGCAATAATGATTTTAAAAACTTCATTTGACAACTGAAGCTTCAATCAAAATGGATCAGCAAAAAGTTTCCCACACTTATGGCTATGCTACATACGAGTATGTATGTGCATGTGGCATTCACTCGTCTGCTGCACATTTTCCACGCTTGAATTTTAAATTTAATTTGTATGTCAGTGCATACATACTTATCTGTGTGCATTTGTTTGTTTGTATGTATGCATATACATATGTCTGTATACATGTAACTATGCACATATGTGGCTTCGTACTTATGTTGCCCACGAATTCGACACGCTACTGGCGATCAAACAAATTAAAATTTCATAAAGCTGATAAACATCTGCTGAGCATAAGGAGCGTTGAGGCATGTTTCCCCATCCCTACCCAATAGCTGGCTGCATGCAAAGGCTGTTTGTTTTCTTTGTCAAATCTTTAAAGTTGTCAATAAAGCTTTTTGTTTGCTCATCAATAGTTTAGAGGCATGCGGAGAACAGTTTTTTATATATTTATTACCGTTTTTTCAGCAATATTTGCATATGAATACAATGTTTAGTTAATAAACCATCAAAAAATCATAACAACAGATTTTGCTTACTACAAAAATTGATTTAAGAAAATAAATATTTGCATAAAAATATCTAAGCTCAATTTTTTGTATATACAAAACAAAAAGAAAAAAACGAACAAAACTTCACTCGCCGCCTTATAGTCATGCCTACAAAGTTGCCGTATTTTGTTAGACTCGTTAAAGGCGGCATTCTTGTTGTTGTCATAAAACGGGAAAAATATCAAAAATAATGTAGAAGTACATATATGTAAGTAGTTTCTAATATTTTTCTCTCTGCTTGAGTTCATCGATGGCCAACTGACTGACAGAGAGATGCCTCTTATATGCTAGCATATCTGAATATATCGTTCACTATAGTTCTTTTTTGTTTGTTTTTGCTTTTGATTGCGCCATACATTAGCTTTTCCCTAGCACCGAAGTAGGTGCCGTCGCCCTAAAACTTTCACTCAAAGGCCTAGAATTTATTACTATGTATCATCACTCTGCTGCTGCCGCTGCTATTCTCTTTGTTGTTAAATAGTGCCCCATAATATTGTTATTGTTTTTGTACTTAAATGACATCAATGGAAAAAACAAACATATGTAATTAACACAGCCTAAGTAGCGCAAAAGATAAACTTTAACTTCCCCCACATTTCAAACGCATACAATCTTTACCACACTGCCAAACTGCCTTCTTTGGTAGAGTGGAAAAATGTAGTGTTTTCATGCTCGTTGTCTGTTGTTTGTTTTGTTTTTTGTGTTTTCTTTCCTCACCAATGGCAATATCTTTTCCAGGCCAAGTGGCAAAAGCGCGCTCGCGCCATTTAAAAAATGCAAAACATTCTTGTGGATGCTGAAAATAAAAGCAGTGAACTTGGAAAAGAGTTTTTGCGGTGGTGGCCGACAGCTCGTAGACGTAGACAGTAAAGAGAGTTTATGTGTGTAGAAGGAGTGCGGCGAGGCGATTTTAAAGGCGCATATGAAGTCATTAAAAGTGGCAGGCAAAGTGATAAATTGTGTAAAAAATATGTTAGTGTATGAGAAGTTATAGATGTATGAGTGAATGCAACAAGCAGCCAAAGTGAAGAGCTTCGACACTGACGACTGATGGTAAGGCTAAGCTGAGTCGACAGAGTATTGAAAATAAAAAGCAACTAATAAAGATGAAAAATCAAGAACAAAAACAAAAAAGTCAAGAATAAAAACAAGAACAAAAAACAAGCACAACAACCAACGCAAAAACAACAAGTACATTAGCAGAAAGTGCAAAACGAGTGCAAGAGATAAAAAATAAAAATCAGAGAAAAGCGATACTTTTTGTGTAGCATAAGCAAAAATAAAAAAAAGTGGAGGCAAAACATCTTCAAGTTGAGCCAGCAGCTTGCAACAGCGCGCACCCCAGCTCACTTTCCACATCGATGCAGTAAACAGCAGTTGCACACACCGACACACGTACATATGCATTCCATATGGACGCCGCCCTCTCTGCAACGCTCTCAAGATCAATGGCATTTTTGACATTTCAAACAAATCAGAAGGTCACAAGTGCCAACAATGGATCGGCAGTGTTGATGTGTTGATCAAGCGGTTGCGTATGTGTGTAGTGAAAACAGAAAGATGCGAGAAGCCAGAAGAAAAGCTACTGATCGTTGGCGTAGGCTGGTGTAGAAGTGAGCTTGATGCGTCAGGAAGTTGTAAGTGGTGTTTGAAGGATTGGTAACGTTATGGCGTAAATAGTGGGAGGGACACTCAAACTATTCGTGCATTTATTTGAATACCACTTATTTACTTGTCGAACATCCTGCACTAGGCAGAAAAGGACCAGACGACTTTGATGGCATTGGCGTGCTTTCATATAAATTATGGAATAATAAAGCCTAAAATGAGCTAACAAATTTTAAAAAGCCTTAAAATAAGGGGACCTCATGCCTGTGCACGCACAATCGATATTTTTTTATCGCAGTGCGCAGTAACCTAATAATAATAAAAATAATTGCCTTAACTACTATTAATTCGTACCCCTTTGATTTCTTCTCGTACATACCCTCTTGCAGAATTATAAACACACTACATTTTTTGTATAAAAATATAATTCCTATCACGTTACAAAAACTATTTAACCTAATGTTTCAAACTTTGTATAATGTTTTTTTTAATTTCATCACATCTTTTTAACCAGCATCGCTATCATTTTTCTAAGTATGCAATTTTATAGTCTATGGAATTTTATTATAACAAAGTACAAGTTTTAAGTGACTTCGAGATACCGTTGATTTTTACCAATTTCTTGTGTTGACCCTTTGAAGGCTTTTTCTTCCATATAAAAAAATTCATTGTATGGAAGCAGAGGCGGACACTTCAGCGAAAAAAATTGCCAAAAATCAGCGGTATTTTAAAGTTACTAGTAAGTTGTACTTTCTTTAAAATTCCATCGACTCTAAAACTGCATACTCAAAATAATTCTGAAAATTTTGTTTAAAACTTTTAAAGTTTTGATGAAATTTTCAAGCATTTTGAAAAACTTGTGAAAAAAAACTAACAATACCTGTATTCTTTTGAAACATACACTTTGTTATATCAGAATTCTATGGGCTATAAAAGTGCATACTCAGAAAGTATTTTTAAATTCTGGTTAAGAAGTTGAAAGTTTTTTCGTCAAAACAACTTCGTTGAAATAAAAATTCATTAGCCTTATAAAACTGTACGTAAAATGAGCTTTCATGCTATACCCCAACCATTACTACGGACTCAGAAACAGTCACACAAAGTTCATATTTTCTGGCCCCAAATTCACACTACGCACGAAAAAAATAAAGCCTGGTAAGACAACAAACACTATAGCAAACATCTTGAGCAACTCAGCCTCAGTGTTGTAACGCACGATGCCCAATAATATTATGTAAAATCAGCGCGACTTATGCAAACAAGCTGTAATTGATACGCTATCAATACACAAACAGAAGCAAAAAAAAAAAGCGAGAAAGTCCTTTAGTCACACCTACAAAGCGCACTTGACTCTCCCACCCCCAATAGAGCAGGGCGGGCAAGGAAAGGTGAAGTTGTGAAAAACTGGCAAACGCGCAGCACAAATGAAAACATCTTTCAGCGCATTATTTGCATGTCCATACAAACATTCACACAAACATACAGAAACACTTGGATCTTGGGAACGCTGGCGCTTTGACGTTCATTGAAATGTTAAGCGTTAAGTAAAACCACAGGACTCGAGAGATGGCCTGTGTGCGAGGGTCGGCAAAAGCGCACAAACTGTTACGCACAATTGGAAAACGATTTTTTCAAAATGAAATTTTGTTTTGCTCTTAAACATCTTATGAGCTGTGGGAATATTGAAAAGAAAATGCCTGCTTGCCTAGGAATAGTTGTGAAAGGCATTGCAGCATACTTTGGGTTTGAGAGCGTGCGACCTTTTTGGGTGGCGTAAATTTTTTGTTGGCCTTTTTTCATTTTATTTTCTTGTATTTTTGTTTACTTTTGACTTGTACAAGCGCTTAATTTTTCCGCGCAACCAAAGAAAAACGAAAGGGATTTGCTTGTGTGTGATTTGGGAAGGGGGATGGTAGCATGATGCCTTGTGGATTGTCTGCTTCGCGTCGGCTTTTGTCTTGTTTGTGGCGGATGTTTTTTTTTTCCTTTTTTGCTGCGTCGTTTAATGCTTGCATACCGATTGAAAAGTGTTTGTCGATTGAGGTGGGGTACTTTAAGAATCAAAACAAAAAAAATTTCGAAAAAAAAATAGAATAGGAAAAGTTAGCCAGTCACATTTAAAAAAGGTCGTATCATTATAATATTGACAAGACAATTTTTACGCCTTCAATTGTGTAAAAGTTTGGCAATTTGGTTTATTATTTGTTTTGTTGTCATTGCTTCTGTGCGGCGAGCGGTCGCGCTTTTTTTCTTGTTTTTAACTTTCACAATTTTTATTTGACTTTTTTTCGGTTTTAGAAACAATATGAGCGGGTTCGAAAGGTTAGCTCATTGTCAGATATTTGGTGAATTGCTTAAATTTGATTGAATTACATTTTCTATTGAGTCTCATTTTGAAAAAAGAAATGAAAAAGGTTCGCCGATGGGAAAAAATGCCGACTTAAGTAGTAGGAGGAGTTTTTTGAAAGTTTTGGAAATAGCTATTTAGTGTCAATCAAGGTGGAAAGGTTAACGGTTATGAGACAAATTGACTCTATGATGTTTCGTTTATAAAAAATGGAATTGAAATTTTTTTTTGGTAACAAGCAAGGCCGTTTTCTCAACTAAGTTCTTACATTACAGCTCATTTTATCATGCCAAAAAGACATCTACATCCTCTCATATGTAGGATGACGCTCGGGCTGGTATAGTGGTGAAATAAGAAGTTTTGAATATTTTCCGTTCGTGAGCCATATCTCCTTACGATGTATACATTTGGTTTCATTGTACGGCAATTAAAGAAGATCTTGCACTTGAAAAAACTTCTTTGACTAAGTTCTGTCCTACAGTGCACCAAAATGAAAGTAGAAAAAAAAACACGTTCGATACAGGTGAAAAATAGGAGCAGGCGGCCAAAAGAAAGGCGGCCAGTTTCGTGGTTCCTACGTTTTTGTTCTCGTAATATTGACGTCAAGGATCAGGTATTACATGAAAAAGTTATGGGAATTCCATAATGAAACTTGCTAGGATTACTGCGCAAAGTATCAGCTATTAATATAAGAAATTAAAAAAAAATGAAGGGAGTGTTTTTCAAAAAAAGGCAAGTCAAAATCTTTTTCTTAAACATTTTTAAATAGAATATATAATTTTTCTCATAAATAATTTTTTTTTTAGTATTTTTTATTCTAAAAATTTTTTTTAATATGTTTTATTCTAAAAAAATTTTTTAAGTTTTTTTTATTCTAACAAAAATTTTTTTTCATTATAACAAACTAAAAAAAAATGTTTTTAGATTTTTATCCTAACAAATTTAAAAAAAATTTTGAATGCCAAAAAGAACTTCACTGCACCAAAAGATTATCACTTTTAAAAACTCTATACCAAAATCTTCAAGATTAAATATATCTCAAAATTGGAACTTTTTTAAGTTTTGTTTTTTCAATGTACTTATTATTATACTCAACCCAAAGGACTTGAATCACTTCACATGGAATTCCTTTATACAAAGATATGTCAACTAATAACTTTCCCGAGTTATATTAGAGTTCTTATTAAGTAGTTTGAAGGAATGAATATAAGTAGTTTCAGGACATTTAGTTTTCTCATTTCTTCACCCCACCAAGTTGCCTCACTACTTTATAGAAGAAAATTTTTTCTATTTGAAATTTTCTTTCCGCGTCGTTTGTTTAGGGTTTCAGAAATCAAGCCATAATTTTCCGGCTTGTCTCTAACACTATAAGAATAAAAGTTATAGGAGAAAGCTATTATACCACAGATATTTTCAGGCGTTGTGAGATTACTTTGCCTTTTCATGTTTTCCAATTACACAACTTTCAATATCTAAGTAAAAACGCCATTTGTACGCCTTTCTCCGCCTAAATGTGCTAAGTTCACTTACCTCTTTATCTTTGGCAGCTAATAATTCAGCATGATTGTTTCCTACCGCATTCGGCTTTATTGTTGCGTCGATTTTCCCACTCTCACCACTTTCGCCGCCATCAATTTCCATACGCCTGACTTCCGTTGCATTCACCGACATTGCATGATTATCGTCATCGTCATCCTCATTATCAATGCAATCATCACCAATTTCAGCGGCACTATCAGTGTTGCCATCCACAGCGGCTTTTGTTGTTTTTGTTTTTCTTGCACAATTACTTTTGTTTACACTACAACTAGTTTTTTTATTGCTATCGCTACTGCTAACGTTTAAGCTACTATCATCAGTTCTTTGACCACACACATTTCCATTGGCATTTTCATCGCCACCCAAACGCTGCTCCTCCAAGCGCTCCTGATCTGGAGCATTGCTGCTGCGCTTACGCGCATTCGCGTTCTCATCGGCGTCTTCGTTATCCTCCTCTTCCTCGTCAACATCATCGTCTCCCGCACGCTTCACCAACTTCATTTCGGCTGTGAGGCTGGTGATCAATTTGCTAGCATCCACGCCAGTCGCACCGGCGCAATCATCCTCATCCATTTCATCGTCGTCCATATGTTGCGCGGCATGCAATGGCGAATGCAGCGGTGATTGTTGCTGTTGCACGGCAGCTGCAGCAGCAGCGGCGGCAGCAGCCGCTGCTTCCATCATCATCTGTTGGGCGTGATTGAAGAAGAGCTTTGGATTGAGGCAACCGTTAACGCCGTTTAGTGCGGCGCTCAGCGGTGAAACGCTGCTATTGCCACACGCGGCAGCGGCAGCAGCAGCGGCGGCAATGCTGCAACCGTCCGCAGATAGCGGTGGCGAAGGGGAGGGTGTATTCGTACTGGTGGACGCCAATAAATTGCCACCGTTCTGATGTAACGTTATCGCCGCAGCGACGCTGTTCAGCAATTTTGTATTGTTGTTATTATTGTGTATGTTATTCGGGCTATTAAAGCCGGCGGCGATACTGTTGTATGTGGCGTTGGTGGGCGAAAGCAGTTTGGTGCTTGGTGGGATTGTGTTGCTGGTGGACGTGGTGGTGGTGGTGGTGTTGCTGTCTGTTGTTGTTGTGCATGCGCTGCTATTGGCGGCAAGTGCGGCGGCAGCCACGCTGCTGAAGTCGTCTATGTCGGCTGGTATGTCGCTGCTATTGGCGGTGGCCAGTGTGTTGGTGGTGGTGTCAGTGTTGGTGGTTAATTGATCCTTCAAGTTGTTCACTTCCTTATCCGCCAAATTAGCGCGCTGCAAAGAATAAAGAAAAGTAGAGAAAAGCTGATAAGTAAGAGGAGTAAAATATCTGAGAAAAATATATAAAATTAACATCAATTTACTGGAAAAAAATTATTTGGGGAAAAAGCTGCGCTTTCGCAAGAACTGCTCAAATCAGAAATCAAGTTATGCAAAGACAATTAATATATTCTTGCAAGGTGCTTAGGCCAAGCTTTTGTCCCATTTTTAGTTTGTGTGTCACTTTTGTAGGCGAAATAAAGATCCTTACAGTTCTAAGCTGTCCCGAAAGGCCGCTGGTTGTACTGGGAACCTTTGTTTTGTGTAAGAAATGCACCCAAAAATTTGACCATTGGCAGACACTCTCTTGAGGAGCTCGTTAAAAACTTCCTCTACCGAAGGTTCCTAGACTGATAATCGTACTGGAGCTGGATGGCGTTTAGATACCAACTTTAGGCGCTTTACGGCTTTAGGTATAATGACAAAGGTTGTTCAATAAGAAATCTATGCAATACTTAAAGGAGCAGACTGGATATTTAGCGAAAGATGCCGAGGACACAAAATCAGCGTCTGTAGTGTCAGTCAATCTGCTCTAAAGGCCTTGGAAACGTGACAAAGAAATAGTTGAAGAATTGACGAACTGCGGTTTTTTGGAGCGTCTAGTTGGTCGGAGCCATTGGTACAGTACTGGTACTTGCAAAAAAACCAACCGTTTCATGAAGAGGCCTGACAGAGTGGCAACAATATTCCTTTTCAGACAGATAAATAGAGATTTATGAGCCTAAATAGGAGTTATAACCTATGGAGATGATATAGCGTCATCATAGGTACTATGGACGGTTCACTCTGTACATATTGCTTGTGGCATAAGTGTGGCGTGGCGCATTTTCTCTGCCGCCTTCCGGCTTTCGTCAGACGTAGATTGTACATTGGGTCAGATGTATTGAGAATGGACAAGCCACATTCTCTTTCCCTCAAAAAGTTGCTAAGATTCATAAGAAAATATTTGAGTGTTACAGAAAAGCAATGAATCCTCACTCCAACTAACTCTTCCTATCATTGGAAAATAGACAAACTTCATTCTATTTTCCGCGCCAAACTCCTAAAATTCATAAGAAAATATTTGAGTGTTACAGAAAAGCCATGAGTTCTCACTCTAACTAACTTTTCCTATCATTTGAATCTTAGGATTCCTATCATTTCAATCTTGTCGCTAGGCCTTAAGTACAATGGGCAATATTGCTTGAGTGCTTGGAAAAATGCCATTTTTTCGTTGGGCGACTACCTCAAGGTGAAACAAACCTCTATTTACAGTAGGGATTGAGCCCGGGATTTATGCCAGGCATATGCCACACTTACAAAGGATTGAAGTGAAGGGGAATGCCTATTTTAGTTGTGTGTTTCATTGCTCATTATCATTTTTGTCATGAAAAGTTCCTCTTAAGAACCATTAACTCCAGCTCGTATTCGTGAAATTATATTCAATATTTGTGCCATATAAGGAGCCACATACGTAAACTTTTCAAATATAAGCACCAAAATACAAATGCCATTAGAAGTCTCAACTTTAAACACCTCAAACTTATGTATTGATTGCCGCAAACAGCAGTTACAGGCAGTAACTTCACTGCGCTCTTAAGTCTCATCGCAGTTCAACTGCCCCGCTCGCAACTTATAACTTCAACAATTAGTTTGCCTTATTTTGCAAATGTTTTTATTCTATTTAGTTCTGCTTTCAATGCATTTCTATTTTATTTTGGTGCTGATACAATCGAAAGCTTATTGCTTCCGGTAAACAAACGTCAGCCAACTTAACATAAACCGAAGCTAACCAAAAAAAGGAAAAGTATCGAGACTAAAGAAACAAATAAATTTTGTTTAACTTGCATTATTTGCCAGTGCCAATAACACTTTACAGACAGTCTAATTTTTTGAGAGACTGGGCACTTTTTTGGCATTGTAATTTGCCAGCCATTTAAGCAAAGCTGAGGGCTACTTGCCTAGCGGCAGCGCTCTCATACCTTCACGGCATGCAAATAGTTTACCAAAATGTTGGGTTTTTTGGCAATTCGGCCAAACTTACTAATGGCAAGGCACAATTTTCTAGTTAAGCTTATCGATACAAACGATAAACTATAAATTTCGAAGTCGAAAAAGTTAGGTGGTAACGGACAAAATTTTTGTGGGCTTGACTTGTGGGACAACTATGGAGTTTTGTTGTTGCTTATGAATAGCTCTATTTGGTAAGTAAGCTGCTTGCGACTCTTGCTTTGGGTTTTCTTCCTTTTTTCTGGAGTAAAAGTTGTAACGTATTAATTTGGCCAAATTTAACCCGTAATGACTTTAAAAGTAAAATTAATGAGGGTCGCACTAGTGCTGGCTAACGGAAGTTGGAGCAGGAGGAAGGAGTATAGAAGTTACTAGCCCACTGGTGCGGGTTACTAAGCGTTGAAATAAATTGACAGTAAGGCAAACAGTTCGAGCAATTTGGCTGGCAGAAATATAGGTATGCATGTTTGTATATGAAAATGTGTATGGGTGTTTGTGTGTGAGGCGCATTCGCAGGACAATCCGACGAGCGCATACAAATAGAAAGCATTTTAAAGCTAGCCTAAAGAAGAAGGGTAAAGAAGAAGCGTAGAAGTATATTTGCTGGGTTCTACAAAACATATATCCTAAAACTATGCTACACATATGCTTTGAAATTTATATGTCTAATATGAGATTGTTTTTTTCGCTTTTATGTTTTTTGCTTTAATGTTTTGAACTTAACTCTTCATACGCGCAGCCAACTCCAAAAATTTATGTCGATTTCAATATTCAAAAACTCTATTTCTATTTCTGTTTTTCCTGTATTCCAAAATTTTTGTTGTTGTTAATGACTTTTGTTTTTGCCTACCGGAAGTGGCCAAACAACAAAAGTCATTACGAATGGTTCGTTCGCTAGTGTGTGTATGTGTTGGAAACAGGGAGGGAGAGCGAGAGGGCGTAGAAGCGTAAAGGTATTAGCAGTTTAGTTGTTTTTAGAAATGAGGACTGCAATACTTTTGATTATCCTTTTTATGGTGCTAAGCTGTGTTTTTGTTTTTTTTTTGCTTTTTGGAAAATGCTGTTTGTTTGTATTTGTATGCATTTGTTGAATTATTTTTGGCGCAATTTGTCGAAATAGTTTTCAAGTTTTTATTTTGCGTATTTTTGTTTTAAGCCAGGAGTCAAAATGATATTAAATTTTATGAGGGTTAATTGTAATGTAAAATAGGCTGCCGGGTAGAGTTAAGGGTACGACGGGTATGGAATAAATTTATTCAGAAATGAGAACGGGAAGTTAACGAGAAATTATTTTGCAAAAAATAAAAACAAGTAAATAATAGCAATAAAAACGCTAATAAATTAAAAAAGACAAAAAACTACAGCGCTAAGATAGCTATAGTGAAACTATAAAATAAGTATAGAAAAAAAAAATAAAAAAATAATAAAAAAAATAATAATAATAATAAAAAACAAATAAATAATAGGCGCGCGCACTTCTGTTAGGTGTTTGGCCGAGCGCGTCTTGATGTTGTTTCACAAATGGAGAGACCTAAAGTTTTATGACGACTCTGAACGGCAGATGATTTTTTTATGAGCAGATTCTTTTTAATGCCAGATATGCACTCGTAAGTTTGCCATTGCCTGCCGTGGGGCGACCTGCTATAAAAACAAATATTTTCTACTATTTGATGTTCAAGCACGGAGATTCGAACTTACGTACTGCCGAATGATCGTCCAGCACCTACCAGTTCGGCCATGGCGAATACAATTTTTGAAAAATATAGTTTTCAGCGAAAAGTAAGTTAAAATGAATATTTAATTTGGTGACCATTAAATCAGACCACTACTGCAAAGATTCGTCGAAAATAGCGGTCGTGTGCTGGCAATTTTTAAATGAACCGCTAAACATTCCAAACACATAATGTGCCAGGTAGGGTTGAAAATATTAGGGGTAATTTCGGGATATTTTCAATGTAGACCCGAAACATAAATTTCTGGAAATTAGTTCGAATTCAATACGCTTATTCGGTTTTTTTGTTTTTTATAAAAAATATAAAGTTTTAAATCAACTCCGAATGACGGGTGAGTTTTGAGTTTTAGCCGTCTAAACAAAAATATGTCACCGAAAAGACAAAAACAATCAAAATCAAGGCGAGTTCCAGCGGTAAATAATGTTGCTGCTCGCTCTCATTCTGATGCCTTTAGCGTTTTTCCATAAGAATACAAATGCAGTAGATTATAGCTGAAAGTAGTTCCATTTCATTGCCCTGCTTACAGCGTCCACTCAGGCATCAACCTAACACGATTTCGTTGTACGCTAAATAAGGAAATTTTTTTTATTAATGACAATTTTTCCAATAAGATTTTATAGCAAACTTTCACAACCCTTACTTGAAAAAAATGTAATAATTTATGACGGGACTTTTTTCGGGATCCCGTAAATTCGAAATGAAGATCACTGATATATCATATAACTGTGTAGCAGATGAAGGGGCTAGAAAAAGAATCTCCTTATACGACATCAGGTCTCTTTTATAGAAAAAGAACCTCCTTATACGACATCAGGTCTCTTTTATAGAAAAAGAACCTCCTTATTCGACATCAGTTCCCTTTCATAACAGAGGCCTGCCGCTAACTTCTTGCAAACTCTGGATTAGATTAACTACGTCAAACAGGCAACAGCCGATATTTGATGCGGTTCACTTGTGGAGCAACATGACAAATCTAGTTTATTTTTGTAAAGAAGAGATCTCACCAACTCCGTTTGCAGTAGTTAGTTACATAAAATAATGAAAAAAAGAGCAAAAATAAAAATACCATCAATAGCATTTTTACCACTGCAAATTAGCAGCTTATGGAGGTAGACAATTTTTTAGCGCCTTCAAATTACCAGCTTCCTTAAGTATTAGAAACATTTGCCGACAGTATTTATCTGCCTTTTTCACTGCTTTTGCGCCTGTTGAACGCTTTCCACCTCCCTTAGCTCTACCTAAGCAAACCCGCATCATTTACTTCGTGGCCGATTTTGTAATCTGCTGATTAAACATTATCGACTTTGAGCAATGACAACCAAGCGCAGTGACAGACAAGCAGTCAGACGGCCAACTCCAACAACTATTTGCTACTGCAACAAAATTTTGCTAGCAAAGGGATTCATGCGCTGCGTGTGGCGGAAAGGATTTTAATAGCACATTTCTTTGCTTTCCAGCTGCTTCGCAATGAATGTCCTTCAGGCTATTTTTCCCAGGAACGCGATGGCCAAAAACAAGAAAACCACGACAAAATCTTTGAAATCTTGAATGCAAAAGGAAAAGGAAGTGCGGTATGTGGGTGAGTTGGACGAGTAAAACAGGAATAACAACAGAGAAGAAATCAGTAAATAGGTAGAGGTGGTAGTGAAGCTGTGTGAAACAGTTTGTAGCAGGAAAATATGTATGTATGTATGTGGAGCAAGTGGAGTTGCTATTAAGTTCATTTGCAGATGCTGAGGCGGAGATGAGAGTGATGGGAGAGCAGAAGTGTGAGCGAGTGTGTAGAAAAGTGACAGGTGGAGGATGAGCAAGAATTTGAAGTAGAGCTCATGTGCGGAGCAGAGCTGAGGCTGAGATCGAGACGATAAATGAGTAGGAGAAGGTATTAAAAAGTAGACAGGAGTATAAACGATATAGAGTCGGATGTGTATGAGTAGAATTTTGAGAAGGTATGCATGAGATTGAGCTTGCGGCTAAGAGAACTATCGAGCGCGAGCGCCACTACGGGTATTGCCAAATGCTGGCCAACTGTCGTTGTATTGGTTTGTGGTATTAAAAATCCATTTGTACAAATGACGACAACGAGTACAAGTAGAGTGGCGAATGGAGAAGAGACTGCCGACCGAAATGATGATGACGACTAAACGCGTAGTGCAGGATAGGAGGATAGACACAAATTTTGTGGCAATGTTGCTACGCGTATTGCTGTTGCTGTGACAGCAGTCGTTTATAGTGAACGTTGTTCACCACGACAGTTAGGACGTTGTTGATGCTTTGACAGGATATGGAAGGATTCCACGTTTGGTCATAACGCCAAAATGCTGGCGCGTTTGTTGATGACTTTGATAATGCTTTGTCTTTTACCCATTCCTTCTCGGCTTCTCAATATAAAATGAATGCGGATTTGAAGTTGCTTTGGTGAGCGCAACGCAGCAGCACACAGCGGCATGTGGTCGGTCGCGCGTTGTCTACTCGTATTTGCGTTTGCTTTTGGTTTATTTGCATTTGCTAGTGTGCTTGTGTGCGTATACTTGTGGGCGTTCTGCCGTCTAGAGTAGCCTTTGGCAATATTTGTCATCATAAATACTTTTCGCTTACATTTATTTACAATATTTAAAAGATGCTTAACGAGAACGGCGCGCAGCAAGAAGTGAAAAGTGAGAGTGGCGGTTAGCGGCTGGCGATTGTGGATAGTGGTAGCAACAAAAACAAATGACAACAACAGTGACAAACATAGAATCGCTGCAAGTTAAATGCCAGACAGCTACAAATACAAATTGTACTTTTTGTACGTTTGTAAATCGCCAGACAGGACTTGATTCGCGTCGCCGCGCTTAAGTTGTTCGCCGCTGTTGTTGTTTTTATTGTAATTTGATGGCTTAAGCGCGTAAATTATTTTTAAAAAAATTACTCCAGCAGCCTTATTTGGCTTGCGAAAAGGGTGAGAGCCACCGAAAACGCTTGAAAATCGATTATCATTCTATTTAATAATTCATAACTGCTAATGAGTGTGGTAATGTGGCAACTGGGCGGGCCGATGTGCGGGCGTTGATGCTTAAAGGGATATTGAAGGATGCTGGCAGGCCAACTCATGTCAGAAATGAGTTTTTAAAGGATTTGGGTTTGAGTTGTAGGTGAGCGAAAGTTGATGACGAAGTGAAAAGAAATGGAAGTTGACAAACTTTAGATTTATGTATAACATATGTAGGTTTGATTACTTTGTATTCCTTCGGTGTTTGTGAATGCTTCAAACAAGTTATTTTCTTTTAAATTATTTTTATGCATTTTTTTTGGAAAATTGGTTAGCAATTTGTTTGTCTACTGATAACAATTTTGTTTTTACTAATTTTCGTATACAATTTCAATGAATCAAAAATATTTTTCTTTGTAATTTTTTGTACATTACACAGGTCTGCAAAAAAAAGGGTTCGGAATGTTCTATAAAAGTGTAGTGTCAAACTTGAAAATGCGATATCTCAGTGAAAAGTAAAGATATTTAAGCAAACTCAACGGCATTTAAAAGAGAAAGACTTATACTTTAAAACACTATTTTTACTTTTTTATGAAAAGCAAAATCTGCTTAGCTACATAACCTCAAAAATGGGCAAAAACAGCTTTTTTTGCACTTTTAGGTTAGGATATCTCAAAATCCTGACGTGATAGAGCAATTTAAACCCCGGATTCGGATTCTACGCAAAAAATTACTTCGAAAATGACCCTACACTTTCCTAGAACAAAACGTTGTTGACCTGTGTTATTAATACGTAATTATTTCCGCTATTAAAATTTTTTTCGACAAGTAAACACATTTTTTTTTCAACATTTCATAAGTTTTGTTTCTATTCTTTTTAATTTAAATATATATTAATTTTTGAACGTTTCAAAAATGCTCCAATATTTTTGTTTAATTTTTATATCCTTAGTTTCTTCCTTCGAAAATTTCTTATTAACTTTTAATGCTTCCTTAAATTTTCCAAAAATATCTAATTTTTTTGTTTTTTTATATTTTGATAATTTGTTTTCCAAATCTATTTCTGAATATTTAGTTTCCAATTACATGTTTTTTAGAACTTTTAATTTTTTCTCAAATTAAAAAAGAATTCTTTAAATGTTTCGCTTATATAGTTTTATAGCTTTAGTACCTTTCGCACATCTTCTGGAAATACATATTTTTTTCCTATTTTCAATTTATTTTTTAATGCATTCCAGTTTTTTGAACTCTCAATATTTTATTTTCTTTATGCATAATTTTTTATCCGATGCAGTTTCAAATTTTCCCATTTTATTTTTTGTGGCAAGCCAACGCTTCTCCCTTTTCGTCTACAAATTAAATAAATAGTTAATAATCAACGGTAAGCTTTCTAAGTCTTCAACGCATTGCCAGCAAAAGTGTCCTGCTTCTATTTCTATATTTGTTGCCTTATTTTTTTGCCATCGTTCCTTTTGTCTGCATTTAACTAAGTCTTTCGACTCGACACGACTCGACACGGCTCGACTTGTTTCGTCTCGCCACTTCTTTGGCATTTGCTTTGCTTTGTGATTGCTGCTGCTGCCTTGGTTAGCACTTGTTGAAATTCAATCCTCGTGAGAATGCAGGCACTTGTACGTCCAAGGCCTGGTTGCTTTACGGTTTCCGTAACTTGTAGGTAGGGAGCATTTATGAAGCGCTTGGACGTTGCCAAAGTAGTAGATGGGGAGCGAAGGGAGCAAAAAAAAAAAGAAGCTGGCTTTTTTAGAAGTTTTGATTGCCAAACAATCGGAATAATGCAGGTGAGAAAAGCAAAAACAGTTAAGGTAGCTTTAAAGAAGAAGCCATGAAAAATGAAAAAAAAAATTGATAACATAGAAAATGTAATTTTTTTGTGCTTTGTTTCGAGTAAATAAGAGAAATAGCAGGCTTTAAATGGAGTGAAATGATAAATGTTTGGAAATATAGAAATATTTCGTTCGGCGCATCATTTGAGGTATGTGGCAATTTTCCGACTCTTTAAGTGATACAAATTTTTAAACATCTAAAGACAATTTTTCAACACATAGCTGGTAGTCGTAATGCTGTAGAAATGTAAAAATTTCCGTCCAAACTTAGGTGGCCAAAGAACGCGCCAGCTAACTAACCACACACCCCCAGCCGCAAAAAGCAGTGACCAGCGTAAATATTTCTCAAACATTTCCAACAAATCAATTAATGTATAGGAGTATAAAATTCGACAAACTTTCAGCGTGCTGCTTGTGCACTCATTACATTTGAGTTCTTTAACTCTTTTATCTCATCAACCCACACAACTTTTTTTGCATTTCTTTGCTGATTTGATTTTTTTTACTTTTTTTTGTGCTTTGCCAGTGCAGTATTTGAAAGGCAAAGCGTAGTGAATCCAAATGAGTTAATTAACTAAAATGCGGGCGGATTTTCAACGTTTTGCGAATGTCTTTGTGTGCACAAATGTAGCTGTAAATATATGTACTTGTATGCGTGTGTGCGCGCTACTATCTGTCTCAGAATTTAAACTTTTTGGCGTATTTTATTTTTGGCAGCAATGCTCACTGAAAAAAAACAACGATTTGGAAATATGCGACTGCGGAAAGGTTGTAAAAAAAGTAGTTGGTTGGTTGTTTGGTTGCTGAAGTTCTCAATGCATTCAATGGAGCTCAAATAAAGGCATGTACACACACATGAGTGTATTCGGTTTTTGTTTTTTCGCCTTTTATTTGGCGTAGGAGTTTTTAATACTCCAACAAATGCTGGAGTAGGCAGGTAGCATTTGAAGCGCTTCACTTCGTGCGCGGCTCTTAACCCTTACAAGCACTTACTCAAACTTGTGTTTTCATATGAGTGCATACGAGTATCTACATATGTTTTTAGGTACTTTTTTATTAGCTACTCCAACATTAATATTTTTCGCTATTGACTCGTAATTTTTGTAAGCGCACAAAGTAAGTGGTTTCCGTGTTTTATTTGCTTATTTCTATAAAATATTTTTAGTATGTTTTTGTTTTGTTTTTAATGCGACTTATTAATACTCCCTATACTCCTGGCCATGCGATTCATTTGCTTTTAAATGCTTTTTTTTCATTTGGTTTTTGGTTAATATTATCCTTTTCACTTTTGCTTGTGTAAAAGTTAAGTGCATATGCACGGAGGCACTCCGCTGCGCTTAACGCGTTACTGCTTTTCTTTGACGCTTTGCGGAAGAGCACATAAAAGTATGTAGGTATGTGGTAAGGGCACTTGTGAGGGAGTAATATGTATGTGTGTATATATGTATGTATGTGTATTTGGAAGCATAAACATTTAGTAGTGAAGTGGAATTAAGTAAAAATACTTAAGCTTTGTTGGTGCGCTTATGTGAACTTAATAATTTTTAGGTCAATATTTTTGGAATTTATTTGTAACCGACCGGAAACTTCAGGCTAACAAATGTTGCCCGTCGTATTGAAATCACTACTTCCTGTTTCTATAAACCGGCACCAGATTAGTGTATCAGCGACTCAAGAAAATCCTGAGTAGCGAATTTCAATCAAATCTGTTAAATATTGAAAGTTCTCGTCTGCTCTTATTGGTTTAGCCTGCCTTTACCATCTTGATCAAAAAAGTCCCAGAACAACCCACCCTATTGCGCTCTAAGTCAAGTGACTTGTGTTCTGTTTTATTTTTTTTTTTGTAAGGTTGCCTTATTTGTGATCAACATTCCTACCAAAATTGTATCGTTTAACATTTGTAAAAGTTACGCCCCCTTGGCTAAATCTACCTCTGCATATGTTTTAAGTTTCTTACAATTTTAGAAATAGATTTGAATTTGCACAATGAGTTTATATTAAATTTTGCATTAAAAATGGAGTCAATGTTGCGAAAACCTTAGAAATATTAGGAAATTGTTTCAATAATAAAATTTTAAAGAAAGCAACCGTCTACGAGTGACATGAAGATTAGCTTCAAAAGATATCGTAGGAACATCGAGGATGATGAGCGTAATGGCAGGCCGCCGACATCGAAAGTGCTGAAAACATCAATAAAGTCAAAGAAAAGTTAATCAATAACCGCAAATGAACCATCAGAGAAATGGCTGAGGACTTGAACATTGCTTGTGGATCTGTTCAAGAGATTGTAATTAATGAATTGGGCTTGCGCTATGTTGTTGCAAAGTTGGTCCCAAAGGACTTGAAGTTCATGCAAGAATGGGACCGCCTTGATATCGTCAAAGACAACTTTTCCGACCAAGCTGAATCCGGCCCAACATTCATCAAACGCATCATTACTGGAGACGAGTTGCGATTTTAGGAGTATGACACGCCATCCAGGCAGCAGACCATTGAGTGGAGAGCTCCGAATGAACCAAGACCAAAAAAAACTTCGTTTTCAGTTAAAAAAGAAAGGGATACTCACGGTTTTCATGATTTGCTACGGCATTGTATGCCACGAATTTTTGCCAGAAGGTAAGACTGTTAATAAGAACTATTTCTTGAGCGTTATGAAACGTTGATGTCAAGGAATTCGCCAAAAAAGAAAGAATTTGTGGGAAAACAATTCATGGAATTGTGCACAATAACAACGCACCGTCACACAGTGCCATCATTATCCGTGAATTTTCCACCAAGCACAAAACGAATGCCATCTAACAGCTATGAAGCTCACCTAATATGACTCCCTAAGATTTTTTTCTGTTTGATCGAGTCAAAAAACTACGCGGGCGGAATGCGTTTAAACCGCTGAAAGGAGTTAACGGAAAACTCGAAGACGGCTCTAATGGCTATACCGAAAATAGAGTTCCAGAAACGTTTCGAGAGCTGGAGCTAACGCTAGCATAAGTGCGTTGCAGTTGATGGAAAGTACTTTGAAGACGATAATACCAGTTTTGAGGAATAAACTCGTATTTTGAATTTTCTGAATATATTTCGGGAGCTTTTTGTTCAAGGTGGTATGGAATTATTATTCTTGTTGTGGATGATCTAGAGCTAATTCTAACACTGAATTCAACGTGATTTTGTTAATAAATACTCAGAAAGAGCTGCCACTGTCGTATTTTATTTTATTTTGCGTATTTATTTAAAATTTTTCTTTTTCTAACTTCTTTCTTAATTTCGTTCTAATATTTTACTTTTTTTTTTTATATTTTTCTTATTTTTATATTTTTTATTTTATTTAATTCCATTCCTTTGGTATACACTGTATATTTTATATGCCCATTAGGGCGGGTCGATTTAAAAATCGCTCATTGCTCTGTGAAAATCGTATTCTAGGGATCAAAATAAGAAACTTTGCCGAAGGAACCGTACTTCTAAAACGAATTGTGATGTCCTCCAATTTGAGTCGAACGAAAAATCCCACTTTGACCCATTTAGAGTGCTCCAATCGAGTCCAAATGTATTAACGGCCCCCCACTAACTTTGGACGGCCGATCCACCCATGCCAGTGGCACACCCCTTCAAACTTCCCTGGGGGGTTCCCCATACAATCATTTCAAAATATCACCATTTTTGGCCTTTACATGGGAAAAGAAACTAAAAAGTTCGACCCAAATTGGGGGACATCAGAATTCGTTTTAGAAGTACGGTTCCTTCGGCAAAGTTTCTTATTTTGATCCCTAGAATACGATTTTCACTGAGCAATGGGCGATTTTTTTTGCCTCCCCACAAATCGACCCGGCCTAATGCCCATCCTTTGTAAAAATAAATAAATTTGATTTTCGGATTATCTATCTCTTTTACAATATTTGTAACATTTTTTATGTCAAATGCTTTTCGTTAATTGCCTACAAAAATTGAGTTCAATGTATTGTAAAAACCTTATAAATCATAGATCTGAACTTATTTATGAAATTCTCAAAAACTTAGCAAATATTGCCGAGCCTGCGCTTTATATGGATGGGAATTCTCAACATCGTATGCTAAAAAAATTGTATAAAATCAACGCGATTTCTAAGCGATTTAAAACTTACACTTCATTATACTTAAATTGAATGGGTTACAAAACTGCATACTCAAATACTTCTTAAAAATTCTGATTAAAAAGTTGAAAATTTTGATGACAATTTTTTGAAATTTATTTTGATAACTTGACAATTCTATCGCTTGGACATCAAAATGGACTTTGTGGTTACCCAACAGAGCTCCTTAAATATAATCGGTACTTCTACTTAAAATTATTCACAGAATTCTTTTTAGGAAAATTTCTATTCAAATCAACAAGTTTACTATAAAAATTTGGGCCTCTGTAGTACTTTGTCTGTAGTACTTTGTCTTACCACCCACTTGTTATCTTTCCTATCTCTATTCTTTCTGCTGAAATCTATCCGTGTGTAGTACAATGGTCTCCTGACTGAGTGCTTGCACTTGTCGAACCCCCCACAAATCTAGTCTAATCTAATCTAATATAGTATTTTGTATTTAAACCCTATTTTATAGAAATAAGGTAGTCGTTTTGATTACGATGGCTTTAGCTTACCCAACTCTTACTACCACCTAGTTTCAACTCTTCTTGGTTCTTCTTCGCCTTCTTCTTTTTCTTATCATCCCAGTTCTTGATAAATCATTGCTTCGTTCACAACGACGCGTTATCTCTCTCTATTCAAAGCTACTTCCTTCTAACGTTTCACTTTTAGCTTTTTACGGTCTGTTTCCATACCTTCGAATCAACTTTTTCTTCGCCGTTGTTGTTATTGTATCAGTATAATTCTTTCCTGTCCTCTTTTTCGGTTTCCAACCAGGCACAATTCAAGCGCTTTTCGTGTTGTTCACTCTCTGGGCATTCTCATTTCATTTCTGTGTCATCTTAACTAACCTTTGGGACTTAATGTGCCTTATTACAGTTTCATTTTTGATTGAATAGCTCCAACTCATGATTCTGGAACTTTTTGATTCGAAATATATTTATTTTTAAATCCATGTAAATGGTGATTTTTTTTTAACTTTTTTTAATTCTTGAATATTTTCTGAACTTTTTACTATCATCTTATTTAGCGCTATACTCCTTATTCAAGCGCACTTCTCATTTTTTATATAAAAAATTTTTTTTTACAGAAAAATATGCCTCGCATGCGAAAAACGCGCCAAAAGCCCATAACCGCTTGCATATCCACCGCAACAGCTTGCCTGCTGCTGCTGCTGCTGCTCCCAGCCTCGTGCCAGCCACATGTCACCAATATACAATACTTTGAAGTACCCTTATTTCGATATTTTGCTTACAATAAAAGCAAAAAAGTGCTATACAACCAACAAGCAGCTAAAGCGGACTCGAGAGTTGCGCTACGCGTCTGGAAACAAAGAAAAAAGGTACTTTTGCAACACACACGACCGCAGGCTTGCCCCCCAACTACCTATTGCTGCTGCAATTCGTCTGCATTGTTGCTGTAGTGTTACGAATTGTTTACGATTTTCAATACACAACTGATTTTTTGCAAAAAAAAAATAAATATTAAAGAATAAAAATTGCAAGATTCTAAGCAAGCATGGTTATACACACACACACATACATGTATATGTATCGTATGCGTCCATTGAGTGGCGGCAGGGAGTAGAAGTATGAGGCTATCGGTAGGCCTATGGCATCCAGCGTGCGCGCCACACTGCCAGCTGCAGCGCTTGCAATGACATCATGCAACATACTGCGCTGTATAAATGTAAGTGTATGTATGTATGTATGCATGCATTGATATATGTATGTGCTCATATGTCGTTGTCGAGTTCATTGTGCGCTTTTTTCCATTGTAATTAGTATGGAAATTATTATTTCGATTGTGGCTGTGCTTGAAAGCAACAACAGCAACAGCAACAGCAGCAGCAATAGATGTGTGAAGGGCCACAATAATTACTCAAATACACACACAAACATAACTTGCACCACTTACTAGTGTGTGGGTGTGTAGGTGCACAGGCGTATATTTGCATTTCCTTGCCAGTCTGCCTGCATAGGGGCGGATTTTGGCACAATAAATCAAAGTGAATCAATGAAGTGCGGGCTGGCGTAGATTTTTTTGAACTTCTTTTTATTTTTTCGCGAAAAGTGCTTTACATATTTTGAGCTCCTTTCTGTTTTACATTTGTCAAAAATGCCTTCAAGTGACAGTTGTGACAGTCGGTTGTTGGTTGCTGGAAATTGCTTTGTTTTTATTTTGATTTTTATGTTCATTGTTTTCTTCGTTCTCCGCTTCTTTGCAACGCATTTCTCATTGATTTTTCATTTGCCTCAAATCAGCATACATTTGCGGCTTGCAATTAACAAAAAAACAAGATTTTCAACGTTTGAAGAATGTCACAAGCAGGCTGTCAGACATATCTATAGCTGAGGGCAACTGCTTTTGTTGGTTTGTGATTGGGTTTTTTCGCGTTTTCTTCTATTTTTTTAATTGAACTGAAGCACGTTGCTATTAAGCATTACAGCAATATATTCGAAGTAACTTTCAAGTTGCTCACGTGACACGTTCTGGAGAGAAGTTGCGGCTTTTTAAATACGTTTTATACATTTTTTTAATAATGATTTCTTCGGCTTCCATAATGGTACTACAATAAGTTGATACATTTCTTTATATCTACTTAGATGACATGTGGGTATCGCGAGTAACGAGATCTCTGACTCTTTAGCTAGTATGGGCTCTGAGGCCAACTGCGTTCTGCCTGGGTTACTTTAACCCACAAGCGAGTTTGGCAGGCTGAGTGAGGCTGCAGATGGACAAAACTGATGTTACCTGTCATGTCCGACCGACTGTCGCAGATCCTCCTGTCATTAATCAGAAGAGTCCCTTCTAGGCAGCTGGTTGGACTGATAACGGGCCACTTTCTACTGGCGAAGCACATGGAAAAGGTAGGAATCTCAGACAGTGCACTCTGCCCAGCATGTGGAGAGGATGATGAGACGGCGGACTACTCTCTGTGTATCTGCCTGGCTTTCGCCCGAATCAGGCTTGAGGTCTTTGGCACCGTTGTGTTAAGAAGCAACCACCTTGGCTCCTTGGCACCACAAAATCTACTCATTTCTTCAGAGGTCGGGTAGATTTAAAGGTAATCAAAAGGGGAACCCGAGTGTTTCTCTGAGTGCTGTACTTGCTAGTCTGTCCCGACAAAAAAAAAAGTCCAATCTGGCTCAATTTTCGTCTTTTAATTTCAAAATTGATTGGGCAGTTATCAGTGAGCGAAGGAAGGCCAGCATTGGAGGCTGTTCTTGCTGACGAGTTCAATTTTTCAGATATCTCTTTTTCGCAAAGCTGGAGAGTCAGTGGAAAAAGGGAAAATTTTTGAAAATTTTGACAATTTTTTTTTTGGAATTTTTTTTCTTCCTGAGGCAAATGCTTTGTATACCAACATATTAACTTTTTCTTCCAAGCGCTCTTAGGAAAAAACCGATTATGAGGGCCATGATACTTGTATACAAAAACTTTAAAAAAAAAGATACTTCATTCACACAAAAACGCAAAACAGTAAGCGCTTAGCGCTTAAGTAGGCTAAAGTTTTTTGCAGCAGCAATTCAAATATTTTCCAATTACACACACATTAAAGAAAGAAAGAATTTCAATTTCCCCTGCCATTAACGCAAAACGATTAAAAGTTTCACCAAAGTAAGACACATGGACGAGGAGTGCGTGGCAAGCATATGTGCGCGGGTAGGGTACGGGAGTATACGGGAGATTTTTTTAGAGAGACAAAACTGACAGCGGCCAAAGGGAACGCGGCCTGTCAATTCAAATAACAAAAGATTTCGGCGTGAATGCCAAAGCAACATATTTTTCAAAGCCACGCAGGCTTACACACATACACACGCATACTAATTTTTAAGGAAACAGCTATTCAAAAGAGAAAAAAAGTTACTTGAAGACACTGCGAGCTATTTAGAAAGTAACAAATGATATGAGCGGTGTTGCAGTATTCGTAGGAAGCGATGGCGTGTAGCAGCAAGCGGAGATGAACACTTACATAATTACAAAAAATGTCATGTGTGCTCACATACTCGTATGTATGTAAGTGTGTGTGTGTATATGGAAATTTATATTTCTCTATATGCCACACAGCCTTGACAGCCTTGTCTTTGACTTTGTATTTATTTTCGCTTTGAAAACAGCTCATCAGCTTAGAAGTTGTGCGCTTTGTTCGTTGCTTACTTGGCGATTGAGTGGTGGTTGGGTTGTAATGGGTGATTGGTGGCGTTGCAGCAACCCTTTCATTTGCAGTGTTGTTTTAAAATTTATATACATTTTTGTATGACAACTTTTTAAAAGCACAAGCACACACATATACATATGTACACATATATCTACACACACTTAGAGGCACTCATACTCACACATTCTCCCATTCCCATCGCTGCAGATCGAAGGAGTGAATCAAGCAATCAAGCTATCAAATGTAAACAAGAAGAAGAAAAATGCAGAAACACCCTCGCAAGTATTGAGCAGTGAAGCTTAACAGGCATACATGTATACGTGCATGTATGTGTATGTATGCGTATTTGTGCCCATCATTAAGCGCAATTTTCCTCGTATGGCAATTAGAAGAAATTGTCTAATTTTATGCACCACCACATGGGCAAATCTAAGTATGTAAGACAGGATGTAAGTATGTACAGAAAAAGACAGGAGCACTTAAAAAACAAAGCTGATGTGTTATTTTCATTTTCATTTTTGCTTTTGTTTGATTTCATAGCGCTGCCACTCAAGACATTAAAAATCGAATACTAACTTTTACGCCAGCCAATGAGTGGTACAGTTGTCGCCAAATTATGCGTACATACATACATACATACATACAAATAATGCTAGCTCTTTCACGCAGATATTTCGATATAAAAATAACTTTTGCATAAGCAAACAGTCATAGATAGCAAACATTAATCCTTTACAAACCTTTTGGCACAGGCAGAAGGAAAACGGAAAACCAGAAAAACAAAAATTATTATAAAAAAAATAAATAAAATAAAAAAAGCGGAAAGCAGAAGACGAAGCGAGTATTCAAGTGCTTCGCTATAGCTTCCTCTCATTTTTTTCTTCTCCCTCCTCCACCCAGACAGTTTTCAACATCTCACATCTCATTCTCACCACTTTCTATCAATACAACAGACAAAAGCTAATTTATTTGTAGCATACATTTAGTAGCTTTGACTTTTAGCTCTAAATGTATGAGTATTTGCCCCAACTACAAACATACATGTGAAAAAAATTTGTATGTGTGCGTGATTTCTATTGAATATCATAACTTTACCAGCGCACAGACTTATTTGCATACTTTTGGTTGCTTGAAAGCGGCACACACACCCGGATTTGTTTGCTGTGCTGGCGTAGATTTGCTGCGTTTGTTTTGTGTGTGTGTAGTAGTACAAGTAAAATCCTTCTAGAGAAGACATACATATGTATGTGTGAATAGCGCGGCATAAAATGTGAATTTATAATTCACCGAAATTAGAGGATATATATTAAGCAGCGCACAAAAGTAGGCAATGCACTGATACATATGCCTGCAGACGCCGCTGTTTTCATGCACAAATCTATACGAGCGGATTAACAAAAGTTCGGTTAGTTGATGGTATTTTTTATGTTTTTGAGAATTTTGTTTCAATGCCATTAGTTTTGCGATAGTCTTACGATGTATCATTTAAATTTTCAGAAAAATCGATTTGAATAGAGACGAAAAAACACAAAATAAGTGATGCAATGTCAGTAGAAATTCTGCCACTGAAGTAGCAGGAAATTCGTGACTCAATACTTAACGGTTTTCAACGTCAACTCAAGCCTGTGGAAAACTTTGAATGGGTGCCAAACTGCAAATAAAACGGACACTCCAACTCTTAAAACTATTTAATGGATTTTTCTGTGGAGCACGAGCCTCAAGATGGATGACCAAAATCGATAAATGGGGCACTGGTGAAGCGAAGAATTGGCGGAAGAAAAGTTGACATAGGAAATGATATGGGTTTGTATGCCATAAATTATGCGCAGATTGCATAATGATTTGCAATTCTCAAAGAAATTTGCTCACTCTGTTACACGGCTATTGAATCAAAGCTTAAAGGAAGCTAGGTCCAGTTTTGTTCAATATTTTTTAAGAAAACTCGAAAACTGGGAGTCTAGCAACTTTAATATGATCTTAATAGGTGACGAACCTTGGTTTTTAGATATGATCCGGAAACTAAATAGCAGTCCACTGTATGGAGCCCGAAAGGAGCAAATCCACCTGTGAAAGCCAGGCAGCAAATGTCAGCAACAAAAGTGATGATGTCTCTGCTATTCCATTAGATTCTACTCAGACAGCAACTGCCAAATTAAATGCTGAAAACTGTCTAACAAAAATGTTCAAAAATTTACTTGAAAATATGGAATATGTAGAATGCGTCGCTACATAATAAAACAAAAAAAAAAATTCAATAAAATATAATAAATAATTGGTGCATACACTTATGTTATGTGTTTCGCCGAGCTTCTCTCTTTACCATTGGCGGTCGTCAAATGGAGGGTCCTGCAGTTTTTAGCCGAGTTCGAACGGCAAATGGTTTTTATGAGGAACTTTTTCATAGCAGAAATACACTCGGAGGAGACCATCGCCTGCTGAGGGGCGACCGCTATTGGAAAAAACTTTTTCTATTATTTGATGTTTATGCATGGAGATTCAAACCTACGCAGTTACGAATCGTAGTCACGCATCAACCTATTCGGCTACGGCGGCCGCTACTTCTTACACCACGATGATGCGCCAGCTCACGCTACTGAAATGATAAGTAATTTCATAGCGCTTTTTGGAGAAATTCGTCCACCGTCATTTCCTCCGGATCTGGTGTCGTGTAATTCCTGGTTATTTCCATAAATTACGAAAAATTTGAGAAGTAAAGTCTTTGGTAGGAATGAAAAGATAATAAATGAAGGGATAAATGAAGGACTGTTTTCAACAGTGGATTTACAGTTTAAAAAATGTATTGAAATTAATGGTGGTCACGTGGAGAAGATAAAAAGTAAAAAATATAACAAAATGAATTTAAAAAAAAAAAAAAAAATACAAAAAAAATTAAGTACAAATTGATCTTGTTTTCTAATTCAATTTACCGAATTTTTGTTAGTTCCCTCGTATATATCTATGTATCATATATATATATAAAACTTATTTATAAAAATTGAAGCATACATTTGAGCGCATTACACAAAAAGTGTCCGCCACTTTTATCAAAAACCAACCAATTGGATTTCTTTCAATACACCTGCTAGATATGCGAGTATCCTTGAACACGCATACATGCACACTGTACATGCACACATACATATGTATGCCTATGTGTTCTTATAAATCTGTATCCTTTTTGCTCTCCAATCATTTCGTTTTTCAAAGCATTTGTTTACTATCTAAATAAATAATTAGTACCGTAGAAGATGAGTTGGCCAAAAAACAGAAGAGAATTTTTTCCCTCCTTGCCGCCTTGTCATTCGCATGAGTTCATGATGGATATATGCACACTCTCGTGCATGTATGTGTGAGTGAGTGGGCCTGGGCAAAACATGTATGCTCTATTAAGTATTTTTTCCGTACTACGTACATACATCTAAGTATAACTCCCTACACCTGCGTGTGTGTGCGGATGTATGAGTGTGCAAAGAAATGTTAATGATGTTTGAAATTCAAAAAGCAAAAGTTGTAAAAAGGATGAATTAAAAACATAGTAAGCACATACATCGAGATGGCTGTGTTACGAAAATATGTGTGTGGGTGTGTGTGTCTGTATGGGAGTCGCTTGTGAAGCGCCGGAAAAGATTTTACCGTTCGTGCTTCAGTCGTAAAAATATGGAATTTATTTTCTGGGGTAAGTATGGGCATAACGTCGTTTTGTAATTAAAAGTGAGACACTGGGATATGTTAAGGGAAAAATATTGCATCCTACTCGCATAGGTGTGTGCGTGTTTGCGTTGGAGATTGTAAAAGGAATGCAGTGTAGTTTGTTGCGATAAGTAATAAGTTTGTGTTGTTAAGCTACCAAAATACAATTTTTTACTAAAAAATTTATATATTTAATTTTTACGCATGGTATTTTTTGTGCGCTAGTATATCGAGCATCGCTTCAATCAAACAATTTGCTGCGTTGAGTCTAACTCGGGAACTGTTTGTAGTAGCTCAAAACTTTTGACGGTTAAAAGGAGTTAAAATGTATGGAAAAAATGTTTTGGTATTTGAAAATATATGTTTTATCGAAACTTGCTGCATAAAAAAGCTATATTCTGCAATAATTTTTCTACATTTTTCCATTTTTTTTTTTGCGTAATAATACCACTTAACGTTTTTTCTCGTATATTTAGGAGTACCTGAGCATAAATAATAGCAACTATCGGAGTGGTTCTAGGAAAAGTCTCTCAGCGGGTCTGGGTAAAGTTTCCAGCGTGCCGGAGAAAAGTCGACATCCGCGGTAAGTCATTCCTGTCATAAGAGGCGATTGAAATCCACCAGGAGAGGAAGGAGCTCGGCTCAAAAGGCCTCTTATACCCCGAAAGCCTTCAGCGCCTGGGCTGTAAAGCTCATCAGTATCGATACTAGAAAGATATTGATTATGGTATACTAGAAAACTGATTTGGATCAAACAGTCTAAGGACTGGTGAAAGTAGTGTTCTTGCCGCCGGAGAAAAATCCCTTATGAAATGTAAAAAGGCGTTAAATAAAATTACTTGTATTACTGAAGCAAAAGAACAATTTACTTCGTAGTTTTTTTGTTAAACCGGCCTTGAGCTCTTACACCTTGTGGAAGTTGGCTGGGCTTCTTTTCTTATTTGTGGGTGGCTGGCGTCTTGGTGTTGCTCCACAAATGGAGGCACCTACAATTTTAAGTCGACTACGAACGGGAGATCATTTTTTATGAAGAGCTTTTTTTCATGGCAGAAATACACTCGGAAGTTTGCCGTTGTTTGCCGAGGGACGGCCGCTATTATAAAAGAAATTTTGCTATGATTTGGTGTTTCATGCCCGGAGTTTCGAATCTGTGCACTATTGAAGGGTAGTCACGCATCAACCCATTAGCCTATGGTAACCACCACGAATTAAAATCATTAATACTTTTTATCAAAATCTCATCAAATTTAGAGTTTACTTTCAAACAATTGTTAGATAGCTGAGTTTTGTTTGGAATGCTAGATTTCTTAAATCGTCTTTGACTTGTCTGGTGTTTGTCGCAGTGCAATAATTTTTTAAGACTTAAGCAGCTATGACTAGCATTACTCTTTCAGCGAAACCTACTCATTAATAGAGATACGTGCTAGAGATAATTTTTAAGAAAAGTTGTATATGTGGGAAGATTTACATCGGATGCATTATGAAAAGTTGTTGGCAGTTAAAAAAGATTTATTTGAACGTAATTCTCTTGTTCTTCTTTCTTTGTTGTTGTTTTGTAGGTTAGGTTAGGCTGATCTGTTAAAAGATTTCATTTAGATCTCTAAGGTCAATTGTGCTATAAGTGCTATGTATTTGGGGTGGGAGTGACGGGAGTGCTGAAGTGACAGTCGTTGGCCAGATATAAATCCAGATCGTTTCGGCGACGCAGAACCGACTGCTGTGGGAATGTGCTTTCATTGTTGAAAAAAACGTGATCGACTGCAAAATAATATATGACCTGGCCTATGAAAGGGAAGCGTAGGTGGCAAAAAAATGTTCTCCACTTCTTTCCAATTCGGATAGAGCTTGAGACGCTCTTTCACAGTGTGAAAGTCAAAAAGCCATAGTTTGCTGAAAAGTTTATTAAAAGCGAAGAAGAACAAGAAGAACAAGAATAAGAAGAAATAGAAGTAGAAGAATAATAATAATACGAAGAATAATAAACTGATCAAACGAATGGTTTCTCTTTAACGGCAGTTTTCTCGTAAACTTATTTTCGCACGTAAGCGCGCTTTTGGCGGACCGGGTTATATATAAAAATTTAGCGGCATATTTCAGAAAATTTTAATGACTGGAAAACTTTTATGTAGGTACAGATTGCAATACTAAATCAGGACCATATAAAATGTCTTAATAAACTGCTTTCGAGAACTTTATAATAATTTTTAGTTTCTCCGCAAATTCTCTACCTTTATTTTTCACTTGAAAATTATCTTTACTATCCACACAAAAAAATTAACACAAACACCCGAACAAGAAGAAAAACCAAAAATCAAATAAACCTCATGAATCAACAGAAAAAGGTCACTTATTATAAATTTCTATTAATTCCAAATTTTTTTCTGCATTCATTTTGTAATCCTTTGCAGGAAAAATCCTTTCAGCCACACATTCCTTCAATGCTTTTCACCAGCTAATAATAATGCATATTTAATTAGTACTAATTAACCTAAAGGCTAAAACTCGACCAAGTACAAACACATACACACACACACACTCACATCCAACCACATGCATATGCGCATATGAGCACTGTTAAGCACACATACGCAGTAGCGTTTAATTTGTGAGTAAAGGTAAACGAAGATGTGCTTGGGTGAGTGACAGGTGGCCGGACTAACGAACACTAGCGGCCAACAGCAGTGGTAAGGAACAACAGCTAATCATGGTATTAGTAGTGATAATAATGTTAGTAGATATTTGCTAATAAGATGCATGCAACGTAGGAGGCAAGGCAGAAGGTGGCGATAGTTTAGTGTGGCGTGGAGTTGGATCAGTGCAGCATCCATACCTGAATGTGCGTGGGTATGTTTGTATTCACTCTACGCTTGTGTTGATTCTACGCTGGCATTAAACGTAATGACTCGCATACCGTACCGCGCCTATAATTATGCAATGCAAATTGGTTAAAAGCAAACAATAGCCATAGCGGCAGGGCGGGCTAGTTGCTCGAGTTGATTTTAGCTGCACAGCTTTTTTTCTAAGAAAGCGGATGTGTATCATAATTACTCTCTTACCGCAAGGGGTAGTGCAAAAGCGGCAAATTTAATTGGTTATTTTAATGAATTCTACAAAAAGCAAACGCTTTTGTTTTACTGCATATCATAAATTACCACGTAATCATAGTAGCTTTCATTTTCTACAATATTTTAACTGAAATGCTTCTGTTAGTAGCTTAAAAGGCACCTTTTTGTAATAAGAAGCGCGTCCGTTGACTTTTAAGCACAAAAAAGCTTTAAAAGCTCATGTTGGCTTAATTTTGCACAACACCCGAAAATAGGCAAGATAATAAAGTCTAATTTTTCATATAATTTTTCTAGGCTTTTAAAAAGAATGAGGCATCAGTTTTATCATTCGTTCTCTGCGCTCCGTGCATTAACCCTCGCCTCGCTGTCAAAAAATAAAAGACCATTTTCATTTATTAGTTGAATTGTGCCATTACCTTGTCAAAAACAAAGCGCATACGATATGTATGATGTAACCCTTTTCATGCCAATGGAAAAGCAAGATAACCCCATCCACCACATCATCCACCCAGATGCTGAAAAATGTTATAATAATTTTTCGGCTAATCCTTGTTATTACATATGCATGTATGTATGTATGAGTGTATGTATGTAAGTATGTATGCATGTATGCATGTATGTATGCATGTGTGTATGTATGCATGTAAGCTTGAATCATTTCAAAAATATTTCAGACGCCATTTTTTGACCATTTCTTTTGTGGACCCTCTCACACCTACGCCTATTGTTATTTTAGCAAAACAATAGCTACTTTTGTTGTTCTTGCTGTTGTGTGGGAATAAATCAAAAATTAACGCGCACACATGTGAACCTTTTTTCATTTGCTTAAAAGCTAGATCGTGTAAAGGGTGAATTAACCAACCAATACACACACACACACACCCCTCCAAGAGCTTATGAATATGTGGTCAAGGAAAAATGGCAAAAATTTTGGGCAGTTTAGAATATACATTTTAAAATTTTTGTTGTGTGTCCAAGCTTATTAGAAACTTTCAAATGCAAAACGAAACGAAAAACAAAAAACATAAAAGGGCATAAAAGGTACACATCAACTTGATTAAGGTAACAAAAATGGAATTGATGATTAGTATATTTGTTATGAACGGCTATACTATAAATGTTGGTTACTATAAGCATGCGAGTGCCTCTAATTGTGTGGATGGTTGGGGTGCATTGATCATTTGTTGGCGTGAGATTATGCAGGGACTTACACTGCGTATGAGTAATATTTAAAGTTATTGCTTTTGTTTCAGCAGATTTTGAGTAAAATGTACAGATTTTTACAAAGACCAGATGACATAGGGATTATATTTTGGAAAATTATGATTATAGCTTTCTAAAATGAGCAGTGGTGTGCGCAGATGCAAATGAAAATAAAAAAACGCATGTGGAGCTGTGGTAGTAATTGCAGGAAGTGAGTATTTCTGAGAAAACGGAATCTGGAAACGGTTGGAAAGTCATTTTGAAAGAGGAAGATTTTTGTGGATAACCAAAAGCTGAAAGATTTTTTTCGCTGGTAGTATAAAATCTCGAGTTATCTTCGGTTGAGTAGTAGAAGTAAGGAAGAGACGATGCTAAAACTTTTTTAGCACTGCGAAAAAAATGATTGTATTTCAACGATTTTTAAAAGTATATGCAATTTTTAAATGTAAATGAGTAAAAATGAGAAAGGTGGAATATTTATAGACGGTAGAATGTTTTCGGTCACCGTAGCCGAGTGGGTTTGTGCGTGACTACCATTCTGAGGGACGGAGCAGGAGTCTCCGTGCATGAAACACAAAATACGAGTATGAGTTTTTTCTAATAGCGGTTGTCTATCGGTAGGCAAAAGCAAGTTTTTTACAACAAAAACAAAAAAATGTTTACAACAAAATAGGTAAAATGGCTGTGATTGCTACTCACAGATCTTTGGGAAAACATTTCAAATTATTTTAAATAAATTAAAAAGAAAAATATATTTTGTGAAAAAAAAAAAAAAAGAATTTACCAAAACAAAAACAAAATTTAATTAAATAAATAAAAAAAAAATTACTAAAGCTAATATTTTGTCCATAAATAAATAGTCCTTTCTAGCAATCCCCGACCAAAAATGATCGTTCATTTGTAAAGTTATAAAGTTGCTAAAGTAGTAAATCAAACTTGGAAATTTTTGTAGAACAAAAGTTTGAGAGTTCTTAGAAAATTTAATAGTAGTTTTTGATCACCGAAATTTTTTAACAAAATTTGAAGCTCGAGTACGAAGAATTATCGCTCATTTGTAGAGCTATAAAGTTGACATGGCGCAAATTAATGTATAGAAGTTTTGAGAAACAGAAAATATAACAGTTTTTTTTTTGCTTTCTTTGAAAATTTTTAACCAAATTTGGATCTTGCGTGAAAAAATCTGGCTTTTATTGTATTATAATCATTTGCTTAAACGCTGATTATTTGGCGCGTAGTGCCAAACTTTATGATTTTCGCATATTTCCATCGCTTGCATTTTGCCTCAATTGAGTTTAGGTGAGATCGCTGCGAGTTATTTCGTCATGCAGGCAGCGTCTCCAGGATCTTCTTGGTCTTCCCTTGCGTGCGTCTATAACCTTGTGGATTCCAATCGTAGGCTATTGTTGATATTTATTGGGCTGGTTTTCTGAAGGTGTGACCAGTCCATGCCCACTTCCTCTTATTGTATAGTATTATTATGTAAGTATATTGTTTAAGTAGAGTTATAATGTTACTATTGGGCTCAGTCTTGCTCAGGAAGTTGGATGAACATGTATTACAACACAATTCTTATACAATTTTATAGTTTCACCAAAGTCCCAACTTTTTTGAATCAAATTTGCAGCTTGAGTAAGAAAAAAATCACCTTCTATTGTGGTGTTTTACAAGCATACTTTAGCTGTTCCTTTAGCTTTTCATACCAATACTCTCTTTGAATTACTCTCTTCTATACACTCACGCTCATTTCTAAAACCCCATTTCCCACGCATAGTAAACCTAAGCCAGCTTGAATTTTACTCCGTTTATCTACAATCCTACTCCGCTTCGATTATTCCTTCCGTCCCGATTTCTCTGCTGTGTCTTTCTACCTCACTCTTCTCCCTGCCAGCTTTTATTTGCAACTACTTCCAATTTATCTGCTCAATTTTTTGGCCGCCAACATCTTCAAGCCAACAAGAGCTGGTCGTAAGTTAGAGAAATTTCAATCAGAATTTCCAATCAATGTCAATTCATTAGACAGCGCATCCCAAGAACGCCCAGTATTTTACCACGCCATTGCCTCGTCTAACTAGCAACCCTCAAGATAAGGTATTTTCATCTTATCCCATACCAAGTCTTTACGTGTAGCGATGTTTCTGGTAATCAAAATCGACATGCCTCAAATCTCTACAAGCATTTAAATATTTCTCAAATACTTGCATTTAAATATATACGCACGCACACACAAATACTACTTCAGGTCGATATTTATTTACTCACTGGCACATAATAAATCTTTAGTTTAAGCTGTAGTGTAGATTTGTGCGCCTAAAAGCAGATATGTATATCAAGTAAAGTTATTTATGTATAGGGAAAGAGAGAGCGTGAGACCCTCAGCACATTCAAACGTGTGCAGCAAACGAAAAACATTTCGTGTATTAAAACCGAAACGAATTAATTAAATTAATTACAATCATGTCTTATTAGATTGAAAGACGTCGTCTTCGATTTGTAACCCTAAATTGTGTACGAGTGTGCATGCGTGTTTGTGCCACTACTTAAGCTCAACTGCCACCAAAAGTACTTACGTCATGTCAAAGAGTTATAGAAAATAGGCGGTGGAGAAGGGAACTCACGAATCATTCGAATAACACCAAATTTCCTTGAGTGCTTCGTGTTATCTGTGTGTGTGTGTGTCTGTACGGGCATTTCTTTCAATACAAGCAAATTTTATGCGCACATCATTTATAAATGCCTGATTTGTTATTTACAAAACGTTACGACAAAATTCCTGCCAAACTTTCTCCATCTAATCTCACCTACCAAACCACACTGCACTCACTCGAACGTCCTGCCTGGGAATGTCCCTGTATTAGTTGATGCTAGCAAACACTCCTTAAGGACTTTTTGATTATTAAGCAACAAATTTCCGATGCTGAAGCAAAAGCTGAAATATACTTCAAGTTCGTATATATGTCATCGTTGCGTTCAATGGAAGGGGTTGCGTTGTGTGCTGCTAACAAGTGGTAAGTGACATTTGCTATGGGCTTTTTCACTACTCATGCCCGCAGTATTGATTGGGGGTTGACGCTGGCAAGCAGTCTGTTGTTGTGTGTTGGCAAATGCGCCGCTCAAAAATCGAAATGTAAAAGATTGTCACATCAATTTGCTATGTCAAATGAATGACAAATGAAAAGGGTAGGCCAAATGTTGGAGCATGAAATGGATGCCAAATGGGTGCAACAAATGAGCGGGCACAAAAAAGTTAGAGATCGGCAAATGGCAATTAGATTACAATTTCTTAAAGAGATATTTAGTAAAATTGAGTTAAAGTATTTCGCTTTAAAAACCAAGATTTTTATACCGCAAAAACCTGGTAATGTAACAAAAACTAAAAACTTTTGCTAGACGCATTTGTATTTTTTTTGTTTTGATTTTTAGCTTAGATGGTCTTATGTTCCAAGTATTAGAGCAACAGCACATCGCAGAAAAATGTATTAAAATGAAGTGGAGTAGCGAAGCGAAGATATAGAAGACATTTGAAGGTGCAAATTTTGCAGCTATACACAAAAACTACCGAACTAAAGTCATCATCTTAGTACAGTAAGCAGAAAAACAATTTACATTTGAACAATAAGTTAGCTTACGCCTCTCCAAATCACAACTCTAAATTCACTACCTAACCCACCTACCTACACAGCTGCTATGTGCAGGGAGTGATCATATGAAGCCCATAACATTTTCGCCACCCTAGAAATTCCTAAACTTTGGAAACAGTCCGGTGTTTAGTTTGGTGTTATTTTCCACAATTCTGCTTGTCTGGAAGATGATAATCCGATTTAGAATGACAGTAGAATAAGGTAAAGGGTTATGTAGTTAAACTTTCCGTTAAACATCAGCGAGCTGGTAGAGAACTTGAACATTGCTTATGGATGCATGCAGGACTTTGTAGTAAATGATTTGGAATTGTGCTGTGTTCTTTCAAAGTTGGTCCCAAATGAACTGAAGTTCATGCAAAATTGAGTCCGTGTGTATATCGCTAAATACATCATTACTGGAGACGAGATGTGGTTTTAAGAGTACGACACGCTATCGTTTTCTACGTCTTGCAGCTATCGTCGCCTTGGGCGGCGTCTCCTTCTTGCTCCTACAGGATTTGCTTCAAACACTTTTTTGGTCGCTCTTTCGCTGCTCATTCTTAGGACGCGTCCGTACCAGCGTAATCTCTGCGGCTTTAAAAACCGCCTTACTCGTGCTGTACCGCCTTCTCATCGCATAAGGCCGAATATTCTTCTGAAAATTTTTCTTTCAAATTGCCTCAGTAAATTCACGTTATTAACTTTAAGAACCCATGTTTCACAGCCATAGGTGAGAAACGGTCTTATTATATATTAGTTTTGCACATCTGGAGCTTTTGTTCCTTTGATATCAGTGCAGACTTCATAAGTTTGATATTGCCAAAGTATGCTCTGTTAGCTGCCTGAATACGGTCTTGTGCTGATAAGGACGGATCCTCATTTATGCTGAGTAGAATCATCCAATTTTGCTATTGAATAACTTTTTTACTAAACTAAAAAAAAAAATAGTTTGAGTGTTGAAAATCTTTTTGCTGACCTTTACGCGCTCCATTATTTGCCTGTTTGATGCAGCCGCTGTTCAGTTCACGAGTGTGCAAAAATTATAAATCTTCCGTTTTTTTCTTGTTCACTCCTCTTGGGAGCATAGGGCCTCCCCAAGACGCAGTCTTGTGTTGGTTTCGTTAATCTAGTTTGATTTCTGACAGGGTAGGTGATTAGCGTGCCGCTACATTTTCCATATATACATATATATAATTGGCGCGTACACCCTTTTTGGGTGTTTCACCGAGCTCCTCCTCCTATTTGTGATGTGCGTCTTGATGTTGTTCCAATGAAGGAACCTACAGTTTTAAGTCGACTCCGAACGGCAGATATTTTTATGAGGAGATTTTTCATGGCAGAAGTACACTCGGAGGTTTGCCATTGCTTGCCGAGGGGTGACCGCTATTAGAAAAATGTTTTTCTTAATTTTGTTGTTTCACCGAGATACGAACCGACGTTCTCTCTGTGAATTGCGAATGGTAGTCACGCACCAACCCATTGAGCTACGGCGGCCACCATTTTCCTATAGCGTGATTAATTTTGCGCCATCTTTTACAATAAACAGCTAATCATGTGCGCACAAAAATATTTACCAAATTTTTGAAATTTTACACATTTTATGGATAGTAACTGATGGGTATGCGCAAAAATAATTCAGTGATATATGGCAACAATTAAAAAAAGCAACATTCATGGCGCAAACTATGCCATAAAGGCGTTACAAATAATTTGTGCAACAATAAAAATCCATGCACGCATTGGGGTGCGAATTTTGAATGCAAAATAGAAATCATAAAAATTTTACAGTTGCTAAAGAAAAAAATTCACAAAAAGAAACAAAAAAGAATAGAACTTTACTGGTGCCAAAATAAAAGCAGCGCAACGAAAAACAATTGAATTGCATTGAACGTTGACAACAACTACACGTATGTGGCAAGCGTTTCAATAAAAACTATAGACAACAAATACATGCCATAAAATGGCAATTGTAGAGAAGCAGCGGCGTAGAATCAAAAATCTAGCAAAAATTTTGCATAGTAAAAGTCATTGCGCCGAACCGGTGGCATAGTTAGAAAAGATATGTATGTATGTAATATATGCGAGTATGTATAGGCAAATCACTATAGACACAAATATCTGTAGTGCCACTAAGCGTTTGCGCTTACAAAGGTACTGGCGGTGGCGACGGGTGCCTGACAAAACTAAAACGCTTGCCAGCGTTTGCGCTACACTGCCAATTAATCAAGAAATTCTTAAATAATTATTTGTCTATTTTTATTAGTCGACAGACAAACGGTACAAGATACCAAAACAACAACAACAAGACAATGCAAAACTTACATGCAATTGTTTTATATGCAGTTGGAGTGGTAATAGACAGAGGCAGAGAGAGAGAGAGAGAGATCAAGTGAGAAAGGCAGAGTGAGGCGCAGGCTCGCCGTGAATAAAGCAATGAAGTGATTCTCAGGATATTCAGATATTCACGCTATATGGAGCATTACATATAGATGAGGCGTGCGAGACATCCATACTAAAGCTATACTTAGCTGGCTGGCCAACGCTATGAGGGGGCAAACCGTTTACAAGTAAACCACAATGGGCGTGGAGGAGAAAGTGTAACAAAGAGTGTGGAAAAATGTAGCAACAGCAGACAACAAAGATTTTTATATGAATTGTCTTTTGCACCAACAACACAACAACGCGCGCCGACTGCGTGTAATAATATGCACAAAATTAATTAATGAACTGTGTATAGTAGCGCGGTGCCGATGCCGGTGCCCGTGTGCCGGTGTTGATGGCGATGGATTTTGTGAAAACTCGCTAAATACGCAGGCGGACGCGGGAGCGAGCGCAAGAGCAGGGATAACAAATCGTCGAGTAAGAGAATATTAGTATCGAGTTGGAGGTATGTAAATATTTGCACATCTATGTGTGTGTGTGTGTGTATGTAAGTATGCAACACAATAAGTAACATTGTATTGCACTTTATTAGCGCGTAAGAAACTCATGTTTAAAAATACTTACTTACCGCAAATCACTTTATTGGCAAGGCAGGACAGATAAAGAAGAGAGCGAAGATGAAAGAGGGAGGGTGAGTGTGAGGAAGAGTGTGAAGAAGAGTGAGAGGGAGCGTGGCAGCAGCAACAGCGCATAATTAAAAGCAATAAAGAGCAGCAAAAAAAAAACAAAAATTAACTAAATACATTTTCGGTTATTGTTCGCCGGATTCATGTCGCAGCAGCTGAAGTGTGGCTAAACGTAGAATGCAAACTACAAAGTTGTTATTGTGGTGGCCGACTATAAATTTATAGTTATGCCAAAGAATAGTGAAAGGGGCGCACAGCACGCACACGCACACATGTGCGTATATAAGGAAGGCAATAACAAAAGCGTGCAACAAAAATGTCTGGCCCAATAAATTGTCGATGACAAATGCAACGCAACGCTTAATAAAATTCACAAAATGTTAAAAAAAAGTATAGTAAACTAGAGTGCATAAATAAAAACAAAGCAGCAAACAAAAAGTTCACATCAGCTGCGCGGTTATATGGCACATACACACACACGCGCAAACACATTTGCATAACTAAATTTAAAGTACAAAGCGCGCTGTAGGGCAAAAGAACGCCTCGAAACTAACGGATTGAGTAATTTTAGTACGTCTATTTGTGTGTATTTGTATGCATTTGTATTTGTATTAGTATTCGTATTCCGCTTGCCCGCTATGTTGATAGACGAAATTTTATTTAGTAGCAACGTTGCTGCGTAATCCAATGCAGTGGCAGCCTCCCATACAGCCGCGCATGTCAATCATAAATTGACAATAGTTTCAAAATGTTTTCGAAACTTATATACACGCATGCACTTCGAAATGTGATAGATGTCTGTTTTATGGTGTGAGCCGTTTGCCTAATGGCTGTGCGATGTGTGGGAAAGCTCAACAAAATTTAGTGGAATGCATTATTGGTAGTAATAAATAAATTATGCAAGCGGAAGCTGAAAGTTATGAAAAGAAATTATTAATGTAAAGGGAAAATTTTAGTAAATATGAATTTTTTTTGTCTTTAAGGTGTTAGGGGTAGTCAGAATTTTCAAAAAATAGAATTTCTGTTTTTTGCATTTCCTTCAAGTATAATATCTTAAAAATATTGTGGGAAAATTTGAAGAGAATCCGACAAATACTTTTCGAGTTATTCAACAATTAAAAAAGGGCGCTCGGGCGCTCCGGTGCTCGATAGCAAAATTTTAAATGCGTTTCTCTCAAAACTATGTGCTTTGAACTGGTGATCACCGCTCTACTGATCTACGGCTTTCAAAAAAATGTATACTGATTTGAAAAACATAAAAACTCGTGCCTGATCGAAGAATTTTTTTGTTCAATAATGTCGATATTTTTTAGACAATTAATTGTCGGTTTTTTCTCAAAAAGCTGAAAAATATTTCCCATATTGTTAATTTTGAAAAAATAAAAAAAAAGTTTCGATCAAGCACAAGATTATCTATATTATTAATAAAACTAATTTATCTGGCCCGATTGATTTTAGATGCATCTCCAAGGACTTGTGATGATCACCGCAAGTGACTTCTGGAGAAACGGGCTCCACACAAGCAGCGACAACTTTTACAATTATAAATTTTTTTTTTGAAATTTTGCTAAAGTCAAGTCGAGACATGATGTATTAATGCTATATATTTATGCTTTTGTAAAATAAAGCAATTAACTAGCAAACACAAATTTTTGAACATAGAGCGTCTGAGTACGAATAAATAAATATTTTCCCGTAGTTCCTAGTTGGAGCATAGGGCCTCGACAAATATATTATACTAGTAATATGATTTAAAGATACAAATTTAATTTGTCTCCAGGAAAAATGCTTTCTGGCCTGCTTTCGAGCTTGATTTCTGCGCCTCCTCTTCAATCTCTCCAAGTGTTGACTGGTCTCTCACGCCTATGGCTCCTTTGGGGATTCCAGTCTAACGCAGCTTTTATGATAAGAATACTTGCACACAGCTGTGCTCAAATGGAAAGATGATTTTTTTATAAATTATGTAATGTTTGTACGATTATCCATATGGGCATTTTCACGGTAACGGACGCGACATTTGTACGCTTTTAAGTGCGTCCAAAACAATGAAGACAAAGTAAAAGTTTATATATATTGATATTGTTTTAAAGGGCTGACGGAGTGCTAGATTTTAATATATACGGGAAAGATCTTTTACAAATAAGTACGTAGTTATAAGCAATTATAAAGTCATACGGACGCGACAAAAAATAGAAGTTTTTTTGAGGCGCTTTCAGAAATATACAAAATTCAGCAAATTAAGGATTTTTATATATATACAATATATATGTTAATAAATGCGAACAGATGACTGTTATTCGTAGGTTTGTGAAATATGATCATTTTCTCTTCGTTTTTTTTAATTGAGTATAGAAGAAATACGGACGCGACATAGCGGACGCGACAAAATTTTCCATGAGCTAAGAAATAGAACTTTTTCATTATAACACTTCTATTTTATTGAAAATAAAAACTCAAAAAATATTACAGTAAAAACGACTTAAAAAATTAAGAAGAAAGTTATTAGTTTTTAGGATGGTCTATTTTAATTATTTTCTTTAATGAATAGACCGTCCGAGCAACTTCAATATATTTACTGTCGAAATATGAAAACCAATGCATACTTTTAACTCCTTTGATATTTGGAACATTTTTCCATAATTCTGACAGTTGATTAGAAAAACTATCAATTTGTGTTCCAGAGATATACAAAATGTGAAGTGGCGAAAAAATTCCACTCTAAGATACCGCAATGAAATTCAGCTGCAAGTCTTGGAATACTAGAAAGAATAAATTTATTTTTGAATTGGGAAGTGCTTCCATCAGAGAAAATATAAATGCTGGTAACTCCTTTGTACTGGTTTTGTAAGATATTGATAATTTTGGAAATAAAGCAGTAAACGTCGAATTTACTGTGAGTCAATCTATCACTGATAACAGAATAGGACTTGGTTTCACCAAGAACCCAAGCTACGCACGTAAACACTGTTACTTGGGAATAACTAAAGTGGGCATCTTGAATTTCATTTTGACATGTCAAGCGATAATTTTCAGCAAAATCAACTTGAATAACAATTTCATTAGGTGCTAAATTTTTCTTTTTAATTTCAAAGTAATTTTGTTGGTGGCGTTTAATAAAACAATGCATTTTAAAAGCTGGTAACGGAATCTCTACATCATGAATTAAGTCGCTTAAAGGACCAATAGTGTAGTTTAAAGTTATGCGATCGTCTACTTTTCTCCACTGTTTCCATTTGATTTGCGTATCAAATTGATTAATAAACTGTATTGGAACTAGATCGTCTTTAATATCGCGTACACAGCTGTCACAAGTATTAGCCATGCACTTTTCATTCATAACGTCGCAGCAAACTGATGTAACACGGTCCTTTTCTTTCTTCTTTTCTAATAAATTGCTATCACTTTTCATTTTTTGTGATAATCTTTTTCGGTATTCTTGCTTTCGTTTAGCTTCTTTCTTTTTGTCTTCATGCCATTTCTCGACGCTTTCTTTCATTATCTCTCTATATTTCGTTGTTATTGCTTTTCTTGTTTCTTTTGCCGTTTTTGCCATCTATAAAATTTTAATCTTGTGCAATCTCTAGGACTTTATTTAAAATTTAAGGTTCGCGGTAACGGACGCGACAAATTTCAAATACCAATAAATTTTATTAATCGTTTTTGTCGAGAGTCAATGGCTAATTTTCTTAAGTGAAATAAGTTATTTGCTTAATGAGAACAATAAATGCTATTTTTCGGTAACGGACGCGACATATGAATAAAAGCAGAAGTAATCAAAAAAAAATTACCGTTATTCGATCTCCACTAAGTCTCTCTGCTTGTTAAACATTATGTTACTATCAGTAGAAGATTTTTAAATTATAAAAACATCATAGTATTGCTTTGAATAAGGGAATATTACAAGGAAAAAAGTTGGTATATTTGGTCAAAAGAGTTAGATTTTTGTAAATTTTGAATATTCGTTGTATATTTCGGCTCAAAATTAAAAGAAAAGAAAAATTCTTTTATATTTATAAAGTAAACACATTTGAGATTTATTATTCATCAACAAAAAGTTCTCAGGAACAGTTTGAGTTTTGCACTCGTGGTTGACCTTTTTGTGAAAATGCCCATATATAGAAATTCACTTTCCTTTCGAAATAATTTCTTACCAATAAAATATACTTCCGATTCTTGAGTTTCTGAACTCAATTTTCGCAGCGATCTTCAGATCAGTTAGCGCTTGAGGGTAAATATCTTGTATGGGTTCGAAACTCTGCACCTGTAGGGACTTCTTCTTTTGTTGCACAGTCAAAAGTTACACTAAGCTGAGCTAAACGCATAGAGTGGTTGTTGCGCTATGAGCAAATAAGTTTAGTGTTTTTGTTTATCCATATCCAGCAGTGTTCGGAAGGCAATGGCATTGCATTTCCGCCATGAAAAAGCTCCTCATAAAAAGATAACTGCCGTTTAAAGTCGGCTCAAAACTGTAGGCCCCTCCATTTGTGGAACAACATCAAGACGCAGAACACAAATAGAAGCAGGAGCTCGGCCAAACACCTAACAAAAGTGTACGCGCCAATTATTTATTTTTTTTAGACGTGTTTCGACTCTTTCAAAATAATTCCCCTCTAATAAAATATGCTTCTGAATATTGGCTGGCGAAAGCGATGTTCAGATCAGTTAGCGCTTGACGGTGAATATCTTTCATATCTTTTTTCTTTTATTGCATAGGCAAAAATCAAGTGCAGTAGCAAAAGCCAAGAGCTAGTCGTATAGGTTGGCTGTTGAGCTACAAGTAGATGGGTTGAGTTTTTGACAAAATGACCGAAAAAAATTGAGTTTACTTATGCTATTATCTGGCCTCTGGTGCAGAATGCATGAAAAAAATAAATGTAAGTTAAAATTAAGTATAAAGACCAAATTGCAACATGAAACTAAAGCTATCAAGAACAATAATGAGCAGAAAGGACTAATATGACTTCATCTACTCCTTATCACGTTTTCATAATTTCACATTTATACAAATATTTATATTTTCAACTAAAGTGTATCCTACTTATAAGCACATATACATATATTACATACATACTGATATGCAGAAAAAGTCCACCTATTTATATCACATAACTACATAGACTATATATAACCGTTATTTGTTGTAGTTGTTGCGGTTTATTTGTTTGTTTGCTTGTTGTGTTTGTTTGCCAGCGAATTTCGACTGACTGCCGATTTGCGTACAACACCAACAACACATGCACGCCCTTGAACTCCCTGCCACGCTGATAACAGACAGTGAGTTAAAATGCAAAAACGCGCCGTGGCTGTCATTAACTTTGGCGGCAATGGACAACAAACTGTTGCAAATGCTACAGAGGCAGATGTTGCTGGTTGTGGTGTTGATGGCTGCCATATGTATGCTTGTTTGTAGGCGAGGGGCCTTATGATGATGAGCTATTGCGCCTGTGTGTGCGACTGGTGTGAAAATCGCATTGCTTCCGCCGCATGCCTCATATGTACATACACGCGTGCAACATACATGCGAACAGTTGGCGAATTGTTACTGTTGTATTTGCTTTTGCTGCTATTAACGCCTGCTGCCTGTTGTCCACTTCATATCAATTGCAGGTTTGGCGCAATATCAACAACAACAGCAACAACATTCGCATTCTAACTCAAATTCTGTTTCTCCCTCTCTCCCACTCTCTGTCTCTTACAATTCACACCAAATAAAATGCGTAACGCGCCGTTGTCTGGATGCGCTTACGTTTGTGGTGTTGTTACGGTTACGCCTGGACTTTGCCTTTTGGCTGCATTGATTTCGACTGGCTGCTTGTCTCATTTTGGTGGCTGGGTCAGTGGGTGGTTGGCGCTTTTGTTTGCTTGTCAGCTTGTTTTTGTTGCTGGGTTTGCGAAATTTCGCGGTCATTGATACAATTTGCGGGTTTGTTGTGGCGCGGCTTTTGTGGCATGCACGCCACCAGTGCTCGAGTACTTATAATATGTGTGTGTGTATGTATGTACGTATATGAGATGATGAGGTGGCACAACAAAATTGTGTCAATTGCATGCAACACGCCCGCTGTGCCATGCCGAACATGAATGTATGTCTTTGTTTGGCTCTGTGTGCTTATGTATGCCTATGTATGTTTATGTTTGTCTATGTCTGTGTGTATAGGTAGGCGTTTGGTGGGCGGCAAGTGGCAGCAACATGGTATTTGCACGCATTTACGCCGATTTCAATGTCAATTTTTCGTATGCCGCCTGTTTGGTTGAGAGATGCGTCAAGGTGCCTGCTATGATTTACTGGCTGATGCGACGTATGGGGCGCTCAAACTCATTGCATTTGTGTTATTTGGTATTTGTGTGTGAGTGTTTGCCCTATGGCTGATGTTGGGGCACATGTTTGTGTTTCAATTAAAATTGCATTTGCCGCCGTATTTAATTGAATTTATAGACTTAACACGCCAAATGATTATTAATGTGGGAAAATTTTCGTCTATTACTCGTACTTCCATATATTTGCAAGTGTGCAAAAGCTGGAGGGGTACGAGTTGGACGGAATGAATTGAGCGGTGATTAAATTTGCATTATTTGCGAAAAGTGAAAGTGTATTTGAAATGTGATTACTGCGATTTGTGCGGAGTTACTGACGAGGGCTAAAGCTTAATGAGTTAGGAGAAAAATATGGCCGTATATAGAAAGGAAGGGCCATTAAGTATGAGTGAGAGCAGTACATACAATTACAATTCGTGTCATTTATAAAAAATTCTAGCATTCAAATATAGGATTCTAATGGGTATTAGAGGTACAAATAAGTTTACTCCGTTAATAAAAGTTGGCCTTAGTTCATGAATCATATATGAATCACATAACATAACATAACATAACATAACATAACATAACATAACATAACATAACATAACATAACATAACATAACATGACATAACATAACATAACATAACATAACATAACATAACATAACATAACATAACATAACATAACATAACATAACATAACATAACATAACATAACATAACATAACATAACATAACATAACATAACATAACATAACATAACATAACATAACATAACATAACATAACATAACATAACATAACATAACATAACATAACATAACATAACATAACATAACATAACATAACATAACATAACATAACATAACATAACATAACATAACATAACATAACATAACATAACATAACATAACATAACATAACATAACATAACATAACATAACATAACATAACATAACATAACATAACATAACATAAACACAACATAACCTTCAAGTGCAGGGTGTTCCATCTATGCCTGAAACATGACAACTTTGATAAACTCCGACAAACTTTGACAGTTGCTGCTGAACTTTTTCTCTTCTATGGGGTTTAAGAAAGGTCTGTGGAGCACAATTATAAACATGCAGCGGTACACAGCCCCCACAGAAAGCACAGACATCGAGAAATTTTATTTTGCAAATAACTCTTCGAATATCGTTAACTCAGCATGCGTACCGGCGAAAATACAGCAATAGGCCACCACCACCTTCAGTCAACAAAATAAAGACACGATAATTCAAAATTAGCTCAGCTGAAACTAGCTAGCACTTACTTTGTTAAAAATTTAAAAATGTGCATATATTTAAAGCGTAATTGTGGTAATTTCAAAACAATTAGCTTAAAAGTGTGCGATACTTCAAACAGTTTCGTTGAGAGGAACTCGAGTTTACAGAGGCGGTGGTTATACAGGAAGGATTTCAAGAAGGAAAAAGCATGGTGAAAGTTTTTAATAAAAAATTGCAATGTGGAAAAAATTGTTTTAAGAAAGTAGACAATTTCTAGATAAAAAACAAATACAACTCGTTCCGTACAGCACAGGTTAAGCAGAAAAGCAAACAAATTTCTTTAATGGATTGAAAAAACAATCCATTCCACCAATGATGCTCTTAAAAATCACTCACATGCGCGATATATCTATGAAATTATGTATATATGGCGTTACTCAACCTTAACAGCAAAGCCACCTCACTCACCCTCTTTCACGAAGCATATGCGGCGAATGAATGCTAACCCATCCGCTAGGATAAGCGCTACAACAGAAAGCCTGCATTTGTCATCCAGTAGCAACAACAATGACAAATACACGTTTTTCTTTACTTCATACAACTGATGAATTGACTAACTGATAGAGGTTCTCTCAGCCAAGGCACTCAGTGACTGCAGATTGCATTAGTATGATAGTCGGCTTTCAGGCGCTCTGTAAACTGCAGCTGTGGACAGCAGTTATGTGGTGTGAGTCAACTGCGCTGTCTGGTCGCTTGACATGTGCAGAAACAGTGCAGCAAGCAAAATAACTACCAGGAGATTAAAAAAAACTAACTATGTAATATTGGTTTAGAGGGAAAAGTCAAAGTCATATGTATGTATGTAAAAGTATACATATGAAGGAAGCGAGATGAATAAGCAGCATATGAGCTGCACTCTAGCCAACACAACCTGTGTCAAGCTATGCAATGAAGTCAAAAGCAAATAAAAACTAAACACGAACAAACAATAGCGAAAACAATGCACAATGGCAAAGACAAATACAGCTTAATGCATGAATATATGCATGTGTATTAGGGTGCTGCTTATTTTACCAAAAAATAATTTTGTTTTTTAAGTTTTGTCACGTCCCATAGGTACTTTTATTCTATTATGAATCATTAAAAAGTGTCCAGTCTAGGACGCTGCAGAACTGCCAAGTGCTTTGTGACAAGCCCGAACAGAAAACATTCGAAATTTCTTCTAACACTTGAAAGAAGAGATGTTCGGTTGATGGTCGGTATTATTACAGGACACAACCGATGGGGTCAGCATATGTCCACCATTGGAACCATTGAGGACCCAATTTGCTTTCCTTGCTTAGAGGAGGCAGATAGCACTGAGTATTTTCTCTAAATAAAAAAAAAATAACGCATTTGTTAAGCGATAGCAAATGGCGTGTTGACCCGACGAATTTTCGAAAGTTGAAAAATAAGACCCACCCTAATGTATATACATGCATATATATTTGCACTTAGTTAGGAGAGAAACTTAGCGTTAACGCTGCTTGATTTTGCTTTCCAAAGCATTTATAGATTTTTCCACTAACACATACATACATACTTAAATACATATGCAGCTGATTTGCAGTTTCTTCCAAGTACTCGTAGTAACTTTACTTTGTTTTTGTAATGCAAAAATGATATATACTGCTTCAATTGTTAGATTTGCTGGAAGATGCGCTTGGTTTTCGACGCATACAAACAAACAATGCGCTGTACCCAAGCACTAATACTATCACATACCAGCTGCTAGCTGCAATGACTGTCTGTTGTTGTTGTTGGGGAACTTTTGTCGTTGCTACAAAACCGCAAATGGCTGCGGTTGCTGAGCCAAGCGCGCCAAAAGAGGAGTAGGAGGGCTGTGTTGCATGATTGGCGGCAACGGCAATCGACTGTTGTGTGGCCCAAACAAAAGCTGCAACAGCTGAGCTGAAATCTCGATGTGTCATGTATGTCCATGTATAAGTGAAAATAGGGAGGAGAAACCTACAGAGCTGTATTCGAAGAAAAGGAAGAGGAAGCAGTGTGGAAAAGCTTCCCATTTCGTGCAGCTAAAATGCAAAAATGCCAAAACCAGGCGCACTTGAATGAGTAAGTGCAATGTTGTTGTTATTTGCAAGCCGGAGATTGTGCAGCACTACCAAACCAAGAAACAAAAAAAAAAACGACAAGAAAAAAAGATAAATGGAAAATTTATATAAACCGAAATACTAAACAAATGCAAAGCTTTTCAGATAAATCCATGCGAGCATATAAATGTAAGCTATAACCGCATGCGAGAGTGCAAAAATTAAGAAAAAAGTGCACATATAATATTAAGAATAGAAATAGAAGAGCAAGAAATGTGTGTATGTATGTATAGGTAAACGGTAGCAGTTTAAAAATGAAATATGGCAGACAAACTGACAATACTTTGTTAAAAGAAATGGTATGGCAGGAGATGCTACTGCTCTGCGGCTAAGCTGCACTTCAAGCGCATACTCGCATACATGTGTGTGTGTGTGTGTGTGGGCATGTGTATGCGGTGGATAATAGTAAATATGCAAGGCTAAGAGCTCATGCAGAGCAAACTATATATAAATAAAACACAAAAGTCTTATTTTCTTATGCTCAGCAGCTGTGTGACTGGCTGCCTGGCTGCCTGACTGCTTTGGGCAGGAAACGGAAATCGGATGTTGGAAAATGCATGTACGACTATGCTGCACACACACACTCATATGCAAAAATATAAATACTAAAATATAAGTGCAAGTGCATACGCGCACTCATACACATCCTGTAAATGTGGCGCTGCTGCGCTTAACAGCGTAGATGTGTGTATGTGCATGTATGTATATGTGTGTATATATGTACATTCATGGTTAAAATAATAAATACATTATACATATTCTGACCAGTTTAAACTACTTACATTTATTTTTGTTTTTTATTTTTTTTTTAAGCTTTTTTATGAATATAACGATGCGCGAAATTTTTTTATATGCAGAAAATGCCTAACACGACGAGCGAAAAAAAGAACAAAAATCAACGAGTATTTAAAAAAAAAAAATAAAAATTTTTGTCAAAAAATAAAAAATTTTTTTGGCCATATGAGATTCCTTCATATAAATAGTTGTCAGCCTTCAAAAAATGGTCTTCACGTGGACAATGGACACAGACATAGCCGGTTCTAACGAACCGATTTTGATGAAATAAAATTTAAATGACGTAGAATTGATGTCGTTATCGTGTAAACTCGATAATTTGGGCGAAACAATTTTTTAGTTTTTTTTTCGGACCTTTAAGTCAAAAAAAGCCTCAAAAAACGGTTTTAGATCTTTGAATGTCCGCCATTATGCCAATTTTTTTAAAGATCGTAGTTCACGCGATAACGATTCATACTCAATAAGAACCTTACCGTCTTTTTAATTTCAGACTCCTGTGAGCCCCGGAATTCGTGTTGCCAGCGACATCGTTTTAAACGAACCTCAAAAAAAAAAAAAACGAAAATACTAAATAAAATAAGAAAAATAAATAAAAAATAAACAAAGTAAGAAACCTTTTCCATTGCCGTTTTATTTGAAAGAAAACGATGGCAGAAATTTTTTTTATGTGAAGAAGACCCGCGCTCAGCGAAAAAAATTATCAAAAATCAACGATAACTCCGAGCAACTTAACATTTGCCGTTTATTATAATAAAATTTAATGGGCTAAAAAAATGTGTGCCCAATTTAAAAAAAAAAATTTTTAATATAAAAAGTTTTTTTTTTGTTTATAAATGTTTCACAAATCTCAAACTTTGATTTACAGTGGGACATTTGTTGTCAAATGAAATATATTAAAAAAAAAATATATATAAAAAAATGAAAAAATAAAAACAAAATAATCAAAATGTACTGTATTTATTATTTTCTCCATGAGTGTATGTGGATGCATGTATGTATGTATGCTTGTATGTATGCACGTAAGTATGTATGCATTCATGTATGTTTGCACGTAGTGCACTTTGAAGTGTCCGCCACAAACATATCCTTGCGCTGATGAAGTGCCAGTTGCCGAGAGAGAAAGATTGAAAATGCGTATAATTTTCCAGCGCTACTGCAATACAATGCTTGTTGCTGTGAAATGGTCGGAGTCGGAAGATGGGCATGAATTTGTGGTGGCACTGCTAGTGAGTACTTCAGATACCCGCACACATACACATATGTATTATATGTACATATGCGCATTTCCTACAAATAATCGCCGGGTTCACTTGCATTTGCCAGCAAAGTTTGCAGCTTGAACTTTGTTTCCAGAGCAAATGCAAAAACCAAATCTTTGCAAAGTTCGTAAGATGTTGTGGCAAAAAAATACAAAACTATATTTTTCATATACTTATACATTTGTATGTGAGTATGTACATATGACTGTGAACTCTTATACGCAAATATATTTATGCGCATGGTTTTTATGTGCGCGTTCGTGGTTGCATATGAAGTATCGTTATGCTATGTAAAAAATTTGCTACTTTTTCGCCAAAAATAAAATCAAATAAAATATCCTAATAAATAGTTCGCATTTTGCGGTATAAAACTTTGATAATGTATGGAATAAGTGACGTTTAAAGTGATGGATCTGAGAAGAGGTTGCAAATGTTGTATGAAGTGAATAAAGTGAATAGAGCCAACCTTTGATGGTATGCTAACTTTAAATTGGAAAACTAAAGCGAGTAGGAAAAAAAAATTCGTAATTATTAGCTGAAAAATTTCTATAAAGCAGAATTTAAGGCGTTGAAATCACTGCTTCGCTATTTGGGGTGGGAAAATTCAATTTTTAAAACACTGAAATGAAATATTGAAAAGTATAAGGGGGAGAACCTTTTATGTATTATATATAAATTTATAAGGAATGCAAATATAAATAATGTAAACTTTTAGAGAGGTCTTTAAACCAAAAAAATCTTGTTTCTTTATATGATATTTAAAAAAGTATTGTCATAAAAGCAGGGATTCTAAGTAGGTCTAGAATTTTGCTATTACGACAACAATCATAGCCCCATACCTTCTCAAATCAACTAAAGTGCTTATTGCTTATGACTGCGGACATATAAATTTACTTATTAGGAATTCAGATTAGAACTAAAATTTCATTAGATCTATAGCTGTTAATTTATATTGTATTTAATTTTTATAATTTCGGAGTAAAAATAAACAGGCGCAAGCGCAGAAGAAGCACGCAAATGATAATTAATAAGTAAGCTGCATTTTTAAATGTTTTTATAATCAAAAATTAGAATTTTTTATAATTAAAAATGTGAATAAACATTTTTTATAATTAATCAAACTTTTAATCAAAATCTTTTACAATATGGTAAAAATCGTAGCTTCAAGCATCAGCTGCCAAAAAAGCTAAAAAAATTAAGAAATTAATATCAACTCAGCGGATGCAGATTCTCCCACGCCATTCAATTCAATTCAATTTCCTTTATATTTTCGAAGCAAATTTTTATTTCTGGTATTCAGCAAACCGCAGCATAATTACATATATACTCGTCCGCATGTTTAAGCTTTGGGCATTCATCCATTCCATAAGCGATGCGCTGTATTTCTCTGCTATTTTTTTCGTGGTTGCTGAAATTCGATCGAAAATCATAATTAAATGCCAGCATATCAATTGTTCGAAGATGCGCACTGATCGGCGTTGAGACGCCAAGTTCAAACGTACATACGCCAACGCAGAGCAGAGACAGGAAATCATTTTGGGGATTGACAGCGTCGGCCGTAGTAAGAATAAGAATTAATAAAAACGAAAACAAATCAAAAACGAACAGCAAAATATAAATACGAATAATTGACAAAGGAGGAAAAAAAAAACAAAATCACGGCATACCCAGCTTCCAAATGATGCTGCATTGTCAATGCCTGGCGAATATTTTGCACTAACCCGACAAGCCACTAGTGGTGTATTGAAATGAATGAAATCAGCGGCTGTGTATTTGTATGAAAAAGTATTTTGCACAATAACGCGTGGCGACAATGAAATTTTGTTTTGCGATTTCGCTGTATAGCAGTCGTCAAGCAGAAATAACATACGCATATGTTGAAAGAAAGATAAAAAAGGGAAAAAGTTTGCGCAGGCGAAGCGTTTCAGTAAATTTGCTGCACGATCGGCTCTGCCTCTTTGCTCGATATGATATTTAATACACAATAAATTATATTATTGCTCTTCCTGTTTGCTGATAATGCTTCCATAATTCAAATGCAAAAAAACAAAAACAAAAGAAAAACACAAAAAGAACAGTAAACAACTACAACATAAAAACTGGGAATAGTGATTGAAAACGTACGAAAAGTGGCGACAGAAAAAATGCAATATTGAGTAGGGGTAAATACAAATGGAGATAAACGGATGAAGCGACACAGTGGGGCGGAAAAATGAGAAACCAAAAAAAAAAGAAAATATTAATTAAACTAAATTAAGAGAAAGAATAAAATAAAAGTAAATAAAGTAAAATAAGTTTAATTAAAACAAAAATAAAATTAATTTAATTAAATTAAATAAAAATGAAAAATAAAATAAACCAAAAATAAAAATAATAAAAATTAAAATAAAATTAACTAAAATCATATAAATAGACTAAGCTACAGAAAAAAAAAATAGAAAAAAGAAAAAATTAAATAGAATAAGAGATATAAAAAGTAAAAAAGTAAATAGATAATATATAATAAAATAAAATTTTAAAAATAAACAAATTAAAATAAACTCAATTAAATCAGCAAAAACTAGAAGTAAATAAAGTGAAGTAACTAAAATTAAAAAAAAAAAACAGAAAATTAAATAAATTGAATTAAATTAGAAAATTAAAAATAAAACCAAATGTAATTTAAATAAAAAAAATATATAAAAGTAAGTAAATAAAATATAACAAAATAATATAAAGAAATAAATAAATAACAAAAACTATTAAAAAAAATAAATAAATAACAAAAACTAAGAAAAAACTAGTTTAATCAGCAAAAAATGAAATTAAATAAATTGAAATAAATAAAGTAAAAATTAAAATGTGAAATTTTATACCAAAATGAAATAAATAAAATATAATAAAAATAAATAAATAAAAAAAATAATGAAAAAATTTAATGTAATTAAAAAAAAAATTTAAGACAATTAGAAATTTAATTGAATAAAATAAATTATAATCAAATATAAAATAAAAATAAAATTAAATGTTATAACAAAAAAAATATATATAAATATATATATATATAAAACAAAAAAAGTAATAAAATAAATTAATATAATTATATGAAAAAATTCAAGAAAATTGAAATATTTAGTTAAATAAATTAAATCAAATCAGCATTTAAGATAAGTAACCATTACAATGACATAAAAAAAATGTAATAAAATAAATTATTGTATATAAAAAATTAAATAAAATAAAGTGAATTAAAATGTTCAAAAAATTCAATAAAAAATGTATTCTAAATTGTAAAAGCGTGTTTCAGAAAATTAAAAATAAATTCTTTATACATAAAGCAAAAGAAAAACCCTTCTAAACGGCCTGATCGCAGCTCTACTTATGCCCCAAATGCTAAGGCGCAAGCGTTGATGAAGGCAACAGCCAACAAGAACACGAACCTGAGAGTGGGATGCGGCGCATGATTTAAGTCACAAAAATGTGCACAATCGAGCACACATACACACAATGGCATATGCTACAGCTTCATATTGAGTCTATGTACTTTTGCACTCAGGCTGCTTTTGAGCTTGAAGTGATGCTTGGGATTGTCTGCCTTAGTAGATTATGAATGCTAAAAGGCACATCTCGAAATTCGCGCTATGCCTGTGATAAAACGGATCAAGATCAGCTTGTTGCCAGACGCTATGTCTGCTATTGTTGCGGCGTTGATTATCGAAGTTAATTGAACTGTGTGGAGACAATATGGCAAAATTCAAGAAAATGTAAAGTAGATACAAAATTGTGTTGATGCAAATAAAAAATTTGCATAAGATAAGTGGTTGTTGAAATTATGAAAGGAAAATAAGTGTTGTTGTTATATTGAAAAATATTAAGTGGGCGTTAAATGACGATAAAGATCGTAAAATCAAGTCTGGTGCTTATGAGAAGATAAAATTTAAAAAGGAAATAATTCAAAGATTGTTTTGCAAAATTTCAAATATTTGGGAATTTGATAATATTGGTTGAATAACTGAGGAAATTTAACAGTAAAGTAAAAAAAAAAAATTTATTTACTATTATAAAATTGTTGCTTGCTCTCAAAGTAAATATGGATAATTTAGGTAATTTGAAAAATAACCAAAATTTAAAACAAAATGAATAGAAACTTTTGTCAGCTGCCGATTTTAAAATGTTTCTAAATTTTGCATAAATTTTTAATACTTTCAAAACACGTTTTTCTTTAAGCCTTAATATGTGAAGTGTGTTCGAAAAATCAAAGAAAAATATATACAAAAACAATTAGAAAACATCGAAAATAATATTATTAAAAACAAAAAAAAAAAAAATTATATGACTATATTTTAAATTTTTTTCTATTTCTTTTCAACTTTGTTTTAAAGTTATTTTGGCCTATACTTAAGCGTAATTTTTTATTCTCCAAATTTTTAGTTGCATTTTTATAATTTCTGTATGCAAAAAAAATTTTTCTTATGAGTCTAAATTTTTAATGTTTTTCTCATTCTTTTTAAATTTGCATGTTTTGAAGTTGTGTTTGTTTATGCTTAAGAATACATTATTTTTATGCTCCAAATTTTTAGTTGATATTTTAAATTTTCCGGTTGATATACATTTTTTAGTTGATATAAGGAAACAAATTTTTAAATTCAATAATTGAGTGTGCCAGTTTTGTATTTTTTGTTTCAATTTATGTATCTTTTCTCCCCGTATTTTTCGATTTGTTTTATTTATTATCCCCACATTTCAATATTATAACCATCGTTTCATATCCACATGCAGCTATACATATTTATATGTGTGTTTAGCTGCCCTTCATGATTTCCGCTTCTCATTAGGCTTCGCTTAACAATCGCACTCAATTCAATCGCATTTAATTCAATGCCTGCGCGTATGCGCTGTCAACTGCTCGACTTACGCGCGCAAATTGCAAACGGATGATAGGCTGGTAAGCAGCCCACGCAGTGAACGACACCAATGCCAGCAGCAACTTTTGGCACAAAATTACAACAACATGCGCGACATGTGAGCCCTTGCGTGGGCCAGTTAAAGGATTTTGCAAAATTTCTTTTCCTACAACAACACTTTTTACTAATTTGATTTAACTGAGTGCAGGAAATTGTTAAAAGGGGTAATAAATTGTATGTGGGCTGCACGTAAATCAGTTGTAATTGCATAAAGGATAATTTTTGCTTGATTTCCATTTGCTTGAAATGTGCACGTTAATGAGATTTTTGTATTTTTGAAATAAAAATAAAGTTTCAGTATAGGAAGGGAAATAATTTTGGCGAAGAAAATGTTTAAAAATTATTTCCAATTTTTGTTTTTTTCAATTTAGTACAAAAATATTATCCAATGCATTTGGTTGAACTGAAATTTTTCTGTTACAGATTTATAAAATCGAATGTTAATTATTAAACTGAAAATTACATTAACGTTGTTTTTTTTGCGAATTTAATTTTTATTTTTAATTCAGAAAGGCATAAAATTACTAGCAATTCCAAAAATTAGTGAAGGTTATTTTTAAACTGCATTATATTTTAATTTTTTTGTACGAAGATTATTTCCAAAACTCAGTAATCGGCATTTGTCTTAAAGTTAAGCATACATTTTTTTTTGGAGAACTAAAATTCTTTTATTTGATTTAAAGATGCATGAATTTACTAGAAATCCTTAGGGAAAAAGTAAAAAAAAAAAAATTAAACAAAAACGAATCTCTAGGCACCCTAAAATGTAGTTAAACTGGTGAAGTTATAATTTTAAACTACATTTTGTTTAACTGATTTTTTTCTGTTACATATTTGCGAAACACAACACTTATTAAGTGTAAAAATTTCATTTAACTTAAAAATGCACAAAATTACTGGATATCTTAAAAATTAGGAAAAGCTTAGATTTGAACTGTATTATTTTTAAATTATTTCCAAAAATAAAAAAAGAAATTGCAGAAGCGTTCAACGACATTTGATTAAAAATTATGATTAAACTTTTTTTTGGGATATTTAATTTTTAGTTTTGATTTAAAAATGCACGAAATTAAGAGAAATCCTTTAATTATCAAAACTTCTTTATTTTTGAACAGCATTCTTATAAGCTTTTTTAACTAAAATTGATGCTTAAACTTTCTTTTTTGAAAATTTCATTTTGATTTTAATATCAGAAAGCACCGAGTTACTGAAAATCCCAAAAATTAGCTTATAATATACTTATATATGAAAGCTTCCTTTTAAACTACATTACTTTTAAATTATTTCCAAAAAAATTCTAAAAAAAATTTGAAGACTCGTTCAATCGGCGTTCCATTCAAAATTATCCTAAATTGTATTTTAAAGTCCTTAAAATTTTTACACTCATACAACCCGCAATCGATTCAAAATTATGATACATTTTTATCTTCTATTCAATTTTTTTTAATTTAAAAACGCTTGAAGTTACTAGAAATCCTTATACTAGCAAGGCCTTACTTTTGAACTCCATTCTTATTAACTTTTCTTTGTACAAAAATCATTTCTAAAGAAAGTTCCAAAGAAAAAATAGAAATACTCAATAATCGGCATTTGGCCAAATGGTCAGCTCAGACTCAGACTCAGACTCATTTTGACGGCCACTGTTGGCTGTTCGTAATCAGCCAACAATGCTCGACTGAATTTCTTTGCATAACTCCTGTATCTACAGCACCACCATAAATGTCTAGCCGTGAACGAATTTTTTGCCATTTAAAGTCATTTTTCAATTCATTTTCTGTTGCGACTTTTCTGCGCCTCTTCGTATCATTTGCGATTAATGGGTAACGCGTAACGTATTGCTGCTCACTTAGTTGGCACCTTTGGTACAACCTAAAACTTTCTCATAATATTTCTTCCCGTTCCACTTCCATCTTGCTGACTTTAAACGCTGATTATGCGCGCAGTGCCATTCATCAGCATTGCCATTGCGGCCTCTTCGCATTCAACAGCCTCCTAAATGGTGCCCATTCATAAGTCCAGACTCTGTTCTTTGTGCAGCAGAGTGTACATATGAGTGTTTATATGTATGTGTCCATGTATGTGTGTGACTACAAATGGATTGTAAGTGTGGTGCAGACCTACAGCATAGCCTTGAATTTAGAGCAGGTTCTCACTTCGAGCCCTATGCTAAATATGCATAAATACTAGTTGTTGTTATTGTTGTTGCAGCGGCGCCTACAACATATGACGATGACGACAACGCGTCACCTTTAAAAGTTTCCCTTTTTTCGAAAAGTCCAAAAAGGTACTAACAATGCGTTACAAATCTGCGGCGACAAAGGTGGGAGCCACAAAAAAAGCGAGGCAGAAAAATAAAACAGGCTAAGAAAAAAAACACTCAGTAAATCTGAAAGGGCACAGTGACGCGCAAAAAACTACCAAAAAGGTAAGTTATGCACAAAACAAACCTAAAATAACAACAAAGTGCAAAACATGTAGTTTGAAAAATTTCAACAGCCGTTTTTAGAGGCGCAACGCACCTACTTTTCGGCTGGCTGGCTGGTTGGCTTTGCTGGCGTTGAAGCTGGATTTGGTAGACGCGTGGGCGGCTTGTCGCGCGCTTATAATTTGTTTTTGTGTTTTGTGGCACGAAGCACGGCTACACTCAAAATGTTGTTTGTGTTTTCTTGCTAGCCAAAAAAAAAAAAAAAAAAACAAGAAACAGCAACGCTAACAATATTGTTGTTGTTAGTTGTTATAATATTAAAATTTTTGCATGCGTTGTTATTGTATTTTTTGTTATGAATGTAGTTTTTTTTGCTGCCTTACACTGTCTCCCTTAGCTGAATTTTGACATGATTTTTTTTGTTGCTATCTTTGGCTTAATGTTTTGTTTTTTGTTTGTTTTTTTGAGTTTCTCGACTGTTGCATGCCTTGCTGATTGCAACAGTGTGTTGGCTGGCTGTTGGTTTGTTGTTGCTAGCTGCCAGACTGGCTGTATGGCTGCCTTGGCTGGCTGGCTGGCTGGCCTTTTCATGAATGAATGCCACGCGATTTGTTTATATTTTTTTGAACTCGCACATTTTTTGTTGTTGCCAGCCGCCGCATGAAAATGAGCATCATTAGTGCAATGACAATGAGCGAATAATGAAATGTGTTGCAGCACCAGCAACACCAGCAGCGACGGCGAAGCAGCGGCCAAAGCAAGAGTGCAAAAGCAAGTTGAAGGTGAAAGAGGAGAGGTAATTATGAAAGCACGGCAAGCTACGACGAAGGCGAGGAAGTGATTTAAAGCAGTTATGGTGCACACTAAATAACACCACAGAAGAAAAACCAAAACAAAAAAAGAAACATGACGGTTGCTGAGTTCATATTTTATATTGGTAAATAAAACCAAAAACAAAAAAATTTAAGTTACTGGCTTTAAAATTTTTTCTTGCCAAATTAAACATTTGAAAATTGTAGAACTAGTTTTATACTCAATTTTTAATTATAGTTTTATAGTAATTTATTCATTTAATTTTTAAACAAATTTGTTTATTTGAGTTTTTATGAATAATTATTTATTTTTATTTTAGTTGTTAATTACAGTTTCCAATTTCCCTGCAAAAATTATTTTGCTTGCTCTCCGACCACGTTTCCTACTAAACAGAAAGTAAAACAAACAAAAAAATACCCTTTAAACCCTGACGCTGGAAATCTCAAATAATCTGCACCACTCTGTGTTATACCAAGCAACCTGAGCAACATTTTATGCTCTCCTGCGTGTACAGCGAATAAAAATGAAAAAAGACACGCGATTCAATGCAGCTACACAATCCACTCAGCTGCGTGGGTTTGGCCAGCTGTTGTTGTTTCATTGTCTTCTCCTCTTATAAAGGTGACACTTTTTTTGTTACTGCTGTAGCGAACGCTAAGTCATTGTGATTTTTGTTTTAGCTTATTACTTGCTCTTGTTTCACTGCAGTTGACACTGCTTTTGTATTATTAGTTGTTGTAGTTTTCAGTACTTTTTAGTTATTGTTGTTTTTCCAATAAATGCTGATTTTTATTTGTTGTTGTTTTTTCAATAGTTGTTGCTTTTTATTTGTTGTTTATTTTCCAATAGTTGTTGCTTTCTATTTGTTGTTACTTTCTCAGTAGTTGTTGTTTTTTCAGTAGTTGTTGCTTTTTATTTGTTGTTGCTTTTAAAATAGTTGTCCTTTTCTGTTTGTTGTTCTTTTTTCAGTAGTTGTTGCTTTCTATTTGTTGTTACTTTTTTATTCATTGTTGCTTTATTAGTGGTGTGCAAATCTTCTATTTTTCTTGCTTTTGTCTTTATTTAAGAGCAACGTCCATTGGGGTTTGAAGAGCGCAGAGTGTAACTGTGCGTGTTGTGCTGGTAGGGTTCAGGAAGGTGTGGTGAACTCTCGCATATATTTTTCGAGTTGAGTTATGGCGCATTTAGGTCTGCCGAGGGTTTAGTGCTGTTTTTATTTTAAGTTTCCAAAAAAATGTTCTTTAAAAGCGAGGAGTTTGAGCTTAAACGTACTCAGTTAGTCTTCTTGTACTGTATGTAGCATTGTGGGAAACTCGTGGAGTATTAAAAAAGGAGTGTTTTTCATCATTAGAATTTTTTATCTAGAAACCTAAGTTGGGGCAACTGCATTGAAATCACTAGCACTTATGGTGTTTTCGTCTAAACAAAAAAAAAATGTTGCCCTTCCACGGTACACAAATTGTTCAATGTCCCACTCAACCCTGTAAAAAACTATGATTTTTGCTAAGTCAGAGAAGTGTTTGAGTTTCTATGTAAACATTTTGCCCTTCTACCTTCCATCGTGGAATTATTACCTACTCAGAAAAGAACAAAAAACACTGCGCGTATGTATCTTTGTCTGGCACACGCATTTATTAATATTATGTTTTAAGTAGTCAGCTGATTTTCAAGGCAGCCAACACCTCTGAAAAAGCTTCTCAAGAGAGAAAATTTGTCTTGTTGCCTTCGTTTAGTGTGGCATTCTTAGAATGAGACAGAGAATTTCCTTGCCGGATTCCACTCATTGTAGAATCGAACGCGAAAAATCAAAAAAAAAGTGATCATACAGTTTTTGGGAGAATTTCTGTTCGAATATTAGTGCGGTGACCGTCCGTTCTGGTAATTTTCAGTACCGAATTGTTTTCATTGTTTCCACCTGTCCTGCGTAAGCTTTCAAAATATGTTGGTGGTATATGAAAAAAAAGTAACACAATTTCACTTCGTTGATGAAATGATCGTGCAGAATTCGGCTGGCCAAGCCGAGATTGATACCAGGTTTGCTCGTTAGGTACAAATTTTTTGAGAGGTACTTTGGATTTCATTAAGCTAAAGCTAAATTTTGTGAAACACAAAACGAATGACGTCGGCATATCTGTCGAATTCGCTCAGACCCGAATAACGGTCACCTGTGAAAATATTTCCACCATTGGTAAATCTTGTTTTTATTCGATATTTTAAATTTCATGACGGCATCCTTTTACTAATAAAAATATAAGCTATTTTCCAAGAAGAATACATAGAAGTTCAGTAGTTAAATTGTCAGAATTTCAATGACATAAGCACAGAAATACATAAAAAAAGTAGCAAACTGTGACATTCTAACTAACAAATCGCAAGAAAAAAATAACCAGCAGTTATAGTGAATTCAGTTTCTGTGCTTTTGCTTTGCAATTACTGATAATAAGTACCATTCTAACGAAACATGTGCTTTTTGCAATGCTATTCTCGTGAGGGCTGTGCAGTGACTGGTCATTGCATGAACAAAGTTTTATGTTGCTAAAAATTGACAGTGTTCTGCACTTTGTTCCATATAAAAAAATTAATTGGTTGTTCAAATGGATACTAAACTTTTCTCTAGAAAATCTAATTGAAAACTTGAGATTCTAAGCAAACTCTTTGATTTTTATTAATTTTTGTACAAAGTGAGATGGTCTTTTGAAAGCCACAAACTTGTCTGGATAATGACTACACAAAAAAGTAGCTGTCAAAAGAATAGCCAAAACATAAATCAAGATGCTGTGAATGCCATCAATGGGCAGTGCTTGAACTTCTCCAAATCTTTTCCAAGCAGCAGCAATTATTTCAATTGAACAGTCGGGTCGCCACTGCGCTGGTAGTTCTATATCTTGTACCGAGACAGTCGCTACAAATTTTTGGATTAACTCTTATATTCCGTATTCTTCTAGACAATTACAACGACCGAAAATATTCAGAAATCTTTGAAGGTTTATAGCTTTTACATACTTGCTATTTTCGTAAAGAATTTTAGTACCTTTTTTGCGGTACCTAAACGAAATTGAAGTGATTTTAGAAAATTGCAGATTTTAGACTTAAGGAGGGAAATAAGTTTGGACTGATCGAAAAATCAACTTTGTTTTATTGCATACATTGTTAGTATAACTACTCAAGAATATGTGGTAAAAATTTTACAGCGAAATTCGGTTTATTCCCGATTCTATGAGCACTTGAGTGATCGCCTGTCGGTTCGGCACCGTACCGCTTACGATACGATGTTTACGATACATTTTATTGCAAACGCGTTTTTCTCGAATCGAATTTTTTCAGCTGGTGGGCACTCTAGCTCAAAAAGTTATCGACAATCGTTATGAAATTTTTTCGAAATATTCTTTATATGTGATTATATTATTATTAAAATTTGTTTTTTCAAGCCAAATAGATGAGAAAATATGGTATGAAAAAATGATATTGTGTTCAATCGCCTCAGAAACATGCAATTTTCTATATTATTTTATCACAATTAGATTCGTATTCTCAGGAAATATGTTGCTAACGAAAAAAAGTGTTATTGATTACAGAGGAAAATTACAACTTCAGGAACGCCCATCAGAAAGATACTCGGATGCCGATCGTCCATGGACAGCCGCATTAACGCCACTATTTCCGACGGAAAAGGCTTAAACTATTTTAAAAGTATACTTAAAAATATGAATAAAATACCTCCAAGTTTAAACAATGAAAATGGCCTTAAAAAAATTTTAAAGTTTACTTAAAAATTTGAATAAAATATCCTCCGAGTTTAAACAATTTCTGATTATTCCCTTCTTGTTCAAAAAATTCACGAAAAACACCAAAATTTCGACCTCCTAAACCGGTTTCACCCTTACAATCTATCAAAGGTGATGCTGTCGAGTAGTGGCAGCTGTCAGAGTAAAATATTGGCAAGAAACAATTCTTTCAGCCTCTTATTTGAACATCCGTAGGGCTACCAAAGATTTGAGCTTTCCGCTTTCGTGTTTAAATGCTTAGCAGAAATTTTTAATTTTTTGGGTGTACTACTCTTTTATAATAAATAAGTACTTTTTGTGGTATATACCAACTGAACTTATTACTTACCAAAACGTCAGTGGAAATGGGATATTTTTTTAGAAATTTTAAAATTATTTACCTGCAAAGATAAAGAAAATAATAGGAATTAGTTAATTAACATACAAAATTATAAAGGAGATAAAATTGTGAAACTTTCCAAAGATGAAGGGTTTTATTCGCTGCACAAACTTCGCACAAACTTTTTTTGAATTTGAAATTTGGATACGGTGGGTATGGATACACAAATTTATGAAAAAACTAGCGAAATTTTTAAATTCATGTTTTTAATTTTTTGCTTATAAAATGGCGTGTAGGTATTTATAAGTATTTTTAGAAATTAATGGCGCTACTTAAAATGCACGTGCTGAAAACTTGCCTGCGAAATTTTGTCATAAAACACTTAAAAATCACATTTAGCGCGACGAGAAGTACGAACGCAGATTTAAATATATTTGCAGTATTTCACACACAAAAAAACAACAACAAATCGAAAATCATATTTTAAGCATTGGTATATATGTACAATATGTATGTATTTGTATATATATACATACGTCCATATGTTTATATGGCTTATGATCGCATTTCCGCGTATTATTTTTAAGCAGCTGTAGCATTTAAAGTTGCCGTTTTGCATGTGTTTGTGTGTATAACCGCACTGTACTTGTGTGAGAAACTTAATTTCCTTAAATCAGTTTCGACGCTGCAACAAACGAAACACATAAAAAATTTTGCAAAAAAAAGAATAACTTAAACTCGAATTATGCGCACACACACGGGTCGCGGTGACTCGTTAAATCGTCTGATCTGCGGCAAAAACGCTTAGCTGCGAACGCACTGTGGTGTGATATGAAGTGATGATGTGATCTCTGTGTCGTGCATGGTGTTGGGTATTTAACTCGTCAAATAGCAATTAACAACTGATGCAGATAATGATATTTCATCGAGCAGGCGACGGCAGCGATACCCGATACGCATTACCTACACATATGCAATGTTCGTAGGTATGTATGGATATATAAGACGCTCGACTACTAGCTGCTACTACTACACAGCCAGCTGACAGGCAGTAGAGCTGATGAGTGTTGAACAACACAAAAAAAAGAGAAAAAAACTATAAAATATACAAAAAAAAACAAAAAAAAAGAAAAAAATATAAAAAAAATTAAATAAAAATAAAAGGGAAATAAAATAAGTCAATACAAACAAAAAGTGGCGGCTACTAATACAAAAACAGTTATTTGTAATTATAGACAAATACTTAGGCATGTGTTTAAGTATTGCCGTTGAATGCGCGTATGTGTGTATGTTAGAGAAAAATGTTAAAAATTATTATCAATTTTATTTGTATGCAATAATAAAGAAGCTCAAGTCGAAAATAATAAAGTAAATGTGTTGCAGATAAAATATATTTATGTAGATATGTATGTGTGCTGGCAAGTATATACATACATACATGGTGAATAAGCAACGGTGACAGTCGAGCAGTGAGCGATCAGAAGTCGGCAGTAGGAATGACCGAAAAAAATTGTTATTTGTTTAAAGCAAGAATTTTGTTTTATGGAAATCTACGCACATATTTGTCTTCTTACATATACATACATACATACAGACATGAATACAAATTTTTAAATTTATATATATGCAGTCACTTGCTTGAATTGCTCTGCTCTGTTGAACTGCTTATATAGGGCTCTGATTGCATGACTGTCATGAATTTGGATTGGTCATAAATTTGAACAGCTTTCCAGCTAAATCACTTACAGAGCACACAAAATTGCTTACATACATATGTATATATGTACGTGTATGTATGTATAGCCACGTAAGTACAAATGATATTATAAGATTTTTATTGCTTAAATTGCTCGATAAAAGGTTTGAGACGTTGACAAAAACAACAAAAACAAAAACAGTAGCAACAAGAACAGCAACACAAAAAACGAAGAACGAAGAACGTATTTATTTATAACGACAAATAAAAAGCTTAAGCAAGCAACTAAGTAAGTGGATTTGATTTAAATAAGCAATTGTTTTATCTGCATACTTTTTGAAGAAGATAAATATAAGCGCACACATACATATCCATATATAGGCATATATGTGTGAAGAGCCTCGTATTTTTGTGCATTGCAGGCATTGCTTTCAATCAAGCAAACCAGCACGCTTGTATGTGTGCATCTAAGTTTACTACTGCTTCGCACTAAAAAGTGCCGATTATGCGCCTCCTACCACTGGCTTGCTGGCTAAATGTCGAAAAAATTCATTACCAACAAAAAAAATTGAATACCGCATATTAAACGCCTATTTAAACGCGCGCACTTATTGGCTGCAAGCTGGAAAATACCTAAACCGAAAACAACAATAAAAATGCGCCTACTACCAACGCCGTCGGGTGACACCTCACTTCACTTGCGCGCGCGCGATAAGATAACGTATACGCCAGCGCGTCCAAGCGCTCACGTAAAATTTTTTTTTCCTGCCCTGCTATTTTTTGATGATAGATTATTTCGGTTGATTGTAGGCAAGTATTATTAGCTGAATATTAGTATGATTATTATTGTTATTGCTTACTGCTCCACTTAATTAGACTTCATTAAATGGGCTGGAAGATTACAGATAATGCAAATAGAGATACAGCTAAAGGTATAGATATCTAAACGCTGATTAGATACAAGCAACTGTCAGCGTGTATTACAAATAAACGTAGGTACATACATACATATACACACATAAATATATACACAGGAGAAAATGCTGTTATCTAACCCAGTCCATGGCAATAATTATAAACAATTTTGAAAGATTTATGACGCCATAATGGCGTTCCAAAAAGCAGAAAGTTGAGTAAATAGAAAAAACCAAAAACAATAAAAAGATATTAATGGCGTATAAGTATTAGCGCGCAATCATTAAAAATTATTACTTTTCGTCTTCATTATTATCAAATTTTGTTGCTGTGTTTTAGTTTTTTCATTTTTATTTTAGTTTTTTCATCGTTTTTGTAGCTTTGCGCAGTTGCCTGTGAGTGAGTGAGTGAATACTACTAAGCTGCCTTGCGAGTACATTCTTCCACACAATTGTATTGATTGAGGCGGCAAAAAAGAGTGAGAGACACTGTGTGTAATTGGGTAGCCATTATTGTGCACAGCTTCTTTGGCTGTGTGTAGTCGTGTATGTGTGTATGTGCGTCCGCTCTACAAATGGGGCATATCAAAATCATCGCTTTAATTAAATAATCAGTTCACTTCAAGAATTTTTAGTATGCATGTGTTAATTTATAGGGATTTATTGCTTTATTTGTTTGTATAGCTGAAATTGCGCAAAGTCAGTTTTTATTAAAAAAAAAAAGAAAACAAAAATGAAAATAAATTTTTGTTTTTTAATACACATATTTAGCTTAAGTTAGGTTAGCTTAGTTGATCACAGCACAAAAAATTGATTTATAAGGCGGCTAAGATATTTTTTTATGGATGCACAGAATTTAGATGTTAGTCACAATTCACTTGCTTGCGTGTATTGGCACATTTTTCAGGCACTATTCGGCTGTATCCCCCAATGAGTGGAAAAATACAGAATCAAGCCAGCTAAGCCACGCTCGGAAATCGCTAGGGAGTGCTATCGTACCGCAGGAGCTTCAGGGTAAAGCAAGTAATGATTTTTTGTTTTTTATTTTTAGTTTAAGTTAGGTTAGCTTGGCTGCTCAATAGTGATCGCACTAGCACCAATATAAAATACAGTGCACTGTAAATACGGGGTTGTCTTTTAATATTTTAATTCGATATTTTTATCGAATTTTTTCGATATTTTTTTAGCAGATAGATAAAAAGTGGGTGGTAAGACGGATAAATTAGTTTGAGGTCACTTTTCCACATATCCCTTGGATTCATTGATGAATCTTAAGAGATTCGAAAGAGGAAGAATATGAACTTTATCCATACTCAATATATTGCAACGCCGGGTAGCTACAGAGAAAATGCTCTGCGGCGTCGTCATCCTCAAGACAGGATTGGCATATCGGGCTGTCGACGACCCCCATGGCAGCCATATGCTGACCACATGTGTTGTGCCCTGTGATTACACCCACCAATACTCTCAGGTCCTTTCTGCTGAGTTTTAGATCGCTATTTTCCTATTTGGTTATTTCACAATGCACTTGGCTACTCTGCACACGGTCAACCCAGATCAACGTCCTATATGGGTAGACTTCATAAAGTCTGGCTCAAAAACTTCACTCACAATTCAAGGAACCTGCCGTCGAAGATTGGAGGTAGAGTTAAAGTCTAAAGGAATAAACATTTGAGATGTGCTAGAGACAACCGGGTGAGGTATTGACAAAACACAAATAAAAAAAAAGTAAATAAATAAATAAAAACAATAAATAAATAAAGAAAGAAGGAAATGCGATGCAAGTGAGGAGGAGGTTGCCAAAAAGTAGAGTGAGAATGAGATTGAATAATCGACTTGGACCGCCAAACGTGTACGCAAAAATTATTAAAATATAATTAGATATTAAAAGAATTTATACAAAAAACTTAGTAAAATATATAAGGGTTTTCCAATAACAGGTGTTATGAATGAATGGATTGCGCTATCGAGAGATGATTAACGATTTTTTATGGCCGGAATTGGATGGTAGTGATCTGGACAACGTTTATTTTCAACAAGACGGCGCTACGTGCCACACAAGCAACGAAACCATTCGTCGTTTACGAGAAAAGTTTCCGGACTGCGTTATCTCTCGAAGAGGTGATCACAATTGGCCATCTGGGTGATCTTGTTGATCTAGGGATTTAACACCTTGTGACTTTTTTCTTTGGGGCCACGTGAAAGAGAAGGTCTACGCCAGCAGCCCAGGGTCGGTTTGAGACCTCAAAGATGGAATTGATGAGGCTATCGAGGACATAGGACAGCCACTTTGCAATTCGGTTCTGGAAAATTTCATGAAAAGGATATTGTCCTGTAAGCGTGGTCGTGGTGGTCATTTGCTTGATGGTATTTTCCACTATTAACGGCATACCTTCCTCTTTATAATGAAATAAAAATCCGATCATTTATATTAAAAAAATTGCATTTTTTTTTAATATCAAAATAACACCTCTTATTAGAAAACCCTTTATATTAGAAAAATGCTTTGCTATTTAATTACAAAGGCTGGAAAATTAATAAGCTTGGTAATGAGCAAACAAATTTGAATGCTAATGAAGTGCAGAAAAAGGGATAAAATTAAGGAATAAAATGATCAAACGATGATCCAAAAAAAAAACAAAAACCGAATCATTAATTGAAAGGATTATGGACGCGATATAAATCATTGCCTTTTTCAACTGCACGAATACTCATGTACAAATATGTACTTATGTACATAGGTACATATTTTATTTAGTTTATTTTATATTATTACATACACATATATAAACATCTCCATAAGCCATCAATCCGTTTGGCGTTGCGTTGGGGGAGATAAATAAAAATAAAATGAAATTGATGAAAAACGAGAAAAATGCCACTTGCGCACTCTTGAGTTATTACTGTAGGCGCTGTAGGGAAGGTGCCATGCATCGGCAGCACCGAACACACACACACACATACACACACAGTTATAAAATGAAATCAAGATGTAGCACACACATTGGTTGAGAGCAGATATTCGCTTGCGGATAACTATTTGTATGTATTTGTACGCATTTCCAATAAAAGCTATAAAATATACGTATATAGGAGATATGAGCACGCACATACACACTCACATCCACACTTGTATGCATTTACATACACACGAGTTCGAATAAAAATGTATAATATAAATGGTATATAAAGAAGCAGGCGGCCATGTATTGAGATTTATTCAAGTGTGATTTTGTGTATCTGTGTGCGTGCGTTTGGGTGTAGAGCACTGTAGAAGGATGTATGAAGAAAAAGGTAATCTCGCAGTAGTGGAAAGCCAAGGTGGGTGGGTGCTATAGATTAAAAGAATGTTAAAGAAGATGTGAAAAGCAGCAAATAAAAATACTTCTGTAGAAGGAAATATATATGTATATATACAGAAGTATATCAGTAGCTGCCGATTTGGCAAGGGAAGGACAAGAGCACCTACGAAGGCATACGACTATTGAGAAAGTATAAAGCAAAAAAAGAAGTGGTATAAAGGAAACATAACGAGTATTTATGTGCTATTGAATGTACACAAAAGCGAAGAGCAACAACAAATACATACATGGCTATATACAAATAATATTTATATGCATACATACATATGTATGTATATGTACATGCACCTACACATGTGCTGAAATACGTTACGTGTGCGCGTATGTGATGGATGCTGTAGCCAGTGCGCTTCCCAACAATTTTGCGCGCTGAACCAGCCAACCGACCGACCGACCAACCAACCGAACTCACATACCGATCACACCAACGGCAAACGTGTTGGCGGCACACGCTTGAGCACCTAAAAGTATACTGCATATGCACATATGCTGTTCAGCCACACAAGGATTATCATATAAAAATATACATAGGTTCTTTATGTGCGCGCTTTCTACACGCTCCTACGTGCCAGCCGCCAGCTATGTAATTATGCTGAAAGCTACCAATGCGCCACGCCATCTTGGGAGCAGAAAACAAAAACCAAAGAATAAAAATGTTAACACACATACTCGCACCTACGTACGTGTATGAATGTATGTATGTATGCATGTACAAAAAGTGTGAAGCAAAAAAATTATTTATTTCTTTTGCACTTCACTGAAGCGCACTTGAGAAAATCAAGAAAATTTTGTGGTGGGGCAATAAGCAGAATATGTAGGTACGTACTTCGTACTTTGCCGCCATCCAATGACTTATTGTGCTAGGCGCATAAAGGTGGCGTGAATGCACTTCTAGAGCGTGAAAGGACGCAAAAGTCATGGTGAATTTACGAAGAGGTCGCAAGATAAGGTAGAAAAAGGGCATTTTCTGAAGGGGGAAGGTGTAGGAAACTGGCTGCACTTAATGGTGCGATGAAGAAGAATTAAATTGCATATATCTAAGCAAGGCGCCCGCCGTAGCCGAATGGGTTGGTGCGTGATTACCATTCGGAATTCACAGAGAGAACGTTGGTTTGAATCTCGGTGAAACACCAAAATTATGAAAAACAGTTTTCTAATAGCGGTCACCCCTCGGCAGGCAATGGAAAACCTCCGAGTGTATTTCTGCCATGAAAAAGCTCCTCATAAAAATATTTGCCGTTCGGAGTCGGCTTAAAACTGTAGGTTCCTTCATTTGTGGAACAACGTCAAGACGCACACCACAAATAGGAGGAGGAGCTCGGCCAAACACCCAAAAAGGGTGTACGCGCCAATTATATATATATATCTAAGAAAAGATAAAGTGATTTTCAGTAAAAGAAACCATCAAAAAAATGTATTTTTTCGAAATAGACCTCTTTCAAGACATATCGCTAAATAAATATATCACATCTGAATAAATAAGTTCTTCAATACTTTATATTTTAAAATATGTAAAAGAAACAAACTCTAGCACACACCAAATGTTTTCGGTATTAATTCGGAGTAAGTTTCTTTAATATAAACTTCACGAAAATCTCATAAGCATTAACTCTGTGTAATAGAATTTTAGCGTAATAGTTAATACAAATTTTCGGAGTAGTTTTTACTTTCAAAATATTGAAAAGAAAATAGTTTCGATAGAAAAACTGGTTTATAACGCTAAAAAAGATTCAAATGATTTCGGGTAAATTTTCGGAGAAATCTTTTCTTACAAAATATTGAAAGAAAAAACATTAACTCCTTCGTATTAATTTTTTGCGCGAAAATTTTAACATAAAAGCTAATACAATTTTTCGGAGTAGCTTTTTCTTGCAATATTTTGAAAGCTAAGTAATTCTTCTGAGAAAACTGGCTTATAACGCTTGAAAAAAGTGCAAATAATTTCGGATACATTTTCAGAGTATTTTTTTCTTACATGAAAATGTATTACTAATAAGCATTAATTCTGTGGGCAAAAAATTTAACATAACAGCTAATACAATTTTTCGGAGTAATTTTTTCTTGCAAAATATTGAAAACTAAATAATTTCAGTGGAAAACTTGCTTATAACGCTAAAAAACTCAAATAATTTCGGATAAATTTTCGGAGTAATTGTTTCAAAATATTGAATGAAAATGTATTATGATAACTCGTTAGCATTAATTCTTTTAAAACATTTTTACATGATAGAAAATACAATTTTTCGGAGTAGGTTTTTCTTAGAAAACAGTGAAAGAAAAATAAAAAAAACTGGCTTATAACGCTAAAATAAGTCTAAATAAATTCGGAAAAGGATTTTTAAATTTTTTTTTCAGTTTCTTGTAGTAATACTTTTGAATTTCTATTGTGCTGTTATCAAAGCTTTGAGGTGATTGTAATACTCAAAAATAATTTAATTTTAATACTATTGATAGGACGGAGTAACATTTTGAAGTTAAATAACGGGAAAGAGTAGGTTTGTTTATTTCTTAAAGTATTCAGAAGAGTATAAATATGAACTTATTTTATTGCTTTATAATAATAATTGAAATTTTGATATTTTTAACTTTTCGGAGTACCCTTTGAGAGGTTTCTCCCAAAACAAAAAAAAAAGAGATTTTATTTGTTTTGAAAGCACATAAGGCACAAAATACTAATTTTTATTGGAATAGAAATTTGGGTGAGAAATTTATTCGTAGTGCCTGTGAAGCCAACAGATAATTTCCGCACTGCGCTATTTAAATTTATACTTCAGTCCTTGATCCTTCATTCTTCCTACATTTTCATTTTGCAGACTTTTTACAATATTCATTAAAAAGTAATTGCTTATCTCAACTTACAATTTTTCTTCGTTATCTGGCTATATTAAAAACGCGCTGTCACCAAAAAAATCTTAGCATCATATGTCTTCGCTAATCCCAATCGTCACTTAAGTGAGATACACTTACTTTAATTCGCAAATATCAACCCCAACCCCCCACAGGAAAGGAAAGGAGAATAAAAGAAAACGGCACAAATGTAACTCATACATACACATGCACACTTGCTCAATGCTACAGCTCCTACGCCTTAGTGTGTGCACCTACCATATCAACAGCCAAACCACCCAACACTCAAACCCATATGCTCTTTCACACTCCTTCACACACATTGCCTAGCCCACTCAAGTGTACTGCTGTGCTGAAGTGTGCGTTTGTGTGCTTATGTGTCGCGCGAATCAAGCGCATTCGTCGCTATAGATGGATTCCCAATCGAAATCGATGTTCGTATGTAAGTACGAGTACTCGTTTTAGGTATACGATTACTGAGTTTTTTTGCGCTTCGTTCCATTTTAGCGTATAGGTACAAATGTGTGTGTAGAGTATGTACATATATAAAAAGGACTCGTATATTTAGGACTTTTTCCTATTTTTTCTGCTACCTTGAGCGAGGAGAAGGGGCTTCCGTTAATTTGAGAGGCTGTCGCCGCGCTTACATATCTTACTCGAATGTTTGTATGTATGTTTGTACATACATTTGGAGATATACGAGAGGGATGATAAGCACGGCTCGAAGTAAGAGAAAATGCTGTCGACAGTTGGAAATTTATGTGGGTGTCATCGTGTGCTTGTGTCCCAAATCGAAGAGCTGAAAAATCGAGACGAGCAACATAATAAAAGAAAGCACAGAAACGAACTGCAAGAACAAGTGAAATGTTGTAGTAAATAGAAAGAAAAAATGGCGGGTGCCAAAAGAAAAAAGCGAAGCATAAAAGGAAATAAAAAGAAATGTGAAAAGAAAAAAGGAACTTACTTTAAATTTGGGAGTGGGAGAATAAGCCAGAGCGCGTGAATTGATGATGTGAGTGAGTGAGCAAATGAGTATGAGTGAGTGAGTGAATGAGAGCACACTAATGTTCAAGCTTATGGAAGTTCGGAGAGTGAAAGACTTTCCAATACTATTTCGTAGCTTTTGAGGCAACGGTGAAGATGGTGAGGGAAAGCCATGAAGAAATATAAAATCGTAAAAAAGAAAATTACGATTTTTTCTATACAAAAACTTTCAATACATAAATACTTTGAGTGTATGAGTGAGTATGGCAGTGTGAGTGTCTTGCTGGTGCATGTGTTAGTGTGGGAAATCATATATGTATGTATGTGTGTGTAGAGCTGTATAGAAAAAAGGGCATGGCATATGCTTAATGAAATCCACTTCAACATCGAGTGGGTGGGTTGGCTGATAGCGCAAATGAATGGTTGGCGCATACAATGTGGTAGTTGGGGCTAACGATTGGGTGGCGGAAATCGAATGGTTAGAGGCAGCTTGCTGGATATGGTTTATAAATGATTCATTTTTTTTTTCTTTTGATTTCCTCAACATTTCGGGTACTGCGCGCTATACACGCTGATAGGTCGCTCCGTTGGCAAGTTGTTTGTCTCGTGTGTGGCAAGAGTGGGGTAAGAGTGAGTGCGGCGGACCCGCTTCAAGACACTTTTGCTGCTGCTATTGCTGATAGCATAAATCGACAGCTCACAGAGATTGGGTGACGGCGGCGTAGCTAGAATGAGGAGCAACAGAAATCGTAGATGGGGCAATGTATATCCAATATTTGGGTTCATCGGTCCAATAAAGGCACTGCATATATATCGTATAAGCTTCAAGCTACTGGCAGCAGGTACACACATACACATTCATATTCAGATGTACGTGCATACTCGCAATGCATATATATGTGTGTACATAGCAGTAGGAGCAATGCTACATATATGAGCGTAGAACTCGACATAGCAGTTCCGGCGCATTTTCTGTGCGCATTTGAGCGCACGAAAATAAAAATGAAAAGGAATTCAATAATAAATAACACAAACGATTTTTATTACATTTCAGCTCCAGCAACAAATATGTTAAGTATTTTTGTACAATATAATATTATACACACACACATATATAGCCGTATCTACATATGTACGTATATACCGATATCGAGTGCTATTGGCGCCTGGGCGTATGCTTCGATGTGCTGAATCGATTGGAAAGAGAGCAACGGTATTACATTTTGTTTTGTTTTTTGTTTTTGGGTGGCGCACAACCTGCGCGCTATTATTTACTTATTTTTCATATAGTTGGGTGTGCTTGTTGCATGGCTAACAATAAAACATGCGACAAGAAGCAAAACGAAAAAATGGAGAGTCAATTGAATTCGATTGGACAAACGCCAACACAGTGGCGGGGACAACAACGACACCCAGCTGGTGGAGAAGTGAATCGAGGGAGCTGGCTGTTCTCCTTGTTGTTGCTGAAAATTGTCGCTAACTTTGTCGCTTAGCGTTGTTGTTGTAGGTTTGTTGCTACTTTCGTGTACGGTGCAGCAGCAAATCGTAGCATACTTTAAGGCTGCAACAGCCTGGGTGCACAGCTTCATGAACAATTTTTTTGGATATGTAAACGGAAAATTTATTTTATGGCGTTACTTGAGCTGATGCTTTCTCCGCCAGTTAACGCCATTTTTTTTTTGTATATGCGTGGTACATGTTTTTATATACACCCACACATACATACATACGTACATATCTATGTGCATAATTATGTAAGAGATCTGAATTTTTCAGCTTATGGATTGGATTCAATATTATTCGGAACGCCTTTTGTGTTTATATATGAAAACCCTTTGGAAGTGTATATATGTATGTCCTTTTATATGCCGCTTATAATTTCCTACAATAAACTTTCCGCCTTCGAGCCAATATAAAATTTTCAAATTTCATTAAATAATTCAGTTTGCAAATTTCAATGTGAGAATGTTTTGCTTTGTGGCGCTTGGGTGATCCTCGTAGAAATCGCTTAGGCAAACTGATTGACATTTGTGTGTTATAACATAAGCTATAAAAATTAAATATTTAAGTGTATAAAAACACTTTCTAGTTTTCAGCGTGAGTTTTTAAATAAAACTTATGCATGCCCATTAATTTATAGAAAGTATTTGACGTTTAGAAACATTTCGGAGTACCTATTTAATGTCATTTTTTTTTATTTTTGCTGCAAGAAAAATGTGCGAAACCAAATTGGGGTGGTTTTCAATGCAGGGAGTAATTTTGGGAGTCTGGATTTTCTAGCTACGTGCGTTTCGAGGTACACGTGAAAAAATGTGCTAAACTTACATATTTTTTAGAATACGGATACATTTTCGGAGTTAAATTTCGGAGTAACTAATTATGGCATATATGTATGTATGTATGTTGGTTTTTTAGAATCCGGCTACATTTTCGAAATTAAAATTCAGTTAATCCAACAATTCGGAGTAACTAATAATGCCGCATTTGTCTGCTAATAGTTTAAATTTTGCTGCCTAGGTCAGGTCGATTCGCTGCGATACCTGCTGGTAGAAGCAGTGGAAGAGAAATGCCTCTTTTGCGTTGGAAAGATCAGGTGGAGGAAGACTTGGCTTCAATTGGTGTGTCCAACTGGCACCAATTAGCCCGAAGGGGGAAACGCCTAGTATGAGCTGCTAAACTTTCCTAAAATCCCTTAACAAGTTTAAATACTTCAGATGCTAATGGGCATGTAATTTCGTATTTTTTCAAATTCGGAGTAAATTTCCAGAGTTACATTTCAGTTAAATCAACAATTGTTATAGCAGATTTGGGAGTTATCATTTTTCGGAGTGCTGATTTGCTACGCCAGTGCATTTTAAAGCACAAAAATTAAAAATAAAACAAAGAGCAAGTAACGTTTAAGTTTTTAAAGAAATCGAAGTAATTTTCTGAGTGCTGATTGCTTACTTCAATACCTTTTAAAGCGCAAATATTTTGGAATAACTAAAAATGGTATGGTGTCGCTCTAATAGGAGATTAAGTATTTATAAGCTGCGGCGTAATTTTCGGAGTGCCGATTGTTTACTTCAGTGCGTTTAAGAGCACTCCCATTAAAAATAAACCAAAGATCAAGTGACTTTGAGGTTTTTAAAGAAATCGGAGTAATTTTCGGAGTGCTGATTTTCTACCTAAATATATGTATAAATACAAACTAAAAAATAACACAAAGCGCAAACTTTTTTGAGCTTCTAAAAGAATTCGGAGTATACTTTCGGTGTAAAACTTTAGTTAAATGAAGATGAAAATGTAGTAAATGAATATGTAGTGAAATATAAATTTCATATAAAACTTAAAGAGGTGATTGTGAAAACAGAGCAATGAGTATTTAAAAAAACAGCGCTCAAACTGTTTCACTGCAATATTTTGGAGTTGTTCCATATTTAAGTTTGGTTTCAATAATTTTAATAATATTTCTCTCAATTCTGTTATACTTTGCCTAGTTATTCGAGCCAATAAGGGGTTATAGCGAAAACTGGGTTTTAAATAGATCTACAACAACTCATTTGCAAAATTGAAATAAAAATCAGATTTGTCTAAAGCTCTTTAAACTTTAGCTGCCAAGCCATCATTTATTGCCTCACTTGTACTTGAGTTTTAAACTAATGACCTTTGCGCTCATAAATTTTAAATTGCATGCATACAAATACTTCCAAGCGCATTGTGCTTCTATTTACTACCTATGCAGGCATATAAAAAGGAAATAAAGATGTAAATATGTATATTAATATTTGGCTATGTGCACACTATAAATTGCTGGCTGCCAAAAAGGTTACCGAAAGTTAATAAGTTTATTTTAAATTGGTTTGAGTGTTGAAAGTGGGCACAATAAAATTAACTAGTTTTCATGGACTTTAAATTTTTGTTGTGTAATTCAGTTGAATTTATAATTTTAATGCTTATGAGGTGGAGATTTGAATGTTTATGGCTTTTTTGGTTATTTTTGTAATGAGGTAATGCGTTTTTTCATAAGTAAACCAATAAAACTTAATGGCTTGGTAACAAAATGAAAACTGGGAAATATTTTGGGGTGGTGAAAGGTAAAAAATAACACAAATTTTAATAAAACTGAAGATCTTCTTCAGAGGGATTAAAAATATATATGAAATTTTATGTTGAAAATAGTAATAAAAGGAACAGAATATTTCTTTGTAAAATTGTAAGTATTTTCAGCAAAAATCGTAGTATTTTTTATATAAAAGTTACTTAACGAAACTTATTTTCGCCACTTTTATCTAGTCTAGTGCAATATAGAACGGATAAATGTTCTACAATTGGAAATATGCTTTCATCATTAATTGATTAACTTTAGTTTGCAGTAATAATATCAGCAAAGAAATTAATACGAGCGCTTGCCATCTATAAAGAATTATCCGCACTCAATATCTGCATATGCATGCATATAAACACGTACACGTACATATGTACATACATATGTATGTACATAGAGAACGTCATATGTGCAAATATCTGCCACTCCATGCGCCTGCCTGACCAAGCGTATCAGCGTCACAATCAAGCGAGATTCAATTCGTTCGCTATTTTGCCATAATTTTATTATATACACGCGAATGCCATATAAAATGGCAGGCAGGCGTAGCAGCGCCGATAAGCAAGAAAAATTACAACAAAATAATATTTACAACAAAAGCAGTAAAAAATATTGTATATTGGCACATACATACATGTATTTGCCATATTCAATACATCCACCAGATGCTATTAAATACAACACGCCTCGCCAGCTAGTCAGCCATCCAGCCAGCCAGCCAACTCAGCTCAGTTTAGCTCAACAAGAGCTACCTAACCATTGACGTTGCGCAGAGTGCGCAGTAAATGCTCGCCTAGCAGCAGCAACAAAATTACCAATAACAACAACAAAAGCAACAAAGTCAAGTACAACAAAAAATGTCGTTAGCACCGCAGTCAATAACATCCAATCAGGTTTGTTAAAAATCTATCTATACTCGTACATATGTGCTAGCAATATTGTTTTTGTTATTGCATTGTATTTGTTGTCATCATTGTCGAAGTTACCAATCCACACATATACATATACTATATATCAGCAGTGGCAGTAGCAGCACCACCACTACCTCTGTGCTGAGCACCAGCGTATATATGTATATGCATGTATGTGAGTGAGCGAAGGAAACACACCAGCTGCCAGCCACTCAGTCACCACCTTCTTCATCTACTGTGCGGCCATTTCATCGCTGCGGTCGCTATTACCGCTGTCTCAAACCGTAAGCGCGTATCTCTGTGAGCTGTCTGTCTGCTCTGCAAGCGCACAGACTGGAGTCTGCTCCAAGTGGCGCTCGTGAGTGGCTCTTTCAGTTTGGTGTCGCTCTCACCCTGTCCCTAATACTCAATTGCTTATATTTATTCTCTCGCTCTTTGCGCCATTGTATTGAATAGCGTCGAAGGTATAGGAAAAAAAATTGTGATTTTTATGGCCACTTGTGTTGCTGTATTGACTGCTGTGCACATTGTTGTTGTTTCGTGAATTTTTTTCTTTTTTTATGTGGCGCGTTTCGTACACACAGGCATACACAAGCATAGCAGAGCAGCAGTGATGAAGGTATTGCCACAACTCTGCTGTTGTGTTTGGTTTTGTTTTGGGCGCACTCTCTTCCGCTCTCACTATTGTTGTTTGTAATATTTATTGCTGTTGATGTTGTTTATAGCCGCCATCCATCTCGTTCTCATGCATTGAAAAAACTTCGCATGCGCTGCGCTTCATTTCATCTCTCTCTCACTACTGGCATTACCGTTGCATTCGCGTTAACGGTATTGCCTTTGGTTGTTTTTATTATATCCCTATAAAGGTTAGCTCTCAGTAGTTGAATGCAATACAAGTTCGAGCGCATATGAGCATATGACCTGTGTTCTCAGTGCAACGGGCTGAGCAAATGCGGCGAAGGTTTTTGTTTGCTTATTTTTAAGGGATTTATTTGCTACCTTATGTGTAGTTTAGTACTAAAGGACTTGCTACGTATTTTTGAGTCTAGCTGCTGCTATTCTAGTAGACTTGAATTAATAAATTAAAAATATTAAATATATAAAAAATATACTTAATATATATATATAAACTTTGTATCAAGCAATAATTCTTTATTAAAAGTTTTCCTCGAGAGAGAACGATATATATATATAATATGTATTTTAATTCTACTGTAAATACACTCCTTATAACTTACAAATTTTCTAAAGTAAAATTTTGTATTTATACTATAGGTAATATTATTAACAATTTTATATAATTTAGAATCAGTTATTTTTAGAATGCAATAGTTTTTTTAAGAAACTGGAGCTTGTTTCGAGCTATACAATTTTCTAATATTATTTCCAACTTTGGTACTGATTTTTGTATCGGGTTGAAGTTTTTGAATAATAAAACTAGTACTGAAAAACTAGCTCTTAGAGGTCAATTAGTTCCCAAATTGAATAATACCTTTCAAAAGAATTCACCACGGTTCGCGGTTAAATTGAGAACGCTTTACTCTCGTGAGAGTACAAGCTACATATGTACATACATATATAAATATGCAGCTAAAGAAAGCCGCTCATCAATTTCCGCTCGCGCTCGCGCTCACCATGCCGTTAGTTTCGCGTGTGTTGCTTCCTTTGTTTAATAGAAAAAAATATGTGATGTTTTGCTTTCATGGAAAAATTATAAAAACACAAAAACTAAAAATAAATTCAATTGTGTGGGAAAATATGCAAGGGAAAAATAGTGCAATCAACCTTTAAAGTTGGCATTTAAAGCAGCGGTTTATCGCAAAAACTATGTAAATAAGTGTGCTGGGAGTGAGTAAGCCCTGATGAATGTTGTGGAATTTAAAATATGCATCAATAGAACAAATTAAATGTGTTACAGGGAGATGTGTAAATGTGAAAGATTAGATGTTCTTAATTGGTAAGGAATTCAATTTCATAAAAAATATAATATTTACTATGGATTTTATTAAATTATAAGTTTTTTTCCACATAGTCGGAGCTTCTGGTGCACGTGTGGCGCTACTTAAAGGATGAAAATTAGATAAATGGAGAGTAAAGTGTAGCAGTATAGTGCTCAGAACTCAATTTACCTACACGAGACTCAGCCTTTTTATTTTAAACAGGTAAGAAATTGAATTCGTAGGAGAACTTCGAATAAAATTAGGTTTTCGGGTACTTGCTTCCATATAAAAAAATGTATAGTAAGCATTAAATGGAGGAAATGCACAAGGGATAAAAAAAATCCTAAAAAGACAGTCGTTTTTTGACTTACGTGAAACTTTCACTTTATTGGACCAAAATTTAAGGTCATACTACTCTCCAATTCAAAACTTGTCATTCTAATCTCCTGAACTGGGTATGAGGGAACAGTTTCTGAAGAAATACAAAAATAAAGAGAAAAAATTACCCCAACAGGTAGGTAAGTTGCCAGATTTAAGTTTTCGCAGGAAACTGGTAAGTAATTATGAAGTTTTTTTCTCTTTGCGTTTCAGCAAATTCAATCGAAATCAACGAAAAAAAAAGAAAAAAAAAACAAAGCAGTTACAAAAATCGGGCGTTTTTTTTAGCTGCAAGTAAACTATCGATATCGATAACTATGGCTTGACAGTTGAGAATGGCATATTGTGTTGGCATACATGTTAAGTAAGGTTTGATAAGCCTTCATGAACCATTTAAGGTCAGAACAACGCTTCCAAGTTGTGAAATTTACTTTGCGAAACAAAAAAAAAATCTGTTCGCGAAGTACATAGAGCACTGGCGATATCATCGGCTCTTATTTGTGTGCCCTTTTTGTCCTGTTCGAGGATCCTTTTTTAAAGTTTATATCCACAAAACGATTAATCGATAAATTTTGGGAAGCTACCTCGATTTGGAATTCACGTGCAAGGGCGAACAATCAGACTTTTCTCGAAACACCCGGGTGCCCGATGGAGGATTAAGTGTTAATAGTGTAAATTAATATACAGGCATAAATTAATATATTTGTGTAAACTTAAAAACAAACACGAAAACATAATGTTGGGAATTTTTAAATCCCTGCCGAGATCCATCTCTAACCTCACCACACATTCCTTAACTGCATGCATGCTTGCGTGACACATTACACTGTACGCTCGCTCTCACATGACCTCCCTAAAAAAATAAAATTATAAAAATCTCATTACAGTATTTGAACCAATCGTCCAACGAAATGGCAAAATCAGCCAACCAGCCAAGGGATTTTGTTACAGTAACATATACAGAGCGTTGCTTATATGGTTTTACAGCTATATACACACGCATACATACATATGGAAGTTCGCATCATTTGCCAAAACTTCAACATCCAATCGAAAATTCCCGTAAATCAGCAGAACGACCACACACATAGACATACAGATAGTACATCTCAAACCACACAAAAAGCAATAGCAATAGCAAAAACGAAAAACACTAGTCCATAATCCCTTTTTCAATAAATACATACATTGGCATTGGCGTAACGACGACAAACGAATAACGACACCATCACAATAACAACAAAGAAATGCATTTGGCATGAACTCCCTACATGGCAGCAAGCAAAGCTCTCGTCGCCCTGAATTTCGTACATCGACAGTTTTAGCCCATCGATAACGCCACTTTAACTCACCTCAAAATCACATGGAGGAAACAACCCAAAGTATTTAAAATATACATACACATACCGACACACACGAACTCAATTTGTGGCTATGCCAGCAGCATCCCCCACCCAGTCAAAGGACGAACCAATTTCAATTTCAATAGAAAATAGCAGCGATGAACAAGTCTCATTCCATAGACCCACTTGAAATATGTACAAACATACATATATACATATGTACATGTGCTCCTACAGCTTTGGATTGCAAGTACTATGGGCGCGCACTACATACATACATACGTATAAATTCTACATAGATTTACAAACATACATACACATTCACATTTGGGGAATTGTGGTGCAACGAAACAGTCCAGCCCCGATCAAAGTTCGATGCCATGCAGGAACTGTGGGGCGTAAGACGGTAGCAGTTTGAGTACCTACAGTCGATTGCAGGGTAGTCTGTAGTATTGCCACCGTTGCCGTTGTAGTAGTCATCATCGTCGTCGAAGAGTCGGAGCCAAACCGATGGATGCTTTGCGCATCTGACATATTTCCAATATCATTGGTCGATAACGATGCCAGCTAACCAACCATCCGACCGTTCGACCGAACTATCGAGTGAGCGTAACATGAAGTAGTAAACGAGCGCAGTGAATGTCGAAAAGAGTAATACCATGGACCACACACCAACTATACACATACACACACATAAATATACACTTATACTCAGAAATAACTACAAATATGGGAGGTGAAAGCATATGAGCATGTGAATGAATTCATATATATTGGGGCACTAAAACATATACCATTAGATTGAAAATTCTACAACTCAAGGGACAGTGGAGGGAAAAAAATAAACAAAGAAGCGAGGCAAATTAGGAAAAAGTTCTGCAAATCTCTTGGCGTTGAATTGGAGTAAGCGAAGAAGTTGTTGGCTGAAGCCAGGGCACGAGCGAAGAGGCGAGACTTCCAATGAGTAATGGGGTTTGAGGATAGAAAACTACATAGAAAAATAGAAATCAAAAACAGGTTCAACGAATGAATTTGCCAAGTAGCAAATATTTGGAGCACTTTAGTTCTAAGAAAGGTTGCATGGAGCGCGCTCATGCATGCATACGTATTTTTTTTAATTTTTAATTAATTTATTTTTAAATTATTTATTTATTGTGAAGAACTAATATTTCTAATGAGCGAAGCTAAAAGTTCGTAGTCAATTTCTCAATGAGCTGAAAGCAAGTTTAACGAATTTAAAAAGGAAGAGCAAACTTATATTTGTAATATATTTGGGAAAATATATTTTATAAACAAAGGGTGAAAACATAAAAATTAAAATGCAATGAAAAGAAAAACTACCGTACTTCTAGTTATTCTACATTCACAGCACATAAAGCACAACTCTATTACAATATTTGACCACTTTAACAAATACCTAAACTCATCAGCCTAAATATTACGAAAGTTTGAAGCACTAAAACGTTTGCTAAGCGAGAATTTTAACCGCAGAAATGAAGAAAATATGTAAAGATAAGTGTGGAAGAAAGAAACGGCGAAAAATTGCGCTGCAACCTCAACCTTCAGTCGACGAAATGTTTTTAAATGTAGGAAAAGGAGGCGTGAAATAGGAGCAACAAAAAAAGAAAGGCGGCAGCCATAACGAATAAGTGACTGACTGGCTGGCACGCTGGATGCTCGACGTTATCGAGGAGCTGCTTCTATATACTCGTACGTTGTGGTGTGATTTGGTATGAGGACAATGTCCTTTCAAATCTTAAATGTCTATCCCGCAGCGCTGATGATGGGGATGACACTGAATGTGGTTGAATGGATGTGACGGTGGTGGGGTCGCTCAACTGGCAGGCTGTGTGAGTGCCGCCCAAGCCAGTTAGCCAGGCATGGAAAAATGGCTGGCGTGCGAAAAGAAAAATTTTGCGCTCCCTACAATTTTTATTTTTCTATATACACAGAAGTATATATATGCACAGACATACGCGGGTAGATATACGGTCCTGTTTTATAGCCACGGCGAACTATATTGCTATGTCGCTGCCACTGCTGTTGGTGCTTGATTACATTTACTTTGTACATAGCGTTGAACTGATTACTTATACATTGTTGTTGTATATACGAACGGACGTAATTCAAGGATAAAGTAGGATATGGCAGCGCAACAGAAAAAATATATAAAAAAATAGAAAAACAGAAATCAAGAAAAGCAGGCGAATAGCGGAAAAAATTGAAAGCAATAGCAATAAATTGCGATGGTAAAAGGAAAGAAATCTAGCGACGAAGAAAAAATGTGGTAATCTGTGTGAGTTAATATTTTTTTTTTTTTATATATCAGAATTCGGTAGATTTCTATGTATGTGTGCATATTTTTCCAGAGTTTCCTTCGCACACAGCAACGAAACGCTTTACTGAGCTACAAAATCTAAAGGCGCCTCCAGCACCCGTTACAAATATACTGATTCAAAAAGAGAGAAAAGAAGCCCGAAATGAATTGCATTAATATTCCTCTACAGTGGGAACTGGCAGAGTAATGGGAAAAAGAAATAAATAAATAAGTAGTAAATAAGACCCCGAAAAATTACTTTCGCTATACATAGAAAAATGGAAGGTAGCTTTGGAAGATATAGAAAGTTATAAAAAGAAATAAAAGCAAAAAAAAGCAGATGAGCAAAATGTATGGAATGATGCTGCCACGATGAGCTGCCACAGATTGGGGCTGTAGTACATTATGTACCTACGTATGTATACACCTTAATAAGTACGTGCAACTATGTGTTGGTAGTGGTAGTTTTTGCTCTGTGATAAGAAATTAAATGGCAGTCATCAAAGCGGCACAGCAAAGTGCGATGAGTAGCGAAGGTGTGTGAGTGCAAGTGCGATTGACTGGTCGACGTTGGATGGTAGGATCCATACGATTCATAGGTATGTATGTAGGAAGGCTGCAACTGTATGTGCTTTGGTATTGGATAATGATGTGACCGATGTCACTGATGAAATAGAAGCGGTGACATGAATAACTGTTATAATAATTGAACTGATGTACCGAATATTGGTTGGAGAACGGACGCTGATGGCTGCTTAGAGGCGTTAATGACAGCTGGTGTAGCGGCAGAGAAAAGGAGATTGCGTACTTGAAGGTAAAAGAGATATTATAATAAGGGCACATGCAAAGGGGATAGCTGAAATATGTAGCACTTTCAAATGTAGTTGAAGAATGGAAGAACAAGTCAGCTGAAAGCCTCCATTGCTAGCGCTGCGTTTCTTTTGGTTTATATAACAATTTTGTTAGTATTTAAGCTTTTAAAAAATAAAAATAATTAAACGAGCAAAAGACCAGGTAATGTTGATGAATTGCGCGTAGGTATATTACGAAGAAGCGTTATACACAAATTTATGCTGATGAAACGCTGCATTGATATTTTCGGAAGACTTTGAAAAACTATAAAAGGACGGAGAAAAAAAAATTATTAAAATTCTTCCGACGTAAACTGCGGTTAATAGTTTCATGAATTATGAGTAGCTACGAGGTTAATAAAGTAAATAAAGTAAATGATTGGCGCTTACACTTCGTTAGGCGCATGCCGGAGCTCTTCTTCCTATTTGTGGCGTACGTTTTGTTGTTGTTCCCCAAATAGAGGAACCTACAGTTTTAAGCTAACTCCGAACGGCAAATTGTGTTGTGTGATAAGCTTTTTTCATGACAAGAAAATTCACTTCGAGATTTGCTAGTGCCTGCCGAGAGGCGAGCGCTATTAGAAAAAAAAACTTTTTCTATCATTTTGTTGTTTCATGCACGGAGATTCGAACTTACATACTCCCGAATGCCAATTTAGTAAAAATAGGCAATATTTATTTTTTTATACAATATATTTTTACCCCATCAGCATTACCAACCCACAAACCAATCGAGTAATATCCAAAATCTACTAATATACTTTTCTTCCTGCACACATCTGTGGTAACCCACTGCTATGCGAAAAGCCTGTACAGCCAGGTATGTATGTATGTATGTGTGATAATATAAAAATAAATTCAATAAAATATCGGTTGGTTTCCAGTTGGCTCCTCCCTTTTTCTCGTGTGTGCCGTCGAACACACGAACAGCATACAAACATACCAGTAGACCCGCAGCAACGAAGAAATGGAGCAATAACGCATAAAGTAGATGAAAAAGGTAGGAGAATGGGAGTAAACCAACAAAATCGATGAGGCAAAAAGAAAAGAAAGATACGGAAAAAGTGATATACGTTTATAAGAAATACACAAAAACCAAAAAAAAAAACAGAAATAATAAAAAGCAACAGCAAAAAAACTTGAAGAAAAAGAAAAAATGAAACAAAATTGCAATACCTGTGCCCAGTGTAACAAGGAGAGCAAACGAAGCCAAACTGAAGTACTGCAATTGATAGATGCTGAAGGTAGTGGCGCTGTGTGTTGGGCATAAAGGAGGTTAAGAGGATGAGAGTATGAAGTAGTTTTGCAGGCAATCAAATTGCATTGTAATAGATAAGCTTGCAGTGTGGCTGCCTAGCAACGAGGCCACTTGAGAATACACACACATATATATATATTTGTCTACTAGGTGACCATAAAACTGCTGAACTGCACAATGAAATGAGATAAAATTGCAAGCGATAAAATTGCGTGGTAGCTGAAGAGTGTGGTTAAGGTAAATGATTGCAGCAATTGGATGTCTGTATATATGTGTGTGTGTAAGTGCGTGTGTTAGTTAAAGGTAATGATGGCAAAGTTTTCCGGGAAATTATTGTTGGAAGGCTAATGATGGCATTGGTATAAGGTTGGCAAGGTAGGCAGGCAAGGTAAATTATTATATTGATAAGAATTTTAATGAAATATTTATTATGTTTAATTTTCACGCTGGAGAAAAAAGAGGCATTAAGTGGAATGGAAAGGGAAATAAAAAGAAAAAAAGTTGCAGATGGAATTGCAAAAAGTGGTGGAATACGAAGAAGAAAGGGGAAAAATTTCCTGGAAAAATTGCAGATCTAAAGAAATGAAATTAAAGGAAAGAATTAGTAACTACTAATAATAAAGGGTGTTTCAAAAGACGCGCCTGAATTTTTTTTTAAATAAAACATTTGAAAAGGAGAAAAAGGAGACATTAAGTGGAATGGAAAGGGAAATAAAAAGAAAAAAAGTTGCAGAGGGAATTGCAAAAAGTGGTGGAATACGAAGAAGAAAGGGGAAAAATTTTCCTGGAAAAATAGCAGATCTAAAGAGATGAAATTAAAGGAAAGAATTAGTAGCTACTAATAATAAAGGGTGTTTCAAAAGACGCGCCTGAATTTTTTTTTAAATAAAACATTTGAAAAGGAGAAAAAGGAGGCATTAAGTAGAATGGAAAGGGAAATAAAAAGAAAAAAAGTTGCAGAGGGAATTGCAGATTTAAAGAGATAAAATAAAAGGAAAGAATTAGTAACTACTTAATAAAGGGTGTTTTAAAAGACGCGCCTGAATTTTTTTTTTAAATAAAACATTTAAAAATTTAAATACTTTTAGGTTGCAATAGTCCATTCAAAATATTGAGGTTTCACTATTTTTATTCAGAATATGGTTCTTAACAAAATGGTCATAATTTCAATGTCCACAACGAGGACGTGTTCAGGTGAAATCCGCGAAACAGTCGATTCATTATTGTATTGATGATGAATTGTTGAAAAAGTCGAGTTATAGATGCTGAAGATTGTTAAACAACACTTTGCGCTACAGCAGCAATATTCCTAAGGGAACGTCTTGTTTTGGTCTGCCAGTACTTGTGCCTATACTCGTCAGAACCAGTTGATTGCAATTTTTTCATCAGACTTTGAATTGTCGACTCATCTGGATGCGTATTTCCACGAAAAAAAAAATTTTCGACAATTTTGAAAATAAGTTTCAATAATTTCAAAACGTTATTTTATCATAAAATTGCACAACTGTTGACTTGATAAATGGCAAAGATGCCATAAAAGGAGGTATCGTCTAGAAATTGTTCACTTGTAGGCGTCACTTTTGAAGGACCCTTACAATTTGGAAAAGCTAACAGGTCAAGCCTTAATGATGAATTCATAAAATAATGTATAATAAAAATGATAAAATGCGACCGCGTAAGAGATGTGGTTTTTAAATAACGAACACTAACACTGCATGCGCCGAACACCAGCGATCTCCAGCCGCTTTGCGCGTAGCCTTCTTCTTCGCTTCTGTACACAAATTAGTTGAACCGCAACCTTTTAACGAGATGGCTCAGTTATTTGACCCAAATGTAACGTATTTAAGATTCAGACCATTGCCACATTGAAAGGACTTCTAGGTTCGATGAACTTGCGCGAGTCGGCACCAAAATTCCTAGCGCGTATATACACATTGATATGGGTATAGCCTCAGCCACTTGTAAGTTAATTATTTTTGAGAAATTTCTAAGAATAGCGGACGTTAAATGCCATGACGGACCTACCTTCAGAATGGATCGGCAATTGTGGCCCCTCTTAATACTAAACGCACAGAATCTCTGCTAAGCCAATGTAAGCAGAATCTGAAAACACTAATTTCTGTTATAACTGGGTCCGGTATAATAGGCAGACATGCCCAGAGGTTAGCCGTGCAGATACATGAATTATTCAGGAGCAGGCTATTTAGCAGACAAAGATTCGATATATTAAATAGACATTTCTCTAATAAGTTGAAAAATGTCAGTAGAAGTCAGAGATCTTCTTAAATTTTTGAACAGTTCACATTTGTTTTAGAAGAGATCTGACAAGTTTCCCATGTGGCATCTTAATGGCACAGGAGCCACAGTGGAAAATCGCTATAGCCTAATCTTTATGCTGTTGCAACAACAATAAAAATTCTTTGAAAGACGTAAGAGACAATACATTTTTTATCAATTGCATTTATGATGAGTGATTTGAGCGAAATCGGACGACAAGTACTCATCACAAGGGTATCCACTCAAATACAAAACGGATTAAAGTATTGGAAAAAATTGGTAATCTTGTGTGATTTGGTACCTTCACCCAGTTTCTGAAAGTGAAGCATTTGGTTCACATTACTCATTTGCCATTCTGGTTGAACTCTCTGAAGGGATAACAAATACACAACGGGATCTATGGAATTACTAGTCATGGATACCCCATCAAGGAAAGGCGCCGACTAATTTTGGATGGTTTTTTAATGTTTTTGGCCAAATTGGGGGACATCAGAATTCATTTTAGAGGTATGGTTCCTTCGGCAAAGTTTCTTATTTTGATCCCTAGAACACGATTTTCACAGAGCAATGAGCGATTTTGAAATCGACTCGCCCTACTGGATATATTTATGGATAAAGTTAGAGCTTCATACCAAGCGTCTCAGGCGCTACAACTTTGAGCGCTTCATCAGCAGACAAATCTTATATAACAGCTTATCCCCTCGCTGATTATGGAAGCTATAAGATTAGCTAACTGAAAAACGCTTTGAAGGCTTTGAGCGCTTTATATATCTTTGTGCGTCTTGAGGGATGGAGGGATCTGCAGTTTGATGCCACCTCCGAACGTGGTCCTTATGAGGAGCATTTTCATGACAGCAATACACTCGGAAGCTTGCCATTATTTGCTGAGAAGTGATCGCCATTAGAAGAAACTTTTTCTCATCATTTGGTATTTCATGCCCGAAGATTCGAGCCCGGGCATTACCCAATGGTAGTCACACACCAACCTATTCGGCTGCGGTGATCGCCAAACGAATGTATGCAGACCACAATTTTGGATTGACTCTACATATTTTGCTATAAATGCGGGCTCTGCATCAGTTTTAGACTATTTTTGAATATCGGTTAGTGTTGATGAGAAGTTTTTTGGGTTGGTAACTTGGGTGCTGCCAATGCCTGATGCTTTTAAGAAACCAAAAAAATTCCATATAATATTTTCATGTTTACGTCCACACAAAGCCTGCTGGTGAGTCACGCACAAGCAGAGTCGGCACCATATCACGAAGCACAAAAACTCAGCTAAAAACTTAAGCTCCTCCGTTCATGGCTGATTTTCAGATCTATTTCAAACACTTGAGATAAGCGCATCGTAAGCAACGTGGAACCTAAGCAAATCCCTAACATTAGCTTCAATCAGCGCATACTCTTTCAATCGTTTAACTTTACAAGCGCATAAAATCTAACAAAAATCATTACTAATTCGTACTACAACGACAACAACAACAACAGCAAAACACACGTACAGATAGTCTAGTGTCTACATAACAAATCCTAATGAATACTAATACGATGGGAATACAACAACAAAATAGCGATACAGACGACTACAATTACCAATTCGAAAGAAACCACACACATCCGGTTTAATTTACAAACAGAAGCGCGAAGAAATGAGATGTGCTGGGCTGCGGCTGCGGCTGCAGCTGAGACGATGGCTTCGGCACCATTTCGAACTACACCACTGGGAATCGATGTACTATGCCATAGGCTGTCGACTGGTGTCAGTGTGATCAATTGCCAGCGTATGAAGTACAACGGCAGACCCAAGTTGTTGGTGTGGGGGGTCCCACCCTGGAGCGCATATGTTTGCGCGCCGCTTCTCCACACGCACACACACGCATCCATACATACATACATACATATATATGAATGTAGGTATTTTAAAAAGTGATGATTTATCTGCGCGGCTGCGCGACTGCGATAAAGCCACAGATATGCGCATTAAATGCTGCTCAGCAGAGGCTACTAAAATGTTGTTAATTGAATTCGATTGATGCGAAAAAAAGCGTGCGAGTTAAATCTTTTGCTTATTTTATGCTTTTTGAGCTGTTGATTTCAATTTTTTTTCTTTTTTTTTCTCTATATTTGTGTTGTTGTTGCTATTTTGTAAGCATTCACTTAGCTTTAGTATGATTGCGTTCGAGTTGATTTGATTTGAGTTCAGTTGTAGAAGAGCGGAAACGAAATTAAATTAATGTCAGGCGACGGTTTGCGGCGGTGGAGACCATGCAAACCCAATACACATTCACACACACATACATACGAGCATACGGATTGCTTGCTTGCTACGGAGTATATTAAGAGGCTGTCATTTATGTGCGGATATATAAAATCAGTGTATCAAAAAATCACAGAAAAATCCGAAATAAAAAGTGGAGAAAAAAAAAACGAAATACAGTAGCGACAAACAGTGGCACTGATGGGCTGTTGATCAAAAATAGAAATAAAATAAAAAATAAGCGCATTTTTGTTGTAGGTATAGTATGTAAGGTTTTAAAGTTTTTTGTGTTTTTGTTTTATAGGGCGCGCAACTAATGAAATTGGAATTGAATGTAGCTGATTATGGTTCGAGTAAGTAAAGTGACTTCCTGTCATTTAATTAAACACATAAAATTAAAATGGAATACTATTGCGTGTAAGTGCGCTTGCGATTGCGGAAAGAAAGCCGAAAAATATGAGTGGGACGTGGGAAAATAGGCACGCCTGAGAAGCTGAAATTTAAAGGAGTGCATGAAAAGTAGTTTGAGGGAAAAAGGATAAGAAAGGAAAGGAATTTGATAAGTAGAGAAAGAAAAGGATAAGCAGGGAAAGAAATTGAATAAGCAGAGAAAGAAAAGGATAAGCAGGGGAAAAATTGAACAGAGAAATAGCAAACAAAATCAAAGATATGTGCGCAGAATTGTTATTATTAAAAACATACAAAAAAAAAACGAAAATACAAAAAATACAGTTATACCTCGACACATCGAACAATTTTGCAACGTTGTATCGAGGATCATATATTCTATAAACATAACAAAATATACTTATACTGCAAAATTTGTTCAAAATTCCTTATATCAAGGCTTCACTGTTTATAAAAAAATACTGGAAACATAAAATTGCGTGAATTGCAGAAAAATGGGATTGACAGGCGATTACAAAATTAAAAAAGTGAACTAAATATTATTCCAACTCTTTTCCTGCATATGAAGTGATTACGAAATTTATTTACCTCAGCGAAAAATTGCTGTAAGGCCGCTAAAAAATTTAAATAAAACTGTTTTTATTACAAATGGTTCAACAACTTTTCCGGACGAATATTAAACCACATTTAGCTTAAAAAATCGGGTGTTCAATTTTATTTGAACTTTTATAGAAAAAAAAATTTTTTTTTTAAATTATTCAAATACCAAGAAAAATTTTATTGGCATTTTAGTGGATCTCTTTGGGTTAGAGTTTCTTTCCGAAAATTTTGTTTTTACAAGAACATTCTTAAAATATTAAAAAAAATTATAATGGAAATTTTAGTGGATTTCTTTCAATTACAGGATTTATTTCCGACAAAAATTGTAGAAAAAAATTATTCAAATATTAATAAAAGGTATTTAATGGAAATTTTAGAGGATTTCTCTGGATTAGAGAATTTCTTTCCGAAAATTTTGATTTATGCGTGATTTATGGAAATTTTAGTGAATTTCTTTGGGTTAGGGAATTTCTTTCCGAAAATTTTGTTTTTACAATAACATTCTTAAAATATTAAGAAAAATGTAATGGAAATTTTAGTGGATTTCTTACAATCGCAGGATTTCTTTCCTAAAAAAAATTTAGAAAAAAATTATTCAAACACTAATAAAAAGTATTTAATGAAAATTTTAGTGGAGTTCTTTCAATTCGAGAAAAAAATACAGTGCGCTACTGAGTTCACAGATATGTTTATACCTTTCATATCGACAACTTAGAGCCCCCTAATGTTTATAAGTGGAAGGCAAACAAAATTAGCGCAGCAAAATTCATACATTCTTTTATGTAAAGTATATAGCCCAGGCATACTTTGAAGTTGAAGAAAAAAAAAATGCGCGCTCCTAATGCATCATCTCACTTAAGTCCTTGGTAGCCGCCCTACTACTAAAACGACCTATGCTTGAGTACTTACAGCTAATACTCCTTTTACGATGCCACTTAGGTGACATATCTGCCAAGCAACTGTCAATCGTAACGCCAGCATATGTCCGTGTTGCAAGTAGAAAGTCTTGAGAAGAAGGGGATCTCACGAGCGAATGGCATTGGCAATGAAAGATATGCAATTGTGCTGACTTTTTACGATCTCATTTATACCACAAAATTATTTTTTATTGAATTCAGACCAAAGGAGGATTTCTCGCTTAGAGCTGAGCGAAACGCAATAAGCGTCTTAATTTTGATTTATGCGTAACACCCGCGCAAAGCGGGAAGTATAAAACCAAAAACACAAGCGCAGTGCAATGAAAAAAAAAAAACGAATTGATGCATTTTTTTGAATGCACTTCCTAAAAAAAAAAAAAAAAAAAGCGCTTCCCTTTCGTTGCGCGCTGCGCTAATTAATGACTTTAAATCATAAAAAATGCAGCATCTAAAGGAGTGCAGCGCTAACTGGCACGCATAGCATAAATACACATAAGTACATACATATATGCACGCTCATGTGTGCGTGTCAGGCAGCTATTTTGGAAGAATATCGAAAACATCTTTGGCCCTTTCGTTATTGAAAAGTCATCATCAGCACCCACCAACCAGTGAAGGGCACATTTTTGAAATGCATGCATCAAAATTGTCATTAAAAAATGCGCACAGCTGTCGGACGTACACACACACACACGCTCGTACTTCCGTTGCGTTCACTTCTCACCCGTAAGCTAGTAAATTAACGCAGCAGCCGCACCGCTCGATGCGAGAATATTTCAAGAATTATGGATATGCAAGACATTGATGTTTGTGGTATACCCTTTCACGGAGCGCATAGCTTACCGCGCTTGCTGCAGTGAAAGAAAAAAAAAAAAGAAATATGCAAATGTTGCAATGCCATCGGCTGCACTCAATAGGGGACAGATCAGCTTGCAGCTTGCAGTTTCTAGCGGCATCTTCGCCTTCTTTGCATACTTTGCATATTTTTATTTACTTTTTTTATTTAAAGAAAAATTTCTTGATTTGTTTTTATTTCTCCATTGAAGCTCAGTCGATCGTCTTTTCATTAGCGCGCTTTATTGTCAACTAAATTCAGCTGTGTACGCGATCGAAAGCGCTTTACGGATAATTATTAAGTGCGCGTAAATGTATCCGCACGCTGTTCGAGTGCTCGCGTTGATGTTCGCTTCGGCGAGCGTCAAATGTTGAGACTGAGATTGAATTTACATATAATGCGTGAGCATGAACGCCCTGCTTTTGCTTTAGTCAAGCTAATCTTGCATATGTTTGTTGTACTTGTTTTTTTGTTGCTGTTGTTACACTTATTCTTAATGTCGTACTTGTTTTTCGCTGTTGTACATATTTACTTATTTTTTGTTCTTCATATTTTTATCATTCCTTCAGTTCTCGTTGTGGTATTCACTCAAAGGAAATGCATTCGATTTCAATTTGAATTTCCGTTGCTTCACCAGATTTTATTTTGTCTCCCTACCATCTCCTCAGTTCTTATGTTTTGTTTTTTGTTTTGGTGATTTCTGTGCTACTGCTTCTCTCAGCCTTAGTTACTTCATTTTTTGTTGCTTTATTTTGTGCTTTATGTCATTTTAATGCGTTTAGTTACACGTTTATTCAATAAATCCTGCCGTTACGCAGCTGTGGCAGCGACAAATGCAGGCGCGGTTGTTGTTGTAGGTTGATATAAAGCATTTTGTAAGTGTCAGAAATTTATGTGATTTTTTAATGTATTTGAATATTAACTTAATGAATGAGCAAGCGTTAAAAAATATTTAAAAAATGTTACCCTTTCTAATTTCTGTGGGATATATTTTTTGGAAGTGGGGAAAATTTATTAAAATTAAAAACGGTTGAGAAATAAATGTATTTTATTGTCTAAGAAAAGTGGAACTTTTAAGAAATTTGAAAATTTTTATTTTGAACTTTTGAACTTAAACAAAAAAAAAACAGCAAAAAAAATACAAAAAACATGATATTTAAAAAAATACTTGAAATACACTTCAAAAACACACCCCCATTAGGCTGGAACAATTTTTTCTCGAAATCGTTTAGGTGGACTTTTTTCTCAGAATTGCACGTAGATTCTGAATCTTTTCGGAACGAAGACCGAAAAAATCATTACTCATAAATTAACCCACCCTAATGTACATACACATGCACATATATATCAATAAACAAGTATTTCGTTCTATATATCCTTAAAATTATAAATTATAAAAATTTTAAATACGAGGGTTGCTATTCATATTTCTGACCTTGGGCACTTCTAGTATAGTCGTTATCTGACGTTTTCATGGGTTACTACACACACTTGCGTCTGCAATGCGGCTTTGTATCGAAAGGAGCAAAAGTAAGTAGCCCGGCTTTGTACGATGAAAGAGAGCCACATGCGCTCAGCCCATCTCAGGACCACCTCAGACTTCGTAAATAAAACGGGTCTGTTGTGGGTATTGTGAGAAGTAGAGGGTACAATAGAACTTAAGGTCGAAGTGCATGCCGCTATTTTCAAATCTATCTATCCAATATCTAAAATACCTGAGCTTGCTTTTGAAAATAAAACAGAATATTTAAATTTATGTGCTTGGGAATTTAGAAAAAAAAATGTTTGAAGAAAGTTGTATAATATTCGGTAACAATAAAACTGCTAAGACAATTAAAGACAAATTATTTACAAGGTCTAAAAAATGGGCTATAGGTCTAAAAAATATACGCTTTTTAAATTCTTGAAGCTTACAGGCTTAAAAATAATTATCTGATTTTATTTTTGCAGACATAAAAAAATTGAAAGCTTAAATTTTAAATCAAATTGACCAGGACTAACCAATAATTTATTCTAATATCGACGAATAAATAGAAAAAAAAAAAATAAATACTTTAATTTGTTGCTTAATTGTTAATCCGCTCTTGAGCTTACGAAATAAAAATATTAAAATTAAATATTTTGAGGCCTCTGAAACAGTTTAAATTGTGTTAAATTTAAAATTTATTATTTTCAATTTAGATTTAAAGAAATTTGAACATTTTAAAAAAATTTTAAACTCTCTACGCTTTTTAAATTTTTGAAGCGTACAAAAATATTTTTTTTTTGCAGACACAAAAAAAAAATAAAAGTTAAATTTTTAATCGCATCGACCAGGTCTTTCCAATAATTTAAATACTAGCGAAGAATAAAAAGTAAAAAATAAAATAATTACTTTAATTTGTTTTTTTCTTTGCTAATCCGGCCTTGAGCTCACAAAATAAAAATATTAAAACTGATCGCTCAAAATTAAAAAAAAAAGTTAAATTTTAAATTGTTAATGTTTCTTTAAAAATCATTTTGATTTTTTTTATTTAATTTAAACCAAAATTTTCTTTTTAAATAAAAAAAAAATTTAAACCTTTTCTCAATTTTATTTTTAAATTTAAAAAAAATTTTAAATCGTATTCTAATAAAATAGTTATAAACTTAAAAGCCTACCTTAAAAATTAAATCTTTTCTCAATTTTATTTTAAAATTTTTTTTAAAATCGTACATTAATAAAATAGTTATAAACTTAAAAGCCTATATAAAAAAAAATAATCATTTTTTAATTTTTCTTTTAAAAATTAAAAAAAAAATATGTTAAATTTAAAATTGTTAATGTTTCTTTAAAAATCGATTTGTTTTTATTTATTTAATTTAAACCAAAATTTTATTTTTAAACAAAAAAAAAGATGTAATCTATTTGTAATTTTATTTTTAAATTAAAAAAAAAAATTAAATCTTTTCTCAATTTTATTTTTAAATTTAAAAAATTTTCTTAAATCGTATACTAATATAATAAAATAGTTATAAACTTAACAGCCTACCTTACCTTGACAAAATTAAAAAAACACTTAAAAACTATGCGACTTACATAATTCAACAGCCTAGCTTTAGGCGTTTATTAACATCATATCAGAAATGCTTATCACACTCACCTGCAAATAGAAAAAATATAAAATCATTGATTAGAAATATTGCTTAGAGACTTAGAAAAAGTAAATAAATTTGCGTAGTCTACTTTTTGGCGTGCTGTATTCAAAAAGTTAGATTTAGTTTTCAACTTCGTTCCTAAAAGCAAGAGATTTGGCTGGTGCTTTTTCATACATATACATATATATGATTTAAATCAATAATATATTTAGAGTAAAATGACAGGCTGAAAAAACTTAAGCCTACTTTTAGGCGTGTTGTATTCAAACTCAAAAAATTTAGACAGCTGAGATGGTTGCTGACATAAATCAGCATGTTTGACTGAAAAACTGTTTATATATATTCAACTTGTATTTATTATGCGCATATAATGCATACCGTTAGGCACTTGAGCTAAGAGTTTGGAATTTTAGAAACTTTATCTGCGCTGATGTTTGTATATTCCTTTATTTATACTAAACGCAAAATTAAGAGTATTTGCATACTTTCAGGCGTCAAACATGTCTCTAGATTTTTCATTACACTGCTTTAGAGAACTGTGAAAAATTAAGTTAACTCATTTCAACCCCTCATTTCGCGCCTTATTCCATAAAGAAGATTGTCTACATTTAGGCGCTTTAAAAGGTGATAAGAATTTCGGCTAGGAATCATCTGCCATAAATGCAAAAAAAAATCCTCTATTCCAGCTTTTAATATCACAGCCATTTAAGCATTTTCCGCCTTCAAAGTAATAAACTAATTTTATGACTAAAAACTTGTAGACCCAATGCTCAGTTTCTTTACTTCTTCTTTAAAGTACAATAAAGCAAATTAATTTCATTTTTGCCACCACATCACACACAAATCAATTAATTTAAAGCGTAAAGCCTTGTGTGCGCACACACATCCATGCAGTTGCCTTTAAAACTTTAAATTTTTGCTTTAGCCTACTTTTAGGTGCACGCGTCACAAGTCAGTATGTACTTGCTGCCTGCCTAATATAACATAAAACCACAGAACTATGTAAATACTCGTTGTATGTATGTATGTTTGTTTATATACAAACGGAGGTAGGTATATAGCCGGTCTGCGCCTAAAAGTATGCCAAATAGTGACTATATAATGTTCTAGTACGTATGTTTATGTAAACTGGCATTAGTTGCTTTGCTGTTCCATTGTCTTGTGTTTTGTTTTGCAAGCATTAGTGTGTTTTGTTGCTGTTGCTGCTGCTGCCGTTTCCGCCTGCCTGTATGTATGTAACGAATTTTTAGACACTACTACATGCGCCGTTGCAATGCTTGTCTTGTTTTGTTTCGTTTTGTTTTTGAAATGAAATTTTCGCCATAACCTTAGACAACACAAAATTATGCCTGCTAAGTGGCTGGCAGTGAAAGCAACAGCAAGCGACGCAGCATACTTTAAGGCGCAAGCTAAAAGTCGCTCACAGTTGCTTTAAGGATATTCAACTTTGCTACACTTACACACTATACACATACAATTGTAGACTAAAGTGTACAGTTTTACTTGTGAGTAGATTTGTTTGAGTGTGGGTGTGTATGTGTATTCATGCGCCTGCACGTCTGCAAATTATCTTAAACTAAATTAAGTACCAAACAAAAAGGGTTGTTGCGACTCCTCATACTGATTGTGGTTTGTTGCTCGCTTTGCGGGCGAAATTAGACGAGAGTTGTTTCGTTTTGTTTTGTTTTTATGTGTTTGTCTAGCAGTGAAAGCGCTTTACCAATTTCAATGCCACCTAAAAGTATGCTAAGGTGGCTTTCGCTATATATACACACGCACGCACACACATACAAACATGCACGTCTGTATTTAATGGTACCAGTTAGACATATTTGCTTTGGCTGCTATGCTGGGGTCTTAAAGCGCTCAAGTGTTGACTGTCTTTTTGGCTTTGGCTTTCCCAGCTCAAGGATGTGGTCGGCCGACAGACAGGCAAGTAAGCAACGCCTACTACTTACCTACAAAAACAAAAAATGTAACAACAACCTTGTATACAATTAAGTCGTGCAGCCAGTAAGCTTTTGCAGCTTTCCTTGGTCGCTGTATTTTTTCTCCTGTTGGCAAATGTTTTAATATATCTCAAGCGTATGCAGTCTCCCTGTTCGTCGGTCCGTTTGTCCGTTTATCTGCTGGTTGACTGCCTGGCTTGCTGGTTGCCGTTTTGCGTCCTTGAGCTACAGCTGTTTTGTAACTGTTATTTTGTGTATTTGTGTATGTATACGTAGTTTTTTTACTACACAGGAAGTGATGTCATAACACGCCCTCACCGCTATCCCACTGTGGCTCCAGCTACGGCTACGGCTGCGGCTGCGGCTCTAATGTCTGAAGTGGACGTCAGCAGCGCAGTCATCACGGCTAGCTACCAGGGCGCCGCGTTGCTTTTACTCATCTTTGAACCACTATTTCTGCTTTTTGCTGTTTTATTTTTTGTATTGCATACTTTTTTGCGCACTTCCTTGGCCTATATATTGCATAGTAAAGCGTAGCTGCACACAGTCGCGCACTCGGCTTTTTGTCATTCCACCCTCGCTTCGCAAGCTCCTGCAAATATGCCGTGCCTAGCGCCAGGCAAGCGCCACTGTCAACAACCTCGTGCGCCTAGATGTATGCGACAATGGCAACTTTAAAGCGTTTTAAACATTTCAAATGTAAACTACAAATGTTTAGTTTTCGCACATTTTAGCGCAAGTTGTGGGGCGCAATGACGTTTTTGGGTGGTGTAACGCAATTGCCGAGTGAATCGTACGCAGGTTGTTGCTGTGATTACTACCAAAAGTGCGTAAGTTGTGCTTTAGAATTTGGTCTTCTCGCCTAAAACTATGGAAAATGATGTTGGTATTTTTGGCGGTTTGTATGTGCAAGTGCATGTGCGTTTTCCGAAAGATTTTCAACTGCACGGCGGCTGCTGTTGTTTGCCGTCTGCGCAATAGTTGTATAAGCTACGTTGTGGTAGTTCACAATTTGTAGCATAGTTTTTGGCGTTTAACATTGTTCTAATGTGCAGCATTGAAAATCAGAGAGGCGGGCGCCGAGTCGATCACGGCCCGTTTTAATTACGCCCACTTGTATTTATGCGTGAATTGTATGTAGGTATGAGCGCCTAACAGCTGGCAACGACATAAAAAGGAGTTTTAACTGTCGGCAACTTGACGTTTCTGAGCGTGTGTGCGTCGTCATTTGTTAGAGACAATCATTTGATGTTTTTTTTTGCGGCAACAAACAGCCGACCCGCCACGCACAGTGTGGCAAATAAATACGTACACGTGCAGGCAAAATACACGCACAAATACACAACAAACGAAACACATTTACATATCAACAATGGCAAATGTGTGTTCGCTGCTTTGTCCTTGAAAGTTTTTGGCATAGTTTTGTTTAGTTGGGTGAGTGAAGGAAAGTGAGAGAGAAAGAGAGAGATAGTTAGAGAAATGTGTGCATTAAAGCCCACCCAACATGGCAGACAAATGATTCTAAACACGCGCATACACACACTCATACATTATTACGCATACGCAAATAAAGTCGCATACAAATACTTCAACACTTTTTCACACCCACACACATGCAATTGTGCTCACGCAAATAACCACAATCAGTCGCTGCATTTCAGCAAATTTTCCCTGTTTTTGTAATTTTTGTGTTTTTTGTTTCTGTTTTGTTAGAAGTATACTTTTAGGTTTTAGCTAGCTTGCGCGTCGAGTGCTTTGAACTTGATTTGTCTGTTGTATGCGTGCGGCAATGATGGTGGCAACAGTTTGCAGCAGCTATGGTCGACGGCAGCGGAAGGGTTAATGACACTGCTGTGTTTTGTGGCAGATATGTATCTTAGAGTGGAAACTTTGCGCTAGCTGGCGAACTGTTGTTGATAGCTGGTAATGCTTTGGCAGCAAATGAGTTTGGTTGGCAAAACATATGCAAAGCGCCTAAATGTAGGCACCCCGAATGCTTCAAAAACATGGTTTAAAGCTGTGAAACCCACTTAAAGCTCATTGGGAATGAATAGTGGAAATTGGGAGGCATCGAAAGAAACTCGATTTCACGCTAGCCTCAAAATATGCAAAGCGCCTAAATGTAGACACCCAGAATAGTTTAAAATTTAGTTGGAAGCAGGGAAATCCACTTCAAACTTATAGGAAATGAATAGTGAAAACTGGTAGGCAATGAAAGAAACTCGATTTCACGTTAGCCTAAAAATATGCAAAGTGCGTAATTGTAGGCACCCTGAATGCCTTAAAAATGTACTTTAAAGCAAAGGAATTCACTTTAACTTCAGTGGGAATAAATAGTGAAAACTGGTAGGCAACGCCAGAAACTCGATTTCATGTTAGCCTAAAAATATACAAAGCACCTAAATTTAGGCACCTTGAATGCTTTAAAAACATGCTTTAAAGCTGGGAAACCAAATTAAAGCTCAATCGGAATAAATAGTGAAAACTGGTAGGCAACGTCAGAAACTCAATTTCACGTTAGCCTCAAAATATGCAAACTAATTCTCAAGTAACGTGCTTAGCTATCGAAATTGTTCGTTGTATTAACACTATTGAGCTCAACAAGAATTTTTACATTGTTTAGAGCATAAAGCCGAACTAAATACTATATTAGTTGTATGCTTTTATGATTTAAGGTTATGTGGCATTATGAGTTCTAGTTTTTATTAAATACCGCATTAGCACATACTTTTATGCGCTGAGTTTTAAAATTACTAAGCTATGTATTTGCTCCTAATAGTATGCAATACATTTGTACTTCTAAACTTCTTAGAAGTCTCACCGAGGTACTCGTTTAATGGCGAAATTCTGATGGTACTTTTTCATATAAATTTTTTTTGTAAATAATGTGGCATTATTGATTAATTTTAACAAATTTGTTCTTTTATGTATTAATATGAGCTTAAATAAATATGTAAATACAAAAACAAAAATGAAATTAAATAATACATAATATTCAAGGGTTTTCTACTAAATAATACAATTCATTTTGTTGAATTAATGATTAGAGTAAAATTACTAGATACTAATTGCACAAGGCGGCGCAAAATTAGTCATCTATTGTTTTTTAATAACTTTTTACCAAGAAAAAAAAATTATTTTCAGTGATGCGAATCTTTATTTTGACCTCTACGCGCTCCATTGCTTGTAAAAACCAGTAAAACAATATAGTATATATATTATAGTACATAATATGCAAGGTGGCGCAAAATTAGTCATCCAATTTTGTTGTTTTATTTTTGTTGAATTAATGATTGAAATTGAATAAACACTATTTGTACAAGGTGGCGTAAAATTATTCTTTAAATTTTTTTTTAATTTCTTTACAAAATAAGTGATGGAAATCTTTATTTTGACCTTTGCTTGTGAAAACAAGTACAAGCAAAAAAATGTATATATAAATATTCAAGAATTAGTCAGCCATTTTCTTTGTTTTTACTTTTTTACTAAGTAAAAAAAATATTTTTGTTGAATTCATGAATAGTTGCCATTATTTGCACAAGGTGGCGCCAAGTTATTCACCCAGTTTATTTTTAAATATTTCTTTACAAAATACCAAAAAAAATTATTTGAGTGATGAAAATCTTTATTTGACCTTTCCGCGCTCCATTGCTTGTGAAAACAAGTAAAAAAACAACCAATATACATAATATTCAAGGTGGCGCAAAATTAGTCATCCAAGTCTTTTTTTTGTTTTTACTTTTCTACTAAATAAAAAAATTAGCTAGTCTGTTTGTTTAACGCAGCTTTCTATTTCATAAGTGTCAAAGATGATTGACGTATGGCGCCATTTGCAAAAATTATAAATCTTCCAATAAAGTGATTAATTTTGCGCCACCTTGTATTAATCAATAATAAAGATTTTTGCGCCGAAAGCCTTACTAGCTAGGAATTTTTTTACTTCAGTGAACTACGTTACTTATTTATAATTAGTACTCATCTAAATAAATAAATAAATAAAAACAATTTTATCCTTTGCCTGTTAAAAATATTTTTTTATTAGACTTCTCAATTTCACTCGCTCTACTAAGTTATCTAAGTTGGACTGATGACGGGCTACTTTCTGTGGACAAAGCACATGAAAAGGTTGGGCATCTCAGACAGTGCACTCTGCCCAGCTTGTGAAGAGGAGCATGAGACGGCGTACCACTTCCTGTGTGTCTGCCCCGCCTTCGCTCGAATCAGGTTTGAGGTCTTTGGCATTGATGTGTTAAGAAGCGACCATCTTGGCTCCTTGGCACCACAAGATCTACTCAGATTTCTTCGGAGATCGGGTAGATTTAAAGAAAATTAAAAGGGGATCCAAGTGTAGTACAATGGACTTAATTAATGTCTGAGTGCTGCACTTGCTAGTTGTCCCGACAAAAAAAAAAAAGTTATCTAACTAAATAAATAAATAAAACCAAAATTATCCTTTGCCTGTTTAAAAATATTTTTTTTTTTGTTTTTTTTTTATTAGACTTATAAATTCACTCGCTCTTCTAAGTTTTTGTAAAGTCTCTCTTCTCTTACTCCTTACATTCCCCACACATGATACTCGTAATGCCTCATACTTCCGTTTCCTTCCGCATACAAAAACATTATCGCACACCCAACCTACCAAATGTCATTTCAGGCCCTTCAAACTATTTTTCATCTTCAAGGCTTACTACTTTTACTTAATCTCTAGCAAACATTAACGACACTTATTAACGCATTTGGGCTCTCCTCCATGCATTCCACCATTCGGCACCCTTCTCCAGCCAGCAAAGACATTTACCCATTCTGTCAAGGAATTTAATGAAAATCACATTTAGGCATTTATCAAACAGTGCGCATCCACATATGCATACATACACACACACCAGCAGGCCGTCACATACTCACACACTCGCATACTCATGAAGCTAAATAACTTTATTAGAAGCAGCAGTTTAACCAAAAAAGCAACAACAATTACTATTAATACTTTCACTATTTTCATGTATGCGCGCCGCTCGCATGCATGTGTGGGTGTGTAGCCTTTCGCAATAATTGGTAAACACTGATAATAGACTCTTAATATATGACTATAATGCCCTTTCATATGCCATCGCTCTTCAATACATACATGCGCAAGTGTTCATGTGTGTGTGTGTGTATGTTTGCATGAGTGTCCGGGAGCGTGAAGGCACTTATTTATGTAGTTATAGTTACTTTTCAGCACTTTGAGCTGCCACTTTTATGAACTTTCATGCAATAGGCGAAGACGTAGCAGTCAGCGCAAACAAACATACAAACATTTACTTATTTTTGCTGCGTAGAACTAGTAAAGTTTACCCTGCCTCTTATTGTCCTGGTATGTCCTTTCGTACGTGCTTGCGACTTTGTAGTTTGTTGTGTGGCAAACATTTACGCAAAAATTACATGCACACTTATGGTACATGCGTACATACGCACTTATGTGAGTGCTTGATTTTGAAAATTTTCCCCAAATTTATTTATGAAATTTTCATTAATAATTTTCTATTGCTTCATCGCTCCGCTGATCGGTCGCATGCGATAAACTGTAACTGTTGTGCAATAAACAATATTTGGAATGCTTTGCAGCTCTTCGGCTGCCATACGCTGGCGAGCACTTGAAAGGATAGTTGTTGGTGGTGGCACTACAAGTCCCTTTTAATTGCATGCTTTCCTGTTGCTGCTCTTCGCTGAGTGCTTAGTCATTGTGCAGCAGCCAAATTTGAATTTTCTACTCCTGTTTGACGCTTTGGTGGGCGCGTCACCCTTAAGTGGCGTACATTTTCCACTTGAAAATTTTCAAAGTACAACAGGCTGCTTATCCTTTATTTGCTGTTTTGAAACACTGAAACTATTTATGCCGCATCATTGTTTGCTAATGAGCCTCGCTGCTGATAGAGCGCATAATTTCGAGGTAGTGAGTAGTGACTTTGTGGGTCGTTAAGTGGCCTTGTTGACTTGGGTAATTTTATTGATTACTATCGATAATTGCAAATGATTGGTTTTTTAAGCTGTTGCACCTTTTTCGGGTACGTAGGGTTGTGTGTAGGAGCACTTGAAAGTGATGGTGTAATTCGGGTAGCACATTTTTTGTTCTACTTTCAACATATTTTTTAATTAAATACAAAATAAGAGGATATTTTTTTAATTTTTTTTACTTGTTTTAGACTTATTTTTTTATTAGAATTTGAAATAAAAGTACGCGGAATGAATTTTCATAAATTTTACAAATTTTTACTACTTAAAATTTTTGTCCCATTTCACACATTTTTTAAACTTGCACTTTTTTCGCTGTTGCTTTAGCTGAATTTTAAATTATAATTTAACAAAAACAGTGAAAAAAGTTTCTCTTGAATTTTTTTACTTACTTTCATTAAGTTCTGGTTTGATAGAGTGGGAAAAGAAAGTTTTGATGAAAAAAATCATAATATTTAAACTTTCCATTTTTTTTTTGTTTGGAGAAAAAATTTTGAAAAACATGCCTTTCGTTACAATATTTTTTTGACTTAACATTTTTTTTTTATCCTTTAATGTTTTTCGCTCCTTAAAACAAAATATATTTTATCTAACTTTTTAAATTTTTTTTATAATTTAATTTTGACCTTAAACATATTATTTTGCAGTTTTCTATATTTTCGAAAAATTTTCGCTTATTTTTACTTCGCTATGAATTGCATTCACTCCTTGTTTTATTTTTTAATCTTTATGGCTTAATCAAATCGAACAACATTTGCAAAATATTGCCAGCAAAAAATCAAATTTCTTATAATTTGTTGTCTAACGGCCCCTCAAAGCTGACGAAATTCGCCACGTGCCCTCATTTTTCATGCCTTTAATAAAGTTTCCCACCTCTACTCGTACACTCATACGTTAACGTGTGTATGAGCATCCTGTAAGCACATTTCTTGCTGTGGTTGCACCGCTTCTATTTTGGCTTGCTGTGCAAAGCGACCATAAAATCTTTAATGAACATTTTTTTAAGGCTCCCGAACGTTAAAAATTCGGCTAACTCAAAAAACTTAACTCCGTCATGAATTGTTCATATATACGCATGTTGTGTGCGTATGCGTGTATACAACACGTGACTTATGTGGCAAGCGCCGTATTATGGTGTGGCTTTGGTCGCCATGGGTGGTCGGGCGATTAGGTTGATTGGCAGCAAGGCGAGCGCTGCGAAGGTCTTTGAGGCAGTAAGAAATTTAAAAAATTTTTCTTCAGAGCTGCCACGAGTAAGTTGATGTTATTAATGTGCTTATATATGTACACACATGGTTACATACATATATTAATTAATAATTTCTTTGTCACAATTTAATGGCCAGCGATTGAGTTTTTCTTATTTTGTAATTCAATAATTTTTTTATTATTTATTGCACACTCATATCAGCTATGAATTTTCAGAATATTTTCGTTGATCTTTTAATCCGAAACAAAATAAAGGCGCATAAAATACGATGCCATAAATGTGGCAGAAAATAATGTGTGAAAGTAATATAAAATTGAATTTGCATCGTATTAATAAGCAAAAATTAAAGACTGGACGGTGAAAATATTTTCAAAAATTAAACAAAAAAATTTTAATTAACAGAAAGCAGCAACGGTATGAAAAGTGAGCAAAATTAGCGTAGAAATGAATTAATGCGAAAATAGTGGGAAAACATGGAAATATACGAGTATGTATCTATAGGAGGAATATGAAACTTATAAAAATGATTAAAAAACTTAAAATTTTCTAAATTTCTAGATGCAAAAAAAAAACAAAAAAAAAAAACCTTGAAAAAAAAAAAAAATAAGTAAATATAAAATATAATGGCACAACTATTACGAAATTTTTACTATTTACTAAATATTTATAAAAAAAAATTATTTATTTTATTAAAAATTATTTATTCAAAATTCAAATTTTTTTTATGTTTTTCTAAAAAATTAAATTTTATAAAAATGTAGATTCTACTAGAACAAAAAACATATAACTTAAACTTTCAACTATTAAACACCTCCTTGGTGAGTGTGAAGGATTAGCTAGAAGAAGACTTCAGACGATTGGTAGTGCATTTTTAACAGACGTAGCGGATATAGCGCATCTTAAACCGACGAAGTTAAGCTCTTTTATAAAAGCCACAGGATGGTTTGAAAGGGATCCATAGTGTAAGGGAAAAGCTCCAGAGATATCACAGTGGACCTACGACAGGTCTAAGTGTGTCAATTTGGCAGCCACAAGACCTGCTTGCGTAAACTTTCAAACTTTGTACAAAATTTTAAGAAATTTAACAAATTTTGATCAAATTCTAAATCTGTTTTATAAAAATTTTTAGGTGAACTTCGAGTACGCAGTTTTATATCCCACTGAATTTTGATATAATAAAGTGCAAGTTTTAAGCAGCTCAAATATTTCATTTCGACTATTTTTTTGCTGAAGATTTTGTGTCTTTCCTCCATATAAAGAAAAATTTCGCGCCTCGTTATATGGAAGAAACTGCAAATGCAGTAAACAAAAAAAAAAATAATAATAAAAAAACAAAGCGAAATTTAGGCGCCTTAGACTTGCTTAATATTATAGCAAAATTGACTTTAAACAGAATTTTTACATAAATAAAAATTATGGCAAAAAACATATTTTATTTTTTTATGTTTTTTTTTTAATTTTTTATAAGGAGATCAGTTGAGAAATATTTCCATAAATATTTCAATAAAAAAGAGATTGAAATGAACAAAATTTAAAAAAGAAAAAAAAAGAATTAAAAACAACTTAAAAAAATGAATAATAATTTTATAAAATTAAATTTATAATTTAAAAAAAAAAATTTAAAAGATTGAAATAAACAAAATTTTAAAAAGAAACAAGAATTAAAAACAACATTAAAAAATTAATAATAATTTTATAAAATTTTTTTTAATAAAAAAAAAAATTCTTTACACAGAATTTTTACAAAAAAAAAATGATGGGAAAAAAGTTTGGAAAAATTTACTTTACTTCTTTATGTTTTTTTTTCTTAATTTTTCATAAGCAGTTCAATTTAGAAATATTTCCATAAATTAAAAGGAAAAAAATTAAAAAGGTGGAAATAAACAAAATTTAAAAAAGAAAAAAATAATTAAAACAAACATTAAAAGAAATTTATTTTTTTTAATAAATATTTTTGTTTTAATAAATATTTTTTGTTTTGATAAGAAATATGTTTTTTAATAATTTTTCGTTTTAATAAAAACAGTTTGTTTTAAAAAATTTTTTTTTTATACGGAAATATGTCTAAATAGAATTGGTTATGAAATATTTCCAAGCTTACAAACATTTTTTTAATCTTGTATTGTAATGTTTGATCAGCAAAATCGCTAAAAAGTTAACTCAATACAAAAATATTTATTAAAAAAAAATATTTTAATAAAGTGTTTTTAAATATTTTTAATAACATTTTTAATATATTTAATAATTTTTTTTTATTAAATTTAAAATATTTTTTAAATAAGATAAAAAAATTAAAAACTATTTTTTTAATACATATGTTTTTTAATAAAAATTTGTTTTTTTGTATAAATTTTGTTTTTTTTTTAATGTTGAAAAATGTCTAAATTGAATTGGTTATGAAATATTTCCAAACTTACAAACATTTTTTTAATTTTTAAAAACATTTTTTTTAACTTTACATTGTAATTTTTGATGAGTAAAACGCTAAAAAGTTAACTCAATAAACCTTAAAAAATTAATTAAGTGCGAAATAAAGAATTAGCATGAAATATTGGCGCCCCACCAGTGCGAAAGGAGACTATAACATTTTTACATATCCACAACACCTCTTAAGACCCCAAAATACAATAATAAGAAAATTCAAAATGTCAGTAAATTTTTCAAATTTGCTGTATGTATCTAGGTATAAGTGAATATAAAAATAAATGAATAAAGCAAAGAAAATGCCACCCGCCCCGAAATGTTTCTCCCGGCAAGGCGATCATTAGTACTTTCGTTCATCAATATTTTTGTTTATATACTCCTGCAACATCTTCCGCAATAACAACAACCACTCCGAGCGATAAAACAACAAGCAAGCAAGCGATCCCGTTAATCAGCAGTGTAACTGTAATTCCTTAACACAAATTGAAGAGAAAAACAAAAACAAAAAAATCATAAAATAAAATATTCAGTTGTACCTTCAATTCCCAGTGCACTGATCACTCCTACTTCCGCAGCCTCCCCATCGGCGCTAGCACACCCAATCGCCCAGCCATTTTTTATGCGATCGTAAAATGTTACAACTACAAAATGCATACACATATGCAACAGCAATATATCGACAACAATGTCATATCGGCGAGGCAGGCGCTTGCTTGCATTTATAGTACATACAAACCGACATACATACATATACCTGTATGTGCCTACCTATGTGTGTGTGCGTATGTATGTTCCTTTATTTTCTGCTGCTTGTTGAAAAATTATTAGCCGCGTTTGTTTATTTTTAAAACAACAACAGCATTAATAAAAAATGCAAACAGTAAAGTTGAAACGTAAAACAAGGGAAAAAATCGAAGAACACAAAAAAAACGAGAAAGAAACGAACCGAAAATGAAATTAAAAATGTTGTGGGGGGAAAAGGGAAGCGTTGTAAGAGAAAAACGCAAATAAAAGCGTAAGCATGAAAATAAAAGGAAATTCAGTTTTTATGACATTTTTCCCCAACAGGCGGCGGCTGGGCTGCCAAAGCCTCGCGTTGCAGGAGCTGGAGGACTGAGGAGGCGGGCAAGTGTGCATTTCACATATGTATGTGTGCACTCTTTCACTCATATATGTATGTATGTATGTATATATTTTTTAATTTCTTTGCATATTTGTAATTTTCTTATCAACTCTCCATTATTGTTGTCAGCGCTACACTGCATGCATTTAAAGCTATTTTTAAGCATTTTAATTTCGATTTCATTTGTGCAACTATGCACAAACAAAGTATCTATGAGTTATTTGCTATTAGTTGTGCATGTAAATATGCATGAGAAAATTTACAGAGTGCGCCAACAAACAGCTGGTTCACACGCAAAGTAAACGAAAATGAAAACTGAAACAAATATAAGGAAAAAAAATTAAAAAAAAAAAAATTTAAAAAAATTTTAAAAATTTCAACTAAGTAAACTAAAGCAGCTAGAAATTTAAAAAATTACAGTAATTTAAAAATAAAAGCAACAAAAAAAAAAACCTATTCGCTTTTAGCGTTCAATAGCTTCGATGACGTATCCGCGTTTGTCTAGTTTTCGGGGCCAACTCAACACGCCCGCTTACGCCTCACTGCGTTATTGGCATTAGCACTTCTATGCTACCTCATTCCTACACAAGTCACCCACAATGTCCACAACCACCTTTCAGTGCGCTGCAATGCGCACAAACACCTTTCTGCCAGCTGAAACAAGTAGCGCGTGTGATATTTTTATCAATGCCCTGCCAGCTACCGATACTTTGCCTGATATTTTGTACTGCAAGTGTCTCATAGATATTTGCTTTCAATGCACTGTCTGAGGCACCAAACGTCTGCTACTACTTGAATTTCCCGCGTTTACCCCCCAAAGCCGTGATGTCTGCCTCTCTTACCCATCCACTACCCGCGCGATTTCATGCGCCCCTCTACACCTTTATGTATGTATGCCTGCCTGTCGATCACTATGCGATCGCTTTTTAATGCCATTTAATTTAATATGCAGCTGACGTGCGACAACGAAAGCTTCGAACTTGCCGCCACCGATACAATTCGATTTTTTGTTTCCTTTGCCTTCCAAGATTTGTTTTACACTAACGCACTGCTACTAAATATAGCTGACAAGCAAATATTCTCACAAAATATACCCAGTTCAACATACATACAAATAAACAAGTAGTACAAGCGTACAAGCTCACATACACATATGCACGTATTTGTATCTAGATCTAGTAGAAAAAACTACCTATAAATACAGTATAGTACACATTTAAGCAATACAATAAATCGAAATGACAGATCGTTAAATTTAACACGATCAGTATTTCTTCTTCTTCATGTTCTGCCACTTTTTTCTGCTTTGCATATATGACTTGTACGCTATGTGTCCCTACTTTTCTGGCTACTAAAACGCGGCTGTCGATCATCGACAGGCTGCTTGTCGGTACTATGGTACTACCTAGCGATCAAACGATCGAACGACCCCCATCCAAAAACCTAAAAACAAAAGAAAAAACCAAAAAAAGAGAAAACACAAAAGAATGAAATAAAATTGAAATATATCTGCTGGGCCCAATACAGCAGTTTGGTTTATTGTTTGTGTTTTAAAGCAGCTACTCATTTGTTTTCAACATTATTGTTGTTGAAGTTCTCTAAGTTTTTCTTTTTGTGTGCTTTATATACATATTTATTGTTTAGTATTGTTATTTTGGGGACAAGTGTTTCGAAATGACGAAATTTCTCATGCAAAATTTTTCTCAGATACGCGCATTGCCTTCAATAAAGGCAAACATATAAATTTAATGCGCGCGCGTGTGTATAATTTACTTTCCTGCTGTGCTTGCTGTTTTTGTTGCATTTTTTCATATTTTCTTCGCGATCGATTATTATGTGCTTCACGCCTATATTTTTGCTTAAATGCTTTATATGTAAAATTTGGTTTCAATCGTTGCAGAATCATTGAAGTCTATGACGCCCGTTTCTCGACTTGGAATTGCAGCGAACGATCGTTTGTATAAGAAACCGTTTTGTATGGAAAGATCGCTGAGGATCAACAGCATGATACTGAAGCGTTCATTCAGTTCATTTGTGGAAAAATGCAGAAATAATTTCAAATATTTACATCTCAACGCGAGTAAATTTTATTGATCACTGATCGTTTGTTTGGATCACTAGTTCAATGAAAGTTTATTAGAATTGAATTGTAAGTGGGTCTAATTTGTAAGGTTTGATCAACATGCTTGGTAAATATGGTGCATATAGAATACTAAGTAGCAGCGATCAAGTGATCGGACATTTAAGGGGTTATATACCTTGTGGTCCGGTGAAATTAGCGAAAGTTGGGTTTTTTTTAAAGATATGTAGCAATAATTTTATTGTATAAAAGTTTTTATTATTGGATATTACAATGTTTAAAGAAAAAAAAAAGGCTTTGTTTGTGTAAAAATATTAAAAATGGCGGAGTTATGGCGTTTTCCCCCAAGACCCTTTTTTTGGAAGAGGCTTGCGGTGGACGCGATTCAAGTCCACCAAGTCAACTGAAATCAAAAAATCGAAAAGATTTCATTAGTATAGGGTTATATCTTCTTAGTGAACGATCAATATATTAAATATTTTGATTTTTGTGAAAATAGGAACATGTTTTTAAAAAACTCCACTTCTACAGTCCTAAAATTGGCATTAAAAAATTCATATCTGCAAAATAAAAATTTATACATAAAAAGTTGATCGTTCACTAAGAGGCGACATCAATTACGAACAATTTAAAAAAAAAATTATAAAAATCGGTTGAATACTTTTTTTGCAATCGCGTCCACCGCAAAAGCATTTTTGGAAAAACACGTTTTTGAGATAATCGCGTTTAAAGTTTCAAGCGCCGCATGAGGCCGTACGCTCAGGACGTGACGACGCACAATTTAAAACGCTGTAACTTTCGATCTATTGCTCAGATCTCTATGAAATTTTTGGAAAATGTTCTCAAGGGATTGTACTTTACGATAAAGAAATAAAATTTATTTTGATTTTTTTGAAAAACACAAGGTATATAACCCCTTAAGTTAGGTATACTCATACAAGGGATTCCATATCAAGTGAACCAAGCATTTTGGTCATTGTCGTCAATTTTTATGGAAATTTTTGTTTTGGGAAAAAAAATTTTCTTCTTAAAATTTTTCGGGTAAACAATTCTTCACACTTTTTAAATGCAATTTTTTTTTGATATTTTTGTTTTGGGGAAGAATTCACACTTTTTAAATACAATTTTTTTGGAAAAATATTTTTTGTTGTTGACATTTTTGGGTAAAAAAACAAACTTTTTTTTTTGGAAGTTTTGTTTTGAATAACTTTTTTTTTTGTTGAAATTTTTTGAGAAAACAATTTTTTTTACTTTTTACACTCAATTTTTTGGAAAATTTTGTTTTGGAAATAATTTGAATAACTTTTTTTTGTGTTGAAATTTTTTGGGAAAACAATTTTTTTTACTTTTTACACTAAATTTTTTGGAAAATTTTGTTTTGGAAATAATTTTTTCATTTCTCATTTTTCAATTCATTTTTTTGTTAAATTTTTTTAGTTTTTTAATACTTTTTAAATAAAATTATTTAAAAATTTTCGTTTTGGAAAAAATGTTTTTTGTTGAAATTTTTTGGGAAAACACATACTTTTTTTTCGAAATTTATGTTTTTGAAAAATTTTTTTGTGTTGGAATTTTTTGGGAAAATAATTTTTTATACTTTTTTCATTTCTCATTTTTCAATTCATTTTTTTGTTAAATATTTTTAGTTTTTTAATACTTTTTAAATAAAATTATTTAAAAATTTTCGTTTTGGAAAAAAATGTTTTTTGTTGAAATTTTTTGGGAAAACACATACTTTTTTTTGGAAATTTATGTTTTTGAAAAATTTGTTTGTGTTGGAATTTTTTGGGAAAATAATTTTTTATACTTTTTAAATACAACTTTTTTGGAAAGTTTTGATTTGAGAAAAAAAAAACAATTTTGTTGTTAAAATTTTTAGGTAAACCTAGTTTTTTTCTCCCTTGTGAAAAAAGCCAACGATCAGGGGTTTTTTTATTATAATAACAGCTTCATAATGACATTCACATAACTTTTCGAATTATATTCACATAGGTACAGGAAACCAGAAAAAAGGCCATGCACTTGCCATTGCTGAAAGTCTTAGGAGGTACATATATTTCTATAGAAAAAAAATTTGTTTAGCTCCAAAATCAAGTTGTAGATCCCTAACAATTTACGAAAGATCGTCCTAAAATTAAAAAAATTTAAGTTAAATTAGTCGTAGGCCAATATTAAAAACTCACATATTTAAGCAACCCATTCCTGGTACATCCCCTTAAAGTTTTTAGAGCAATGGCCATCACTTGGCAAGACGATCGTCTAAGATACTTTTAGTTGTGATATCAGTTTGGAGTTAAATTTATTTTATAGTATATAATTATTTGCTTAAGTTCTAATATCAAAACAAAATTTCAGAATCTAGTGATCAGCAACTCGAATATCATAAGCCGCATAGAAAATATTACACATTTTAGAGCAGCGGAGATCAATTGGCAAAATGATCAGCAAAGATATTCCTGAGTATAGACTTCTGTTAAAAGTATAATACATTTTCACAGCACATACTTTTTACTAACTCCATTATCAAGCTGTTGATCACTAACAGCTTTCGGAAGCCACCTTTGAAAAATTAATTTAAAAATTTTAATAAAATTATTCTTTTTTTTTATAAAATAAATAGATTCCTGGAATCGTAGTATGCGTTGAAAAAATGTATTTAACTGTTAGACAAATTTGTATATCACCTAGAAAAAATCAGCACGATCACCATTAAAACTCACTTCTTTTTCTGATTCATTTCTATTTTGGCACGTTTCGGCGCTGATTTCATTTTAAATACTTTAGCAAATGAATTATTAACAATATTGAATGGCTGCGGTGGATTAAAGCGTTTTTTATGATTCCTTTTAAATTTTTTTATAACAAACATATTTTTTCTTTTGTTTCTGGTTTTGTTTCTTTGAATTTCATATCTGCTTGCGCTATTGCGTGTTATTACTTGGGCTCCATTTCGTGTGCGTCTGTGTGGGGCTTGTGCTACTTGAATCTCATCACTTCAAGCAACCCACAAACGTTCGATCCATCAGTTTGTGCAGTGTTGTGTTAGCAATGATCAGTGATCAATAGCTAATAATGTTTGCGTGTAAAGTGAAAAACCCATAGGCACATAAAAGATCACTCAATTGCTTCGTTTTCTATTGTCGTTTTATACAGACATCGTTTTTACTGATTTATATATTTTTTGTTTGTTTTGTATTCAAGTGCTGCTGCCATCATTCACATTATTATTGGCTATTCACAACTGATCATGCCATTTATATTTAAAAAAAATTTTTTTTTTACAAATATTCACATGCCAAAATGACAAGTTCTTCAGTTTCAAGTGGGATGTACGTATATTGACATTCAAGTGGGTTTACTTGAGAAAAGCAGTAGCGCTCAAGATTTTATGGCATTGTTAAACAAGGCATTTGAAGATCAGTTTTGAAGATCGCTTATGTTGGCACATAATTGCTAAATAATACCGGAATATTATCTCAAGTTCAAATGTTAATATGTGTAATGCCTTTATTTGGCAGTTATTGAGTGGCGCAGAAATAGATTTTAATGATCGTGCAAACGATCGCTTATTCAATCTTATTCAATTTGTTGCTGATTAGCCGGTTTTTGTGAGTTAAAACTATAATTATCTAGAGTCTAGCATGCCACTTACATATAGCTACTTTTGGCAATCACCACACTGATCTTTTGCTGATCGCACCAACGTCAGCAAGTCTGTTGTGCGGTATATACCCTTTCAACTAAAATAAGCCGCAACAAATCAACTGCCACAAAGTCTTCCCATGAAGTTTATGTTGTCTGGATTTTCTACTTTTACTATTTCTTTTCAGTCATACGAAATTCATGTGTGCTGAACGTGTTGCCGCCGACACGGTTGTTAATACATATGAAAATCTCAATAATAAATTTTAGAAAATATGAGTTTTTTTGTTGTTTTGTGTTTTTTTTTGTTTTTCATTTCTTACATCAAGTTTTATGCATCTGTCGCATAAACGAATGTCTTCGATTTTATATTTCATTTCATATTTCACATGACAGCTTCGGTTGCGCTCTATAAGTGCTGATCCCGCTACTGCTACTGCCACTGCCACTGCCATTGCTGTTCCTGCTACAGTTGGTTGGTAGATCGTAAGGCTGACGAACGCGATCGTGATAATGACGTTGATGTTGATCGTCAACGACATTATTGTCGCTCATCATTTTTTTACGTCTGTTGCATTGCAATGAGCCGCAAAGAAATGCGTATGGCGCGAAGGCTCAAGCGGGTGCTCAACACTGGTTGCATGCGCATACGTATGTATGTGTGTGTATTTGCATGTGGCATATTTGTATGTATGCGTGCGCGTTTTACTGGTACTGCTGCTTCTCCACCACATATATACAGTTCGATGTGACAAATATCGAGTAGCATTCATTGCATTCAACTGCGGCACATTATGGATTTGCTTTATTTGCTGGCTGGCTGCAAGTCCAACTATCTGTTCACAATATGTACCGCTACAAATCGACTGACTGGCGGGAAAGTCTGTGTCTGTGCCTGTGCTGCGCGCATGTGTCTACTTTTCGACTACATCGTCGGTCTTTATGTCTCTTATGGTCGTTCTTGTTCTTCCTTTTTTCTGCTTCTTCTTTTGATTATTTCTTCAATAATCAACCATGAATATGACAAATTCTGTATAGACGCAATACTCGTAAAATTTTCGCTTAGAAGATGTGGCAGTTTGATATGTTTTTACCGCATAATTGGTGTTGTTGTTGTTTTTAAAAATAGTCAAATCGCAGACAGTTTCAATAATTCAGTGTGCAAAAATGGCAGATTAGGGCGTTGAAGTAGTTTTATGGGGTGATAGCGCGCCTTTAAAATTTTACGATACTTTTGTGTTTAGGGAGAATTAATATGTTTTTAATCTTGTGGTGGAATTTAATTGGGTGCTACGCTTTCGAATAGAAATTTTTTGATTCCTTTAATGTTTGCCATTTTCTCTTTTAAGAATAGTTTTTTTAATAATATATATCGGCTAATACTTTTGTTTAGAAATTACATTTTTTATTATTTTTAAACAAATATTTTTTTAAGATTTTTTTTTTTAATCTTTATTGTTTTACATTATAATTTTGTTTGGACATTTTTCAATAATAAATTTCTTGTTTCTTCTTTTTCAAACATTTTTTAGTGCTATGCAAATTTTAATAAATAAAATAAATATTTATTTTTTTAATAAATGATAAAAAATTATTATTTTTCACTGCATTTGCAGCTAAATTTTTTTATGTACCTATTTCTTAAATTTTTTATATATTATTTGTTTTTAATATATATAAATTCTTCCAAATATATTGTTTCAGTTTTCTTTTATTTTATTTGATAACACATTTTTGAAATTAAATTTGGTTTATTAAAAATTTATTTTAATGTGCGAAAGAATCTGTGTATACAGATAATTTTTCTGGTTTTTTATTATTACTAAAATTATTTTTTTACTAAAAAAAATTTTATTTAGTAACACTTTCTTGAAATTAAATGAAATTTGTTCATGAAATCTTTTGAAAACTTATTCAAAATTTTTTTTTAAGAATTTATTTTCAATTTTAATGTGCGAAGGAATCTGTGTATGCAGTTTTTTTTCTTATTTTTTATTATTATTACAACAATTTTTTTTAAAGTCCATTCTTTTATGTTTTCATACATTTTTTTTTAAATTCCGTTATTTTTCTGTAAAATTTTGTTTTCCAATTATTATGAAATATGTAATCAGTAATTTTGTTTGGGAAATTTAATTTTGTAAACAATTTTTTTTATTTAAAAATTATTTTTTTCATTTAAAAAAAATTTGGCTTCGGTATTTCAACTAATTGTTTTAAATTTTTCTTTAATTTTTTAAGAAAATTTTCTATTTTAAATATTATTAAATAGTAATCAATAATTTTTTTTAATAATTTTGTTTAATGAATTTAATAGAGTCGAAAATGTACATATATGAGTGCATTTTTTTAATGCATTTCATATATTCCTCTCATTAAAATAACATATCAAATTTTCTGTGAAAAAAGTAAAAAACAAATATCAAATTTTTCAAGCATTTTCGCATAATTCCGCTACTGTAAAATAAAATTATAAGTAAAAATAGGCGACTTATCGAAAAAAAACCAAAAACCGTTATAATAAATCTATATTTTTCACACAAACAATAGGCAATAAATAATTTTCCCATAAAACCTAAAAAACACAACAAAAAATATGCGACGCAAATGTCACTTCGCCATAAAACTATGAAATATGAGCAGGCAAGCGGATAAAAGGACACGAAAAAAAAAAGTTTAAAAATAAATGAATGCTGTCTTGCTGGCAGGCAAGGGGCGGCTATCGAAGTAGCTCATTTGCATATATCAGATAAATTATCGGCAATGCACACGCACATTGATATACTGAGCATCACCAAAATTCATATTGAAACGTTCGCCAGTATTGATGCTATAGCAAGGACAGGCGCGCGATACTCAAACAAAAAATAACAAACAGCATAAAAAGCAACCCCTTTTATATGTTTTTAATATTTACTTGATTTCGAACTGGACGCGCTTTGATACACATAATTTCCAATGTTTGACGCTCAATTTTTTACTCTTCTTCTTCTTCTTCCTTTTATAAAAGATAAGTTTAATTTGCTGCTGCGCTTGCAGTTGTTGTTGGCCGTAACGAGCAATGAAACAACTGCCTGTCGCGCAACGAAATATTATCTAACGATCGTTCAGCAATATTCGAATGATTTTGCGATGGTCAAGGAAAAAAATACGTAAAAGGGAATAAAGAAATATAAAAAAATAAAAAAATAAAAATATTTGAAGCGCACAAAAATACCAAATGGCGGCATCGCCGCTGACGACTTATGTTTATGCGCATCAAATTAATCTACAAAGACAACAAAAACTACAATCAAACTAATGCACTGTACACTAGGTTTAGCCATATTGTTGTTTTTGATTGTCATTTGAAAAATTTGAAATCGACAAAAAGCACAATTGTTCGAATTTATTGTAGCATACACATACACACACACGCACACACAATCATGCTTACATCTCATAATCATTTGTGTACCGAAAGGGTTAAAATTGATTAGTTGCAAGGACATCTTGACAACGGCTGTTTATTAATTTTTACGTACATCTTTGCATATGTGTGTGCTTTTTATTTTCTAAAACCAAAGGGGTCGCTATGCTAATGTCAAGCTGACGCACATTTGCACACATACATGCGCATGCATATGCATATAGATAAGCACATAAGTATGCATACATGAGTTTAGTGCTCTCGGGGTTATCGGCGTGCAAAGCGTCCATGGGAAAGCATATCCTTTTATGCTGAGATAATTTTAAGAAACAGACAATGCATAAAATGTTTAATTGAAGCTTGATTTCAATGCATAAACGGGTGAATGGTCTAAATGGGCAAATGGACAGCAGGCATTGGCCGCAAATATGAATGAAGTTATTGGCCCTTTGTGTGTGTGTGTGTGCGTGTGAGTGATAAAGGAAATGGAATAGGGAATAACCAGAAGGGTGATCGATTACGTTAGATTTTGAGCAAATATTTTACACATAAACAAAAAAGAAAAGATAAAAATTATCTAGTATAGAAAAGGTATCATAAATACAATGCAGTTCAATTAAATTTTTTTAAGAGATAACTTTTTTCGAAAATATGAAAACTTGTTTTTTTTGTTCAATTAAATTTTTTTAAGAGATATTTTTTTTTTCGAAAATTTAAAAATTTATATTTTTCGCTGATCTTATCTTCGGTTTTTCTGTGTATTCAAGAATCATTTAAAACTGGGGGACATTAAAAAGTGAGGTGGCCGTCCTGCCACGTATTGCAGCTCGGCATTCTCGTTTTGATGCCAAATTGAGAGAATTTACACTGATTTTTCTAAAGCCTGCGAAAAAGTCTCACATAAGGTATTGATCGACAAACTCTGCAGTGGCTTAAATTGTATTTGAATCGAAGGAGTTTCAGTGTCACAGTCAATGATGCTCAATCAGAACCTTTTTCCGCAACTTCTATTGTTCTAACTGTTCTACTAGGGTCTATCTTTCTGGGTCTATCGCTTTATATTATTTATTAATGACATGGGTGCTTGCTATTCATTCGCTAACTTTCTGTTGAATTTCGATGATTTGGAGACTTATTTAGTCGTTAAGCACACTGCAAATATAATGAAACTGCTATCCGAGGGGGTTGGTTGGTTTAAGTGGTGATTCTTCCAGAATCCAACTAGCGCTTCCGCACCTTTTTGTTGCCACATCCTCGTTACCAACTTGTTTACCAGTTATTTACAGCATGACTATATCCAGTCTGTGCGGTTCAGGAACCCTATCAGGTTGTTGACATCTAAGCCAGACGACAGCTGTTCCAGACTCTCGAACAGCGGTTTACCCAGGGTTAACATTCTCTCCTTCCATAGGGCAGGGTATTCGCAGAGGAAATGGAAGATTGTTTCCTTTTTCTCCGGTTGTTTATAACTGTGACAGTATGTGTTGTGAGGGATGCTTATTTTGGTTGCTTGTTCTCCCACAGGCCAAAAGCCAGTTATGACTGCCATTAGTCTCCAGGCGTCCCGTCGTTTCATGTTGATCAATGTTGACGATATCCGAGGGGGATAATTTATAGTTTTTGTTGCTTAAGAACACATCTTCTAACAAATATTAAAAGAAATCGCTTATGCTTATTTTCTTCAAAAACAAGAAATTTATATAAAATTCTGTGAATAAAAAAATGTTACAACAAGGATATTTTAAAACAAATTAAACAGCCATATCGCGTAAAGTTCAAAATAAAGATTTCTATCACTCAAACTTATTTTGTTGTTTATTTAATAAAAAGTTTATCAAAAAAAAAAAAAAAACATTGGCTGATTAATTTTGCGCCACCTTGACAAATTATTATTTATTCAAAAGCCTGCAAATGAAAATGTCTAAACACTTTTTCAAATCTAAAATTAGTTTTATTTCATTTTTAACCTTTTCGAACTCAGTGCTTCACTCAAATATGCAAACGCATGCAGATACATAAATGTTTATCTGATAAATCCAGAAAAAAATTCCTTATATTTAGATATAAATTTCAGTGAAAGAGATGTAATGACGCAAGTTATTTAATTTTACTTTAAATTTAGATTTTTTGGAGATTTGCACTTCAACCTCATGGCCTTTTGTGCACTTTACTCATCACAGACCCAATTCCCATATTAAACTTAAGATAAAGCTGGATTGGACTGCGCGTATGTGCCTTTCTTCTCGCTGCAAGCCATTTCATTCGGTATTAAAAACAATTTAGGTATATAAATATAATTTATCTGTATTATTTTTGTAGCCACGGGCTTATTAAATTCGAATACTTTTAGTGGGCAGCAGCGGCATTTAAGTTCCGTTCTCTATTTACCTGCAGAAGTTTATTTGAATATTTTCTATTTTTGGGTTTTTAATATACTATTGCAGCTTTGATTTGTTTTACAATATGACGCCTGAGCTAGTGCAGGAAAACTTCATATCGGAATGGGAATTCAAATGTTAAAATCAATCAATCATTTCTCGTAGAACAAAATTTACTATTTTCATGGCAATGCTTTTTGATATAACCCAATAATGTTTATTGTGAATTTTTTCTTTTTTTTTTGTATGGAATTTCAAGCCAAAACATAAAATTTTCAAAGCCACAAATTCTCTCTTCCTCATATTGTATCACTCAACAATTTTTCATAAGAGGTACGGCAATTCAAGTGTTAAAAATCAATTGGCCATATTTCGCAGAAAAAATTTACTATTTTTATGGCAATGCTTCTTGATATAATTTAATAATTTTTATGAATATTTTTTTTCATTTCTATCGAATTCCAAGCCAAAACAGACACTTTTCAGAGCCAAAAATTCTCTCTTCCATATATCACTCAGCAAATTTTCATAGGAAATAAGCATCAACAGTTTTCCTTAGAAAAAATCTCTCTGCTGTGCACAGCTTTTTGAAAGCAAAAATTTTCCGCTAAATCACTTTTTCATATATCGATATTTACAGTACTACTTACTCAGCATTTTCGCAATCACTGTTTTTATTAATTAATTTTTTGTTACTTTTCAAAAAAAAATTGCATAATTGTGCAGGATTGCATTAACAACTTCACAATACAAAAAATAGGAAGAAAAAAATATTAATTTTCAGCAAAAAATAATCGCTTGAAAAAATCAGCACACTGCATAATTTAGGACAAGTTTATGTTCTCATTCACGAAAATATAAACAACAAACAAACAAATAAACGAAAATTAGCCAGCGCAACAACAAACCCAACCAACTCTAAGTTGGCCATCGAATATGTTTTAACAATAAGCAACAAATTTTGATTATGATATTTTTGCAACGTAAGTGGAAATAAAAATTGGGTCAAGTCCACAAAGCTTAGCGCTTAGCCCAGTTTCGGACGCCGCTTGACATGTAACGGATACAGTATTTCTTTCTTTTTTTTTTGATTTTTGATTTCAAAGCGATTTTTCGCAATAAATTTTTTTGTTGAAATTTTCTTATTTGATTTTTTCGCCAAACTTGCGCTTTTGCTTTTAATTTGTTTTTGATTTTCTTATATTAAATAAAAATCACCAAGTGGTTATAGGAGGGCAATTAAACAGCAAAGCAACAATTTTAGTAAAAACCAATTCTAGATTTTATAGCAGTCGAATTGGCGCTCTTTACATATGTATGCATGCACATACACATGTATATATTCATGAGTACATATGTAGATATATACAAATACAGCAAAAACGCTGCAATTATCGGTATTGCAATAAAAATGCGGAAATGAAATTTAAGCGATTTCGCTCTAGGGTTCTTTTGTAGCTTTGTTTGCTTTTCCTCAGGCAGTAATGGCCTGATTGCTGAAATGCGAGCACAAAATGAAATCGACGTAATATTGGCTCAAATTGTTCGGGTGCAATGGAGAAGAAGAAGTTAAAAGTGATGGCAGTAAATGAAAAAAATGTAAATAATAAAACAACATAACAATAAAATGAATAAAAAGTAAAAAAAAATTTAATATAAAATAAATAAAAAATAAAAAATATATTAAATTTAAAATAAATACATAAATAATTTTGAGGTTTTCGATTATAAAATAGTAAGCAAAAATAACAATACACTTACAAAAATCAGTATATCATGAAAAAATAAAGTTCACAGTTGTATTGAAAGAAATCTAGCGCATTTATTACTTTTTTCACAATGAAAAAATTATAATTTATTTAAACCTTTTTTATAAAACTTAAGCAAAATAAAATTTTTCATACAAAAAGTTTCAAATTCAAAAGAAAGGAAATTAAAAGATAAAATTTTGATTAAAGTATACTAAAATTATAATTATGTTATAATTTATTTAAACTTTTGTGAAATAAAATTTTTCCTGTTTGGTGCGCGTATGGATCTCCGGGCATGAAACTCAAAAATAATAGCGGTCGCCCCTCGGCAGGCAATGGGAAACCTTCGAATACATTTCTGCCAAGAAAAAATCTGCTCATAAAACCCATCTGCCTTTCAGAGGCGTCATACAACTGTGGGTCCCTTCATGTTATATTATATAGTCCATCCGAAAAACTTCGAAGATACTCAAATACAACAATTGTTGAATGAAACCTGATGTCGAACCCTTTATGAAATGTTGGATGTTGACAGATGTTGACAGATCAACCGTCGGTAAACGTTTTTGCACGCGATGGAGATGGTCCAAAAAGCAGGTAACTGGATGCCACAACAATTGAAGGAGGGGAGAGGTATATCGAGGGACATTTGGTGACGAATGAGAGGTTTCTTGAACGGGAGAAAGGAAAGGTTTTCTGCATCGCATCGTCACTGGCGAAGAAAAATGGATCTATTATGATATCCTTATGCGTCGGAAAACTTGAAACCTGCCAGGTGAACCAGGTCCATCGGCAGCGAAAAACATTTTCATGTTTCACAGGTTATGTTGTGCATCTAGTGGGATCAAAAGAGTGCCATCTATTATGAACTCCTTACACCCTCTGAAACCATCACTCTCAAAAATAAAAGCGGCCAGAATGGGACGGTAGACATGACAAACTGATTTTGCTGCATGAAAACGCCAACGTGTGGCGCTAAATCGGTCCAGAAATATTTAGAGGAAACAAATTGGGGAATCTTGCCACACTCGCCGTATTCCACAGACATACATAACAGCTTCGGATTACCATCTGTTCCGATCAATGCAGTCAGCCCTTATTGGAGAGCGGTGCACTTCACACGAGAGCTTCGCTAATTGGCTCAATGAATGTATCAAGTGAAAAGAATTCGAACTTTTCGTCAGAGGAATCCGTAGGCTGTCTGAAAGATGAAGTAAATTTATAGCTTCCAATGGTACATCCTTCACGTAATATCATGTATTATTTAATTGTTTCAATAATTCGTAACTTTGGCTAAGATAAGACGCAAACTTATTCCCATACCCAATACATTCTTTCCCAGGGCATTGGTGGAAAACTTGTGTATAGAGTTTTGTTATTGTAGTAACAAAAAAACACCAGTACGTTGCGACAACGGGGAAAGATTGAATAAATAGAAAAAGGAAATCAGGACTCACTTCACTTTTTTTTACCTCAGCAGCAATAAATTTTCATCAACTTACTTCCACTTTATTAACCTACAAAGTGATAGTATGCAAATGCAAAAGTAAAAAAAAAAAACCTTCACACGAAAAGGCATAGGTGCGTTACCAAAAAGCGCAACGTTCTAAAAAACGCCTGGGGTGCTCAAAAACATATTTGCCAATGGGCTGGTTAAAGAAAAAAAAAATGAAAACCCTGCGTTACACTTAAAAAACTTTTGAAATCGCAAGGCAAATAAAGCAAGAATGCATTTAAACGAATGAGAAACAAATTTTTCCTCATAAAGAGCAAAGCAAACACACACAATTTTTCATGGTGGTTAACTAAAAAAATAAAAACAAAGAAATAAAAAAATACTAAGGACATAGCGGAGCGGAATATTTTAACGTGGCAAGCGGCTAAAAACTAAATATTATAGTGGGAACTGGCAAAAAGAAACTATTTGAGTTTCAAGTATTTTCTAAAAACGCCAATATTTTTGTGCATAAACTTGTCACTTATAGAGGCTTGACTGTACAATAGAAAACTAAAAAAAAAAAATCAATTTAAATGCGCATTTCATAAAAAATTAATGAACTTAAAAAGCAAGGCAATAAAAAAATATTTATAAAAAATCTTCTAAAAAAATATGAAAAGTGCCTCTAAATACTATCTCAAACTCTACACCCAAAGTGCAGAGTGCCGCTAACCCTTATCCGCATACACACTTCATCATGGAAAACGCCAATTTCCAACACAAATGCGCTGAACCGAAATTGTCGCGGCAAACGGAAATACAGATAGCGATTGAATATTCAAAGCTGCGGGATCAAAAACGAAAAACAACATAAAAAATGGAAGAAAAAATTATCAAAAATCCGCGTTAATCAAATTGCGCATAGAATCACAAATACACACACATACATTTCCAAGCATACATTTGCACTTATCAAATACATAAAAATACGCATACATTTGCAAGTATCGGCTTTGAACCGGTTCGGCGCGATAATAGTTACCCTATCGAAGGCAAATCAAAGGCAAAATACCAATAGCAGCGCACCCGAATTTTATGCAGGGCCACATACGTAGTTGGAAATAGTGGCAGAGTACCACACACAGAAGGCACCCGTATACAGTTGTGGAAGTGCAAAATTGTAGCGTAGGGTGGCACTAACGTAGTAAAGTAGAGCAGAGCACAGCAGCTCACCGTGCACATAACCACCACCAATATTTTTCACTACACTCACACATAAACACTTTTGTATCACTGCTGCCAATTTGTATTGCTGAAGGGTTTCAGTAGTTTTGTTATTTTAAAAATTTCTCTGTCATTTATTTATTTAATGCGACTTTTAAAAATGGCGTTCACATTCGGGTAAAGCCATATGCGTCAATATATGTATGACGAACTTTCAAATTTGTAACCCTGCATGTGGATTTCGTATTTGGAGAGATAAAAATTTGTCTCTACATTTAATACACACATTTGTTAGGCATTCTAAAAAAACAGAAGTGTCCCTTAGCAAGCGGACAAGTAAGCCAAACAGAAAAGCGCAAATAAAAACAACTAACAAACTTGGCATTGGTATTGAAATGATGAAGGTCAGGCGGTGTTTAGTGGTGGCAAGCGCGCAGTTGGTGGCATGTGCATGTATGTGTGCTTATGAGCCTAGGGTTAATTGGCGCGTCAAAGTGTCATATGCATTAACGTATTTATATAGATAAGCATTTAACGCCCCTGTACGCAGGACATAAGAAGAAAGAATAACTAAGGTTTGCACAACAAATGACAGCGAATTGAGAGGCCATTTGCAGGATTATTGGAACTTCAGTAAAAGCGGTTTATAAAAGAAGGACTACAGATTAGGCAAGTTAATAGCAAATACAAAAATACTAATATTAATAAACATTAAATCAAAGTGTTGACGAAAAACTTTATTAATTGTGCATAAATTTGCTAGCTGGGTTAGCACTCATGGGTTAGAACCACATTTAACAATGCATATTTCCTTATAGCTTTCATATAAGCGTATGTATTTTATTATTTCTTAAAACCAAGGCGAATCTATAAAAGGTGATATCCGTAAATCAGCTGATTTTTTTTTTTGCTTTCGCCGTGTCCAGTGTTAAACAAGGCGCATTCAATCTGTTTTCTAATTTGCCAATACTTTTCTTTGACAATCAAATGTACAAAATATTGTTGTTGGCCTAGTGCCGCCATCTTTAATGAATTCTTGCCTAAACTTGCTTGCTTAAAACTGAATTTGAAAATTTTGTGTTTGCTGCTAAAAAAATCATTATAAAATTCAGAAATTGTGTTTCCGCATACTTTTGTGACATGGTTTCCCATACTTTTTAAGTTAATGTATGTTTTATTCATGTTTTTGCTTGAAACAAAGAAATGTATTTTTATATTTAAACTAAAGCTTCGTTCACAATAAAATGACTCAAATAGTTTTTGAACAATAAATAAAAAGTGTAAGAGCTTCTGATATTTTATAACCGAAAAAAAAAAATATTTCCGAATACTTTTGTGGGGCACTGTATACAATTTTAATACTCTTTTCTGTTCATTTTTTTAGTTCAATCACCGCAGACGTAACTACATAAATTTCTTACCCCAAAATCGAAAGCTACAGAAAACACATTTCTCAAAATTTTTTCCAGACAATACCAAAAGTAAAATCTCCACTGTCTTTTATTAGTCATTTGAGCTTAGAGAAAAACAAAAAAAAAAAAACAAAAAAACAATAACAGCCTGTACATTTTTCACTTACTTTCATATGGCCACTAATTACCGCTAAATAAAATCTTATACTTTTCCACAAAAGACACTCTTTAGCAGTTAGATGAGTATTCGTATAGAGATACAAACATATGTACATATAATCATATTTAATAGCCGCTGTTGTTGTGCTGGGAAGTGATAAAAAATTACCAAACAATTGGCCATTTGCCTATAACTTAATAACGGCTAATTGCCAATTTATTTGAATGTTGCTGCAAGGCATCTATTGGGCTATGTGTATGTACATGTGTGTGTATATGAGCTTCATGCTGCTTGTACGTGTATGTGTTTGTGAATTGCTTGTCAAGCTTTAGTTTAGCCCGTCAAGGATAGTTTTGTGTCAATGCCGTCAACCGTAAAACTGTTAAAAGCCACTGTGTCTCTTTGTTGGCAGCCAAACACACACACGGGCGCACATATCCACACAAACGCAAGCCAACGCTGAGTTATCATTTATGAACCTCTTTTTTTTGCTCTTAGCCGCTTTGATTTCACTGATTTAGCGCTGAACAGTTGTTATGAACGCACGTCCTGCTGCTGGCCACACTTGAACTCGAACGAACGAACTGTTGTACTTTGTTTTTGGTTTTATTTTTCTTTTTTTTTTATTACTGCTGTCGGTAATTTGTGCAGCTCAATATTTCAGTCGATATCTTATGAGTTTTTAATTTTAGGTTTACCCAATGCCAGTTAACAGGGGGAAGGCAGCGTACAAAAATCTTGTCTGCCCGCTAGCCTGATTTTGCTGGCTGAGTGGCTTGAATGACAGCCTAGTCGGCTGATCGACTACTTAGCTGACTGCTGTCTTTGCGCCGGCTGCACTAGCCTCATCGCCACCATCGACTTCCTCGCACCTCTCTCGCACCTCTCTCGCACACTCTAACACACCGCCCTGCTACTTACCAGTTGCCTTTATTCCTCGCTCCCAATGCCATTTAACTGCCATAGCTCATCAATCGTATTTCCTACAGATTTTTCACATTTCGTGCGTAAACCAACAACAGCACATCTAGCCGTGCATCCGTGTCAGCTCATCATGCACGCAGTGCGCTCACTCAATTCGTACTTGGTGTGTTTTTTCTTTTCGTTGTTTCTGTTTTTTGTTTTTTTCGTGTTGTGAGCGGAAAAATGCACCTTTTTGATTGTGAAAAGGACAAATCACTCTGCGTGTGTAGGATATTGAATAAAATATCATTTTGTACACACCCCCTTTTTGGTCATGGTCACGCGGTGCAGAGGCTATAGCAAACCAGCTCAACGTATTTAGAGTTGTTATTGTTGTTGCTTTTTTGCATGTGCTGCCAATATAGACGATCAGCAGCAGCCGCAGCGGCAGCAGAGGCGGCGGAGATGGCGTCGGTAGCGGCGGCGGCAAAGGTGAATTGACGAGCTGGTTGGCTGACTGACTGACTGTATGTTTAATTTTGTGTGTGCATGTGTTTGTTGTTGTTGCAGATCTTCTTATTCCTATTCTTATTTGACTTTTTATTTGTGCACATTTGCTGCTGCACTCTTTTCGCCATTTGTTATTGTTAAGGTTGTTGCTGTAGTTGCTTTATTGCCGCCACTGATGATGATGAGCTCTGCCCAGCCAAACGAATGACCAAAGTTTATAGCTGGGCATCAAAAACTAATGTAGCTGCGCTGCGCACAAGCACCCAAAGGGCCGCCTAAGTGATCGATAAAAGTGTGCGAATTCAAGAAATCAAAAAAACAGAAAACAAAAAAAAATTGAAAAATAAAGCAAATGCTGACAAGAACGCTGCAAGGTTATATTCTGTAGATTAACTGCAAGAATTTTTTAAACTTTTTTTCGTAGTAAAATGAGCGTCTTAAAAGCGTTAAAAGGGTTTCTTCTTTATTTTGATTGATACATTGGCTTCGTTTTGCTTGCATTTTGTTACAACAACCATAACATTAAAAAGAAATCATCATTATTGGCAGATATGTTATGTTATGCACACACTTACATACATATGTTCATATGCTCATATATTTATTCTGTTCAATTTTAGTTTTACGCAACGCTCGCACACCTCAAAGGATAATGGCCATCTTTTGGTTGAAATATTGCCGCTCATTTGAGCGACCGAGTGAAGCAAAACATAAAAAACCATAGAAAAAAAAATGAAAAAAAAATTTTAAAAAATATATAAAAAAATGCAAAAATAAATAAAAACAAGACGCGCGGCCGCTCACTTCTAAAGCGTGTAATTCTCTAAAAGAACTCTACCGAAAGTCTTTAATTCATTAGTAACATTCAAGGCATATTAAAGAGGTAGTAACACTAACGCAGCTGATTTGATTTTTTCTGTTCATTTGTTCTCTAAATTGTAAAATTGTGTTTAAATTACTTTAACTGTCAATCTTTGCCTATAGACGTTGACATTCTAGATACCAAAAGTAAGAACAAAATACATCGCTCTCGTTGTTTTTGCTCTACTATTTGCGCTAGCTGTTCAATGTGCCTTGGAATTCATCAGTGCCGGATTTACACAGAATGCCGCCCTGTGCACCATGAAGAATGCCGCCCTAATTTTTTTAATTTGTGTGTGCGTATTTGTATTGTAGTACAGAAAATCGTCGTTACACAATAAACAGGTGTAACAAAACAAATTTTGGGTAGTTTTATCCATCAATTAACAGACTATAGAATAATATATTTCAACCTTTATTGTTGAGCAAAATTTGATTGTTTAATTATAAATTAGGTGCCAAGAAAATGTAATAAATAGCATAAAATATAGTAGAACATCTTAAATAATAGAATCCAATTGAAACTATAGAACAGCATACTTGCTTAAACATATTATCAATCTTTATTAGATGAGCAAAAAAAAGGAATGATTGCTTTTATGAGATCAAGTTTTGACACATCACCTTAAATGCGAACACGTCTGACTTTTCGTACTGCAAACTGATGTATTAAATTGTCACAATTCAAGCGTTCAAGTAAATCAGACACAATACACAGTAGAGCCAGACTATTCAGACGGTTTTCAGACTTGTTGAACGCAAATGATTTTTTACTCTATTCAGACATGAAAATGAACGTTCTGCACTGCAGTTTGTTGACGCTAATGTGTTAAATATTCGATATGCTATCTCCACATTTGGAAACTCAGTATATAACTCGTTCGTCCGCAGAAGAATCAGAAGATCAGATGACGAGTTACGTTCTATTTTTCGTTCAGAACAGTACGCGTGAAAATGAATCATTTCGTCAGTGAATGAAATCTCAAGGTCTGAAGTATAAGCTTTTCTCAAATATTCCGATCTTTCACGAAGCTCTTTGAAATTCAAACCTCCAAAATTAGTAATCATTGAAAATTTCTCGTATAACCTTTCATACACATGTGGGCAAAAAGTAAGGTGAATTTGGTTGTAAAATGAAAAATCTTTATTTATAACCCCCTCTCGATGAAATACACTTATGCCAAGGATTTTTCCAATCCCCGAAACATGCCATTAGCACCTTCTTTGATTCAGCTTTTATCTCCTCAATTGACTCGAAACGCGTTCCCCGGAGTGGTCTCTTGAGTTTTGGGAATAGCCAGAAATCACACGGAGTCAAATCAGGCAAATACGGTGGTTGCGGAACGATATGCGTAGAATTTTTGGCGAAATGGTCACGAAGAACGAGTGCAGTGTGAGACGGTGCATTATCGTGATGCAAAAACCAAGAGTTGTTGACCCATAATTCTGGTCTTTTTAGACGAATTGTTTCACATAAACGACGCATAACGCTCAAATAAAATTCCTTATTAACAGTTTGGCCAGGTGGAAGGAATTCATAGTGGACCACACCACGAAAATCGAAAAAAACTGTCATCATGACCTTTATTTTTGAACGACTTGGACGTGCTCTTTTCGGTCTGGCCTCGCCTTTAGACGATACTCGCTTGATTGGTATGCGACATGGTGGCACTTCTCTGCTCAATCAAATCAGACATTGTAAAAATCGAAAAATGCACTCTTGGTCGTTTGGTAAACACAAGCGTAAATATATTACTGATAATGACATTCACATGAAAGTTGGCCCAGATGTTACTAACAGTGCTGCCAACTTATGAAAAAAATAGCTAGAGCGAAATTTTAATCCCGCGAAGTTTGACAAATAAATTCACCTTACTTTTTGCCCTCTTTGCCCTGCTTGGCTTCTCTTTCTCAATTCTGAATCAACGTTGTCTAGTATGATATTGAAGGTATTTACTCGAAAATTATCGCTTCCTGTCAATTGAACTTCCCCATCTCTTGATTCGTCAGCTTGTAACTTTCTTCTTCTTTTTCTCGAAACAGTCGTCTGATATTCTTAACTCTCTGACATATCCAACGCTTCTTTTTCATAAACTTCAAATTGCATTCTTGTATCTGCTACTACTTTTATTAGTCCACGATAGTCATTAACTACATCAGTAATGTTGATTTCAACTTTCTGTAATCTTTTACTAACCGCGTGGAGTCGTGATAGTAAAAAATGCCAAAGAATGTGCATGAATGTTATCTCAAGTCTCTCTAGTTGAATCCTCAGTACTCTAGCTTTTTGTCTCGTTATAGCATTCTCAGTTACATCTTGCGCCACATTTGCGCTAACCGGACTCTCTCCAGCTTCGAAATATTTTTGTTATTGCGAATAGAATTAATTTGTATGCCCTAGAGAAGTCAATGAATAAAATCGCTCTGGCGGGTATTGTGGGCCACGTACTATATAACAATAGATAACGATTATTTCTGCGTGCACGATTAATTAACGTTCAGAAATAAACTTTTCTATTCTTACAATTATTTCTCGCATAGATGAATGTCTAAACTTTCACTAACTGTTAGAAACTAATCCGAGATCAGCTTCTTATTTTCTCCATAAGCGTTTTCCCAATTTTCTTCTCCTAGTTTTGCCGCCCTTCTAGAATCTGCCGCCCTGTGCGCAGGCACCGTTGGCACTTAGTGTAAATCCGCCACTGGAATTCATAGCAAATCATTGTGCAAAGAGCACAAAAATGAAAACCTTTCGGTCTAACAAACTGAGTGATCTGTATCTATAGATTTCTGGTGTTAATTATTAGTAAATTTAGACAACTTTTCGACAAGAATACCTCCATAGATTTAATAGAAGTTAATATTATTTATTTTTCGCTATATTGCGAGTACATTGAATACCTCTTCTCTATTTGTGCTATAGCAGACTTATTCCTTTGCTACTGAGTGGTAGAAGAATCGACGACAATATTAGCAAATTGAGTTAATCCCTTGAAAAATATATGAAAATATTTATTGAATAAAAAATCAAATATAAAAAAGATTAAACTATCGGCTGTACGTATTTTATTGCCATCACCGATTGAAAATGACTCGACCGATTTAGCTTATTTTTCTTTGCTTTGCATTTGTTATTGCCCGAACAGTGTTTGTATGAAAAAATTTACTCGCCAGGTTACGCTGGAGTTAAGTTATAAGCTATAATCGTATTTGGGTTAATATTCTGACTTTATTTATTTATTTATACTGACTGCCCGAAACCACTTAGAGACCATTTTGGTACATAACGATACCAGATCTGAGTCCTATTTTTAGCAAAAATATGCATCGCTCAAGATGCGCGTACTGTTCGGGAATTTTAGGAGTCGCTTGAGCTCCAGTTCAGGGTTAGATTCTAGTCCTTCAAAACTGAGAGCACTCAGGTAGCATAGTTCAGTTTTCGAGAGAGCCGAACAGCAGAATAGAAGATGCTTTAGGTTTTATATATATAATATATAAATATGTGGTAAGACGAAGAGAAAAACTTTGCAAAACATTTATCCGCCAGGTGCTGTTGGAGGCAAGTTATTTCTAAAACTCGTTTTTGTGGGCCGATTCGGCTCATTTTTGAAATATGTATTAGTGGTACAGCGAAAACCAAAATAATTGCAAATAGGTTGTTGATGGTAAAAAATTAATTTAACTAATTAAAAAAAAAAATTCAAAAATAAATTTTTGAAATATTTTTAAACTTAATTGTTTTGATTTTTTGCAAGCTTTAGTTTGATTTACATATAAAAAAATACATACCGTCTTTCTCCTTAACACAATAATAAGAACTTCCATAAAATTTGCTTCGCATAAAAGAGCATAAACTTTAAATTGTTTGATCGACACTGTACGAGATATCGATCACTAGAAATCAAGGATTTCTCTTTCCCCAACCTAATATTAACCTCTTATTAATTAAGAATATCTTCTTTTCAAATTTGGATGACTCAAAATTGCCTACAAAGCTATGCGCTGGACTTTTTTCTTAGAATTTCATTTAGAATTCGAGTCTTCTAGGTGCGATGTGGGGGAAAAAAATGTAACCACCCTAATGTATACACATTTATTTTCATTCCGCTTGCGGTTGATTCGATAAAATAATTAACTATCAGTAAAATGTAATTTCACAAAAGTATTTCTTATTAACCACAAAATATGATGTATGTGAATAAAAACGCGCATGATACGAATGGGAATAAAAGCAAACTGCTTATCATAAAAGAATTGAATTTCGAAAACGTACAAAAATACCACAAGTAAGCGATAAGTACTCAGAAGAAGTTCTATTGCAATCAAAAAAAGAAAAAGTGCACAAAAAAATGCACGAAAAACCAAGAAATAATGATTGACAGACGTTTGTGGGCAATGTTTGTGGCGATAACTACGAGTAGTAACTCTTCAATTGGCAGAAGAGTCTAGCCAGTAGTCTTTTGTTTAAATTGTAAATAAAATATTTTTCGAACTGAGCTACCACCATGAAATTCCATGTTAGACATTTCTATACAAAGTGCATGAGAATTTTGGCAGACCTATTAGATATGAATGTGACAGCCGAAATATCTAACGAGGAGAGGACTAAGTAAATTTTTCCATTCCGTAAGATTTGTGGTTTCTGTTATCTATCCTTTTAATTATTATTTATTATTATTATTAGTATTTCCATCCAGACCTATTAGACATGAATGTGAGTGCCGAAGCATCTGTCGATGAGAGAACTCAGTAAAACGGCGAGCCACCGTTAATCATCGTCATCATCATTTCTTGATCGCCGTTGGGAAGCATAGGGCGAAAGTAAAATTTTTCCATTTTGGACGTTCCTGGTTTCATTTTTCATGTCTGCAGTGTGGCATGGCATTCTCGATTTAAGGAAAAATTTACGGCCGATTACAAGAAGTTAGAAATTTTTTTTTTTTTTTAAATAAATCCTACTTTTTGCGTAAAATGGGCGGGAGTATATTTTCTTATTTCAATAGTTTTACTTTATTTTTATTTTTTGTTTTTTCAGCTATTTTTTATTGCATTTTATACTCTTCTTCCTTTTTAATTTAATTTAATTTTTTTGTTTTAAGTAAATTAATTTAATTTTTTTTCCTTTTCTATCTAATTTTTTAAATTTTACTTCATTTCATTGTGTTTCATATTATTATATATTATTAATTTTTTTTTCATATATTTCCATAATTTTTTGCCCCCTTTACTTAAGTCTAATTAAATCTTTTTAAATATTTTTTTAGTTTATTGTATTTGATTTATTTTTTGTTTTAAGTAAATTTTTTAATTTTTTTTTATTTACTTTAATTTTTTTAAATTTATTTTCATTAAATATTTCTTTTCGTTTTAGTTTAATTTTACTACATTAATTTTTTTTAAGTTTTATTTTATTGCTTTCATTTAATTCAATAAACTTTCTTGTTGTTTTTCATTTACTTTAATCTAATAAAATTTTTTTTTAATTGCATTTTGTATATTGATTTTTTTCATTTTATTTTCTTTTATTATGCATTACTGAATTTTATTTAAATTTATTTAATGTTTTTCATTTAACTTTATTTATTTTTTCCATTTAATTTAATTTTATTTTTTCCTTTATTTTAATTTAACTTTTTTAATAGCATTTCCATTTAAATTTATTTTTTTATTTAATTTTATTGCTTTCATTTAATTCAATAAACTGTTTTTATTTTCTTTTACCACCTTGTTAACAATAATAACTGTTTATGATAATAAAAAATTTTAATTTTTACTACTTCGTGCTTAAACCAAAAATCCACTGCAAACACCTACAAACCCCATACAAATTACTGGTCGGTAGTTTACATTTTTATTTTGCCAAAAGCAAATCCAATTAGTTAACATATTCGTGTGGCATTTTTATTACAACAAAAATAAGTAAATGAAAAAGAAAAAATTAAAAGAAAAATAAAAACCAAAGCAGCCTACAATAAGTAATGAGAATTGCAATTGCGGCGCTGGTAATACAAATGGGTGTTGAGTGGAGTTCAGAAACGGTAGATTTTTGAACAAGAGAAAAAACTTGAGAAGTGGATTATATAAAGTGCATAAGTGCGGAGTAATATTTTCTTTTTAAAAGTTAAGTTTTAGAGACATTTTACAATTAAAATTCATTAAAAAAATGTTTACTTTAAAATTTTTAAAGAAAGCTAATGTCATATTTTTGTGCAAAGTTTTAAAAAAATATTTTCTGTTCAGTACTACAAATTAATTTTTGTTATCTCTTTTAATTGTGTTTTTATCTTTTAAACAATTTTCTTAGGTTTCTATTTTATTGTTAATAAAATTTTCGCGGTTTCGCGGAATAAATTCGCCGGATGAAAAAGCGAAACTTGATCGCTGGAGGCAAACAGGCACAGGCCTTGTAATGAGGAAGATGGAACGTCACTCCGAAGTAAAGGGAGGGCGAGTTTTTAGTCCCCGGACATACCATTACTGCGACGACAGCTTTGATGATGCCTTTAGGCATGTTAAACCTCCTCATAAGCAGAAAACGAAAACAACAAAAAAAATCGTGCACTTCAGACTGACATTCAGTAAGCTATAAAACTGCATACTCAAAAAAATTTTGAAAATTTTGAAAGTTTTGAAAAATTTTGAAAAGTTCTATATAAATTTCTAAGCACTGCGTTGCATAATTTGGTTGTAGTATGGGCCTTTTTTTATACAGAAAAAGTGGCGCCGTTATAATTTTGTAACGGGGTGTATTTGAGCAGAATACGCTGGTATTCGATGCATACCTGGAATTGATGTATCAGGATCTGAAAGGCTTTTAATAATTTCTTTATTTTACTTACTTATTTATTTGTTTTATTGTTTTATTTGCTTTATTTATTTATTATTCATTTTGTATGTATTTTTTGGTGTTTATTTCTTTATTTATTTGTTTTATTTATTTATTACTAAGTTTTTATTTCTTATTTTAATTTATTTATTTATTGATTTATTTTATTTTTTTTAATTATTTATTTTATTTATGTATTTATTTATTCTATTTTTTATTTGATTTATTTTATTTTATTTATATATATATTATATATATATAATTGGTGCGTACACCCTTTTTGGGTGTTTGGCTGAGCTCCTCCTCCTATTTGTGGTGTGCGTCTTGATGTTGTTGCACAAATGGAGGGACCTACAGTTTCAAGCCGACTCCGAACGGCAATACTTTTATGAGGAGCTTTTTCTTGGCAGAAATACACTCGGAGGTTTGCCATTGCCTGCCGAGGGGCGACCGCTATTTGAAAAATGTTTTTCTTAATTTTGGTGTTTCACCGAGATTCGAACCTACGTTCTCCCTGTGAATTCCGAATGGTAGTCACGCACCAATTATTTTATTTATTTTATTTATTTATTTACTTTATTTATTTATTTGTTTTTGTTTTTGTATTTTATTTTTTTATTTATTTATTTTACTTATTTTATTTATTTATTTTTATTCTTTTTTAATTTGTTTTTAATTTTATTTATTTCTTTATTTATTTATTTTATTTATTTATTAATAATTTTTTATTTATTTTTTATTTTATTTATTTATTTATATTATTTATTAATTTCATTTATATATATATTTTTTTTCCATGATCTATAATACCTTTTCTTTTTTATCTTTTTTTAATTATCACTTTTACCTTTAATTTTTTTAATTTTTAATTTTATTTGCATGTTTGGCACTCACTATTCATTGCATTTCTATTTGTATAAATATTTGCATTTAAATGTGTATGCATGTACGTATGTTTATTTTTTATCAAAATTATATAGTCACTTGAAATTTTTAAGCGCTTCAACCGCCTCAAAAGGCGCATTAACAAATTACAAATAATTTATGCAAATTAAAAATACAGCAAAAACAATAAAAATGCAAAAGAGCATACATATCAAATAAATTTATGAATTGGAAACAAATCGCTTGCAGCAACAACAACAACATCAGCAGCAGCAGCAGAAAAAACACCAACTCTTTACAACCAAATGATATTACAAAAACAACAAAATCAGCAGCAATAAACACCAGCTAGTGTCTAGACATGCTAACAAGCAGCGCATTTGTAGCTACACACGCTGGCACTTGTTAAACGCTTGCTGCAGAAAAATGTAAAATAAAGCAAATATGAAAAGAAAAACTTAAAATAAAAACAAAATAGTAGCCAGCAAACACTTGTAGCTGCTACATGTTGGCTTCTTTGTAGCCTCTAACACAAGTGTGGGTGCCATACGAGCACTGCCGTAGCGTTGGGACGCCGTCGTCGCTTTGGGCTTTCGCCTCGAAACTAGAGCGCTAATTAAAATTCAAACGCGTCAATAATCGAAATAATTAAAATATTACGGCAATCAGCCAGCAAGAGAAATGACTGTATGTATGTGTGTACATATTTAGAAAATTAATAAAAACAATGTTAGCTAGACATCATTGTAGCGGAGCGAGTCAATAATAATCACCCACATGCGCGCCATCATTGACGCTGGAGCGATCGAGCGTTCGATCATTTGATTATTCAATGCTGCCGCTGCCGCTGCTACTGCTGGTCGCTTGTTAGCTACTTTTTGCTCATTTATCTATCCATAAATTTATTTATTTTGCTCTTTTTGTTTTCGTACATGCGCTCCATGCGCTCTATTATTAAATTAATTTGTCAGCACGGAAATTAAAAACCGTAAAAATTTATACACTTGTCATTATGGGGGTCTAATGTGATCGTGCAGCGTTCCAACTATATGTACACAGACACACATACACACATATACATATTTTGCTCCACTTATATGAATTTTCAATTGCGGGTGACAATAATGCGCTTAATAATGTTGCTGTTGCAAGTACACTTGTTCGACAGCTGCCTTGCATATAATGGAGCGCTTGCTCGATTGCAACGTTCAGCTACATAGCAAATAAACATTTCGATAATGTGTTTTTTTCTTAAATTGTGTTTTTTTATCATTTGGTTTGTTTTCTGTGGGGGCGCGCGTTCATCATCAAATCAACATCCTCATCAAAATTGTTGGTTAATAACGGCTTCCCGCAACGAACGAAATACATACATACGCATCTACATATGTATGTAGGTATTAATATCAGAACGCTACAATTTCAAGCGTTTAATCAAAAACTGTCCACACTCTGCGCCAGCGTTTGGCGTCTCCTCTGTGGTTAGCAGTGCCAGAGCTAAGAGCCAACTAACTACTGGCGGCCACCACCCATGCACATCCGTTCCGTGAATTTATTTTCGAAAAATAATAACAAGCAAGCGCATACAAATACAATAATTAAATAATAATAAAAAAAAACGAAAATAATAATAAATGAAATGCCAACTCAGTTGAGTGAAAATATTTTGAGTTCATGATCTGTGCGCTGAGGGTGATCAATTTCGATGGCTTCGATGACTGATTCAGCTGAAATTCACTTGAGTTTTATTATTATTAATATTTTTTATTTCTGTATGCTGAATGTTTTAATTTTCTGCTGATGAGCACTTTTAACGGCATGTGCGGGTGCTAGTGTGTGTGTGTGTGTGATGAGTAATCGGGAAAATTCATTACGCTAATAAAAATTAAAATTGCCACTAATTTTTGTATTTGTAATATTGATTGGAAAATTTAAATGTTGACGCCGAAAGAAAAGGTATCTACTATAAATTAATGGCATGCAATACAAAAAATCGGAAAAATAGCTTAGGCGGAAGAAGAGGAATAATATTACTAAAATATGTTGGTTTTGAGTGTTATAAAAATTTAGTTATGAAATTTGAATAAATAAAAATTTATTTTTTTTGTGACCTCTGGTCTAATTTCAATTAAATTTTTATTAAAAAAAAATTAAAAAAAATAGTTAATCACTTTCGGTTGTAAATCGTTGAAACTGTAAGAATTATCTGTTGTTGTTGTTGTGGCAGCACAAACATTCCCCATACTTACATACGGGGAATGCTGCTGGAGTGACAGTCCTTGGCCGGATATAAATCCGGGTCGTTTCGGTAACGTAGAACCGACTGTCGTGGAAATGTAAGAATTATCTGTAACTGAGGTTGCCTATTTAATAAAAATTTTAATTAATAAAAATTATATTTTTTTGTGGCCTCTATGTCGAATTTTAATTGAATTTTAATGTCAAAAAATATTAGTTAATCACTTTCAGTTGCAAATCGTTGAAACTGTAAAAATTATCTATAACCGATGTTGCCTAACTGCTAATTGTGCCTGGTAACGCTCTGCGATATTACCTAAACTTTCCGCAGGCAAGAAGGAGTCTAGAGTTAGAACCATATTATGATAGCAAGTAGCCATTATTCGATAAAGACTACAGGCCTCTTCTTTTCGCCAAGCGTTAGCAAGGCGAATAGATGAAGTAACTGGTATAAATAAACATATCTTGGCAGCGCTAGAATAGAGTTGCCTAAAATTGCATTTGCTTGTAAAATAGTGAGCTATACCAGTTTTATAAGATAAAACCATACGCGCTAGCGGCGAATATTGCTTGATAACTTTGTTGTAGCTTTCAGATGCAAATTTTTCATCTAGCGAGCTGAGCAGATAGATAACGAGCAGATAAGTGCCGAATAGAAGAGACCTTATATTTTCCAATGTTGGCTAAGTGTTAAATAAGAATGTTATATTCGCAGTGATACGGCTCTGAAGATGTTTTTACAGTCAGTTTGCCACGTCGTACTTGTGTGAAACTTGGGTGCCTATAAACTAGCCGTATTCTTTTGCACACAAGTTGAAAACTAATATTCTTTTAAATGTCCATTTACTTATACATGCAAACAACAACACAATCCAAATTTTGTATTTTTTTTTGCGTGCAAGGGGGTGGAAAATGCCAAATGCATCATCAGCGCAGCAATGGTATTTCCGGAGACTAAAAACTTCCCCTCGTTTTGAACCATCGCCCATAACTCTACAGAAGTCCACCCAATAGAATCCAACTCGCATGAAGCCATACGAGTACGAATGAGTTCAGTTACGGTACTACTCTGATGGATCATAAAATAACTTGGAAAAATTTCATTAGCACCCCAATTCATTTTACTCTCTATATATTTAATTTTATTAATCAATGATCTTTTATATCAGTGCTACCATAGTGCCCAAAGGAGTATCTGTTAGATTTATTTAATTATCTCTGAGCTTATGGCGAGTTACTCCAGCTTCTGGAAGCACCTAAAGCTCAAATAAATGAATGTCGATAAAGCATCTTTAGGCTCTAAGAGCATATAAGGACTTCAGTTACTTTTAAAAGGGTATCTATTAATTGAGCAAAGGCATGTTTGAGCCTGTAGTGACTAACGCCAGCTTTGAAGGTATTTCCGATCTTAAAAATTAGTTTCTGCAGGTCTTAATAGTATCTGAAGTTTTTAGCAATCCTTAAAAAAATAATGCAATTACATCTGAGATACTTCCGTATACTAGACGTAATCAAAGCTAAATAGGTAGTATTTATGAGATTTTAGAGTATCTAAAGGCTTATGTTACTTTTGAAAAGGTATCTCTTAGATGGTCAAAAGCATATTTAGGCGTGTAACGAAAAGTATATTTAGGCAGTTTTTGAAAGTATCTTAGATCTTCAAAACATTAGTTTAGGAAACTATCTGTAGGGCTTAAGAGTATCTAAAGCTTTTTGTACCCTTTCAGAAAGCGATGCAAATATCTTTGAGCTTATTCCAGAGTATGTAAGTATCTAAAGACTAAAAAAGTATCTTTAGACTCTAAGAGTATCTAAGAGCTTCTATTTAAAAGAGGATCTATTAGATGAAAAAATAAATATTTAGACCTGCAGCGACTAACGGTAGCTTATGGAAGTATATTAAATCTCAAAAAAATAAATTTGGAAAAGTATCTGTATAGTTTAGTATCTACAGCTCTTTGCAACTTTTCAAAAAGTTATATAAATATCTCTGGGCTTATGACACCTTACTTCAGATACTGGAAGCATCTAAAGTTCAAAAACAGAAGTTGAAATAAATTTGTGTGGGTTTTAAAGTTGTACTTACAAAGACATCGTTGAGCCAATAGTGACTACTTCCAGTTTTTGAAAGTATCTTAATTTTCAAGGAAATTAGTTTATGGAAAGCGTCTAAACATTTGTGGAACAACATCAAGACGCACACTACAAATAGGAGGAGAAGCTCGGCCAATAAGCCAAAAAAGTGTCTAAACATTTTAGGGATACCTAAGGTCTTTTTTTGCGAAGACGGCAGGATTTTATGGGCATGAGTGGTTAGGAGTCAATGGCGAGTAGGACCAGATTTAAAGCCCTTTTAGTTCCTATATATCGCATTACACTCGAGGATTTTACATATTTTTGTGATTTGTGTTTTATTGTTGCCCTATGACTGTTTTTTTCAACAAGGAACGAATGATTTTTTTTAACTAAAAATGTTATCCATAAATAACAAACCAATATCTCTGTATCTCCAATTCGCTTCAAACTCATCTGCTAGCACAACACATACCACTTTCTACTAAAAATGTGAATTAGACTGCATTTAGCTGCCGTGTAAGGGCAATTACAATCTTAATGGTGTTTCTGTGAGTTTACAAAATATTTTGCTAGTACTTTTTTAGCCAGAAACAAAAAACAAAACATCACAAAAGAAAAATATTTCGCAAGAAAAAGCGCCACAAAACTTATTTTGCGCAAGTAACGCCATCTTCAATGCACAGGAAAATATCACTTAAATCATCTGGCCAAGCGTGCAAAGTCAATGTTTTCATTACAACACCAGCAGCAACTGCGATACGACCGACAGAGACAAGCAGAAAACCAGGCTATGCGAAAACGAAGAATGGGGAGCACCTCCCAGGTAGCTACCGCGTCGCAACCGCAAAAACGCCCGCAACAGTGGCAACAACGGTGACTATTTGCACGTAAGCGCATGCACACATGCACACATGCTAACATACTCACATGCTCACATATCTAACTAAGTATGCCCCTTATGCATTACTAGCGGCCTGCTACCATTTCTATTGCCAACGTCGCTACTACAGCCACCGCTGTTGTTGCTGTTACTGCCATTTGACTTGTTACAGTTTCACATTTTTCAAAGCATTCATATTTTAACTGCCATTTTTTGTTGCTTCATTTTTTCCCCTTTTTTTGCAAGCCACTTTGATTTCTTGAGGTCTCAGCCAGTTGTCGGTTGTTTTTGTTGCATGCTTCGTGCATTGTTAGACCTGACTTTGACGTGTGTTGTGGTGGCTATTCTTATTATTGTTGTAGCTGCTGTTGCTGGTGGCTGTTTGGTTCCATTGCTTGAGTGCGTTAATGACGGTATTGGCTGATCGGAAGGCATTAAGCCATGCCGGTGTCGTCTTCGCTTCCCTGCAGTTACTTTCTTAGACACACTCACACACACACACACACTTGTGTTAGACCTGACTTGTGTGTGTGGTTATATTTGTAATGGCTTTGATGCGCCTAATAGGGACTGCAGCGGGTGTTGCGCCTCGGTTTGATATGTATTATTGTTGTAAGTTAAATTTATTAACGATTTTTTTTTTTTCAAAGTTATTGACGTCGCTTTTGGGGTGGTCAACATAAATGGGCGATGATAAAGTGGCTGGGCATCGCTTATTGTAACTAAATATTTGCGGCTCCCGCCACTTAGTGGCAATTGGAATTGGAGTTAGTGAGGCGTTGGATGTGGAAATGCAGAAGTTGTTTAGAAGGTATTCGTTGTTCTTGTTTTTGATTGCTACTGTGACTGAGTGTGTGTGCTTTTAGTTGGGGATATTTTGAGCTGTATTAAGCCGTTCTTCTGTTTATGTTGGGTGCATAAAAAATAACTTGGGAGCACAAAAAATATTGTGAGGTAGAAAAATTGTGTCTCGGTGTGCTATTCGGGCTAGAAGACTAGTAAGAGAGCTCTAGCTAATCATCTATGAAATGGAAACGATGTTCAAACAAGATGAATGGGTTGATAATATGCACTATTCGTAAGATAAGTAACTTAAGGACTGAACGAAAATATTTATAAACTTATATTTTGTGTCAAAAAGTGGCTAAAGTTGAAGTACAAAGTATTGCCTTAAAAGCAATACTTCTGGTAAGGCCAAATTATTTGTAGTACGAAAATGTTTACGCTTCGTGTGAAGATACATCTTATGACTAAAAATAAATATATTTGCTCTATGAAAGTAAATATTTGTAGTTTATTTATAGAAAATATTTTATATTTTATGAAAATAAATGAAGAAATATATAAAATTATTACCTATGGTAGTGAAAAGGAATTAGATAGTTAGGCTGTTACTAATGATAAAGTATCTGAACCCAAAAATAAATATCTACAACACTGGTTTGTATCTAAATATTTATAGAGATTATCTAAGGCATAAAAAGAGTATCTATGGCAAGATAAAGTACCTGCGTCCAACAAATTAACATAAAAATATGCACTAAAGTATTCAGGGTTCTCAAAAAAGTATCTATGTAAGAAATTTTTACAAAAGCTAGGAAACTCTTGTATCCAAATATTTATAGTGAGTATCTAAGTGCATAAAATGAGTATCTATGGAACGTTAAAGTATCCTTAAACAACAAAACAAATTTAGAAATATGTATTCAAGTATTCAGAGTTCTCAAAAAGTATCTATGCAATAAATTTTTACGAAGTCTTAGAAACTTTTTGTATCTAAATATTTATTGAAAGTATTTGAGAGCATAAAATGCATATCTATGGCAACTTAAAGTATTTGCAAGCAGCACATCAAACATAAAAATATGTATTAAAGTGTTCAGAGTTCTCAAAAAAGTATCTACACCATACATTTGTACCAAAACATGGCAGACCAAAAGCTATAAATTTTTCTTAGAGTTTTCAAAACTTTCTTAACCCTTCAAAAAGTATCTTTCGAACACAAAGAAGTCGTTGCTTTGTAAGTAAATATATAAAGTGAGTATCTAAGGGCATAAAATGGGTATCTATGTCAAGGTAAAGTATCTGCAAGCAACGAACCAAACATCAAAAAAGGTTTGATGCAATACATTTTTATAAAAACGTGGAAACTCAGAAGTTCGAATTTTTTTTTAGGGCGTTCCAAACTTTCTTAGGCCTTCAAAAATATTTTTTGAAGAGAAAAGTTGTTTTCCTAAATTTATTTTTTTTTTAATTTTTCAAAGTTCATTTGTTGCATTCAAGTTCATTTTGCATGCATTCTCCAAATTCAAATAACTGGTTTTGAAGCCGAATATGTTTGCTTATCTCAAAATTAGTGCCTAAGTTAAACATAGGATTTCCATAACTAAATTTAGTTTTTATAATTATTTTTTATTTATTTATTTATTATTTTTTTTTTTACTTATTAGTTATTTAGTTAATAATATTAATATATTATTTTTAAAATTTAGCGATCGCGTATTTCAACTCTAATATTTTTCTAACTTTCCAGTTCAAACGAAACGCCCTTTTTGATTGAATGCAAGCGGGCATTTTTGGAGGTATAAAGGGCGTTATGGACTAACTGAGTTGTGTAATTTACAAATAAAAATCTGCAGTTCTCAAATAGGATTTTCCGAAACCAAATTTGCTAAAGTTTCACATATTTTAAGATGCGCGCCGTTACAATTCTCCACTCAAAATTGAGCCAAACAGCTAAAGCATTTTATTCTATTTACCAGGTATGAACGCATTTACACTTGCATTTATTCCACAGAAACTTTGTAGCACAACTTCCGCGTTAATTGAAAGCCTTGGCGCGCAGATCCAACCAAGAGCGCCTTTCCATTCATTTGGGTGAAAAAATAATAAAATTTTGTTAAATTATGCATACAAAATTGCCATAAAAATAAAACAAATAAATAAAAAAAAGAGGGAAAATATGGCAAGGCAAGCGATCATGGATGAACGGGTGTACGAAAGCTCTGCGCTTTATATATGAAAATTTGTTTTAGCAAAAACAACAAAAATAATCTTTAAGTAGAGTGAATTTTTTTTAATTATTTTTAAAACACAATAATGAATAAACACCCACGCTGCAAAGGCGGCGTAAAATTACAACAACGACCAAATTAAAAAAACAAACGAGAAAAATGTTTAAATAAACGATTGTAAATTGTTGCATGCCACAAAGTACTCCAAAAACGCACAACAAAAAAAGACGTTATGCAGCTAACACAATAACTAACGCACACACGCACTGTTGGATACACATCTACACACATACATATGTATGTATCTGCATAGATAGCGCTTAAAACTGCGACATTGTAGCAGCAACAACGCCAACTAGCCGGTTGTGCTGGTGCTCACGATGGTCGCAGTGGTGGAGGATCTGCTGGTTTAGGTGCTGCTGCTGCTGCCGAACGGCTGTAATGTTTGCGAATTCCTAGAAATACCGGCAAGTGCAGCAACAAGCAGCAAAAACAAAAAAAAAAACAATAATAATGTAAAATCAGTCAGTCAGTCAGTCAAGCCACCGCCGGGTTGCATTGCCATGTAACTCCGCTGTTGTCACTGCCTCTCGCTCTGCGCTGCAACTGCGCTGACTCGATTGCAGTTTGCCGTCGGCAATTTTCGCTGTCATGCTTGCATGAAATTCAATCTAAAGAAAATATTTGCGTAAATGCGCAATCGATGTGCGGTGAGGAAGTGGTTGGCGTCTAACTGACTGATATTTACTACATACGAGCTCTGTCGAAATGCCGGAGCGCTTGCGGGCGCTTTGTGTAGCCAACGCCACCGCCACCGCCGCCGCTTTATAGGAGGGACCTTTGTAAAGGCTTTTAAATACTGCGTGCCAAGAAATTGATTGCAAATCAGTGTACCACATAGCTAAATTAACACACACAAAAAAAAATATATGCAAGAAAATGTGGAAAAAATCGGTGTTGCATATAATTGAAAATGTCTCAGGATCCGACAGCAAATGAATAATTAAATCGAGAAGGAGCTGCAAAAAATTGGTGTTGGTCACTTTTAGGTAGCGAAAAAATTAAAAAATTCCTTAAATTAAGAGCAAGAAAATGAAATGTAAATTTATGTTGAAAAAAATTTTTTATTTAGATTAAATGTGAGGAAAAATTTTATAAATATATATATACATATGTATTGATGTATAAATATAAAAGTAGAATTTCAGAAAAAATTCAAAAAATTCTTAAAGTAAGAATTACAAAATTTATTCTGAAAAAAAATTTCATATTGATTTTATTTTTTCAAAATTTTACAATTTTTTGAAGTAAAAGCAGCATTTTATATATAAACTTTGTGCAGAAAAATTTTTCATTTACATTAAATAACTTAATTCTGAAAAATATGAGTAGCAACTTCAAATAAAAATTGTATCAACAAAAAAAAAATCATTTAGATTAAATGAGAGGAAAATTTTAAAAATTCTTTAAAGTAAGAGCAAGAAATTTAAATATAAACTTTGTGTAGAAAAAAATTTCATTTACATTAAATAAATTAACGCCGAAAAATAAGAGTAGGAACTTTAAATAAAAATTTTATCAGAATAAAAGAATTTTATTTAGATTCAATTTCAGAAAAAAATTTAAAATTACTTAAGTTAGAGGTACTACTTTAAATATACAATTTGTGCGGATTTTTTTTATTTATATTAAATGTGAAAGTGGGCCATATACATAAAAGGTGGCATAAAATTTATCATCCCATTTGTTTAAATAACATTTTTATGAAATGAAAAAAAAAAAATTTTTTTTATATCTCTCTTTACGCGCTCTATTGCTTGTCTGTTTGCATGCTGCAGCCGTCTAGTTCCCAAATGCCGCGTATGATTGACGTCCGGCGCCACTTGCAAAAATTACAAATCTTCAGCTAAAGTGATTAATTCTGCGCCACCTTGCATATGCATATAACTTCAATTTTGGTGCATAGATATAATTTATAACCTGCTCAAAAGTCTTCTCCACTTAGCAGTGAAATTTTCTTCAAAACTGGTTCATCCGTTCGGGAGATTTGCGTGAACAAACAGACAGAAAAAGTTTTTAAGGATAGTCCCATTTATTTTATTAAACTCTTTTCATCATCTACAATCATTTTCTTGTTAATAAAATTCAACAAAATTTACCAAAATTACGTCAAAGCCAGCAATTTTTTAATCTAAATTTTTTACATTTTTCTAAGTACGCAACTTTAAGCCCAATGAATTAAAATTCAAGTGACTACAAAATAGCACGGATTTTTGAAAATTTGAATTCGCTAAAGTATCGCGCCTTTTCCTTCGCACAAAGTACTTGCTCCATTCTTTTTTATATGGAAGAAAAATAATTTTTCTGTAGCCCACTGAATTTTAGCAAGTGCAAGTTTCAAGTGATTTCATTCTCCATTTATGCCAATTATAATTGGAATGTGAATTAATAGCGATTAGCAAAACTACAAGGTGGCGCAAATTTAATCACCTTATCGGAAGATTTATATTTGACGCTTGTGAATTATGCAGCTGTAATATACAAACAGACATGCAATGGAGCGCGTAAAGTCCAGAATGAAAAAGTTAATCAAAAGCAAAATTGGATAATTATTTTTGCGCCACCTTGTATTGTATATTAGTAAATAATGTTTAAAAATGTAAAAAACCATTCTCGATTTCATTTATCCCATTCAATTAATAACATAATATAGTAGTTATAGAAATGCTCTTCATTTTGACAATCACACCAGTTAGTCGAACTCATAGTAAGTCTAACTGCTACTCATTCATTCACCATTCAGCACATCTATCTATCATCGCGTTAGGCTAACAGGCATTTTGCTTATCTGCTGGTTAGTACATCTACTTGTTCCTGATCTCTCGTTAAATCAGCTCTATTGCCTTTTCTTTGATAATCAGGCAGTGAGTTGTTTCGCTCAATCTGCCTCTGCCTCTTCTCTCCAACTTCGCTGCTTCATTCTTCTTTTCCTACCCAACTCTTTCCACTTCTACTTTTCTCCTTTCTTTCATGCTCATTATGGCACTTCGCTCAGAAAAAAAAACTATTTGCTTCTCAGCTAATTGAGCGCGCGTTGATGTTCGATTGCTGCACTTTGCTTCCATGGAAATCATTCAATAATCAAAATATCAATAACAGCAACAAAATATTATACTTCGTGGAAATGTTCAATAACAAAATTAAGTTTTCAAAATGCTGCTACTGCCAAAGCTGCACACACAGTTATATATATGCACACATACATACATAAACTATATCCATTTACCAGCATCGCATGCAAAAGTAAACGCCAACTGTGCGATTATGAAGATCATCTGCATATGCGAGCATTTGAATATTAAAGCACATCAATATCTCAGATCACTACATTTGCATGTATGTACTTGCATATTAAAGAAAACATATCGACATAACCACATTCCTCTCGAATCTAGAAGTGTCTGTACGTTTCATGCGATCTACATATCCGAACGTAAAGCCAGGCGTTCAGCGCGAAAAATTCTAAATCAGCAAATTTGTTTGTGTTATGGTTTGTTCTGCGCTTATTGCTTGTTGTTACTTAATGCTTAACGAGAATTTGATTATTTATTAATGACACGATTGAATTGTACAACAAATACGAGTATCGAAGCTGTGAAGTGACGGACAGCGTTTAGTTGGAGTGTTCTGATAGAGGTGATTCGGCGGACGAAAATAGTCTTGGAGATGCTTAGCTGAGACTAAATTTTCTCATTCTAAATGAAATCAAGTTAAATGAGCCAATATTATTTTTAACAATTTTTGGGAGTTCCTGCTGGAGAGACTAAATGTAAATGCAGAGTGGCCCGCATAGCCTAAATTTCGTAATAGTGGGTACTGTTTGTTCTGGAATGGCTCAAACTCAAGCAAAGAGCAGATGGTTATGAAAATTTTCAGTGGCTGACAACTTCAAAGGTTGTTGTATGCCCGTATATCAAAAAGTAATATATTTTAGAAAAATTATTGGGAATTATTTTTTTCTATTCAAGGTGATTTTTCTTAGGTGAGCACAGACTTGTAGGCACCTGAGTAAACCGTAGATCTATTTTACAAGTTTAGATATTTGTAAGCATTAGAATTGAGATATTCACGAAAGTATTATCGTAAGTGTCGTATTGTTGTTGTGTCTTAACTTGAAATGGCTAAAATATATTTTGGGGACTTGCAAAGTACAAGTCATATTATGAAACTTTAAAAAACAAATAATTGGCGCCTACACTTCTGTTAGGTGTTTGGCCGAGCTCCTCCTCTTATTTGTGGCGTGCGTCTAGATATTGTTCCACAAATGGAAGGACCTACAGTTTTAAGCCGACTCCGAACGGCAAATGGTTTTTTATGAGGAGTTTTCTTATAGCAGAAATACGCTCGGAGAAATATAATACCCACTGACTGTCGAGGGGCGACCGCTACTAGAAAAAATTTTCATTTTTATATTTCATGCACGGAGATTCGAACTTACTTAATTGAAAAATAGTGGGTTGCGGTTTCAAGTATTCTGAATTTTTATTTAATCGTTTAAAACTTTAAGACATAAGACAAAACGACATTTTGTGAACCATTTAAATAATTCCCGATTTTAGTCTGTTATTTTAATTTGTTTATGCTAAAATAGAAAAATATTGTAAAAGTGGAGCATATTTCAGTAAAATACAGATGTTTTAAATTCCTGTTAAGAAATCAATCAATGATTATAAATTTCAAAAATAATAAATGGACTATGTTTTTTAAGTGCTTAATGATTAAAGTTGAATTATCACTATTTATACAAGGTAATTTATTAGAAATCAAAATCTAGTTTAGAAAAATTAATTTTTCAAGGAAATCAAAAAAACAAAAAATATTTTTTTCTAGAAAAATTAGAAAATTTAGAAAAATTAATTTTTCAAGGAAATTAAAAAAACAAAAAATATTTTTTTCTAAAAAATTAATTTAGAAAAATTTAGAAAAAATTAATTTAGAAAAATTTAGAAAAATTAATTTTTCAAGGAAATTAAAAAAAATATATATTTTCTAAATTAGAAAAATATAAATTTTCATTTTCATTTGAAATAGCGAATTTTTATTTTGGATAGTAGTTAGGAATTTTTGTATACGCAAATAACTCTATTTCGGTCAAAGTGCAAACCTCAAATCAATCAATGTCTAAGTTTATTTTTGGAGTATATTGAAAATCAACTGGTAAAAAATAAAAAAATGCCAATTATCACAAATGATATGAAAATTTTATATTTTTTCTTAAAAGTTACTATTTCTGTTAAAAATTACTATTTCTTAAAAAATTACTATTTCTCAAAATATTACTATTTAAAAAAAGTTAAAAATTACTTTTTCTTAAAAAAATACTATTTCTTAAAAAATTTCTATTTCTGTTAAAAATTACTATTTCTTAAAAAATTACTATTTCTCAAAAGATTACTATTTCAAAAAAAAAATTAAAAATTACTTTTTCTTAAAAAACTACTATTTCTTAAAAAATTAATATTTCTTAAAAAATTACAATTCTATCTGTGACATCTAATTTGGAGTATTTAGAAATTCACTGATAAAACAAAATCCGAATCATCGGCGATGTGCTGGAAATCACGCGATTATCAAAAATATTTCAATTTGCACTACTTTTTGTTAAAATGATAAGCTATAATTTTTAAGATTCAAATCTTATTAAAAAATATTTCTCTCTTCCCGCGTGTGCAAATACGGCGATTTTTCAGTGCATAGAAACGAAATGCAAAAAAAAAAATAAATGCCCAATTTTAAGGATAATTTTCAATATATATTTTTTTGCTACTCTAATTTAAAATTAAACTTTTTTTAAATTTCTAAAATTGCTTTTTTTTAAGGTGCATGCAGATACGCCCATTTTTTAATATATAGCGACCAACTGATAAAAAAGTTTCCAATTAACTTCAGATAAAAATGAAAAGTTAAAACGTTTTTTTTTTTTAATTATTAAAAAAAATTTGTTTACTGTTTTTGAATTCCCAATTATCCTCAAACATATTTGAAAATATATTTTTATTATATTATTATAAAAATGGAACCTACAATTTTTTCTTAAATCTCAAAAATTTTTTTAAGGCGTATGCAGTTACGTAGATTTTTCAGTGCATAGGTAGGTAGGTAGGTAGGGTGGTTGTCGTAAGGCACACTTAGACCTTCCGCAAGTCTATTGTGATACCACTGGAGCATATCCTTACTCTACGTGTTCCTTTTCAAACCATCCGGTTGCTTTAATAAACGAGCAGAGCTTCGTTAGTTTTAGATGGGCTATGTCCGCTACATCGGTTAGAAATGCTGTATCAAGAGTGCGCAGCCTTCTCATAGCTAGGCTTTCACACTCACATAAAAGGTGTCTGACTGTTTCCTCTTCTTCTGTATTAAGACAGCTTCTACAGAAATCGAAGTAAGGGAGTCCTAACCTTCTAGCGTGGCTGCCTATTAAACAATGACCAGTTAATACACCTATCATTTTTCTTATAGATTCTCTGTTGAATCTTAACAAGATTTTCGATCGACCGCTGTTCCAGTTCGGCCATGTCTGTCTGCTTAGTTCGCATGTTGTGAGGTTTTGCTTGTATTTACCTTTTTTGATGGTTTCCCTGTCTATAAGTAATTTACAAGTGGCTATGGGCATGGGTATCAGCGCCTTATCCGGTTCGAGATCGAGCGTTGTACCGGTTCTTGCAAGTTCATCCGCCTTACAGTGCATAGAAGCGAATTGCAAAAAAATAATAAATGCCCAATTTGAAGGATAATTTTCAATATAAAATTTTTTTCCTATTCTAATTTAAAATTAAAATTTTTTTAAACTCTAAAATTAAGCATTTGCAAATGCGCCCTTTTTTAGTGTATAAAGACCAACTGACAAAAAAGTGCCCAAATATCTTTACATAATTCCGATATTTGTTTTGTTTTTTTAATTTTGCAATTTTTTTTAACTTGTTATTGTTTTTTGTTTAATCTGGTCCAAAAAAAATTTCTTTTGTTACTTCATATGCAGATACAAAAAATTTCTATCTATCACCGAAAACAATGAGATTTGCTGTTTCTTCTTACAAAATTTATATTTTTTTAATCTGATAAAAAAATATTTTAGTTTATTTATATTTTTTACTCTAGTAAAAATATTTTGTTTGTGTTTGAAAAATTATTTTTCTGGCACATGCAGATGCGTCTATTTCTTAGGTCATTGCAACCAGCTGGCAAAGAAATACTCAGTAATCATCATTCATATTGCAATTAGCTGGGTTTCTTTTTAAATGAAATGTAATATTTTATTTATTTATTTTAATATGGTGAAAAATGCTTCGTTTTGTTACTTGGTATGCAGATACAAAACGATTGACAACTATATCCAAAAATAATTGCTATTTTTCCCTAGCATACAGATTTATTTTCTAATTGCGTATGCAGAGGCACCGATTTTTCTGCTCATACCAGACAGATGGCCCAAAATGTTGTTTTTGTTTATTAAAATGAAATGTACATTTTTTTTTTGTTACTTCGTATGCAGATACAAAAAACTCTCAAATATCATCAAAAATACTAAGATTTGCTATTTTTTCTTAGACTGAAAATGTATATTTTTAACTTAGAAAAATTACTTTTTATTTAGTTTAGTTGAACAGTTTTTTTTCTATTTTTTATACAATTTTTAATTTATTTATTTAAATATGGTAAATAAATTTTGTTTTGTTTCTTCATATGCAGATATAAAAAAATTCCCAATCATCATCAAAAATATTGAGATTTTGCTTTAGGCTTTTTTAATTTTGTAAAAACTATTATTATTTTTAATTTTGTTGAATAATTATTTTTCTATTTCTTCTTACAATGAAAATTCATAATAATAAAAAAAAATTATATTTTCTTACAGTGTTGAACATACGCTTAGTTTGAGATACATAGAAATCAGTTGGAAAAAAATACCTTTCTTATCAGAAATATTTAAATTTGCTTTTTGTTTTTCATTAAAATGAAATGTTGTTAATTTTTTTTTTTTTTTTTAATCTGTTGCTACTTTGTATGCAGACACAAACAAATTCCCAACTACCATCAAAAAATTGAAATGTGCTATTTTTCTTCGAATGAAAGTTGATATTTTTTAATCCTTTAAAAAATATTATTATTTTGTGTTTTATTTGGTTCAAAAATAATTTTTTCTTGCGGTATTGAACATACGATTATTTTGAAATAACTGAAATCAACTGATAAAAAATCAGCTTCGAAAAAAAACTACCAATGGCAATGAAAAAGATTAATGAGTACCATCTGAAATACGGAAACTTGATGTTTTCTTTAAAATAATAAAATTTATAAATTTAAATTTAAAAATTAAAAAATTTAAAAAATTAAAATATTTTACATTTTAAAAATTAAAAAATTTTAAATTTTTAATCTTGTAAAAATTATCATTTATAACTAAATTTATGTGAATAATTTAGACAACAGCAGCAAAAGAAGTTCTGTACTATCATCGAAAAATTTGTTTTTCCCCCCTTGAAATCAAATGCAATAATTTTTCAAAGCTAGTTAAGAAATAAGCTTTGCGTTATATTGAAACTTCATTAAATTATCAAACCAACATTGAAAACCATTTTTTTTTTGTTAAATGTAATCTGTTTTTTTTTATCTGCTTAAATAATGTTTTTTCGCACCACCCATGTAGTTATGGCTATTTTTCTGTACACCGAAGACAACTCATAAAAACCTGCTGAACTGCGATCAAAAATATTTAAACTCAAATTTTTCTCATTAAGAAATAATGAATCATTTCTTCAGAATTCTCTAATCTCGCGCGTCTTTCCGCGAATTCACACATTTCCTTATCATATTCAATGTCGAAAAATTAAAAAAAAAATTAGAAACACTGTAATTCCGCTTGTCTTGGCATGTGCCCATCTCCACTTTATCTCACCCAACACCGCGCACGCAGCCAACAACTGCCACTGACAATCCTCCACTTGCAACTTCAAAATCAATATTTGCAACGTAATTAACTTCAAAAATTGAAATTTATGCGATCGTTTCAAGTAAGAATTCTAATGAAGGGCTTTTAAAAATAGTTGCACACAACCGACCGACCGACCGGCCGACCAACCGGCTGGAGCAGCTAGACAAGTGGGCATGGAGTGGCATAAGAAAATATTTGTTTGTGTAAATAGAAATGCATTTATGGTTGGTTATTTACATAGGGGAGGGTTTTTTTGTTTTGTTGCTTTTTTGCTTCTTGCATTTCTCTATTTGGCGCCTGGCCAAATTGTCTGCTGCGGTTTTTCAACGTGCAAAAATTCCCGTTACATTGCAACAAGCAAAAATATTGTAAATTTTGTAAATGAAAAGTGTCAACCATATAGGCAGACGTATATGAAGTCAATATCTATGCTAAAGCCAGGAGTTTTGTCTAGACGTGTACATGAACTGTTTGATTTTTGAAACTTTTTATACAAGATTTTTCATATATCTTTTTTTGTAATTTTCTTAAGTTTCGCCACACTTTTCACGCATCTTCCTTACTTTGCTTGCCCTGTGACGAAATTAAAAAAATCATACTGCACATAATTATGCGGCGTTCAAAGTGAAAAGCTTAAGCATCAGCCGCCTAGTCGGCCAACTGGTTGCGTCTATAAGTCGCTGAATTGAGTAATTACATTGGAAAATGAATTGAGAAATTGCATTGAAGTCGCTGGCGGTTTTGTGTGAGCGGTGCACGCTAATTGCAGCGCGAAAGTGCGAGCGACTACGGCAGGCTGGCGCGGCAGGTGAAGAGTCAAAAGGAAAGGCATCATCTGTCTGTGAGGTTTTTATTTAAGCGATTTTTTTATTTATGTAACTATTGAATTAGATTCCCGTGAATTTGCACTTTTCTCTTGCCAATTGTCAATTGATTGCACATTAATTAATTATTAAGCTAAAGCTTGCAGTTGATGATGTAACTGCATTTTTTCCAAACGCTATTTTTATATTAGTTTTTCTCAAGACTGAAATGTTCAATAAGTCAATCAATCATCATTTGCTATGTGGCGGCGTCAAATGCAAATGCATAAATTCCGTATTGATGTGTGTGTGTGTATGTATGCGAGTGAGATCAGTGAGATTTTGATATTTTTTCTGTATACCTGTTTGTAGTTTTCAATGTAGTGTAAAGTATTGAAAGATTTTGATGAAGACGAGACGAGCTGTGATTCAAATGCGTGAATAACTTAAATGCCTTGATTTGAAGGAGAATTTTTTTTTGTGAATAACTGCAGTCGAATTAGGTTTGAGTGGATTTGAAAGAGATTTTTTTTAATAACTCTGGAAGCGTTAACATTTCCTAAGCAATATTTTGGATATCGAAATTTTCTGTTGAACTTTCAATTATTTAAAAAACGTATTTTGGCGTAACATATAAAAGAAAAATATGGGACAAATTTATGAAAATATGGGAGTAATTTTGTTTTTGTTGATTTTGAGGAAAATTATTTTAAGTACCGTTAACTGTAAAGCTTCCTTAAGCAATATATTGGATATAGAAATTTTCTGCTGAACTTGAAATAGTTTATAAAACTTATTTTGTCTTTATGCGGAAGCGAGAAAAAGTTTGAAAAATGAAAATGTGCGAATAATTCATTTTGTGTGAATTTTGAAGAAGACTTCTAGGTACCTCGGTAGCGTTCAGCTTCCTTAAGCAAAATTTTTTATATAAAAGTTTGCTGCCGAACTTAGAATTATTTAAAAAATTTATTTTGGCGTAACATATAAAACAAAAATACTGAACAAATTTATTGAAATATGGGAATAATTTTCTTTGTATGAATTTCACTTATTTTCATTTTGTGCAGAAGAGAGAAAAAAGTTTGAAAAATGAAAATGTGCGAATAATTCAGTTTGCGTGAATTTGGAAGAGGGCTTTTTTAAGTACCTCTGGTTGCATAGGGAATATTTTAGATCTAGAAAAGAAGACAAACAAACTTTGAAAAATTTAAATGTACGAATAATTTAGTTTGCTTGAGTTTGGACGCGGATTTTTTTAACAAATCCAATAACCTTGGGTGTTTGTTCTTTAAGATTTTCTTACGAGTATTCGCTTGCTCCAAATCATTTGGAAACCTTATTCTCTGTTTATAAATAAGAAACACAATTTTGATGGAGGTAAATTAAAATTTATGAATATTCTTTTTGCGTTTATTTGGGAGACGAAATTTTCTTAAAACATTCCTAGCCCTGATGCGTTCAAATAAACCTTAAATTCTGCAACAAATGATGAGCCCAAATTCGGTCTGCAGAAATTTTCCCAAAAAAAGAAAAAAAAAACTAAAAACCAATATTTAAAATCCTATTTAAAATTTTCTGATATAAAAATCTTCTGACAAAATGATTACAAATTCTAAGTTTTAAAAGCCCTTACACCATTTGAGCAACCGGTAGGCAAAGAGATTATAAATACGAACTTTGTTTATAAAAATAAATTGAAATGTATAGATAACTTTTTTCTGCGTTTATTTGGAAGAGAAATTTTCTTGAAATATTTCTGGTCTTGATGCGTATAAATAAAACTTAAATTCTGAGGCCAAATACTATTTGCCGAAATTTTCCAAAACAAAAAAATTTTAAATATAATTAAAATTGTTTGATACAAAAAGCTTCTACCAAGGTGAGCCCGAAATATAAGATTAAAAAATCCTTACATCATTTGAGCAGCCTTCAGGCAGTGAGTTTGTAAATAAGAATTTTTTTATAAAAATAAATGAAAATTTATGGATAACTTTTTCTGCTTTTATTTGAAAAAGAAAATTTTTGTTGGCAAAAGCAATTGACACATTTTAGGAGCCTTAAAAAATGCACTATTACTGCAAAAATTAATTCAAAATTTTACGCATCCGAAAAACTTATATTTTTATCAAACATCTGCCACACGCCTTCGCTGAAATTCATTTACAGCCACCAGCACCTTTCTAGTTTTTCGCTTTTAATATTTGATAAATTACACAATTTTGCAAATTCACCATCACTTACCTGTTGTAAAAATTGTGCCAATAGATAAAATTGCTCCTTTTTGAAAAACCAATCCATCGATTGAACAGCCGTCAAATCCATATCGGCTGTCCCAGCGGCTTGCGGCACTTGTGGCTGCATTCGGTGGCTGCTAGCGGCTAATAATAATTCTGACGATGGCAGATTGTTATTGTTGTTGTTGTTGCTATTACTGCCACCAAATTTGTTAGTTTGAGTATTAGCTGCTGCCACTATATTGTTATTGTTGTTGTTGTTAGTTTTACTGTGCGCAGTTGTATTTAGTGCTACTGCTGCTGCTGCTGCTGTTGTTGTTGTTGTTGCTGTTGCTGCTGTTGTTGGCTTAACGGTTGTTGGTGCCGGTGTTGTGGGTGTACCAGCACCAGCAGCAGCTGCAACATCCGCACTGGCACCGGCAACACACGTTGTCGTCGTTGTTGTTGCCGTTGTTGCTGGCGTATTGGCACGCGTTGTTGCGGTTGTTGTTGTTGGTTTGGTTTTGGATTTTGTTGCTGGCGTTGCCGTGTTTAATGTTTGTTTTTTGTTTTTGTTATTTTGATTGTTGGAATTTTGGTGTTTTTGCCTTTTACTTTTTGTCAGGGTTTTTCGGCAGTTGCTTGTTGCTGCTGCCTACTGCACTTGGTTACTTTTCGAAAATCATTTGTTTTGATTTTTTTCTTAAACTTCTACAATTTTTCTGCACTTTTTCACTATATTTTTTTCTTCTTCTTCTTCTTTTATGCCTGTGCTCGGTTCAAATTTTCTTCTTCGTATGGCGCCTCACAGTAAATTTCAATCTCTGTCTAACTTTAGCCATTTATGAGGCAAAATACTTTTTTGATTTGAAATTTTAATACTTTTTTAACACTGAAATGAAGTAAATTTATTAAAGAAACAAAAAAATGTAAAGAACAAAATGTTGAATTGCGCACGATTTGATTTTTATAATGCTTTTCGATGCTGCTCTCTAATATAAAAATTTATTTTGATGGTGTGAGCAAAAAAAAAAACATTTATCATAAAAATAAATTCTGAGAAAGCAGTTACTAAATTTTCATTTTTACACTTTTTTAATTTAAATCTATGAGTTATTTTTGTAAGTCCAGTTTGGAATTGGTCTTGATGCTTATTTTCACATTTCTTATTCCCCTTTAAGCCTCCCAGCTGCTTGTAGCTTGTCTTTAGTCCCACAGTTTCTCTCCTTTTATAACATTTTTACACTAATTTCACGATTTTTTTTAAAGATTTTTTTTTTTAATTTATAATCGCTATTTTTCTTGATTTCCAGGATGGCTTTATTTTTTTTTTTTTTTTTGTGTTTTTGCAACTACAACCGTTGGTTGGTCTTGGCCGCTACCAAAATTGCATTATTGTTGGCATTATTAGTTTATTTAAGTGAACTTCAGTCAACAGTTTATTTTTGGCCTTTCCCGATTTCCTTATAGTTAATCATTTTGAAATTATTAAAAAATTTTTTCCGAACTGATTTCTTTTCCGTAATAATTCAGCAATTTTCAATCAAATTTTCCTTACAGCTTAGCTTCATCTGCCTTAATCGTAATTTGTAATCTTTACAAATCGGATAAAAGTTGTTTTCACTCTAAGGCTTCCATTATCTGAGTACTTCACGTGCTTGGTTGGCACGCTTTTTTTATAAAAATGTCCATATTTCAATGAACTTAAGTGTTTTAAAATCATTTCTTTCCTTTATTTCTTTTGAAACCAGTTTTCTTCATACTTTTACATATAAATATATTGCGTGGTTCTTAGGTAGAGCATAGGACCTCAAAAATCTCAGGAGATTAATTAATTAATTTCCTTTAAAACCAGTGTTCTTCGTAGCATAGAAAGGGTCCTCACTTTCAGTGTTGATCGAAGGAAATGCTTCAATACCTCGAGGTATTATTGTATTTTTTTACTTCAGTAAATCATCCATTTTGTTTTTAGCCCGCAAAATATGTAGCGGCTAACATTTTTCTACTCCAATTCTTCAGCTCCTATCTCAAATAACTTTGAGCTATTGTGATTTCCTTCGCTTTATATTTCCTTTCGCTTTTTTTTCTCCAGAAATAAATAGGTTTGAAATCCTTTGGCATATAATTTCCTGATTCCCAAAGCTAAGTAATTTCACTGCTCATAGGTGTCTGTGGAATTTGAATTTTGTATGGACTCAAAGTGTCTTCTCTCAGTTGTTTTTTTGCTGTTGTAGCAGCATAAATAATTTCCTATATAATTTTCCGGAATACAAACGAAGCAACAGCCCTAAGCTGGAATAACTGCGGGTCGTTCCGATCGCATAAAACTGACTTTCCAAGCCTTCTAATTTGGCCGCTCAGTTCGAAGTTGTGTTTTTCCTGATTTTTGATTTACTTTCATTATCATGCAAATTGAAAGAAACAACTTTTCGTAAATTATACACCTTTGACGCGTAGAAGTTTTTTATTTAATTTTCTTAAATCGGTTTTTACGTTTTCTGTGGTTTTCTTATTTTGTTCAGTGGAGTAAAATCAGTATTTGGAAGTTATTTTCAGTTTTTGTTTTTTTATTTTTTGCTATTTTTTTGTTTTTTTTTTTGTTTGTCTGTTGTTTGTTTGTCATAGTGCAGAAAAAAGTCAATATTCTTTCTTTTATTGTCAACTATTATTTAAAAATTGCTTAGCAGCCACTTTTTTGATACTTATTTTCGCGGTTAATCTGTTCATAAACATTTCTACTTGAAAGCATTTGCCGTCGCTATTTTACACATATTTTCCAACACCAGTCATTCAACGCATTATTTTTTTATTTCTTACTTAAACTATGCGAAAAAGTATTTAAACATATTGAAGTCAAGAAAAACATTTGAGGTGAGTGAATTCGCAAAAACTTTGCCATAAAAAAAATTAAAAATTCTTTTAGCTAATAAATTATTATTTTTCTAATAAATCGCATTCAAATTCAAAATAAAATTTGTGGCAGTCCAAACAAATCACGCACCTCATCGTATTGTGTTCCTATTATACGTAAGAAAGTTCTTCAATTTTATGGAAAAGCACACAAAAAATATTTGATAAAAAAAATTATGCTTATAAGTCGCAAGTTAAACACTTTTTTGTTTTGTTTGTAGAAATTCTAAATATTTCTTTTGTTGTTTTTTCAACTGTTTCCTATTGACTTAAAATTTCCGTAAGCGTTACATTCAACACAGAAGTCAAAATAATTATTAATTCAATTTATTGCCAGCCATTAATCTGAATTTGCTTTTTTTCTCATTTGCCAATCTAGCGTGCAAAAAATATTCATTCAAGTAGTTCAGTTTCTCCAAGAAATTTCCACACCTCTTCACTGTCATTCTAAACTGAACGACTTCGCATAAAATTAACTCTGCAGGCACTAAAAATATCAGAATTTAATCAACAGCAGCCGTAAATTATAAAATTTTCACCGTCGCAAAAATAGCAAAATAATTTTTCTTTATTATTATCAACGCAATTATTTGTTTTAGTAGAAAGTTGTTTGTTGTAGTTGTTTTGCTTATTTGTTGCATTGTTTTGTATTGTTTGCACCCACTTACACTTAAACACACCTGTATTTAAACGGTCTTTGCTACATACATACACATATACACGCCCACAATTTAGCAAAATGTTGTTGTAGACATGCAGGCGCTTGTTGTTGTTTATGCAAATTTTTCTTTCAAAAATATCAAAATTGTTACTAAAAATGTTTGATTTATTCACTACCGTTCACGTTCGCGCGTCGTATTGTTGTAGTTGTTGTCACCGATTTTTAATACTTTATACTAATCAATTAATTAATTAATAAACGCTTTTTACCGAATTTCGTACTACCAACAAATGCCCGGTAGTTTTTTTTTTCCACTAATTTTCTATCGACCGTCGTTGTTGTCGTTGTCCGACCAGGCCAGCGGCGTAGTACTACACTAGGCTATTATAATAATAACAAATAAACAAGACAGACAGACACACACGCAGGCAGCGCAACTATAATCTAATAAGATGTTGCCTGTCACGAATTCGGCTGATGACTGAACAAATCGAACATTAACGAAGCGCGCACAACCCTCCCGTGTGTATGGCCAATGCGGCAGCGCTACCAGCAGCGACGTTGGCCGCACACAAGACTAGAGTTGTACAGAGTTTAGGCAGCGGGTGTGCGCGGCAAGCGCTACACAACGCCGGTGGCGGCCGCATGTAGTGGAGTATTGGCCAACATGCGTTCGAAAGTCGTGAATGTAGTGGTTGGTTGGTTGGTTGGATGGTGCTCTTGTTGCGCGCACTGTTGATAGTGTGGTTGTTGTTATCGGTGTTTGTTCTGCTGCTCGATTCTTCGAATGTGACTACTGCTGCTGCTGTTGGTAGTGATAGTGTTTGTTGTTGTTGTTATTGCTATTTGGTTTGGCGTTGCCAATCGTTTCATCGTTCCATCATCGGTTGCTCCATCGGTTCATTCGCTCAGCGCCCACCATCGGCGTCACAGCGCCACCGCACCATAACGCAGCGCTTCATTTGGCTCTTTTATTGTTATTTCTTTTTTCCCATACGTTGTATTTTATTTCCTTGATTTTTCTATTTTTTGTTTTTCTTTTTTTGCTTTGCCTTCGATTTACTTTATCCATTCGTTGATATTATTATTGCTGTTTTTTTTTTTGTTTTTGCTTTTTTAGTGCTTATTTTTGTTGTTTATCCATATTTTCATGTGTTTGGTTTGATTTCGGTAAATGCTTGCTCGTTTCGCTCAGTCGACAATGGCAGCAATGGCAGCAGCACCAGCAGCAATGTAAACGTCTACGCTAGCGTCGTCGTCTGCGGAAGTGTAGCGCTCGCATCGGTTTATTTCGGCTCATTTGTTGTGAGTGTCGGTGTTCGTTGACTCGATTTATGAATGCGCTCAAAATAAAATAAATACCTATAAAAGTTGAACAAGAAATGGAATGACGGTTAATGAAAGGTTTTTAATTCGCATATGTAAATGGACTTTTATAGGAGTCGGTGCTGAACGCAATTTTAATGACTGATGGGAATTTGTTATATACTTATACATGCATGATGTGACATGTACACTTCCATATTACTTATAGTTGTGCTAGGTGTTCGTATAGTGTAGGATTAACAGGCGAAATGCTGTGAGCATGAAGGAAAGTCGCATGAAAATTTATATATTTGCAGCACAAGAGAGCCAAGTTTGATTAAAAATACATAGTACAACATGATAGAGCAAAAATGTGAGATAATTTTGGTTTAACTGGTCAGCTTCTAATTTAGGAATTAATGCTCTGCCGCCATCTGCAGACGGTGGTTTGCTACATTTTCATTAGCGAATTGGTATGAAAGTACTAAAGGTATCTGTTAGAAATAGGCATAGGCAATGTGCATGAACGAGGTATAATTTATTTTTCTGATGTCGTTTATTTCGACTTATTTTTTGTTTTTTTGGGTGCCAAGACCTGCCTATTATTTAGTGAACTTATTCCATGGGTGTAAAAGTTAACTATTTAAGGATAAATAGGTAACTTTTTGTAAAGTTAGAAATATAATATTTGTTCTTCGAAAAAATGCTATTAAATACCTATGTATAAATTGCAATTGGCTCAGAAAAATATTGACAGGAAATTAATGAAGGTAGTCACGAACCAGCCCCGTAAATTTACACAATAAGTTCTTGCTTTTATTTCCGTATATCGACTAGTGTAGCAGCAACATTGAACAGAACCTACAGGTTTAAGGCGACTCCGAATGGCAAATGCGTTTTTAGGAAGAGCTTTTTCATGGCTGCAAACGCTCGAAGGTTTGCCATTGCCGAGGGGTGACCGCTATTAGAAACAACTTTTTCTTCATTTTAGTGTACACCGAGATTCGAACTTATGTATTCTAAATGGTAGTCACTCACCAACTCATTCGACTACGGCGGCCTTAAATATTAAGATTTTAATAATCGAACACCAGTAGTAGGATATTTTAAAGGCGACGCCTAGATGTCAATAGTGAATAATTCCTAGACGGTACCTTTTTTGATGTCATCTTTGACATTTGTCAAGTAGACAGATGTACGTACGATTTTACATAGAGGAACAATGCATTAATATTTTTGAAACTTTTATGAAAATGGGCGATCTTTGAGAACAAAATATAGCAAAATGCCTGATTTTTTTGGTGGAAATTATCATCCTAATCAGTCGACAATTAAAAGGTTGGTACACAAATTTCAATTTCAAATTTGTATTGGCCTTCGTAGACGAATGGGTTGGTGCGTGACTACCCTCCGGATTTCAGAGAAAACATAGGTTCGAATCTCGGTGTAACACAAAAATTAAGAAAAAAGTGTTTTCTAATAGCGGTCGCCCCTCGTCAGGCAATGACTTCCGAGTATATTACTGATATGAAAAAGCTCCTCATAAAAAATATCTGCCGTTCGGAGTCGGTATGAAACTGTAGGTCCCTCCATTTGTGCAACAACATCAAGACGCACACAATACACAGGAGGGCAAACACCCAACTTTTCTTTCAAAAAACAAAAAGCAACCCCAAGAGCAAAAAATAGAGCGGAGTCTCAGCCTCAACCTAAGCTGTTTCATAATCTCGATATATAAAAAGTAATCGTTAAAGAAAAATTGCTGCATTGTATTTGTTCACTAATGAAATCTTGCAGCTGAAAAGTATAATTCTTTTTTGTATTGACGCTAATGAATATAACTGAAGATAACTTTCAGAGTTCGAATTTTGAAAATTGAATATTGCAATTTTTCTTGACTGCCTTCCACTGTCATATTTCTGCTGCTCTGTGGAGTGCTTCGAAGTTGTCCATTAATGTTAAACATTCTTATCATTTTGATGTGTTATGTCTTAAAAAAGCTGCTGTCGGTATCTTAAAGAGGGCCACCGCATTTTCATTAGTGCCCTATTTATACCCACGGACTGCTAGCTGCTAAATCCTCCAAAAGCAAACTTTAGCGGATGATATTTTCATACTTCTTCAGATAATCCATTGCTATGAAATAAATTAAAATTTTGTATTTGCTTCCAGGAATTTACATTTCCTATCTCAATCACAAGTATTACCCATGAGGTCTTAGTATACGTAAATTTTTCATAAACCAAGATTAGGAACTTGTACAAAATTCATAAAAATTTAATAAATTTCAAAATACTCAAAAAAAAAATTCCCATCAAAATTTTCAACTTTTTAACAAAAATCTTATCACAAAGGATGAACCAAACTTCTTTCGTCAAAGTGGGCTCACCTTCTGGGCAACCATTACAACGTAACCTAACCTAGCCAAAAGCTTTAGAAAATTTCCTAGTATGTAGTTTTATAGCCCATTCAAGTTTATTACAATGACGTATAAGTTTGAAGTCCCTCAAAAATCGCGCTGTGTTTCGAAATTTTTTTACATGCTTTGTAGAGATTTTTTTCTTTTATAGAAAGCATTTGTTCAAGAGTTTTTTTTTTAATTTAGCATGAAAATTATTACAAATAGTGTAAAAAGATAATGTAAACTTTTCTCCTTTTACATTCCTATTTTTTATCCCAAGATAACCATGTTTATTAACCAATCGAAACTATTTGCTTCCTGAAAGTCCTTACGCTACTGTGTCTAGAAAACTCAAATTTAGTCAGCAGCAAAAGTAACCAATCCTGCTAACACTAAAAAGGCATTGAAAAGAAAAAAATATATATATGTAAGTGGAAAAAATGCGCTCTCAATCCGAATTACACTCATTCAATGCCTAATAAGCACGCTCTCTCCACCGACAACCACTCAATTCAATGCCAGCGACGGCGACGTTGATTGACCTATGCCACAGCCGCTGTCGCTGTGCACGCCGCAGCCGACGTCAATTGACTCTGACAGCAGGTTTGCTGCTTTATTCCTTCGTTTGACTGCCTTCGCCCGCTGCTGGCGCTGCAGCTGTTGCGCTCACATGTACGTGCCAGTGTGTTTGATGTTGTTATTGTTTGCTTTTGATTTCCTTAACTGCATTGAATTTGTCATTGCATTACTCTGATGATATTTTTTTACATACATACCTACATAGCAGTAAGTATTTCTTTCTATTCCAACACCCACTCACCCTTTCCGATAAAATTCATGTGCTTTCCGAGCTGGATCTCTCGCTCTCTCTCTCTTGCTTTTCCAGCGACTCATTATAAGATTTTTCCATTTTTCTTTAAATGCGATTTGTGAGCAGACATGGAACCGATTCTTTCAATAATAAATTTTTCCATTCGCGTTTTATTGGATTGTTTTTTATTTGTTTTTGTTTTTTATTTCATTGACTATCTTTATGCTCACATGCGCTTAAAGTTTATTGCGCGCTCAGTCTCTCACACACAAATTTGCTCTCTCTCTCTTTGGTCTTCTGATTACATTTCATTTGTGTTGCGTCTTCGATGGCTTCGGCAGTGCCTTTACGGGTTTTTTATCGGTTTTCTTATGTGATTTTGATTTTTGCTTGCGTTTGTTTATATTTCAAGAGCGACGTGGAGTCTCCGAATTTCATACAAGTATTGTATAGATGAGCGTATTCTTCCTTCGGGCATGCGAGTGGTTAACGTCGAAGTCGTCGTCGCTGCAATCGCCACCGCCGCCATGTATTGAAATTCATTCATTCACTTCAATTTGTTTTTATTCCTCTCTCTCGGCCCATTATTTCTTGCTGTTGTCATTGCTGCTGTTGTTTTTTATATGATTTTTGTAGTTGGTGTTGTTGTGATTGGGGTTCGTTTGGGTTCGCCCGTTCGTTATCGCCTGCTGCCTGCCCGCCTGCCTGCCAGCACGGCTGTCTGTGCTTGGCTGCTTTGACTTCGGCTCTTGGCTTCGTTTGCTATTTCATTCTGTCGCGTGTGGCTCACAATTCAATTGAAATCATTTCATCGTCGCATTTTTTATTGCTGTTTTTTTATTTTTTATTTTACTTTTTTCTCCTCTTTGTGGGGCTGGGAGACACACCACTCTATGGGTTAGCGTGTGTATGTAAGTTGGTGGCGCACACAAATCCGATTTTGCCTCGCACCGGCGCGACGATGCTTATTACATACGACTTTTTCTTGTTTTTGCTGGCTAGTTGTTGTTTCGTGCATCAACTAGTATTCAATACGGTTACGATTTCTTTCCATTTTTTCTGTCGTCTTTTTAGTCTGCTATCCCTCACTCCTCCTCATCCAGCACTCTTTAGCAATTCACACTCGTCATTTCTTGCTCCCCCTCTCTTGCTCTCGTGTGCGAGGATGTGTGTGTGCATGAGGTGGAGCGCCATCGTTGTTGTCGCGTATGTTATATGTTATTGTTATTGTAGTTTTGGGGCCGCACATCTTCTGCTTGCCCTGAGCGGCTGCTGATTACTTTTATTCGCTTTTGTCACTATGTGAAATTTCAGTTGTTGTTTTTGTTTTTATTTTCGTTTACGATAGTGGTTGTTGTATTTATTGAGCATTTGTAGATTGAGTTTGGTTGGTTGGTTGGCTGGCCGTTCGGTTTATTTGGTTGCACGTCAATGATGGATATGAGTGAGTTTCTTGGGAAGGCACGGAATGATTTGAGGTTAGAATTTTCGATTTTTTACATGAACATCCATGCAACCATCTAAGGGTAGGCACATACATAAAGACATTTGTATGTAGGTATATAATATTCATATGAATGTGACTATACAGAACATAAGAATGTATGTACATACATATAAATGTATAAGGGGAATTATAGTGTAAATAAAGATTTAAGCCAACCAAATTTGACAATTCTAAATAACATTAAAAAGTATTTTATATTAAAAATTGTTTGTTGAATTGATCAATAAAATGATATTGCGATGAATGGGCGAAAAAATAAAAAAGTTCAATATAAAAATAACTGGTATGAGAAGCGGAACAATTCAGAAAAAAAATTTTTGTTCGCGCAAAACGTTTATAGTTGCTTTCTTTTTGTAAAAAGTAAGTTTTTATCAACAATATTTATACGTATAAAAATAACAAATAAATAATTGGCGCATACACTTCTGGTAAGGTGTTTGATCAAGCTCCTTCCTATTGGTGATAGACGAAACCAAAGACTTTATGTGGTTTAAATAGGATCCTCAAAAAAGGCCAAATTGAAGGCAATTCTAAAAACATACAGTTTCCGCAACTTTTCATGAAGGGATATTGAAACATCGGAAGTTAAATCTATGCTAAATAAAAATTAAATATAAATATGGACGATTGCATGTTATTAGTATACATATTTATATATTTTTATGTGTTTTATTATTTTTATTTAATATTTTCACAAAATTTGAAAAAAGTTATTTCCTTCAAGCCTCCTGCATATTCCACTAAAATTCACTTCTCACAGTTCTCATTTAAGTGAAACACATTATTTGAGCACCACATGAAATTGTGTCATAAATCGTTTCTGCACCCTAACCCAATCAATCAATTTAATCCGCCCCAACAAGGCAGTGCATCGATTTGATTGGCTTCGATTTATGTGCGCTTCAGGAATCGGGCAAAAGCAATAAAAATCAATGTGAATCGACAAGTCTTACCACTCATACAAGCATCCCTGCCCACCCGAATGCACCTAACACCCTAGCAACAAATACAACACCTATGATATTATTAACATGCAGAATAAGAACAACAGTTCGAACACCGTTCTCACTCGTGTCTAGTGGTAAGGCGATTGGCAACAACAGCAATCGCACACGCACGCACATATGTATATGCACTGGCAGTGGTGAGAAAAATGCAATCTTTCTCCGTTACACAAAAGTAAACAAAACATTGCACGATTTTCTTTCGTTAGGAAAATAAAGAAAAAATAAAAAATAAAAAGGCAAAAAGCAAAATTGTTAGAGAAATGCATAGAAATACAAAAAAAAAAAAGTTAAACCATTAAAACGAAGAGTGAATTTAAATTCGACGACTGATGATGACTTTGTCGCAGCATTTGCCGATCCAACGTCGTCTACTGACGCACCTAATCTAACTACCATAGCGACAGTTAACCTCCACTATGCATTCCGATATTTCGTCGTTGGCTGCCGAAAGCTGCGCCTCTTTCGGCTACCATTTTCACAATTTATTGTTGGTGTTGCTTGGCTGTCCCTGAAGTTAGATGTGAGCGAAATTTCTTTTCTGCATTTTTCTCAAATAAAATAATGCAAAAACAACATTAATAAAAATCTCACAAATACAAATATGTTATTCCCTCATGCAATGCACAGCCATAAGCATCTCCCTACTCACCGCAACAACAAAAAATGAATTTATAAAAGCAACAACAAATATACTGGCGAAAACAATACAAACGTGTGTGGCTGTGTGTATATATGTATATATAATATGTAGGGAAAATCTTTGGAAAAAATGCGTGCTGGCTGCTAGATGTTAAAAAATGATGCTTTCTCAGTTGTGCACATGTGAATTGAAAGGTTGATTGACAATCGATGGATGACAGGGCTCTGTAGTGGTGCCTACAAAAGCACTGCTAACAACAACTACAATAATGGCGATGCTGACTACGATAAACAACAGCAATAGCAATCATGGGTTTACGGACATAGTCGGCGCTTGGTGTGGGGGTCATAATGTTGCTTATTTTAATATTGCTTGGGCAGTAAGCTTTTTCACTACGGGTGCGAAGAAACGCAAAATAATGCCAGGCTGAAGGCGGTTTGCAATCGAATCCAAACTATTTTTTATTGTGTTAGTGTATGACTATATGATGTGAGTCCCAGGTTTTCCTTTTACCATATGAGACTTCCATTGGTTAGGTATCAACGGCACGAATCCCACTTAGACAGCGCAACAGCGCACAGAGCTGAGAATTCCCCAAATTGATGAGACTTTGTTTAAGAGAAACCACATCCAGTCGCTACGACCAAGATATTATTTAACGCAAAAACGATTTGTTTGACTTAAGGGGAAAGGGTGATGTAGAGCTCGAAAATTTAAGGTATTTTCAGCATTTTTGTTTTCGATAGAAAAATGAAAAACGATATTTTTAATTTTTTAAGCTTTTATTTCACTTCTTTTACATACAAAAATAAACAAATAAAATTCTAAATGACGCGGCTGTGAATTTGACTAAAAAACGGGTTTCTTTCTTCAGTTTTTTCATCAAAAATAAGCGAAGTAATTGAAATAATAATAGGATTCTAGTACTGGTGATAGCCATTGATGTTATGAATAACATGTTAAAATTTCAGACGATTCGGTTGAATAGTATTTCTTTTTCGACAACACCAGGCTGAAAAAAGTAGTTTTGAGATAATTGAGTTTAAAGTTTTGAGAGTGGCCGTGTGACGAATCTGACTCTAACTGCTAAAACAACTATAGAATCGAAAAACTGGGAATATCCTTCCAAAAATTTGGCAGTATATTCTTAAAAGCTTATACTTTTGACATATCAAAAAAAAAAAATTGGTTTTCTGAAATTTCTAGATCACCGCGTCCCCCTAAGAAGTCCCTGCTGGGGCGCCAAAATGCATTTGGAGTAAGCTTTTTTTACTGCGGGTGCGAGGAACCGATATGCATTTGCTGTGAGGAGTGAAATAATCCAATGCTGACTGTGGTTTGCTATCGAATAAGATTTTTTTTATTTTTTGAGGACTTCCTTCCAATTCCTTCTTTTATATTTATTTATTTTTTTATTAATGTCTTAACAAAATACAGAACATATGTACATTTAAGATATTAATTCAAAACTATTTACTTAATTCTATTGTAAATAAAATTTTGCTTGCGAACTAAATAAGAGTAAGGTGAAGTTTTGTACTATGTTCGAAATGTTCGTTAATATGAATTGCGGCTAAGCTAATTTCACTTTACAAATATCAAAGAAATAAAATAAAAAAGTAAATCAGATTTCCACAGATTTCATTTCAGGGACTACAACTATATAACCAAATGAATATTGATTGGTATAAGGAAGTTTTAAAAGTGAAAAAGCCCTGTATAATTCGATTGGATACTCTTGCCTTTCAGAAGACAGATTTTTCAGCTATAGCGATGAGTTAAGGATCCAAAATATTCGCTGTACTGATATAATTCACTTAGTTTCATTCGCCATCGAAATGATTCTAAGCTGCTGAAATATGAGACAGGCGGTCGAAATACGACAAAATACGGAAAAGTTTCGAACTCTGTATTTGAATCATACTTTTGAAATGTTTCTTTTATATGGCGTAGTTTATTTGTAATTAATAACAAAATTAATAAGTACGCTATTTTCATGCATGACGTTCAGAGCGTTCCGGTTTTGCTATACAAATGCAGCCTTCGAAAAATATATGTTGAGGATTGTCGCGCTTACCGATAAGCTCTTGCTTCTAAAAGAACAAATTCTGTTCTTTTGAAACTGGAATAGGAATAAAACCGTAATGAAAAGTGCTTCGGCAGCTATCTTGACTTTCGCTGCATTTACAAGATGCAATCATATCACAGAGTTATTATTTAGCAGGAGCTGTAAAATATTAAAAAAATAACAATACGTTTCAAAAGTGCTAAGAACCGCATAAATCTGAAATAATGTAATAAAATCGCATAAAGTCCCATATTATAACTATAGATACGTTCCATAGACCGCATGAATCTGAAATAATTAAATAAAATCGCATAAACAAAATATTGTATTTTTGAAAATTATATCTTTATTTAAGAAACGTCAGAAACGAGAAATAAATTTACATCGTCAGAAATAGAATCAGACAATACCCGCATGTTGCGCATTCGTTTAGGATTTGGCGTAAAATCACTTTCGACACTTGAGGAAATGTACACGTCTGATCTAGATGGTGATGCAGGCGGTTCCATACTTGTAGGGTTAGCATTTCTGATGTAATCTGTGATGAGTTCTTGCTTAGCTGGTTAAAATCTTGTCTATACAATTCCCGATAGGTCGACATGAATTTTTTATTTTTTTTAAAAACCGCACTATTTCAAAACCGCATAAAAACAGAATCTACTGTATATATATGGCTGAAACGTCGAAGCTTCACTGAAATCAATGGTGGCATTAACACATTTACATATACTACTGATAAGGAATTAAAGCTATTTTAAATTGTTTTTTGTAAAATGAAATGAAAAATGTTTTCAGTACAAAAGTGCTTGACTTTGGAATGCTGAAATTTATTGAATAGCAATTAAAGTTAAATTAGAAACCGCAGTGGCAGTGCGAGACTACCATTCGGTTGGGCGCAAGTTTGTAACCTGCTTTGGAAATAAAACATTGAATAATGGATTACATTTTTTGCTAATAGCGATCGCCTTTCTGTAGGCAAAGCCAAGTCATTGTGCAAGTCGCGCAACATCCAATTACTCTGGCTAAGTAAACTTTACCTACGCCCCTGCTGGCACAAATCCACATCACTTGAGCAATTGAAGTACACTGGCTGCTGTGTGTAAAAGCAGGAAGCTACTGTAGGGACAGCCAACATTTACGGTAAGAAGAGGTAGGAGTGTGGTGTGTGTGTGTGCGCGCGCTAAAGCTCAATTTTATCGCACAAAGTGTTAGAGCAAGCAAAAATAAATACAGTACGAATATTTACAACAAATACAAAACAAATCAAATATCATGAGAATGAGAGAGACTAACGCGCAATGGAATTTGTTGAGTGTGAGAGCCGCTCTATAACAAAGGCATTGGCGTATGAGATTCTGAACATTCGTTACACGATGAGCGTATGCACATACATATGTGCAATAAAAACAAAAAAAAAACGCAAAGATAGGAGAAAACCAACAGCAAAAATAAATATAGTGGAGTGGGCGGATTGGGTGGGTTACTGAAGGCGCGCTGTGATGGCTTGAGTTTTTTTTTTTTACAAATGAATTGAGTTGAGTTGGAAAAGACAGTTGCATTGGTGATGGAAGAAGAATCATTGTATTTGATTGCAAAACACTTCCCCCGGTGTAAAAGAAAAAGGAAAGGAGCGCAGAGTATTGGCAAGAAATTAAAGAAAGCAAGTGAATTGCGCAGGAGGAGAGTTGATGTGAAATAAAAGGTGAACAAATGAATTTTAGCAATACCAACAGTTAAGAAAATCAAAGCAACAATAATGATAGCAGTAACAAAAAACATAGCGATGGCATAAGTGTAAATTTTTTAAAGTCAAAGTAGGAAGGAGAACTGGAAGAGGAAGAGGAGAAAACGGCAGACAGTTATGGCAAATACGATAACGTATATTTACCACATACAACTGTACATGGGCAAGTATGCCTGCATGTATGCATGTATATACATGCATTGGGAAGATGAACGACAACAGCAATTGCTGCAACAACAACAGCAACACCAGCATATCCCACACATGGCAGTGCCAACAAATTGGAAAAGCATTTAAAAAACTTTTACGATTGGTGCTTTGAAGCGTTTGAAACGATTGGGTGGTCTTTGCCACTGTCGTCGTCACTGTCATCGTTGCTTCGCTTCGTGTACGCTTGGTCGGTTTTAGCAGTTTCTTGCAGCCTGTTTTTTCTTTTGCCATTTTTCATACTCGGTATTTTGTTTAATGCTTTTTCTTTTTAATTTATTTTTTAACAGTTGTCAATTTGCTTGCTGTTTCGCTGCCTTCACTAACGGCACCTGCAATTCCGCTACAAGCACTCACATGTACTGGGAAAAGTGGGTGCTCGTACTTACATACATACATTCAAACATACATTTGCAAGTATTCTGCATTGTATGTCGGTGTGTCTATTTGTGTACTTCGTTAATTTTGCTCTTCACTGTTAGCGGGTGGCAGCAGCACACTCGAATTTTCTTCGTAGTTGTTGGCGGCAACGCCTCAAACTTTTAACCAAATCAAAGTGGGTGAAGGTTCATGGCAAGGTGCTTGGCTGTCGAATAAACGAAATTAATGGAAAATGTAAAAAATGTCAGGAGTTGAAAATTAATGCATTGGCGAACTGGTTTGATTTGCTTGATATAAAAAGCGAAATTAATAATTTTGTACCTATTATTTCTCTTATACCACTGTATTGCAAATATTAATGATAAGCAAAACGTTTTTTTTTTAAGTTTGATTGATATTTAATAATGATACAAAATTAAGTTAAAAGTAAAAGTTAAATAAATAATAATTCAAATGTAGAAAAGCAGGAAATGAAGAGGAGAATTAATAAAAAAATCTATTAATATTAGTAGTAGCCTTTCATTATGTAGTTTAATTATGAATAATTATATTTCTGATAACTAAATAAATAAAAAGAGCAGAAAAATTGTGTAAAATTTTAACTGATTTTTGATTTATTTTATACTACGAACATTCAAAACATAAATATTTTGCTTTTCAGTCTTTACCAAGAAATCGAGATTCGTGTACATGCCACTCCACTTAAATCTGATTTATGATTGGACTTGGATTGAAAACTGAAAAGAATGAGTAAATATAAATACAAATACTGTTTTAGTTCCCTTCCATTCATCCTAAGGTTCCAGGATAGAATATTCAGGTAGACAATGTTTTAGTAATGCACTTAACCCTCCGTTGGACACCTTTTTTAAAATCTTCGATTGGGCACTTCTGGCCTTTTTCATCCTGTTCGGTGATCCTTTTTAAAAGGCAAATCGATGAAAAATTAAATTGTAGAAAGCTACCTGGAAGCTCAAGTTGTTAGCTACAATAGAAATATGTTAAATTTGCGTCCAAAGTGCAGATTCCGGTATCCAACGGATGATTAAATAGTTTCTGAATACCGAATATTATGAAACATTCCGTAAATGTACAACGATATTCATTTCCTAAGGCGGCCGCCATAGCCGAATGGGTTGGTGCGTGACTACCATTCGGAATTCGCAGAGAGAGCGTCGGTTCGAATCTCGGTGAAACACCAAAATTAAGAAAAATATTTTTCTAAAAGCGGTCGCCCCTCGGCAGGCAATGGCGAACCTTTGAGTGTATTTCTACGATGAAAAAGCTCCTCATAAAAAATATCTGTCGTTCGGAGTCGGCTTGAAACTTGTAAGTCCCTCCATTTGTGGAACAACATCAAAACGCACACTACAAATAGGCGGAGGAGCTCGGCCAAACACCCAAAAAGGGTGTACGCGCCAATTATATATGTATATATATACAATATATATATATATATTCATTTCCTAGACAAAATTTCAGTTTCATGTATTTATTTTAATTATTTAAAAATATGGCAAATATTTGTATATTTTACAACTGCATGCCAGCACTTTAATGTATATTTTTGGCATATTTTTTAAGGATATTGAAATTAAATATGTTACGATTACCTGCTTTCATTAGCAAACTGATAGACAAAATTGGGCAAAAGTGTTAAGTAAGATTAATTTTTAATCAACCGAAGGCGTTGTTACCAGTGCTATGCTTAATATGCAATGTATTTATTTACATATTTAGTAGGTATATTTTATTTTAAAGAATAATAAAAAAAGGTATTTTCTTTTTATTATTTTCCACCTTAATAAATGTTAATCAATATAAAGCATTCGTTTGCACAAGTTTTTTTCTATTTTTTTTTAATACACCCACTTTTCGTTTATAATATTATTCCTATACCTCCCTGTAAAATATATGAACTAACAGCACAGCACAAATACTTTTAACAGCACAGCACAAACACTTTTAACAGCAAAAACAGTAATCTAAACGGATACCTATTCTAACGAGTTAAGAATTCTTACACGCATCAACTACAAGAGCATCGCATATAACAGCAAACACAATTTAACCCCTGTCAATGAAAACGCTGTAAACGGAACTTTGTCTTTTAATTTTGCTCTGGCTTTGCGCTGTAAAGCAATTGCAGCCAACCACATGTTAATCGCTTAGAACAAGTTCGAATTTCGAAATTCTTCGAAGATTACTGTTACATTCGCTGTTATTTGCTATTGAAGGATACGTAGCTATTTTAACAGGAAATGGAGTACAAAATGTTAGTGTGCTGCAGGGGAAATGCAGCCGACTCGTATATGGTAGACAAATGGGATAACAGCAGGGAATTGGAGTAACGAAACAGTGTAGTTCGAAGTTATATTTGTCACTGATTGTAATTTAATTTTTGAAAAATTTGTAAGTTACATGCAATGTATGAGTTATGTGCATACGTTAAAGAAACTTTGTAAATTTAAATAATAATAATATCGTTATTTTCTGTACGAACGCACCATACGTACATACATAGGCACATAGCTATGTGGTAATTTTGTAAATTTAAAAAAAGCGGTGATTCAGTGATGGTGTAGCTGTGCAGAAAATAAGTAAAAATAAAGAAGCAAGTAAATAAAAAAATACGAGATTATAGACACAATATTTTCAATTGACTGAACCTTCTAACCTCAGTTCTAGCGATAGCTTCTTCACTGGAGTGAAATTTCTCACTGATGAGTATTTTCTTAAGTCTCCGAACAGCCATTAGTCGCTGGGAGTCAAATCTGACGGTGGATGCAGAAGCAATTCCAAGTTCAATTCGTGTGATTTTGTCATGGTTTTGATTGACTTGTGGCATGGTGCGTTGTCTTGATGAAACAAGACATTGATCCAACGCGGCAGCCACTTTGAACAGAGCTTTCTCATAGTCAAATGCTCCTGCAATATAAAGCTAAAACGTTTTTTTGATATTTTTACTATTTCAGCTAACTCATGCAACTTCACCGTTCGATCCTTCAAAACGATTTTGTGGATTTTTTTATGTTTTCTGGTGTTATCAACTCATTTGGATATCCACTACGTTGTGCATCATCGGTGCCTCTACGACCACGTTTGAAGTCAGCAAACCATCGTTTAATTGTTGTTTCTTATGCAGCGGAGTCACCATAACACTTTTCAAGCCATTGCTTCGTTTGAACAGTATTTTTTCGTATCAAGAAGGAGTGTAAAATTAAAACACGAAATCCTTTTTGATCCATTGTTTTGAAAATATCAATAAAATTTAACGGCTCATATATATAATATCATAATATCGTGAAATTTTAACGTATTTCTGTCTAAGGTTGGCACTAGCTATGTTTAGGCCCGAGACTTTTCAACTCATGTGCTATGTATGGACGCAGGGTAGCCCTATTTCCTTGTATATGGACACGAGGGTAGCCCTATTTCCTTGTATAGAAATTTTATTGCACCAACTGTGTAAATACCTACTATTTAGGCTTTAAAAGGAAAACAAGAAAAAAAAACGTTAATATTGTATTTTCAGGACAAATATAATTATTTATTTTATGTAATATTATTCAAGCCGAAGGCGTTGTTGCTAGTGCTGTTCCTAATATTTAATATATCTCTTTATAAGTACATTTCTCATAATAAATAATATATTATATTATATTTCATTTCTTATATTCTAAAATATTCATATCTTAAAGTGAATAGATGTAAATATTTCCCCTAAAATACTACTTTATTAAAATCCGCCTTAAAAATGCACTTAATAAAAAAATGTAATTCATTCTCAACACGCACAATCAGCTTTACCAGCTTATTGAGAATATCGATAGTTCGAACTCAGCAATCATCGGCAACCCAACAAATATTGCAACCAAAAAATAAATATGAAAAGGTAAGAAAAATACATACATACAACACAGTAGCCGACGGCATATGAGTGACCGTCAATATATGTACATATGTACACATATATCACCCATACAACGCATATCCTCACATACAAGCAGGTGGACACACACGCTGCCGTTTGTGCGTACGTGTATTGGTATTACAAATTGTGATGAACGAACGAGCGAACGAAAAACGATTTAAGCCCCGCCCTATTCGATTGGCGCACCATTGCCTGATGTGAGCACACACACGGCCATTGCTTATGAACGCATGGGTGTGTATGTATGTATGAACGTACGTAGTGTGTTATATGCGGACTGACAGCGCCGTTGGCAGCGCGTTTGACGATAGCTAGCGCAAGTAGTCGCTCAGTTGGGTTGGTCATTTAGTGTGTTTGTTGGCTGGATATGACAGGTAAATGATTGAGTGACAATTGCATTGGTGTTGGTATTGGAGAAGTGGTCATATTGAATGAATTTTTTTATTACTGTATAGGGTGTTTGCTATTGAAAGTTCTTATACAATATATGTCTGCATGCATGAATGTATAATATTATAAAATGTGCTTAAATTAGTTGTTGTAGGAAGATTAAATTGTCTTAATTTTTCGAAGGGGCTAAACACAAGCCAACGAATTAAGGTCTTGCGACTTTCAGGTCGAGTCTGGTGCGATAAGTCGAATATTGAAAGGTTGGAGTCATAAATGCAGAGGAGTTAAATGTCTAGGAAAATTATGAAAAATGGCAAAGTTAAAAATAGTGAAAAATAAAGTATAAAAATGTAATTATGAAGATGGTCTTTGATATATATACCAAATATGTAAATTAGGCATTGCCTAAACCTGCTAATGTTGGATGTTGGATACTTATATTTCTATTCGAAGAACATACAAAAAAAACCAAATTTTTTATTAAAGAGGTTTGCTTAAAAAATTGTTAATTTCGTTGCACTAATTATACGAAAAATCTAAATGGCCATCACAGTCAAATGGTTTGGTGCGTGACTGCCATTCGGTAGTGCGTCGGTTCGAATCTCCGTGCATGAAACAGCGAAATGATAGAATAAGTTTTGTTCTACCTCTGAATGCAAACCTCTGAATGCATTTCTGCCATGAAAAGCTTCTCATAAAAAATATCTGTCATTCGGAGTCGGCTTAAAACTCCCAATCAGCCAAAAAGGGTGCAAGCGTCAAGAGATACGCAAGACGGCGCAAAATTAATCATTTAATTTTGTTTCTGAACAACTTTTTTACTTAATAAAAAAATGGTTTTGAGTGAAGGAAATATTTATTTTATGCACTCCATTGCTTGGGTGTTTGCAGCTGTTTAGTTCCTTAGTGTTAAATATGATTGACGTACGATACCCTTTACAAAAATTATAAATCTTCCAATAGCTGATAAATTTGTGCACCGTGCATTTAAAGTAGACGCTACACAATTACATACATACATGCGGTCATTAATATTCCTGCGCTGCGAGTTTACTTCACTATGAATTTCAGCATAATTTATTAAGGTGTAGTATAGTCAGACTGACATAAAAAATTTGGCTAATTGTTCTGATAGTTTTCCTCCAAGTATCTATCTTAGCCAAACCAAACAGCAGGAGATAACTTTTTGAACTCGGAGTAGTGCTTCAATGGTCGGCCACCAAAGAAAGTGTTGAAATAAAAATGAAATTTATGCACTTTCGCCCTTTAAAAGGGATGAGCATAGAAGAGGAAGAAAAATTCACACATTTCCGCTGTGCAGCTAACAGAACCGGCGCCTATTTGCATGCAATTAACAATGGCTGCTGGTGTCACTGCTGTCTCTGCTGCTGCTGCTGCTGCTGTGACAGTGATGAGTCGCATGCAGAGAGCAGTCGGCTACTCGCAGCCATTGATGGCATTCGGGCTATTGTTGTCCATTTTCGGACATAAACAAATGCACAGCAAGCAGTGAATAGTTCCTGTAGCTGTTGAAAATAGAGTTGAAGCATGTGGAGCAAATTAGGTAAGACGTTGGGTATGCAGGCTTATACGAATACGCACTTGAACAATTATTTTGTTGTTATATGCGCTCATGTCTTATCTACTTTAGTATTATTTATAAAATGACTCTCACACAGAGAACACCTGCAGAGTAAACCAACAACAGCACACCTGCTAGTTTTTTGGCGAAGTGTAGTCGTAACCTCAATGATCGGCACTGAAGTGGCAATTACGCAAAAACAAAAGATTTACGAATAAGCACAAAAACAAAAAAAAAAAAAAACTAAGCACCCCTGAAACTGGGGAAAATGCCTTGTATGGTTAACATCTTTAAGGCTGCGCTGAGTTATTAATAGTTGAGTCTATAAGTACGCGTGCTAATTTTAGCTAAAGTTGCGCATTTTTTTATGTTGTGCGGATAAGACGAAGTTAAGGCTGAATTGCTTGGAGTTCATGATAACTTAAAATAAATGCTTGTGAATGCTTTATAGCGCGTGACTGTGTTCTGATAATGCAAAATATGCGATAAGCGCTCGTGTACTTAGGTGATATAATTTGTTAATTATGTAGGTGTTTTGAGGATTCATGCAAAAAGTATTCATCATATTTTTAAGCAAATAATTTTTGATAAGAAATGAAAAATAAATAATGATAATAAAATTTTTTAACTGTACAAAATGTGTGGACATAAGACAATGATATACTTTTTAACTAAACAGAATTCTGGTTAGCAATTATGAAAGGGAAAGAACTTTAGAACATTGGACCATCTTCTGTTTCATATTTAAAAGTAAAACGTGTTTTTCAGTACAATGTATTTTTCTTTATGTGGTTTCAAGTTGATCTAAACTATTTGATACAACTTTTTATAACTAGGTTAGGTTAGGTTAAATGGCTGCCCTAGCTAAGGGCTCACTTGGACAAATATTAAAAAATTCGTCCGTTGTGGTGAGAGCCCAGATGTCTAAGTCTTTACCAGATGAGATCAGGGCAGCTGAGAAGAAGGTGTTGAGATAATTCCACCTCGTCCTCCAGACACTGTCTGCAGAACGGACTTGAGGCAATCCCAAGTCTCACGGCATGAACATCTAACGGACAATGTCCGGTAAGGATGCCCTCCAAATTCGAGAGCTGGGGCTTTGTTAGCCTCAGGAGTTCCCTTGAGCGTCCCCGATCGACCCGTGGCCAGAAGGATCTCGCGACCTTGCACGCTTGCGCACTAGCCCAGCGCTCGCTGAGTTGACTCGAGGCCCATCTTTCCAGGAGCAGACCACAGGTTCTCAGGGGAACCCCAATTCTCTCATTTCGTGACGAAACCATCTCCAAAGTTCCCTGTCTAGCTAGCTCATCAGCCCAGCAGTTTCCCTCTATGCCGCTGTGCCCGGGAACCCAAATGAGCAGGATGACGAAGTATTCGGATGCAATCGAGAGAGAAGCCAGACATTCCCCGACCAATCTCGAACGCACAAACAGCGAGCCCAAGGCCCTAATTGTCGATTGGCTATCGGAGTAAATATTTACTTCCTTAACGGTAATTACCGAATTAAGCAACCAGTCCACCGCTTCCTTAATTGCGGATACCTCCGCTTGGAAAACACTACAGTGGTCCGGGAGCCGAAATTTAAGTTTGATGGGAGGCTCCTTACAGAATACTCCCCCACCAACCCTTCCGTCCAATTTCGAGCCATCCGTGAACATGTTTGCCATACCTTGCCGCCAAATGTTGCACCCCGCCCACTCATCCCTTGAGGGAATGTGAGTAGAAAATGGTCCGCTCGGACCTAGCGTGGGTGTACAGTGGTCCAGCACCATGGGGATGAACTCAAAGTTTTTAAGAATGCTAGAGTGTCCGTAACTTAAGTCTAGCCTATGGCCCGAACACCTTAATCTGATTGCGGCGCGTGCAGCGGTGATTTTTCCTACAATGTCCACGGGCGCCACATTCAGCATAGCGTTAAGAGCTAGAGTAGGAGTGGTACGGAGCGCCACACTGTTTCCAATGAGGGCAGACCCTTCCAGCTTCTTAGCTGATACCATCCTTTCTAGCGAGTTCCACCAGACAAGGACTCCGTATATCAAGATTGGTTCTATAATCGTGTTATAAAGCCAAAAAGTGACTTTAGGCGAGAGGCCCCAAAGATGGATGGAACGGATGGAAAACATTGAATGGAAGGGAACATTGGGCCGCCTTCCATTTCATCTCTAAATGCCACAATTTCTTTTACTATGTTCAAGTTTTCTTACATTTATCATTGCTATTGTTTTTAATAGTTTGTAATATAATTTAATGGCGCATATTTTTGCGGAACTTTTGTTATTTTCTTCCACCCAATATTTTTACCCTTCTCTCGCTTGGTTGCTGGCGATATTGTCGAGAAAATCACCTTTAAATTCAAATTACTATTCTTTCTTCACATTCAGATATACATACAAGGTGGCGCAAAATTAATCCCTTTCGAAGATTTATAATTTTTTGCAAAGAGCGTCGCACGCCAATCATACTTGACATTTGTGAACTAGACAGATGCAGTATACGAGCGCGATTCAATAAGTACCCGTGTTTGATGACAGAGGACGTTCCTGAGGGAAGTTGATGTTAGCATCGTGAGCTGCTATCTATCAAACGACGGCAAAACAAATTTCAGACTGATTTATTGGTTAGCTAGGATTTGGCAACTATTCGAGTAAGACGTGTTTCGTGATGTTCGCTAAGATGGAAAAATAGCAACATCGTTCGGTAATTCGCTTTTTGTTTTTGGATGGGAAAAAGTGCGAGGAGATAAAAGCAAAGTTGGATGCTGTCTATGGGGACGCTTCACCATCTAGGAACACAGTTAGATATTGGTTCAACAAATTTAAACGTAGGCAAACATCCGTTTCTGATAAGAAGCGACCAGGACGCTCAGCAGACGTGCTTACCGAGAAAATCATTCTAAAAATCCACGATATGATTCTCGCTGATCGACGAACGAAAGTACGCGAAGTAACAGAGGCCATAGGTGTGTCGACCGGAACGGCAATTGATATTTCATATGATAAGTTGGCATTGAAAAAATTGTCAGCCCGATGGGGGCCGCGATTGCTCAGAAGCAACAGCACGCGAATGCGGCTGCCAACTTCGAAGCAGTTTTTGGAGCAATTTAAGCGCGATCCGAAGGAATTTTTGCGTCGAGGTGGCATCGTTGATAAAACCTGGATTCATCATTACACACCAAGAACTGAGCAACATTAAAAACAATGGATTTCTTACGGTGAATCTGCTCCAAAGAAGGCGAAGACAGTCCCTTAGGACGGAACGGGCATGGCGACGATTTTTTGAGATGCGAACGGTGTCATCCTCATGGATTTTTTAGAAAAAGGAAGAAACTTCACTGGAAAATATTATAGTGAGTTATTGGACCGCTTTCACGAAAAATTGAGGAGACACGACCGCATTTGGCGAAAAAGAAGTTGCTGTTTCACTACTTCGAACTTTTTAGTTTCTTTTCTCATGTAAAGGCCAAAAACGGTGACATTTTGAAATGATTGTATGAGGAACCCCCCAGGGGAGTTCCAGGGGTGTGCCACTGGCATGGGTGGATCGGCCGCCCAAAGTTAGTAGGGGTCGGTCATACATTTGGACTCGATTGGAGCACTCTAAATGAGTCAAAGTGGGATTTTTTGTTCGACCCAAATTGGAGGAGATCAGAATTCGTTTTAGAGGTATGGTTCCTTCGGCAAAGTTTCTTATTTTGATCCCTAGAATATGATTTTTACAGAGCAATGAACGATTTTTAAATCGACCCGCCCTAGTACTTATCGAACCCCCTCGTACAAAAAGACAAGCGTAAAGGTCAAAATAAAGATTTCAATCACTCAAAATATTTATTTTTTCATTTAGTAAAAAAGTCATTCAAAACCGAAATAGAACGTTTAATTTTGTACTACTCTTTCTCTACGCTCTTGCGCTTCCCTTTCGACAGTTTTATAACTCCCTTAGTTTGTTTGAAAATTCCACACTAAATTATGAAAGTGTTGACCTTTTTAAATATGTAAAAACAAAAATTAAAAAAAAGCCGGTCAAATGAGCCAAAAAGCCTCACTGATACCCAGTTGCTCTGGCTAAATTCTTTCAGTCAAAGTTTTATAACTTCCTCAGTTTTCCCACTTTCCTCTAACGAGTTATTGCTAATAGACTTCGCCAGCAAACGAGTGTTATGAGGATGTTTAGCCGATTTGATTTTTGTTTACTGTCATATACGACCTTCCGTGATGCGTTCTTGGTTATTAATCGTACTATGTTCTAATACTCTGGTCAGTCTTTATATAACAAATTTGACTCTCCCTCCAAGCTGCGTGTGTTCTTTTTATCAGTTGGCTTTACTTGGGAAATCCAATTGCATTCTCATAATATTTGCTGCAGTTCAGCGATGCTAAAATGAGAGCTGCACAATTTTTCTTAACCCCCAAATCACTGGTCACCCCGCTTTTCCACTATTTTCTTCTACTTTCAATTAATTCTTCTTACAATCAAACCCCTTCGCAGCTATTGAATTTTACGGTGAAAAAAAACGAAATCAAATATCAACACATTGCACGCCAATTTCTCGGTTCTAAGCAACTTCATTGCTGCCGCACCACATCTAGCCATTGCATACTCGTATTTTGCATAAATTAGTTGACTGTATTTTTAATTTTCCTTTGCCGTAGAATGCCAAGAACCGCTAAGACGCTTTGATATGCCACGCAAAACTCGGACGAGAAATTCAAATGAAATCGAAACTGCCGGCAACACAACGACAATACCATAAGAGGTATGTAGATTTGTAAGTGTGTGTGTGTGTGTATTGCTTCCGCTAGGCAGCTGCATGTCCTTCCGAAGCATAGCGAAAGGTGCCAAGCAGCCAGCAAGCAAGCCAGTCGATCGACAGCGCCAATGATTGCTGTGTGCCAGCGTTTTTTTTTTCGTTTTCTTGTTTGCTTCTATATTTTCTTCTGCATTATTGTTATTATTATTACAATTTGAATTAAAATTTTGTTCTACCAAGACAACCCCTACACGCAGTATTACGAAATGGGCCAAACTGCAGGCCGCAAACGAAGACGCAGATGTGTTGAGTGAGTAAAGGCCGAAGAGGCGTTTGCCGCAAGGAAGGAGACAGCAGCGGGGTGGTGTTAATAGTACTGAATGCGAGTGTGTGTGTATGTGTGTGTAGCACTTCAGAGGTAGCCAAGCTGTGTGGCAACTTTGGTAGGCGCTACCGCCGCCAAATACTCGCACTTCGAACGATTGTAAGGTGACGCTGTTGAAAGGTATGCAAAAAAGGATAATGAATACATGCAAACATACGAATAAATAAACAAATGCATATACATTCACACATTCATAGGTATGTATACGTTTGTTTACATGCAAGGCCACTCACTGCATGCTTGTGGTTCTTAGCGCCTGCAGTCACAAATAAGTAATATTTCTTGGTGCATTGCAAAGTGTTGGCCGGTGGCAAAGGGGCTGCCGAGAAAGGGGATACACTGAAATAGCAATCGCTCATGTGCATATGTATTAGTGTGTGTATGAAAATATACATATATGGTCGTATGTATGTAGAAGTATGCTCGCCTAAAGGGTGCTTTGCATCAAGGCCTGCTGTGCGCACATATCCTGCCATCGATCGTCCTTAGCACTTTGTTGGTATGCTTTTAATGAGCAAAGGTGTCTGATTGTCAAGGTGGTTGGTTGTTGCCGCCGTTGGCATATACAAATGCAAAGCACTTATATAGTATATCTAGATAAGTACGTATAGGTTTCACAAAAAACAAAAAAAAAAACGTGAAGAATAGCAAATTATAAAAATTAATTGCAATCAGTGAATTGCGCAAGCTGCTCGAACAGTTTGAAAAAAGCTTGCATATTCAATTACTTATATGTATAGAAATACACATCCATATATGCGTACATACTCGTATAAACACACATTCTTGTATATATTTACATACAAATTTTACCCATTGACCACCGAAGAGGGAAGATATTTTGTCGTATTCACGTTCACTATCAGCGGGCGGACCGCTTTGCTTCACTATTATACTTAGAAACTTGATATCAGAAATGGTTTTTGAGGCTGATGCATCAAAATCATTAGACTGTTTTTTTTTTTTTTTTGTTCTTATTTTTGGGTAGGAGGTTAAAATCAAAATGTCAGAAACATCATCAAAGGCGCCGTCGCACCAGTGGTATGTGGGGCATGCTCCCGCTAACACTTTAACATTCCTCCTCCTCGGCTGATTTCCACCCTAGGACCGCTGTAAACATTTCATCAAGGTGGAGCCGCGTTTATGTCTATTGACACAACCAGGTACCTGCGTCCAGGTCCTTCTCTTGTGGACGTATGGAGATCCTTCGTCAGCGATGGTGTCCACTCCCCCCACTGTTTTCATACGTGGTTCTGGAGGAAATGGAACATCGGAAAATTTGCGATAGCGCAGTATTTATGAACTATCGTCTTGTCTTCTGTCGGATATTATTGTGAGTGATTGACTCAAGTGGCTGTGTTTGTCGTCATTCTGTCCGGAAACAGTTCATCTCCATTTCGTAATTGCAACTGTAGCTGCTGTTGCTGGGTCTTGCGCTCCCATTCGATGAATTGGAGTCGTAGCACAATTTTTTCAGCAAACGCTCGAACCGCCACCCATTTAGCACTAGATGAGCACAAGACCTGTACGATGTCATTAGGACTAGCTGAGTGTCCCAAAACCCTTTCAAGTATTGCACGTTCTCGTGCGAAGCGATCACAATGAAAAGCCACGTGTTCCGCGCTTTCGATTGCATTAGGACAGCTTGGGCAGAATGGGCTTTCTGCCAGCTGAAAGCGGTGGAGATATTCCATAAAGCAGCCATGACCGGTGAGTATCTGCGTAAGGTAATAATCAGTTTCACCATGCTTTCTTTTTACCCACTGCTCGAGATGTGATATTAATTTGTACGTCCAGCGCCCTTTAAGTGACTCTTCCCATCTTCTTTGCCACTCATACAAAGATCGCTCTCGTTCGATGGCTTTTTCTGTTGCCGTTGGTTTAGCTCCTTGCTCACTATGGAGGCGGCGAAGCTCTCTTGCTTGAATATCAACTGGCAATTTTCCGGCTACAACACATATTGCATCGTCTGATACCGTTCTATATGCACATGAAACCCGTAATGCACTCCACCTGTGAGGTGACGCATGTGAATGTTCTTTGCTTCTGCCCATACCGGTGCCGCATAGAGTATGATTGAGTCCACGACTGTTGATACTAATTTCCTTCTCTCCCCTTGTGGACGACCTATATTCGATAGTATTTTTGTGAGAGCGCCCATTACCGCCGCTGCTTTGTTATTAACTGCTGCTAGATGTTGCTTAAAGCTCAATCTCGTGTCGATCATTACTCCTAGGTATTTTATTGCCTCCATTGAGAGTATCTCGTGTCCACCAACTGATAGTTTCATGATCGCCTTTTTCTTCCGAGCACTTCTCATCAACACTGCCTCCGTTTTTTGGGCTGCCAGCTCTAGACCTGCATTGCTGAGCCAACGCTGTACTCTCGTTGCCGCATCATTGCATTTTGCTTCTAGATGATCCAGTCGCTTGCCAACTACAACTACAATAATCATTAGACTTCGTCTGCTGTTATGTTAATGGTAGCCTAAGGGGTCCCGGTGGTCTAGAATTTTCAAAAAATAGATTTTTTGTTTTTTCAATATTTCGAAGTATAGGTTTTTAAGAATATACCGCTAAATTTTTGAAAGGGGATTCACAGTATTTTCGATTTTGCAGCCGTTTTAGCAGGTAGAGTCAGAGTCGTCATGCGGCCACACTCAAAACTTTAAACTCAACCGAAGCGTCTGAAATTTTAATATGTTGCTCACAACATCAATGGCTATCGCCTGTACTAAAATCATATTATTATTTCAATTAATTCGTATTTTTGTGATTAAAAAACTGAAAAAACCCGGATTTTTAGATAGTCAAACTCAAAAAGGCGCCATTTTGCCAATTTTTTATATTTTTTTTATTCCAGTACGGGACATGGCTACAGTCATACTGGTTAATAATTTTTTTGGTTTTTGTGTTTCAGATAAATAGAAGAGTCAAAACGGACAACACCGTCTAGGCCCATTTTTTCGGGGGAGTCAACTTCAGCGCCATTTTTTAAATTATTAAATAAACTTTTTTTTTTCATTTTTGTATGTAAAATAAGTTAAATTAAAAGCCTAAAAAATTTAAATATCGTTTTTCCTTTTTTATTGTTAATTTTCAAGTTCAAGACCACTGGGACCCCATATGGATTGAGTGCTGCGACTCGATTTATCGTCACTAAAATCGGAAGCAATCTCGTGATGGAGAATCACCTTCCTCGAAATCTAGTATCATCTCAAATGGCCAGAAAAGATTGTTTTCAATTTCAATGCTGCTGAGGGTTTTATTAAGTACCATTTCAGGTTGTTTAATAAATTTTGCGTTCGTTAAGCAAAACACAACTTTATGGTTTGAAATGCTCTTTATTAATATTGAGTTTAGTCTCCCTGCACATCAATACACTCCTTCCAACGAGATACCAATTTATGAATTCCATCTCTGAAGTGAGAATTGGGAAGGCCTGCAAAATACGCTTCCACAGCTGTTATGACCTCATAATTTGAAGAAAAACACTTTCCACGCATGCATTTTTGTAGGTCTTGAGGCAGATGGAAGATGCTAGGGGCCAATATTGGTGAATACGGTGAATGCTCCAACAATTCAAACTTTAATTTATGGGTTTTAGCCGTTGTCAAAATGCTCTTGTGGAACGTGCAATGTCCTGAAGAAAAATAAAGCTTTTCTTTCGCCCAACTGGTCTTTTTGCAATTTTTTTTTTCTTTAGCCGGCCTAAAAAATTACGTTAATCCACAAATAAAACTCCTTTCGCATCTCAAAAAACTGAACACCTTCTTGGTCGATTTCTGGACACGAACTCGTTTCGGAGCAGAATAACCAGGTTCACACCACTCTTTAGCCTCTTGCTTTGATTAGGGCTCATGGTGATAGACCCAAGTCTTATCCAAAGCAATGAATCGAGGCACAAAATCCGCTTTATGCTTTCGAAAACACTATAAATGTTGCTGAGAAAGTCGAAAGTCGGAATCAAATGTGTTTTTGTTCCATTGCGAGCGAATGCAGCACTCATTATGCATACAGCTTTTTGAAACTCAATACTTCAGTCAACTGTGAGTTGCTCACACTGCCCAATGAAAAGCCTATGGCTTCTACTAAATCTCTTTCAGTCTCTCGACGATTCTTCAATACGATATCCTGCATTTTTTCTACGATTTCTGGTGTTGTTGCTATTTTTGGATTTGCTTGACGTGGACCCTCTTCAAGGCTTGTGCGACCATGTTTAAACTTAGCAACCCATCTTTCTACTGTACTAGTTGATGGCGAAAAGTCATTATACACTTTCAACATTCATTCATAAATCTCGTTTGCTTTTAAACCTTCCAAAAATAAGAACTGAATCACTGCCCGATACTTGATTTTTTCCATTGTAAAAAATATCGTGATGAGTCGTGACGAGTAAATGGCCTGTAATCAGAGAATGAATTGACAGATTGAAGTGAAACTTCACATAACAGGTGGCGCTAAAGTAATCCTCCTATCAGAAAATACTATTTATAAATTTTGCGATTGGCCCCTAATGTCAGTTCTGTTTTGACATTTGTGTAGTAAACACATGCGAAATACACGTAAATAAACAATGTTGCGCTACACTGCTCCAGAACGCGGAATATTGCTGACTATTTATTTGACCAATAATCGGTCGGTGACTTTGGCACAACGTGAATTTCGTCGCAGATTTCCTCGCCGTCCAACGCCTACTGGTGAAACACTGCGACGTTTAGCCGCTCGCCTCGAAGATACTAGCACAACACGAGACGCTGACAGGCGTGGCAGACCCCGGAGTAGCCGTTCTGCAGAGAATATTGCTGCTGTAGCCGAGGATGTCATGGAAGCGCCGTCGACATCCACCAGACGACGTGCTACGCAAATGGGTATCAGTCGACGGTCTTTACAGCGAATTTTGGTACCAGATTTGAAGATGTTTCCGTACAAAGTCCAGACGGTGCATCAGCTGTTAGCTGCTGACCGCCAATCGCGTCTAACATACGCTCAAGCCATCCTTCACCACCAAGAGGAAGATGATTTTTCATCAAAAATAATCATGAGTGAGGAGGCCCATTTCCATCTTAGCGGGTACGTTAATAAGCAAAATTTGCGCTTCTGGGGCATTGAAAATCCGCGTGTAACCCACGAAGAGCCATTACACCCGCTCAAAGTCACTGTATGGTGTGCTCTTTTCGCTGGAGGAGTCATTGGACCTTTTTTCTTCGAAGACGTCGCGGGCCAAACGGTTACTGTGAATGGTGAGCGCTACAGAGCAATGATCTACGAGTTCTTTTTGCCGCAACTTGATGAATTGGGATAGGAAAACATGTGGTTCCAACAGGACGGTGCAACGGCACACACTGCACGTGTCACAACCGATATGCTGAAGGATGCATTTCCCGGGCGCCTAATCTCCCGTTTTGGCGATTTGCACTGGCCAGCAAGATCACCTGATTTGACCGCTCCAGACTTCTTTTTGTGGGGCTTTTTGAAGTCGCGGGTTCATGTCAACAAGCCTCAGACTCTTGCAGCTCTTAAAGACAATATCCGTCAAGTATGTGAGGACCTATCGCTGGAAGTTTTGGCCAAAGTGATGGAAAATGCCATAAAAAGGGCTCAAATGGCAATCAACTGTGGCGGCGGCCATTTACATGACATGATATTCTCGACTTGATGTAAAAAAAATTAAAAGACCAAATAAAAATAATCCACAAGAAGAATCAAAGTTTTTCACTTTTTTTTTTAAATACAGCCAAAAAACATCGCATGGTTACTTTTTACATAAGAAAAAATATAGAACTTATGCTAGTAGCAAGGGCCCTCTCTTATCGAGTCACAATATTTATTGAATAAGCTAGTAATGTGTTTTCAATTCTTTGGGAATTTGTGTGAGTTTTTTTACGATGTGAGATTTTGTACAATTTTTGTGTGAAATTTGACTGACAATGTCTGACATCACTGGAGTACATGCCAGTATCTAGCAAACTTTACTAATATACCTTGGTTTAGAAGAAAATTAAATTAAGAGCGAGTTTTGCGTTGTTGCATAAAAGCAACAACACGAATGAATCTACAAAAAAACTATCATGAAAAGGTTGAGCGTAAACTAGGTTATATCAACGAAATTTTGATAGAAGCAGATATAACGTCAAAATAGTAAGGCCCTAAGGAAGCCCTACAAACGAAACCATCGGCCAAAAAGATGTTATTACCAACGAATAGCATGATGCAGAATGCATGGAGCTCAGTAAAGCAAAGAATGAAGCAAGAAAAGCCTGCCGCGAAAACAGTACTCGAAGAAACCTTCAAAAATATAAAGGCAGAAGAAAAGAAGCCAAAAAAATTATAAAAAAGAAGAAAACAGGTTAAATGAAAAGGGAAGTACTATCATAGAGCAAGATTTTTACAGCAACAAATAAGATCTATGCACCGCAGGATAAAGAAATACACGATCCAATTTCAGCCGATATTGATGGCTTGCAAGAACAAAAATGGTCATTTAGTGAGCGAAAGAAATGAAGTGCTAAACATCTGGAAGTGGAACGGAGCCCATTAATTCACTATAATAATGAAGATGATGTGCCTAATGGTACTGTATGCACAGTACAAAATATGCTAGAAGATCTCGATTTTAATGACATGAAAAGAGCAATAGGGAAGCTGAAAAACTACAAGTCAGGTGATGAAGACTGTACAAATGCAGAGCTGATAAAATATGACGGAAAATGGTTGATAAGATAGAAACAAGAGGTAATATTTCAAATTTGAAGAGCAGAAACCATGCCTGAAGAATGGTATACAAGTTTAAACAACAACAAATTAAAGAAGGATAGCCCTTCTCAACGTAAGCTACAAAATTCTAGCAAATATCCTGTATGAGAAGCTAAATGTGTATGCAGAAGACATCGTTAGAGATTATCAATACGGTTTTAGAATCGGACGATCGACAACATTTCAATGATTTCTTATGCCGCAGATATTCGAAAAATGTAATGAGTTCAACATTAATCTACACTGTTTCTTTATAGACTTTAAACAAGCGCTTGATGAAATCAACACAAAATATATCGATTATTACGCAAAAATACTAGGTATATCACAAAATTACATAAATTTGTTGAATATGAGTCTTATACACACAAACGCTAAAAAAATTATGCATGGCGAAATATGTGTCGAATTCGAAATGAAATCCTGCCAACGCGTTTGCTTAATTTAACACTGCTTTCAGCAAAAAACGAAATAGATTAAAGTGGTATAATATTTTATAAATCGACACAAATATGCGCATACGCTGACGCCATTGTAATTCTTGCGAGAAATAGGGAGGCTTTCCAGAACGCTTTCATGCGGCTAGTGCAAGCTACAAGACCGGCAGGCCTTCTTCTACATAAAAGAACAAATGGTTAAAAACATGACCCGATTATTTCATGTTATATTTTTATGAGCTCATGCAAGAGTTTAAATACTTAGGCGCAGTACTCAGTATAAACAAGGAATTGGATTTATCAATACAAGACCGAATTCGGGCAGCTAACACAGCATACTTTGGCCATATCAAACTTGTAAAGTCTTCATTGATATCAAACGAACAAAAGCTTCAAATATACACTTATAATAAGACCGGTTCTCACTTACGGCTATAAAATAACGTGAATTTAACTGCAATTAAAAAAAAAAATCTCAGAAAAATATTCGGCCTTATACGATTAGAAGATGGTACATACCGTATACGGTATAACCACGAGTTTACTGCTTTAATCGCGCGCCAAAATGTAAGGCGGTTTATAAAGTCTCAGAGATTACGGTGGTATGGATACGTCCTAAGAATGAGCAGCGAAAGAGCGACCAAACAAGTTTTTGAAGCAAAGCCTAAAGGAGCAAGGGCGGCCTCACCCAAGGTGACGACGGCTGCAAGACGTATAAGACGATATGTGAAAGATGAGAATCTCACAACATAGAGCGAAAGCGGGCTGTCGCGAAGAATGGAGGCGTGTTGTAGAAGAGGCAATGGTCCACGCCGGCCTGTAATACCAATATGATGATGATGATGCATAAAAGTAGCACCGAGAATTTAAAGGCTTAAACCTTTTTACTTTGTTTAATGCAACCTATCAGCTGCTTAAATATTTTACACTCCTTTTTAGCACCCCGTATATGAGTATTTATTGATCAGTTTTCACTAGGCTTAGTCACAAATTAAAGCAACCACACAATTGCAAAAATTTTGACATCGAACATGCGCCAAATGACAAGTGTTTTATAATTGTTTACGACGAATTACATGAGCTAAGCACCCATTGTAGCATTATAATTGCACTCATGTAAGCAAAAATACGCAGAATACCTACTCTCCTTCCTCCGTTCACCAATGAAACTGAGCTTAAGCGGCCTTAAGCGCTAATCGAACTCAACAACAACTGATACACCTCAAAATTTACCCTTCCTTCCAGAGTAGTTCTTGCTCATGGTAATTTACCGAAATATCATATCATTTGCATGTGTGAGAGTTCTATACTCGTATATGTATTCGCATGCTTGCTTGTGTGTGTGCACAGTGCGAATTCGCAATTATCATTAAATTGCGAAACAATGTAAATAAACTGCTTTCTGTGGCGTGCATATATCATTTTACAAGGATGCAAGGACATTTATCGGCGCTGTTACATACACACACACGCACACATCTGCATACATACTCGTAGTCATAAATAAATGCGAAAGAGCGCGTGCAAAAATGCAACCCCATGTAATCGAGCTGCGCTTGTTGTTGTGGCAAATGTAATTATTACAACGCTAGCAATAACAGCAGCCGCAATAATTGCCAATACAACAACAAAGCTTGCATAACAAAAAAAAGTAAAAAATTGTTGCTGCTATTGTCACTTTCACGAAAGCCGTGCCGTGGTGCGGCGCAACTCTTCACCTTTTTGCGCCTTTCACCCTCTTGCTGCTGTTGTTGTTGCGATTTTTTCGCATATGCTTGTTGTTACTTTGTTTTTGTTTTTGCTTTTGTAATACGCGTGTGCAATGCACGCTGTGCTGCCTTCACTGACCTCTGACACATCGGCGCAATTTTCTCTTTTGTTTTTTTTTTCTTCTTCTTATATTCCTTTCACTTCTTCCTGTTTTGACTGCTTGTTAATGCAGCGGCTTATGATCCTTGCTGATCCTTTCCGTTGCAGCTACTGTTTCTTCTATTTTCTTTTCTTGCACTTCAAGTGTTTTGAGTGCATTTGCGGAAATTTGGCGCATTGTAAGAATGCTTGGTTGTTTTCTTCAAACTACTTAGGGGTGCATTGGCCTTTGCACTTGGCTATGCGTTAGGTAACACAATTTTTGGACTACCTTCTGTTGCGGCTGGTTGTGCTTCTTTTCAACTTTCGTTTTCTCTGGCGATTACTTTAAGTGGATCTATTAGGAAACTGTTTGCTTGATAGCGTCTTTGTTTCTCTGTTTTTTTTTTTTTTGTTTCGTTTTTTGTGCATAAGAAGTGTGAAAGCCTTTAGATGATACTATAGAATTTGGGGTCCGATTCATTTGGCATCGAAAGCTGTCTGAAAAAAATTCAACCATTAACCTTTCTTGAGAGTATCTGCTAATAATGAGCACTACAATGAGGTTGTGTGAGCTATCAGCAGGTTGCTGAACCTAGACTAGGATACAAAGTATTATAGCTTTTCAAAAGCTTTGTGATAGACAAATGGTTCTTAATCCGGAAGCTGAGATATAAAGAAATTCATTGGATGAGATCATTACGCATTCGAATCCAGAAGTCAGTCTGCCTATTTTTAAGGTAGACTCATCTTGATAAAGCGTAGCCCTTTAAAGATTAGACGCAAATATGATCGTAATTGTAGGGAACATCGTTTTTTATGTGTTTGTTCGGGTTCCTCCCCCAATTTATGGTGCCTTGATTTTGTTCCACAAATTATAAATAATCAAATGCTACATTTTCTTCGTTCTATCCCGTCAATCAAGAAGAAGACACATATTTTAGGCAAAAGTTTAATGTAAAACCTTCTTTGAGAAGATAATTGAGAAGTTGTAGTGCAAATGAGGAGGATTTCATACCCAAAGTATTTCCTGTAGTGCCAGAAGTCTCACGCCCATTCCGACTACCTAACTTTCCTAGTTAGCTTGCAAGCTAAAGTTTTAGGAATAGAGAGATCCTATAGAGTATTGGCAAGCAACCAGCAGTCATATAGTTAGACTCCACTTACTGTTGTTCTTCACTGCAAAGCTGCTGGAGTGACTTGTAGATAATTTCATGACCTAAATTTTTTGAATATGAAATTATGTCCGAGTCACATGGTCCATTCGATTAGTCCAATGACTGCTACTTTTGACTACTTTTTCCAATAAATCTAAATAATAAATCTAAAAGAGCCCAATCAGCAAAATGTGATGTAACCGATGGTCATTTGGTATCAATTCTTCAATTCTTTAATTCTTATAAGGCTCGTGTAAGAATTAAAGAAGGATTATAGACCTCTAAGCCAAGATCTTTACGTAAAAGTTTCCACTAAGCCGAAGGACAAAGGCCAACAAATTGAAAAAGACGATGCATCGATATATCGGCGCCTTTTTAACACTTCGCTCTGTGAAATTTGGGAATTCATTTTTTTTCAAAATAAATTTCCCGAACTTGCAGGCGTTGTTCTGGCGTTAAATCATTCATAATGACTTGCCAAACATTACTGAGCGGAAATGTCGACACAGTTCGATAGTTCTCACGCAGCTAAAAAGCACTCGATATCACTTTCTTCAGCTTGAAGCAATTTTCAAGCGTTGCCTTATCCTGATATTCGACGGGTCTTCGACTCCATCTATGTTAAAAAGTGTTCCCACTCAAAGTGGTTCGTTCAGTTGAAAGATTTTGTTACCTACGAGTCTCCACTAAAGGTTCCCGGTGGTTTAGAGCTCGAAAATTTAGGGTATTTTCAGGATTTTTTTTTTCTACAAAAAAAATTAAGAACGATATTTAAATTTTTTAATTTTTTAGGCTTTTTATTTAACTTATTTTGCATACAAAAATGAAAAGGAACAAATTTTTAATTTTAATAATTTAAAAAAAGGCGCTGAAGTTGACCCTCCCTAAATTGGACCTGGACGGTGTTGTCCATTTTGGCTCTTCTATTTATCGGAGACACAAAAACCAAAAAAAAATATTAATCAATATGATTGTAGCTATGTCCTCTACTAAAGCAAAAAAAAATTGACAATATGGCGCGGTTTTGAATTTTACACTCTAAAAATCTGTTTTTTTAGTTTTCTGACAAAAAATTACGAAATAATTGAAAAAATAGCTGGACGATGACCACATCCGATGAGGCGTCCCTTTGAGTGTTTGAGAGAAAGATTCTGCGGCAGATTTGTAGTCTATTGCACGTTAGTGATGGCAAGTATCGTAGACGATGGAGCGATGAGGTGCATGAGCTTTACGGCGACATAGACATAGCGCAACGAATAAAGATCCAGCGGCTTCGTTGGTTAGGTCATGTCGTTAGAATGGATACGAGTACAATTGCTCCGTCTCTGAAAGTATTCGATGCGTTAGCAGCTGGCGGTAGCAGATGAAGAGGAAGACCTCCTCTGCGTTGGAAAGAACAGGTGGAGAAGGACTTGGTTTCACTTGGTGTGTCGAACACGCGCTTTGTTAAACTCGGTCAAAGAAGAGAAGCTCGCAAGCGACTTGCTTAAACGAGTGCTTCCAAATATTGTAATTTTTTTTAAGAGTTTGAGAACTTGAAACGATAATACAAAACAGAAATACTGTTAGAATGATTTTTTTATTATAATAATGATGATTTGCCAAAACCCTGTCAAACCATAGTTATCGATATCGATAGTTTTCATGCTCCTAAAAACCTTCGATATAAGTAGTGAGAAATTTTTGCCACTACTTGCAAGGTGGTTGGTGAATCGAAACCAACTACTGGTAATTACTGAACAACACTCCGCATGGGTAAACATTTTTACTTAGTTTACTGAGCTGGCAGCTGTAGTGAGTTAAACTCCTAACTACGCAGAATTGACCCCAATATACTCAACATACGTCTGATGGGACACCGCGCGCCACTAACCACTTCTTCTTATGCCCACTTAAACCTACTCATCTGACACTTCTCTCACTTGGCCCTTATCCCAACCTTTCGAAATAGCCTGCTTCCTGTGTTTACCTCTAGATGACTGATGGCTCGAATGCACTAATTAGAGATCTGTAAGCTGTTAAAATAACAACAGCAAACAATTTTTCACGGTATGAAGTTTAGTCAGCTCATACATTTTTTATGGAGTGAACCAGCAGTATATTATCTTAGGAAATATAACTTTCAGATAACTTGTAAATTTTTTCTCTAATACTTAAAATACTTAGTTACTTGAGTTATTTTCACTTTATAGAAAACATAAAAACAAAGTGCTAAAACTCACTAGACCCTGTCACTCTCGCCTATCCCTTTTAGTTAATCACCCATTTATTATTTACGCGAAACAAAAGGAAAACAAATCAAACAGTACTAACAGCCGAACACAAATGGAATTTATCGAATTTTCGATATTTGCATAAATTTGCCGTAGATCATCATCAGCAGCAGTGTCAGCAGCAATAACAATAATAAAAGCGATATCAACTCACAATAACAAATGCATGAAAACAATACGAACGACATTGGCAAGAGAGTGAGTGCTGCTCGCAGTAGTAATACGAATGAAACTGTGAGTATTTTTTTTTTCGAAGTTGTCGAATACAGTGCTGAGGATTTATAGCCACTCCATATGCCATTGAAAATCGTTGCTGAGAAGCAGATACGCAGACACATTTGTTACATTGCTGCCATACATACATACATACATACACACATTCCAACTCATTCACACACCTTTTACATTGCGAGTATTTCGACGTCCTTACATCCTTATGCTGCTGCTGTTGGCTGCTAACTGCACTCGGCAGGTCGGGGATGAATCATCGACAAGAGGCTGAAGCGATAAATGTGGCGAGATTTCAAGTGCAGCGAAAGACAGTAGGCGCGCGTATTTGGCAGGGAAATGGTAATTAATGTGGGCTGAGTTGATTGTCTCTTTTTCAGCAGCGCACTCATAGAGTTGGTAGCGATGCGAGTCTAGCGCTGCTTACTTGAGCGTTATGAGTCTCATCAATATCGACAACGAGCAGACGACACCGCCAGCAGTAATAGGGTGCGAGGAGTTCATGTAATGTGTATTCGTAGGTATGTAAGTATGTAAATATGAATATGAAAAATTTAAAGGCAGTTAAAGGCGAAGGCTGCAGCTCCTGTGGGAATTGTTTGTGATATTATTAAAAGTTGTTTTAAATGAATGCCAAATGTTTTATTTTTACAGCGTTGATTGGGGGTTGTTAGGGTGTTAACAGGTAGTAGTAGTGCGTGCAGTGAGCGAGGTGTGGAAAAATTCGATGTTAGATGGAGAATTTTACTATTATGAATATTTTTAGGGCAAGGTATGAATATTTTATTTGTAATTTTAGGGCTGTGAGCATTAAGTTGATTTTTTTCAGCGCCAGATTTACTATGTATAAACAATTTTTTTTATAAAAGTTAATTAAACCTCGCTATTTTAAAGACATGGATATGGCAACGAGCCTTCTATTCAATTACGTTTCGCTATAAAATTTTGTGGAACAACATCAAGACGCACACCACAAATAGGATGGAGAGCTCGGCCACAGACCGAACAAAAGCGTACGCGCTTTTCCAAGTTATAAAACGAGCTGCCTACTCCGTCCTTTTTGAGAATGTTTTCTACGATGTTGCTCACAGCGGCTTGAATGACTTCAAACGCTTCATGACCAACTCCTTTTATCGCCAAATATAGTTTTGAAATTAGTTAATAGTCGCAGGTTAGTAAATCAAGTGAGAACGGCGTACGTTGCACCGAGATAATTTGTCGTTCTGGCATAAATTCCCTTACAACTCTCGATCGATCGATCAGTTTTTTGTGATCTGTTACCTTATTTTCTTTCTGATTGGCGCGATAACCGCTTACGCGATTTTGGCTGAGTTTAACAAAACGCGTCAGTTGTTTCTTTTTTGCGCTAACCGGCGCCAGTTGGGCACACCAAGTGGAGCAGAGTCCTTCTCCATCTGGTCTTTCCAACGTAGAGGAGGACTTTCTCTTTCTCTGCTACCACCAGCTGGTACCGCATCGAATACTTTCAAAGCCGGATCCTTTGTATCCATTGTGCTTGATCTCTGTGCAATGTCTATGTCGTTGTAAAGCTCATACAGCTCATTGTTCCATCGCTTGCGATATTCACCATCACCAATCAAAGGTCCAATCTCGCAGAATCTTTCTCTTTAACACCTCAAGTGACGCCTCATCGAATGTTGTCTTCGTCCACGCTTCTGCGCCACACATTAGGACGGCCATGATGAGAGCCTTATAGAGTGTCAGTTTTGTTAGTCGAGATAGGACTTTACTAGTCAGTTGCCTACTTAGTCCAAAGTAGCACTTGCTGGAAAGAGAGATTCTCCGTTGGACTTCAATGCTGACATTCTTGTCGGTGTTAATGCGGGTTCCCAAATATACGAAGCCTTTTACAACCTTGAAATCATAAACGTCAACAGTGACCTGGTGCCGATACGCGAGTGGGCCGACTGTTTGATTGATGATATGAGGTATTTCGTTTTGTCCTAGTTCACAACCAGACCTATTCACTTTGCTTCTTTATCCAGTCTGGAAAAGGCAGAACTAACAGCGCGATTGTTAAGGCCTGGTGCGGGTTTCTGACTCCAGTAGTCGTCTCCAGGTATTCGGTGGTTTTCCACGTCTGGGGCGGCTTCCTTGCATTATATTCTATGTTTCACAACAATAAAGTAAATTCGACTTTACATTGGAGTTAAAAATTCGCAGTTTTGTGTATCGTGAAATGTGTAATGTGTTCCAAATTGTTTGTAGAGAGCCAAATGCCACCACATTTTTTTCTATTCGGCTTTTGATATCATCGCTCGAACCTCCAAAGACCGATTTATCGCTACCTAAAAGCAAGAACGATTGCACATCCTCGTATTTCTTGTGTTTATACGCATAACTTTGGTTTTCTGGATCTTGATTTTCAGTCCGGCCTTTTCAGCTGCTTCTCGCACTGCTCGAATCTTCAAGATAGTTGTGGGACAGAAGACAGATGTCATCTGCATAGTTAAGATCCGCTAAGCGACCTTACAGTCTCCAGGTAATACTCGTACCGGCTCCTGATGACGGGGCGTGTTTCATGAGAACGATGACTAAAACGGTGTTAAAGAGAAGTGGTGAGAGAACACATCCTTGTCGTACACCTACTAATATTTTGATTTTGTCTTTGCGTCCGTGTTAAGTGCCTCGACGAGTTGAATTAATTCCGATGGAATCCCTTTGCACTTGAGGGCGTTACGAATAGCGCCGTGATATAAATTATCGAACGCTATTTTGGAAGTATATAAAGACGAGGCGGGATTGTCCACTCAACTGAATGTTCAACGATAACTCGGAGACCGTTGATGTGATCGATGCATGAATGTTTCGCTCTGAAGCCCGCCTGTTCCTGCTTGAGCTCTGGTTGCAGCACCGCTGAAAGTCTTCTGCTTATGATTTGTGCGATCATTTTGTTAATCATACATATCTTTGTAGAATAGGGTCCAAACGTCTTGCTGAGGCTCTGCTTGTGTGACAAGCATTGCGTCAGCATTTCTTATTGGCAGGGAGGAGGAACTTCTGCTTTGGGTTAGCTTTTTTGTTGTCTTGCCCAAGGCTCTGATGCGGTTTTCTGCAGTGGCTTCTTCATCAATTTGGGCCAAACCTTCTGTCTATTTCCCTTTATCGTTTCTGATACTACCTTTTACATTTTGAGCGATCTGACTGTACGATTTAAGGTGTAGGAGACTCCTGTGGCAAGACCATTGGCATATGAGCCCATTCGGGATGTTTCATTTGCCGGAGAAAAGCCGGATTTTCGATTTTCTCTTAGTCTGGGTTTCTTCCTTGCAAGGCTGTCTGTAGGTGAGGTATGTGCTTGTGGGTCGCCAAGAGAGGACTGGGTGCATGTTCTCTGCGAATGCCCGATCTATTCAGACATTAGGAATCTTGTGGGTGTGGGAATTAGTTAGTTGGACCGATAGACGGTATGTTGTGGGTGGTGTCTCAGTCTCCTTCCGTTGGAATGTTGAACTGTTAGGGCAGTATGCTCTTAATGTTTTTAGACGCCGAAGGAATTTTTAGGCATTAAGTTGATAAGCTATTAGTTTGTGTGTGCTGTTGTGGGATTTCGGGTACGGCCAACAGTCCAAAGCTTTATGGAAGCTCAACTGATAGTAGTCACGACTACGAAGTCTGACCGGAGACTTAAATCTGGTACCACCAGGAGCACGAGCCCTCGGAACTTTGTCCCTGGTGTCACGAGTAGCAGGAGCCCTCGGAACTTGGTCCGACCTGTTCTTGAGGTATGAATATCGTGGTGGCTGTGGTTTAACATACAAATGCGGGTAGAGCCTTTTTGGCTCGATATGGAGTTGCATTGCATCAGGTTGCCGGACCCATAGTACAGCAAGTTTAGATAGGCCTCGAACTCCACCAAAGTGGTTAGTGTGTCCATTCCGCACTACCAATTGGTACCGTTAAAATGCTTTTGCGTTTTTGGGGCGCTCATCAACGCATTGATTCGATTCGTTGTGGTTTGGAACTCCGTTGTGTCAGACCGTCGCCGGGAGGTGCTCACGTAAAACACACCGAACGCTATACGGTTTAAGGCATTCCGCCTTTGCGCTTCGCATTTTAGCCGCCTTTAGTCGCTCTTTCCGATTTTTGTAGCCGTTGTAGAAGCTCACAGGTTAGGCGCGAAATCCATGGGTTGTGTCTTTTCAGGTACGCTGTATATGGCTCATTTTATGGATATACACGCAGCGAGCCATCTCGCTCCAATTACGCTCGCTCAAATAGGAAATTAATTTATTTTATTAAGTGTCGAGTTGACGAGCTCAATGCAGCAAATAAACTTGAATGTAATATTTGGAAACAAATACATACAGTTAGTAACATAAATAAGTATACAGGAGCCTGATTTATGGAATTGTTTGTAATAATATGTAATCAAAATATTTCACACGTGGTAATTATGTACTGGGATAAGCTTTCATATGCGCCTTAATTTAGCTGTAAATTTTAGGTACCGTTATCCACGCTTTGCTTTGTCTTTGATGCCAGCCAAATTTATGTCACAAAAGTTAGTATACAGCAAACGATTATTCAGTTAGCATAACATTTATTTTTACGCATTGATTAAAAAAGTTAAAACTATTCAAAGGAAATAATTAAAGTGAGTATAAAAATTTATGGAAGTAAGTTTTGTATATTAATTTTTGCGACATTTTTAGTAATGGCACCAAAAGAAAAGAGCTTTCTGATGAATTAAAAAAACTGATTATAAAATATCACAAGGAACTTAAATCATTGCGAGAAATCGGTCGTTTGATAGATAGGAGTTTTGCCACAGTTCAAAAGATTGTGAATAAATATAAAAGTGCGGGAAGCACCACTAACAAAGAGCGTTGTGGGCGCCCGCCGCTATTAAGTCCCAGAGAAAAAGGCGTAGTCCTATTCGCCGGGTTTTGCATAGTGCTAGTTATCATGGGTGCAATGTTAGGAACAAAGTCTTCGTGATTAGTCTCAATCGGAGTAAACGGATTTCATTCGCCAAAGATCATGAAAAATATGACCAAACGTTTTGGAACCAAGTCATATTTTCTGATGAGTGTAAGTTCAGTACCTGTGGATCTGATGGCCGTGAAAAAGTTTGGAGAAAAGTTAACACGAAATTGGATCCAAGTAATATGACCGGCACTTTGAAGCATGGAGGGGGCTCTGTGATGGTTTGGGGATGTATGGCTGCAAACAGGGTTGGAAACTTGGTATTTAGCGAAAATATTATGGACCGATATGGTTATTTAAATATTTTGAAAAATAATTTAAAAGAAAGCGCTACGATAATGACCCCAAGCACACATCCAACATTGTACGAGAGTGGCTGTTATACAATGTGCGAAAACAGTTCAAAAAATACCGCCACAGTCCCCGGATACCAACCCAATCGAACATTTATGGGAGCAAATACGTAAACATCCGATTAGAAATAAGGATCAACTGAAAAACGTCCTTCAAGAGGAATGGAATAAAATACCACTAGCTGTAACTGAAAACTTGGGGAAATCAATGCCATCACGACTTAAAGCGATTTTAAAGTCTAATAGTTAACCTACCAAATACTAGGATTTGATTTTAATTATGTTTTTGATTTCACAAATTAATAATATGATGAATTGTATACTTACTTTTGAGACATGAATTTTTATAAAGTTTAAAATAAAAAGCCATAATTTTGTTGCTTTTTAAAATTTTGTCATTATTTGGATTAAATATGATTTTTGTAATATATTTCATCCATGTAAATAAAACACAATTTTGTTATAACTTAGGTTGTTTGAAGATATCGATTGGGGGAAAATTGATAACGTGTCCGGTGTATACTTACTTCTGTTACTAACTGTATGTAAATAATAATATATTGTATTTTTCATTAAAATATGGTAAATAAAAGTCCATTTAAATGCACAAAACTGGAAATAAGAAAATCCACACATTTCAATGCAAAATAAAATTGTAATAAAAGACGTAAATGAATGACAAGAATGACAATGTGACATGTGATACGAACATGACAGATATGGACGCAATTGCGATGCGCAAAATACAATAAGTAAATACCTACACACATATGTATGTATGTGTGTATATACTTATGTAAGTACAATAACCAATGGATGGCTGGATGGATGGATGGCGGAGCGAACGAATGCGGCTGGGCAGCGAACGACGCAGGCAGCAAAACCAAGCGAGAACTGACGGTTAATTCGATGCGATAAATTTGCGAAACACCTTTACATACTTATAACTATCTGCATTTGTATAAAGATTTATTTAAAGCACACAAATGTACATATGTAAATATGTATAATGCTGAATAAAGATACAGTTACAAAGCAACTCGTTGACGCGCACAAATCAACACATGCGATGAGGCCAAGAAAAAAATCCAACAATTGAAGGTGATCGCATAAAATGAACAAAAAAAGAATAAAAACACTTCAAAAAAATATATAATAATCACAGATATTTGTGTGTTTGTATCTTTATTAAGATAATGTAGCAATAAATGCGAGCAAAGTCTCGAAATGAGGCCATTTAATAGCTCAGCGCACAAAAATAAAAACAGTAGTCATTGGATAGTTTCGCATTTGTGTAAATAAATACTAAAAAAAAATATTAAAAAATATAAAAAAATTAAAAAAAAAATTAAAATTTATTACATACAAATATGTATCTGTATCTCCAACAATATGCAATAGATACCACAGCGCTTTTGTTCAGCGCATAGATACTCGTACATCTATTCGTCCACGCTCTATCTAACCCACACAATGCACTTTATGTTATATATATGTACATATATATATGTGTGTGTGTATATGTACGTCCATATCCGCAGTATACTACAGCAACATCAACAAAAATTGTTAGTACAACAACTCAAAGTAAGCTATATCGTCTATAGATGGCTAACAGATTTAATACGAATGCGCAGTTAGAGATATGAAAGATACAGATATTAGATACGCGTTGCTTACAAAAGCGCGCCATGCTGAAATAGGCTACAACAATAATAGCCAAACTTTAGAAAACAAAAACAGAAACAAAAAAACAAAAGTACTCACACACCGTAGCTAAAGTCCGTTTGAGGTTTTGCCAAGCTACTTGTGCAGCTTGTATATTTGTATGTATGTATGTGTGTATGTAAGTATGTTTGTATATAACCCCTCATTTGTGTGAAGCTCTGTTTGAGATACATTGGCTGCGATAGCGCAACGCCCGTTTTGGACCAGCAACAAGATCAGTTTTGAATTACCCTAAAAAGGCGAAATTGCAATACAAAACCAAGCGTTACTGAGTGGCATCGCTGAATACGGGTAATACTTTGAATTGCTGATGTTAGCAGAATGTTGTTGGAAGCTAATCAATTCCTCTACTTCTTTTTTTTTAATATTGCTCTTGAGCTCAGTTGCCAACAACACGAGCACATCATCAACATGTTTGTGTGTATTTTTTGGTTATTGGAAAGTAGAAGCTAAATCCAAATTTCTTCGATTAATACAAGGTAAAGTCCAAAATAAACACGACTGAGCTAAAATAGATACGACAGGAGCTTTGTTCTGTTAACTTCGAGTTTATTTATTCGAAATAGTCCCCTCTGGCCTCGATACACAGTTTTGCGCTTTCTAAAAGCTTTTCGAAAGAACCGGAAGAAGACCGGTGTGTCCTTCAGGCTGTCGGTACAAGCCTTTTGGATGACCTTTCGGATGGCCTCTACGGACGCAAAACGTTTTCTTGTCATGGCCAAATGCAATTTTCCGAATAGATAGAAGTCACAGGGAGCCGTATCAGGCGAATACGGTGAGTGATTGATAGTTAGAATACGATTTCTAGTCAAAAATCAGTCACAAAAGTGGATCGAAGAGATGATGAATTAATATGCAATAAGCGTCAGCTTCCTCCTCCGCGGTATTCAGAGCGAATTCGACGAATGCGATGCAACAAAGGCTTCAAAACGTTAAGATAGAAAATTTAGTTGGCGGTTTGGCCCGTTGGTACGAACTCCTTGTGGACGTAAACTACCTTGGAATCGTTAAAACAAATGAGCGTCGATTTGATTTTTCACTTCTCCAAACGCGATTTTTTGGATGGTGGCTCATCTGGGGCCTTACATTCGGCACTTTGACGTTTAGTTTCAGGTTCATGTTGGAAACACCACGTTTCATCACCATTTACAATGTTGTAAAGGAAGCTCTCGTCTTTTCTCTCTTCTTTAATGAGGACTTTCGATTGTTAAATTCTGAGCAATTTTTGCTCCTCAGTTAACTTGTGCGGTATGAAACGTTCACAGACCTTTCGTAAGCCCAAATGATCAGTTAAAATGCGATAAATCGATGTTTAGGAGATGTTCAATGCCGATTCCATGAATTTCAACGATGATTTCAGTAAATTTTTGATAAATTTACAAACAATTTCGATGGAGTTTTCGGTGATTGCTGATTTTGGGCGGCCCGTATGTTCTTTGCCATTTATGTCCTCATCTCTGAAACGTTTAAACTCATGAACTCTGGCACGAGATAGATATTCATCGCCATAAACTTTTATCATCAATTCAAATGTTTCGGTAAACGTTTTACCGATTTTAAAACAAAATTTGATATTAGCTCTTTATTCCAAACTCATTCTTGCACCGATGACACAAATATAACTTCGCTTCCACTGAACGGAATGTCACCAAGCTTTCACTGGAAGTCTGCTAGGAATGTCACTTGTAACGCACAAACTCATTAAAAAAAATGGCGTTATCAAAAACATTTTTTGACGACGGTTTTTGTTTATTTTGGATTTCACCTTGTATCCTCTGCATACTTTAATGCTCTGCTTACCGTATAATTTTTGATGCTTTCCATTTCAATTCAACCGGGATATTCGGGACATGTTCTTTGATTTCGATGCAACTCAAATATGTTGCTCTCTGGTCAAAATAATGAGACACGTATTTTTTTGTTCGCCCGAAAAACATTTTTTTCAATTCAAAATCGATTTTTTTAATTATCATATATAACAATTTTTTTTTTAATTGCTCATAACTTAGTCAAAAATGAACCGATTCTAATGATTCTAGGTTCAAATAATCGTCATTACTTGCATGAGCGACTTCATGTACAAACAATAGCAAAAAAGTAGTTGAAATTTTTATTTTGCAAAAAAAATGTGAGCCGTCATGGGACGCCAGGCAGGAATTAAATATAGGAATAAAATATAGCATAATGAAAAAATGAAGTATTACGAATTTTTTACAGAAAATGGTAACTTTATTTAATAAACATTTATTTACATGTGATATCAAAATTCGATATTAATATCAAGCCACAATTTATATATTTTCATATGCGACTTCAGTAATAGTTATATTCGATGTTTCCTCTGCCGGTATTACTGTGACGATTGGTCGATGATAACTAAAGTACGTTACAAAAGTATTGGACGAAGTATTATCAAGATATCTCACAAATACAGCATCTATTGTTGATCCATATTTGGATTGTTGTTGATTTGCAATTGAAATTCTTTTTGAAGTGTGCTTTGAGTGCTGAAATTTTTTGAATTTTTAGGTGGCGCAAAATTAATCATCAAGTTTTGTATTTGAAAATTATTAAATAAAATTAAAAAAAAAATTATTTAAAAAAATGGCTTTGAGTGAAGAAATTTTTTGAATTTTCAGGTGGCGCAAAATTAATCATCCAGTTTTGTATTTTTAAAATTATTAAATAAAATTAAAAAAAAAATTAAATAAAAAAATGACTTTGAGTGATGAAATTTTTTGACGTTTCAGATGGCGCAAAATCATTTCGTCCCCTTAGTATTAAAATAGCCTATAAATTTTTTGATGTTTTGAGAAAATGAATTTCAAACTTTTTGTCGAAAGTAGCTCTCACTCAAATCTCGTTATGTCTGTAAATATTTATTATTTTTGACTGACGTTTTGACGCACTTTGTGGAACTAGAATTTGACCAAATTTTGACCACATATAAAATCGACGATGGAGAATCCAAAAATTCAATAAAAAAATAATAGCCTATGAGCACATAGGCTATTGTTATACTAAGGGGACGATTTATCCAGTTTTGTATATTATTTGAAAATTATTAAATAAAATTAAAAAAATATTAAATAAAAAAATGATTTTGAGTGATGGAATTTTTGAATTTTCAAGTGGCGCAAAATTAATCATCCAGATTTGTATTTGAAAATTATTAAATAAAATTAAAAAAATAATAAGTAAAGAAATTATATTGAGTTATGACTTTTGACCTTTACGCCCGCCATTGCTTGTCTGTTTTTATACAGCAGCTCTACACTTCACAAATTTCAATTATGGTTGACGTACTGCACTATTTGTAAAAAATATAAATAATCCGATAGCATGATTAATTTTGTGTCACTTTGTATGATAATCAAAATATGCCTTCCTCTATAGGCTTAACATTTTTATTCAATTTCAACTTTTGCTCATTACGAGCTGGCATATCTCGAATTTGCTATTAAATAAGTTTGCACTGTTCATTTCGAATTAATAAAGCAATAAATTTGGCATTGCAAAATAGTTCCACTTGGTTTAAATAATTGAGTAATGAAACTTCTTTCTGCTGAGGCTCTGCTTTCTGTGACCTTTTGATGTTTTTCAACTCAAACACTGACCTTCGTCATTTCTTCGCACAGATAGCGCGCCTCAAAGGTGCCCAGCCTTCCAGTTTCCCATGAATTCTCTGTAATCGAATTCCTATTATCTACATAGCAAATTACCGAAAACATTCAAAAACACATAACGCATCAACATTTACTAAGCACTCACGAGCATCCAACTTGCCGCTCTTTAGCAACTCTACATTTGTTTCTCTAACATGGCACACATACTAACACACTTCAACCCCCATCATTTGAGAGTTGTTCCTTTGAAATTGGCTTAGCACTTCTCATACTACTACACATAAAATATATATATGTATACCTTAGTATAGCGTGGCGACCCGTCGCCACGGCAAGCGTCGCCACGCCAACGATTCGGTTTACAAGTGAGCCTATAGATGTTTCACATCAAAACAAAAAGTGCACGTCTCATAACGCCCAAATAATAGTCCTTATTAACTTTTTTTGGTCTTGATTCATTCGGAGCTCTCCATTCGCTCGCCTGTTGTCTGAATTGCGTGTCGGACTTATATAACCACACCTCGTCTCCAATAATGAGGTGTTTGATGAATGCTGGGTCGGATTCAGCTTGGTAGGGAATTATAGCTTAGGCGATATCAGCGCGTTTCCGTTTTTGCATGAAATTCAGGTCCTTTCGGACCAACTTTGCAGCAACACGGCGCGCAAACCCAAGCCATCAATTCAAATCCATTTTTAAAATTCTAAAAAAATCGAAGCCATATGCAGAGGCAGATTAACTCGGATATAGACGGCGTGACTTTTACAAATGCCAAGCAATGGCGGCAATAAAAGAGGTGGAATGTTAATCACCAAAGTGGTAACCTAAGAAAAAAAACAGAATTCAAATCACGTGACTTAGAGCGTCACCTAAGCTTTGTTTCGGGAACTTGTTCAACAATGTGGTATTTTATCGTCGAAGAGGGACATTTTTGTAGATTTTTTGTGAAATCTTAAGGATTTACAACACTCTATAGCAGGAAGGCAATAATTGGGAAATATTGTAAACCTATTTCCAAAGTAGTGAGTCTTCTTCTTCTTTCGCGGTTACAGTAAATGGCGAGCGTTACCGTAACATGCTCAACGAGGATGACATGAACGACATTTGATTTCAACAGGACGTTGCAACTTGTCAAACTGCCAAAGTTACACTCGAACTTTTGGCTACCATTTTTGAATTCCGATATCAATTGGCCGCCTCGGAGCTGTGATTTAAGCCCGTTGGACTATTTTTTGTTGGGAGCCGTTAAGGACAAATTCTATGCGAACCATCCAGAGACGATTGATGCTTTAAAACACGAAATCGAAGTTGCCATTCATGAAATCGGAGCCCAAATAATCGAAAATGTGCTTCAAAATTGGGTTGATCGAATAGCCTACTGTAAAGCCAGTCGTGGCAGTCAATTGCACGATATTATTTTTCATTCATAAATGACAATGTTCAATCTTCAAAATAAGGTCTTAGGTATTAGGTCTTTTAATTTGTGTCTATAATTTTTTATTACCGTTATATATGAACGCAACATCAAATTATAGCTTATTTAACAAAGCTATTATAACTTTTATAACGTGTTTGTTTTTTGTTTTTGTAGCGAATGTTAAGAGCTTATAAAGTAGTGATTACCATGCAAACTGAGTATTTATTATTTTCTTTCAAGGCAAACCGAAATGACAATTCAATGCACAATTCAGTTGTGGGAACCGATTGAGTAACTGAAAATAATTACACTGCTAAAGTACACCGTTAAGTACGGACTATTGGCCAACCGCCGTGGGAAAATGCAAAAACAAAAAACTTAAAATAATAAAAACAAAACAAAAAACATCAGCAAAGTTACCTGTAGGCATAAGTAGAATGAATGATGCATGAAATCGAAATAAAATAGGCTGAAATGGTACGGAATAGAACTGAAAGCAATGCAATGGAAGGGGGATTTGGTAGTGGAATAAATAAGAATCAGTTAACATTCAGGATTGGCAAAAACCTGTAGATTCCTACATTTGAAGTAAAACATGAAGGTTCATAACACGAGTTGAAGAACAGACTTTACCGAAACACCTTCAATAGTTTATGCGCTACTCTTTTACAGGAGGTTCCAATAAGGGCATATGCTAACTTTTACAGCCTTCAAAAATTTTTATAGCCTTCAAATATTTGAACCTAACCTTTGGAAGTGTTGGTAAAATTCCCCCTACTTGAAAGTTTCTAATGAATTTGAGTACTTTCTTCTTGTTTTTTGCTCCATATTACCAATGTATCCAGAGTCACGCCACTAAGAGACGATTGAGCCTTTGCCTTGCGAGTGCTGCACATTCGGAGAAGGGACGTTCTGGTGTTTTTTCGTACAACTCGCAGACATGACAGACGCTTGATTCTACTAATACTATTTTCCTGAAATGTTAACGAATACTGCAATGCTCCGTATGATATCCAGTTAGCGTTCGTAAGTCCTCTCTATCGAGATTTAAGAGTCAAGTAGTGGATGCTTCTTTAGAAGAAAGGTTAAATTGGTTTGCCTGCCTCGGTCTTGAACTTTCCATCCAATGTGGTGTGGATTCCGTGCCTTCCCAGTCGATCATAATTTCGTTTATGTGGGTTGCGGCAAGCTCATGAAAGAGTTCTGGTCCTTGAAATTTTGATGTAGCATTTAATTTCGCTGGGCTATCTGCCTGTTCGTAGCCGTCATTACTTACATGTGCTGATGCCCTGCTCGCCAAGGCGGTGTTCTTTGCTTCCAGGATATTAAGGAGAGAAACGTATTTGACATTGGATTTAGATGTTGTTGTGGGCGCATGGCTATCAGACAGTTGCGCTTCGAAGTAGAACCGCTTCGTAGGCATTCACTACCATAAATTTCTATGTTATGCATCTTCGTTTGAAAAGCTGTGGCATGCCATTGGAATCGATCTTTTAAAGTTCGCCCAAAGACACCTGCACACGTCCAACCATCAACAAGCTTTGATTCCAAGTCAGGTTGAACGTATGGTTTACCTTGAAATTTTTAGAGATATTTAGCACAGGATCTTTGCTTTAAGGGATTGTATACGAATTTCAAGGATTGCTTAAGATTTCTCTATGTCCCGTGAATTTTTCAACTCTTTGGTTGATTGAGATGCATTCCTATAAGTGCACGAAGTGCATCCGTGGGGCAGGATCTCTGCGCCTTTGCCAATTCACACCATAGTAGTAATTTTCATAAGTTTGATTTAGTGCTAGGCTTTCGTGCAATCCATAGATGCTTGGAAAATTACTTATATCACACCTATACCTTTAATACTTAAAGCTGGGAATAAAAAAATTTCAACGGTCTCAAAGCTCTTTGAGAATATTGTAAAACAAAAATTATACTTCCTTGTAAAACGAAATATATCGAGTAATCAGCATGGTTTTATGGCTGGTAGGTCAACTGTGATTAATCTTGCTGTTTTCTCACACTTTTGTACGTCGGCTTTCAATAATAGCCTTCAAGTTGATGCAGTTTATATGGATTTTTCCAAAGTCTTCGATAAAGCCTGCCACTCAACCTTTATCTCTTAATTAATAAGTTTTGGGTTTCACTTTACTTTCTTTTTTAATAGTGAATGTGTAGTTGTTATCGATAATGTAACTTCTTATCCTTTTATTGCCTCTTCTGGAGTGCCTCAGGGCAGCATTTAGGGCCCTTTGTTCTTTGTAATTTTTATTAATGACATATCTGAATGTTATCATTTCTCTGAGTTTCTTTTATATGCAGACGACTTAAAAATTTTTAATATAAAACTGTACGAAACCTGTCGGATTCATATGATCTTCAATTAGACCTCAACAACGTCGGGTTACTTCAATTAAATTTTAAGAAATGCTATCATGTGTCATTTACTTAGTCAAAGCATTTAATCTCTACCTTATATTTTATAAAGAGCTCGCGCCTAAATACTCTTAGTGAAATTACTGATTTGTGTGTAATCTTCGACTCCACCTTTCAGGTTCTTAGTCATCAATCAATTTTGTCATCGCCAAATCCTATTCTACACTTCAACGGTTTGCTTCCGATTTTACGGATCCTTATACTTTGAAGTCGCTATTTACTTCACTCGTACAATCCAAGTTGGAGTATGCCGACTTTATTTAGATGCCTTATCAAGTGCCCAACAATAGAGTTGAACGTATTCAAGAAAAGAATCCGCCTTCTTATAATGCAAGGTGTGCTTTACTAAACTTAAAATCGTTACAAAGTAGAAGAAGTATACTGTCACCCTGCTTTGCTTTCGATATTGTAAATGAAACAGTTGACTCGCCTATATTTTTAGAGCGCATTCATTTTTACATACTTCGAAAAAGTCTTCTGAGTAATGATTTACTCTTCCTAGAGCGGGTTAGAACTGTTTATGTCTCGAAGAACCTATGATTAGAACATTGAATGAGTTCAACAGTATTTCAAGTCTTTGGTTTCTGATTTATCGCTTTCTAAATTTAAGTATAAATTATAACTTAATAATTTCTTTAAATAGTTTCGAAACAGGTATGTACACTGTGGGCAAAAAGTAAGGTGAATTTATTTGTCAAACTTCGCGGGATTAAAATTTCGCTATAGGTGCTTATTTTTTTCATGAGTTGGCAGCACTGTTAATAACATCTGGGCCAACTTTCATGTGAATGTCATTATCAGTAATATATTTACGCTTGTGTTTACCAAACGACCAAGAGTGCATTTTTCGATTTTTACAATGTCTGATTTGATTGAGCAGAGAAGTGCCATCAAATTGTGTTTGCGGAATGAAATTTCGGCTGCGGAAACGTTTAGCATGTTGCAGACGGCATTTGGTGATTCGACCATGTCGCAGAAAAATGTTTATAAGTAGTACAAAGACTTCAAAGAGGGTCGAGAACGTGTTGATGACTTGGAGCGCTCCGGACGACCATCGATGTCAACAGATGACCAACACGTCAATAAAGTGAAGGAGTTAGTGCTCAAAAATCGTCGGTTGACTGTTAAAGACCTTACTGACATGATCGGAATATCAGAAGGATCTGTGAAAACCATTTTAAAAGACCATTTGGGCCTAGGAAAAGTCAAATCTCGTTTGGTACCGAAAACTCTCAATTTCTTGGAAAAAAGCCGTCGCGTTGATGTGTGTGAAACAATACTTTCAGACTATCAGGACAAGCTCAAATGCACCATTACGGGAGATGAGACTTGGATTTATGCTTACGACCCTGAAACAGCCGACCAATCAAGCGAATATCGCGCTAAAGGCGAGGCCAGACCGAAAAGAGCACGTCAAAGTCGTTCAAAAATAAAGGTCATGATGACAGTTTTTTTCGATTTTCGTGGTGTGGTGCACTATTAATTCCTTCCACCTGGCCAAACTGTTAATAAGGAATATTATTTGAGCGTTATGCGTCGTTTAGGTGAAGCAATTCGTCTAAAAAGATCAGAATTATGGGCCAACAACTCTTGGTTTTTGCATCACAATATTGCACCGTCTCACACTGCACTCGTTCTTCGTGACCATTTCGCCAAGCCATCTGGCTTTTCCCAAAATTCAAGAGACCACTCCGGGGAACGCGTTTCGAGTCGATTGAGGAGATAAAAGCTGAATCGAAGAAGGTGCTGATGGCTATACCGGAAATGGACTATTTGGCATGTTTCGGGGATTGGAAAAATCGTTGGCATAAGTGTATTTCATCGAGAGGGGATTATTTTGAAGGGGATGAAATTGATTTACAAGAATAAATAAAGATTTTTCATTTTACAACCAAATTCACCTTATTTTTTGCCCATAGTAGTATGTATAGGTATATAATTCTTACAAAAACTCTAGAACTAAGAGTAGTCTCAAAGAAACTTTGTATTTCTTGACTTACTAAATGAATAAATACAATAAATAAATAAATGAATAACTATTTTTTGATATACATTCTCGTATAATCGCTTTTATCAGCGCATCCATAGTGGCATATTTTTTAGTCCTCACCTTGCTCTCCAAAATAAACCAAATGGAATAGTCCATCGGACTTACGCCCGGCGAATTCGAAAGCCATTGCTTCGAGTGATCATACGTAGGCTCAAATTCTCGTATGAGCGTTCGGTCAAGTAAACACGATCGTTTTGAGTGTTTATGAATTGCTCAATTGGGAAGTTTTTTTATCAGAAACACGATGTTAGGAAATTCGCTACGTTCGTGCAAGCACAACAACTCCTTTGCTCTTTCGCACCGAACTTTTTTTTGCTGGCTTAAAAGATCGTGTGCTTTTTGGAACTTGTAAGCTTGGACCTTGAGCTCATTTTTCAATATGCGTCGAATGCTGTCTTGCGATATTTTCAGTTCTTTGACAATTTTTCTTCCACTTCGACGTGGATTTCGTTCAAGTCGAGCCTTCACTTTCCGAACCATTTCTGGCGTTGTTGCGGTTTTTTTGGTCCACCTTCATAGCGGTTTGCAATGCTACCAGTATAGTGCGATACACAAACATTTTATTCACTTCAAGTATAACGCAATCACACTATTACGTTTGAATTCCATCACAGAAAAAAAAAAATTCAACAAAACTGAGACGCAAATGCTTTTGATGGCTTATAAACAATATATTGAACTGCCATTAGAACAATTTTGACGTTGATGTCATGAGTTGTTTTTACAGATACAAGCAGTGTGAAGCTGGTAACACTTCATATCGTTCACCCTGTATATTTATTCCTTTATATTCACCCTATATTATAAATAATTTGCATATTTAAAAGCATTCTGCTGAATGCTTAAAAAATGCGCTTAGGCAACCGTGGCGTCGAATGCGTTAACCAAACCCTTAACTTCTATTAGCAAAAACTCCAATGATATGGGAAAAATATAAATTACTAGCTTACGCATTTCTCTAAATTGTATTGCTACGCACACTTCCATGGAGTTGAAGATGCCTGCAGATACAGTAACTTATAAATATCAATCAAAGGCAAATATATTTCTGAGCGAAAAATACTGCTGCGCTACTCAATAGACCAGAACCGCTACTGTCGTCGAGAGCAAATGCTTTCGTGATTGCATGTCAACATACGCTTGACAGACCTTAGTATCTCATAGATAGCCTAACAAGTGGTCGCAGATAGCCGTAGTTTGGAATGCAGCGGCGGCCTGTTATTAAAGTACCCACCGCCTTACAATTCATTGACTCTTGCGCAAAAAGTTCCCACAGTGTAATAGGTATTTTATTTTATTTAAACAGATTTTTTTTTTGCTAAGATTTGCTTTCAGAGCGTACTTTTTTCTAATTTTATTTTTTTAAGCCTCACTTACTCGTATGTTAGTTAGAATAACTATGGTATGAGTTAAATGCGTGATTTCCACATTTTCACAGGCATCTGAAAATGTAGCATTAGAGGTATGCACGTGTGCGTATATGTGTGTGTGTCGCCAAACTCTTGGTTGCATGCAACATATTTTCCCTTCGTTTCATTTATTGTATTTTTCCTCTACCACTCGCTTACATCTAATCAAATAACCATTTAATGGCAAATAAATATTTGTCCAGCAATGTGACCCAGTTTTTGCAGACTCCCCTCCGCGTGTCGACTACATACAAATCTACATACCTGTGCCTTCAGTTAATCTGGCATTCGCATAGCAAATGAATGTGAGAGTAATTTCGGTATGTATGTGTGCAGTAGCTCTGTATGCGTGTTTGCCTGCATCTTTAAGCTTCCATTGTCTTTGCTTTTTCTATTAATTTTTTTTGAAATGAAAAAATCCAACCATGCATAGCTGGTGGGTGGTGGTTGCCTTGATTACAGTTGTTGCTGCTGTTGTTACTCTTCGTTGACCTCCATCAATTTCTGCGAAAAATTTCGCTTTGATTTACTACAATACAAATGACCTTCTTCGCTACGGCAACGTTTTAAATTCTGGGTCGAAATTATACTAATAAAATAATACCACTCTTGATCGATTGGGTACGTGGGACTGACTCTGCTTCTACGATTGTGGTATCTTCGATCTGAGTACAGTTGAGAGGTAATTCTATTAGGTAGAGTCTCTTCAAATGCTGATTCATTGAGAATCTGAAAGACAAATATTGCTTTGATTATAGGGAAGCAGCAAATTTTCCTCAAATGAAGTCGGCCCGTGAGAGGAGATGAAGTTTGGGAAGGTTTACTGTTCTTAAGTATTCTCGCAATGTGTTTTCTGAGGCTTCCGCGAGTGCAGGGTGTTAGTCAGGCTCCCATTGAACTATGTTTATGACCGGGAGAACTGAACAAATACTCCGAAATACCTTACTGAAATTTGGACTCATAAAGTGTAACTCTACAAAGGCAGAGGCCGTAAGCATGGCTGCTGGATAGTTACCCCGGTTTTTACTCCTTAGGTTGTTGTATACAGCCGCCGCCACCCTCGACTTTCTATCGATTGTAATTAGAAAACGGGCTACCATTTGAAGCTACTCACAGTAAATAACCAAGAATTTGTCTGGCACAACAAAAGCGTAAAGAACACAAGAAACTCAAACCAAAATATTGACAAAATAATATTCGATACGCTATAAAGCACGACTTAGAACCCTCTTTTTATTTTATCCATCCTAGTCCTCCTGGGCATATTAAATCGTCATGAGGCACACAAAACCGTTCACCCAAAGAATGTTGAATGCTGAGAGTGTCTATGGGTGGTAATAGATGTTCACTTCGCATACCAGGCCATTCAAAAAATGGCAGAAGTGGAAAAAACGGCACAGAAACAGGCTTTAAAAACAGACTGAAAGTGATTCTAAAAAGAGCAGATTGGTCAGCTGAATTTCGATTTTGTAGTCCCTAATTTACCAAAGCAATATAGAAGAAGACCTCAAAGCCAATTCGTAGATATCGAAGCAGGGGTTCTTCGCAATCCCGTGGTGTCTTGTCGTATCTGTTACAGCTCTGCGTTTTTCTGTTGTTGGAAGTTAAGCTCATGATTGTGAATATTTGTTTTGAACCTATCTTGAAACTCTCTTTCTCGTTCATTGCAAAGTTCTTGGTGGTTATATTGATACCTAAATTTAATTCAAATCCTGGATCTCCTCGGTGCAGTCGAAGAGAAATCTCCTGACACACCTGGGATGTGGCTCAGGCTCCAGTAAATGTCTACAGTGGTGATTCCTACGGTAGCACAATAGCAGAAAAGGTTTGATGAGCATTTTGCTGCGCTCCTTAATCGGGACGATGGAAATCTTGTTATGAAGGTGATTTATAGGAGTCATCAGAAGGCTTTCCGTAGGTGTTCTGATAGCGGGAGGTCGACTGTTGGATATCATCTAGTATCGCGGAGTGACTGATTGTATCGAAAACCTTCGACATGTCCAACGCTACTAGGACCATCCGCTCGCAGGAGGGGTTTCGGTTAACTTCCCGGTTGATCTGGGTGTATATGGTGGTGAGCACTGTGGTGGTATTGTATTCTCTGCGAAAGCCATGTTGATGTGTAGCTGGAGTCAGAAGTTTCGTGTAGAGTGGGAGTAAGAATAGGAGGACCTCAGGCGTCGTCACTATTGGGGAAATTAGAGTTATCGGACGATAGGACTCTGCTTGGTTGGCTGGTTTCCAAGATTTGAGTAATGGGAACACTCAACCAGCTTTCCACATGTTAGGAATTATGAGGTTGATGACTTTTGTGAGATATCCTACTCCTAATGCACACAGGCTTTTCAACATTAACATTTTAATTCCGTCCGGGCCAATGGATTTTCAAGCTTCAGCTTTGTTGATGATCACCTCATCGTTAGAGAAAGTAAGTGGCGCCTGGTTGTTTAGTACTTCGTGCAGCTGTTTGGTGGCACGACGCTTGAACTAATCGACCGTGGGATGTAAAACGAATTGTTGGCTAAAGAAGTTTGCGCATGTCGTCGTATTCGACGAAGTACAACCATCAAAAATCGATCGCCTCCTGGGCTGGTTAGATTTTTTTTTAGAATTGACCCTTTGGAATACCACTTCAAAGTGCATGAAATAGTCCATTGACATCATTTATTCTATAATTATTTTTATTTAATTTCTAAAGAGTTAAATTTCTAATGAGTTCTACAGCTACTTCTTTCCCGAATGGACTTTACTTCTAATGGGAGCTAAGAGATTTTGGTGTCGTTGTTTTTTGGATTGTGAAATAATTCAACAGCGAGTATCTACAGGCATATAAACAATTTTACAGTTAATTCTTTTTTTAATTTTTGTTGTTTTTTTTGCTGTGGCATAAACTAATTGAGGTTAATGGGGTTTCCACCATATATTCGTATTTATTAGATAGTTAGTATATACAATGACCCATACAAATGTTCACATAAATCTGTATTTATTTGTATCTAAGTTCACATTAAAGACTTTACGTGTGAACTTTTTTCGGCTTCGACTTTGAATTTGATTTGCAAACAATGAAGTCTTAAAATTTTTGTTGGCTTGCGATTTTTTCATCAACTAATATTGTCTCTGAATCACGCGTGTGTGTAAATAAAAAAATACAAAAAATAAAAAATACAAATTTATGGCTTACTATTCGTAGCTATAATTACGAATATTTTTGTGCAATAATTCAAGATCATGATATGTAATTATGAGTGAAAATATACTAGGAATAAGTAATTAGTAATTGATGTGTGCTTTTTAAGTTTTAAAGTACCTACTTGCATATTTTTATGGAATATTAAAAAATATTATCTCGTTAAAAATTAATTTTAAAAATTTAATGGCTTCATGTTTAGGAGTTTGAAATTGGAAAGTGAAGTGGTTAATTTTTTATAATAAAGCGGATAGAAAAAATTAAATTGCATACAATTCGGGAACATAAATCTTTACGTATAGTTTTGCAGTGATTTTTTATATGCAATAGAAAGGTATGCAGAAAAAAAGAATCAACTTTCAGAATGATTCAATTTAATTATTCACACCAAAAGTATGGAAAAAACAAGCAGAAAATTGTTTCCCTCTCTTTATAAACACTGAGAGTGTTAAGATTCAGATAAGTGTTCTCCAATTAGTGAATGTTTTCTCATTTAATATTTGATACCCACAGGTTTATCTAATAGAATGAACTGACCATGCCACGGTAGGAGAAGTGCCCCTAAATTCACACTAACTGCTTTAATGTAGTCGGTCCTGAATATATAGTACTAAATTTCCGAAAAGATACCTGAATTTTATAAAGTTTTATTATAAGTTTTGATTTTGCTCAATCAATAGCAAAGTTTTTGTCCCTCATTGTTATCGGCATTAGAGAGTTTTTATGACCCGCAGGCAAAGGACAGGAATAGACTGTATACTGTACAAATAGGCCACTGAAGCGACTTCAATGAACGGGTGTTTCATTGTACTCGTCTATTTCTCGTTATTTCTCTCAAATTTATTTATTGTTATTGTAAACTATTGTCTTACAGAGAGTGAGGTTTCCCTGACACGCCTTGAGCCGACTTTGGTCTTAACAAATCGGACCCATAAAGTGAAGTTTTCGGTGACGGGTAATAGTGTCAATTGACACTATTGCGCTTTCGAAATGGAAAAAGTGTCAACAAAAATTTGGAAATAAAGTAATTGACACTATTGCCAAACTGAAATGGAAATAGTGTCAAAAGTGCTAAAAACATGCCCATTCGCAGAAATATGTGCAGATTTGTTTTGTTGGACAGTTATGACAACCGTTTGTCAATGATGATGTCGCAAACATTTAGGAAACAATAGTATTTTACTATCGATCAGTCGATCAGTGCATTTAATAAAGTGTGGTATTTAAGTCGTTACGCATGCATTAATAATATAATAATAATGTCTTTAAATTATTCATTTATTGAGGGTCTTAGAAAAGGTTCTAAATTATTATTAATTAATGAAATGTATTTATTTCGAAAAAAGAATGTGCTTGCGTCGTTTATAAGGTATGAATGCTACGAGAAAGATTGCGCGGTAACTGAAATGGTTATTGTCAAGTGTTAAGTGCTAATGATCAACATAACCATGCGCATGGTCGATTTTATTAAAAAACTCAAAATTACGAGTTCAGTAAAAAGTCGATGTGAAAAAATATTACAAAACGAGCTGGAATAAGGGAAATATTTGATGAGGAGTGTAGAAATGATCCAGAGCTGGCAGGACATGTGCCGTTTGCGAAAATAAGGCGAACTCTGTTAAATAGAAGGAACAATGAATTGCCGTGATGTCCGAAAACCCTCGGCGAATTGAAAGAGTTGTTTTTAAACGAGGAAATTAAGAACGAATATGGAATTTCTAAGGTGGAAAAAAACCTTTCTATAGGGAAACAATTATAGAAAAGTATTTCTCTTACTCCGTATTTATGCCACCAACAATATGTGAAATTATTGAAAACGCCCAAGGAGAATGACACTATTTGGTAGATGGCACATTCAAATCGGTGCCAAAATGCGGATATAATCAAATATTGATTATTTCTTATCGAAATCGGGATCTTGTAAGTGGTTTGGTTGGTTTTTTACTTGTATAACGCCAATTATATGCTTTTTTCTTTAATTTCAGGTATTCCCATTCGCGTACGTATTGTTAACAAACAAATCCCGTAAGGGATATGAGCATTGCTTTCAGTTCATGGATAAGAACCTTTTTGAGTTCAAAGCCACTTCTTTCCAAACGGATTTCGAACAAGCTTTACGAAAAGCCTTGAATAGTATATTTCTTAAAGCGAGTTTGTCTGGATGCTGGTTCCATTACACGCAGGCATTAAGGCGGAACGCTTTGAAAATACCCAATTTTGGGAAAATCATAAAAAGTTCACTTGATTTGAAGAAATGGTATCGCAATTTCCATATCCTTCCCTTGATCAAGCCCATTCTTATTGAAGAAATGTTTATGATCCTAAAGGCCGAGATACAAGACCGTGACTATGCTTTAAAAATACGCCAACCTCTTACAACCTTTATTGAATATTTCGAAAAACAGTGGTATAACATTCGAATTCATATGTTCAATTGCTATAATAAAATGATCTTTGTATTTTATTAATTTTTCTCAGGTTACGCCGGCTGCTTTTATCGTTTACAACCATCGTCTAAGAACAACTAGTGCATTAGAGGGCTTTAATTCGAACTTGAATTCAAAGCTAACAAAAAATGGACGCTTTTACAAATTTCTGGACACAATCATCAATGAAGATTTTTCCATGTCTATTCTTTTGAGAAACGTCTCTAAGGGTGTAGTAGATGGGTTGCCATCCTCTAGAAAACAATAACAGTTAAAAAGTAATAAAATTGAATCGTTGGTTAGATGAAAAAAAAAATTACTCTGGTAGAGTTCTTCAATCAAATGGAATATAGAAACAACAAATTCTTAAACGAATTTGACGAAAATCTAACTGCGGATTGTGACGAAAGTATGTCAGATATAAACGAGGACGAAGACAATGATAAAAGCATTCATTTCAGCCAGAGCAGTGCCATTTTAAATAGCATTCTTTGTACGGAAAACCCCCGCGATACGGTATTATTTCCTTGCAGCCATTTTAAACTTTGTTTTCACTGCTATTCAAAAATCAAGAAAAATGCCGTTGATGCAAAATGTCCCATTACTGCAGACAAGTTGTTGCAAACACTGCAAAAATCTTTCAATAACTGATATAGCAATGTAAAACATTTGATGTATATGTATGTATGTATGTAAAATATGTATAAAATTTGAATAACTGTTTTTTTGTTCAATAAATTTGAACCTTTTATGTAATATACGTATGCAATATATGTGTAAAAAGTTGAATACATTTTTTATTCCAAATTTCCATAAATCTTAAAATTTAAAAGAATAACTATTTAAATTTATATTATAACATAAAAAGAAAATTCGCGATTTTTTATTCCAAATTTTCACCTATGGCGCTTTTTCCCATAAATTTTAAACTTATGCGGTTTAATCTCTTAATTTGACATCATATATGACATGAAAAACTTAAAGCCGCTCGGCGTTGGGAACCGCCTTATTAGAATACAAATTAAATGCCTGAAAGCGCAATAGTGTCAATTGACACTATTTCCATTGACACTATTACCTGTCACCGAAGTTTTCACTAATGATTCCAGTAATCCACTCGCACAAAACAAGACTTTCTTTGCAAGTGATCGTGTTAGTTTTCATCGATTACAGAATTGAATTTTTAAGAAACCTAAAATAAATCTATTAATAAATTAGGATATGAGAATTTAGATTAATTTTTTTTTTAATTCGCCTCTTTTGTAGACAGCCAAGCGGCGATAAAACTCAAAAGTTAGTACCAACTCGAAGTGTCGAAGATTTTCACAACTTTTTTAAAGTATAAGCATTATGTGTTAGAACTAGCCATATAGCGAAGTGTCAGCCAACGAGGCGCATTCCTAACAAAGAGAGGGTTTAAGATAGTCCCAAAGGATTATATCCAGACACTCTTTGGTTTTCTGAACTCACAAATGGTGGTAAAGGTTGGATTATCTGTTTACTACTCTCGTCTATGAACAGCCTACTGACTGAGATTATAAAAATTACTGAAGCTTGCAAAGCCAAACATTCCCACTAGGGAATACTAATGGGTAACTGGCAAGCTAATTCAGAATAGAGCTCAAAACAAAAACATTTTAGGAGCAGATATTTGAAAGAACTAGAGTCTATTTCAGTTCTTTGCTACTTGCATAGTCGGCGGATCATGTCGTCGCAGAGTTTGATTAGATGCAACGGGATTATGATGTTTTAAAAATAAGTAGGTGTAAGATTGCTGTAAATTTTTATTCCACAAAAAATTAAGTAAAAATTAAATAATATACAAACAAAATATATTAAATTTAAATAAATAATAAAGAAAAATAAAATCAAATTAAAAAATAATGCTGAAAATCAAAATAAATTATCAAATTAAACTAAAAAAAAAACGAACATAGAAAGAAAATTAAAATAACATACCCTATGATCAGAAAGTACCGGGATTGTTTAAATAAAACAAAACAGAGCTAAATTTCAGGCAAATTTATTTCATCCCCTTCAAAATATGACCCGTCTGAAGCAACACACATGTGCCAACGTTTAACCCAGTCCTCCATGCACCCCTGGTAGGCTGACGAAGGGATGGCCTTCACCTCCTTCGTCGCATTGCCTTTGAACTCCTCTGTCGACTGAAATCTCCTTCCACGAAGTGGTAACTTCAACTTGGGAAACAAAAAGAAGTCGCACGGTGCCATATCAAGTGAATACGGTGCTTGCACGATGCTAATTACTTGGTGTTTGGTCAAATAATCCAGCACAATTTGGGCTCTGTGCGATGGCGCGTAATCATCATGCAAAATCCAAGAATTGTTTACCCACATTTTCGGCCGTTTGCGACGTACACCATCTCTCAAACGCTTCAAAACAGATAAATAATATTCTTTATTGACTGTCTGGCAGGTATTCATGGTGCACTATGCCCTGGCAATGGAAGAAAACTCTCAACATCACTCTTCTTTAGGATGCAGTAAATAAAAAATAAAATAATAATAAATCAAAAGAAAACAAAATAAAAATTTTTTTGCGGATGAGGAAGTTTAAAATGCCTAATGCATTATTAAAGCTGCCCTCGCTGGTATGTCCGGAGATTAAAAGACTTCCCTTTATTTTGAACCGTCGTGCATCCTGGAACCGCTTTCGCATTACTTCAGAGTGGCGTCCCATCTTCTTCATTACAAGGCCTGTGTTTGTGTGCCAGCGTCCAGGCCACGCTTTTCCATCCGGAGATTTTTTCCGCGAAACCACTGATGGTTTCCCATGTATCCTCAACGCTTAGCATCTTGTCGATTACATTTTCAGTGGTTATGTTACTGACTGCATTCTACAGCGTTCGACGTTCTTGTTCTCAACGAGCGCATTGAAATAAAGTGTCTTAATCATCTTAGGCTGCATCAAGGTTTATGCATGTGGTGGGTCCACGTTTTCCTATTCCGAACAGGTATTTCTAGAAATATCCGTGTCCCCAAAGACCGAAGTTCGTGCTGTACCCTGTGCTGTCTTTTGTTAGCCCAACCGCCTATCTGCCGCGTGTTTCGTTTCTCCAGCAATCTTGCCATAGCCTTATCGTTTCGTCCTTTATTTCGTGCGCTGCAGGATTGCTTACTCCTTCTTCCATCTTCTCGTTCTTAAATGCCCGCAACTTTTTCCTCTCGGAAGGAAAAAATCTATCGGTATTGAGCCGATTATCCCTTGAACAGTTGGTCCTGATACTGTACGATAGGCAGACACAACTCTCAGAGCTGCCGTTCATTGTACCGATGCTAGGAGCTTACACCAGTAATTTGCCTTTAGCGTGTTTGCCGAGAAAGAAAGGAGTGCATGGTCACCATCATTATTTGCCGATTCCTTTAAGTTGATTCCCAAGGTTTGCCATCAGCCTACTGAGTATAGATGCCAGCTTAGTGACTTTCCCTGCTGCGTGCTTTATTTGGGCCCAGAAAATTATCCTTGGGCCCAGTCTCAAACCTAGGTACTTAAGATCCTTTTTTATTGTTTGTGTATTTGAGCATGTATTCATGCTAACTTCTAACGGGATGAGCTTTTTGGTTAGAGGTCTTAGCTCCAGTTTCTTTGTGACTAATTTGAGACCACGTGAATCTAGCCACGCTTGTGTCTGTATCATGAATTGGTTAAGTTTTCTACGAGCTTCTTCAAGGTTTCATGCTGTGATAACTGCGGCGATATCGTTTGCGTATCTGATTTGAAAAGTACTATCGGGCATTTCTATATTAAATATCTCATCATGGCCGATGTTCCACAAGTCGGAGCGAAGAATTGATCCTTGTACCGCTCCGGATGGGACGTTTGTCTGTACCAATTTTGAAACGAGCTTGCGGGCTCGCAAGTAATTCTTCTTTATGCGCTGTAGGTGTGCCGGAATTTTGAACCTTAGCGGTGTTGAAAGCGTTCCATATGTCTAAAATGGCAAGGAGGTCTATTGTTCTGGACTGAATACTGCTCTGTTGCGCTGCTCTTATGCTGTTTGTGCCAGTTTCGATTGTCCCTATTAAAATAAAATAGAATAAGTAAAATAAAATATATGCTTCTTATATGTTTAGAAAAGTATAGCGACTGCTATAAGAAAAACCATACATATAACTCAAAATACCAACTTAATACAAAATTCATAAAAAATGCATCAAATTCCAAAAAAATTTCATCAAAATATCAAACTTTAGACAGAAGTTTTAGAAAACTGCAAAGCACATACATTGGAAGAAAGTACTCAACAACTCCGCGAAAAAAATTGAAAGAAATCAATGCGATTCTCGAGTGACCCGCAACTTATACTGGAAATAAGAATAGAAAACCACAAAATTGAATACAAAAAAATTATTTAAAAATAGTTGAAATTTTACAGTTCTTCGCGCTATTTTAAATACAGTTGTATCCCATATGTTTGTAATTAATTTCATTTCAAAAATTCTCGTATGCTTCCATTTTTTGCTGCTATTTCTATTCCTTTTTTACTTAAAAAAGAGGTTGTCTGTAAAGTCGGTTTACTGACGATAGTTTAACGTGATAACGTCATAAGAAAATACTGATTGAATGGTTGCATTTTTCAAAAGAAAATTTTAATTTTATTTGTTTGATAGATATTTTGTATGGATATAGAGAATGAGTTAACATTAACATAACATAATATAACATAACATAAGACAACACAACACAACACAACACAACACAACACAACACAACACAACACAACACAACACAACACAACATAACATAACATAACATAACATAACATAACATAACATAACATAACATAACATAACATAACATAACATAACATAACATAACATAACATAACATAACATAACATAACATAACATAACATAACATAACATAACATAACATAACATAACATAACATAACATAACATAACATAACATAACATAACATAACATAACATAACATAACATAACATAACATAACATATCATAAAGCATTCACCAACAGCTTTCATTTGATACCCATATTGTACATACACGTCCGAAGGTTACCCGGGCCCACGTTTTGACCTATATCTCGATACCCTATCTACCAATAGGTATTCAAACTGTACGGAAATCATCTTCAATACCTACTTAACAATGTGTGTAAGTTTGGTTTAATTCGGTTCAAAGACACGGCGGGTCCACGTTTTGGCATATATTTCGAGACCCTAGTCATCAATAGGTATGAAAACTACCCCGTATTAAAGCACTTATCAACAGCTTTCATTTGATATCCATATTGTACAAACACATTCTAGGGTCCACGTTTTGGTCTCTATCTCGAGACCCTAGTCACGGAGCGGATGGAAATACTCTGAACTAAAGCATTCCCCAACAGCTTCCATTTGATACCCATATTGTACATACACATCCGAAGGTTACCCGGGCCCACGTTTTGACCTATATCTCGAGACCCTATCTACTAATAGGTATCCAAACTATACGGAAACCATCTTCAATACCTACTTAACAATGTGTGTAAGTTTGGTTTAATTCGGTGCAAAGACACGGCGGGTCCACGTTTTGGCATATATTTCCAGACCCTAGTCATCAATAGGTATGAAAATTACCCCGTATTAAAGCACTTATCAACAGCTTTCATTTGATACCCATATTGTACATACACAACCAAAGGTTACCCGGGTCCACGTTTTGTTCTATATCTCGAGACCCCAGTCACGGAGCGGCATGAAAAATACTCTGTACTAAAGCATTCACCAACAGCTTCAATTTGATATCCATATTGTACAAACACATTCTAGGGTCCACGTTTTGGTCTCTATCTCGAGACCCTAGTCACGGAGCGGCACGAAAAATACTCTGGACTAAAGCATTCACTAACAGCTTCCATTTGATACCCATATTGTACATACACATCCGAAGGTTACCCGGGTCCACGTTTTGACCTATATCTCGAGCCCTATTTCGAAAGTAAAATATAATCCATGTTACTCGTGGATGATGTAGCTTTCGAATGGTGGAAGAATTTTTAAAATCGGTCCAGTAGTTTTGAGCCTATTCATTACAAACAAACAAAGTTTTCCTCTTTATAATATTAGTATAGACAACATATCTTATAAGGTATATGGTAAATATTACCATACATTTTTTCCTTCATATATAATAAAAAAATTAATAATAACATTAAAACAACAGGCATTATTAACAAACTTGGTTTTATTTTAAATTCTTCAAGTGAATCAAATTAATAATAATCAATAAGAAGGCATATGCAAATACAAATACGTGAATTTATATATGTACATATGCGCATATACATACATATATACGCTCACTTAAGTAGGAGAGAGCAAGATGTCGAACGTTGCCGTTCGTTTGCTTTGTTTGCTTTGTCGTTCGTTCCGCGCTTTCGCTTGCAGTTCATGCAATGCAATGAGCAAGGTAACGACAAATGAGCAAGGTAACACTAATGAGCAAGGTAACACTAAAGAGCAAGGTAACACTAATGAGCAAGGTAACTACATATGAGCAAGGTAACACTAAAGAGCAAGGTAACTACATATGAGCAAGGTAACACTAAAGAGCAAGGTAACACTAATGAGCAAGGTAACGACACATTTTTTCGTGCGTGCAGCCTGTTAAATCGAATTATAAGACGTTATCACGTCAAAAAAATCCTTCTAATTTTAAGTGTATCACTCGGTGCTCCTGACGCATCTATACAAATCTTCAAAATATTGTAGCAATCATGCCAGCGCATATAGGATATTCAAATAGCAAAATAATTCTCCTTTTAGCAGTACAGCAATAATTGAAGTACATAGGTTATTGAAATTGATACTTAACATATTTTTATATGGAGGATTGAAAATTCATGCACTTCAAGAACAACAGCGCCAAGCAGTCGAAAATAGGTAGACACACTCAGTAGCAACAGTAGCAAGGTTAAATGTGAGGAATACGCAAGCGCGCCTGCATAAATTACATACAAAATGATGAGACAGTGCGACAGCTCCTTAAATGCGCTATACACACACACACACACACACACTAATATTATGTGCACTACTTTTGTACATACATATTCGTACACACATATTTGTAGGTAACCCAACGAAGAAGTCGATCACTCGAATACATTACAGCTGAGAATTATGCAAATGCAATCCAAGTCTCGCATAGCTGAATATTCTATGAAAAAAAATTACGAAACGCTGCACAGGAATGTATTGAATTGTATTTGATTTCCGTTTAATTTGCATAAGTTCTTTATTTTTGCTATAAAATAAGAAGAGCACAAAAATGGTGTATGCACGAAAATGATTTAATGATTTTTAGGTTTCTCAGCATAGAGTTTTATTTACTTGCACACACGCATCCTTTTGCCATGGGTGTCGCCTGGATGAAGGTGCAATTTGTGGCTGCCACATTTTCCCACACTTCATATGCATAAGCACTTATACAAACATACTTTATATACCTACATAAATGTTCTTGAACTAGTTGCAACAGTGCGTATTTAACTTTTAACAAATGTAAATTTGTTGTGTGGAGTTTTAGAGGATGCAAAGAAAAGATTTCGCTTTCGGCAAACAATGGCGCATTTTTTTAGAATTGGAGTCAGCTGGTTTCTAATTAATACAATGTAATGACTTGAATCTAAATGAAAGTGTATTGGAGAGGAATACGGTAATACAGTCGATAACATAACCAAGTGCAACCAATATTATATTTCATAGTGTAATTATGTATCCAAAACGCACCCAGGATGCACCCCTAGTAGTCTCCAACCCTTTGTATGTGGAGTATTGGTCAATTGGCCCAATTTAGCTTCATTCTAAGAATCTTTAAACAAATACTAAAATTTTGTATTAAAGTACTTATACTTATACTTATACTTATACTTATACTTATACTTATACTTATACTTATACTTATACTTATACTTATACTTATACTTATACTTATACTTATACTTATACTTATACTTATACTTATACTTATACTTATACTTATACTTATACTTATACTTATACTTATACTTATACTTATACTTATACTTATACTTATACTTATACTTATACTTATACTTATACTTATACTTATACTTATACTTATACTTATACTTATACTTATACTTATACTTATACTTATACTTATACTTATACTTATACTTATACTTATACTTATACTTATACTTATACTTATACTTATACTTATACTTATACTTATACTTATACTTATACTTATACTTATACTTATACTTATACTTATACTTATACTTATACTTATACTTATACTTATACTTATACTTATACTTATACTTATACTTATACTTATACTTATACTTATACTTATACTTATACTTATACTTATACTTATACTTATACTTATACTTATACTTATACTTATACTTATACTTATACTTATACTTATACTTATACTTATACTTATACTTATACTTATACTTATACTTATACTTATACTTATACTTATACTTATACTTATACTTATACTTATACTTATACTTATACTTATACTTATACTTATACTTATACTTATATATATACTTATATATAATTACAGATGACCATTTTTTAAATTTTTTTCGGGGTACCACTACGAATCAAAGCAACGAATAAGAACTGTTACGCAATAAATAACCTGCCGATCGAAGATGTCAACTTCTTCTGCTACCTTGGCAGCATTATTATCACCGATGGTGGATCTGGAGCTGACGTTAATCGCAGACTTCAGAAAGCAGTTTGCATCCCAAAGCAAAAGTAGGAAGGAAATAAAATCTCTAGCTTTAGATAGAGAAAATTGAAATATTTTTATAACAGTCTCATGTTCCTGGTAGGAATAATGAGAAAATATATATACGTCTACACTTGCAACAAACATATTTACAGCAACAATATACGAACAAAATCTAAATACTTTAAATTGCCAATAAATCACATTCAATAACATTTCTCTCTGCACAGGGAAGTACTCGTATGTATGTAAGTATGTATGCTGGTGCCCCCATTGACTATGCTAAATATTTCAATGGTTATACTTGTTTGCGAAAGGATATGCGTAAATTGCCACTTCACTTGTCAGCGGGATCATTAATTTTCCTTAACCGCAAAAAACTGCAATTTTTTTTACTCCTTTCCTCTTTTTACATTTTTTTTGAATTTTTGCATGTGAGAAACAATTTTTCGACAACACATTAAAAATCGATTAAATGTTGTTTGTAGTTGTAAAAATTAGTATGCGGTGAACCTGTCATTGACAATATGTGTGACACAACAAGGAATTGTTATGAAAAAATGTAGAAAAGGGTTGCCAAGTTTCAGAAAAAGTAAACTGTTAATACTAAGAATGTTGCTTAATAAATTTTTTTGGAAATTTTCTCTAAAATTATATATTGTAATAACTAATACTTCCCATGGGGATTATTGTGCAGCAGGACTATCCTGACCTTTGAAGGAAGCAGTGCTTAAAATATGTATCCTGCACACCAGAACTCCTTTTTCTTACTCTTACGAGGCTTTAATTTGAAGAATCGTGGAGCATTTTTGCTTGCAGCAGCTTACTCGCTCTGAGTATATCTACGTATATATTGTATTACATTGCTGGGCACGCAGGAGAGCAGTGTATGGACTTTCACTTGCCAGTTCGTCCACAAAAATCTTTCCTGAAATCACAGTGGCGAAGTATCAAACGAGGCTTTACCATGCTTTTAGTTCCCAGAAGCTGAAGGGTTTCGTAACATTAAATATTAAAATGCGATTACTTAAAGCTTTGATGACCGCTTGGCTTGCATGCATTTTTCACATCTTAACTGAGCCCATAACTAACTGAACTCTGTGCCCATAAGACAGTGTGCCGTTACTAAGACGAATCAGTGGGCAATGCTGTGCATATTTTGTTTCAGTAGGATTTCTGTGTGCCGGCCACAATTGTCGGGCGACTTTGTAGGTCGGTGCGCTATTCTTGCAAATTTCTGAAAAATAAGTAGCGTACATATCTTTAAGGATAACTGAAGAAGATCCCCAGATGTTCGGTAAAAATTGTGTATAAAATTAAACAACATTAAACAATAAAGCTATTTTGAACTATAGCAGAAGTTATACTACGTTGATCAGGCTGCCTGAAAGGTGACTTTAACAAAGGATAGAAGCACCATTTAAGCAGAGAGCTCGTAGATACAGGACTTAAGCTGGCGCTGATTTTTACTCGATGATTGGCTTGCGGATTATACTGTTAGATAACTGAAATATTTTCTCCCTTTACTGGTATCGTGGATATCTGTGCTCGGATTTTAAAATAGTGAAGTGAAAGATGCTAAGGCAGTTTTAATCTTTGTTGAAGCCACTAGATACTTTCAAGATATCATACGATAACTACAAATATAAGCTAGAATCCTCCTTATGCTCGACTGAAGCCGAGCTCGTGGAAGTTTCATTCAGCCGAATTAAGACAGAGACAGTATTACAAATAGATAATGGAGGGTACTTCCAGTCTGTTGCATGCCCGGGAAGACCTGATCTGATTATAATGTATTAAAGTCCAAACAACTGCGTGGGCATGGACAACCCAACGAAAAAGATGCTGGGTGTTTTCTTCCATATAAAAAAATGTGTAGTAGGTGTTAAATGAAGAAAATAAATAAGACCGCGACCAAAAAAAATTCTCAAAAATCAGTGTGATTTTTGACCTACTTGAAACTTGCACTTTATTATATCAAAATTGAATGAGCTATGAAATTGCTTGCTTAAAATTTTTTCAGAAATTCCGATTAAAAAGTTTGAAATTTTGATGGAAATTTATCGAATTTATTCTAATTTAAAATCATCGAATTTATTCCAGTTTGAAATCTTGCTTTATATGGTTTTTGTTGTACTAGGAACTATATTTTTATAAAAAAATAATTGTAATTTCAAAATAATTAAATAAATATATTACTTAGTCAAAACTTACCAATATGTGGTGTTCTCTTTATTTTGACGCTGACTTTAAAAATAATTGGCGCTTACATCCCTTTTGGCTGTTTAGCTGAGCTCTACCTTCTGTTTGTGGCGTACAGCTTGATGTTCTTCACAAGTAGATGGGGCCTCCCGTTTTATGATAAGCTTTTTTATGCAGAAATATGCTCGGTTAGGTTACTATTTTGATTTTATACCTACTGACGCCTTACTAAATATTTATTGGCAACCCTCTAAACAATTTTGCTACACGAAACCAACTAAATGATGCAAATAACCAAATATCATCTGAATATGAGATCATTTTTTATTGCCACCTACATGCATGCTCTTGCTTCCACACTCTACCTCAAAAAGTATCCTTTCTGCAAAAATCCAAATATTTCTCCCTCACTGCGTCCGTTGTGTTGTACAGATGTAAATGTCAACCTCAAAAATGTCATTAGACTCAATGGTTTTTTCTGCATTCGTTTATACTTTCTTCCCATACAATTTTACCACAAACTTCCGTTCAAAATCCGTTTTTCGTTACGTCAATCCTTTACAATTACTTTTTACACAAATTTTTCTAATACAAACGTCTTTTTCTACGTTTGCGGTTGTTGGTGCGCAGAAAAAACGAGATTTCTTGATTTGGAATTAATGCAAATTAATGATGTGAGTATGTGACATAGGTACATACATGACCATTTATGTATGTATGTATGCATGTATGTGAGTATGCGTGTGTGTGCTCATATGTGATATTGTTGCGTATGTGTCAGCTTGTTTGCCGAAAGGATAACTGCTTATTTCGAATGCCTGTTTTAAATGAATTGCGCGGCAACGCCAATCTGCGATAGCAAATATCATTTTTCATTATGTCATTAAAATTTTCGAGTTCGGCAATACTGACATATGCATGTATGCGCATAGAAATTATTAATGCTATGTATTTTTTGTGCATAGGTAGCATTCGAATGCCTCAGTTGGCGGTAATGGCCAAGCATATCAATAAGAACCAGAAGGATTATAAAGTACAGCAGCAAAGAAGGATTTGACGAAGATACATGAAGAGCCGCTTCATATATAATGCAATTATGTACCTACTTTTGCTATAAATGTTTACCCACAATCAGAGGGACAACCAGGAGAGGATTTTTGAAACATTAGGAAAATTTATGTTTTGTTAGAAGTTAGCTGTTTCACTCAGTTAGCTACGCCTTATTGAAAATGTATCGCTTAAATAGAGCGGTTGGTTTCGAAAATTGGGTCAAGCTGTAAACAGGTAGGTAGGTAGAAGTGGCAGTCAGTCTTCAAACCAACTAACTTTGACCGTTGCCGATCCATTGCTATGCCAAAGTAGTATTTTACCTGCTACTACTCGTTAAATCATTTTATTTTAGGTGAAAACCCATTGATCTGGCTGACACTTATATCGCTAAGGTTATTAGTGTCATTCAAGAACGATAAGCCAAAATCTCTCAACGTAGTGGCATTCCAAGCAGGATAGTCACAGAGAAGATGTCTGACAGACCTTCCTCCTCCTCTTTCTTGCAGCTTTTGCAATAGTCGAAATGAGGTACGTTCAATCTTTGAACATGTCGACTTAGGAGACATTGGCCTATGATCAAACCACCTAATATATATCCGTCTTTCCTTGACCTATTAAATAGTGACTTTGAGCGCCTGACATCCCAACCTATAAGTTATATGAAAGTAAAGCTTTAGTAAGACATTCAACTTTGTATAGTATGACAAATGCTCCAAACGGCCGCTCTAATACTCAGAAGAGGTGCTCAAACAATCCAACATAGCAATCGAGGAAAAGCAATTTTAGGATATGCACTCCAAACGTGCGGTCTCTAAATGGACGGGAAAGGGGAAAGGATGAGATCAGTTGAAGAAAATTACCATTAAAAATTGCTCACGAAATATCTGCCTGCAATTTCGGTGACTAACAGAAGGACAGACAATTTTTTAAATACAAAAACTAGTCGCATTGTGAGCAAATGGTTCACCAATTTAAACACACCCCGACCCCATACTTACTTCGGTTGTTGCTGTAAAACTAGTTCAGCCAGCCCTGTTAAACGCTAGCCAGCCCTGTTAAGGGCTAGGAGAAATGCTGTTTTGATGAGTGCGTTCAAAGGGAACGGGGTATTTTAAAGGCCCACGGTAATAGGTGATTAGGTAAGTAACTTCACTTTGTGTCGATTCTTGATAGACGGGAGTTTAACTTGCTACAGCATCTTGACCGCAATCGGACCAAAGTCGTCCTTCGATGGTGGAATCCAGGGAGCGACAGTTCAAAAAGGTGGTGAGGGACTTCCGATGAATGACGTTTATGGCATATCTGTATGCTGGGAAGCTTACTGGAGATTGAGGAAAGTTATGAATAACGTCGTCAGCACCTTGGAGGTTATTAATGGTTAGTTTTGGTAATTGGGGACGTCTTCCTCTTATCGAAGACGGAGATGCGCTTAGGCCTTATACGCCTATGCACTGAGATGTACTTAACTGCAAAACCAAGCACAAAGCAGTGGAGGCTATACAACGAAGAGCGGCACTCATTGTTCCTTCAGCCTACCGCCCTGCCTCAGGCGCAGTAGTTTTTGTGATCAGCGGGGAGATGCCTGTCGACTTCGTGGCCCGGGAACGAGTGGATATCTTGGATTCCGAGAAAAAACACCCCACTACTAGGGCTGTGGAACGAAGTTGCTAAATCATGGAATGGTGGCAAAGCCGATGGGACACTGAACCGAACGGCAGATGGACGGCGAAACTTATTCCAACAATAGGCAAATGGGTTTAGAGAAACTTCGGGGAAGTGAATTATTTCATGATTACGTTCCTTTCGGGCTACGGATACTTTCGGAAATATCTGTACCGGCTAGTTCACGTAAGCGACCTTAGGTATATATACTGCGAAGCACCGAGCGAGGACGGCGAACACACGTTCTTTAGTTGCGGCAGATGAGTCGTGGAAAGAGATGCTGTGACAACGCGCCGTCTAATATTGTACAATATAATCAGCAAAATGCTTCACCGCGAGGACAGCTGGAATACCGCTAAAGACGCTGAGACGTATTACGGAAAAAAAGTTAGACCTCGACACAGTACAACGAATCGAAGCCTCACAAACAGACCTCAAGCGTTGTGCCCCGTGATTACACCCACCAGTACTGTCAAGTCCTTTCTGCTGAGTTTTAGGAGAAAGGTCGCTATTATCCTGTTTGGTTCTTTCACAAAGCAATTGGCTACTCTGCGCGAGCTCAACCCAGACCAACGCCCTCTATGGGTAGACTTCATGAAGTCGTCAATCCATACTTGAATCGATGCGGAATTGACACTTAGAAAGGGTTAATAGCCTAGTAGCATGCTTGCAGAGCCTTCATTAGCCCATTTATCAGCTAACTCGTTCTCTGTAATACCAAAATGTTCAGGTAACCAAATAAAACTGAACTTCGTTGTGTTTTGCAACACTCTTCAGTTTTGTTACATTCACCGACTAACTTCAAAGAGCAGCGTGGGCTAGCAAGGCCTTTCAGTGCAGCTTGACTGTCACTACAAATTCCAATACCTCACCCACCAAAAAACGAAAAAAAACCTTATTTCTGCATGAAAAGAAGAAATAAAACCAACTTGTTAGTTAGATTTAGATTTAGATTTATTTCCACCTTAACTCCATGGTCTTTTGTGGTCTCTACTCATCACAGTACCTCATCCAAACCCAGTTTCCGTATGAAACTTTAGATAGAGCTGGGTTGGACTAAGCGTTTGTGCCGTTCTTTCGGGTGCCAAGATGTCTCAAACTCCTTCGGGCTGTAGCGCTGCATTCAAGGTGTATTGGAGTTTCCTAGGATTGATCAGAGAAACGACAAGAGTCAGTGTAAGCTTAGTAAACCTCTAACATTCAGGGATGCTCGCTGAACTCTGGTCTGCAGTTACCCAACGTTAGTTAGTTGGTTATTAATCAGTTAAAAGTAATTCTTTGTGAAACTTTAAAATTCTCATGTCGGATGCTGAGACAAAGGCACTCACTTTTGAATTTCTTATAATTTTCTTTCATATGATTTTTCTTTTTTAATTCTGAAGTAGTGTTTCCACGGGCTTGTTCAGCCAAGAATTGCTCTCAAGGAGCTGCACCTATTGATGCTGTCGGCAATATATCAAATTTAATACAATTAGAGAACGACCAGCAAAACATTCGCAGCGCTCAAATGTTATGTAAATTTGCGCGCGTGAAAGAAAACCAGAAATCTGCAACATTAGCATATGAAAAACAGCTGATGAAAGTTGAGAAAATGTGGACACTGAGGTAGAGAGAGATACGCGGCAGCTGATCTCTAAAAAGGAGCGCTCAAGCTACAAAACTATCAATAGATCTTAGATCAATCAATAATTTAAACCCGGGTAGATAAGAGATCGATTGATCAACATTAAAGAATGCACTAAGAACAAAATCAAGTGAATAAATTATTGAAGGACAGAGTGAGGTTTGCGAGGTATGAAAGTGTTGCATACTTAATTATGTGAACTGATCGTGTTGAGTACGGCTATGTGTGTGCGTGTGTGTGTGTAAGCGAGCGAAATGCATGCAAATGAGTTTGATCGACAACATCTGGAGCGAAAAAATCAAATCTATGCACCTTGAAAAAATAAAAAATAAGAGAATAAAAAATTATGCAACTTTGGTTTATTGGGATTGCACAGCTTTGCTTCGCCAATAACTGCGGCATTGATATGCAAATTTAACGCTTCAAGAAATATGTGAAGGTTCAAACTATTTTGATTCTCTAATAAATGAAAAGAAAGCGAATGTATGGAACAGACAAAGCAACCCTCTGCACTACTCGGGTTACCTTTCGTCTTCCTGCCTGAAACTAAGGGTGCGCTGAGGATCAATGAAGATCGTGAGCAAGTAAATAAAAGAGTGTGTGTGTGTGTATTAGTAATAAGTGTGTGCGTGAGTATTAGCTGCTTCATATGCGCCTGCTATACGTGTGCGCCACAATAACCTTGAGTGTAGCTGATATGCGTCTGCAGCGTGCGAAAATTGTTCTTCACTGTGCGATTTGTTATTGATCGCCGATTTGACGGTGACATTATTGGCAATTTGCCAATTGTTATTGATATGCGATTTGCTAAAAGTGTGCGCCTTTTCTCATTATTCGATTTGTTCTCTATATATTTTTTAAAATTTTTTATTTCAAATATTCTATGGCGTTATTGTGGCAACGTTTGCCGAGTATTTGCAAAATAATCTTTTCTCAAGCAATAAAAGGTAGTAGAAATAAAAAAGAAAGCAAATTGTCTAAGGCTAAGTGATCTCATTTTCATACAACCCGGCTATTCTGTGGCGCATAAATGGGGTTAATAAGTTTAGCGACAACTGCCGCAAGGATAATAAACGCAAGGCATTGCGGTTGTGCACAAAGGTAAATAGGAATGAAAGGAGTAAAATATTTGCAACCCTCTCCGCCTTGACAAGTCGACAGTTGCTGTTGTCTTGCAGTGTTGTTTTTGTATTGTCTTACTTTTTTTTTTTGTTTTTTTTTTTGACTATCCATTTATCACCTTGTGCGTACTCTTAGCTTTTGTTGTATATCTGCAAACGTCAATCTACCGCAAATGATTTCATGTGAGCTTCTCATCCACCATGAGAAAAGTTTATAAAGCTACGATCCTGCGCAGCTTGCCTAGCACACAGCCATATTAAGCCATTACAATGTTTAGAGTTTAGCTGCAGAAGTGTCCCACACCAATTAGCGCTACAAAGTTTTCTAAAAACTGGCAACCCGTAAGCATTTGCGGCTACTTGAGATCGCGCAGTGATCTGAGAAATAGTCTGCGCGATCGCACTCTTCGTCCAACTGTCTGCCTTATGCGCGGTCCGCACATCTTATAGCTCCATCTTAATCTATGCGCGCGCAGTTGCTTCTTCTCCACTTCCACCTCTTGCCTGCTGGCCTTCTTGTCGTGCTCCCATTCTTTGCGCTGATCCATCCATCCGCTTGTCGCGTCGCATTTGCGTTCGCACTCGCGCTGCTTGCACTTACCCTCGCACGAGTGCGGTGAGCCATTTGTTGCGAGAATTTATTGAATGCGTGTTCGGTGCGTTTGTCACGTCCGTACGTGATCGCCCATAAAGGTGTAATAATTTTTATTAACTTTATATAAAAAACATACGTATTTTGTAGTATATTGTATGGTTATCTGCTTTTGTTACTCATTTCCACAAAAGTCAAAAGGAAAGGTAATGAATGTAGATCGCCTCCGTACCGTCGACTCAGCAGCGCTGCTCATTCCGACAATATGAGTTATGTTATATGATCTTCACTTCAGTGGACTGGTCGGCTGCCTTGCCCGGCAACCAGACTGACTGACTGACTGGATCGTTATATTGTATGTATGTATGTATGTGTGTATGCACATACCCCCACTACCTTCCCCACCATTGCCGTCATAATGTTCATCATCTTCAATATGCGCTGCCATCATCTTCATCTTCATGATCATCGTTCTCATCTTCGTCTCCGGCCACGTGTAGATCGCATCTTTTCAAAGAAGTTGGAAGTAGGCGCTCGTTGATCGTTTGCTTTATTAACAGTTTGCGCGATTCACAATGAAATGGAATAAAATGAAATGTTATATCTGCTCTTGTTACTGTGTGGATGTGCATGAGTTGCCTACTCGTATGAAATTCGTTTGTATTATTGAAATTTCACGAAATAAGCCGAAAAAAGCTGTTAAATGCGCGTCGCATTGAATACTTATTTAATTTTAACTTTTTTGTTGATCGTCTGTTGATTTTCTTGTGATTTTATTTCGTTATTTTATTTCGAAATCAGGCACAGATTTTATTTCGATTTGTACCGATAAGTGTTTGTGTAATTTATCGTTGATCTTTTTGGCACACGTACGAGCCCAATAAAGGCATTTTTATTATGGCAATCTCTCAGCGCCTTGAGGGAATATATCAGATGTGTCGGCCGTTTTCATACAATGTTTGTATTAAGATGCTTGAAATGTCTTTTTTAAATAGACAATTGTAGTGAAATATTTAACGACTAGTTGGGTGGAGGTTTTTTAGATCCTTAAAAATTAAAGGCCAATGGCTTACTACAGTTTAAAAGTAAATGAAGGTGTATACTGAAATAACTAGTGATCATTTGATAGCACTTTGGTATTCAAGTACCGAGTATAGTTCTAAAAATGTAGTTCTAAAAAAATATATATTTCTTTAATTTTTATTGTTGAACAAAGCATCGCTTACTGAATAAATATCGGCAAAAATATGAGATATTTGAAAGCATTGCGTAAAAAGATTTTAATTATAAAAATCAAATAATGTGTTACGTTTTTTAATTTCTGTTATCAACAATGCATCGATTACTAAATAAATATCGGCAAAAAATATCGCGTATTTTCAAGTATCGAGTAAAAAATCTTTGTTCTATGGAGAATTTTTTTTTAATTTTGATTTTAAATATCTGCAATTATCGTGTTCGCATATGCGCATAATCAATTCTCGAGTAAAAAATCTTAATTAAAGAAGACACTTCTTTTATAAAGTTTTTTATTGGACAAAATATCGATTGCTGAATAAATATCTGTAAAAAGTATCACGTATATCTAGATATCGAGCAAAAAATTTTAGTTCTGAAAACAAGGAATTTTTTTTTTTTTATTTTTATTAAAGGAAAAAGTATTGAACAAATATCGGCAAAAAATATCGCGGATAGTTTTTTAGTATCCAGTAAAAAAGTTGAAATATAAAAATAAGACACTTTTTTTTTGTAATTATTATTATTGAACAAAGTATCGATAGCTGAATAAATATCGGCAAAAAGTATTCCGCATTTCCAAGTATTGAATATAAAATTTTAATTATAGAAACAGAGTAAAAAATCTTAGTTCTAAAAACGAATAAAAAATCTTAGTTCCAAAAATATATTATAAACTTTTTTAAATTTTTGTTATTGAACAACATATCGATTGATGAATAAATATCGGTAAAAAGTATCCCGCATTTCAAGTATCAAGAAAGAATTTTAAGTAAAAAAATCAGAGAACTTTTTTTTAATTTTTATTATTGAACGAAGTATCGATTGGTGAATAAAAATTGTCAAAAAGTATTGTGTATATTCAATTATCGAGTAGAAAATCTTAGTTCTAAGAATAAAATTTTTTAAAATCGTTATCATTGAACTATTTATCGATTGCTAAATAAATATCGGTAAAAAGTATCCCGCATTTCAAGTATCGATTAAAAAATTGTATTATTGAACAAAGTATCGATAGCTGAAGAAATATCGGTAAAAAGTATTCCGCTTTTTCAAGTATTGAATATAAAATTTTAATTATAGAAGCAGAGCAAAAAATCTTAGTTCTAAAAACGAATAAAAAATCTTAGTTCGAAAAATATAATTTTTTTTTTTAATTTTTATTATTGAACAATTTATCGATTGTTGGAGCCAATACTTTTCAATTGTCCTACCAATTTTAGGCGTAATGAATTACGTTGAAATCACAATATCACACGTTGATAAGGCAGCCTAAACAATGTTTTAAAAATGTAGATATATTCTCTAACTCACAAGAGATTTTCGAGTCAAACCTTAAAGCAAATATTGCAGAAAAGAAGGACAAGCCCGTAGTTAAGAAAAGTAAGCGTCACCTTCTAAGTCCGTTCGAGCGACAACGCTGAAAATAAGCGAGGAGTATATCAAGCAGACTTGCGCAAAGACACCTTAATGAAAATAAATTGCATGGACATGTTAGCAAAAGAAAACCTGCTGCAGTCGAAAAAAAACTCAAAGCACGTTTGTCTATCGCGAATGCCCATACAAACAAATACATACATAAAATTTTGGAAAATAAACTTTTTGCTGTTGGAAGACTTTGATTCATAGTAAAAACACCAAAGAGTTCGATCCCCGGTACGCAACATAGAGCGTAAGCACTGTTTGGATAACTTCAATGTTTGGGCATCGTTTTCTTGGAATGGAGTTGAACCAATAGAGAGAATAAATGCAAATATGGATAAGTTTGACTCTCTTGATATTCTTAAAAATACGATGGAACCATATTCTTTCGAGTCCATGTCACTAAACTCGTTATTCGTACATTATAACGACTTCAAGTATACAGTAAAAGTGGTCAAAAATTAGCTTTCAAAAGAAAAAGATGCAGCTCTGATGTGAGCACAAACCCGCGATCTTAGCGCCCATATTTGTGGAACTGGCTGATTTGTGAAAAGATCTCACTTAGACTCCTAGGGTTAATTGTGTTGCCAGTGCTATGTATCTGGAGTCGAAGATATCAATTTATATACTTCATAATGCACGTCTTGGCGAATTTTAACAAGCCGTTCACTCTTTTGTCAGCAATATCCTTAAAGGATGAAAAATATGTTGATCCTAAGCATATTTTTCGAGTTCAACAGAGAGATATTTAAGTTAAGATTCGGTAAAAAAATTTTAAAACGCCAATGAACTGTGGCAGGGAATACAGAAGTGCGTTATTTCTCTGTCCATAGCTGGGTATTTATGGTGGAAATAGGAGTCATGACTCAGCCATAATAACGCAGGATTAAAAATTGATTCTTATAACAGAAGAAGATAATTTTCTTCAGTCAGTTTGTCGGCTATTAATTGAATGGATGTTACTTAATTAACTAGTTGGGTTAGGGGAGTATAGTAACGAAAATATTAGTCGTATAGCGCTCAAGGAAAATTGAAATAAAAATCCATCCACAAATCAGGATTTATGAAAAATCGGGAATGATATAGCAAAATCAACAGAATTCGTCCAAAGCCTGAGATTGACGACAGTCGAAGACAGAGCTTGCCGTCAATAAAAACGTCAGCCCTAACCAAATCGGATGCAAACTTTCTCTCAATGTTACGAAGAGAAGAATACAGCAAATTCTTAGTGAAGATTCTAATTTAGAATATCAAAATAGACTGGCTAAACCCAAGGTTACACCACGCCACAAAGCTGTCAGATTCGAAATCGTCCACAATCATATATTCTGGGATGATTAATGGGAATTCATCATTTGTAGCGATGAAAAAAAAATTGATCGCGATAGGCCTGGTGGTTGTCAGAAGTATTGGATAGATATTCGGGAGCCACGACAAACGCGTTCCTCCCAAAACTTCCACGGTGGCTCTCTTTTAATCTGGGCTGCTTTTAGCTACCGTGGCATGACCCCCATTAGTTTTATTTCGCATAAGATGAACCCAGAAAATTACGATTAGAAGTATTGCACAATATTTTATTGGATTTTGCAGAAGAATTTCATGATGAATCTTGAAGATATCAGCAGGATAGTGCATCAATTCACAGCGCTAAGCGTACAAAGCAATTTTTCGTGTCGAAAAATATTTCTGTGCTGAAGTGGCTCGCGATTAGTGCAGACCTAAATCCAACGAAGAAGCTCTGGAGCATTTTAAGCAAGCAAGTTTATGAAGGCGGATGCCAGTTTTTTAGCCTATTGCACCTTAAAAAAGCAGGAATGGGAAAATACCTACACCTTAGTGTCCTTCTGTCACTCGTAAATTCGATATCACGACGAATAGTAGCAGTTGCAATAAATAACGGAGCTATTGAGTATTAATTTATATTTTTTCCTTAAGATTTAATTTAATATTACTTGTGTCTTGTATATCTATTTCCGTTTACGCCCTTGAAAATTATTAAATTTTTACAATAAAAAATGTTTTATTTTTACGTTTGTCTTTTTCCCTTAGAGGTGGTCAGAACTTTCAAAAAATTGCATTTTCTTAAAGTATAATATCTCAAAAATATTATGTAGAAATTTAAAGTGAATCCGACGAATACTTTTCGAGTTATTCAACAATTAACAAAGGGCGCTAGGGCGTTCCGGAGCGTTCGAGAGCAAGTAGCAAAACTTTAAACGCGTTTTTCTCAAAACTATGTTTTTTGAACTGGTGATCACTGTAACTTCAAAACCGCTTGGTAGATTTTAATAAAATGTATACTGCTTTTGAAAAACATAAAAAAGTCGTGCCTGATCAAAGGATTTTTTTTCAAAAATTTCGATTTTTTTAAACAATTAATTGTCAGTTTTTTTCTCGAAAATCTGAAAAATATTTCCTGCGCCCGCCATATCTTTAATTTTGCGAAACAAAGCTCCGATCAGGCACAATATTATCTATTAACAAAACTTATTTCCCGTGTCCGATTGATTTTAGATGAATCTCTAAGGACTTTTGATGATCACCGCAAGGGACTTCCGGAGAAACTGGCTCCACACAAACAGCGATAACTTTTACAATTGTTAATTTTTTTTTTTTTTAATTTTGCTAAAGTCAATTCGAAACATGATGTATTAATGCTATGGTTTTATTTTTGTAAAATAAAGCAACTGACTAGCAAAAACAAAATAATTGAAAATCATCCCTTTTTCGGGCCTCTGACTACCTCTAACCCCTTAACCTCTGATTTTTTTTAGTGCCCATATAGCTATTACAATTAGGGTAAAAGAGTAGGACAGGCGTATAGTAAGTACCTATACATCATTGACTGACAGAGCTTTCGACATTTCCGCATGAATAGTAGGATTTGTAGCAGATAATTTGTGCTGTATTAGAACTAATGGCATTAGCAGCAAGTGACAACAAGAAACAAGTCTTGTGTATTTATGAAAGTTATATCATTTAGCCCATTTACAAAGTAAAGGGTTTTCCAATAACAGGTGTTATTTTGAATAGCCCGCTATTTCAGTAGATGTCACTTTTGAAGCTGTAATTTTTTGATATTTGACAAGTAGAAACTACGCCATTAATAAAAATGGAACAGTACTCGCTTAAACAATGCATTGAAATTATTAAAATTCACTATAAAAATGGTGAGAGTTTGGCAGAGACGGTTCGTAAAACTCGAACATTTTTGGGTCATTGTGAAGCACCTTGTCGGACCGCAATACAATTGGTGAAAAAAGCCGAGCTGTTGGGACAAGTTAGTGATGTGAAGAATAAAACCCGTGCACGTCGCTCAAGAACAGCCGAAAATATTGCTGTTGTAGCCGAAAGTGTTGAGGAAAACCCAGGTTTGTCCATTCTTCGTTGTTCATTGGAATTTCACATTCCACAAACGTCATTAGACCATATTTTGCATAAAGATTTGGGTATTAAGTCTTATAAAGTCCAGCTAATACAGAAACTCAAGCCGGCCGATCATCAACCACGTCGTGTCTTTGCTGATTGGGTCGTTGAAATGCATGAAAATGATCCGGAATTCCATCGAAAAGTCAACTTGAGTGATGAGGCCCATTTCCACCACGGTGGCTTCGTCAACAAGCAAAATTGTCAGATCGGAGGCTCAGAAATTCCAAGAGTTATTGTTGAAAACCCATTGATCTTTTATCAAAATAACACCTCTTATTGGAAAGCCCTTTATAGTCCGTGAGCCAGGTGCTAATTTTTGTCAGTCATTTCCTCTCAGTCGATATCTCGTAAACTACCTCAGATAGTTGCATTATGAAGGGTTGTGAACGTCAGCTGCGGCTCCGAGGGTGGGTTGAGCAGTTATAGCCACCCTCGCACGTAAAAAAAAAAATTATTTTTAGTCATTTCCTCCCGATTAAAACATTGATCAAATTAAAGTTAGACTAATATTTTGAAGAAATAAAATCGTCAGCTGATTATAAAGTGGTGGATTATACGTCAGCTGGTCACACAAATATGGAAAAAAAAATATTTTTTCAGTGATTTCCTCCCAAACGAAAATTTATCAGATGATAGTTTATGTATTGTTTTTAATAAATAAATAAGTCAACTGGCTATATGTCGGTGGAATGTGCGTCAGCTGATGCCCTGAAGGTGTAACGTAGGAGCTAGTCGGAAACATTTATAGCCTAAGTAAATGTATCAGCTGACGAGTTTTCCCCCAACATACTGCCAGCTGATTTGTTTTATTACTTACAGGATCATTTCAACAATCCGCACAAACATTTCTTTTCGGGAGGAAATGACGTACTTGAAGTTATTCAACATTACATTTAATGTGCAAACTGAAATGTATAATTTTATGGCAATGTTTCGATTAAATCAAATTTTTTATGGGAACTTTCCGATTCTTAAGAATAGAAATAAATAAATATTTTGTTAAGCAAATCAACTAATTTATAATTTTTCAGTACTTAAATGAATAATGTTTAAGATTTAATACAAAAAGTTATTTAATTATGTTTGGTAATTTAATCATTTTCATTTTCGCTTCTGCTCATCTCACTTTCTTCTCTTTATGACTCACTGTCAGAGTCGCTGTCAGAGCTGTTTTCCACCATGTCTTCATTATCGTCATCTGTTTAAAAATACAAAAAATAATTTAGGACACAGGTTTAAAAAAAATAAAATTAAAAAAAAATTCTTACCTTCTTCTGATTGAGTTATTTGATCAATGGATGTTGGTAACTGAGTATCAGAAAACCACATGAATTCATATCTGTTATTTATTTCTACACAGCCATAGTCAGAAGGCTCATTGACAGTTGGTACTTTCAGGTGTGCTTGAGACCAAATTTCCGAAATATAACACGTCCTTAGAAAATGATTATATAATTCCGTTTTGCACGGCGGAAGAGATGAGCCATCAATACCTTTCTTAGGTAATCGAAACGAATTGTCATTATCAAGAAATTTGTATGTCTTTTGAAACAATGCTACTCCCGCCTCATTTATAAACTTTAATCGTTTCAAACCATATACATTACATACAAACTCTTGTATTTTGTCAAAAAAGTCAAGTCTCTTCTCAGATGGTTGTGACAATTGGATAAAACATTCAGTGAATTCTTCAGATTTTGACATTATTGAAAATGGGCGGTTTTTGCCCTTCTTAAAAAAGGCCGGGTTGTAATCCTCCCGAAAAGAAATGTTTGTGCGGATTGTTGAAATGATCCTGTAAGTAATAAAACAAATCAGCTGGCAGTATGTTGGGGGAAAACTCGTCAGCTGATACATTTACTTAGGCTATAAATGTTTCCGACTAGCTCCTACGTTACACCTCCAGGGCATCAGCTGACGCACATTCCACCGACATATAGCCAGTTGACTTATTTATTTATTAAAAACAATACATAAACTATCATCTGATAAATTTTCGTTTGGGAGGAAATCACTGAAAAAATATTTTTTTTTTCCATATTTGTGTGACCAGCTGACGTATAATCCACCACTTTATAATCAGCTGACGATTTTATTTCTTCAAAATATTAGTCTAACTTTAATTTGATCAATGTTTTAATCGGGAGGAAATGACTAAAAATAATTTTTTTTTTACGTGCGAGGGTGGCTATAACTGCTCAACCCACCCTCGGAGCCGCAGCTGACGTTCACAACCCTTCATAATGCAACTATCTGAGGTAGTTTACGAGATATCGACTGAGAGGAACTTGGTCGTGAAAACCTGTCGCTGGCTTACGGACTATTAGTACAAAGTTTGTATGAGAAGGCGGCTTAGCGGAAAAATATTTACTACCATCCACTAGCTCTGTCTAGTAGATGAAAAAATGCACTTTGGAAAATTCGAGGCAGAAGAATTTATCCTCTAAAAAGTTATATAGAGCGGCAGCCCACCTAGTAATTGAGAAACAGTTGTCAGCTCTGCATTATGAGCACATGCAAGATGTGCTGACACGCGCAAAATGAATTGAAGTGTCAATAGGGAAGAGGAGCTAGAACATGCCGATTGTTTAAGTTTCTTCTTTTTTTCCAATTCTTTTTTTCCAAATACTATTCCATGTACTGGCATGCATTTCGTCTATCTTTTCTCAGACTCCTTTGCTATGAAAATCAGCTACTACACATCTCAACTAACTACATCAGTGGTTCTCACAAGATCCGGTTGCAAGAATACCAATTTCTAAAATTTATGATGTCTGATAGTGTTACGTTGCAACAAGCGGATGCCGCGTGCAACAGGCACCGCCAAACAGCATAATAATTTTCGAACTTTTGCGGCAGAAAATAATATTTAATTGTCAGCGAAAAATTTTGCGAAAATTCTCGCCAGATTTGCATGCGAGGCAGTGCGGGGCGGCCTGATGTGTAGTGGGTATTGTTTTACACAAACAAGTGTACACGGGTATGTACATATGTATACGAGTGCCAGCGTGTGTGCATGAAAAGTGCCGAAAAGCAAGATGTGAATAGATAAATAAAAAAACTACAAATAAAATAAAACAAAATAGGAATGAAAACAGAAGTTTTCGTGTGCGGCAACATGCTCATTATTACCTACTAAATTACGCTGGCGAAAATGCACAAGTAAGCAAGCGCATACACATAGGTACATACATGCATACATACATACACACATGCATATATATGTAGAAATGCATATTTTTGTAGGAAAGTAATCGTACATGCAGCATTTGTGCATTTGTATCTCTATTTGTACACGCACACATATACGTATATGTATACATGCATGTATGTACGCGTGAGTGTGTGTAAAATCGCTTGTAATAACTTGTGTAGCACAATTTTGTTGCTAGTTATGCAAAATGTTGCACGTTTCGGTTAGTGGCATGGCGTCGCAAGGGCAAGTCGCTGTTGTTGTTGCGGTGTGGCAACATGACACGGCGTTGCGGATTTTCTTCCATGTACACGTAACTTGAAATAAATAAAAACAATAAAACCAGCTAAGGTTATAAAAATAATTGCAACAACAATAGCAACATTCGAGCAACACAACAGCGCAAGAATAACAATTGGCATAAGAACAACAACAATAAGAATCAAAAATGCAACAATGGCGCTGCGACGTGTCGAATGGATGTGGCTATGCCCCCGCGCATAACGGTAGTTTAGCATCGCCTACATAGGACAAATTGCCGGTCGCGCGGCAAACAAACTGACGCACCTACTTGCATACATACATACATATGTATATATATACATATATACCAAGTAGAGATGGCATAATTATTAGCTACCGATTCTATTCATCTCGATGGCATTTTAACTGTTCCAAATACCACTTTTCGGGGCATTAAGTGCCGAAACTGATGCTATAAATAATTTAGTTTTGATTTTATACCTACTTGTAACCGCCTGCAATATATAGGGTGCCTTTTAAGCTACCAATATCCATTACTATGGTTTGGCAGCTGAGAATGTCAATCTAAGGTTTGACAAGTCATTATGAATCGTTTAATGCCAGCAAAACGGTTGCAAATTGTGGAAATTTACTTTAAAAAAATAAAAAATAAATAAATAAATCTGTACCCAAAATTTATAGATCACTGGTGACAACTTCGGTTGATATTTCTATCGAAATAAGGGATAAGCCGCCGTTGCAGTGAATGGTGACCGCTACTGAGCCATTCTGACTGAATTTTTGTTTAAAAAAATTAATCAGCTAAACATCGATGGCACTTGGTTCCAAATAAGATGGTGCAACCTGTCATACAGGCCGGTTAACCATTGACTTATGGCAATATTCGAGCCACCATTGACGCAGTACGGTCAGATTTATAGGAAAAGGTACCTAGTCAAAATTTCGGTCGAATCGAAATTCTAATCGAATGTACCATGTGACTCGTTGCTTCAGCGGTCATACGCCGGATCTCATATGAAAAAAATTAATCCCATGAAATTATCTACCAGATTATAATATAAAATAAAAAAATAGTTCCAAAAACATATGTTTTGTATTTTCATTTTAAGTTCTCAAGCTCTTGAAAAAAAGCTCGAAACATCTCTACTCCATTCTTAGCACGCCCCATTCGAATTTTCCATTGCTCCAAATAGGCCGTTGGAAACCTTCGTTTGTCAGCTTACTCAGTACACGTTGAGCTTAAAAGCACTCAAATCCTTTCCCTTTCATTGACTCCGGGTATTTTTTCATTCTTTTACTCTCTAATTCTTAAGCCAAACTTTTTTTTTTAATTATTTCCCTTTTTGAATTACAATCTGTTAAATTTAAACAATAAGTAATTATTTTTAAAGTAGTATTGGAATTCTTTGTTCTCTAACCTATGCTCGATAAACACTCAATTTAGCTTTAGATTATGCTACATTATATTATTTGCTAAGTGATAATTATTATTTTTTGTTTTTTTCTTTTTTTGTTTTGTTATATTGTGAGTTCTGTTGGAGTTAATCGTTTTAATCTTCGTTTTTCCAATTTCTCCGATTGTGGTAGTTTGCGCATTTGTTCATTTTGATGATTTGTTAGTCGTTGTATGTATATGTTTGATGCTGTATTTTCTAATTGTGTCATCTATTGTGTCGATGTTGAGGTCGCTGTGGATCACGTCGTTTGGTACACCTTTTACTCAAATATGAACGAGACGTTATCAATAAAACGGTCCGCGGATGATATATGGCAAAAATAAATTTTTTGTTTTTTGGTAGGACTGTTATAAGCTTACATGGTAAATTTCAGCGTGATATGTCACATAGTTTGTTTTCTGTGCTACTGTAAACAAGTCAAGCTCGAGTGTGTTCTTCGAATTAAACGATGGAAATTCAAGTTGAACAAAGAATTTGTTTGAAATTTTGTTACTCCAACAAAATTTCGGCTTTAGACGCCTTAAAAATGTTGCAGACAACCTATGGGGACTCTGCTCTATCCCGTGACGTGTTTTCCAGTGGTACAAATCGTTCAAAGAGGGCCGTACATCGGTTGAAAACTTGCCTCATGAACGTCGTCCAGCAACATCAGTAAACGACGAAAACATCGGAAAAGTAAAGGAAATTGTGCTTGAAAATCGCACAAATCGCAAAATCGGTTAACGCTGAATATTATTTAGACGTTTTAAAGCGTTTGCGCGAGAACATTCGTCTTAAAAGGAAGGAATAGTGGAACAACAAGTCATGGTTCTTGCATCACGATAATGCACCAGCTCACACATCACGTCTTGTTCGCGATTATTTGAACAAAAATAATGTTAATATCGTTCCGCAAGCACCGTATTCGCCTGATATGGCTCCATGTGACTTTTTCCTGTTTCCCAAGCTCAAGTTGCCGCTGCGTGGAAAACATTTTGAGACAATTGAAGTCATAAAAGAGAATTCGAAGAACACACTCGAGCTTGACTTGTTTACAGTAGCACAGAAAACAAACTATGTGACATATCACGCTGAAATTTACCATGTAAGCTTATAACAGTCCTACCAAAAAACAAAAAATTTATTTTTGCCATATGTCATCCGCGGACCGTTTTATTGATAACGTCTCGTTCATATTTGAGCAGAAGGTATATATGCCAGCCTGCTTTTGTTATTGTTCGAAGTATTTTAGATTCCGTCCATTGAATTATTTTGATATTGGTTTTTTTTGCTGTGCCCCAGATTTCAATGCCATATTTCCAAATGGGTGAGATTATAGATTTATATATCAATACTTTGTTGTTAAGGCTTAGTTTGGAATTTTTAGCCAACAGCCCGTATAGTTGTCTGAACTTGTTTTTGATTTCATTTCGTTTGTTTTGTATATGTCGTTTCCAATTTAGTTGTTCATCTATAGTTATGCCAAGGTACTTTGCTCTAGGAAGGATTTTTATTTCATTGTTTTCTATTGTTAATTTGTGTTTCTTAGGCTTTCTGTTTGTATATATTACTTGTACCGTTTTATCTTTGTTGACTTCTATTCCCCAATTTCGAGCCATGATACAGTGTCATTTATTGTTTGTTAAAGAATGTCAGTCGCGTTTTTTTCTATTTCATCCGATGTCATTAAAACCCTGTCATCCGCGAATGTGGCTATCATGCAATTTTTTGTTGTTGGGATCGGTATATCTGCTGTAAATATCAGGTACAATAGACGCCCTAGGACACTACCTTGGGGTACACCTGCTGTCATTTGCATCATGCTTGAACATTCGTCTTCGAACTTTATAAAAAAATGTCGGTTTTCCAGATAACTTTTGAGAATGGTGAAGTGATTCCGTGGTGATATTTGGCTGAGCTTATGCAGTAGTCCTTTATGCCACACCCTGTCAAAAGCTTTTGCAATATCCAGGTAGACAGCTATGCAGAACCTTTCATTTTCCATATCATTTAATATTTTGTTCATAACTCTGTGGACTTTGCACAGTTGAATGCTGTAGTCTAAATCCAAATTGAGGGCTTGGTATTATATTTTTTCTATCAGAATTTTGTCTAATCTGGCAAAGAGTATTTTTCCAAACATTTTTGAATTAATGGGCAAGAGACTGATAAAGCGATATGATGTCGTTTCTGATGCACTTTTACCTGGTTTGGGGATTGCCGTTATTTGAGCACCTTTCCAGAGGCGTGGGAAGCATTGTGTCCTTAATATGCTGTTGAATATTTGTCGTATATGTATATATAATTGCTACATCAGGTTCTTTTAGTATTTTACCATTTATTAGATCGTAGCCCGGTGCTGTTTTACTGTTCAGATTTTTCAAATGATATCTGATTTCTGCTGAGGTTGTCATTTTCATTCTCTTTTCTGGGTTACTCGTATTTACATTTTGTTCAATGTGCTGATTGTCTTTTTCGTTTGAGAATATTGTTTTAAAGTGTTCAGCTAGTATGTTTGCCTTCTCTTTATTGGTCTTTGCCCAAGTTCCGTGTTGTGTTTTCATGGGAGGTTTATGTGGAACTGCTTTGACTAAGTTTTTAGTTGCTTTCCATAGCGAATAATTGTTAACTGCCGTGGCCCCCAAGTTATGTATGTAATTCCCAACCTTTTTATCTTTGTGTTGTTTTAATAATGTTTTTAATTCAGTTGTTGATTTGTTAAGTTTTGCCTTATCTTCAGAATGTTTAGTAGTTTGCCACTTTTTACGGAGTTTCCTGTTTTGTTGAATTTTTTGTTTGATATGTATTGGAATAGACTCTTTTTGTTGAATTTTTATATTTAGCGTCGAAAGGGTGAGGGCTTTGATGATGGAATCGTTGAAAAAAGCTATTGCTGAGTCAATCTCGTTTTCCGTTTTTAATGAAATATTTATAGTCAATTGTCGAAAATAATTCCAGTTTGTTTATTATTATATAGTCCTCTAAAAGTTTGTTGGTGCAGAGTTCCAAGAATTGTCATTAGAAGTGGGGAATGATCCGATGATGATGAGATGGGATTGTGGAAAATTTTTAACAATACATAAATCAATTAAATCTGGTTGTTTTCTGATATCTGTAGGCCAGTATATCGGCTCTCCGGTGCTTATGAAGTGTCCATTATTTTATCTTATAGCGTCTAGTAATTTTCGGCCTTTCGAAGTTGTTAACCTTGAATTTTTTGCATTGTAGTCACCTCCAGCGATATATCGACTTCCTAGTCCGTTTAAATAATCCAGGTATTGATCTTTTGTGTTATTGAATTCTGGCGCACAGTATACTGCTGATATTGTTATTGGTCCATTTGAGCTATTTATTGAAGCTGTCGTTTGTATGTTATTTTTTCTATAACCATCAAGTTTGTGGTATTTAATTGTTTTTTTGATGATTATTGCAGTTCCTCCGTGAGCCTTGTTATCTGGGTGATTTGTGTAGTGTATGTTGTAATTGGCAAAACTGAGCTGAATTTTGTTTTTGTTTTTCTTTGAGTTATATTCTGGGTATGCTCGAATAAGGGAATTGTCGACATTTCTTTTATATGGAGAAAGTGAGCCATATCCTCAGCAAAATAAATTATCACAAATCAACGAGAATTTCGAGTCACTTCAAATCGGCACTTTGTTATACAAGAATGCAATACGTGTCAAAATTGTTTTTAAATTCTGATTAAAAAATTTAAAATTTGTATTAAGAACTTGTCGAAGTTTTATAAATCTTCCACAAAGTTTGAAACTTTGATTTATATGTTATTTGTTGTTGTTGCTGCAAAAGTAGAGCAGCTAAGACTGGTTAAAATATTGCGATTTTATTATTTTGTTCATAAGTGTATGCACATCTCATCACGAAAAGTAAGTAAACAAGAAATACACAAATTTTTTTTAATCACTGTTTAACGAAAAATTTTGGTATAAAACATTTTTGTAATATAACTTGCACGGGCGCAACGATTTTTTCTTCCCAATTATCGCGAAGTTTTTTTTTTTACCCTCCAATTTCTCAGTCAAACCAAAATTTCTTTTTCCGAGCTAAGTTCCTTTTATATGCACATTTCTTCGCAAAAAAGGAAATAATAAATAAAAAAGAATGCAAAGTTTCTCATAAAAATTTTTCTCACAAAATTTTTCTTACAAAAATTTTCTAACTTAAACGAACTCCAATCCTTTTTCTTTCAAATGCTCATGCCAATTTTTTATTCCTTTACTCTCCAATTCCTAAGCCAAGCTGAGTAAATATTTTTTTTATCAACTCCCTTGATAGAAATAAAAACACTTAAAATAATTGAAAACAAATTGTGGTATAAAAAGTTTTTGCGAGTAAACCGTCACAAATACAAATATACATTTTGCACAAGAGATCGTGCCACTTTTTTATTTTTTCACCATGCAATTCCTAATGCAATCTGCGTCAAAAAATCTTTTTTATTTATTTAACTTTCTTGATAAGAGTAAATAAATAAGAAATACAATTTTTTTAATAATAGGCTTTTAATCATTTTTTTTTTAATTTTCCTTATATCTAAATATAATATTAGTTTTTAAATAATGAAAAACGAAACAACGATTTAATACGTATTTACTATATTTTGTTCATTAATTACCCTCGGAAAAGCCTTCCAGAAAGTTGTGGTGGCCACTTTTTTATTAAAATTTAACAGGTGAGATAAATGGATATTTTGCTATTAAAAATATGTTCTAGACTATGCAACAAAGAAGGTAATTCCAACATTTTCTTTGCTCTAAAATCAGTTTGGATAAAAAATAGATATCTCTTTTAACTCTCGTCACTGATAAATTTATTTTATGTACTTCAATAAATGCATATTTTCTGGCACAACAACTGATTTTGGTCGACCTTGCCGGAACTAAACGGTGAGAGAACAGAAATCGTGGGGAAATTCACTGTACCACCTTTTTATGGTCTTGAAAAATGATTCCTGCTCACCTTATAATTATTTCAATTCATCGATGCATTCTTGCCTAGCTAATAACGGTCGGAAATTGTGAAAAATAATCGCTCGAAAATTTCAAAAACACTGTCAGCAGCCTAGCATGGTTAACACATCAGAACGTTCTGAGTACGTTTATGGTAAAATATCGATGGTTTTCGAGAAAAGGGACACAACTCAAAATTAACTCAAATTCGGAGTTTTGCCGTTAAAAGCAAAAATCAACTACAGAGTTTATATATTTTTATTTGGAAAAGAGTCATAAGCGAATTTTGAAGCAATTCTGAGAGATGGCGTTAGTGTCGTTTTGTCAGGAGATTGGCGCGTCACTTATCTATAAAACTGACCCAACTAAGTATTTTGTATTTTTGAATTGTGTCACTTTTCTCGAAAACCATCGATATGTCAAACTTTCCAATGGAAACGTTAAATAGCAGGTGGTAATACCAGAAGTGTCTAAGTACAGAATTGTAAATATCAACCCTTGTTGTAAACAAATTTTGCTGCCTCAGATGATGTTATGCCTATGATGAAGTATTAGCATTTCAATCAGGCATTCATCTATCCCATATCGTTTATCCTAACTTTTCTGAGGCTACCAATAGCATTTTCCATATTTCCTTGTTAAAATAAAATTAGCCTATATCCATTTCCACTCCACTTTTCTAAGCTGGGTCGCCTCTGACATAATCGCCAATGCATGGTTGTTGTCCACAGTCGTAGGTTTTTCGTTGCTTACTCTGGTGCTCTGCAAGGTGGCATCTTGGGCCTGCTGTTTTTTGTTACGTTTATTAGTGAGAGGATTTCCTTCAGAATATTTTCTTTGTTCTTCCAACCAGACCACGTTTTTGCGCAGTTTTTGTGATCGAAAAATTTCTTGTAGCAGAGTCTTAATTGAATTCCATATAATCTTAAAACATGTCGATATGGAAATTTTATAAAAAAATCGCTTCATGAGTTCTTTAAATATTTTTTCAAAAAGTTTTTACTTATGTACATTTAAAATGTGTACATTCCAGCCTATACGAATTTTTATAATGAATTTATTGGCTAAATAAATAGGCAAATAAGAAATAAAACCTTGCTGATCCTACCACAGATGTTGTTGTTCTAATACGAGTAGCATAAACATGCCCATACCTTATTGAGAAATGCTACTGAAGTCTTAATCTTTGTCCGAAAATAAATTAGGTTTTTCGGTAATACATAAAATAAACCCAATTGTCGCTACTACCATAGGTACTTCCCTTTGGTATGAATTTTACAGGTTTGGCAAGCTTAACTAATGATCACTTTTGGATAGCGTTATTTTTCGAAATCCAGTTCTCCAATAAAAATATAAAGGAGCCTATTACTGCATCTTGGCTCCTGCTCAAGTGAAATCCATTCCACAATTTTCGTTTAAAGAACTCAGGAACTTAAACTTAGGAATAAATAGTTTGTACGAGTAGGGCCACCGCCCAAGATCAAACTAGCTTCCTCTGAATTTTTTGCAATTTCTTGTTAAAAATTATTCACAATCTGAGCTTTTTCATTCAGATTGTTGCCATTCGTGCGGCAAAATCAGCACATAGGAAGTTAAATTTGGTTGGCGAAAATCCTCCACTGAACCCTCCTCGAGGGTGCCAGCTGGTAATAAGTACCACAATTTTCCTATTTTCAGGAGGTACTTAGCTAAGTTAAGGGTACTAGGGGTAGGGTTCGATACTCCTCAATAGTACAGCACTACTCAAAGTACCTTTAACGTGGTCGTGGGTGAAGGGCTGGATTAAGGTGTGATGCGACCCGTGCCGAGAATCTGTCAGGCTTGGGGCCCTTCTAATAAATAACCAAGTCTCGAACGGAGCTTACGGATATTTGGCGCCCTCCGTAATAATTAGCCTTACCCGTGTAGTTCGGAGCTATGCACGGGCGGACATCCTTTCTCCGACACTCGTGGGTCCAAAATGCAGAGAGACTATAAAATAATAAATAAAAAAAAGGAGATCGGTCCTCCTTCTAATAGACCGACAGGAACAAACTGTTCCGCAACAAGAGCAACGGTCGCACCGAGGTCAAAGAAAATGCCATCCATCGGCTTAATAAGTCGATCCAAACATTTAGCGACAGCCTCAGCGAAAGCGAGGACAGCTGACACGCACTCAGAACTGGGCACAGGTCCAAGTACAAGTAGGGGGGCACTAGCCTGGCAGTCAACTGCGATTCAGCCCCCAAAAACGGTCCCGACCGGAAGCAATGCTACTGCTAGCTCCGGTACCGAAGGATGGCCGCTTGTGAGGGTGGTAGACCCAGCGAAAGCGAGCTATCAGGATCGCAGAAACGCAGCTAGGCTCCTAAGGAGGGTGCACGAAACTCACCCAAAGGAGGAGAAATCTCACAGGAGTTGAAAGAGGCGATTGATAGAGCGAAAGCGATCATTCCGGATTTCAACCCCGACTTCAAACCAACACAATCGGCTCCAAAACGACAGCGGTCCTTGGAGGATAATAAGCCAAACGCAAAAAGGCACAAATCAATGGGCGTGACGCCCAGAAGATCATTTGCGGAGGTTGCAAAATACCGCCTTATCATTGCAGTCCTGGACGAGAACCACCCGGAAGGTATGATCCCCAAGGCCCAGTGGAAATGGATCGAGGCCGAGCTAACGAAAGTGGCACTGAAGGTTATTCTGGAGAACCCCGGCCCCCCGCCTGCGTGCGAAGACTTAGGCTGGCACCAAGGCCAGATAAAAATTATAGCATGCGACGATGAGAGATCGGTTCAACTGTATAAAGAGGCCATCTTCAAAGTCGGCGAAGTGTACCCAAATGCCAAGCTAGTGGTCGTGGACAGGAAGGATATTCCGTCCAGGCCGCGAGCAAGGGTTTGGTTACCTTCAACCGTCGAAGACCCGGAAGAGATTATGAAGCTCATTCGGGTCTGCAATCCGGACATCCCAACGCAGGAATGGAGGTATGTCAAAACTCTCACCAACAACAATAGCGCGGAAGAATCGAAAGAGCAGAAGCGCGCCACCATGCAGGCTCTCCTGCTCCTCACAAAGAACTCAATCGAACCATTAGCGAAATGCGATGGGCAACTGAGATACGGTTTTGTAAAGGTGAAGCTTCACATTTACAAAACCGATACAGATGCAATAGAGTTCCTCGCCACTAAGGAAGGTGAAAAGCACATGGGCGAACTAGAACCCATGAGCGAAACCGAGCCAATGAGCGAAGACGACCGGCCCACCGAAGAAGAATACGCCTCTTCAGGCTCAGAAATGGGCTTAGGGAGGCTGTACTTCGAACGGGAGGGTAAGTACCACACACAACAGCGTAAGTATTCCGAAAGGGAACTTTTATGCGAAAGCAACGAAGACCCAGTCATAACGCTAACAGCTGATGCATCTTCTACAGATAAACCTTCATCACTGTAAAGAAGCCTGCCTTGCCCTCCTGGAGCGTCTGGCAGAAGATCAGCCGGACGTAGTCCTCATCCAGGAACCCTGGGTACGGAATGGCGAAATCTGCGGTCTGAGGACATCAGGGTATAAAGTATACAAGACCAATGGTGAAGGTATTAAAAGAGCATGCATAATGGCAAAAGCACATCTTAATATATTTATGATTAAAAATTTCAGTAACGCAGATACTACGACGGTTAGCTGGGAAGTGAGCGGAAGCAACATCTGGCTAACCTCGTTCTATTTTGCCAGAGACGACACAGGTCCACTGCCGTCGCCGCTAATAAGAAGCCTTGTGGAAGACTGCAAAGCACACAACCGCAAACTAGCCCTTGGAGGTGATGCCAATGCCCACCATACCGTATGGGGGAGCTCGGATACAAACGAACGAGGTGAGTCTCTCTTTAATTATATTGTATGTAGTAAGCTTTTAGTGTGTAACAAAGGCCTACATTTATTACGCGCAATAGACAAGAAGTTCTTGATATTACGGTAGTTTGTCAAACCCTCTACGAAAAGATGACGCAGTGGAGGGTTCTGAATGAACACTCTTACTCCGATCATCGATACATAGTAATAAAATTTGGGAGAAACAACTCACGGGCCCGCCCGCCAGCAGGAACTTGAAAAAGACCAACTGGCATATATATAAACGGGAACTTAAGGAAAGACTTCCAAATTCCCAAAATATTACTATTGAAGGCAGAGAATCATTGAACGAACACGTACAAATCCTTACGGAGGTCTGTAGAACTGCGCTAAACAAGGCTTGCCCCTTAATTAAGTATAAGGGGAAGAAAAAGCCGCCCTGGTGGTCAGAAGACCTGTCTACACTAAGAAACGACAGCAGAATACAGTTTAATAGAGCGAAAGCGACACGAGAGAGTAAAGACTGGGACTGCTACTACAGTAAGCTAAAAATTTACAAAAAAGAAGTTAGGAAAGCGAAAAGGTCTGGTTGGAGAACGTTCTGTGGAGAAATTGAAGGAACCACAGAGGCCTCCAGACTGCGTAAAATCCTTTCAAAAAAACACTATACCACCGGATACCTCCAAAACCCGGACAGGAGTTGGACTACTTCGAGTGACGAAACTCTGAAGTTGCTAGTGGACAAACACTTTCTCAGCAACGAATCATCTAACGGGTTAATCAACAATGGTACAGAAAGACCAAACTCTGACATTGAAGAAATAATCACTGAAACTAGGATAACCTGGGCAGTGAACACGTTCAAACCATTTAAATCACCGGGCCCAGATGGATTATTCCCGGCCCAAATACAACATTCACTCAACTACATCATGGAGTGGCTGACGGCCATATTTAAGGCTGCTCTGAAACTGAAAAGTGTCCCATCAGTATGGAAAGAGGTAAAAGTGGTCTTTATCCCTAAAGCGGGAAAAAGTTCACACACAACACATAAGGACTTCAGGCCAATTAGCTTATCCTCCTTTCTGCTAAAAACATTAGAAAGAATTTTAGAAGAGCATATTAAGGCTAGCATCAGCCCTAATAAGCTCAGCATCTCACAACATGCGTACTGTAAAGGGAAATCAACTGAAACAGCACTTAACTCACTTGTTACAGAAATCGAGAAGTCAATGGATAATAAAGAATTCACACTGGTAGCCTTTCTAGATATCGAGGGCGCATTCAACAACATCCTACCGGATACCATAATAAAGGCACTGACGGATTTCGGGATCTCTGGCGCTCTGGTTGAGTTCATCAAAAACATGCTCTTGAGCAGATTTGTGATCGCAACCCTAGGGGCCTCGGAGATCAAGAAAAAAGTTAGCAGAGGAACACCTCAAGGCGGTGTGCTGTCCCCTCTCCTATGGGTGCTGGCACTAAACTCATTGCTAAAGAGCCTAGAGGAGAGAGGACAACACGTCGTAGCATATGCGGACGATGTTGCAATGGTAGTAAGAGAGAAATTCCCCAATACACTTAGAGAAGTCATGCAAGATTTACTAAACATGGTTGAAAACTGGTCAAAAGCAAATGGGCTAAGGGTCAACCCCAATAAAACTGAAATCATCCTATTTACCAGGAAGCATAAAATTCCAAATATAGCTCCTCCGACTCTAGGTGGAACGGCACTGTCATTTAGTGATGAGGCCCGCTACTTAGGTCTAATACTAGACCGAAAGCTAACATGGAAGGCAAATGTCGAAGATAGAGTAAAAAGGGCGACAATAGCACTATACTCTTGTAAACAGCTAATAGGACTAAGTTGGGGTCTCTCCCCATCTATCGTATACTGGCTTTACACGGCAATTGTCAGACCAATCCTAACATACGGCATATTAGTATGGTGGCCAGCTTTAGATAAATTGTACATCAAAAGAACCATGGCACACGTACAAAGAATGGCCAGTCTTTGCATCTGCGGGGCCCTCAGAACCACACCCACAGATGCACTAAATGTTATGCTTAACATTTTACCAATAGAGCAGTACGGTAAGCAAACAGCTGCCAAAGCAACTCTCAGACTAAGACAAATCGGCCTACTCAGAACGTACCAAGGAGGGCACTCCTCAATTTTAGAACAATTCCCCTGCATTCCCAGCACAACGGATTTCTGTAGGACCAAGGACATCAATTTCGATAAATCCTTTGTCACAGTATTTCCTTCCAAAGAGGAATGGGATAACGGGCTCATTGTTAAGATAAATGACTTAAACATCTACACAGATGGCTCAAAACTGGACAACCAAGTAGGTGGAGGGGTCTACTCCGACAAACTCGGAGTATGCCAATCATTTCGCTTACCTGATCATTGCAGTGTATTTCAGGCGGAAGTCACTGCCATAAAAGAAGGACTTAAAGAAATAAAAAAGAGAGTATTATCCGCAAATGAAGTCTTTATTTACTCGGACAGTCAAGCAGCAATAAAAGCGCTTGAATCAAAAACGCACTCGTCAAAAACAGTTCTAGAATGTTTTAAACTACTAAATGACGTATCTAAGTGCTACAAGGTACACCTTATCTGGGTACCAGGCCACAGGAACATTGCAGGAAATTGTAAGGCGGATGAACTTGCAAGAGCCGGCACAACGCTCGATCTCGAACCGGATAAGGCGCTGATACCCATACCTATAGCCACTTGTAAATTACTTATAGCCAGGGAAACCATCAAAAAGGTAAATACAATCTGGCAAAACCTCACAACATGCGAACTAAGCAGACAGACATGGCCGAACTGGAACAGCGGTCGATCGAAAATCTTGTTAAGATTCAACAGAGAATCTATAAGAAAAATGATAGGTGTATTAACTGGTCATTGTGTAATAGGCAGCCACGCTAGAAGGTTAGGACTCCCTTACTTCGATTTCTGTAGAAGCTGTCTTAATACAGAAGAAGAGGAAACAGTCAGACTCCTTTTATGTGAGTGTGAAAGCCTAGCTATGAGAAGGCTGCGCACTCTCGATACAGCATTTCTAACCGATGTAGCGGACATAGCCCATCTAAAACTAACGAAGATCTGCTCGTTTATTAAAGCAACCGGATGGTTTGAAAAGGAACACGTAGAGTAAGGATAAGCTCCAGTGGTATCACAATGGACCTGCCGAAGGTCTAAGTGTGTCTTACGACAACCACCCTACCTACCTACCTACCTAAATTTGGTGGCATACGATTCCATTAAGCCTTAGATGCTCGTCTGGTGCACTTCTTCCCTCCTTTCAAGTTGTTCTCAGATAATTTTTGTGTTTGTTTTATCTCTCATAGAAATATTTCTTGAGAGTTGAGAATAAATATAGGTTTAGTTCCCCTTTTACACTTATAACGGGTGATTTTTTAGCTATTATCTTTTTAAACAGTTGGCTTAAACAGCTGACGGAAGTTTCGTGTTTTGTTTCACTGTCAAACATATTCAGTTTGGTCTATAATTTAACCATGAATCGTCTTACAAACGAACAATGCTCGCGAATCATTGAATTTTATTATAAAAAAGCGTGTTCTGTTAAGAAAGTTTAAAGTCGAAAAATTGTGTTCAGCGATGAAGCTCATTTTTGGATCAATGGGTACGTAAATAAGCAGAATTGTCGATTTTGAAGTGAAGATCAGCCAGAAGAATTGCAAGAGCTACCAATGTATCCACAAGAGGTCACAGTTTGGTGCGGTTTATGGGCTGGAGGTATCATTGGACCACACTTCTTCAAAGATGCTGCAAATGGTAACGTAACTGTGAATGGTGAGCGCTACCGTGAAATGATATCGAACTTTTTTTTGCCCAAAGGGCAAGAGCTTGACTTGCATGACATGTGGTTTCAGCAAGACGGTGCCACATGCCACACAGCACGCGTAACAATTGACTTGTTGGGAGGCGAGTTCGAGGAACTTTTTATTTCACGTTCGGGACCTGTCAATTGGCCACCCAGATTGTGCGATATAACGCCTTTATATTATTTTTTATGGAACTATGTTAAAGCTCATGTCTATTCAGACAAACCTCCTTCAATTAACGCATTGGAAGACCACATTAGACCATTTATATGTGAGATACCGGCCGAAACATTGGGAAGAGTATGCCAAAATTGGACTAAGCGGATGGACCACTTGAAGCGCAGTCGCGGTCAACATATGCATGAAATAATCATCAAACACTAAATTATATGGACTGTACTATCGATTTAAATAAAGATTTCATGCATTTTTCTGAATTTTACCTGTGTTTTTTTGAACAACTTTCCTATAGCTCTTAAAAAATCAACCTTTATGACGAGCTCTAATTTGCAAATTACAGTACTTTTTAAAGGTGCGTTCTAGTAGTCTCGGAAACATCTCATTCTGAAAGGATGTAAAATAAACGGCGTTGCAAGGACGTGCTGCAAGTTGAAAATTTGTAAGTTTAAAAGTAGTAAATCTTTATATAATTATGTAGTCTTGACGAATCCGCTAATTCTCACATATTTCGTAAGTGTTTCGCAAATCCCTAAATCCCGTAATACTAAAATCCCGAAATTTTGAAGTCTCGAAATCCCATTCTTATCTCTAATATAATATAAATACTCACTTACATATAAATCTATAGAATAAATGGCGTTCGCAACACATGTTGCACGCTGAACGTTGCAAGTTGTGGAGTTGTAAATTGTTGTATACTGCTTTTGTTGCAATCCGACTGCAGTTGTTGCATTATTACTAGCAATATTTTTTTCAAACTTTTATTGTTGTATTTCAAAGTCGTGTTTGTTTTAATTTGATTTTCGCTTGTATTGTTGTTCTAATTCGCATTCCATAAACGTTTCTTGTAGTTGTTTTTGTTGCTGTAGCTCCTATCAGCCATAACAGATCTGCTTCGCACATTCGCCAATTGGCAATTGTTTTCCGAAGCACAAGCATTGTCGTTGCGGTGGAGAGTGCAGCCGCCATGGCGAGTTTGCTTGTGTGGCATGCCACATGCATACACTTATGCACTCGTATTAGCGTATTTTGTACTTGTACATGCAACAAATATGTGCATATGTACTCGTATATTTACAGTTGTATGCGCATGAAAACGTAAATTAATTTGCTGCCACGGCAATAGCACAAAAACAAAAACAAATGCTTGCCTATAAAATATGCACAAATTCACACCAGCAACACATTGGCGGAACAATTGTTGATACTCGTATCGGGCAGGCTTTGTTGTTGCTTTATTGCTGCTGTTGCTGGTACGAGTCGTATTATATCTACGTATGCATATCGAATCACCGCACTCAAATTGCGGTTGCAAATGTTGCATACACATACGCATGCAACGTATTGACATACTCGTATATACATATGCATGTTGATTCTAATCCAGTTCATGGCCGGTAGGAAAAGTGAAGGTGGCCGAACCTGCTGAAGCTTTTGATAACAGATAACAGATAAGTGCAATTCCTTCACACTCACATCAGAGCTGAACTGTTAGTGATGTTTTAGCTGGCCATTGTGGGGGTCGCTCCCCTTCTTCCTGGGTCAATTGGCATTCGCGTCAGAGGTATGGGTAGATTTTGGGTGGAGTCCACATGGAAAGGGTAAACTTTTTCCTCGATTTATTAAATAGCTTCGAATGATTGCAGCAGAATTTGTATGGTATTTAGTCTGTCCCAGAGAGTATAGTGCCTTCCATGTAAATGCCCAGCTTTGTTAAGAAGCGGGTGACTACCTGGGATTATTTGAGGACAATTCTCTGCTGGATTTGCCAAGTGAAAGCCTCCATACATACCCAATCTTATCAACAGCGCTGACTGGTTTTAAAATTCGCACACAATTCGGGCATTGCTAAAATTAGGGCGTTGAGTTTCTTTGGCGCCAGCCTAAATTAACCCAACCCATCACCTTGTTTTCCGTTGCTTCGTGAAAAGCTGTCAACTCGTCAAACTATTGGGTTGAGGAATAAGTTCATGGCGTTTTTACATTTTTTTTTTTTTTTATAACGATTTATTTCCTGTTTGGCAAAGGGTAAGCATTCAATCGATAGAACTCTTTCTGCTCTACAAAACTATGTTAATGCACGAGTATTTTTGATTATTTCACTTTTTATGTTACTAGTTTTGGGGATTAGAAATGGAATACTCAGGAGGCAATAAGCAATAGGTATTTCTGACATCTGCTCTTCTTTGCCTTTCATTGAGATCAAAAAGATCTCAAAGCAGCCCGGGACATTTACGACGTGTATGGAGAAGGTGCCATAGGCGAGTCTACAGCACGGAAATGATTTGCAAAGTTCAAAAATGGCAAGTTTGGCGCTAATTACACGTCTCGCAGCGGAACAGCGGAAGGCCTTCTGAATTCGATGAAGATCGTCTCAAATCTCTTTTGTAGGAGAACGGTCGCCAAACCAGTTGTGAATTAGCGGAAGAAATGAACTGTCATCTTAAAACGATTCTCAATTACCTTTATTCTGGGTGTCTCCCGAGCTCAACGAAAAATAGAAAAGAAGAAAGTCGCCTTCAAATTACTTCTTAGCACCTCGCCCGCCATCGAGCAACAGGCGGTCATAAACAGCGCGAACCGAATCGCCACGTGAGATGAGAAATTGTCCTTCTACATCAATATGTAGCGAACAAAGGATTGAGTGGAGATACGTCAAAGCTAAGAGTTAAGCCGGATCTTCATCCAAAGAAGATGACAATTTGTTTTTAGGTGGGGCTGGGAAGGCATGGTGCACCAGGCAATTCTCAAAAAGAATGCCACGGTTATCAAGGGGCTCTACATTGCTCAGCTGTCTGGCAAGACCTGATCGACGTGGTCAAACTATTCTCCTTCATGACAACGCCAGGCCCCATGTTGTACAAGTCGTCAAAGCCGCACTCCAGGAGCTCGAATGGGAGGTCCTTCAGCATCCGCCGTTTTCACCGACAGATTACCATCTCTTTCGCTACCTGTCAAACCATATAAAGAACGTTACCTTCGATAACAAAGAGGACCTTAAAAATTGGCTCATCAACTTCTTTGACACCAGACTAGGAGATTTTTGCAGCGAATATATAATTGATTAAATTATTGATATAATTATTATTTTTTGTTTAAGTAAAAGTCTTCGGTAAAAGCGCTACGAATTTATTCCCCAACCCTTGGTCGAACTTATGTACCTCTAATCGGTTATTATCTAATCGACCGCTGATCGATAATACCCCCCTTAACTAAGTAGCTTCAACTAAAAGTGTATTTGAATAGTTCATCTCCTCCCTGCGGGGTATTTATTTTTTGCACTCTGTTAATTTCGTATGCACTTCGCTGGCTGAATTCGTATTCGCGTATCTAACGAAATCATTTTTCAAAGTGCCAAAAGGTTAGATGCCGCTGGTTAAGGGCAGAGCCTCAGTAAGCAAACTACAGTTATTAATACTGCAATAGTTGTTGCTTTTATTCTCAATTTTATTTCGCAAACGCTTGTTGAATTTGTTAGCGGCCTCATTAGTTTTGCAGCAAGCGTTACCAGATTTTTTCGAAAATAGTTTGTCCGCGGGCCGAAAAATTTGAAACTTGTAATTTCCAAATAGTAAAAACTAGGAAGGAAGAAAAATATAAATAAAATGAAAATAAAATAAATTAAAAAAATATAATTAAATAAAAAATAAATATTGATAAAAACACCGAGTATTTTAAAAAGATATCCAAAAGCAGCAGTTTTCTAGTTTTTTTAATTAAAAAAAAAAGAAGCAATACTGGCCAAATTCATCAAAGCCCAGTGCTTCTTGATTACTTGTACGATAGTTCAATTCAAATTAGGAATACTAAATAAAGGTGCAGTTCTTCACTGGATCCTACATTGGCTCCTCCCGACGAGAATAACTCTATACTCCTCTGCTCTCAGAACTGGATATTTTCTATTTACTTGTCATGCTAGTAGACTTATCCAGCGGAGGCCCACAAACTAATAGTTTGACGATGAAGCCATTGTTAAGTTTATAAAGCTCATAACTCTATCATCTACGGTAGTCACCCACTCATAAGGGTCAGAATCTTCCAATGAACTCTTCTCTCGAAGAGTTTAAGGTACTTGACCACCTTGGAAAGCTAAAAAGTACAACATATTCAATAATTTTTTTTTCATGTTCTGTATAATATATTAAAATATATTAAATTTTTTTTTTAATTTTTATTTAGAGCTTATATAATACAAAAAAAAATTGATTTATTAAAATTTCTTTTTTTAACATATATCCAGGAGGCGCCAAAGTCGAGGCCTGAAGAAAATCATGTCTTGCGGCGGACAGTTAATCTTAGAAATGGTAATTCTAAAACAAAAGAGAGAAACAAAATTTTCAAAAGGAAGGTTCCTTGCGTGAGAATTTACCACAAACTGACAAAAAAAAAAAATAATAAAAAAATGGCGGATGTTTGAAAAAAAGTTAAGAAAACACCCCTGTTTTTCACAATGTTATGCTTAAAAAGCAATACTTTATTAACTTTTTTTTTGCAAAATGTGGTAAATTGGCATACAAAACATCTTAACAAATAAAACAAGACCAAAATCATTAAAATCGGCTAAGCAGTTTCGGAGATAAAGTGTCCGCCATTCGAAAAAAAGTAATTTCTGGAAAAACGCGTTTAAAGTTAAAACTTGCTATTTTCTTTCAGCTGAGTCAGCAAGTAATGAGTGCAGGATGCGCCTGCACATTTTCACTGATTTCATTTTGTTAGAATTCGAATTTAAAAAAACAGTTTCAGGTGATGATTTTTAAAAGTATAAGGATTGAAAAAATGTAAAAAAAAAAAATTTAATTTTTTGAAACTTATAAGGTGGTCAAGTACTTAAGTGTTGCCACGCCGGGATTATCCAAGTCTCGGATTATCCAAGTCTCTGACTCATATATTCTGTGTATGAGATGAAAAACTTAATGAGGAGCTTTTGGGTCGTCGACAGTGAAGTTGGTTTTTCAATTATTTGTTTAGTCCACTTGCTAGCAAAATTGATTTTCTACTGGACTCGAACTTTCTCAAGAGCAGCCCATCTATTCTAATTTAACTTAAGTTGCAGTCTTCAATTGCAATCTGCGATTGTAGTCCTCAACTAGGGAAGTGTTAATCTGCAGATTTTAAGAGACACACGCCAATTTTAAATTCTCTTACCAAAAAATGATATTTTATCCATAAAAATTACAAAAAAAATTTAAATGATGTAAAGAACCAAAGAATTGTCACTTTGAAAAACTCTATACCAAAATTTTTAACATAGAATAAATCGCAAAATTATAAAATGTTTTTCAAATTTTTCAGTTCAAAAATGTTTTTCGAAAGAATATTTTATTTAAAAAATTACAAAAAAAAAATTTAAGTGATTTAAAGAACCAAAGAATTGACACTTTGAAAAACTCTATACCAAAATTTTTAACATAGAATAAATCGCAAAATTATAAAATTTTTTTCAAATTTTTTCAATTCAAAAATGTTTTTCAAAAGAATATTTTATTTAAAAAATTACAAAAAAAAAAATTTAAGTGATTTAAAGAACCAAAGAATTGACACTTTGAAAAACTCAATACCAAAATTTTTAACATGGAATAAATCGCAAAATTATAAAATTTTTTTCAAATTTTTTCAGTTCAAAAATGTTTTTCAAAAGAATATTTTATTTAAAAAATTAATAGGACTATGAATAAGGTCGTGCGGTTTTACAACAGATGGCGTAACTTGATTATTATTCCATCGATCCACATTTCCAAACATTCATTGGAGAGCTACTGTCGTAAGGCACAAACGTCAGTATACGTTTTTTATTTGAAGCGTAAACAACAATATTTTTACCACACTTGAAAATGTCGAATTTTGTGCCAAATAATGTGTTTTTGCGGGGAATTCTTCTTCATTATTTTAATATGAAGAAAAAAGCAGCCGAAAGTCATCGTATCTTGGTGGAAGTTTATGGTGAGCATGCTCTATCTGAGCGAACGTGCCAGAAGTGGTTTGCACGCTTTAAAAGTGGTGATTTTGGCTTGGAAGACGAAGAACGCGAGGGTGCGCCGCCAAAGTTCATGGATACCGAATTGGAGGAATTGCTCGATCAAGATCCGGCTCAAACGCAAGAAGAGGTTGCAAAAACTTTGGGAGTTGATCAATCAACCATTTCCAAACGTTTAAAAGCCATGGGAATGATCCGAAAGGTAGGCCATTGGGTGCCGTATGAATTGAAGCCAAGAGACGTTGAACGCCGTTTTATGGCATGCGAACAACTGCTTCAACGGCACAAAAGAAAGGGTTTTTTGCATCGAATTGTGACTGGCGATGAAAAGTGGGTCCATTACGACAATCCAAAACGTCGGGCAACGTATGGATACCCTGGCCATGCTTCAACATCGACGTCGGCGCAGAATATTCATGGCCTGAAGGTTATGCTGTGTATCTGGTGGGACCAGCTGGGTGTTGTGTATTATGAGCTACTGAAACCGAATGAAACGATTACGGGGGATGTCTACCGACGACAATTGATGCGTTTGAGCCGAGCACTGCGAGAAAAACGGCCGCAATACGCCGATAGACACGACAAAGTTATTTTGCAACATGACAATGCTCGGCCACATGTTGCACAAGTGGTCAAAACATACTTAGAAACGCTCAAATGGGATGTCCTACCCCACCCGCCGTATAGTCCAGACCTTGCGCCATCCGATTACTATCTCTTCCGATCGATGCAACATGGCCTGGCTGACCAGCACTTCCGTAATTACGATGAAGTCAAAAAATGGATCGATTCGTGGATTGCGGCAAAACCGACCGAATTTTTCACAAAGGGAATCCGTGAATTGCCAGAAAGATGGGAAAAAGTAGTAGTAAGCGATGGACAATATTTTGAATATTAAATTTGTAACCATTTTACGTCAATAAAGTTTCAAATTTCGAAAAAAACCGCACGAACTTATTCATAGTCCTATTACAAAAAAAAAAATGTAAGTGATTTAAAGAACCAAAGAATTGACACTTTGAAAATCTCTATACCAAAATTTTTAACATAGAATAAATCGCAAAATTATAAAATTTTTTTCAAACTCTTTCAGTTCAAAAATGTTTTTCAAAAGAATATTTTATTTAAAAAATTACAAAAAAAATTTAAGTGATGTAAGGACCAAAGAATTGTCACTTTGAAAAACTCTATGCTAAAATTTTCAACATGGAATAAATCGCAAAATTATAAAAGTTTTTTTCGAAATTTCTTCAGTTTACTTTTTATTATACACAAGCGGACGAATAAACCAATTTTTACAAAAATCTACAACTGTGGCCAAAATACTTGGATCACTTGACGCAGAATCGCTCAGATGCTAAACGCAAATTAATTTCTGCAGCTGTTAATTCTAATTCTTACGCCGTCTACATAGCCCGAGCTTAAATATTGAATTTTTATAACTGTTTCAATGAAAATTGTATTAGTTTCAATAAACGTGTCCTTCTAACTTATCCTGAGTACTTCAATTTTACTCTTTCGCAAATGAAGAAAAGGTGTTGCTTTCATAGACACCTCGCTGCAGAACTTTATACACATCCACATAAATACATACATGTTTCTTGCATGCGTGCATGCAAAGCATAAGCAGGAGAAATCCATTTTTTATCATCCACATGCGGACTTAAGGGTTGACTCGCCTCTACTGACATGGGGCGTTCATATTAGCCAGGCTTACGGCCCTTTCTGTTGACTGCACGGTCACTTTGTCCATTTGTGGGCCAAGTGCTTTGAATGGACAGTGCGTATACTAGTGTATATATATATAGTTATACATATATATGTAAATATATAATATTGTGCATAACGTATCTATGTGCATATTTCACCGTTTACTTGTTTGCGTGCTTGATGGCTTCAAGTATTTGTTCAAGCTGAGTTACAAAAGAAAGCAAAAAATGCTTTCACGCACTTTTTCTCATATTTTCTATTGACTCTGGACAATACTGGTAATATACGCATTTTTCAGGCATTCTCGCCTTTTTTTATATTTTTTTTCGCTAGTAACATATACATATAGGCATTTATGCTATACGTGCATGCACATGTGTTTGTGTAGGTGTGCGCCCATTTCTCTTATTGAAAGGTGATAACACTCCTCTTTAGCGGCGGTTAATGTGGTCAATGAAAGTGTTAAATGGGGTTAAAGGAAAGGCATAAAGCTGCATACACACATGCTTACATACATTCGTATATGCAGTACAAGCATGTGGGTGTATGTGTGCGCTGCGTTAAGGGTGCTTTACTATGAGTTTGGGTGATTTGTAAGTGATAAACTTCTTGTGTTGATTGTGGGTGGCAGACTAGCCGGCCGGTCAATGTTTATGTCAGTATTTGAGTACTCAAGTATTTATGTTTATTCCTTGTTTTGTGTATAAAATTTATGTAGAAAATTAGTGGAAAATTGCTCAATAAATGCGAAGGAGGATAGATAAAATAGAAGGGCTTGCGATAAAGGGTTGAGCTAGTGTAGGGGTAATTCCGGTTAAAATTGATCGAATTAATTTGGAAATCATCAATAAAAATCACCAAATACATGGAGTGCTGACAAGGAAACGTCGAAATATAACAAAGAAAAAATAAAACGTCGAATATAATAACAAATTTGATATCCATACTATTCCGTATATCCGTAATAAAGAAACTAAGTAAATAGAATAAATAAATAAAATAAATAAATAAAATATATAAATAAATAAATAATTAAAATAAATATTATAAATAAGTTAACTAAAATAAGTACCAACACGAAAAGGTATGGATCTTTATTTTTTATATAAGTGCATTGAATAGGGGTGGCACCTGTTTAAAAACTAAATTTAAAAAAATTAACAAAATATGACAAGTAATTAAAATATTTTAGTACACGTCTCAAATGAAAGAAATAAAAAAAACATATTTTAGAAAATATTGTTGAAGATGGGGTTGCCACCTGTCTAAAATCAAAATTGAAAAACATTGACAAGTAATTAAAATAGTTCAGTATACGTGTCAAATTAAAGACATTCAAAAAGCCTATTTTAGAAAATATTTTTGCAGATGGTTGCCGTATGTTTGAATTTTAATTTTATAAATAAGTTAACTAAAATGGGTTCTAAACTGAAAAAGGTATGGAAAACATTTATTTTGAATACAATTTTTGTGTTTAAAAACTAAATTAAAAAAAATTAAAAAAAACAATGGCGAGTAATTAAACTATTTCAATATACGTGTCCAATATAAAAAAATATATTTCAGAAAATATTGTTGCAGATGGGGTTGCCACCTGTTTAAAAACTAAATTTAAAAAAATTAACATGAAATTAAAATAATTCAGTATACGTGTCAAATGAAGGAAATTCAAAAAGCTTATGTTAGAAAATAGTTTTCAAGATGGTTGCCATCTGTTTGAATTTTAATTTTATAAATAAGTTAACTAAAACAGGTACCAAAACGGAGAAGGTATGGAGTGCATTTATTTCGAATACTTTTTTTGAATAGGGGTGCCACCTGTTAAGAAGCCAAAATCGGAAAAAACTAAGATACTAATGAACGCTGTTCGGAGGCCCTGAAAATTACTCAAAGCTTTGTGTAAAAAATAAATATGGTATATAAAAAAATATTTACGTATTTGGAGCATTTGTAGAAAAACATCAAAACGCAGAACACAAATAAGTGGATGAGCTTGGCCAAACACCCAATAAAAGGGTGTAAAAGCCATATATGAATATATGTATGAAGCAATTTTTTAGTTGTCATATTCTTTGGCAGTCATTTGAATAATAATACATTATAAACTCATAACGTGAAGTCAAACTTTTTTCTATGTTTTGCTTACAGTTTGTTTTGTTACTCTATCAACTTCTGTCACACTTTTCAATCATTCAAAACTCATTCCAATGCGCCATCATTTGAAGATAAAGAAAAAGTAAAAACGTACTTTAGGTTACTTTATTGGATATTATGATTATTTGGCACATTTTGAAATTTCTCTAAAATGTGTTTTCAGATTAGATGTTTATTACAAAAATTACTCTAGCATACTAATGTTTTGCATTCCTGTGCTGTTAAAACACGTTGAAAACAGTGAAAATCAGGGAACGAAAATTTTCGTGATTTAACTAAATTTTTTTCCCATGATGAATTTCTGAAGCTTACAGTGGTTGTACCGAATCTCTTTTCCACGGGAATATGGCTCCAAAATCAAATATTTCTGAGTGACTATATGGGAAAATGCGTCCAAATTTTCAATGCAAACTTCAAATGGTGCCTGCCAGGAACAGAAGTGCCTAATGCCAGAAATATAAATAGCAACCCTCCTATATGGTAAAGATTAAAGGTATTGCACAGTACTTTTGAAAGCAAGCTTCCCAGTCCAGCCGGCCGGACTAATAATTCGCAAAAACTTGGCATTCTATGTGGAAGTACGGAAGGATTTTCTTTTACTTGTTATACACTTTTACACACTTTTTTATAAGCAATATCGACGTATTCCTCAAAATGTTGCAACTTAAAATGTACGGCTGTACCTAATCTCTTTTTCATAAGCTATTTCTACGTATTCTTCAAGAAGTTTGAATTTAAAATGTGCCGAATCTCTATGGCTCTACCTGTGAATTCGAAGCAGATTTTTATAAATACGAAAAGTACCTTCTGCTCAAATATGAACGAGACGTTATCAATAAAACGGTCCGCGGATGACATATGGCAAAAATAAATTTTTTGTTCTTTGGTAGGACTGTTATAAGCTTACATGGCAAATTTCAGCGTAATACATATGTCACAGTTTGTTTTCTGTGCTACTGTAAACAAGTCAAGCTCGAGTGTGTTCTTCGAATTCTCTTTTATGACTTCAATTGTCTCAAAATGTTTTCCACGCAGCGGCAACTTGAGCTTGGGAAACAGGAAAAAGTCACATGGAGCCATATCAGGCGAATACGGTGCTTGCGGAACGATATTAACATTATTTTTGTTCTAATAATCGCGAACAAGACGTGATGTGTGAGCTGGTGCATTATCGTGATGCAAGAACCATGACTTGTTGTCCCACAATTCCTTCCTTTTAAGACGAATGTTCTCGCGCAAGCGCTTTAAAACGTCTAAATAATATTCAGCGTTAACCGATTTTGCGATTTGTGCGATTTTCAAGCACAATTTCCTTTACTTTTCCGATGTTTTCGTCGTTTACTGATGTTGCTGGACGACGTTCAAGAGTTTTCAACCGATGTACGGCCCTCTTTGAACGATTTGTACCACTGGAAAACACGTGCACGAGATAGAGCAGAGTCCCCATAGGTTGTCTGCAACATTTTTAAGGCGTCTGAAGCCGAAATTTTGTTGGAATAACAAAATTTCAAACAAATTCTTTGTTCAACTTGAATTTCCATCGTTAAATTCGAAAAACACACTCGAGCTTGACTTGTTTACAGTAGCACAGAAAACAAACTATGTGACATATCACGCTGAAATTTGCCACGTAAGCTTATAACAGTCCTACCAAAAACTGAAAAATTTATTTTTGCCAAATGTCATCCGCGGACCGTTTTATTGATACCGTCTCGTTCATATTTGAGCAGAAGGTATATAGATATTTTGGCAGTTAAGGTTAAGTTAAAAAAAAAAAAAAAAAAATACATTAATATATCCACCAGTGGTCACTAAGAGTTAGTCGAGTTCGCATACCCTCAATTCCTATCTGTCTTTATTAACTTCATTTACAAAAAATACCACAAAATATTTCTCCCCATCTGAACTACAGAAATTTCGCCAATAAAACACCCTTACAAAGAAGTTAATACTTATACATATCGCTAACACAACAACTGTCTAACCAAATATACCATAAATGCCAAAAAAGTATTTAATAAAAATGTCTGAATTTATGCCTGGCCTTTTCCCAGCTCTTGCACTCACACACTAGCCGTTCGTTATACTAAATGAGTTGACGTTTAATTCAAGCTGGTAATTTGAATATTTATTACATTATTACCGTTTCACTGGTCAGTCAGCCAACCATCGGTCAATATTGACCTGTAACAAGTGGTAACAAAGTCCAAATGCGTGGAAGTTAAATGGAAAATGGTGAGAAACTCAGTTGCAGGTGAGGGAAAAAGCTGATGTTTGTATGTGAATGTTAATGGTAGTGTGCATTGTTTTTAATAAATGTGTATTTGTATATGTATATGTATATGTATATGTATATGTATATGTATATGCATTTGCATACTTGGACTCATGTATAGTGTGTATGTGTGAGTATACGACCAGTGAGCGTGAGCAAAAATACAAACTGGCATGAATATGCATATATACATGCACACATCCGTACATATATGCACACAAATATACTATTTAGTAAATAAGTTTTTAAGAGTATAAGAATTAATAACCTGTTTGCGTGTGTGCGTCTTTAATTTATGCATTTCATAGCCTATAACTAACTAATACCAAAAGGCAGTTATTATGAAACATTATTGGGCCTCAAAGAAAATGTAGGAATGTTTATGACGAAAAATGGCTGAAAATGACTTTAGTTATTTCGAAAATATATAAATTATTAAAGGAAATTGTGGCAAGTTGAATGAGAATGGGTGCTTTAATACGAGAATAAATTGCGAATCGCTGTGGCGACAATGGCTACCTAGCGATGGCTTATTCAAATAACTTCTCCTTATTAAATTCCTGTTCTAATACAATTTTTTTTTCAAAGTATCTCCTAATGTAATCTATAATGTTCAAAAGTTGTAATGATTAGAAGGCTTCTTGGCATCATAGCGATACGATGCTTTCAGTTTTCCATTTCAATGGCCTATAGAACTTCTTTCTTATCGCAACATCGACGAGAGTTGAAAAATGGCAAACAATTCGAAGCGACCTTTTATCGATGGATCTTAAGATCGTATAATAAAGTGTAAATTTGGTGTTGCTCAATTAGAAGTTGCTTTGTTGACCACTTGAGCTCGGTCGCGTTGTAGGTACCAAGATATTTCCATATGCTGCACTCTGTTTTGAGCAAAATTTCATTCGTAAAGAGCTTTTAGGGGTTTTTTTTCTATAGAGATGTCAAAAAGCATTGAAAGCCTAGAAGTGGGAGAGTCTTTCGACTCACTCACTAAAAACCCACCCTAACTCCGTTTCCCTCCCACCACGGGACAATCGTTAAGTATTACTTGATGGCAGGGGGAGCGGCCTATTGCCTAAAGATCTGCACTGCTGTTCGGCGCACCGCAGTTTGGTGATTTCTATTTTTGCCATATTGCTGACAACGGACCGGAGTCAGGCGTAATATCCACTAGATTATTAACCATTTTTGGTTTCCAATCATTAATAATCATACCTTGCGAATTCAAAAGGCGGGCACTCATAGAAAACATGCTCGGCGCCTTCAATTAAGTTGACATAAAAAGTGCAGTACGGGTCGTCCTCATACCTAAATCTATGCAGATAAAATTTAAAGCATCCATTTCTACTAAGTACTTGGGTCAGGTAGAAGTCTATCTGTCCATGATTTCGATTTATCCATTTGGACTTTTGTATTCAGAATCAATCGATACGTCCATCGTCCGTTCATAGAATTCTTCCACTCCTCCTGCCAGTATTTCGGTTGGTAATCTCAGCGAATTCGAATGCAGTCACCTGAATTGGTAGCAAGCTCGCGTGCCTTCCTAAGGGCACATAACCGGTATACCAATTTCATGCCTTTCATGAAGTAGCTGCAGTTAAGGGGGGAGCCTGTCTTATGAGGTCTAAAAATTGCATCTCTTTGCGATTTTTTTTAAGGAAAAAATTAATTTAGCACTGCAAAGTTTTTTCTATCTTTTAATGAACATTTAAAAAGTATAAACAAATTTTGTACTGGTTTAAATAAGTTGAAAAAAATGTTTAACATAGAAATTAGTAGAGCGCTGCAACGCTAGAGTTTCCAACTGGCGTACAAGATACAGCTCGTAATTACTATCTAAAGCAAAATAAAAGCAAATGGATTTCTAATTATCATGATTTTTTATTCTAGAAGAACTAAGAAAACTGAGAAAAATTCCAAAATTTCAACTTTTTGAAGGTTTTAAAGAAAAAAAATGCCTTTCTATAAAAAAAAGATTCACTTCAAACAAAAAAAAAAAATTGAAAATTTTTTTTTATCTATTTTGTTAGTTCAAATAGAAGAGAGTTTAATACTGAAGGCAACAAGCTATGATTCATTTCAAAAGGTTCTTTAGTTTTTTTTTTCATTCATGTACGCCAATTCAAAGAAATCATAAAAATGAAAAGTCGAGAAAAGAAGATAAAGTTTGTTCTATAGCTGTCCGGTCACAGTGTAACTACCTAACGCTCGCCTACCTTTGCCTTTGTATCTACGGAAATATTGAGAATTAGGCTCTGTAGCTTTGTGTGAATATTCTCAAATATATTAGGAATCGCTTGAAACGAAAAAAAAAAAAATTGATTTTTTTGACCTTATAAACCAGGCTCCCCCCTTCATTGCTTCCCGACCGGTACAGCATATAGCAAGATAGGACCTCTCGTATTCATCACAATTCGCGTTCATGCAGTTACAGCCTTCGCTGCTTTACCGCTGGCGTATGTTAGGTGCTGCGCAAAGCTCAACGTGAGTTCAATCATTACTCCAAGATATTTGATGTATAGCGTAGACTCCAGTGTCTGGTCGCCTAGTGTATTTTCCTGCTATTTTCCTGCTACTGATAGATGCTGTTTCCGTTTTATGGTATGTAAGGCACAACCCACTATAGCGCAGCCAATCTTTAGAGATTTGGGCCGTTTGATTGCAGACTGTTTCAGCTGGTTAAGAAATTTAGCAACGACCACGATTGCAATGCCATCAGCGAACTCTATGAGTTGCGATCCTGGAGGTAGTTTGAGGCGCAGGACTCCATCGCACATCATCTTTCAGGGAATTGAGCCCAGCACTGAACCTTGTGGAACTCCTCCAGTTAATATGTACCTTTTAATGTCTTCCTCGGTGGTTATAGGGGGCGAAGGGTGTGCATAATCTCTTTAAGGGTGTGCATAATCTCTTTAAATAGAACGTACATGTTGTAGTAGTCCTCAATAAGCTTGGCTGTGCGTATTAAGTTGGATAGAGTTCACTTGTTTCCTGAATTGTTTTTGGTTCAATTAGCTATCGTTTAATTTATATAACTGAAATATGGATTTGGGGTTTTACTTTCCTTAAGGTAGTAGTCTGGCAACTTACACGTTTTTTGAGGCCATGTTTTGGGCATTTTTTGGAAGGGAAAATAAAATTCAATCGGTTTGATTTTCTGATATGTTATTAAAGGTATCAGAAGGTGTACAAAAAAAATTTTTTTTTTTTTTTAATGTTTTGATACTATTTTTGTACACTGCAGCAAGCAATGGTTGGCCGGCGTGATTTCGACACTTGAGGTCATCTGAAACAGAAAAAACAAATTGCTTATTAATCAGTGTGCTTGTCGTTCTGGCGGGTAGTAAGATCAAATGATTTTGACAAAAAATAACAAAATGGCGGACTTCGTAAGAAAAGTACCTTTTTTTAAAGTGGAAATCGGACTAAAAAATGGAAAGTTAGGGACGAAATAAATTAAATCTACTACCCGCCAGAACTATTGATGTGTAGAAAAACATATCTAAATTTCAGCTCAATCCGTTAAATAGAAAATTTGTTTTGACGACGGCCATCCGGAAAAACGTTGTTTTGAGAAAAACGCGTTTAAAGTTTTAGCGGCTTAGCGCGCGCAAGTACGAGCCGCTCTCATGTATGTGCTATAATTTCGTCAATATTTCGAACTTCGGTCTGAAATTTGAACAGTATATTACCAATATATCGCACTTTCAAAATATGTAAAAAACCGAAATTCGAAATTTTCAAAATAAGTTACAGACTACTACCTTAATTTCTCGGCTTTGAGTTTCGCCTAAGAGTTGCAAGTTGCCATAGTTATTGAGCAAGACAAGTTTTCAATATAGTATTATCTTTACGATTTCAACGATATGCTCACATTTTTTCTCATTTCATGATACTCGTAAATACTGTAAATTTGTGTGCCCATTACATCATCAATCAGTACTCAGAATTGGTATAAGTGCTAGAGGCAAAAAACTCCAAGTTCATTAGGTGTTATTTTAAGCAATAGCACATGCACTAACATACTTAACTTGGATTTATTCGCGGAAAGTCTTACCTCAGCTATCAACATATACTCGTATACAGTGAGTTCAACTAAAAATCGTATATCGATTATTTCGCAATGAATTTAATGTTTATATTGTTTGGTTATTACAAAAATATAGTTCTTATTACAAACAAAATAGTTCAAGGTAAGAGTTGATAAGTTAAGCTAAGGTCAGAAACTTAAAAAAATCTTAAAAATCAACAAAACTATATCGAAAATTCCAAACTATGTCAACAGAGTTTTTAGAACTTTTTTGGCTATACATATTTCATATCCGACTAGATTTTTATGCAACCGAGCTCATATTCTAATAATAATATATAATTAAGTGAAAGTCACTAACTTTCTAAAAAATCTACAGAAAATCGACAGACATACACACACATTTTAAGAACTTTAAACAAACTTTTTTGTTGCAGTCCATTAAATTTTATTATAATATGAATAATAAGTTTACTTTCTCACGAAAACATATTAAATATAAGTAAATCAAGGTCACAAACCTAAAATAAATCGACAAATCTGTTTCAAAATTTCATAGATTTCTAACAGATTTTTTATGATATTTTCGGATTATTTATACAATTTAGTTCAAAGTCGAACCAATCACATAAAATATTCTTTAACATATTGTTCAAACGGCTGCGCCCATTTTCTGGTTTGGTAGTAGCGAATTATCTGCTGGTTTCAAATCAGGAAATTTTTACGCTAAGACAAATCCTTGAAAAAAAAACCCCCAGAAAACAACGTAACCACATTTTATTTGTTTACTGTCTTCAATGCTGCGTATGATAGCATTATACGAACCCATCTCGTCACTGCAATGGACGAATTTGGAATCCCATAAGAACTTATTCCACTAACAAAATTAACACTGGCAAAAGTTAGAAACGTCGTCAAAATTGGAAATTCAATGTTATCGGGATTCATTCAAAAAAGGGGCTCGGACAAGGTGATGATGGTCTTTCAGACCTGCTGTTTAATCTCGCTCTTAAAAATTAATATCTAAGGGCGGCTGGCGTAACCATAGACGGCACAAATCCTGGCATATACAGATAATTTGGACATTAAAGCGACATCTCTTGATTCGCTTAAAGAGGTCTGCATAAAAATTTATTCAGTGGCAAGAAGAATTGGATTATCAATTAATGTAGACAAGACGAAGGCAATGATGTCACCACCACAAGGAAAAGTAGCGCCGAACATCGACTAAACTGCATAACCACCTGAATATGGTCACGACAAATAGCTTGGCGGCCGCCGTAGCCGAATGGGTTGCTGCGTGATTACCATTCGGAATTCATAGAGAGAACGTAGGTTCGAATATCGGTGAAACACCAAAATTAAGAAAAATATTTTTCTAATTGCGGTCGCCCCTCGGCAGGCAATGACAAACCTCCGAGTGCATTTCTGTCATGAAAAAGCTCCTTATAAAAATATCTGCCGTTCGGAATCGGCTTGAAACTGTAGGCCAACATTAAGACGCGCATCACAAATAGGAAGAGGAGCTCGGCCAAACACCCAAAAAGGGTGTACGCGCCAATATATATATATATATAAATAGCTTCACTGTTGGGGTGATTTCATTATAAGGACAGAAAAAGCATACCACCCACTGTGTACGTGCAGAATAAAGAGAGGCAAAAGAAGACCAAAGCTCCAATAGTTTGTTAGCGTAAATAGGGTAGCAGAGCTAGTGTTGGCATAGGTTGTTGGAGACGTCAAGTTAGGGTTAATTGGAGAACTAGAACTTGAACTGTAGACAAATGTTACAGCAAGCCAAGATACGGACTGGGTTTTTGAGCTAACAATGATGATGATGATAGTTGACATTCTAGCAAAAGCAGTTCGAGTCAAGGACATTCACTTTTTAGAAACTTAAAAAAAAAATTTTTTTTAATTCTTTTATAACTTTAAACATGTTTCTTAGAATTTCGGGAGCACGCAATGTTTTTGTAAATTCACGTTTAATACAATATAGTTAGTTCATATTCTAACAGAACAACTATTTAAATATGAAACACGGTCACAAACTTTTTTAATTTATTGCCAAAAAATCGGCAAAACTACGAATTTCAAGAATTAGAAAACAAAAAACATTTTTTCTGAATTTTTCTTTCTAAAAATTTCTTTTACGAAGAAAAGAAAATTGACAACCAAAACAACTACCATTATGACTTTACAAAAATAAAATGGACGAATACACACGAAATAATAGCTTGCATCAAAAAAGGAATAAAACATAAAAAGCACCCGGATATGACTTGATAACAGGAAAAGCATTAGTGGAGCTACCAACCAAGGCATATATATTTTTGCGAAACGTTTTTTACGGCAATGTTTCGCTTGCAATATTTTCCGAAACTCTGGAAAGTGGCAGAGATTATTGCATTGCCAAAACCGGGTAAAGATCCAACTACCGTATCATCTTATAGACCAATAAGCTTACTACCGACAATATCTAAAATTGCTGAAAAATTACTGCATGATCGACTAACCCAATTTCTGGAGAAAAAACGTATAATACCGGATCATCAATTTGGATTTAGAAAAAAACATTCGACTAACCAATAGATCCATAGAATTACAAATAAAATCCAATCAGACCTTGAAAACAATCGTTATTGTGCGGCAGTACGAGTATTCTTAGACCTAGCTAAAGCGTTTGACAAAGTGTGGCACAAAGGCTTACTCCACAAAATAAAAATAATGATTCCTTTTGACTACTATCTTATCATAAAAAGCTACCTAACTAACCGAAGTTTCTATATTAAATATGACAATCAATGTTCAGATATTCATCAAATAACTGCTGGAGTTCCGCAAGGAAGCGTTCTTGAACCTCTACTATACTATATGTTTTATTCACCGCAGACATACCACCTCCTGACGAAACTAATTCATCAATTGCTACGTTCGCAGACGATACAATACTACTGGCATCGGATAAAAGCTTAACTATCGCTACTGAAAAACTGCAGCGATATACAAACGCAGTTAAGGAATGGTTCGATAATTGGTGCCTAAAAATAAATGAAGACAAAACCGTACATGTTATATTTACTACCAAAACAAAATTTACTACAATTCCAATTAAAATAAATAGCAAAGCAATTACAATTAAACCAACTACTAAATACCTTGGAATACATTTGGATTCGAAACTAAATTCGAATCACCGCATAAAGCAAAAGATCAAACAAATAAAAGAAAAACTTCGACAACTTCATTGGATAGTCAGCACAAAATCCAGACTTACTATACAGAACAAGGTATTATTGTACAAAGCCATGATTAAACCAATCTGGCTATATGGACTACAGGTGTGGGGAACGGCTAAAAAGTATCATATAGTAAAAATTCAACAACAACACTCGAAGATTCTTCGAATTTTGACCATGTATGATAGGTACACCAAAAATGATGACATCCACAGGACTTTTAATATAGCAACAGTAGACAAAGAGACCAAAAAAATAGCAAGAAGCCACTTTGAAAAAATACAGGAACACAATAATGCAGAAATCAACAAACTTCTGGAAAGGGAAAAAAGCATTGAAAGACGCTTAAAGAGAACTCGACCAAGCGACTTAATGAATGCTAGAAAATAATAAATGTGCAAAGGGGTAAAAATGCTGTTATATTGTTGTACAATTGTAATTATATAGAGTAAAACTTGTATTGAATATTATTTAATTGTATCGCTTCGGCACTGGTCATTAAGCGATGTATGTAAATCCTGGCCAAATTGTTAAACAACGTACTTAATGTCAATGGACAGATGTATAAAATAAAGGGGAACAAAAAAAAAATATATTCGTAGCGGCGTTACATTAAGCATCACCGTCGATGGATTATGATTATGAGTACGGCGGCTCTGCGCCTTGCCAGATTGACACTCAAACGTTGACTGCATCTTCCGGCTGTTAACATGCTTCCTCTTTATTTTACAACCAGCAAGGCAACTGCATGTAATCACTTAGTCTTAGTTGAAATTTTCATTGTTCTAATATATTTTTCATGTTCTAATAAAAACACTAAAATCAAAGGCGCAAGCTTTTAAAAGTCTTAAAAAAATCGACAAAGCTACAAAAAACTTTCAACAATTTTAATATAATGCAGTGTAAGCATAAAGTCGCTCCTGCTAACCGTTTAGAAGTCATGAGGTTTTTCGCAGAGATGCTTGCGCATATTCCCTGAAGAAGACATTCAATATAATTTTTTGTGTGCAGTAAATGTATGGCGAAAAATAGACAGCCACTATACAAAGAGTTTGTTTTGTTATTTGTTTTTTTTTTTCAGTACATTCTGTCAAAAAAATATCGGGAATTCTTCATTTAAAAAGCGCGCGTTACACATATGTCTAAATTTTTTTTTGCTGGAATGTTGGTACAACTGTCCCCTATAGTGTCGCAGAGTTTGAGCGAAATCTGTCAATTAGCTTGTTTTTGGCATTTAATTATATCAGTCAACCTGCACACTTGCTCTGCGATTTCCACTAGCATAAAATTATCGAACAAAGAATATGTCTTAAATTTTGTGTTTTGCACGGAGTTTCGTGTGCTGAATCATTGAAAATGTTGCAGAAAGCCTATGGCGTGTGTGCGTTATCAAAAACGCGAGTCTGCGAGTGGTATAAGACTTTTGCAGTGGGCCGAAAAGTCGTGGATGATTTGCCCCGATTTGGTCGCCCTTCAACGTCTTTAACGGATGAAAACGTCGACAAAGTCAAGAAAATGGTGCTGGAAAACCATCATTTACATTTTAGGAAGGTAGGTCGTGACCTTAGCGTGTCTCACAAATCAATTTGCAATATTTTACACCATCAATTACGCATGAGTTGCGTGGCTGCTCGACTCGTTCAAGAGAGTTGAATTTCTTTCAAAAAACTCATCGGAAGAAGGTGGCTGAAGACATGCTGAGCAAGTGAATTTGGACCCAACGTTTATCCAGCGACGTGGGTATATAAGTTTGACATGCAAACCAGTCAACAGGTGGCTGAATGGCGCTATTCACATGAGCCGAAACCCAAAAAACGACTTGAAGGTCGGTCAAAAGTGCTACTCGTTTTCTGTGATTATCATGGTGTTGTGCACTCGGAATTCATTCCAAATGGTTCTACGCTAAATAAAGACTATTATTTGGAAGTTATGCGACGTTTGAGAGAGAACGTGTGTAGGAAACGGCCCAATTTGTGGAAAGAAATCTCATGCACCATAATAACGCATCGTCTCACAAGGCTCATATTGTGAATTCTTTCTTTGACCAAAACCCAACAAATATCATTGGACAACCACCGTTTTCTCCGGATATAGCTCCCTGTGACTTTTTCCTTTTCCCAAAACTTAAATTGCCACTCCACGCATGCCGCTTTGACCCGGTAGAGGGCATTAAGGACAATTCGCTGAAGGAAGATCCCTTCGAACGCGTTTAAAAGATGCTTTGTTGATTGGACTAATCGTTGGCATATGTGTAATGCTTCGAATGGAGCCTACTTTGAAGGTGACAAAATACATTTTGATGATTGAACAATTTCCGGTACTTTTTTGACAAAATATATACTTACATATGTACAAAAAAACGGTATTGTATGTTATCGTTCCAGTGTTGAGGTATTCGTGCACGCCTAATGTTATGCAAATCAAACGACACCCAATGGCATAAAATTCGAATAAATAGCTTAGTCAGTCGATTATTTGGAATATGCATTAACAAATGTGTGTATGTATGCATGTTTGTGACTGTGCTATGTGCCAGCAAGATATGCATATACTTGTATGTTCGTTTGTTTGCATCAATCATTTGGCCATTTTTATTTACCGCTAATACCACCAGCTAAAGGTGGATACGTAGTTTTTATTACCGAACAAATCAACTAATAGAATTCCATATAAACACATATACACACGTATGTATATTGTGTAAAGCATGTGCATATGTATATGTTATTAATTATATACATACATTTTATATGAGTACATTTTTTTTTCAAAAACAGAACGACTGGCTATAAATATTAGACTCGCTGCTGACCGATGGCTTTTGGTATTGGCCAAATAGGGTTGCTTTTGGTAGTAAGATACATATAATTTCAGCTACATATACGTGCATATGTATTTAATTGAATTTTTTGTGAACCTATAAGTCACTAATACCAAGGCTAATGCTTACATATACATACACATATATATACGGAAGTGCCATTCACACCCACTCATATCAATAGTTCTTTCATATGTTAATTTTTACTTGGTACTCCTCATTTGTTTATTAGCACTCAAGTATACAAGCATGTATATACATATGTAGATATATGCCGCCATGCTTGATTATTGGTTCGTTTCATTTGTTTTGGTCATTTACAATAGTTTGCGTTTTTTTCTCTTTTTTGTTTTTTTTTTTTTGACAGCTGAGTTTAATAGATTGGTTTTTCGTATTCATTAGCATTTTACTGCCACACCATTAACGCTTTCAGTGGCTAAAAAAAGGCAAAAAAAAAGGAAAAAACATTAAAAGAAACGTACAAGCCAACACTGCATAGCCAATAGTTTTTGGTCGAGTTTGATCGAGGGTGGTTTCACATGCTGGTAAGTGTTCATTTAGTATGGATTGCAGGTGAGGTCAAGTGTGTTTTCAATTTTTATGCTTGGCAAAGAAGGTCAACTAGCTGTGGCTACTAAAGGTGACTAACGGTGGTTGTTATTAGTATAGGTATGGCAATTTCCGTTGGTAGAAATATTCAACAGCAATCGATTGCTGCTCGCACCCTCGCCGTGTCTCATTTTTTGGAAGCGTATTTATTATATTTGATTATATCGACGCGCCTGGCGGTCCCGCAGGGAATGAACTGCTAACTGACTAACAGACTAACTAAGAGTTAGGCCCAATAAACGTTTGCGACTATGCGGCAGCTTTTGTGGGTTCTCATTTTCGTTAACGTTTTTTCGTTGTATTCTTTGGACATTCGTAAATGACGGCGCACATTCGAGCAGGTTTTAATTTATGCGCGTGCTATTGCATATTCAATACGCAAATACTTACATGTATGTATGTGTGAAAAGATACATACATACTTTCACACACACATACAAGTATATAAAAGCTGTTCGGAAAGGCTTGCAGACCCCGCAGGAAAGACATCGGGGGAGATTGAAGCTTCCGAAAAAAATTCGATTTGCATTCGTGGTATTATTCAAAAACTGAATCATTTCATACGCTCAAAATAAGAAGTCTTTCAGTTAGCAAAATTTGAATAAAATTATAGATGAAGTGGAGCTCAAAAAAGTAGGCTGAGTGCATTAGATTTTTCAGCTTACATGCACTGTGGGCAAAAAGTAAGGTGAATTTGGTTGTAAAATGTAAAATCTTTATTTATTCTTGTAAATCAATTTCATCCCCTTCAAAATAATCCCCTCTCGATGAAATTCACTTATGCCAACGATTTTTCCAATCCCCGAAACATACCAAATAGTCCATTTCCGGTATAGCCATCAGCACCTTCTTCGATTCAGCCTTTATCCTTCTATCCGCGTTCCCCGGAGTGGTCTCTTGAGTTTTGGGAATAGCCAGAAGTCACGCGGAGCCAAATCAGGCGAATACGGTGGTTGCGGAACAATATGCGTGGAATTTTTGGCGAAATGGTCATGAAGAACGAGTGCAGTGTGAGACGGTGCATTATCGTGATGCAACAACCAAAAGTTGTTGGCCCATAATTTTGGTATTTTTAGACGAATTGCCTCACGTAAACGATGCTTAACGCTCAAATAATATTCCTTATTAACAGTTTGGCCAGGTCGAAGGAATTCATAGTGCACCACACCACGAAAATCGAAAAAAACTGTCATCATGACCTTTATTTTTTAACGACTTTGACGTGCTCTTTTCGGTCTGGCCTCGCCTTTAGCACGATATTCGCTTGATTGGTCGGTTGTTTCAGGGTCGGAAGCATAAATCTAAGTCTCATCTCCCGTAATGATGCATTTGAGCTTGTCCTGATAGTCTGAAAGCATTGTTTCACACACATCAACGCGACGATTTTTTTCCAAGAAATTGAGAGTTTTCGGTACCAAACGAGATTTGATTTTTCCTAGGCCCAAATGGTCTTTCAAAATGGTTTTCACAGATCCTTCTGATATTCCGATCATATCAGTAAGGTCTTTAACAGTCAACCGACGATTTTTGAGCACTAACTCCTTCACTTTATTGACGTGTTGGTCATCTGTTGACGTTGATGGTCGTCCGGAGCGCTCCAAGCCATCAACACGTTCTCGACCCTCTTTGAAGTCTTTGTACCACTTATAAACATTTTTCTGCGACATGGTCGAATCACCAAATGCCTTCTGCAACATGCTAAACGTTTCCGCAGCCGAAATTTCATTCCGCAAACAAAATTTGATGCCACTTCTCTGCTCAATCAAATCATACATTGTAAAAATCGAAAAATGCACTCTTGGTCGTTTGGTAAACACAATCGTAAATATATTACTGATAATGACATTCACATAAAAGTTGGCCCAGATGTTATTAACAGTGCTGCCAACTCATGAAAAAATAACTAGAGAGAAATTTTAATCCCGCGAAGCTTGACAAATAAATTCACCTTACTTTTTGCCCATAGGTATATATATATAATAGGCGCATACAACCTTTTTCGATGTTTGGCCGAGCTCCTCCTGCTATTTGTGGTGTGCGTCTTGATGTTGTTCCACAAATGGAGGGACCTACAGTTTCAAGCCGACTCCGAACGGCAGATACTTTTAAGAGGAGCTTTTTCATGGCAGAAATACAATCGGAGGTTTGCCATTGTCTGCCGAGGGGCGACCGCGATTAGAAAAATGTTTTTCTTAATTTTGGTGTTTCACCAAGATTCGAACCTATAGTACGTTCTCTCTGTGAATTCCGAATGGTAGTCAGACACCAGGCCATTCGGCTATGGCGGCGACAACTACTAGACACATAATTCTACTGAACAAAGGTACGATGGTTGTCTTTTATATTTTTCACTATTTGCAACACTACGCGCAACGAACCGTAATTCGATAATTTTATTTATCGAAAAGTTTAATATATTTTAACATAAACTCACTTATAACTTTTTCGTTATTTTTTGAGTGAGCTGAAAACTTCATTTCACCCAAAAAGTGGATTTGACCCGTGAATATTTTCGTAGGATGATTTATTATGAATTTCGATGTGGATTACCGAGTCAGGAGTGCATTGATCAACGTACTTCAACATTTGGCATTGTAGCACCACACTTATCCGCTGATACAACAGTTCTAACGCGACTGTCGATCCTTGCAATATGAATTTCGTGAAGTCCGCCCAAAAACGGTTGTTCTGCCACAAACAATCGCTGCTTTGCTTCAATTGATAACGAAAGGTCGTCATTTGACATATCGCGAAATAGAGGCTTCTTTGGATATTAGTGGTACCCTCAGACATGCAATATTGGATGAACATTTGGTCGTCAAAAAGATTTGTTCCCGTTGGATACTGCGAAATTTGATAAATGTCCAAAAACGGACATATGTTGATTGGTGTAAAGAAATGTTGAAGAAATTCAACCGCGGTGGATCAGGTAGTACAAAGCAGGTCTAAGGCATCGTAGCAGGTAACGATTTATGTATATGAGATGGAAACAAAACAGCAAGCGACAGTATGAGAGTTCCCAGGCAGGGTTAGTCCAACAAAAGTTGTTTGCTGAAAAAGCACCTCAAGGTAAATGGTCGCTGTTTTTTCAGAAAATCTAGTCGTGCCGCAACTGTACCACTAGAGAAACTTAAAAAAGCCAATTCTGAGTTGTAAATAACCATTTTTTTGCCAAAAGTTTTCGGAGAATTAAGAAAAGCCACTCTTTGATCAGTCATAGTGAAATAATGGATCATTTGCCTTACAGTCCTGATTTAGTATCTAATTATTTCTTTTTGTTCCCGAACATCAAAAATAAAATCTGAGTTTCGCAGAGCCTGAAGTAGCTGTCGTAGACTTTAAATAGTTTAAACAGTGCGTTTTGGAGTTATCCACTTCTAAGTGGCAAAAGTGCTTTAAAAATTTGTTCAAGCGAGTATATTGGCTTCCTAGGAGAATGTTTTGAAAAACCATAAAGCCATTTTCCTTATTGTTTTACAGCATTTTTATTAGTAAGTGCAAACTATAAAAAACAAACTGTTTTCGTATAGAATCTAGCCTACCTTCAGAAACTTTATAAAGCGAATTATTGGCTACCGAAACATATTCCAGTATGGGCTTTATTAATGCTGTAAAAAGCGCTTTGGTGGCATTTTGGCTAGCGATTTTTTGTTATTTTTTATTCATATAAAATTGGCTTACAACATAAATCTTAGAAGCTGTTTGTGTTAAGACCTATAGCAGCTAGGTCTTCAGCTCATTGATTTTTTTAATTTTTATAATTAGTATGCAAGCTGAAAAATGTAATTTACAGCGGCCGCCGTAGCCGAATGGGTTGGTGCGTGATTACCATTCGGAATTCACAGAGAGAACGTAGGTTCGGATCTCGGCGAAACACCAAAATGAAAAAAAAAACATTTTTCTAATAGCGGTCGCCCCTCGGCAGGCAATGGCAAACCTCCGAGTGTATTTCTGCCATGAAAAAGCTCTTCATAAAAAAATATCTGCCGTTCGGAGTCGGCTTGAAACTGTAGGTCCCTCCATTTGTGGAACAACATCAAGACGCACACCACAAATAGCAGGAGGAGCTCGGCCAAACACCTAAAAAGGGTGTACGCGCCAATTATATATATATATATTTATATATATTAGTTGTCTAATAAGTACCGCTCGAAGACAGAAAAATCTGTGTATTGTTATTCACCCCCGACTGGCAACATACATTTACATAACAACATAGATGTTATTTCTGTGGATTGTGTCTTCTGATCAATTCAACCAGCGATCGCAGTTTCTTCCTTTTCAACTTTATCAGAAATTCCGATGGGACTTCTGTGTCCTTTTAACACTTCGGGATCTATCCTTCAATTTCCCCAATGGTCCCATTTGATTAGCAGCTGAAGAAGCACCGGTATTTTCACTTGCTTTTAGAACAGCATGGCTGCCGTTGCATTTTATTCAAAACTGTTTTTAGAGGTTCTTACCTCTAGTTTTCAGAAAACTTTTATAGCTTTTACTTGACACCAAAATTGTGTTCAGTTGCCACAAATGCATCGGAAATCTGTCTCATATCCCAACAAAAAAAAAAAAAGAATGTTGGTCTTTTTGATCCAATCAGCTGCAATGTACTTCTACATTGTAAAACGAAAGCACGAAAGCCATTCGTTTATATCTCAAAGGAGTTGGCAGCTTCCTGAACAAATTTCTGCAAAATTGACTGGTCGGGATCAACAATCGCTAAAATATTAATGTTGCCAAAAACTACGTCAACTACGTAAAAAACGTCAAACGACGCAAACCTAAACGAAATATCTTAATCTCAATCAAAAAAAAAAAAAAAAAACCCCGGCTTACCTGCTAACGATCGTACCTCATCGTACCTCAGTGAAGTTTTAGATGGATTTGTCGTGCATTCATCATCCACCTTGCAAGGTCGATATAGTGAAGAAAGATTTCAATCCTCCAAATTGTCCTTATTTACGTCCAATTGGAAGAAAAAAACAAAATGACAGGAAATGGATGAGCTAAGAAATAAGAGGAGCTAAGATTAGTAAATGGAAAAAGTTTGCTGCTCAGGTCTCAAGAGTTGATGTTTGGAGATGAAATGAATGCCGAAAATTGTTTACATGAAAATGATATATTAATTTTTAATGCGGTTTAATCCTTTTTTTCCTTACATAGAATATGTAAATGTAAATAATTGAGAAAAAGTTATAATCTCATCTATGTGCAACAATTTTAAGTGAACAGTGCGTTGACTTGCCTTTGGCTGCACATTTACTATAAATGTACTCAAACGTCTTCACAACACAATTGGACTTTGATCTCAACAGACAGCTGCTGTATCCAAACACACAAAGAATGGAGCATGTAAAGGTCAAAACAACGATTCCCATAACTTGAGTTAATTAAATGTTTCTTACTAAATAAAAAAAATTAATTCAAGGAAAAAATTTTATGATTAATTTTGCGCCTCCTTGCAGTTGATACCAGCTTGGAATGCAGTTGCTGGAATATGAAACTTTGGTCTCACTGGGTATATATTAAAATTTGCCGCATATTCATTTATAGGTATTTATATATACATTTGTATACAGTTGAATTCAATAACTAAAAGATAAAACAACCAAATTTATTCACGTCCCATATGCGAATAGAGCTCTAAGGTTTTTTGTTGGTTGTTACGATATAATCGTTATTTTTAAAACCTCAATTTTTAGGTGTGTACTAATTCCAATGAGTTTTGTTAACATACTTACAAATATATTTACGTGTATTTACTACATTCTTATCCCAAACTGATTGCCTTTATTTTTTATTTATATATTTTTTTAATGGCGTTTCAATGAAGTCATTGGCAGAATTTACTTTTCCGTGTATGTTCTTTCATCTTTTGTTTTGTTACGAAATAAAAAAGTACCTTGAGCGGCTAAGTTTGGCTCTGGGTTTTTCGTGTTCGTAGTGAGAATGCGATAACGTATCGCTTAAAAGTTTCTTGTACTTCTTATTTTCTTACTTAAAATATTTTTCAATAATTAGCTTCAAAGTTTGAAAAGTAAATATTATATGCTTTTCCGGCCCAGAATATGTTGTAGACAAAAAACGTTAAGCAACTTGCTATTATAAAAATAAAAATTGAAAAAATTACAAAAAAAAACATGTTTTCCCCAAAAAAAAATATAATTTTTTTTGAAAGTTTTTTTTACTCTAAAAAATTAAAAAAAGTCAAAAAGTGTTAAAAAGAACAGAAGATATTTCGCTTTAAAAACTGTATAGATACCAAAATTTTCAACATTAAAAAAAATCTCAAAACCATTAATTTTATTCAATATTTTTTCCCATACTAACTTTTACTCAAGCCTGGTTGGTTGGTTGGCTGAAGTGGTGATTCATCCATAATCCAACTAGCGCTTCCGCACTATTTTGTTGCCACATCCTCGTTACCAACTTGTTTATCGGTTATTTACTGCAAGACTATATCCAGTCTATGCGGCTTATTAGGATGTTGCCATCTAAGCCAGACAGTTGTTTGAGACTATCGCACAGTGGTTGCCCAGCTAACTGACATTCTTTCCTTCCATAGAGCAGGGCATTGACAGCTGAAATGGAAAATTGTCTTCTTCTTCGACGGTTGTTTCCAACGGAAATTGAGTATTTAAAAGAAGTTCTAGAGATTCTTCCGCGGTAGAAGTTCAAGTACCATCTGATTTCTTGAACCAAGAAGCCATTGAATAATGTTTGTACAAAAGACGGCTGGGCCTAGCAGAATCTCTGGTGGATTCGATAAAGGAACAGACAAATCTCCAACTCTCTTTTTTGGCAGCCCTAATTACCTTCTAGTACTGTCTCCCTCTTTCTGTGTACAGTTCTCAATTACCTGTGGAGCAGCTGAGATTAAAATTTGATCTGCCCTTAATTTTGAAAGATTATTATTCGACCAAGCAAGATACAATTTGCTATATTTAAATGGACACGACGTTTTATAGGCGCTACAGAATGTCTTCTCCAATGTTGTAACCTCACACTCAATGTTTTCTGTGACAGAGTGATTTGATGGGTCGGAGTCCTGCCTATCCTGTTCTCTACTACATTTTTGAACCGTTTCGAAGGGTGGATCTGCTTCAATATCCAGGTGATAGAGGATTCAGCTATGGTCAGAAAGAGACTCTTTGCTTGAGACCCTCCAGTTTGTTACCCTCACTGAAGTATTTTCAGACAGTAATACTACATCTTTACTTCCGTCCATCCTCTAAAGCATTCCGTGCTTGGAAAGGTGAAAGTCGGGGAATCCCCCCCTTTACATACTGCTCGGTTAGTATTAATGATAAATTCATATAAGGACTCAACTCGATCATTCGTTTCGGTACTCCCCCATAAGGTGCGTCTCGTGTTGGCATCATATCTTAGTAACAGGATATAGTTTTTGTTATCAAGCAGGAGCCTATGAGCCTCGTCAGGCGGTGCTGGATGATCATATTCCATGTAGACCGAGGCAGTTTTGATTCTGATGCCATCAGCAGCCTCCATTTCAATGGCCGTCACATCCGATGAGCTATAGGATGGGATTAAAAATATGGTTAAATGTTTCTTGGCTACAATGCATGCCCTGGGATTACCTTGGGTCCACTTATAGTATAAGTATAAGTTTAGTTTTCAAGAGAGAAACCGCTAACCTCAGTGATCCGCGCCCTGGGTTCCTGTATCAATGCGAAGCCAACAAATAAACTAATTTTTGGAAGAATTGACGGCAATGCTCAAAATATTTGTATCTCTTGACATAGAACCGCTCGGACATAGGCAAGGCACATTGAACTGCTAGCAGCAGTAAAGCAGAAATTTTAATTTCTATATATTTGAGTTTAATATACCCATATACGAGTATGTATATCTATATAAGCGACATACATACTTGAGATTTGGAATAATACAGTCGCAGTCAGTAATATCAAATTGAGGAACAAATTTGCGGTATGTTGAAAAGTTTTTTGTCGCGGACTTCTCATGACATGAGCTGCACCTTCTCTCCCATCCATGTACGCGTATGCAGCAAAGCGCTGGGAGTGACTAACTGAAATATTTTATGGCGTGATTAAGCAGCTGACCACATCTTTAATTTGATTGTATTTGATTTACGTATTGACTTTCGAACTGGCACTGGTGTTCAAATAAAGTACTTAGATTTTATCTACACTAATTGAGTTTATATTTAGTCATTCATAAAAATATGAACAGGAGTTTAAGTCTTAGAAAAACGATTGTGCTTTTATTCACAGCTTTTGTTAAAGATATACAAAGGTGTATACATACATATGTACGTTACATTAAGCAAGCGAGCAGAGTGAAGTGGTCACAATTGAAAAAAAATACTTAAAAATGAAATAAAAATAAATAAAATAATTAAATTTTACTCCTGCTTGAATTGGCTTTGAATTGAACTTCACCAGGTTGACACAAATTGCAGCAAAGTTAGGCAAAGAGATTTATGCTAATTGGAGCCAGATATAAATGCTTTAAATTTTCACATTAAGAAATTGAAAACTAACTTCCATTCAAAATCACTTGAAAGGGTTTACCCATTTGGAGAAATTTAGATATCAATTTAAAATTAAACTACCACGCATGCCGACTATAGCATGCAAAACAAATCTGCTGTTGATAAAAAACCGACAAAACCAACATGAAACCCAATTAAATTAAATGCAAAAATAAAATTTAATAAAGTTCAAAAACAAAAACATTAAGTGTCGAAAACAAAAGGCACAGTAAAGTACATATGTATTTCTGAAGCCATTAAATTTACGAAGCGTCCACTGAGCAGCGTAAAGAGTCAAACTTTAAAAGGTTTGAAAGAGACGAGGCGCGAAGTAGGTAGAAAAAAGTATTACGTGTGAAGTTAATCAAATTAATGTACAAGTTTATTACAAAGTATTATTACCTGTATATTGCCGTCATAATTGCTGGCTTGTGTATGAACGAATGTATTTTAAAAGCTGAGTTAATGAAAAGTGTGCAAATATGGATGAGCATCTGATACAAAATTTGCATGGAAATATCGTGAAAAAATCAAGGGTCTTTCAAAAGTGATGCCTAAATGTCAGTAGCGTCTTAGTAGATGTCTCAGGTCCTTCCTATAATTCTCATTTCATTTTAATTAACTTAAAAGCTTTAGAGATGAGAAGCTATATACTCCTACTGTATTCTGTTTTTAGTATAATAAAATGAGAAATTGATTGCTCATCCCTATTCCCTTTCATATTCCTACCAGATTTCTACGCAACACTTACCCATTTCATCTTAAATTCATTCTTAACACAAACTATGCGCGTAATGCTCCTTTGCTCGTGCTCTAAGAGAATTCAATGAGTTCTCGAATTCTACTCCGCTTGACTTTTCGATGGAATTTTATGAATTTTTAAACTCCTTTTTTAATTTATTATTTAATAAGCAGTAGTATTTAAAGCCCATATTAGCTTTAAGGGATCTGTAAAAATTATTATTATAATAGGACTATGAATAAGTTCGTGCGGTTTTTTTCGAAATTTGAAACTTTATTGACGTAAAATGGTTACAAATTTAATATTCAAAATATTGTCCATCGCTTACTACTACTTTTTCCCATCTTTCTGGCAATTCACGGATTCCCTTTGTGAAAAATTCGGTCGGTTTTGCCGCAATCCACGAATCGATCCATTTTTTGACTTCATCGTAATTACGGAAGTGCTGGTCAGCCAGGCCATGTTGCATCGATCGGAAGAGATAGTAATCGGATGGCGCAAGGTCTGGACTATACGGCGGGTGGGGTAGGACATCCCATTTGAGCGTTTCTAAGTATGTTTTGACCACTTGTGCAACATGTGGCCGAGCATTGTCATGTTGCAAAATAACTTTGTCGTATCTATCGGCGTATTGCGGCCGTTTTTCTCGCAGTGCTCGGCTCAAACGCATCAATTGTCGTCGGTAGACATCCCCCGTAATCGTTTCATTCGGTTTCAGTAGCTCATAATACACAACACCCAGCTGGTCCCACCAGATACACAGCATAACCTTCAGGCCATGAATATTCTGCGCCGACGTCGATGTTGAAGCATGGCCAGGGTATCCATACGTTGCCCGACGTTTTGGATTGTCGTAATGGACCCACTTTTCATCGCCAGTCACAATTCGATGCAAAAAAACCTTTCTTTTGTGCCGTTGAAGCAGTTGTTCGCATGCCATAAAACGGCGTTCAACGTCTCTTGGCTTCAATTCATACGGCACCCAATGGCCTACCTTTCGGATCATTCCCATGGCTTTTAAACGTTTGGAAATGGTTGATTGATCAACTCCCAAAGTTTTTGCAACCTCTTCTTGCGTTTGAGCCGGATCTTGATCGAGCAATTCCTCCAATTCGGTATCCATGAACTTTGGCGGCGCACCCTCGCGTTCTTCGTCTTCCAAGCCAAAATCACCACTTTTAAAGCGTGCAAACCACTTCTGGCACGTTCGCTCAGATAGAGCATGCTCACCATAAACTTCCACCAAGATACGATGACTTTCGGCTGCTTTTTTCTTCATATTAAAATAATGAAGAAGAATTCCCCGCAAAAACACATTATTTGGCACGAAATTCGACATTTTCAAGTGTGGTAAAAATATTGTTGTTTACGCTTCAAATAAAAAACTTATACTGACGTTTGTGCCTTATGACAGTAGCTCTCCAATGAATGTTTGGAAATGTGGATCGATGGAATAATAATCAAGTTACGCCATCTGTTGTAAAACCGCACGAACTTATTCATAGTCCTACTTTACGTGTTTTACCAAACACATGCGCCTTGAATTGTGCTACAAATACTGGATGCCGAAAAATATTAAAATTTTTTGGATTATAATAGGACTATGAATAAGTTCGTGCTATTTTACAACAGATGGCGTAACTTGATTATTATTCCATCGATCCACATTTCCAAACATTCATTGGAGAGCTACTGTCGTAAGGCACAAACGTCAGTATAAGTTTTTTATTTGAAGCGTAAACAACAATATTTTTACCACACTTGAAAATGTCGAATTTCGTGCCAAATAATGTGTTTTTGCGGGGAATTCTTCTTCATTATTTTAATATGAAGAAAAAAGCAGCCGAAAGTCATCGTATCTTGGTGGAAGTTTATGGTGAGCATGCTCTATCTGAGCGAACGTGCCAGAAGTGGTTTGCACGCTTTAAAAGTGGTGATTTTGGCTTGGAAGACGAAGAACGCGAGGGTGCGCCGCCAAAGTTCATGGATACCGAATTGGAGGAATTGCTCGATCAAGATCCGGCTCAAACGCAAGAAGAGGTTGCAAAAACTTTGGAAGTTGATCAATCAACCATTTCCAAACGTTTAAAAGCCATGGGAATGATCCGAAAGGTAGGCCATTGGGTGCCGTATGAATTGAAGCCAAGAGACGTTGAACGCCGTTTTATGGCATGCGAACAACTGCTTCAACGGCACAAAAGAAAGGGTTTTTTGCATCGAATTGTGACTGGCGATGAAAAGTGGGTCCATTACGACAATCCAAAACGTCGGGCAACGTATGGATACCCTGGCCATGCTTCAACATCGACGTCGGCGCAGAATATTCATGGCCTGAAGGTTATGCTGTGTATCTGGTGGGACCAGCTGGGTGTTGTGTATTATGAGCTACTGAAACCGAATGAAACGATTACGGGGGATGTCTACCGACGACAATTGATGCGTTTGAGCCGAGCACTGCGAGAAAAACGGCCGCAATACGCCGATAGACACGACAAAGTTATTTTGCAACATGACAATGCTCGGCCACATGTTGCACAAGTGGTCAAAACATACTTAGAAACGCTCAAATGGGATGTCCTACCCCACCCGCCGTATAGTCCAGACCTTGCGCCATCCGATTACTATCTCTTCCGATCGATGCAACATGGCCTGGCGGACCAGCACTTCCGTAATTACGATGAAGTCAAAAAATGGATCGATTCGTGGATTGCGGCAAAACCGACCGAATTTTTCACAAAGGGAATCCGTGAATTGCCAGAAAGATGGGAAAAAGTAGTAGTAAGCGATGGACAATATTTTGAATATTAAATTTGTAACCATTTTACGTCAATAAAGTTTCAAATTTCGAAAAAAAACCGCACGAACTTATTCATAGTCCTATTATCATATTTTTAATCTTTAATTTTGAATCTTTAACTGTTATCTTTAATGGTATGTAATACAATTTTAGTATACAAATCCAATAGAAAATGCATGTTTAAAGTTCAGAATCGAATCATAATTAGTGTACCCTTACATATATTTGGTGTCCCATTCACGTCTTCTTTCTGAAAATGCAGTGAATATTTTTTAGAAATATAGCCAAATGCCTCAGTAGCCAGGGCATTAGTTTATAAGTGAAATAATTCTAATTCCTCTCAACAAATAAATAAAAAATTTCCGAAAATAAATTGATTCACAAGCCAGGAATTTTTCCAAATATTGCAACCATTTGACAGTAATGCCTCAATATCCTTTTGCCTATGTCTTAGCAAACAAAGCTATTTCTTTTAGATTTGAAATAAACGAAATTCGCTCTCAAAATTTTATATGGCGAGTTTCGAAATTCGAACTTGATTGGGAAGTGAATTATGAATGAGAGAACGAATTACGACTGAGAAAGCGGATTACGAATGAGTGAGCGAATTATATGCCTTGGGAATATAACTCAAGTAGCCGTCTACATTAAAAATTTGCTATTACACTGAAGTGAGTTATTAAAAACTATCAAAAAAGTTTGTCTTTCCTTAGAAAATGCGATCCAATTTCAGCTTAGATGCCTGTCAGTTGCCAACTCTTCTTCATATAAACAGCTTTTGCTTCAAAAATCATTTACACATACATTTATTAGGTTGGGGAGTAATTTCGTAGCGTTTTTAGCGAAGAATTTTATTTAAACAAAAAACATTAATTATATCAATAAGTTAAGCAGTTATATTTTCGCCGTTGTTGTTTAGAATCTGTTCCCACATCTCGACGAATTTGTCGATGCCCTTCCGCCAAAAATTGTCTGGTCTGGTATCAAAGAAGTTGTTAAGCTAGTTTTTAAGGAGTTTTTTTTTGTTATCGAAGGTAAAGCTCTTCATATGGTTTGACAGGGAGCGGAATTGATTATAATTGGTAGGTGCAAGGGAATAGGGCAGATGCTGAAGGGCCTTCCAGTCGAGCTCTTGGAGTGCGGCTTTGACGACTTGTGCAACAAGGGGCCTGGCGTTGTCGTGAAGGAGTATGATTTGACCATTTCGATCAGGTATTTTCAGTCAAGTAGCCTTATTCAGCTCTTTGTTCATCGTGGCATTCTTTTCGAGCATTCCCCAGTACACCATGCCTTCCCAGTCCCACCAAACACATATCGTGATCTTCTTTAGATGAAGATCCGGCTTGACTCTTGGTTTTGATATATTTCCTGGAGCCATCCACTCTTTTCTATGCTTCATATTGATGTATAGGCACCATTCTCATCTCGCGTGACGATTCGATACAAAAAGCGCTGTTTATGCGCGCGAGTTGCTCGATGATGGGTGAGATGCTGAGAACCAATTTGAAGGGGATTTTATTTGTTTTTTTCGTTGCGCTTATGAGGCAACCGGGCTCCCAATTTTTCGGTAAATCCCATTGAATGAAGGTAATTGCAGTTGTACTCCATTTCTAAGCCTCGAAACTAATATAAAATTAAATAACTCACAAATACAATTCATATCCATAGTTTTGTAGAGCAGAGCGAGCTTTATCGATTGAATACTTACCCATTGCTTGAAATTTTACTTGTCTCTACAAATAGCCTGCTTTCTGAGCTTCTGCATCCACCTGTCATCTCCAGGTATTGGCTGGTTTCCCGCGTCTGCGCCGATCGTGAGGATTCCAATCTTACGCAGCTCTTTTGACGTCGTCCGCGGGGTTACGCTGTGTATGGCATAATCCTTTTCCATTTGTGACGTCGTACTTCGTCGACGATGGGTTTTGTTTAGCAATATTCCATAGGTCAGAGTTTCTTATGGTTTTAGGTCAGAGTATCTGTATGATTTTGCGTAAACAGAGATTAAAAAGGGTTTGTAACATTTGCAAGTCGCACGCTGCAAGTTCCTGTCTAGATTAATTCAATAGAATAAAATTGCAAGTTTCTGTTCTTATTTCATAAAAACTCTATTTAAAATAGCACATAACTTTGTGTTTACGTTCAGTTGAGTTCACTTCCTGGTTAAACGGCTAATTTTTTTTAAATATCTCATCAATGTTATGAGGCTGAGAAGGAATATTAAAATCACTCGTGCGACTCGGGTCTTGTTGTCGAAATGGAATAAGCTCTGCAAATCTCATACTCTAGAAACTATTAACTCCCCTGCTATTTGTTGACAAATGACATGCAATACATTTTTCCTGACATTTTATAGAAATTTGATGGATTGACGTGCGCATTTGATGATTTACCATAGGAAAAAGATGGCCATTGGCCATTCGCATTGTAAGTATATATTTACTAAGTATGTAAGTACATGAATGTAATGCATATTATTAACATTTTACATGCTGCTTACATTCATATTAATGCATTTGACTAACTGCCTCTTTGACCGGCTGACTGACATGTGACATTTCACTGTTGACTGTTAACTTCGTTTAGTCACGAATTCCAATTAATTTCGTGTGGTTATTTAACGAAAACGCATATAAAACAGTATTTAAATACAATACGGCAAATGCATTACGAATGACCTAAAAAGTGAGTACTAATTAAATGTTTCGTGTGTGTGAATAGTATTGCTGCAATTGGGAGGGTTGCAGAAGGAGATTCATATCTCCCGTGAGTAGCTTTTTTTTTGTTTTTATGTGTGGCAGTCAAAGGAGGTGGGTTTATTTATGATCATGTGTGGTGAATATGAAAATGATTGAATGCGTGAATGCTCGAATGCTTGAATGACTGAATCTCATTTTCGTAAATATGCAAGCAAAATTTTTTGACTGCTTTTTGGAAATCATTTTTTATTATAAAGCCCAACGTTAAATAATTATAGAAATAGGACGTATTGTAATTTATATGACAATTTTTTGGTTTATTTTAAGAATGTTTTTTTTTTTTAAATTTAGTTAGTTTCAAACATTGTGTTGAAAATGTATATTAAATGTATTAAAATTTCACACCCCTGATATCAAAAATTAATTCTTCGTATCAAGAAGTTCGGAAGTACAAGTTTGCTTTAACCCAGACAAAATAACAATTATTTTAAATACTTAAGACGTACGAAGTTGAGAATTTTCGACCCCAACGTGAAGGCAGTTGTACTATAATATATAATTGTAAAATGTGGAACCTGACTACACGCGTCCGGCAAGCGCAAGTTATTTTCCCAAGATCTTGCGGATATGCTATCCTAACGTCATAAGCAACACTGACCTTTGAGCTGCAACTAAACAAATGCCTCGCTACCTCGAGGTACGGCATCGAAAATGGAATTTGATCCGTAAGCCCGGGAGATTCACCAACATTTCGAGACAAATTGAATTTCTAGCTTTAAACAAATCAAATTATAATCTTTTTACTGTTCCACCCAGGAACCACGGGATAATATACATACATAGTACAGGTATATATAAACAACCATTTGGTGTGGTCTATGGGCTGGAGGAGTCATCGGCCCATACTTCTTCAAAGACGTGGCCGTGATTTTCACAACATTTGGTTCCTACAAGATGAAGCTACTTGCTATAGAATCCGTGAAACAATAGATTTACTGCGCAGTCGTTTCGGTGAGTAATTCATCTCTCGTCTCGGACCAGTGGATTGGACACCAAGATCGTGTGATATCACACCTTTAGACTTTCATTTGTAATGCTTTGTGGCTAAAGCAGTTTTCGATTTCGACATAGTACAGGGTCCGGCGCTGGAAGTGTAACCAACTTCAGACCGCTCGCGCAGGTGCTGCACCGGCAAGCATTTTGCCGAGAGTAAACGGGAAAAAAGAAAATCAGTAATGGATTTCAAACGTGAAAGTGTGATTGAAATATAATATATTTGGTAGGAAAATCACAACCAGCGCTTTCTTCGAGAGCTCGAGCACCTTGAACTAAATAAAGATTTAGTTTATCGCACCACTACTCGTTGAAATGATACTGGTAGCATCGCGAAACGTCACGGAGGTGGTCATGAAGCATTCAAAAGGCGCATGATCTCACACCAAAGCAGCAATAAGTCAAACTTGAAAGAGCGAAGGAGTTGCTTCGCATGATCGAAAGCGATAAAATTCCGAACATTGTGTTTTCTGGCGAGAAAATTTTTCAAATTGAGCAACTCGGAAACTCCAAAAACGAGAATTTATTTAAGTCATCGATTGGCCACCAGGAGGCAGCACCCGCCACAAGTAATAGTTTGGGCCGCTGTAACCGCAGATGGGCACTCTCCAATCGTTTCTATCGAGCCAGGCGTCAAGGTAAATGCGAAATATTATCGGGAAATATTCTGAAAGTTGCTTCGAACCGAGGACGGACAAACATTTCGGTGGCAGGCCATGGACGTTTCAACAAGACTCGGCACCGTCTCCCAAAGCTCGAGTGAACCAAGAATGGTTAAAAGTCAACGTTCCGAACTTCATAACGTCCACACAATGGCTCTCAAATTCACTAGACTCAAATCCGATGGAATCTTTGTGCCATTTTGGAGAGCAAGGTCCAAACTAAAAGTTTCACCAGTCTCGAGACGCTGAAAAAAGCCATTGTCCGCGAGTGGGCCAAAGTACCTTCAAGTCACACTCGGGCAGCTTGCGATTCGTTGTTGGACCGTCTTAAAGCCATAGTCAAGGTAAAGGGCGGTCATATCGAGCAAAAATAAATTGATTCTTAATTTTGTATTATTTTCACACATTTTTTACTTTGAATTGAATATAAGTAATTTTCCAAACTAAATTTATAGCCTTTAATTGCTTACACTTCTAGTGCTGGAACCTGTATATAAAAAATAAAAAGTAAATAATTGGCACTTACACCTTTTATTGGGTATTCGGCAGAGCTCCTCCACGAGCTCCACAAAACCGACCACTATTTAAATGTTTCTATCAATTTGGTGTTTCATGTACGGATATGAGAATCTACACACTTCTGAATCGTAGTCACGCACCAACTCATTCAGCTACGGCGGCTGAATATGCTTAAGCTCCTCTTAAAATTTAGAGAAATCGAAAATTTTTTTTTGTTACATCCGCATGGGGCAAAATTAATCATTGTTTTTAATAACTTTTTTACTAAATAAAAAAAAAAATTACTTTGAGGGATGAGAAGCTTTATTTTGATCTTTAAGCGCTCCATTACTTGTTTGTTTGTATACTGCAGATGTTTAGTTCACAAGTGTCGGACGCCACAAAATTGTGAATCTTCTGATAGGGTGATTAATTTTGCGCCGCCATGTACATTTATATAAGCGTACGATTGTAAAACATATTGCGAGACTATGAAAATGAGCATTCGAGAGATCTCTTTTCAGAGCAACTCGACTGCCTTAATCTAACCTAACCATGTGTAAACACAAATATTTGCACCTTCATACACATACATTCATACCTATACATATACAGACGTATATGTGTGTGAAATAAAAAAAAACTTAGTCAAATTTCTTTTCGTGATTGATTTGATTGTTACATGGAGTGAATAGAACTCGTGTGACTGATGATTGATTGACTTGTCGGAGCGAAAGTAAGTGAGGGGAGGAATAGGCGAAGCAAAGAAAAATGGCAATGTTTGAATGCTTGAATGCTTTAACTACTACCTATACTTGCAGATATGCAAAGTATGAGGGTGAAAATTGGTAAAAAATTGTAAGTTTTTCTTTTTACATAATCAAAAAGAAAAAATACAATCAAATGAATAATGAAATTACCATATGGAATACAAACAGACAATCATGCATGTGCTGCTAATTCCATATGGAATATTTACAGCCACATACGCGCATATTCGATAAATAGTATTTATATTAAAGCTTTCGGTTTTCAGTTCGGTCTGGCATCTGCAGGCAGGGAAAAAAGCGTTTGCTCACCATTTTTTCTGTGGTTGGCGAAAAAAGCCGGAAGCCTAGTCGTCACGAGAGCATAGCGCCGCAGTGTTGTGAACATAAAAAAATGTTAATTTTCAACTGACAGCGCATGTCAAATTGACGACATGCAATTTTTAATAAATATACTCCAGTTGGGGTGTCATGGAAATGAGGGTTAGGTTTGGCGAAGAAAGGTGAAAGGATTTTAAAAATACATATTAACTTTTACTGAACTTTCGAGTGTATTAAACAGTATGTGATTTGATGAACTAAACGTGCATGCAAAAAAATTTAGCCAAAATTCGCTTTTCTCGGCTTTTTTTTTTTTTTTTTTTTTGAGATACAAAATTCAATATTTAAATGTTTATGAATTTAAACTAACTTAATGGCGTCTAAATATTTGGTTTCCGTAAATATTATTTTTTAAACTCAAGACCGGCTTAACATGAGAACAAGAAATGAAATTGTTGCTGTCGTCCAGGCTCAGCCATGACTTCCTGAAGTTTACTTCTAATTGAGGTCGAAATATTCGTCAAAAAAATAATAGCAAAAATTTAATTTTTTAAAATTGAAGGTAAAATTTTACGATTTTCATGCTACAAAATGTTTTCATTATAATTTGAATATACAGTGGAAATTTGAATTATCGATTTTTTTGGTTGTGACAGTTAAAACAACAGTCGTGATGTGTCAGAAATTTCGTTGGTTTAAAAAATGGAACGATTTTCACTTGTAAAAAAAAAAGTATTATTAAAAAAATTCGAAAATCCTCAAAGATCGAATAACTTGCAAATTGAACGCCTAGAGACTGCAATTCGGCTACCTTAGACTTGTCTTAAAAATTGTTAAATGTGACGACAACCATCCAGAGTTCATTCCAGAATGGAAACATGAAGTCGGAATTGCCATTAGTGAAAAAAAGCCGAGGCTCGGCAAAAATTTAATTATTGTCCTCAATGAAATGGGATTGGCTTCATGGTCTACTGTCAAGCCAGCTGTTGAAGTCATTTGGATGAAATTGTAGTTGGAGTTTATTGGTAAGGCTTACTTTATATTACCATGAAAAATATTGAAAATTAATCACAGGTGTTTTATGAAGCTGATTGAAGATATATTCCAAGCTCTAGATGGACCAACCTGTACTGTGAAAGTAGGTGGTCGCGTAGCCGGCCTTAAGTACGACACAGTTGGTCTGGGTTAGAGGTTAGCTATTGACGCACCACATAAAATCATACAAAATGTGATTTTTTATTAGTGGTTTTCTGATATAAAAAATATTCTGGAAACTCTTGCCTTGCGGGGATAGCTTAAGTCTGCGCTCTACAGACCATTTTTACCATTTGTTGCACAATATCGAGAATCATAACACATAATTGAAAAATAAGCTGGACAAAACACTTGGCAATGGATATACGCGCCAATTATACTGTGGATTTTGAACTTTTGATCAAAGGTTTTGATCTTCCTCAATTGGGAGCCTTTTAAACTCAATGGCGTCATCCATTTTTTCTGATTGACTTCAGTGTAGGGGATTATGGGGTTGCATCTTAAATTTTGATATGGAAAACATTTTAAATCTTCATGTATATATTTATAATATAATATATAAAACCAAATTTTCAATAAATGGTTTTTATAATTAAAAGATTATAATTAAAACAAAGAATTTTTACAATTTTACAATATTTTTTTATTAGGTGCGTATATGAGTTCTCTCTTTTTTTTTGATCAAAATACAACTAAATAGCCTTTCAGTAGCTCTCGATGCGTTTTTTCGAATGAAAGAGGAAAATGAACACTTCCCGCAATTTACGATTATTCGGCACAAAATCAGACATTTTCACAAAACCAAAAGTATATGATACCAAAACAAAATCACTAATGTATCGATGCCGGTTATTTACCATATGTCTAAGCTTGGCTTACGACGTTTAGGTTATGTTAGAATCGACTAGCACACACTGCTGGCGGCATTTATTGACAAACAGCGGAAACTTAGTTACGCACCTAATATTACAATTTTTATTATACATTTCTTCTTATTTTAATTAATTTAATTTAATTTTTTTAATTTAAAACAAAATTTTTTTATTAAATTTTTTAATGTATTTTTTTTTAGTTTTATTCATTGTAATTTAATTTAAATTTTTTTATAATTAAAGGTTGTGATTTAAGCAAACAACTTAATTTTACAATATTTTTTATAATTTTTTATAAAATTTGTTTTAATTATTCTATTATTTAAATCTTTATCATAGTTTATTTTTCAATTTAATTAATTTAATAAATTTTTTTTTTTTTAACATTTTTTTTTTAATTTAAAAGGCTAGAAGTCGCCGTGGTTCGAATTTTACCTATGCCTTTCCACTTTTCGCGCCTTTTGATGTCTACCTTTTACCTATTTAAGTATGCCCCCATACTTCAGGAGTTACCAGCTTAGCTGAACTAATTTTTTGGGCCATTATCATTTTACCTGTTTTATTTCAGTGAAATATGTGCATATTTGTATTCTGAAATGAAGTGGAATCATTCTGAGGCAAGATATTAATTTTTTGAATAAAAATGTCAAGAAAGTGGAGTCAGTTTATGAACGATATAACGTTCTTTTAAATTAGATATTTCTCGTTCGACTTGCTCTCTAGTAAATTCTACATATTCGTCAACACCAAATGATAAAAAAAGTTTTCTTTAATAGCGGCCGCTCCTCGGTAGGCAATGTCATTGTGTATATTACAATAGTTTTACTCGGAATTTTTCTCAAGTTTTCCCATGTTCATACTTAAATTAACATTTCACTTAATCAATATATTTTTGTATTATTGCGTTTCCTCATTTCCTTTCTACATCAATAGCTCTACTGACCTAATTTTCGAGAGTCACTTACAATTAATTTTCCATTTGTGACACGCAATTGCCTTCATATTGAACTAAAGCACAACTCTTATGACTTCATCTGAGTAGAATGAACTTTACGAAGGAAAATTGAATTAAGTGCCATAAATTTAAAGAAATTTCCGTTTCCTTTATTTTTATTGAAAGGAAAATACAAAATTTAATTAACTGCGTGTAGCTTTAATACTTCACGCTGCTGATTGAAACTAACCACTAATATATGGTTGTGAATATTATAGCAACACATATACATACATACTTATACATATGCAAGAAAAAAATTTGTATGAACGCGTAAATAGATATATGTAAGTGCCCTGTAGAGATATCTGTTGAGGCCATGGCGATGCTCGTTCGTGTCCGGCCCGTTTTTTATGAAACTACTGCACAGTGCATATTTCATATGATAAAATATTATTAAAATAAAAAATTTTGAAAGAATATGTCTAGTTAAAGCTTGGAAGATACTTTATGTATTTTTTCTAATTTTCTGTAGACACTATGTAGTAGAAAGAAGCGCCGACCCATCGACATGGGATTAAGGTGCCAAATGGAACGGGTTAATTTGTATGGAATTTGCATCAAAATTCTTTCTATAAAGTAAGCATTGTATAATTGACCTATTAAGTTGAAGTAGGTGTCGGAAAATTAATCATCCAATTTTGTTTCTGATTGATTACTTTACTAAGTAAAATAAATACATTTTTTAATAAATGAAAAAAAAATATTTTGAGTGATGGAAATTCTTATTTTGCCCTTTACGCCCTTCATTGCTTTCTATACTGCAGCCGAGTGTCAAATATTGATAAGGGACGTAGCTTTTTTAAAAATTACAAATCTTCTGATAGGTTGATTAATTTTGCGTCACCTTGTATGCTATCAAGTCCGCTTTGGCAAGTATCAAGAAATGTATAAGCATTATATGAATTGTACCTCTGGTTTATTTTTCCAAAGAATCATAAGATCTGCATTGTTTTTTGAAAACCAAACTGAATGGGAAATAAAGCGGAGCTAAGACTTATTTTCCTAACGAAGAGAGAACTTCAAATACAAAAATTTGATGTGGTGAAATATTGGACTACGGGAAAGATATCAACAATTCCAGTTTACAGAGCATTTTAAGATCAATCCAAACTTTTCTAAGTATGGCTACGCCCAAAAGAACCAAATATGACTTAGTGCGAATAGGAACAGCGCTACTGGAAAATGGTTAAACGCATAAAGCTCGGTTACAACGAGGTGCGGGAAAGCACTATTATTCCAGCAGTTCTGAAGAGTTTATTATTATATATTTATAAAATCAAGAACAAAGAATGGAAATGAATCTTGCATAAAGCATGGTAGGACCTCAAGTGCGCATGCCATGGGATTTTAAGCTTCAATCTCTCATAAGACATTACTTTTTTATTGTGTAATCTTTTGTGTATTTTTTTTAAGGTGTTAGGGGTAGCCAGAATTTTCAAACAATTGGGTTTTTTCTGCATTTTCTTTAAGTATAATATCTTAAAAATATTGTGTGAAAATTTGAAGTTAATCCGACTTTCCGAAGCCGCTCGGGCTCTACATAAATCGATAGCAAAACTTTAAATGAGTTTTTCTCAAAACTAATATATGTTTTTTGAACTGGTGATCACTGTAGCTTAAAAACCGCTTGGTAGATTTGAATAAAATGTATACTGCTTTCGGAAAACATAAAAAACTCGTGCCTTATCGAAGGATTTTTTTTTATATTTAGATTTTTTTAACAATTGTTGGTTTTTTTTTATTGAAAACCTGAAAAATATATCCTGTGACCGCCATATCGTTAATTTTGAAAAGATCAGGCACAAGATTATCTATTAATAAAATTAATTTTCCTTGTCCGATTGATTTTAGATAAATCTCAAATGACATGTGATGAAATATCGATAACTTTTACAATTATTAACTTTTCTAACTTTACAAATAGCAGGAGGAGCTCGGCCAAACACCCAAAAAGGGTGTATATATATATTTTCTATTATATATATATATATTTTCTTTTTGTAAAATAAAGCAATTGACTTGCAAAAAAAATTATTGAAAGTCATGATTTTTTCGAGCCTCTGACCCTTAACCCAATGGAATTTTTGTTAAAGGAAACCCTCAGTGAAATTTTCCAGGAAATATATTTGTAGAGCCTTTTAACCCTCTAACTCCTTCCTTAACAGAGAATTTTAGGTACTTCTCAAATAAGGGGTTAAAAGGTCCCACTACGAGAGCCAATAACGTGTTAAAATGTTCTACGAAAACAATGCTCTTGAAATTTTATTTCCTATACCCGAAAATTACATTTAGCTCAGTTTTATACTTTAAGAATTATTTTTGCTTTTCAGATCCACCTTTGGGTTACAAATATGAAAATTTAATTTGGTCGCCAAAAAATGTTTGACTTTTGGGGCTTCAATATACTCGCTGGTGCACCGAAAAGTGGTATAATGTGAAGCATTCGCTTGCTTTTTGGTTAATAATTTCTCAAATTGGGGCTAAATTCGTTATATTATTAAGTTCTCGCTGTTTTTTTGATGAAAATACAACTTTATTCTGAAAAATGAAATGAAACAAAAAAAAAAAAGGTTACAAGTGAATCATTGAAAGTATTGCCCACCACCGTCTACTATTTTTTCCCATCCTTCTGGTAGATAGTTTATGACGTTTAGTTTATTTTAGAATCGACTAGCACACACTGCTGGCGGCATCTATTGATAAACAGCGGGAACTTAGTTGCGCACCTAATAATTTATTACTCTAAATTGACTTGTGATCTGTATTTCGAAACTGTTAGTTACTGAAACTGCAGAAAAGCAGACCGTAAATGAATGCTAAAAACGGCAATGCAGAGTTACTCCTGAGTTCAATCCTGAATTCTTCGTGACTGGCGGTCTGTGACAAGATGATTTACTGATGGGTCCAAAATGGAAGACGACAGCGCGAGGGTTGGAATTGCCGAACCACATTTCAAGAAAGCAATTGCAATGGAGAAAACAACTTCTATTTTTCAGGCGAAGGTCCACGCTTTAGAGCTATGTGCCAGAGAATATCTTCGTAGAGGCACTCGTGGTGTCAATATCAACATTTTCTCTGACAGTTAAGCAGCTTTAGAATCGCTAGATAGCTTCTGATTCCAATCCAGGTTTGTTTGAGAATGTTTTAAAATTTTCGAAACTTAAGCATCAAGAAACTTTGTTAATCTGATTTGGGTACCGGGACATGCGAGGCACGTAGGGCATGAAATTGCAGACATTTAAGCGAAAAAGGGTCAAAATACTCCCTTCATTGGACCTCAACATTTCTGCGGGGTAAACAACAGCTTGAAAATTGCCTTTTTCCGTGAGCGGGAACAACAAGGCTTAATCGAGTACTGGATAGCCCAAACAGGCATGCGGAAATCGAAAAGACACATTGAACCAGAACGTATAAAGGTCGAGGCTATCTTTAACCTCAGCAGAAATGACATACAACTCTACGCTGAACTTCCTGGTAGAAAGGTTTGGCCTTCAAAAAAGGTTTTCCAAAAAAGATATGACGCTGACGACACGGATTCCGGGACTCTCAGGTGTTTGAAATCAAAACGACAAAAAGGTTTTTGTTCAGTATGAATGTCGTTATCGTATGAATTACGATCTTAAAAAAAAAAAAATTTTAAATGGGGTTCAAATATGAAAAACCGTGTTTTGATTTTTGTTTTTTGACTTTAACGGGCCGAAAAAAGTACTAAATTTTTTTTTCCGAATCATATTAGTTCACACGTTAACAACATCAATTCTAAGCGATTTCAATTTTGTTTCATCAAAATCGGTTCAGTAGAACCGGTTATATCTGTACCAGGCTGTAACTTTTTGAACGAACCTCGTATGACCGAAAAATAAATGGGAGTCGTGTTGAGGTTATCTGGAGAATGTTTTTTAAAATGTGTTGAATTTTTCAATATATGTTGAATTAATATCAATTAAGAATTTGGCTCAGAAGAAACATTCAATATTTTGTTGCATTTAAATTTCCCCCCAGATCGTCGCGAAGCATAACTGAGGAGCCCTTGCGCACATAACATATAATAGCTTTGTCGTTCTTAAAGCCCATTTCGGCTATACAAATTGGCAAATGATCTACCCATCTAGGTAAAATCTTTGTCGATCTTATCTGTCTTGATCTGCCTGCATTATTTCAGAGAAAAAGTGACTCTCTAATGCATTATTTGGATTACAATCTTAAGGTTGTAATGGGTTTGGTTTAAGAAGCTCTGATCTGCCTATTCCATTGTCTAATTATAAAGCAAAGAAGAAGCAAAAATTTCAAGATTTCCGCCAAGTCCACTTTTTCCTGCAGGGTACGCATGAAAATATAGATGTGGCTGTTTTTCTGAATGCAGTTAAGTTTGCTTTAACTTATAATAACTTGACCTGCATCTTCAGCTTTGTGAAGTAAGTCAGCATACCAACTTAATATGATTAAATTACTGGATGGCGCTAAAGCTGTATCATTTGAATTGAAAGACCAACAAGAAGCATGGAAGAGCAGCAATTGCACGTTAATAATATCCCGAAACTAATAATTTCCACTGCTGCAGTTCAATATATCATATGTCGAAGCAAAAGAAAAGCGGCAGGCAATTGATGTGGTATGCATTCTATTACTATGCACATACGAGTATTAGGGATGCCAGTAGTAGCGGAAATTGTTGATCCTGAGATTTTGGGAAATTTTTAAAAGTAATCTAGAAATTTCGGGATTCGTTTCTGGGCTTAAATTTTTAAAACTTGGTAAAGTTTTATTAATTGTAAACTAGAAACATTTTAAAATATTATGTTATGATATTAAATCAACTGAAAATTAACAATAAATGGGCTTGGAGTATTTTTTATTCAGGTAAAAGAAAAGTACGGCCAAAGAATTTTCAAAAATTAATTTAATTCATTTCATTAATGAAATACTAACGGAAATTGTTGATTATGGAATTTCGTGATATTTTAAAAAGTAGTCCCGAAAATCGGAACTCGTTTGAGGACGCACATTTTTTTTAATTTAGTAAAAATGTATTAATTATAATATAATAAATACTATATAATTTTTTTGTTATGGTACTAAATGAAATTTGCTAAAAATGAGCGATAAATATGATAGTTTTCAAATATTATGTATTAAAAAAAAGTCAAAATTTTGAAATCGTATTTACTTGCATTTACGTTTAAGAACATCGGCGAGTTAAAAAATTACCTTGTTTCGACTTTTTACATTTCATATTAGCCTAAAAATACAATTTATTTAAAAGTAAAACACTGACACGACAAGACCAAAAAGTCTACGCGTATTGGATAACAGCTTGCGATTGACAATTACGAGTTTGGCGTAGTTAAGGACTTTATCTACTTAGAATCCAGCATTGACACCAACAACAACGTCAACGAAGAGATCCAGCGACGAATAACTCTGGCCAACAGCTGCCACTGTAGGCTCGGTAGCTAAATCGTGATTTTTTAAGAGCTATAGGAAAGTTTTTCAAAAAAACACAAGTAAAATTCAGAAAAATGCATGAAGTTTTTATTTAAATCGATAGTAATATAATTTAATTTTTAAAGATTATTTCATGCAAATGTTGACCGCGACTGCGCTTCAAATGGTCCATTCGCTTAGTCCAATTTTTGCATACTCTTTCCAATGTTTCGGCCGGTATCTCACATGTGAATTCTTTAATGTTGTCTTCCAATGCGTTAATTGAAGCAGGCTTATCTGAATAGACATGAGCTTTAACATAGCCCCACAAAAAATAATCTAAAGGCGTTATATCGCACAATCTGGGTGGCCAATTGACAGGCCCCGAACGTGAAATAAAATGTTCACCGAACTCGCCTCTCAACAAGTCCATTGTTAAGAGTGCTGTGTGGCATGTGGCACCATCTTGCTGAAACCACATGTCATGCAAGTGAAGCTCTTGCATTTTGGGCAAAAAAAAAGTTGGATTATATTTCACGGTAGCGCTCAGCATTCACAGTTACGTTACGATTCGCAGCATCTTTGAAGAAGTACGGTCCAATGAAACCTCCAGCCCATCAACCGCACCAACCTGTGAGCTTTTCTTGGTACATTGGTAGCTCTTGCAATTCTTCTGGCTGATCTTCACTCCAAAATTGACAATTCTTTACGTACCCATTGATCCAAAAATGAGCTTCGTCGCTGAACACAATTTTTCGATAAAAAAGTGGATCTTCGGCCAACTTTACAAGAGCCCATTCACCAAAAATTCTGCGTTGCGGTAGGTCGTTCGGCTTCAATTCTTGCACCAGCTATATTTTGAAAGGCTTCACACCTAAATCCTTTCGCAAAATTTTTCACGTGGTTGAGTAACAGAGGCCCAATTGCTGCGAACGGCGACGAATCGATAATTGATGGTCGTCATTAACACTGGCCGATACAGCTGCGATATTTTCTTCAGTTCGCACGCTACGTAAGCGTTTTGGTGGCTTGATGTCCAGTAATGTAAATTTGGTTCTAAATTTAGTTACAATAGCTCGAATAGCCGCTTTAGTGGGTTGATTAAACTGACTAAAAATGGAAGAAGCGCGCGATAAACTTTCTTAAAAGAACACGCATTTTTATAATAAAATTTGATTTGCAAGCGTTGTTCGTTTGTAAGACGATTCATGGTTATATTATAAACCAAACTGAAGATGTTTGACAGTGAAACAAAACACGCAACGTGCGTCAGCTGTTTAAACCAACTGTTTAAAAAGATAATAGCTAAAATATCACCCTTTAGTTTAAAAGCAGAACCCTCTCTCGACGCATGAAAAAACACTATAATCACACACCCTCCCGGTCTTACTGTATGACGCTAAGGCCTGGAGCTTTCGAAAGAACGTGGGAATGATGCATACCGAATAAGATGGAGCCACGAGTTGTACGCCGACATCGACGTAGTGAAGCGAATTAAAATTCACCGGCTGCGCTGGCTAGGCCACGTTGAGCGAATGAACAACAACACTCCAACAAAGAAGGTGCTATTTTGGAATTTCACTGGTAGAACTCATCTAAGGCCAAGTCAACGACGACCTGAGCGACCTGGTATTTCTAACTGCCGTCAACGCGCGCAATGCAGAGGTAATTGACGCAACATTTTGGTAGCGGCCAAGCCCGATCTTCGGTTGTAGAAGCCAGCTAGTAAGTAAGTAAAACACGGACAAACACTTTCTGAAAACGTGTTGACTGAAGTTTTTGTTTGGAAACATCGGTAAGTTTATTAAATTGTCTTTCATTTCATTTAAAAGACTACAAACATTAATATTAATCTAAAAATTGCACCTTAAAATGTAGTTAGGAATAGTTTCGTGGCAGTTTCAGGAATGCGCAATGCCTGGAAACTTTTGCCTAACCGAAGTTAACTTTTTAACGGTAATCTAAATTTATTGCTCATAAAAGCCAACTGGATAAAGAGGCAAAGCGAATGGGTTTGGTGGTGAACGAGGACAAAACGAAGTACCTCCTGTCTTCAAACAAACAGTCGGCGCACTCGCGTATCGGCACCCACGTCACTGTAGACAGTTATAATTTTGAGGTTGTAAAAGACTTCGTTTATTTAGGAACCAGCATTAACACCGATAATAATGTCAGCCTTGAAATCCAACGTAGAATCTCTCTTGCCAACAAGTGCTACTTTGGACTAAGTAGGCAACTGAGCAGTAAAGTCCTCTCTCGACGAACAAAACTAACACTCTACAAGACTCTCATCATGCCCGTCCTAACGTATGGCGCAGAAGCTTGGACGATGACAACATCCGATGAAGCGACGCTTGGAGTGCTCGAGAGAAAGATTCTGCGTAAGATTTTTGGACCTTTGCACGTTGGCAACGGCGAATATCGCAGACGATGGAACGATGAGCTGTATGAGCTTTACGACGACATAGACATAGCGCAGCGAATAAAGATCCAGCGGCTACGTTGGCTGGGTCATGTCGTCCGAATGGATACAAACGCTCCGGCTTTGAAAGTATTCGATGCGGTACCAGCTGGTGGTAGCAGAGGAAGAGGAAGGCCTCCTCTGCGTTGGAAAGATCAGGTGGAGAAGGACTTGGCTTCACTTGGTGTGTACAATTGGCGCCGGTTAGCACGAGAAAGAAACGACTGGCGCGCTTTGTTAAACTCGGCCAAAATCGCGTAAGCGGTTATCGCGCCAATTAAGAAGAAGAGAAAAGCCAAAGAAAATATTATTTTTCAAGTAAAAATGGTAATTACTCTCGTATTGGCAATGTTGCACAATCAGATGGGTTTTCGCACGTAAAAGGAGCAAATTTTTTAATTTATATTAATGAGAATTTTCCTCCAACTTTCTTTTCTTTCGAACTTTACTCAAACTATTTTTTTTTATTATCTAAAAAAATTAATAAATTATACCGGGATTCACATCGATTAGTGATGGGCTTCCGGTACTTAAAAACACCAATATTTCGGGGTCCTGAAAAATCAGAATTGTCATTCCTAGTAAATATATACATATATACAATTTTGAGTATACTCTCGGACTGGAAATACCTACCCATTGATTTTTTGGACCTCAAATTTGGATTGATATGAATTTTTGGATTAAAATTTGGATTGATATGAATTTTCTTTCAATACGATTTTATACTAAATCTTTTTTAATCCTCATCTACACTTGTTTTCACACATTTTATTTCAACTAATCTCGAGATTGCCGATACTTCATAACACCGAAATTTCAAGATCCCGAAAATCCGGGACTGTCATCAGTAGCACATGTTCACGAATATATGTAAAACAGAGTTTTTTAAAAGTGAGTGAAAAGAGACTTACATACTTACATACCTACAAACTTACATACATACTTCCACACTTACGAACTTACCTACTTACATACTTACAAACGTACAAACGTACATACTTACTCACTTAAAAACTTACATACCTACATACTTACATACTTACACACTTGCGAACTTACATACTTGCGTACTTGCATATTTACATACTTACATGCTTACATACTTATATACTCACAAAATTACACACTTACATACTTACACACTTACACACTTACGAACTTACATACTTGCGTACTTACATACTTACATACTTACATGCTTACATAGTTACATACTTATATATGTAAATATATACGTACTTACTTATTTACGTAATATGCGTAATAACAGCCACTGCCACACACAGCAGCAATAAATGAAGACAATGCCAACCGAATAGCAAAAGTTAATGACAGTAATGATATTTCGACGACTAAAAGAAAAACGCATGATTTCGGAAAAATTGGAATTGCGTGAGTAAGTAGACGTGGAAGCGTCAGAAGCTGTGGGAACAAATATAAAGTAAGTACGAGTATGTACGCATGTTTACATATGTGTGTGCACCAGGAAATAATCGAATGAGTAGGTATGCAAGTACTAAGTCTGTACGCAGTAGGCAAATAAAAATTTGATACTCTCCTACTTTCTCGTCGATGATTTGATTATAAAGCAAATATAGCAACTGCGTTCAAGTGAAGAAGTAAAACGAATATGAATTAAAACTCAATTGAAAAGCAAAGCATTCATACAATTTTCGAGCTAACCCTCCCAAAATTTAAAAAAAATACTAACTTCCAAGCTTGAGTGAAAATTCCCACAGCTTTGTGGCTCAGGGAAATACATGAAACCTGCAGTTGTCAGCTTAAGAAGACGCAACTGCACGCACACATAAACATTTTAGTTAAATTCAAGTACTAGGTATACATACGCTTACATACATGTGCATCTTCATACTTACCTAACCGCCTTAAGTAGCGGTTACTTCTGTACATTTTTTATGTGATTTGGGTTTTTTTTTTTTTTTTTTTTTGAGAAATCATTGTACATTTCACATGCACTACGCTTTTAGTTGTTTGTGTTTTTTGTTATGCCGATTGTCACCACAGTGGTTGCGCAGACATTGTCTAATATAATCATAAAACCAAAATTTACAGTAAAACCTGTTGATGACGGGCTCTGACAACCCCTTCAACCTGTGTATAATGCAAATGAGTGTATATGTGTATGTGTAAGTAAAGCCTGGGGCAAAACGACAGTCCATCAACAATTTGACCAGTTTCGACATTTTTTTATTTAATATTCATTATTTTTTATTATAAAACCATAGGCTATTGTCTAAAAAAAGAAATTCATGTTTCACACTGTGAACAAAAATTTGAAAAATTCCATAAATGCACGACATTCTGAACATGAAGTTTTGTGTACGGTGTTGCCCCGTCAAGGATAAAAATATGTTAAAAATTACGTTATTTTTCAACAACTTCAAACATGAACTTTATTGTACTAAAATTTAATAAGTTATGAAACTGCATATTAGAAATATTTCTAAAGATTAAAAATCATGGAATTGCGATGCAAAATTTGTGGAATTTTCGAAATTTTTATATGAAATTTTTAAATCGGATTTGTACGGTTTTTGTTACACAATGAGAAAACTTTTACGCAGAAATAATGAACATTAAAAAAGAATTAAAAATAGTTAAAACTTGTCAATGCGCTTATGCCGTTTTGCTGCGGGGTGTGTAGATAACTGAGGTCATTAAAACGCAAATAAATTCAAAAAAATTTTTTTTTTTTTTGTTTTTTCTTTATGGCCGAAGGCCATAGTAGCCAGTGCTTTAGCTCTTTAAGTGGAATAATTATTTATAATTGTTACTCTTTTAATAAATAAATAAATAAAAAAATATTTTTTTTCTGACTTAAAAGACGTTCTGGTCGATCTTACGTAAGAGGCAAGAAGACTGGTCTTTGAAAAAAAATTGTTGTATAGAATTCTGCGCTTCTCTCCAAGCGCCATATTGATGTCTAACATACCTATAAACCATTTCCTAGCTTTAAGCGTTTTTTGCTCGAAAGAAAATTTGAAAAAAGAGGTTGTCTGTTGTGTGTAAAGTCGGCTTACTAACGATAGTTTAACGTGACAACGTCATAAGAAAATACTGATGGAATGGTTGCAATTTTCAAAACAAAATTTTAATTTTATTTGTTTGATAGATATTTTGTATGGATACAGAGGAGGAGGTAAATGGAATTGCAATGGAATAGGTCCAGTTACATTTACACAAACGTGAAAAATGACGAAACATTTATCAAATTCATGAAAGATACGAGTATGTTCAATTTCGATTGTGCATCAGACGTTAATAAGTCAACAACACTAAGAGGCGCAACATCATCGATTTGACTTTTTCAAGAAACATTACACTCGAAACACTCCCTTTAGTATTTCCTACTATTCCTCTCATCGCCCTCTTCTCAACAGAGAAATGGTTCATCACCATGCACACAGGAAGAAGGCATATGCAAATACAAGTATGTGAATTTATATACAAATGCGCATATATATACATACATATACATATATTCAAGTAGGAGAGAGCCAGATGTCGGACGTTGCCGAACGTGGGGCCGATTGTGCTCTTTATCGTTCGTTCCGCGCTCTCGCTTGCAGTTCAAAAAAGGTAACGACGCATGAGCAAGATAACGACGCATTTTTTGGTGCGTGCAGCCGGCTACATCGAATTATAAGACGTTATCACGTCAAAAAAACTGCGTAAACAATTTTCTCTTTTGTCTCTTTTTTTTAATTTTAGGCTGGTATTGTCACTTGCGAAGCGAACGCTTTAGCCAACATATCTAAAATTTGCATTGTGAGTGAACTTAGCGTGGATCTTTATTTCGAGTATAGTTACAACGTGAAGCTGGGAGTTAACCTTCTTCGTCAGAGGCGTTTTATACGAAATCGCTCCACTCCTATAGAGCTGCCGAACGCAATGTAAGTATTAAGTGCAGTTAACCGATTCGAAGAAACATGAAAGTTTTTAAGCAAATTATGTTTTTTACTATGTACTTACATATTTGCATTTGTAGATTCATAACAAACTTTCATTGCCGCCAGTCATCATCCAAAACGGCAATGCTAAAATTGTGTTGCGTTTATTTGCTCATTGCAGTTACCAACAAACTGTGGGGAATGAAATTCAAATCACAGTTGCGCTTATTTGAGATACTACCCATTTTGGAAAGTGAAGTTTGCAGTGCCACGATAAGCACAGAAATGACTGAACAAGAGAAGCAACAGGCAGGGAACAAATATTTCTCTAGATTAGAAATACCAAATGTTATTGGCTGTGTTGATGGAACGCATATTATGATTTATGCTCCTACTGCCCCTAGAATTGCTGTTAAAGGCAAATATCCTAACACCTGGATGGACATTCTGTGCTCTAACATGGTCAAGCTTAGGAGCTGGACTGAGAGTAGGGGACTTGCTATATACCCCGCAAAAACTGAAATAATTCTCTTTACAAGGAAACATATTCTTTTCCACTGGTTTTTAAGGGTGTGGAGATTCCTTTGAGAGAGAATGTCAAGTACTTAGGACTCATATTAGATAGGAAGCTTACATGGAAATCTAATATTGAGGAAAGAGTAAAAAAGGCCAATGTTGCATTATATAACTGCAAAAAAGCGGTCGGTATTAAATGGGGGTTAACACCTCACATTGCACATTGGCTCTACACTTCGATAGTTAATCTTAACATATACTAGAAAACTTATATGGTGGCAATCTGTTCAAAAGGCGAGTCACGCTAAAATCATAAGTAAGGTCTAAAGAACAGCTCTTTTATACATCTCTTGTGCTTAAAGGACCACCCCAAACAAAGCGTTAGAAGTGCTAATCAATTTGCTTGCACTAAATTTAATCGTAAGGCCGCCGCCTCGGCGCTTAGACTTAAAAGTATAGCGCTATGGAAAGAACGGTGTTTTGGCCACGTCTGTATTTTATACACTCTGAACAGTCACAAACAAGAAATATATTATTCTACTCCTAGACTCACTTTCGACAAGCTCTTCAAGACGAGTATACCGTCAAGAAGGGAGTGGCAAGCCAGTCTATAAGGTTGGCTACGGAGTATTTTCGAAGGAATTAGGGCTAGAGCTATACACTCGACTACCAGACTACTACTTCTAAAAGAAGTGGCTACATATCTGCATACACATGCCGTAACAAAAACGAGTATAGATATATTCTCCGATAGCCAGGCGGCCATTAAGTCAAAGGTCTAAGGCCTAAGATCAAAGGTTACACAGGAATGCCGCGCAGCCCTAAATGATATTAGCGTCGTATTCAAGATCAACCTTGTTTGGGTTCTGGGGCACAGGGATATTGAGGGAAACTGTAAAACCGATGAGCTAGCTAGGAAAGGTACTGCTCTACAATTGCTCAGTGACAAAAGTATCACTGGGATACCTGTGGCCACGAGTAAATTAATAATGAAAACCAAAATAATCCAAGAGGTCAATAGGCCATGGAAAGATGAAGATACATGCGTAACAGCTAGGCTATTATGGCCGCAAATAAACAAGAAAAGAATAAAGGCCCATCAAGAGATGCTATCTCGAAGGTCGTGGCCTGTGTCACCGGCCTTGAGACTAGGAGTATTCTCCCATGAATATGGTAGAAGTTGGAGAGATGAGGAAGACGAAGAAACAGTTCAGCGCTTCCTTTGCAATTGTCCAGCTTTAACTAAAATCAGAGTAGGTTGTCTAGGTAAACACTTTTTCAATACTCTTGCAGAACTGCCTGGCGTGGGGATTAGACCAATCCTGCGCTTCATAAGAGCCTCAAAATGGCTTCATGAAGATAAACAAACAAGGTTCCCGTGTTGCACAGTGGTATCACAACGGTCATACATAACCTAACCTGCAGGATGAGGAATTGAATAAATTCAAAATCATTTAGCATATTCCATTGTGTTTATTTATTTCATTTAAAACTTTTTATTATATACAGGTGAAATTAAAAATTATTGTAAATTCATAAAAAATAAAAAAAGATCACAAATTAAATTAATTCACTTTAAAATTATTCATTCACCACATTATTTAATTTAAAATTACTTCACATATTCAGCTACTTTTGATTTCATGTTCATTAGGTGTTGTTCTTAATTCCTAATCTCTGTTTTGTATTTGAGGTCCAGCTCTTTTTGCTTCTTTTGCTTCATTCCCATCTTTTCTTTGTGTAATGTTTTTCTAAATTTTCTTCCTTTTTTCTTTCTTGTTTTATTTCCAATAAGTTTAATTCCTGATTTTTTGCTTTCTAGTATATCTAGCCATTTTTGTTCAGCAGAGTAACTAACTGTGTAGGTTTTCAGGTTTATTATGTAGATAAAATATACTTCTCTCTTATAGAAAAACAATCTAAATGCAACTCAGATATTTGGTTTTATTGACTTATTAAATTACCTGCTCACTTCTTTGTCATTTTTGCTTTTATTGCGGTAGCAGCGAACGTGTTAAGGCAGGTCAGTATATAAGGGCGTGATAGCTTAAAATTCGTCCTTTGGTAGTGATGTACGCTCACTCAGCTTTGATTTCAATCCAACATTTCTACTGAAGATTCGTTTACTAGTATATAAGATAATATAAGACGTTTTCTAATAGCGGTCGCACCTCGACAGGCAAACCTGCCATGAAAAATTCTTCATAAAACAAAAAAATTATCTTCCGTTCGGAGACAGCATGAAACTGTGGCACACCACAATTTGTAGGGGGAACTCCATCAAACATCTAACAAAGGATGTATGTATTAGTTATATGATAAAAAGAAACCGATTATTTTCTTGATAGTGGCTGTAATGATCGATATTTCTTAAAGTACCGATCAAACAATTTAAAGTTTATGCTCGCTGTCAAGGAGAAAACACTAACAAATTCTTTTCCTCTTTTTTGTTTGTTCCATTCAGTTGTGAGTTACAGGGTGTTAACAATGGAAGTCAACACAGAGAAAATTCGGTACAGTTTACCGTTTTTCTTTGAGAAAGGCGAAAATGCAAGCCAGCCATGAGTTCTTCCTTTAAGTTTCTGGGTAAATTTTTCAGCGTTGCTTAGTCTCCGACACGACTTTTAATTACCTCAAATTTAAAATTTGAAAACACTCGATTTAGTTTTGCTTCCTTAATAATATCTTTAACTATCACCTCTCTGATTTAAAGCTTTGGTATTTATTTCTTTATTTTAAGTCGTATCTTTCTATGTAAATACTAAAAGTTATTTCATTTGCCTAGCTGGAGTCATACTCGTACATAAATAACTCACGCCACTCACAGTAAATTATCTTTAGTATAAAAGTACATATCCGAAAATACCATAGCTGCTGTAATAGCAAATATTTGTTTGATAGCATAAAGATATGCGAGATAAGATAATTTTCCATCATCATAAAGATCTTTTTTTTTCTTGTATTTGTTATCTATGCTCGTGCACCTTGCCTCTCACCAGCCTGAAGTTAATCTCTCTTCCGAGAATTGGTCCAATTAAACTTAAACTTCACCTATTACCTTTTACAGTGCTTTGAAGACTATTCATTGTCTGAGGATATGTATGTATTTATCTACAATGTTTTTCAACTGAACAAATACCAATTTCTAAGTTGCAGTTGAAAAAAAATGCGTAAGTCATCCCTCCCGCGGCAATATTAGGGAGGACTGTAGTGGAAATGACAAAAATCAGCTATCAAATGCTAGAAGGTTAAGAAGAAAATAGCGAACACCCAAGGGGTATTTATATATATATGATACATCTCTTCATTTTATAAAATAAAATCCTAAAATATGTTGATGTGTATGCTAATAACTATGCACCGACAGATTTGCGTACAGTTTTTTGTATTTTAAAGCGTATCTCTTCTGGGAAGACATAAAATACTTAAACTTACGAAAATGGCCATGAGCTAAAATCTGTTAAAAATCATAAAACTACTTTTCAAACTGCAATAAACGAAAAGTGATTTAAGCGATTGGAGCGCTGTTTTTTACTGCAAAATTTTGAAATGTTGACTGTATTTCTGCATTTAAGAAATTTTCAAATTATTTTCTATTAGTATATGTATATAGCCGCCGTAGCCGAATGGGTTGGTGCGTGATTACCATTCGGAATTCACAGAGAGACGTCGGTTCGAATCTCGGTGAAAGCAAAATTAATAAAAAAACATTTTTCTAATAGCGGTCGCCCCTCGGCAGGCAATGGCAAACCTCCGAGTGTATTTCTGCCATGAAAAAGCTCCTCATAAAAATATCTGCCGTTCGGAGTCGGCTTGAAACTGTAGGTCCCTCCATTTGTGGAACAACATCTACACGCATACACAAATAGGAGGAGGAGCTCGGCCAAACACCTAACAGAAGTGTACGCGCCAATTATTTATTTTTTTATTATTTATATATTAAAGTTTTGAAAAAGTTCTCTTTTTGTTTTCACTGCTTCAACTGCTGAATGTTCGTTCATTCTTTGCCAAATTCCACTAATTCCGGATAAGCGGAAATAAGCAGGCAAAGCAAAGATGAGAAATGTCTGCTTTGTGATTTCTATATCCGCTGATTTCTTGTTATAATGTTGACTATTTTTGCTTATACTTGGACTTAAAAGCAGAGCAGCGCACACCGGGTATTTGCTTGTTAATTTTATAAAAAAAATCTGTGAAAAGTGACAAAAAATGTGGAAGTTATAAGAAGTGGCTTATATTTATAAATAAAAAAAATTAAAAGAAAACGTCTAGTAAAACTGCTTAAATATCCAGTGAGACTAATTTTCAAAGTTTATTCTCAGCTATGACTACTTTGTGGTTGTTAATATAGTTAGTTAGTAACTGATTGATACCTCTGATGCAGAGCCAATCAGACCTTTGCTATATAAAACTACCAGGTCATTTAATATATTTCTAGACTTACAATTAAATTGTACAATATTAAGTAATGAGAAAATTCACTTTTATTTTTCAATAAAATCCTTAAAATTAAATACATTTTTTCAAGCGATTTTCCAGTTCATGAATTCCGTCCATGAAAAGTTTTTGGAAGAGGTTTTTAAAAGCCTCTTAAATTAATCATTTACTACAGTTACCTTCTCTTTATTTGATGAAAAACGCTCCTTCTAAGAAATTACACACAGTAAACCGTCTGAAGAATTATTAATATATGGGACATTCACCATGCCTTCAAAATATTCCTTGCCAGATAAACCTTTTTATAAAAAGGTTGAATCGAATGTGGTCAACCTTTCAATTAACAAAGAAACATGAAATAAAAAAATAAAAAAAACACTTTGACTTTACATAAGCAAATGTAGAAACCAATTTTTTTGTTCGAATGGTCGATTTGAAATTTGTGCTGTAGCCTTAGGAAACATGGAATTTTAAAGGGTATGCAAATTAAAAATAATTAATCTACTATCGTAGAAGAATGAATGTGTCAGGCTAAAATAATATTTAAATACCCAGTATTCCGGAAGGATTTAGTAAATAGTGAGCAAAATTTTTTTTCAAACACTTGTGATACAATTTTTTTGGTTGCATTTCCTGCAGGGCATGTAAGCAAATTTGATTATTTTACTGTTATATTTTAAATCACCGCAAATAATCGGCATTATTTTATAAACATATTTGATTAACTTTCTGTTAGTTGCATTTCCTACAGAGTATGTAAGTAAATTTTATACTTCCAATATAATAAATTTAATCCCAGTAAATTGTCAGCACTAATTTTTGAAAATTTTTAATACAATATTTTGTTTGTTGTATTTCCTACTGGGTATGTAAGTAATATTATGTGTTTAATGCATTATTTTTAATCACAGTAAATAGTCAGGAATTCTTATTTGGAATAGTACAAATTTAAATATTTGTATGTTACTAGCATTTCCTACTGGGTAAGTAAGTATGTATAATATTTTTACTTTAACATTTTAACAACAGCAAATATCTTTTTTACTCTAATATTTTTAATCACAGTAAATAGTCAGGACTTTTCTAAAACATTTTTGAATAGTTTTTTTGTTAGTTGCATTTCCTACAGGGTGTACAAGTAAATTTTATTTTATCCAGTAATAAATTTAAGCACAGTAAATAGGCAACACCTTTTGTTGGAAACGTTTTTGTTTAACTTTTTTATTAGCTCTTTTTCCTACAGGGTACAGCTTTTTAATATATTATTTTTAATTACAGAAATAGCCAGCACTAATTTGAAAAAAAAAATATATCTATACAGGTAATTTTATAGTTCCATTTCCTACAGGGTACGTAAGTAAATTTAATTTTTTAAAGTAATACTTTTGACTACATAAATAGTCGGCACTAATTTGAAACAAATTTTATAAATCTAAATGTTTTTTTGTTAGTAGTATTTCCTACAGGGCATGTATGTAAGTAAATTTAATTTTTAGTAGTGTTTCCTACAGGGTATGTAAGTAATTTTAATTTTATAACATAATCTGTTTGACTACAGAAATAGTCAGCACTAATATGAAAAAAAGATTTCTAAATTGAAATATATTTGTGCTAGTTGTATTTCCTACAATGTATGTAAGTAAATTAAATTTTTTAATATAATATTTTTCGTTACATAAATAGTCGGCACTAATTGCAAACAAGTTTTATAAATTTAAATGTTTTTGTGTTAGTTGTATTTCCTACAGGGTATGTAAGTAAATTAAATTTTTTAATCTAATATTTTTAATTACAAAAATAGTAAGCACTAATTGAAAGAATAAATTTTATTATATTATATTACATATTACTTTGGTTACACTAGTAAATATTTTTCATCGCCGTAAACAGTCAGCGCAAATTTTTCTTTAAAATGTTTCGCTTTTAATACCTTTTATTTTTCTCTTTCAATTATACTTTTAATATAAATTATATTAGATAATATAATTATGCATTAACAAGTAGCATTTCCCGCTGGGTATGTAGTACATTTATTTATTCCACTTTTATTTAATTTTTTTTTCGAGTAATATTTTTCATCACATTTCTATCCCCATACATTCACGCCATTACACTTTTGAGACACTTTTCTTTGTTCGCCCAGTACATCTGTATGCATGTATGTATGTACGTATGTACCCATATTAGTGCGTATGCTGGAATAAAAGGAAGTTAGACAAACATGCGCAACCACATCCGGTGCATTTTGGTTTAATTTCTTTCTTTTATTTTTCTTTGCCTATTTCTTGTTTGTCTCACTGGTGAGATTCAGTCCATTGTTGCGGTTTTCTATTTATTCGGTTGCCTATTTGCCCACTGAGTTCCGCTTCAATTTCTTTGTAAAAAAATAAAATGTGACATTAAAAAAAAATGTGCTACTTGTCAACACATTTTTCTTTCTATTTAATTCAATTTTTATGGATTTCTTTTAACACTTACAACATTTTAATGGCGACTTCTGTGAAACTGTAACATCTTCAGTCTGGCTGACTGATGTCATTTCCTTTAGTGATTACCTTCATCGGCTGTTGATTTTGTAAAATAAAGTAGTGTAGAGCAGTGCAGTATCTGAAGATAATGGTAGTAGAAAGATTAACTGGCATGGAGTAGGTTTGCTTTTCCTTTATTTTTCATATGAAAGCTTGGGACTTTCATAAGACAATGGCCTCTTCCGAATATCTTTGAGGATAAATCGAAATTTGTACAAAATTCGACAGCTTGAAACCATGTTTACAGTAGTGGTTCGATAGTTCGGAAACATTGTTGAGTTCGGTATGCATTTGAGAAACAAAATTGAGCTTCAGTCAATATTATCAATGGAGTAAAGCGTTGAAATACCATTCAGGAGGTTCTAAGTTCGATTAAAGAGGGAGGCAAAATAATTTTCAATTTGTATTATTTTTATTTCTGCAATTTTATTAATTTAATGTAAATATTTATTTAAATTTAAACTTATTTTTATTAAAATATATTTGAAAGAAAAATATATCTTCCAGTCAAATGCAAGCCAGAAACTTTATCCATCAGAAAGCGTAGTCACCACTAGAAGCAGAAATATAATACACTAGTTTAGGTACGCCCTACAGGGACAAAGCTAGTCCAAAGAAGGGAGTCTCCCCAGAAGAAGAGGAGGGACTGTTTTAGTGGCCACACCACACGACGCTGTAGAGACGACGGTCGCTGTAAGTGTAAAGGCGTTTTCAACCCTACCTCACCCACCAAAACAAAAGAAAAACAAAAAACAGGGAGAAAACTAGTTTAAAAATCGCGTGAATACCTATTATGGTATCTTGACTCTTGATTAATCTGCAAATATCGTCTTAACCATAGCTCCAAAAATCCACTGGCTTATCCAACCTAGTATCCCTTTAGGGTAATATGGCTGATGACTGATAAACTCAAGGTAAAACATTCGTAGAAAAAATTATAGACAATTTCTTTGTTATTCTCCTAATTGCAGCTCCGGGAACTTCTTACCATTGCATGCTTTTTTAACGGTGAGTTTTATGACGAATGCAACAATTAAAAAAACATTAAATCATTTTGCATCACTTAGCAAATCCTTTGTGTTCTCCCTACAGCAATCAGACTAACATTATTTAGTCAGATCGAAACAAATTTAGCTCTGGTGATGCCTTGTTGCACTGCTTCATAATCAACCAGAAAGGTTTCTGCATAAACTACTTGCTATGTGTTTATACATACTCGTGTACTCAAATGAAAGTTATACAAACGAGAGTTATTCCATTGCGAGCTTAGGTGCCATTCCATTCTGACGAACTTAGGTGTAATTTAGAGATTTCTATTACTAGAAAAGTCATCTGAATATCGGAAAAGATTTAAATCAAAGCTCCAGTGCTAGCAAATGATTTGTTTAAAATCGCATAGGTCTCATATATACTTACCCCGTTCTACAGGAAGAAACTACCTTGACTACCGGCTATTACACAGCCCGAGTGATAGAGTACTGTCAAGGCCTTGCCCCTTAGTTCATTTTAGGGTCATAACTTAGTTATTTCCAAGAAAAAGATATTACAAAAACTTTCAACAAAGTTAAGTGAATTTATTAGATACATTTGAGTTTTATCCCCTAACTTAAATCACGAGTCCCACCATATCCACACATCCTAGCTTTAAACCGTAGTGAGGCTACACGTGTTAATATTTTCTAGAATATATAATTTAGGAGGTATGTATATATATTTCCCTTTGTGAGAGATCGATTTGCGTATTAATCAAAAAAATTAATTTGCATCAAATGAAGCTGTGTCTAGGCTCGCGCTCAACCACAATAAATCACAATTCACTATGGCTCAATATTAATAACGTCAAACGGTTGCCATTTAGGTGATAGCCCAATTATTTCCAGGTAGTCGCCGCGAATTTAAGTGGAAGTAGCAAGCAGTGGGTTTTTTACTGTGCTTTGGATCTCGAAAATTCACGATTGCTTCATAACTCTAATTAGGATATGTTTAGTAGTTTTAATGATATCACATCTGAAGAGTATCAAAGAGTTTTCAAGAGTGCAGAGAAAGCATAAAGGGAAAATGATTTGACTGCAAACCTTACGGGACCAAATCCTTCTTAATAATAGTTTGGCGAAAAATAAATCCATTCTGTTTGCGTAAAAATTTTGCGCAAATGGTTTAAAGCTTTTTTATGATCGCTCTTTAGCTCCAAGGCGATGCTACGACTACTAACGTGCCGGTCAACTTCGATTACACTGTGTGACAAAAAAAAAAAATAATTAAATATACTTTTATGGAGACCTAGTACAATTTGTAGGTATAGTAAAACTAAGAAACATGGTATAGGAGAAATTTCCAATACACCCCCAAATCTCAATTTATGGCCATAAAACCGTTTTTCAGTAGGTTGATGTGAAGAATCATTCCTAACTTCGCCAATTTTCATCCGATTTCGAATTTGTTTTTAGTTCGAAAGAACAAAAACAAGCCCTTTTGACAGTGTGTTGACAATTTTTCTGAAATGACAACTCACGAGACTGTAAACGGAAGTATTTGGAATTTTTTTATTTTTTCTCTATTTTTTCAACTTTGACATAATTTTTACGATATTATCCGTTATTGATGATCTTTTTTAGTACACTACTGTTATATATTAGTAAATTTAATTTTGCGTCGAATGAGCTATATTTGACTGTAAGTGAATTAAAATTAATGGAGTTGTGTAAGTTTTAAGATTTTAGTTTTTTTTTTACTAATTTGGTATCGCTAAATGGGAATAAGGACGTGTTTTGATACGTTATTATAGATACGTAATATTTATTGGAGTATATATGTATGTATACATAAGAGTACACGAAAATATCTGACATATCATCACACATTTTTTTTTTCAACAGAAGTATGAAAAAGCTTCCAAGTGTACCAAAGTTCACACTGTACATTGATTAACAAAAGAAGTTTAGAATTTAACCTTATTAAAACGTCAAAGTTTTATTGTTTTGCTTCAATTTGTAAGATGCGATAATCGCAATAAGTTAGTTTTCTTTCATATGTGGTTTGTGGATCAAAAGCATTGTTTGAAGTTACAGAGTAATAAAGCTCTGGTTGATGGCTACAACGATTTCTTTAAGCTTATATATAATACTTCGGATCGCTGGTATGAACCGGAATTTGCTTGTACTGAGTGTTCATTGAAATTCAAGAGATATAAATCAAAACGTTGCCAGAAAAGTCGAATTTCTTTATATTCTCCGATGATGTGGCATCATTAGCCTTATCATACACCAGATGATTGTTATTTTTGTAAAACGGACGTAAACGGTCATCATTATAAAACTTGAAAGCACATAAAGTATGCTGATGTTGCAACTGTTAAGAACCCCGTAGTCTTGGACGATATGATTGACTCAACTGCAGGCCATGAACTGAAGGAAGTTCAACTCATTGCTGATGATGCTCAAACTGATAACAATAAACCTGATGATGAAGAGTACTTTCCGTCTGGTTCTAAGTCTTCAGAATGACACATTGTATCAAATTCAGATTTTCAGGATCTTTCTCGTGATTTACTTCTATCGGGAAGACAATCTGAAACGCTCGCTTCTCGATTTAAACAATGGAATTTAGTTGATGACGACTTGAAGATGAATGATGATGATCGAATTTCTTACAGAGAAGTATTCAAAACTGATGAAGAGAATGACAAATGTACCGTCAAATACTAAACTCCAAAGGGCCGTTTCCAATGCATTTTTAAGTTTGGAATCAGTTCCGTTGTGTACTGCACCGTACCGCACCGTACCATACAGTACAGTGCTGCACTGCACAATACTCCAATAAATATTACGTGCTTATAATAACACTGTTTATCATTTTCATGGTTCGAAACGCGCCCTTATTTTCATTTAGCGTAAGTTATACCAAATTAGTAAAAAAAAAATAAAATCTTAAAACTCACAGAACTCCATTAATTTTAATTCACTTACAGTCAAATATAGCTCATTCGACGCAAAATTAAATTTACTATAACAGTAGTGTACTAAAAAAGATCACCAATAACGGATAATATCGTAAAAGTTATGTCAAAATTGAAAAAATAGAGAAAAAATAAAAAAATTCCAATTACTTCCGTCTACAGTCTCGTCAGTTTTCATTTCAGAAAAATTGTCAACACACTGTCAAAAGGGCTTGTTTTTGTTCTTTCGAACTAAAAAACAAATTCGAAATCGGATGAAAATTGGCGAAGTTAGGAGTGATTGTTCACATCAACCTACTGAAAAACGGTTTTATGGCCATAAAATGAGATTTTGGGGGTGTATTGGAAATTTCTCCTATACCATGTTTCTTAGTTTTACTATACCTACAAATTGTACTAGGTCTCCATAAAAGTATAATATCACTGTCGCACGGTGTTACTTCTGTGATTTTATCGACACTTTCAACAAGCATAAACTTTAACTTATTTGTGTCCCAAGCCATCAATGTTCGACATCTTGCGCCTATAGGGTGAATTTCTATTTTTTTAGATATGTCCATGATTTATCAGTAACGTCATTGAAAGATGCCGCTTTGCGCTAATCTCAGAAATACAAGCATTTCTCTGTCTATTATAAATAGGAAATCAATCATTGCGGACCGGCTCTCTGGGTATTTCGTCTCCTTGAATATTTTGGTGTCTTAATATTCAGCTATTGCACTGCACCTACTATTGAGCAAATCCTTTGGCGATCGTACATCGTATTACAAGACATCTCAGAGATGAGACATTGCTTTTGTCTGACGGCCTACTGCTGATCTAAAAACTAGAGGTTCAGTACCTGTAAGTTTCATCCTCCACTTCTTTCCAGTCCTATTCTACCAAACCGCAGAGCTCGCATACATATTTTGATAATTTAATTCGTTGATGAACATCAAAATCGGACTACAGTAGTTGCTTCGTTTTGGATCAATATCAACTGACTTCTGCAACGAGTCGAATATAGTACTAATAAGTTTGATATCTTAGTACAATGAATGAAAATAGGAATGAGCTTTGCGCTTCGATCTCATGCTTTTTTGTACCCTCTACTCATCATAGTAGCTCATCCAAATCGAGTTCCCTTATTAAACTTGAGATGGAGCTGGGTTGGGTTGAGCGAATGTGTCTTTTTCCGGCTATATCGGGCTGAGATGTCTAATTCTTCTTCGCGCATAGCACCATATTCGAGATGAAGGTGTGCTGGACTCTCCGCGGCCTGGTCGCAGAAAGGCCAGGAGGCAGTGGACCATATCGCAATACTGTGCAGATGACCTCGCAATCTGCAGTGACCTGTGAAAATGCCGGTGTGTATTCTTAGTTTGTTTGTTAACACAATCTTAGTACAATCTTTACCAAACCGCAGGAAAATAAACTTTAGGGCAGTGTAGCACAGGAAAAACGTTAAGAAATTGCTTTTTTAATATGTTTCCTTTTTTTATTTATTTTTGACTTAAGCTCACTTTCTTTTGAATTAACCCTAAAAATGCTAGTAGGACAGTCTGCTTCTATGCTAGTAGAGCAATATGAATACAGAATAATTTGAATGGGAATCGACCACTGCATCATTCTCAGCATAGAAATAGCTCAGAAGAATATCTTTGTAATAGAAAAGCATAGCAGAAGCAGCTTGTCATCGCTGCCTTGCAGCCTCTCTTTTTCATTGGGAGGCAGTTCTTTTTAAGGCATTGTTATTCAAAACTTCTTCCAAGCTCAATTTGGTGAATTCTTAACTTCCAAGCCTCTTTCATGTGGAAGAACTGATGCAGGTCTAATGACTATAATGACTACTATTTTAAATAAAATGGGCAATGTTGGTCAGTAGGCTTCTCTCCGGGTGGCTGGAGGAGTAGAATATAATTTTTGTACTTGGAATATTCTCTCAGACTATTATTTTCGCATGCTCGCTTTGGCTGCTACTTAGACACCCATCGTAACATTTTCTGCTTTCTACACTTTAAGATAATTTTCTTTCCAACACTGCTTTTACCCGCAGCGACAAACACAGAAGTAAACCCTGTAAAATTTTATCAATTTTACCGCAGAAATTTTTTCCACCAAAAGTCGTCAAACAACAATAAAGTATTGTAGCCCAAACATAGTCAGCACGAGCCAGCACGCTGTCGAGTCTATAAAAGGATTCAATATTAAAATTAATTTATAATCAGGCGCTGCTGGCACGCAAGCAAGTAAGAAAGCGAGGCAGCAAGAAAGAGCATGAATTACGATAAGCTGGGGAGCAAAAAAAAAAAAAATTCAAAGAAAATAATAACAAGAAAAAAGGAAAAAAAATGGAAAAAAGACGCACAGCAATCAAAACAACTGGCAGCAAGGAAATCACAGGAGAATGCCGCAGAAAAACTCGGTTGCGGAAAATTGGTGAAAAAAACAGATTCTTAGCAGGCAAGTCGGTATTTACGACAGGGGAAGGATTATCGAGCACAGCAACTTGTTCATGGCTAGAGTGCAGCAGTTGCGGTGGTAGGGGCGCGAAGTTTAAGACATTTTTAAGTACAGTAACAGACGGTGACTTTGGAGGTTTATGGCAGGTTTTCGATTTTCGGCGGCAGCACAACCCTTTTTTCTTAAATTTTTTTTCCGGTGGATTTTACCGCCAAATGTACGCCAATAACTTTGGCTGCCAAAGGGATACAAATTTATTGTATTTGAAATTTTTTTCTTGTATTAATTTTTATTGTTAAGTCTCGATAGCCGCTAGAATGTGGCGCTGCTGGGCGTCCGTGTTTCGTATTTGCTTAATTTGTGCCGCTACCAGCTTGGAACGCATTTGTGTTTAGCATTGGAAGAGTGACTATATTTTGTAGCCAACGTGTGCGCTTTCTTTTTGATATACAAAAATAAATATATATTTTTTTTTCGTTTGTATTCTTTATTTTTCGTTTCGCGCCCGCTTTTGCGCTCACTTCCGTTTCCGTTTTGTGGCGTATCGAAGGCGATTAAAAATTTTACTGCAATATGAGGTATACACTAAGGCGCGAAGACATGGTGGAGTGAGTGAAATACAAGGAAATTATAATAATTTTTGCTGTTTGACGCCAGTAAGAAAAAATAAAACATTGAAAAAACTCGCAAAAAGAGGCGTTGAAAAAAATTATGAAAAAATTACAAAAACATTTGCGTCTTTGTTTTTGTGCTGCAGTCTGAAAATTTTATTTTTTTAACAACAGCTCATTTCTTTTACTATTTTTAAGAAAGTTGTGAAATCAGCTAAAGGGTTGATTTTCTCTTATTGCAGCTGCTGGCTGGTTTGGATGGCTGATTGTTAGTTATTTTGTAATAGTCAGTCGCAAATCAAGTCGGTGTTCGATTGCGGACTTTTGCGCCCCCGGCGACTGTTGCCGCCATTCATCGTATATGTGTGTATATATAAATATTTTCTCAATTTTTTTATAATGAAAGATTAACAATAACAACGTTAATAGAAGTTGGGACCACGCGCGCAAAAGAATTTAAAAAAATTAAACGAGCCACCGCAACAAAGCGCAGAAAAAAAAATAATAAGAAAAAAGCAAGCAAATATATTTTGAAAGTCGCTACGGAAAGTTTAGGCCCAAACAAAAAAGTGCAAGTCGCTGAAAGCTGGGTAGATTGCACGAAGAGGTGGCAAAGCCAACGTCTGTGGTTCCTTTTTGCGAAGGCTATTTTTTTTGCTGCCAACTGTTTCACAAAAAACACAAAAAAAAGAGAAACATAAAGAAACAGCCACAACTATAGAAATATCGCATAAATTGTAAAAATAACACGCAAAAGTAGAATTTTTCTTCATAAATTTATTTTTTTTTTTTTGTATTCGTACAGAAAAGGGATACTTCCGACAACCGATTGTAATGAAAAATTAATTATTTGCACAATATTTTGTTTTCTTTGTTGGTGTTCAATCTTCTCTTCAACCAATGCGCGTCAATTCATAATTGTTTGATTACTTTTGGCCCGCAACATGTTGCTAGGTTTTTTCTTTTGTTTGTTTTTGGATCAGCGTAAGGGGGTAGAAGAAGCAATAGGCATTAATATAATTTGGAATTTTTGTTTGAAGAATTTCTAGTAGCAGAAATGATAACTCCTTTGTATTAAGCTTAAGACTTTGCAGAAAATATCAATAGTGGGGTTAAGCCGCTGCTTTAGGTAAAGCGGGTGCTCAATGAGTCTTCAAAAAATACGTAAATGAAAAATGCTCAACTTGCGCTCAAATAATTTTCATTGCAAGCCTAAGTTTTGCCTTAAATGAATTGTAAGGGTCAATTTTCCTTCATACATAACTTAATTGGCATTTCTCGACTTTTTTTATTCGATCGGCATTCTTTGAAACTCACTATTGACACCTCTGGTGTGCCTCAGGGTAGTATTTTAGGACCTTTGTTAATTGGTCGAGACATTATCAATAAAACGGTCCGCGGATGACATATGGGAAAAATAAATTTTTTGTTTTTTCGTAGGACTGTTATAAGCTTACATGGCAAATTTCAGCGTGATAATTTGTTTTCTGTGCTACTGTAAACAAGTCAAGCTCGAGTGAGTTCTTCGAATTCTCTTTTATGACTTCAATTGTCTCAAAATGTTTTCCACGGAACGGCAACTTGAACTTGGGAAACAGGAAAAAGTCACATGGAGCCATATCAGGCGAATACGGTGCTTGCGAAACGATATTAACATTATTTTTGTTCAAATAATCGCGAACAAGACGTGATGTGTGAGCTGGTGCATTATCGAGATGCAAGAACCATGACTTGTTGTCCCACATATTTCTTTTATTGCTAGCGACTTGAACTTCTTGGTAGCTTCCTAAAATTTAGTTTAGTTTTCTATCGATTTATGGATATGACCTTATAAGAAGTATCCCCGAACAGGACGGAAAAAGGATTTAAAACACCTTAGGTTGGGCATATCGGGTCTGGCTGGCATATCCATGTGGCGTCCCCGCCAACTGAAAAAAAAAACGAGGGCTGTTTTCATACTCAAGGCAGGGAGGAGGGGTCACAGTCCTATAGTATTAGTCTTACCTCATTTATCCTAAAAGTATTTGAGGGATTGATTGATAATCATATCTCAGAGCCCATCGATTTCAAATTATCTCCAACGCAACATCCTCACCTGAAACGGAAATCCACGGAATGAGCCTTACACGAGGTCGTAGGGACCGTGGAAAAATCTCTTGAATACAAACAATTCACTTTGGCGGCCTTCATAGATAAAGAGGGTGCTTTTAATAACATCAGGGCGGAGTCAATTGTCACTGCATTAGATAGAGTAGTGATGGAAAGACCTATGTGTCTCTGGCTTGGCTGCAGTGAAGTTAATGCATCGGCGAGAGGGGCTAAAATCACTAGATTTGTTCACAGGAGACGCTGTCCTTTCGCTCCTACTTTGACTAGTTGCTATTGAAGAAGTTCTGAAAATCCCAATAAGGGTGGGGTTAAGGTAATAGCATATGCCAAAGATATTGGGTAGGTCAGTATTTACCAGAAAATATAAACCTTCACCCTTTTGACTTCCCAAATTAAATAACCACGTTCTCCCGTTTTCAACGGAAGTTAAGTATATTGGAGCGATACTTGACCCCAAACTCCATTGGAAGCTACGCATTGAAAATCGAGTAAAGAAGGCTAATATAGCCTTCTACTCTTGCAAATTTATGTTCGGTAAAAAATGGGTTGGTGCGTGACTACCATTCGCAATTCACAGAGAGAACGTTGGTTCGAATCTCGTTGAAAACACCAAAATTAAGAAAAACATTTTTCTATTAGCGGTCGGCTGTCAGCAGGCAATGGCTAACCTCCGAGTGTATTTCTGCCATGGAAAAACTCCTCATGAAAATATCTGCTGTTCGGAGTCGGCTTGAAACTGTAGGTCCCTCCATTTGTGGAACAACATCAAGACGCACACCAGAAATAGGAGGAAGAGCTCGGCCAGACAACCAAAAAGGGTGTACGCGCCAATTATATATATAATAGGGACTCAAGCCACAGGTCGTGCTGCGGATGTACAACCCAGTGGTTTTGCCAATTTTAAGGAATGGATGTCTAGTTTGGTGGGTAGCTCTTCGGAAGGGCTATAACGGGAGAGGGTGTAAAACTTGCTCTAGTGCTGTCCTGAATATCATTTTGCACTTACTTCCCATCGACTTTTACGTTATCTCCATCGCAGCTCAAAGTGCAATCAGGTTAAAAAAGCTTGGCCTTTGGAGGCAATCTCTCAAGGGACATGGTAGCATTTTCGGGCAGTTAACACCATATTTCTCCGAACTTCGAACATATCTCTCTATCCGCAAACTAGAATTTGACTGTCGTGCTAGAGCAATCTTTCCAAATAGGCACCTCTGTTTTCACTGACGGTTCCAAGATAGAATCGGGCTTTTCTGTAAATCGGCCAATTTATCTATCTCCTTTAAATTGCCGAATATATATTATATATATATATATATTTATATATAATTGGCACGTACACCCTTTTTGGGTGTTTGGCCGAGCTCCTCCTCCTATTTGTGGTGTGCGCCTTGATGTTGTTCGACAAATGGATGGCGGCCGTCGTAGCCGAACGGGTTGGTGCGTGATTACCATTCGGAATTCACAGAGAGAACGTTGGTTCGAATCTCGGTGAAACACCAAAATTATGAAAAACATTTTTCTAATAGCGGTCGCCCCTCGGCAGGCAATGGCAAACCTCCGAGTGTATATCTGCCATGAAAAAGGTCCTCATAAAAAAGCCGAATACTGCTAGTATTTTTCAAGCAGAAGTCTTTGCGATCCTGAAGGCAAGCAAAGAGCTTAAGGATCGCGGGAGCGAGGAAGATATTAACATTTTCTCCAATAGTCTAGCCCCCATGGCGCCTAAAATTTTTTTTATTTAAAATTTTTTTATAGATCTATAGATAAGACTTTTTGAAAAGTCTCCCTGAAAGGGACGAAAAACGACCAGACCGGAATGCCCAGCTGAAGGTTTTTAAAAACGTATCCAACTAGGGGTTAAAAGGACGAAGAAGTGATTTCGCTACCTTGTGAACCAGAGCGATAGCTTGAGACGTGACTAATGGACTGACAATAGCCGTCCAGGCCTAAGTGGGCCCCTCTAGACTTTATATCACCAACCCCGGTACTATAAACTCGAAATGCTGAAACGTCATTGGTACTCGCGTGGGTAAATGCAGTAAAGTACAGTGATTCCCAAACTTTTGTGTGGAACTGCCGTTTAAGTTTTCTTAACACTAAACAAAGGAGAAATAACTGCAAAATGAATTAATTACGCTAATTAGTAATTGAACCTCAACTGAAAGCATAGTTTAGAAAATTAAAGCAATTTTCCACGTGCGCTTGTTTTGCGAGCTTCATCGAAAGCTAAAACCGTGAGCTACGCAATAAAACTTAATTTATGCGAAAAACTTGAACTAAAGAAATTTTAACAAATACAATACAATAAAAAAGTAGAAAACTAAAAATGAAAATTAAACCGAAGCGCAAAATTTAGGGTTATAAGCAGTTAGAAATGAAAAAGCGGCGGACATTGATGTGGGTGCGTGTCGGTGGTTGCCACATGGCTACTAGTAGAGTGGGTTCCCTTATGAAATTTTTACTATATACATTTATTTATGTGCTGTTTTTGTACTTGTTGTTCTTCGGCGATAACGCTAATTAGACAGAAAGCATTAAAAAAAAACGAGCAAAATTTTTCGTTAGCTCATAAGCAAAATCATTGGCGTAGAAAATTTATGCTGAATGAATGAATACAATTTGTTTTTTTGTTGCTTTTACATATGAAATACATAAGTTGATATGTACACATGTATGCATGCATGTATGGGTGTGTGCCGCCCGCCACTTATTTGTCTGTTTTAACTACCCGTCAAACGTTTTGGAATCGGAATTGAATGAAAAGCCGCACCGCCGCATGTACTGCCGCAGTCAAGATAAAGATATAGAGCACGAGATAACGGACGTCGGACGGTCGTGCTGAACTTGGCTGCCGACGAATGGGACCTGAAGGTGCTCACCTTAAACTTGGCTTTTTTTGAAACTGGATTTGTGGCTGGGTGTTTTTATTTTGTTTTTTGTTTTTGTTATTTGTTTTTTTTTTTTATGTTTTTGTGTAGGTGGTTGGTATGCGTGTGTTCGTTGAAGTGTAGCCATTTTGTGTGTGTGTGCGTGTGTATGTGTATAGGTAGGTTGGTTTGTTTTTCTGTAATAAGACTTGTCGTTGAACTTGCCGCCAGGCATAGGAAAAAAAGAGCAACAGTTCAAGCAGGTAATAGACAAAATACTTACTATGCATGTAGAGGTTTATATATATTACATATATATGTACGAGGGGGGTTCCAGTATCTGTGTTAGAAATGAAGACACTATTTTTTGAAATTTTTTTTTATTTCGACATAGTCCCATTTTAAGAAACACTTCTCCCAATGTTCTGGCCATTTTTTAACCCCTCGAAAAATAGGATTCGTCGAACTCTAAAAAATACGCCTCTGTCTTGGCGATTACTTCCACGTTTGAACTCAATTTTTTTTCCGCGCGCCATTTATTCATGTCAGGGAATAAGAAAAGGTCGCAGGGAGCCAGTTAGTGTGAATACGGGAGGTGCGGCAGCAATTCATAACGCAATTCATGCAGTTTGGCGGCGATAATTGCGAATGAAAGTTGCTGCGTTATCGTGGTGAAACAGCACTTCCCATTTCGCTAAATGCGGCCGTGTCTCCTTCAAGTTTTTTTTTTAAAGCGGTCCAATTACTCACTGTAATATTGTCCAGTGAACATTCTTAATTTTTCTAAAAAAATACATGAGAATGACGCCGTTCGCATCCCAAAAAACCATCGTCATGACCTTTCCGACCAACGGGACTGTTTTCGCCTTCTGTGGAGCAAATCCATTGGGAGAAGTCCATTGTCATCGCCAACTTATAATAAAGGGTGGTTAAGTTTGAAGGGCCGGTGTTGATTTGAATAAAACATAATTTTTTTAAGAAATTATTGCCATTTCCCTTCATTATGATAATATTGGCATGGCTCAATTACGTATGGAATAAAATATCGGCCAAATGGCCACCGCGGTCTCGGCGGCACACCTCCATCCGATGATCCAAATTTTTGATGACGCTGAGACATAACTGAGGTTCTATGCCATTAATGTGCCGAATTATCTCATCCTTTAGCTCTTGAATTGTTGCTGGCTTATCGACGTACACCTTTTTTTCAATAATCCCAAAGAAAGAAGTCCAACGGTGTCAAATTACATGATCTTGGCGGCCAATTGACATCGCCGCGACGTGAGATTATTCGGCCATCAAATTTTTCGCGCAAAAGAGCCATTGTTTCGTTAGCTGTGTGACAAGTGGCACCGTCCTGTTGAAACCACATATCGTCCACATCCATATCTTTCAATTCGAGCCATAAAAAGTTCGTTATCATCTCACGATAGCGAACACTATTCACAGTAATTGGCTGACCGGCCTCATTTTGGAAAAAATACGGCCCAATGATGCCGCCTGCCCATAAACCGCATCAAACAGTCAGTCCCTCTTTGTGGGTGCATTGGTTCTTCGGCAATCACTCTTGGATTATCATTCGCCCAAATGCGGCAATTCTGCTTATTGACGAATTCACTGAGGTGAAAATGTGCCTCATCACTGAAGATGATTTTCTTCACGAAGTGCGTGACAAGCATGTTTTTTTTTTGTCGGGACAACTAGCAAGTGCAGCACTCAGACATTAATTAAGTCCATTGTACTACACTTGGGTTCCCTTTTAATTTTCTTTAAATCCACCCGATCTCCGAAGAAATCTGAGTAGATCTTGTGGTGCCAAGGAGCCAAGATGGTCGCTTCTTAACACATCAGTGCCAAAGACTCCAAACCTGATTCGAGCGAAGGCGGGGCAGACACACAGGAAGTGGTCCGCCGTCTCATCCTCCTCTTCACTAGCTGGGCATAGTACACTGTCTGAAATGCCGAACCTTTCCATGTGCTTTGCCCACAGAAAGTAGCCCGTCATCAGTCCAACCAGCCGTCTGCAATCCCCTCTGCTTAATGACAGAAGGCCGGTTTAGTCCAACTGCAGCCTCTCTCAGCCTGCCAAGCTCGCTTGTGGGTGCTAGTTACCCATTTGCTAACCGTGGCCGTGATGGCCGCAGAAGGGAGTGGCAAAACGGGCTCTGGGCCAAAGAAGTTGGCCTTAGAGCCCATCTTTTCTAAGGAGTCACGTGTGCCGGGACCCATGTTAGCATCATGCTATTATGTCTACCGAGATAGTTCAGCCTGGATTTACCGGACTTGACTACCCCTGATGTGGTTGGGGGGCTGTCTAAGGCCATAAGCGCAGCTTGGCTGTCGCTGCAGACACATATGGATTTGCCTCCTCATCGCTTTTCCACAACAAAGTTCATCGCTTCTTGAATCGCATACACCTCCGCTTGAAACACAGATGCATGCATTCCAAGAGCAAAGTGCAGTTTTGTCCCGCTGGATTCCACGTAGACTCCAGAGCTGAAGCCACGCTCGGTCCTGGAGCCATTCGTGAAAATGCGAAAACAGTGTTTGCCGGGCTCATTTTCAGAGTTTGACCACGACTGAGCCTCTGGCGACCCTGCACTGTATCTCTTTGAAGTACGTCTCTTGATGGCATGAAGTCAAGGGGACGGAGAGAATCGTTGGATCGACATCCATGCCTTCTCTGTGTTCCAATGCCGGACAGGGGCCGTACCAGTTCCCATTGTGTTTCAGCCTGCAGATGGCCTTCAAGGTCTCTTTTTGGATGAAAGCATCAAGTGGTGGTAAACATATCAGAGCACCTAATGCCGGGCATGAAGTAGTAGGAAATGCTCCGGTGCAACAGATGGCCACAGTGCGTTGTAGTCTCGATAAGGTCCTCCTGACTCTCACTAGAGAGAGTCTACTCATCCAGACCACTTTCATTTGAACGCCCATTTTCATAATAAGCCTGAATAACTTTAACGCGCTGCTCGATGAAATTTGTTTTGCCGTCGTTTGATAGATGGCAGCATACAATGCTAACACCAACTTCCCCCAGGAACGACCTCTGTCATCAAACACGGGTACTTATTGAACCGCCCTCGTATGTTTGTATGTGCATATATATATGGATGTGTGTATGTATGCCGGCGTGCGTGTAAGTTTGTATGTTCGTATAACTTAGAAAAGGTATAAATAAATATGTCCGCATACATTATGAATCGAAGTTCCACAAAAACAAAAAAGAACAACAACAAAAAAAATAAAAAGTAAACAAAAAAATATGAAGAATATCAAGTCAACTTGTCTGACTGCTGCCAGCCATGACTAAAGATTGTGGTCGCCTTTGCAGCGCCAACTACTGCTGCTGCTGCTGCCGAGCTGAACACGAAGCAACGCATCGCATAAATAATAGAAAAGCAAAGAAATTTTAAGAAATGGCTGTTCAACAAATAATGCCGTGATATACAAATAAACAAACAGAATATTACCTGTACGAATGTAAATAAATAAAAAGAAAATAGAAAAAGAACAACAATCAACTGCGCAGTTACGAATATGACAGCAGTCATAAAGCAGCTGCCTGTAGCGTCAGTCCCTACAACGCCCTGGTGCCCCTGCGATTTTGGATGATTTTTACTGCTAGCAATCAAAAAACTTGCACACATACCCACATATTTACAAGCGTTAATAAAAAACCGAAAAATATATATAATATATAAATAATTTACAAATACATACATATTCTAATATGTTTGTGTGTATGCAAGTGCGGTAGCTACCTTTGTTTGCACGCCTCTGACTGTACCGAAAATCATAGAGTCATTCTCCTCACGATGATTTCTTCACAATTTCTGATTCGTCGATTTGTTTCACATATATGCATGTATAAGTATGCACACACACACACCTACCAACATACTTATGCACATCCATAACTTATTCATATTTCCATTTAATTGTGTGTATCGCACCGTTTAATAATTTGTACGCGCCATTTTGTGTGCTTACCAATACGAAAACACATGCAATTGTATTTATATGCCTACTTATACATAGAGACAATACACTGACACATATGCCCTTACATATATCTGCATGTCATTATACTCAAATGTATCTAACATTGAGTTATTAGTCATATTAAGTAATTTGCATAAAATGAATATTAAAAGTGGCAGCAGCATTCATATTTTATATTAGTATACAATTTTAAAATTTACACTCTAATTAACTTCTTCATTGAGCGCATGGATGACTAAATTTTGGATTATGATTTTCAGTTGTATGCAGCCAGAGTGAAAGCGATACTAAATTTGATTATTGTTTAATAGCTTTTTTCATTTTCACTAAAAATATTTTTTTGTTTTGTTGTAGATATAAAATTTTACAAATGACTTCTCAGCGCTTGTGCTACACTTTAGAGAAATTATGGAAATAAAACTTTAGAAAATGTATATCTGGCAGCATTAATTTGTCGGAGGATGGTATGGATTTATTTATTTATTTCAAAAAATTCAATAAACTACTAAGGTTCTTAATGACTACAACGATAACTTAGGACTAAAGTGTGGAAAGTACTAAACTAAAATTGAATTCAATAATTTAGCAAACCCACTGGGGCAAAGAAAAATAATACAAAATATCGTTGAGTTCCCGAAGTGAACGGACTAATGGTGCATTTCTTGCTTAATTCGTACTGAGTTTCTTAAGCTTAAAAGGAATATTAAATCGAAGTTTTCTAGCAGGAATAAGAATTTGAGTAGCTAGTAATAGTGCGGGGCGAACGATTACACCACTTACCAAGCCATACACAAAAGACAAGGAAAGAATAATCTTTCTGCTTTCGAGGGATTTAAGGTTCATCAAAAGGAGGTGGGAATTGTACAAGAGGAGTGAAGATATTTAGGGAAGAAAGGGCACATTTAAGAAAAATTTTTGAATACTCTCAATTCTATCAATAGCAAATTCGTAATGAAATCTACAAATGAATGGAGCATTTCTAACCTTTGGACAAAAAAAAAAAAGGCTGGAGAAATTTCAGAATGCAGGAATCTGGAAATAAGAACTATTTTTTTCGAACAAAGCCTTATTATTCAGAAACGATAAAAAGAACAATAAGAGATGAGAATTAGGTATGAGAAAAGGTATGGCATTTTGTATATTAAATATGTTTATATATTCGATATTAAACTAATCTATCGGGGCCCCCAGTTAATGCGATTATTGTGGTCCATTCACTCTTTTCTGTAATAATTTGAAATATATCACTGCAATATGAATAAAGCGACAATATAGTAAAATCTTCAAATTAAATTTTATATAAACAAAGATTTTTATATAAATAAAGAGATACAAGGTTATCGTCAAAGCCTTGAATAGCGTCACATTCAAGTCAAAAGTCGTAATAGAGTGTAACAATGCGCTCAACAACCTGGCCACTCATAATCAGGTCTCACTCATTTCGGTATCAGGACATGGGGGACACGAAGGCAACGAGAAGACAGACTTTTATGCCAAAAAAAGGCTAGAAGGGCTATTTATTGTACCAACCACATTTTTCGGCTTTAACAAAAGTAATATAAAATAGGAAACCAAAAAATGGATCCAAACTAAAATCAGGGAACACTGGAACTGTACAAACGGCCTTAATCACTCCAAAAAGATCTTGAACTTCAATGCCAACAGAGTAAAATCTGCTCTAACCCTAGATAAAAAGGGTCTCAGATTACTCTGTGGAGCACTTACAGGTCACTTTGCCTGTAATAAACACTTTAACACAATAGGATTATCTAGTGCAAGATAATGCAGGTTCTGCTGTGATGAAGAGGAGCTTTTTGGACGTAGCCGTTTATCGGTGTACGCCGTAAGTTGACCTGAGCGCGTGTTGAACATTTTTGACAGATCGTCGAGTTTTGTTGTTAAGTTGTACGATTTGTTAACGTATAAGTCTTTTTATCATGAAATGTCAATGAATACTGATAGTCCAGTCAAAAGAGACAAAAAAAATAGCCAACTAAGTAATTTTAGGAGTATGCGAGTTTATGGTTTTATTATGTAAAACCCATCACTGTGAACTTAAATTTGAGTTTTCGGGGTCGGGGGTTGTGTCCCGCGGCCGCCATCTTGGAAATAAGGGTGCAACTGGTTTTTTGCGTTTATCTCGTAAATTCCGAAAGTTACGAACATTTTGTAAGATACTTTTTTGTAGACAATAATATTATCTACAACTTTCATTCAAAACTTTTTATTGTAAAATTAATAATAAAAAAGTTATAAACAAAATTACGCGAAAAATTAAGGGATGAATTGTTTTAAAGCGTAATAACTTCTTTTTTATAGATTTTATGGAAAATATATTTCAGAGCTTTTTTATAGAGCATTCTTTTGTGAACATTTTTGTCTATAAGTTTTTTCCGCTATCTTTATTTAGTCGTATGATTTTGAGCTGCTAAGCGGAGCAACCAATACATTAGCGAAGCGCGTACATGATTACACAGGCCGACAAAATTTAACCAACATGCAGACCCAAGAACCAGACTATATATTTCCGAAGGTTTATGATGCGCTGAATCCAAATCTGGCCTCAGAATTGCTCTATCTGCTCTGGTTTTCGAGATATCCTAACCTAAAAGTGCAAAAAACACCATATTTCCCCATATTTGAGGTTATGTAGCCTTGCAGATGTTTTCTTTCACCAAAATTAAAGGATGGCATCTTTAAATACAAGCCTTCTTTTTTCAAATGGCGTTTTGTTTGCTCAAATATCATTTTTTTTCGCAGAGATATCGCATTTTGAAATTTTCATGTTTCGAAATTTTCCTACACCTGAAAATCGATTAAGATAACATAGACATGATATATATTAGTCGATTACTAATTTTCTTGGGTTTGAGGGCCTGAAATATATGGATTAATAGTATGTAAATTTGGAGTTTGTGGGAAAGCCTGCTTGCGGTTATGTGGGTTAGCCTGCTCGCGGTATGATAGGGGTGGTTTCTAGGGGTTAGGGCTGTGTGTGACTCGGTACCCAAAGGTTAGATAGTGTAGGGGTGTGGTGAGTCAGCACACTTATGGTGTGAGACAAAATTTTAAGAAAAATAAGACTCAATTCAAGAAAATTAGTAATCGACTATATCATGTCTATGTTATCTCAATCTATTTTCAGGTGTAGGAAAATTTAGAAACATGAAAATTTCAAAATGCGATATCTCAGCGAAAAAAAATGATATTTGAGCAACCAAAACGCCATTTGGAAAAAGAAGGCTTGTATTTAAAGATGCCATCCTTTAATTTTGGTGAAAGAAAACATCTGCAAGGCTACATAACATCAAATATGGGGAAATATGGTGTTTTTTGCACTTTTAGGTTAGGATGTCTCGAAAACCAGAGCAGATAGAGCAATTCTGAGGCCAGATTTGGATTCAGCGCATCATAAACCTTCGGAAATATATAGTCTGGTTCTTGGGTCTGCATGTTGGTTAAATTTTGTCGGCCTGTGTAATCATGTACGCGCTTCGCTAATGTATTGGTTGCTCCGCTTAGCAGCTCAAAATCATACGACTAAATAAAGATAGCGGAAAAAACTTATAGACAAAAATGTTCACAAAAGAATGCTCTATAAAAAAGCTCTGAAATATATTTTCCATAAAATCTATAAAAAAGAAGTTATTACGCTTTAAAACAATTCATCCCTTAATTTTTCGCGTAATTTTGTTTATAACTTTTTTATTATTAATTTTACAATAAAAAGTTTTGAATGAAAGTTGTAGATAATATTATTGTCTACAAAAAATATCTTACAAAATGTTCGTAACTTTCGGAATTCACGAGATAAACGCAAAAAACCAGTTGCACCCTTATTTCCAAGATGGCGGCCGCGGGACACAACCCCCGACCCCGAAAACTCAAACTTAAGTTCACAGTGATGGGCTTTGCATAATAAAACCATAAACTCGCATACTCCTAATATTACTAAGTTAAATCCTCTTTTGACTGGACTATGAAAAGAAATATGGCTTTAGTTTGACTGTAGCCACGCGTTTCTGTTCGTTTCCGCAGACTTCATTTGAATTGAATCTGTATGCCTCCTTTCGGATGTGAAGATCTATAGGTTGCAATTTCAGGATGGCATTAAGGGCATCGCCAGATGTCGTGCTCATAGCACCTGTGATACCCAAAAACTTACTTCTCTGTAGTCTGGTTAGAGGTTTTACTTTAGAATTAACCATAGTAGTCTTTCTACAGAGTCGTATGTAATAATGGGTCTAATAAGGGTGAACAGCCAGTTTACTATCGCCGGTCTTAGACACCATGTCTTGCTAAAGGTTCTCTTACACTGTCAGAAGACCTTTAGTGTTCGAGAGACCTTTTGCTCGACGTGCGTCTTCCAGGTGAAGAGAAGTGGGGCTGATATATTGAATATATTTCAAGACAGTTTGGTAGGGATTAGAACAATGAACTGGCAACTGATGGCCAGAGTTCAATAATGAATCACTAAGGCAGTGATCCTCTACTCACCCCTTTGATAACGGGCCCTTCGCTTATGAACATCTGTAGAAAAGTACAGAAAACACTGGATATGATTGACACTTGGTGCTGTGCGAATGGGCTATCGGCAAACCCCACCAAAACTGGTATTGTCCTCTTTACCAGAAGGAAGAAACTTGATGGACTCGTTCTGCCTAAGCTAAAAGGAGTCACAATCTAGCTATCCAAAGAAATCAAATATCGTGGAGTAATCCACGATAGTAAAGTTCTTTGGAAGTCACACGTTGAAACAAAGATCCTATGGATCTATACGGCTATGATAAAACCTATTATTACCTATGCATCAGTGGTCTGGATGAGTAGACTCTCTCTCGTGGGAGTCAGGAGGGCCTTATCGAGACTATAACGCACTGTGGTCTATTGCACCGACTACTTCAGGCTCGGCATCAGATGCTCTAATTGGTTTGTCACCACTTGAAGATTTCATCCAAAGAGAGGCCTTGAAGGCCATCTGCATGCTGAAACACAATGGGAACTGGTACGGCCCCTGTCTGGCACTGGAAAACAGAGATGGCAGGGACTTGGATCCAACGATTATCTCCATCCCCTTGACTCCATACCGCTTGACTCCATACCGCTTGACTCCATTCCATCAAGATACGTAAGAGATACAGTGTAGGGCTGCCAGAGGCTCAGTTGTGGTCAAACTCTGAAAATGAGCCCGGCAAACACTGTTTTCGCATTTTCACGGATGGCTCCAGGACCGAGCTTGGCTCCGGCTCTGGGGTCTACGTGGAATCCAGCAAGACAAAACTGCACTTTGCTCTTGGAATGCATGCATCTGTGTTTCAAGCGGAGGTGTATGCAGTTCAAGAAGCGATGAACTTTGTTGTGGAAAACCGATGGAGAGGCAGATCTATATGTGTCTGCAGCGGCAGCCAAGCTGCGCTCATGGCCTTAGACAGCCCCCCAACCACATCAGGGGTAGTTTAGTCCTGTAAATCTAGGCTGAACTAAGTCGGTATACATAAGAGCCTGATGCTAACATGGGTCCTGGGACGCGTGGGTATCGTGGGAAACGAGACCTCTGACTTCTTAGCTAAGATGGGTTCTGAGGCCAACTACTTTAGCCCAGAGCCCGTTTTGCCACTCCCTTCTGCGACCATCAAAGCCACGGTTAGCAAATGGGTTACTACAACCCACAAGCAAGCTAGGCAGGCTAAGAAAGGCTGCAGATGGACGAAACTGATGCTACCTGTCATGACCGATCGACATCGACTGTCGCAAACCCTTCTGTCATTAAGCAAAGGGGAGTGCAGACGGCTGGTTGGACTGATGACGGGCCACTTTCTGTGGGCGAAGCACTTCGAAAGGTTGGGCATCTCAGACAGTGTACTCTGCCCAGCTTGTGAAGAGGAGGATGAGACGGCGGACCACTTCCTGTGCGTCTGCCACGCCTTCGCTCGTATCAGGTTTGAGGTCTTTGGCACTGATGTGTTAAGAAGCGACCACCTGGGCTCCTTGGCACCACAAGATCTACTCAGATTTCTTCGGAGATCGGCTAGATGTAGAGAAAATTAAAAGGGAATGCAAGTGTAGTACAATGGACTTAATTAATGTCTGAGTGCTGCACTTGCTATTTGTCCCGACAAAAGAAAAAAAGGCAGTGTTTCAAGTTCACTAGTTGGGTTGACCAACATGTTTCAATACTTTGTGAATATTACAGTGAGATATGAACTTTTAATATACATACAAGTTTTATAACATATAGAGTTAAACTTAATCTCAATCGATTAAATTGATAAGCTGATTACGCTTTACTATCTCTCAAAAATCTTGAAAAAACTCCAAGACAAATGATTAGCTTTACATTATATTTTTTTATAGTCTGTAAGAAATACTGAACTTTTGGGCTATTAAATAAATAAATTAATGAATTAATAAATATATAGGTGGTATTTTTAAGAAGAACTACAGAACCACTATTAAAAGAAAAACCTCTCTCTACTACCCCTGAAAATAAAATTCTATACTATCAACACATTTTGACCGATTTTGCCTAGTTTTTCATTTCTTTTATTTTCATTAATTTTTTATAAAAACATATCTCACTCCACAACAAATTTCAATTAATAATAAATAAAGGAAGGTTTCGAATTTTCAACAAAACCCTTTATTCAGAACCTCTAGAAGAAAATTGAATATGCAGTTTTATAGTGTAATAAATTTTAGTATAATAAAGTGAAAGTTTGAAGTCGCTATAAAATCCTGGGGAAAAAATCGAAATCATCGAGAATAAAGACTAACCACGACAGTCGGTTCAACCGGAATTACCCGAATTTATATACGGCCAAGGCCTTGTCACTCCAGTATCATTCCACGTACATGTGTGGGTACTGTTTATTCTCCTACAACAACAACAACAAACTTTTTTTTAGGCTCTGTCATGACTGTGGCGGTTTAATACGCAAACAAACCTAAAACCAGATGGCATCGATTACAGCATTTGGCAGCACCGAGAAATATTGACCTGCCATTGTTGTATAATTCCATTCCGTTTCCTTTTTTTTCTTGTTAGCATCAGGTTAAAGCATAAAATGGGTGTTTTTTAGAACTAAATACGAGAAACTGAAGGTCTATCGTTGGGCATCGCACTCTCTAACCTTATTTCCAACAAAAAATTATTAAAGAAATTAGGTTCCAATCATGGTGCAGTTCCAAAATAGTCAATTCCTGTAAAAAGAAGATCAAATCTCTTCGATGTGCAAGTAAAGGTCGTAAAAGAGGTCGACGGAATTGGTTCAGAGGTATTCTACTCAGACATTGGAGTCGCCTTGACTGTTGTTAAATAGGAATTGCACAATTTATTTCTCGCGAAACGTTTTCAATGCCATGTTTCGCTTGCAATATTTTCCGAAACTCTGGAAAGTGGCAGAGATTATTGCATTGCCAAAACCGGGTAAAGATCCAACTACCGTATCATCTTATAGACCAATCAGCTTACTACCGACAATATCTAAAATTGCTGAAAAATTACTGCATGATCGACTAACCCAATTTCTGGAGAAAAAACGTAATTATAATTCCGGATCATCAATTTGGGTTTAGAAAAAAACATTCGACTATCCAACAGATCCACAGAATTACAAATAAAATCCAATCAGACTTTGAAAACAATCGTTATTGTGCGACAGTATTCTTAGACCTAGCTATAGCGTTTGACAAAGTGTGGCACAAAGGCTTACTCCACAAAATAAAAATAATGATTCCTTTTGACTACTATCTTATCATAAAAAGCTACCTAACTAACCGAAGTTTCTATATTAAATATGACAATCAATGTTCAGATATTCATCAAATAACTGCTGGAGTTCCGCAAGGAAGCGTTCTTGGACCTCTACTATATGTTTTATTCACCGCAGACATACCACCTCCTGACGAAACTAATTCATCAATTGCTACGTTCGCAGACGATACAATACTACTGGCATCGGATAAAAGCTTAACTATCGCTACTGAAAAACTGCAGCGATACACAAACGCAGTTAAGGAATGGTTCGATAATTGGTGCCTAAAAATAAATGAAGACAAAACCGTACAGGTTATATTTACTACCAAAACAAAATTTACTGCAGTTCCAATAAAAATAAATGGCAAAGCAATTACAATTAAACCAACTACTAAATATATATTTGGATTCGAAACTAAATTGGAATCACCAAATAAAGCAAAAGATCAAACAAATAAAAGAAAAGCTTCGACAACTTCATTGGTTAGTCAGCCCAAAATCCAGACTTACTATACAGAACAAGCTATTATTGTACAAAGCCATGATTAAACCAATCTGGCTATATGGACTACAGGTGTGGGGAACGGCTAAAAAGTCTCACCTAGTAAAAATTCAACGACAGCAATCGAAGATTCTTTGAATTTTGACCATGTCTGACAGGTACACGAAAAATGATGACATCCACAGGACTTTTAATATAGCAACAGTAGACGAAGAGACCAAAAAAATAGCAAGAAGCCACTTTGAAAAAATACAGGAACACAATAATGCAGAAATCAACAAACTTCTGGAAAGGGAAAAAAACACTGAAAGACGCTTAAAGAGAACTCGACCAAGCGACTTAATGAATGCTAGAAAATAATAATCGTGCAAAGGGGCTAAATTGCTGTTAAATTGTTGTAAAATTGTAATTATGTGGAGTAAAACTTGTATTGAATATTATTTAATTGTATATAGTATTATTTCGTTTATTTTAATTTTTATCGCTTTGGCACTGGTCATTAAGCGATGTATGTAAATCCTGGCCAAATTGTTAAACAACGTACTTAATGTCAATGGACAGATGTATAAAATAAAGGGGACACAACAAAAAAAAAAAAAATTTCTCGCCCGCCATTCAATTTCCAAGCTCATAGCCGTGTTTGCTGGTCATTGGAGAAGCTATGGAAACTTTTCAGAGAAGGATACTCTTGAGCTTTTTCTCTGTAAATGTCCGGGATTGACAGCTAGACTATTAAGGCCACTGCGTGATCCTTCTATACGGATGGTTTTCTTAATATGGTTAACGAATCAATTTCAGTATTCAGTACAAAAGGTCCTCCGATCTATTAAATAATTCTCGCTGAAATTTCCCTTTAAAAAAAATTTTTTTTTCTCGCGGATCACTGCACATCCGGTTCGCGAAAGTTTAATTGTTTTGTGGTGTTTACATTAGGACGGCCTACAACAACAAAAATAATAAAAATTCTGAAGCTACCTTCTAATTTTTTCTAGAGTCAAAAAATTATTTAAAAATTTCTAAAATTTCTCTTCGAAAAATAAAGAGGTATTTGTGGCGGATTGCTAGGTATCCGGTTTGCAAATATTTAACTCTTGTCTCAATAAAAAACTGCATATGTGGTGTCTACATTAAGGTGGCCCACCACAAAAAATAAAATAAAAAATAAAAATTCTGATGTTACTCCCTAATTTGTTCTATGGTCAAAAAATTATTTAAAAATTTGTTATTATCATTTTTTACTTAACACGCTGCCGACGCTTTGTCATAGGTATATCCAAAAAAGTGTACCTTAAAAAAATTTTTCAATTTTACCTCAATATTCGATTGATAAAAATGTTACTATACAAATTTTGTATCGATAGTATGTATATATGAAGTTCCATTTGCAACCTCCAGTCGAATTTCCAGCCTTTTTAATATCAGCACTGGAGGCTAATCACTTGTTCTGCCGTAATAGAAGCAAATCTTCATCAAATACTATATCCATAAGTATAACCAACTAATTACCGCAATCATTACACTCCACAAGCTGCTCGCTGTGGCAATTTAGTTTGTGGGCGTTTTGATATGCCTTTTGAGTTCACTATGAATTAATATCTAACTGCGAGCAGCAGCAGCTAAAATTATAAACAATCAGTTGTAATTCCGAAAAGCAATGAAGACAGCCTAACCAAATGGCGACGAGGCGACATTCCACAAATCGCACATCATCGTCATAAATTATATAGCCAGAAGTTGTCATAAATGCAAATAAAATAATCACAATTTGCTAAACTAAAGAAGAAATCACTAGAATCTCGTTTTTTGTTTTTATTTTCATTTTTTAATTTTTATTTAAAGCTTAGCAATTTCACTTTTTTGTGAGCAGTGCAAATAATTCAAACACAGGATGTCTTCAATAATCAAAAGATGAAGTGATGCGATGCTATGCGCTGCCATACGAACCGATGCAGTAATGCCGAGGCGTTGCGAAAATGTGTTGATAATTTACGAAGTTGTTGCTGATAATTTGGTTGTTGTTGCTAATGATGATGTGCCTGGTTGCTGTTGATCTGGCTGTTGATGCTGATGCGTTGCGATGCGCGGAGGTGGGTTGTAATCGCACGCGTCAGCTACTAGTAAATAATCCAGCAGGCAAAGCGCTGCTGCTGCTTGTGAACTGATGAAAACCGAACTGAGCGGGTACAGACAATGTGCGCAAGCATTGCCGCGCGATCGCCAATCAACAACGAAGTGACGCGACGATCTGTCACCTTCTTGTTGGTGTTAGTGATGTAGATGTCACTGATGCTGATCAGCATGTCGCGCTGCCTTGTTGTTGCTTGCTGCTCCTCATTTTTCGCTGGTCTATAAAAAATCACTTTATTAGTAAATCCTAGCAGAAAGTATTGCTAAATAGTATTTTCTTTATGTTCTTATAATTTCCACTTTTTTTTTGTGTTTGCTTGCAGGCGCACATATTTGAACTGCATTTGAATTGTGAGTGGCTGTGTGGCGCTGTGGCGTGTAATAAATTCTCAGACACCTACGCGCACGCGAATGGCATGAAATGACACTTTGTGCTAAAATCAACAACAGCGATGGCAACAACAACTGGTGTTGTAACCCAAAATACAACAACGACCGCCAGCCAACAACAGAAACTGTCAAGTGATAAATGACATTTAACATGCCCAAATGCATTTTTGTTGCTGCCACAAGGCATGAAATAGAAGAGGAAGATTTTAAAAACATTTGCATGTATGCGATTTTCGGCGCTGATCATGTTTTATGGCAGTGGAGTTGGAATAGAAAGGGTATTTCAAAAGACGCGGCTAGATTTTGTTTTAAAATAAAACATATAGAAATTTAGATTCTTTCAGGTTTCACTACTTTTTTTCAAAATATGGGTCTTCACAAATATATAAGAAAAAATGCATCATTTAAACGCCCCACCGTAGGTAAAATCTGCCAAAAATTCGATTCGTGAATGCATCGATGATAAATTGTTGAGAACTTCGATATATCGATGTTGAAGTTTGTTGATCAACACTTTGCGGTATAGCAGCAATATTCTGAACAGAACGTCCAGTTTTTGGTCTAGTGCCTTCTCTGCCTTTGACAGTTTATTGAAATTTTTTCACCAATCTTTGAATTGTCGACTCATTCGGACGATTATTTCCACCAAAAAAATCCTGAATTTTGCGATATTTTGTTCTTATTTCTTTATTTAATTATTTTATTTTTGTTCTTTTGTTTCGCACATAGATACAGCGGTGTCACTTATACCACGAAACTGGCCCATTGTGAAAAATAAGTTTCAATAAGTTTCAACGTTGTTGTTTTAGGGAGTAAAGTTGCACATCTTTCTACTTGACAACTATCAAAGATGGCGTAAAAAAGGAACCGTCTAGGAATTATTCACTACTGACATCTAGGCGTCACTTTTGAAAAACCTCCACAAAGTATATTAGTTGGTTTATTTTGAAGAAATTAAAAACAAAAATTTGTCAACATTTTCGCTCTAAAAATATGAAAAGTAAATATAGTAAGTCCAAGAATTTCCGTGACAAATGCGGGGAAACTTAAAACATTTTCTAAGGATATTTAAATAAATCTTACAAAATATATAAAAATTATAAAATAAGCACCATTTTAGTCGATTCTCTTTTGCTGTTCTTCTTAGATGTATTCATAATTTCATGGGTGTAGAAGTTCCTAGTTTTTAAATGAATAACTTGGTGAAAGCCCCTTTTGGAATTCAAGACTTCTTACTAGACTTCTGGGGCATCTAACTTTGCTCCAGAAGGCTACTTATTCGGGTTCTATGTAGGTTAGGTTAGCCAAGTTGCTTGTCTAAGGCAACACACTCGTTGGCCCTAGGGCCCCTTGTGGTACCTGCATTTAATTTTCATCCGCTAACTAAGTTGTTTAAACCACTTAGATCTTTTTAAGAAGGTAGCTAGTCCCTTCAGTGAGACATTTCCTATGTCCCTCAAAAGAAAACTTCTAATTCGGGCTCTAAGAAATTAAATCTAATAAAATCCTTGCACTAAAAAACCACTAAAAGCAAAGTTAGAAGCAATTTAACAAAAAAAAAAAACATTTTTTTAATGAAAACGAATAAAATTGGAATCTTAATGGACCAATTCAAGACATTTACATTAGTCGCATTAAACTAAAAAAAATCATAATTTGATTTCGACTTGACGGGTCTTTTCAGCACATTTTTTTATAATTCTTGCCACTCATGGAGTTTGACTCTCTGTAGATACATATCAAGATAGACTAAGGGCTGCCATTCAATTGCTCTCATGACATCATTCTTCTTAACGCTAGACCAGTCAAAATGGCCATGATTCTGATGCTGGACGGCCATTTGCTTCAACTTATTATGCAGTCATCAGTTTTATGTTTACCCGATGGATTGGGTCCTGCAATAATACCGACCATCAACCGAGCGTCTTTTCTTTCGAGTTTTAAAAGAAAGCCTGTTCGGACTTGTCACAAAATACTTTGCAGTTCTGCAGCCTTCCAGACCGGACCATCGCTCTTTATGTAAATTGCATAAATAATCGCTAATCCACTTCTTGATTCCTGCAGAACTGATTCCGTTTATTGGTTATGGTTCCTGTGGGGTAGCCGCTGATCCACAATTCACCATGCATCGGCAATTTCATTTTCTTGAACAGTGCGATGTTCTGGAACCCAAATAAGAACAAGTTTATTCCATATTGCCACAGAATTAAGCTTCTTCTTACATTCTTGAACAATCTTTGAGATTTGCTTTGGGTTCTCCAGAGCCTTCGGGGCAGCCTGACTGTCACTAAGGACTCCAATCTGCTTCCTGCTCCATCTCCTCTCAATTATTCATTCTGCTACTTTCAGAATGGCAACAATTTCCGTTTGGAAAACAATTTCCATTCCCCAGCGTAATGATACTTATTACTCTCGCACCATCCGGCTCCGGACCCTATTTCATTCTTGAACCCATCGAATCGAAGGGAAGCAAATCAAGCATACCATTTAGAGCATCGCCGGAGGTTGTACTCATGGCACCCGTAATGCATAAACATACACTTCTTTGCAGTCTGTATAGTGCGTATCCACCAAACCACAGAAGCTTAAGTGATGATTTGTCTGATAAGTTCTGTGTATATTCCACAGCAGGTTTCAGACCTCAGGTTTTCCCAAAAGCTCTACGGCATTGTTGAAAAACCTTCAATGCGCGATCCTCCTTCAGCGAAACATGTGTTTCCCGAGTCAGTTTATTATCCAACATTACTCCTAGATATTTAACTTTCTCAGAGAGATTATTACATTCATATTCGAATTAATATTTCTGTTCGGTGTTGGGCCGAGCTCCTCATCCTATTTGAGGCGTGAGTCTTAACGTTGTTCCAAAAATGGAGGGGCCTCCAGTTTTAATTAATATTTCTTACCAACTATTTAATTCCATCTGAATTTCCTAAAAATCTTCTTCAAGTCATCACTAAAAAATATTAATTTTTTTTAAATTTAGTATAGCATTATCGACAAGATTTAAGGAAAAGAGTGTCCGGTAGCAGAACTAGAAATTAAAACCTAAATTAAAAAATAATTACTAATGATAAAAGTTTATTTTAAGGAGGACAAGTGTGGATTTTTTGTTTTTTTATTAATTCCTTTTAATGCGGATACAATCTTGGAATCAAGGAGGCCAGATCGCAGGAGAAGTGATAACGGGATGTCGTAAAACAACACCTATATTTTCTTGTACTGCTGAGATGGTCCATGGGTTTGTTTCATAGACTTTACTTTTGAGGTACCCCACAGAAAAAAGCCCATAGGTTTAAGATCGGCCGATCTAGGTGGCCAGGGTATGCCACCGAAAGGCCAGTGTTAGGGTAGTTACGCTGGGCTTGTTTGGTGTGCGCCATATTGCTGAAACTATGTGGGGATGCTGAAGGAAGGATATTCTCTCATTAGTGACATATAGTAATCTTTCAAAAATGGTTCAACTATTCCAAATCGTCACATTGGGGCTGGAAGTCACTTTTGATGTTTTAATTGAGGGTTCTATCTTTTGGGTGGCCAATAACGCCAACTTTATTTACACTTCCACTATATATTGTAACATTTCCGAAACGGGCTTCGCTCAAAAATATAGTGTGTATCGTATGAAATGACTCTAGCATTGACAAGCAGAAGTTTTTACGCAAATTGTAAACGTTAGGCGAAAGCGCTTGCACGATTTGCCTTTTAAGGGGTTAATTCTTCCTCAATATTTTATTACAAAGTTTTTGAAAGTCTCATGTGAAAATCGGTAAAAAGTATTTGAAAGGTAAAAAGTATATCTTTGAACCCAAAAACCCAAACTTCGCTGCGCGCGCGGTATGACAGGACTCGAGTATAATATATTCTCTATATTTTTTAAGAGATTTTTCTAAATGAATGTGCAAGTTGGTATCTTCAGTAATATTGATACGTTTTCCTTTATACTCTTCATGTGGAGTACATCCTCACGCCTCAAACATTGAAAAGTAAACCCGCTACACATTCCTTATACTCGTATCATTACGCTTCTGCATGACTTCAGTAAATTCAGACTCGCTTAGAAGGCAAGCAGTTGGTAATGGAATTAATAGCCTTAAAAACGATAAAGCGAATGTCAAATACCTAATAATATTTTATATCATCTACTAAACCGGAGGAAGTTGTGATAGTTAAATCAAATTTGGCTCAGATAATAGATGACTCAAAATTAATCATATTTGACAGTTTTAAACTAGAAAGCTGCAGTATGCAAACAGATAAGCATTGGAGTGCGCAAGGGGCAAAATAGAGATTTCTATCATTTTAAATACTTTTATTTATTTATTCAAAATCGAAATTGGCTGAGTAATATTGTGCCAGCTTATACAACCAAATACATTTTCTTCGAATAATATCAAGTTTTCAAAAATGTTTTGATAATTTCCTTTATAGCAAAGCATTACCTTCGATGCCTCCGACGATCTTCAACTGTAGTTTAAAGTATCTAAATACTTCATATGAACATATTTTGTTCCACATTCGTCCATTTTTAAATTACTTAAGCACTTCATGTTTTCTACTGATGACTGTCTGCCAGCTGTCTGATCCAAAATGATGCAACGTGCATCTATTTGCTTAAACGTGACTTGAGCTGAAGTGATTTCTTTATTTCTTTATTACATAGTGGAAACACAATTTATTACACCAACTGATCCTCAGTGATCTACAAGCATCAATTCTCTCTAATTACAATTTATCATTAATCCTCCACCTACACACTTTTAATTCGTGTCAAATTCCGCGCATTCTCAAGTCAATTGATGTTTTGTGTGAGCTCTACATACCATTGTTGATGATCAACTGCGATGATCGCCTTAGATCAGTTGTGATCGCTTGCATACGAAATATAAATAAAAGCATATTAAAGTTAATCGCTAATATTTTATTATATCCGGTTTAAACTAAGTAGCAGCAGCCAGCAGCTTCTAAAGTATCATAAAATAAACAGATAAGATCGGTGGAAGAATTACTTGGATGGATGCACGAGTATGTAAACATATGCCTGTGTGTGTGCATAAATATAAAAAAGTTCATAAGCCTAAAGCTTAAGTGAATTGTAAGTGAACGAAGGTCATTCGAGTGATTTTTTTTTTATAAAAAATAAATAAAGTATAGCCTTTATTTTCTGCAATTAAGAAATAGGTATCGTAAAACTAGAGTAAGACCAAAAATAAGCAGTCAAATCTGCGCACGAAAAATCGTCACCAACTTTTTTCGAGTCTGGTTCAAAGTGAGATAAAATTAGATGAAAAATTAGAGCAAATGTCAATTAGCGCATTTTGGGTGGAGAAAGCATAGAAACCATTGTAAGATGCTTGAATCTTATGCACATGAAACTATCCTTCCATAAGGTACTTTGGAAGTGCATTTAAGTTGATTGCAACATAAAATTTATAATTAAGAAATTTGTGGTAAAGATTTATAGTAATTATCATAAATTTCCACAAATATATCCAAAATACTACAACTCTAATCAAACGCTCTTATTATATTTAGAAAAAATTAGTTTCAAAACCACAGAGTCTCCAAAGATCACTTCGTTATCACTAGAAGATCACTTTTTATTTGCATGCGACTTTTATAACTTACCTTTACTTCCTTCAAATACTCCTTATCTCGCACACCGGTAGGTTCAATTAGCAGTCGATAATGAGTTCACTTGTTGTCCCAGGCGGGTTTTCCTTTGAATTCCCACACTCCCTATTAAATGCATCCTAAACTAATTTTCGTAGCCTCAGCCGATTTCTCTTGAATTCGCTTTGATGGGGCACACGCCCTATTTACGATTACGTAAACCACAGGCAAACAATTAAATAAATACTCGTACTCGTAAATGCGGAGTTCATAGAAGAAAAACGCTCATTGTTGTTTGACGGTTGGCCACTTTTACATGCCGATCTTGGCGGTGATCCTCATATAAGTCAATATTTACAAATGTGTGATTTTGGTGGCTGCATTTGTAGCAAAGTATATTTGTAGTTGTACCTAAGAAGTGGCTGTTTTTATTGTGTTATTTTATTCGTACACGCTGTATGCTCTTCGTGGTAGATGTTAAGTGCCGCAAGGAGATTTATTTCTAGAAAAAAGGATGTTTAATCGTTTGTGGAAGCGAGGTTGTTCAGATGTGGGGTAAATTTTCCATATTTGCTTTGTATGAGGTCCAGTTAAAAGGAAATCAACGTATGCGGATATATTCTTAGAGGAAATAGAAGGAGGCACTAGAAAAGAGATATTAAAAAAAATTTAAAATGAAGAAATCGATCAGGTTAATAAGGACTTTAACGACCAGCGTCCGAAGAAGAAACCAACTTTTACAATTTTTTTCGGAGTTTGGGAAAAAACGTTTCAATTTTCCTGCGAATGAATTGTTTAGAAAATTTTGAAGTACGAAAAATTATGTAATGAAAACGAAAAAACGCTTTGACCAAGCCCACACTCTTTGCATCATAGTAGAAAAATCAGTTGAGTAGTGCTCCCAACTTTACATGTTGTTTGTTGACTTCACGAAAATATTCGGCACAATCAAACGAGACTCAAACGAGACCCAACTTTACATGTTGTTTGTTGACTTCATGAAAATATTCGGCACAATCAAACGAGACTCTATTCGGCTGGCTTTAGATAGAAAGGGAGTTCCCGCTAAGATTGTCAGCCTCTTCAGAGCCCTTAATGAGAACTCCGAACTGGCAGTGCTTCACAATGACAATATCAGCGCCCCATTCAGCACCAACGCAGGCGTAAAGCAAGGTTATCATCTGTCGCAAATTCTATTCGCCATCGTCATAGACGACGTCATTAGCCCATTGACACACAAAAGAGGGCAACGTATGGAGTTTCACCAAACATTTTGAGGACGTGAACTACATCGAAGTCATCTGCCTCCTCTCTCACAAACTCACTGGCATGCAAGCGAAGGCGGACCGGAGGTCAACATCGGCAAGACGAAGACTACAAGAGCGTCAACCACAATAAACCACGTCACATAAAGGTTAATGGGTGCTTGGTGGAATTTGTTGACTTGGCTGCTCTATAACGGCAGACGGCAGAGAAGATTAAGATGCTAAGTTTAAACAACGCAAGGGCGGCATTCGGGCGAATTCATTTAATATTGGCGGGTGCGCAAATCTCCAGGCGCTTTATACTGCGAATATTCAGCTCTTGTCGAAGTCAGTATGTGGCAAAACTACCCAGTGATTCCCAGTATGCAAAGTGAATATCTACCCCAAAGTGTCGAGATTTCGCAGAGGACTACATCTCCCTCGTATCAACATTTCAGAGCAACCAGGTTCTTCTACCCTCGCAGGGCAATGGATCCACACATAGCAACTTTGGAGCAGGTGTAGTAGCCACAAAGAGAGGGCATATTTTTATTGTTTGGGAAACTTCTTTTGCTGTTAGCTTCTATAAGATTTCCAACTTTTATATTTAATTTTGAATGATTTTTCGAGACAAAGAAAGCAAACATTTTTAGCTCAGGCCATTCAGTGTACAAAAGCAGACAACAACTATGCATATTCAGTTTATTCCTACTTTATTTGTTATTATCGAAAAATCCACCTGCCATCCTTTTGCTTACCGAAAATTCCACTGAATTTCAAAGTGCCAGTTTTACTTAAAATTCCACTCTTGTCTCCTGGCTTTTTATTTGTTTCATTTTTTGGCTGCATGTATGTATATGCACTCATACGTATATTCGTGTGTATGCGAAGGCCTTCGTTACTTTGTGTGCCAATAAAAATGTGCTTAAATCGTTAAAAATGCATTACCATCAATTTTTGATGCATTCCTTTAAGAGCATTCAGGGTTTTTGCTTTGGCTCAATAAAAATTGATTTAGAACAATAGATAATAAAATAATCGCTCTCTGCTGCCTGAGGACGAGTGTAAGCATTTATTTGGTTTTTAGCCGATGGGGTGCGGTACACCAGTTTTACATTGGACAAGCAGCTTTATAATATTTTTATTTTATTTAAAAAAGCAATAATGATATATAATATTAATGTAATAATAATAAAATATAAAATAAATATATATAGTTATGAATAATAAAGGGTGTTTTTTTTAGAGGTTAGGTTTTCAAGATGAAATAAAACGTATATAATTTAATGTTATGGCCAAGAATTTAGCTTTATTATAAAGATAAGGGTTTGCCATTATGTTTTAAAAATGATTTCGGGCAAGTGGCCGCCGCGGCTGGCTCGAATAAATTAATTCCAGCCGAGAGGCCCAATTTTCGACCACTTTTTGCAGCAATTGGGGCCGTATGTCAGCAATAACGCGCCGAATATTCTCTTCCAAGACGTCAATCGTCTCGGGCTTATCTGCGTATACAAGCGACTTCACATAGCCCCACAAGAAATAGTCCAGCGGTGTTATATCGCACGATCTTGGAAGCCACGCCACAGGTCCACGGCGCGAGATAATGCGCTCACCAAAAGTTTCCTTCAATAAATCGATTGTTGCGTTGGCTGTATGGCATGTAGCGCCGTCTTGTTGGAACCAAAGGTCGTCCACATCAACATCGTCCAATTCAGGCACGAAAAAGTCATTAATCATGGCTCTATAGCGCTCTCCATTGACTGTAACATTATGGCCGGCTTCATTTTTAAAGAAATATGGACCAATGATTCCCTCTGCCCATAGAGCACATCAAACAGTGACTTTTTGAGGGTGTAACGGCGTCTCAGCAATGGCTTGTGGATTATGTTCACTCCAAATGCGTCAATTTTGCTTATTGACATACCCATTCAACCAAAAGTGAGCTTCATCGCTGAACAAAATTTTCTTCGATGCGTCGCGCGAACCGCACCATTATTTTCGTAATAAATTTGCACGATTTGCAAACGTTGTTCAGGTGTAAGTCTATTCATTATGAAATGGCAAACCATACTGAGCATAAATCAAGTGACAGTTGTCAAAAAGACCATCTACGAAAAAAGTAGTGCCAACTTGAAAACCTAACCTCTAAAAAAAACACCCTTTAATCAAGCGTTGGCTGCTAAGGCCTTCGGGTTTTTTTATTGTAATAAAATGAAGTTTCGTACATTTTGAACCAAGTGGCTCGCACAAAAAAATTTCTAGTCCTTAAAATTAAAAACAAAAAAATTATAATAATATATTTAAAAGGTTGTAGCAAAACGAGAGCTTCGAGTAGCGTTGCTGTTGAAACTTTGTGAATTTAATTGTCGGAATAGCACAAACGCCCAAACTTTGACAAAGTCCATATGAATCAAAGTTGTAAACTTTGTACCCACACAATTCGTAGAATTTCATAACAATTTTCAACTTTTTTTGAAATGCATAATTTATAAACATTCTTTATAAAACTTTTGAGTACGTAATTTTATACCCCATCGAATTTCAGTATAATAAATAAATTTATTAAGTGTCTGAAAATCGCGTGAATTTTTGGAATTTTTTCTTGTTCACGGTGCTGAACTTTTTGAAATTGAAATCACAGAATTTATATGGAAGAAAATGCCTAATACCATTAAGGGGGGAACCTCTTTGCGATTTCTTTTAAGGAAAAAATTAATTTAGCACTGCAAAGTTTTTTCTATCTTTTAATGAACATTTAAAAAGTATAAACAATTTTTTTACTGGTTAAAATAAGTTGAAAAAAATGTTTAACATAGAAATTAGTACAGCGCTGCAACGCTGGAGTTTCCAACTGGCGTACAAGATACAGCTCGTAATTATTATCTAAAGCAAAAAATTCAAATGAATTTCTAATTATCATGATTTATTAATCTAGATGAACTAAGAAAACTGAGAGAAATTCCAAAATTTCAACTTTTTGGAGGTTTTAAAGAAAAAAATGCCTTTCTATAAAAAAAAATTCCTTTCAACTTGGTATAAAAATCTTGAAATTTTTTTTTATCTATTTTGTTAGTTCAAATAGAAGAGAATTTAGTCCTGAAGGGAACAAGCTATGATTCATTTCAAAAGGTTCCTTAGTTTTTTTTCATTCATGTACGCCAATTCAAAGAAATCATAAAAATGAAAAGTCGAGAAAAGAAGATAAAGTTTGTACTATAGCTGCGTAACTACTTAACGCTCGCCTACCTTTGGCTTTGTAACTACGGAAATATTTAGAATTAGGCTCTGTAACTTTGTGTGAATATTCTGAAATATATTAGGAATTGCTTAAAACGAAAAAAAAAAAAAATTATTTTTTTGACCTTATAAACCAGGCTCCCCCCTTAAAGAAAAATATTATTAAAAATCAATGCGTTTTAACGTATCTGGACCTTTCAGTTTATTATACTAAAATTGAATGTGTTTTAGGTCTGCGTACTCAAAAGTTTTGTAAAAATTCTTATTAAAAAGTAGAAGGTTTTTATGAAATTTGATGAAATTTTCCTGAATTTTATACAAAGATTGCAACGTTGGATCCTATGGCTTGTGTTAAATAATTAACTATATTTTTGTTAGATATAAGTTAAAATTCAATGTCGGAATTTATTACAGTCGAACTTCTCTACAGTGAACTTCCATATAATTAAGCTCTCCTTATAATGAACTGGTTTCGAAGACACTGCTTTTTCGTTCTACTTTCGGTGTATTTTTGTCTCCTTATAATGAATTTCTATATAGTGAAGTTTTCTATATAATGAACAAATTTTACAGCTGGAAATTCAAGCGTCCTAAGTTTTTGTCTCCATATAGTGAATTTTTTCAAAAGTTTTCTGTTGCAAAAAATTACAGTTAGATGTGGAAATTAAAACAGAAAGAGCTGAGCTATTACAGTTTTATTCCGTGATTGACGTTAAAATGATGCATCGAAGCAGCATTTCGCTTGAAAAAAAGTTATTAATGATTAACAAAGTTAATGAAGGAAAGAAAAAAAAAAGATATTGCCAATGAATTCGGAGTTCTTCCCAGCACTTTATCAAATATTTTAAAAAATAAGGAAGTGATTTTAAAAAATGCGGAGGATGTGGCAGTAAATACCAAACGCAAAAGACTTCGACCTTGTCATTTTGAGGATATTGACGAAGCAATGCTGAAATGGTTACTCGTTGCACGTGGTAAGAATCTCCCTTTATCTGGACCATTATTGAAGCAAAAGGCCAAAGATTTTGCGGAAGCACTAGGACACCACGAATTTGAGGCAAGTACAGGTTGGTTAAACAAGTTCAAAAGTCGGCATGGCGTTATTCAAAAGACATTATGTGGGGAAAGTGCTGACACCAACATAGAAAACCGTGATGAATGGGTGACGAACGTCTTACCGAAATTAATTGAAAATTACAACATTAACGACATTTTTAATGCCGACGAGACTGCTTTGTTTTTCAAATGCTTGCCAACTAAAACACTGGCATTCAAAAATGAAAAATGCTTTGGTGGGAAGCAAAGCAAGGAGAGAATAACTGTCCTGATGGGAAGCAATATGACTGGATCAGAAAAGCTAAAATTGCTGGTAATCGGAAAGGCCAAAAATCCGAGGTACTTCAAGGGAATAAAATCTTTAGGTGTCGATTATGAGTTTAACAAAAAAGCATGGATGACCAGTGAGATTTTTACGAAATGGATTGTAAAACTCGACAAAAAATTTTGTGATCAAAACAGAAAGGTGTTGTTTTTTGTTGATAACTGCACTGCCCACCCTAAAGATGTAAGAGACAAGTTGAGAAACATTCATCTCGCTTATTTTCCTCCCAAGATGACTTCGTTACTGCAACCAATGGACCAAGGCATTATCTACAACATGAAACAACATTACAGAAAACGAATTTTAACGAATATATTGACTCAAGTGGATGAGGGAAATTCTGTTATGGCCATAGACTTGCTGCAAGCAGTTCGAAATCTTAGCAATATATGGAATGTCTATGTTAAACCGGAAACAGTTGCCAACTGTTTTAAAAAGGCTGCATTTTCAAAAGATGTTATGCAGATTCCATTTGAGCATTGGGATGAAGAGGACCTTCTTTTAATATCGGATTAGGCCGCTTTACAGTCTTCATTTAAAAAAGTAGCAAATATCGAAGCATCGTTTGATGACTACGTAAATGTTGATAATGGTGTGCAGACTTGGGACAAACCATCCGAAGAAGATATTCTCAACAGCATTTTTGAAAGTCGCGGAGTTCCAGCTGAACCTGGTAAGCATTTATCTTTTTATAGTCAAACAAAAATTTAATATGTAAATATTATTTCAGATAACGATGAACACGATTTGACCGTTGAAGAATTGGCAGAAACTGAGGAGGCATTACCTACGTTGATACAAGCTGCTTCATCCATTAGCGTAATTAGAGCCTTTGTGGAAATGAGGAATGACGTGCCGATTAATGTTTTCAACTCTCTACATGATTTGGAAGCTTTTATTGAAAATGAAAAATGGAAGACTGTAATTCAAACCAAACTCACTGATTATTTTAAATAAAATTACATAAAAAATCAATGTTTCTTTATAATGAAGTTTCTATATAGTGAAGTGATTTTCAGGTCCCGTGCGAATTCACTATATGGAAGTTCGACTGTACTACTCTCCGTGTGTATTTTTTTGGACCAGTGTGTGTAGTTCCTATTTTCATCCTCATAAGGTAGTAGTCATGGTCCTGGTAGTCAACAGGATTTTGGCTCCTGAGGACATCTGAAACAAAAAAGTTAAACTCATTATTATTTCGTAGGTTCGTCATTCTGACAAATGCTACAATGGACAAATTTTTTTGAAAAATACAATAACAAAATGGCGCACTTTTGAAAAATAGGTATGTTTTTCATATAGAAATCAGGGCTGACTACCAGGCCAGACTACTACCATAAGCTCAAGCATATGACCGGATGTCATTGCCGCAGATGATTCTACTATAGATGAAGAAGTAAGCATACTTTGCAGTTCATTGTGTGGAAATTCAAAACTTGGCTCAATGTCTGAAATGATACTGATAATTCTTACTTATCATACCAATTATTGCAGAGTACGTGGCCCACTCGCCAAGTGAACCTGATGGCAACGACATAAACTGCTTTCTTGAGGATCAATCAGATAGTACAGAAGCTTTTTTTTATTAAAAATAACAAAAATAAATAACAATTAAATATTTTCCGTATTTTTAGAAAAATATGCAGAGGAACAACGTTTTCTATTTTTCAATGCATTGGTTTCACGCTTTCGTACATAAAATCTGACACATAATTTGTCTTCCAGCACTCCATTTTCGCTTTTCTCTTTGCCAGAAAATTTCTCGCTTTCACTCTGAATCTGCTGAATCCAGCCCAGACTTTTGTGAAGTAAAGCCCAGGTATAAAGAGAGAAATTTTCTTCATGGAGTTATAATATTGGGCGGCCGCCGTAGCCGAATGGGTTGGTGCGTGACTACCATTCGGAATTCACAGAGAGAACGTAGGTTCAAATCTCGGTTGAAACACAAAAATTAAGGAAAACATTTTTCGAATAGCGGTCGCCCCTCGGCAGGCAATGGCAAACCTCTGACTGTATTTCTGCCATGAAAAAGCTCCTCATAAAAATATCTGCCGTTCGGAGTCGGCTTAAAACTGTAGGTCCCTCCATTTGTGGAACAACATCAAGACGCACACCACAAATAGGAGGAGGAGCTCGGCCAAACATCCAAAAATGGTGTATGCGCCAATTATATATATATACATATATATGTATATAGAATATATATAGTTATAATATTGAATTTCAATCACGATTTCGAGCGAAAAAGAACTGCTCGACTCAAACTTTTGCGTAATTAAAAACAAAAAAACAAATAAATAATTGTATGGAAATATATTATCTAAAAAGGTCTAGTACTCGAACTAAAGACTAAAGAAGTAACCCGTAGACGAATTGCGAAATGCTAGTGGAAAACAAATTGCATTCGAAGGAAAAACATGTAAAAGTGCGTGACTAAAACAAAAAACTTAGCAATTTCAACTGGTTTATTCATCACTTCACTTAATTTAAAATATCCACAAGCATCTAGGGCGACTTCAGACTTACATAGATATGTATCAAATTGTATGTATGTATTAATAAAAGTTTTTGTAAAAAGCCATGGAGTTGTCGTAAATAATTTGTGCAATTTTTCTAACTTTATTAAGATTTATTTAGTTCGACGAGACTCTGCCATTTAATCCAACTCCAAATAATCTTTGGCCCACTGTAAAGTCCAATACCATTCTCGTGATGCTACCTGTTGATTTTTTAAGTGTGTGGCATATCTATTGCCACTTTCTGCGTTTGATTTGCCATATAATTTGTTTCTCATTCGCTGATCTCCACAGCGCATCGTTGCTGATGGTGTTCAGAGATTTGCGAACTTTACCGTACTGTACGAATTCGCTCGAACACCGCCCTTTCTTTGTTTAATCCGCAGTTGACATTTTCATTTGCTCCGTTGTCGGTCGTGATAGTGCAGCCAATATATCAAAAGCTTTCGACACTTTCCACTAGGCGCCCGTCATTGTGCTTTATTGTAGTTGACTCTCGTGGCCTTTGCCATGGCGACGTTAACCTTCAATCTGACAGTGCGTGTCAGCGTGACTAGTCTGTCGGCCTTCGCTTGCGTGTAAGTGAGTTTGTGAAAGAGGAGGCAGATATCATCGGCGAAGTCCAAATCCTCAACATGCGAACCTCTTTTATCCAGGCTGCGTTGGCTCATGATGTCGTCTAGGATGATGAAGAAGAGAAAGAGCGTCAGGGGATAATCTTGCCTTCCGCCTGCATTGGTGGCGAATGGGTCGCTTATATTGGCGTTGTGAAGCACTGCTAGTTCGGAGTTCTGATAAAGGACTCTGATGAGGCGGATTATCTTAGCGAGAACTCCCTTTCTATCCAAAGCCAGCCATATATAGTCTCGTTTGATTGTGTCGAAAGCCTGTAAAGCGGGGAGCGCACTCATCTGATTGTTCTACTATGATGCAAAGAGTGTTGGCTTGGCCAACACAGCTTCTGTGAGGGCGAAATCCAGCTTGCTCGTTTCTTAAATAACGTGCGATACATTGCAGTCAGGTTTGTATGATTGTGACTAGTATTCCGTAGATATCCTTGAGCAGGGTTACTCCTCGGCAGTTGCCGCAGTCACGCAAATTGTCTTTCTTGGACAGCTTCACGATGACGCCTTTTGTCCAGGACGGAGGTAGTTTTTCATTGCCCCTAACGGCGGTGCTGGGGTGATGAAGAATTTCGACTGAAATTTGCGGGTCGGCGCTCAATAGTTCTGTCTGTATGCCATCTTTGCCCGCGGCTTTGTTGAACTTCAGCTTCTTAATTGCATCTTCGGTATCCACTAGACAAGGGCAGGATGTCGTTATTTTGCTGCTGGCTGTTGTGCATATCATTTCAATCCTAGATCCACTGCTAAGAGCAATGTTGCTAATTGCTTAAGAGTTTTCTTTCCATTTACTGATCCGGTTATCATGGGAAGTTAGTATATGGTACTTTATCCCTTATCGGCTGATAACTACTACTCTGCTGGTTCGTCAGGCGGCCAACTGTGCGGTACAGCTGCCTCATATTGTTTGCTCCTGCTGCCGCTGTCGCACTGCCAGTAAGATCTTCAGTGAACTTTTTCGTATTATTTATGGGCGATTTCTTTACTTTATTCGCCGCCTCTCCGTAGTAATAACAGAGTTGTAAGTAAGTCGTATCAGAAATCCGTGATTTAACATTACAGCTCAGTATGACAGCGCTTCCTAACCTTTGCTATTCTGGTTAGTGAGCAACTTCTCGCGAAAGGCGCTCATCATTTCTGTTCTGGTCGCAGGGTAACGCAGCAGCTGGACATTGAAATGCTTGTGTCTATGCGGGGTGTTGATCAGGAATTACATGCATAGTAATGCCCCTAATTATCTAGGACTACTTTTCCAGCAAATTTGTGTAGAATATAATAAAAATCTCCAACTTCTTTTTTTCCTTTTTCTTGATAAAAACGTATTTTTTGTCCGAAATGACACATCAATTTGATATCTGGTGTCATTTAGGCAACTGTCAAGCCATTGATTGCATATTTTCGTTTGCTTTGTTATAGACATATCTTAATAACCGACATTTCCAGCAAAAAGAGAGATATCAACGTCAGATGCTCTACATACTTTGAACGCTATCGATATGTCGATATACGGACATACATACATAAATTTTATGCCACACAACTGCCAACATAACAATGTCACTTGTCACAATTTTACACTCACACATTTATACATCACAATATTTATAGCCACACTACACTTTTCACCCTTTCATTTGCCACCATTCACCTTCACTTTGACAAGGTAATAAATTTAGAAGAATTTTTGTAATTTCAATTTTTGAGCGCAAAAAAAAAATAATAATACAAACACAATAAAATACAAAAAAGAGTAAATTGCCACATTAGCGTCTGCCTTCTGCTTGCAACAAAATTGTCAATAAACACGTTAACGCGCGCCGCTGCTGCAGTGCCATTGAAGCTGATTTACCACTTTTCGCGCACCCCTAACGCTTCCTACCCACCGCCTACGCGCTGTCAACTGCTTACTGCTTTGTGCAGCGTTGCTATTCTTTTCCGCTTGCCAAGCGATTATTGTCGCTAAACAAACGATCAAATGACAATTTAAAAGTTTTTTATTTAACACTAAATCACCTCCGCCTGCCGCGCGTGCCCAACCACCTTGCAATGGGCCACAGCTACGAACAAACAAACGCCTTTTTATTTCCTACTCAATACTGTATTTTGGAATTTTCAATTTCCCTTGCACAGCCAACATTGGCAGTTGACAATGACGCCGTCACTGCCGCCTTTCGCGGGAGAAATTACCAGGCAGTCAACAACCCTTTCGCTGTTCAATAAAGGGAGTTGAAGAATGCGCGCAGCGAAAAGTGTTGGCGGTGGGGTGTGCGTGTGTGTGTATGTGTTCTCTACGGCTTTTCAATAACTTATCGTGTCTTTGAAACAATGCTTACAACAACAACACTGCATGCAACATACATTTTTTTCGCTGCCACACAATGCCAAAGGAACTGCCTGAAGTTATGACTTGCTCCCCAAGGAATTTCTGGCATTTTTCAACAGGCCGCCAGCGTACACCGACGGTGGCAAGCGATTGGGAGCACAACAACAAGTCATTCCTGTCGTTTATGTAGCGTAACGACTTCTGTCGTGTTCTGCTGGCGGACCCTAGCATTCGAACGCTTTTTTGCTTAGGTTTTTTTTTTGTGTTGCCCTTGTACACTCCTTTCTTGACTAATTTTTTGCCACTGCAATTTTCCATTTTTTTTCTCCACAACTCTTTTTTGAAACTTTCCGTGTAAGTTGACACTGTTGACAGTTTATATTTTGACAGTTTATTTAAACGTCTTATTTTTGTTCCAAATACCTTTCCTCAGACATAATTTGCGCGCATGGCGAATATGTCAATTTCATGGCTTCCTGTTTCTTTAGCTCAAATATTTTTTTGTTGCTTCTTCACCATTGAGTTTTGCTGTTGACGATACTTTGATCAATTTATTATGTAATGCCAGTTGTGTTGGTGATATTTGACAATTGAAATTATAGTTGCGAGCATTTGTTTGTGCATGTCTCTATAGAGGAACGACTAGACTGGTAAAAATAAGAGCCTTTGTAGTACGAGCAGCTCTCACTGCCTGAAGCTACGCGGTGAACTATACGAAACCCATGCAGAAATGAGTCTTTTTTCTATTTTTATATCAATAACTGCAAACATGCAAATAATAACGGACTAACCCTCAAGGCACTTCCGCCAGCGGACACAGCCCACGCTGCTGAAAACAGAGTAAGAATCTCTTTGAAAGCGATACCGGCACAATCTACCAGCCCTTAAGCATTCCAGCGCACTTTTGGGATCTTACAACCGGAAATGTTTTAAGGATGAGCTTAACTAAGTATGAGCTAAAAATAACAGGCTCTAGGGTCAGCTAACTAAATCGAGACGTTAAATATTGAAGGCGAATTATCATCTTATAAGCTTACAAGCTACGGCATACATTAGCCCCACCACAATTTTAATATTTTCAATTTTTTTTGATTGCTCATTATTTCTTTTATAAAAGTAAGTATAGCAGTCATATAAATCCAAATTTTAAATTTTATACAAAATTAAAGTTTCTAATTCTATCATAATTCCAAAACTCAAAAACCAAGGCTGATGAACTTACCAAGTAAGGATACTTAAGTCATTACAGAATATAATTGGACAAAGGTTGCTTTCAATTTTTGGATTGATTCTGAAAAACGGTTGTTCTCACCACTGAGTACAAATGGTTCATTATTGTTGAGCACAATTGTTGTAGTTTCAGTAATCAGTAAATTTTAGATAAGCAGCTGGTTAAGCTACACGTCCGAGTCGCTAACGAGGCTGCCAGCTTAGACTACAGACCAGAACTTCTGTCTTAAAGGACGCTAGTAATCTGGAGGCTTCAACATTTAAAGTTGTCGCAGTTTCCTCTTAGTGAGTCATAAAGAGTACATCCCTTGTTGGTTCGTCCGCTGCTCTCTCTGACCCAAGAATACAAACAAGTTGTGGTGGCTTAGAACAGATACCCGCCGCTAGGTTTAACCCATGAGTTGACATGGGTTTTTTGGATGTGGTGTTAAGAACCAAAGGTGTAGAGTTAGGCTTTCGGTGGCAACCATATCCTTTTTTTGTTTTAGTGGAAAAGGTAGGGTTCAAAAGCCTGCGCACTTACAGCGACCGTCGTCATCTGCGTCGAATGGTGAGACCACTAAAACTATCCCTTCTACTCTTCTGGGGATACTCCATTCCCGGAGCTATTTAAGGCATTACTTCGGTAGGGCCCAGATCGGCGTTCACGAAATAGACCAATACTATTTACCCACATCTGGGTCGACCATATTTGCAGCCAGCTTCACGCTATAGGCTCGTCTTCTTATGTTTCTGTGCCGTTAAATGAGTGGGATGCGGGGCATGCTTCCAGGTTCCTCGCACATGGGCCTATGGAGGTTATATGCTTTCGATAGTTTCTTTTCAACTGCAGAAAAACAGAAATATCGGAAGATGTTGCGATAATATTGTAGCGTCTTATCCCATCGTGGGCACTTGACTCGAGCGTCTGCGACAAGTTCTTTTCAAAGGACAGGTGCTGTACGAGGTCCGAATGCTAATTCTACTCTCTGTCCTAAATCCCTACTTTATTGTAATGATGAAATTGTATTTTGGCTTTGCCTTTTTTTGGTATCTATATATATAAAAAGAAGTTACATTTCCTTGGTAATCTTATAACTCAAGAACGGGCTCACCTATCCAAACCAAATTTTTAGGCTTTGTTTGGACTATTCAGTAGATGGTTTGCGTTTTAAAATTTTAAGAATCGGATACCAGGGTCTCGAGAAATAGGTCAAAACGTGAACCCGGGTAACCCTAGGATGTGTTTGTACAATATGGGTAGCAAATGGAAGCTGTTGATGATTCTATAGTATAGAGTATTTTTGATGCCGCTCCGTGACTAGGGTCTCGAGATATCGCCCAAATTGTGGACCCCGATAACTTAAGGATGTGTTCGTACAATATGGGTAGCAAATGGAAGCTGTTGATGATTTCTATAGTATAGAGTATTTTTCATACCGTTCCGTGACTAGGGTCTCGAGATATAATCCAAAACGTGGCACCGGGTAACCCTAGGATGTGTTTGTACAATATGGGTAGCAAATGAAAGCTGCTGATGATTCTATAGTATAGAGTATTTTTAATGCCCCTCCGTAACTAGGGTCTCGCGATATCGCCCAAATTGTGGACCCCGATAACTTAAGGATGTGTTCGTACAATATGGGTAGCAAATGGAAGCTGTTGATGATTTCTATAGTATAGAGTATTTTTCATACCGTTCCGTGACTAGGGTCTCGAGATATAATCCAAAACGTGGCACCGGGTAACCCTAGGATGTGTTTGTACAATATGGGTAGCAAATGAAAGCTGCTGATGATTCTATAGTATAGAGTATTTTTAATGCCCCTCCGTAACTATGGTCTCGAGATATAGACCAAAACGTGGACCTGGATAACCCTAGGATGTGTTTGAACCATATGAGTATCCATTTCGGCAAAAATGTAAAGCAATTATGGATTTAATTGTGAAATTATATGTATTTGGGGAGGTGCGTTGCCATATGTACTCCATCGAATGGCAGAAAAGGGGATTGCCGCACGCACATATACTAATTTGGCTGGTACATGAAATAACTCCGGATCAAATCCATAGCCTTATATCAGCTGAAATTCCTAACCACACTGCTGATCCTGGGTTATTTCAAGTTGTCGTTATACATTACATTTCTTTGGTAACTTATAACTCAAGAACCGCCGAACCGATTGACACAAAAATTTTAAAGTTCTTTTCTATCTTTAAGGAGGTGGTTTGTGCGAAGTTTGATTGAAATCGGTGCAGCCGTTCCAGAGTTATGATATTTTATGTGAGTAATGGTTTCCTCTCATACGAAATGCCTGTATGGGAAAAACAATAACAAATACACAGCCGCTTATGAGCGTTTCTGTTGTACTGTTGTGGTTGTAAGTGTATTATGTTAATATTAATTTTGGGCGAAAATATAATAAAAACTGGAGCATTCAAGGAACTGGAAAAACATTTTTAACTTTATTTATTTTAGCATAATTTATTTAGCGTAAAAAATTGAAATGGAAAGTAAAGAATCAAAGTATAATTACAAGTTTTTATCGGCTCTTTCACCTTACCTGTATATAGGTGACCACCACAATCAAATTTTAAAAAAGTACAGAAAAGGCTATTGTGACATCTTTAGAAAGAATGTTGAATGAAAAAAATCAACTAATTCAACTGTTTAAACATTTTACGAGTTCTATAAAGAAAACTTAATATGAAAAATTTCTTGCGATATAAAAAAAACATTTTATGTATGGTGGTGCGAAGCCCACTGTGTGATGCTAGTTAATTATAAATAAATTTAACGAAAGCGTTGACTACTAAGGCCTTCGGTTTGAGGAGTAATTTTTATAAGGCTGTTTTAGAGATAACTTGCATTTAAGTTTAGCTAAGATTTGAAATTTTAGGAAAACGTTAATACTGTCTGAGTTTGAAGATCTCAGTTAGTCAGAGGGTTTACTTTTGCCAAAAGCTGTTGTTCGGATCTGGCTTGGTATACGGCATTTGCCCAGGAGACTCTGGTCTATTGCAGTATGCAGAGCATGGTGGCTTCGAGGTCCAATTTATAAATGCCTATATATGGGAAATGAAGCCTAATTCTTAGTCGTAAAACGGTCTTGATACCTATTCAAGGAGAGTCAGATGGGAAAATTGGTTAAGTTTCAAGGAGGTTAGTTAAAATGTAGTAGTGTTGATAGGTCGTCATCAGAGTAAGCGGTTCTCACCCGAATTTTTTCGTAGTTTTTCATTGGGGGAAGATTTTTACTTGGTCGGTCAGCATACAACCAGATATCCTCTGATGCTTCGTCTCCCCACATTAAATCGCTCCCAAACGGTTGTTCAGGAGCTACCAAAGGAATACTGGGCGAAGCCCAGAGGTTGTGAGCTGCTTGGACCGTTTGCAGAAGAATCGTCCTGGCTACTCCCAGGGACTTTCTACACACGGAACCATCCTCCTACCAAGAAGAAGAATAAGAAGTGTTGATAAGTAGCGCAATCGTTCGCGAGTATGTGGTCTGAAAAATAAATAAATTAATAATTAGAAAAATGTATTTACCTTTTTCTTTCATGCTCCTTTTTATAGGTATAAGGGCAAAATTGATTATCCTGTCCTTCTCAGCAGAGTTAACTTTATTCTTTATTCACGACTCATACGATTTTCCGCGCTTCAGACAGAGTTATGGTGACTTTGTAACTTAGTAACCCAAGGGCAAAAAATTTATGAACTTAAAACAAATCCACTGTAGGCATTCGACTACAAAATTACTCGTTGGAGAAAGTGTGAACTCCCTACGAAGAAAAATGCTGGTATTATTAAAGCACTTAAATTGAAATTGAAAAAGGTAAGTTTGCACAATTATGAAAATGTCGCAGTATTTATTTTTAGGTGTTATTTTCTTGACAATTGTTTACTAATTTTATTTATTAACTTTGTTTTTACTATTTTCAACTCACACGCAAGTGACAACACTAAATAACAAATAAATAACGGAAGAGTTGACTGAAAGGTGTTATGTGTGATTTCTTTCGTTTTTAATTTGGTTTATAATTTCTAGCAGAAACAGGAAAACAGTTATTAACGAAAATTGGCTATTGCAGTCAATGGTTGAGGGAGGAGCGGAGGTAAGAGAGAATGGGTGATTTTTAAGTATATAAAATTATAGAAAAAAAGATACTAATATACAGGAAGAGCATGCAGGAATGTGTAAAAGCAAGATAGGTAGAGAAGAAAAGCAAGAAGGTAAGTGCGAAGTGTGGGAAGTGGCACAAATAAGCGCTGGTACAAGTCGAACGCTCATTAAAGCAATTTTTGAAGCTCGAAGTGTGACAAATAATAAACAATTACTGTAATATACTCAAAAGGGGGAAGTGTTGATTTCGTCAGACCGAAGTTAATATGCACCTATGGAAAGAAGAAGGGAGACCTTCTGAAAATGCAGAGTTTGGGAAAAATGTGAATTAATGAGTTAGTGAGCGAAGTAGTGAGGAGAAAGAGGCTGGGTGGGTGGTATTTACATATGTGTGAATGTATTTGTGTTAATGTGCTTATAGATTGAGTTTGTGGCCACGTTGTCAAATTAATTGGGGGAAGTATTTCTCGAAATTGAAAAAAAATTAAAGTAACTTTCAAATTCATTTCCTAACGTATAATTGCATATTAACTCCTTGCCTTATGAATCGAGCGGCGATTGTGTGTGCCACTTTCGATGAAAGCTTTTCTCGCACATAAAAATAATCTCATATTTTATATGAAGTTCTCACTTTTCGACAGGAAAAGTCATCACCTGTCAGATACGACGTTCTCATTTGAGGCACGAAAGTAGGACCACGTCTTCCACACGTTGTTTTAAGGCAAAGGATTAATGAAGGTTTGTATCCAAAGACCTTTCCTTTAACTCTTACTCCTCTGTGAAAAGTTTGCCAAGTGGTCGCTCAAGCCACTACCCATATGCAAAGTTTAAGAGAATAGTCGCCAATTTTTGTTTTTAATTTTAACCGCTGTGTGCATTTGATGACGTAAAGTAAAATGAACAAATTTTTTTACGTAAATTTTATAAGAATTTTTGTTTTATAAAATAATTTTTTTTTAACTTAAACCTACTAAAATCTAATGAATATATTTAATGACAAAAATTAAGTTAAAAAGAATGTTTATTTAAATTTTTTAAGAATTTTTGTTTTTATAAAATACTTTTTTTCAACTTCAATAGATTCAAATTTTTTTCTTTCAAAACATTTTATAATAAAAAGTAAATGGATACATATTTGTTTTGCTTAAATTTTTTAAGAAAATTTTTTTTATAATTTTTTTTCAAATGGTTTTTTTTTCAAACTGCAACGGTCCCAAACATTTTTTTTCCATCAATGGATACATTTGATGACGAAAAGTGAATAAAAAATAATTAATTTGGTTTAGGTTTTTTAAGAAATTTGTTTATAAAATAATTTTTTTTTCAAATTTCAACGGCCTCGAATATTTTTTCTTTCAATGGATAGGTACATTTGATGACGAAAAGTAAATAAAAAATATTTTTTTTACTTATAGTTTTTAAATTTTTTTCTTTAATAAAATAATTTTGTTTTAAACTTAAACGGGCTGATATTTTTTTAATGAATACATATAACGACAAAAATTAAATTACGCATTTTTGCACTTAATTTTTTAAAATTCTTGTTTTTAATAAAGTATTTTTTTCAACTTAAATGTACTCAAATCTTTTTTTTTCAATGAATACATTTAATGACGAAAATTAAAAGAAATTTTTTGTTTTACTTAAATTTTTTGAGACATTTTTTCTTATAAAATATTTCTTTTTTAACTTGAACGGACTCACATTTTCTTCTTTCCATGGGTACATTTGATGACGAAAAGTAATGAAAAAAAGTTTTTTGAAGAAATTTTTTTTGTTAAGGGGGTATTCTAGTCTAGAGGCCCGAATTTCGAGAATTTTTTGACGATGAATAAAAAAAAAGCTTTTGATATTTTTAAGATACATTTTTTTTCATTTATTTATTCATATATTAGGAGCACACAAAATAAATTTGAAAAAAAAAAATGAATTTTCATGAAGTTATGGGTCCTTGAAGTGGAAGGGGGGAAAAAAGGCAGTGTCCCCGTCGTCACGATTTCTACCCTTGTGGTCATCTGAAAAAAAAACACAAATTCTTAATTAATATGAATGTTTATCGTATGAACCAGAAAAAACGGAAAAAAAATTTTTTCCATAAAATGGCGGCTACTCAAAAAATTGAAGTCGATTTTTCTCTTATTTTTAAGCTTTCTCGAATTGTTTACACATATTAAAAAATTGAAATTTCCAGTTTTTCGAGCTTCATACGATAGAGATATATTTAAGGAATATTCATGACAAATTTCAAGCAAATCGGTTGATTAGAACTTGAGCTATCGTGCCGACCGTATCGAACGAAGTAGTTTCGAGAAAAACACTTTTGAAGTTCGGCGTCCGCTCAAACCAGTCAAGCTGTCGCGTCACTAAAATAGTTGTAGCTTTGAAAATAATTCGAATTTTGAAAAATCCTTTTAGGGAGATATTTTTGAATAGTTAAACTATCAAATTTTGAAAAAAAAAAAAAAATTTCGCTTTTTTCAAATTTCTAGACTAGAATACCCCCTTAAATAATCTTTTTTTCAACTAAAAGGGATTAATTGTTTTTTTAATGGATAGATTTTATAACGAAACGTAAATGAAAACAATTTTTTTTTTAATTTTTTACTTAAGTTTTTTTTTTTACTTAAATTTCTTAAGAAAATTTTTTTATTTACTATTCATCGTCAAATATTTAAATTAAAGGAAAAATAAATTTGGTCCGTTTAAGTTGAACAAAAATATTATTTTTCAAAAGCAATTTTTTTTACTTAAAGTTTTTAAGATAAATTTTTATAAAATAATTTTTTTCTTTCAACTTCAACGGACTCAAATTTCTTTCTGACAATGGTTCGTGCCAAATTGAATGTAATACATTTTTTTTTAATTCCAAGTTTATATATTAAGGGTGATAAGTCCAAAATAAATTTCTTTTTCAAATTACAATATTTGTTTTAAGAAAATTTTATAAATTATAAAGAAGCTTATGTTGAAGAAAAATTTTGTACAAGTAAATACTATTTTTTAAATAATATTATAACTTGCGTCCGACACCGGCAACTAATAGGTTTAATATATATATATATATATATAATTGGCGCTCACACCATTTTTGGGTGTTTAGCCGAGCTCCTCTTCCTATTTGTGCAGTGCGTCCTGATGTTGTTCCACAAATGGAGGGACCTACAGGTTTCAAGCCGATTCCGAGCGGTAGATATTTTATGAGGAGCTTTTTCATGGCAGAAATACACTCGGAGGTTTGCCATTGCCTGCCGATCGGCGACCGCTATTAGAAACATCTTTTTCTTATTTTTGGTGTTTCACCGAGATTCGAACCGACGTTCTCTCTGTGAGTTCCGAGTGATAGTCACGCACCAACCCATTCGGCTACGGCGGCCGAATTTAATAGGTGTGATTAAATGGAGAATCATGTCCTACCCGCCGTATTTATTTATTTATTTATTTATTTATTTAATGTCTAACAAATTGAAGATGGCAGCTACAGAATTAGGTAAAACTCGGAATTGAACGAACTTATCCAAGGCGAGACAGCTGTGCGTTTTGTAAAGGCGCAGCGTATGCGGTGGCTAGGTCACGTGCTCCGTATGCCTGCTGAATCCGCTGTAAGGGAAGCCATGACTGGTAAGAAAATTGGTGCTAAGGCGAAGGGAAGACCGGGAAGCCGATGGATAGACGCAGTAGGAAGCGATCTCATAGCAATGGGAATTCGCAACTACGAACGAAAAGCAAGCGCTAGAGCACTTTGGAGAAGTTTTGTGAAGGAAGCTTTGACGCACCCCGCGTTGTAATGCTGTGAATGATGATGAATGTCTAACAAAATTCAGAACAGACATTTAAGATATAATTTAGTGTCATATCCACTGGTTCTGAACATCACTTCTTTCGGTCGACAACGCATAGGTGGGCTGATCAACAACTCCTGCCCACTCCCAAGCCATTCTAATGTAATACATATGAAACTCAATTCTCTCTGAAGTCCCTTTTGCCCTTACTGCTTTTGAGCGCAAATATTTTGCAGCCAGTTTTTACTTTTAAGTTTTATTAAATATTTCTTTCCTAATTCTATATTATGCCTCATCAACATCAACCAACTCGCCCGTGTGTAACGGGAGCTTGCTTTATTTCCCGCCCTTGTCTTATCTGATTACTTCTTACCATCTACTTACATCTACCATTTCTACGACATTTTTCCACATATCGACACGCCACTGTCGCTGAATGAAGCTGAAAAATCAAATAATCTACAACACTTTTAATGGCGTGCTTCCCCGCAATATAAATTCAATGCGAGCGCAGAAACTGACTAATTGCATTTAGTGGCAGGCAGAGCTTGAAATGCGTACATACCTATACACATGCAATGGCTGGTACTCGCGCACGTCAGTTGCGTTGCGGAAGTGCGCAAGCGACAGTAATACTGAAACCCAAGCAAAATAACCATTACAGTGCGATTATAAAATACTGCTTTTTAATAAAAGTCAAAGGCAAAAAAGAAACAACAAATTATAAAAATAGTCTGAAGAATTTGTACTGCAGCTGTACTAAATAAACAAAACAAAATAGAAGAAAAGAAAAAAAAAACCGAGTTGAATTTACTTGAAAAAAAAAAAAAAAAATCAACAAATTAAAATTAAAAACGCATGCATGTACTTGCTCGTACACCTTTTGTTCTGTCATGTTTGAGTTCGTCGTTCGCTTTGGAGCAATTAAACGTAACAAAAGCGCGTTCGTTGTTTAAGTCTTTCGTTTGGTAGGCTTGGCGCTTCTTCACTTTGGCTACGCCTTAATGCTTCACGTAGCTGCTGCGATTCTGTTGCGTATTCGCAGTCGCGGCGGTGGCGGTGCTATTGCGACAATGTTGGGGTTAATGCTGGCGCTTCAATGCAAACGTTTTCTATGCGTCAGTTGTGAATATATATTTTTTTATATTTGAAATTAGTTTTTAAATATTTCCCATACTTAATAATCAGAATTTTTTCATTTATAATAATGTGCTGCACTTATCAAGTTCAATGACAATAGACAGGTTTTTTGCTACCTGTTATTTTTTAGTTAACTCTTGTAACTCTTTAATAACTTTATTTTCTTGTTGATTGGCGCGTTCTAAGCTTAAGCGATATTGGCTGAATTTAACAAAGCGCGCCAGTCGTTTCTATCTCGTATTGCAAGCCGCCTGTTGGACATACTAAATTAAGCTAAGCACTTCTCCACTTGATCTTTCCAATGCTAAGGAGGCCTTCCTCGTCCTCTGCTACCACCAACTGGTACCGCATCGAATACTTTCGGAGCCGGAGCTTTTGCATCCATGCGGACGATATAACATAGTCAACGGAGTCGCTGGACATTTACCCTCAACGCTTTTTTTGTCGCCGTTCATTGTTATACCTATCGTCTTCGATAGTCGCTACGATAGTCACCAACGAGCTAAGGCCCAAAAATTTCCCGTATAAACTTTCTCTCGAACACTCCAAGAGGCTCCTCATCGGATGTTGTCATCGTCCAAGCTTCTGCGCCACACAATAGGATGGGTATGATGAGAGCCTTACAAAGTGTTAGTTTTGTTCGTCAAGAGAGGGCTTTACTACTTAATTGCCTACTTAGTCCAAAGTAGTAGTTGTTGGCTAAAGATATTTTTCGTCCAGACTGACATTATTATTGTTACATAGTTTTCTATATCTCAGAAAAGGTAGAACTAACAGTGGAGTTCTTGAGATCAATGATGTGAATATCATTGACATATGTACGTCAGCAATTGTACGCTCTTAAAATGAATTGTGCCTGAGTGATTAAGTTCAGTGGCTCGTACGATCCTCTCCAACATTAGGTTAAAGAAATCACACGATAGCGAGTTACCCTGTGGGAAGCCTCGTTTGATCTGAAATGGTCGGGGATACCAAACTCAGACATCGCGGTATAGAGTTTACTCTTTTTCATGCTTTTGAATGTGACTTTTAAATCTAGGAAAATATGGTGGGCGTCGATTCTTCTTTCGTTGGTCCTTTCCAAACTTGACGTTTTGTGAATTCTTCATCAATAATGGATTTTCTAGGCCTAAGGCTGCCCTGATAAGGTCCAATGAGTTATATTAGTTAATGGTAGGCTTCAGATTTTCGCATAATACGCTCGATATAACCATGTAACCGATATTTTAGTTAGATAAATTACATTTGTGGTTTGTGCTTGGACCTCATGGCCTTTTCACAAGGCACATTCATCATAGAACTTGGACCGAACATAGTTTTCTCATTAAACTTAAGATAGAGCTGGGTTAGGCTGAGAGTATGTGCCTTTCTTCTAGCCGCAATTGGCCGAGATGTATCAGCTTCTCTGCGCTATAGAGCAGCATTCAAGAAGAAAGTGTATTAAAGCCGCCGGGTATTGGTCTGGTACGTAACTACCATTGGAATTCAGAGAGAATGCAGGTTCAAATCTCGGTGAAAGATCGAAATGAAGAAAAATATTTCTGTAAAGCGGTCTCGGCTCGAAACTGTAGGCCCCTCCATTTGTGCAACAACAACAAGACGTATACCACAATTAGGAGGAGGGGCTCGGCCAAACTACGTGTTGAAGGGTGTCGCAGAAACGACAAAAGCGCAATACTATGCAGATGCCTACACTATCTGCAATTGTCTGTGAGGGAGATTTATGAGTTTCCCAAACCTCTTTTGATTGTACCCCGCTGTAGGGACTTCATCTGGCATAAGCCCATAATTTAGTGCCAGCTATCCTCCCGTAGCCTTTACGCGATATTTAGGAGAATTGCATATTTCTATCACCAGAATTAAAATGGTGCTGCATTGCGTAGCCTATGAGTCATTAAAAAATAAAAATAGAATTTTGCTTTATAGAAATTCCAATAATACTTCACTCAAATATGCCAGCCAACCGCACTTTACCTCAAACTTAAATATGCCCTGCTTCGGTATCATTTCCGTATTTAGAAACCATTTATTATATTAGTATTTTCCCTTTAAACGCTTAAATATTTTCTCAACTGCTCTCTTTTACACGATCGCTTAGTGCCTCGAACTTTCCGTCCATTGCTACGTACAGCTGCTCATCAACATTCAACTGATCTATTATATTTATATCTGCTATACCTACTAACTATAGGTATTTTAATTTTACATGCTGTATATATGTAAATGTGTGTGTATGTGACTTTGTATGGGTAAGTAACGAGAGCGTTCTTCCGTATTAACCGAAAAAGAACATTGTGCGCTGTGTCGTCAGAGTCTGAAACTGATCAAATGGCAAAGATAGTCATACACCAATGACGAACATAACAACTTTGAAGAATGGGTGCTTATAAGTAGGAATATAAGAATGAATGTATGTACATTTGTACATGGATATATAGACATTGAGACACAGGCATACATACCTGTGTATGTATGTTAGTTGCTGGTAGTACATGACAGAGTGCAAAGTAATGAAAGCGACCCAGAGTTATAAAGAATAAAACTAAGTTAGTGCGATTATGCACCAATGAGAAAAAGTGGAGGAAAAAGGCAGAGGTGAGTGTAGAAGGAATTTATGATTTTGGCTGGGAAGTTATAACTAATAGTCAGCTAGCCAACTGGTGTAATGAAAAGTCGGCGCAGTGGTGTCAAATAGTAATTTCACATATTTTTATGCTGCAACGTGTTAGTTGACCAGTTACCGAAAGCCTGCTTGTGGCAAAGTTTCAGTGTAAAGCAAAAGCTATGTGAGTATGGTCTGGATAAAGCGTGAGATTCAGACAAATAATCGGTAGATACAAGTAGAGAGGCAGTAGAGTTCCAAGAGGCAATATGCGACTCATTCTTGTGTTTTCCATTTTTACTGATTTTCTAGTCTTGGTTGAGAGCTCTAAACTGGTTGAACTGGGTTCAAGCAAATTGAGAGTTATGCAATAAAATTTATTTCAAATTAAATTCGCTTTATTTCAAACAAAACTGTATTGCAAGTATAACACAAACCAATAAAATTAGTTGACCCTTAGCACGAAGACTGCGACCAAACTTTTCCTCATTTTTTTGAGGTGCAGAAACCGAGTCTGTAGGTCCCTCCATTTGTGAAGCAACATCAAGGCGAACACCACGAATAGGAGGAGGAGCTCAGCTAAACACCTAACAGAAATGTACACATCAATTTTTGTTTTTTTTTGTTAACGTATTAAATAGATGGAAGTTTATTCTTTCAATTCCCTTTTAATAGCGCAATCTTAGAATAATATTTTCTTGGATTTTCTCTACGATATATTGAAAATTGAGCAAGTTACATTGAGCTTCCAGAGGCATCTCGAAAAAACGCGTTTACGGTGCACCAGTATATCAAATCACAACAGAATTATCTTAAAAAAAAAAAGAAATACACAAATTTTTTAAAAACGATGTTCGTGGAGGTATTTCTAGATGGATTTTTTCTAATTTTAAAAATTTTCAAGGCACTTTGAAGCCAAAAGCTCCGCATTTCGGCTAATTTGGGATATTTGAAATCATGGGAAGAAGTATTGTGCAAAATGTCAAACCGACTGATCACATAGATTTTTAATTATATGGTACACGGACTTGAAAAATAGGAAGTTCCAGAAACGTGCTTTAAAGTGGAGCAGGTATAGAAACCCGACCTGGAGCAACGGGCGCTAAAATACATATAACTTTTTCAATGCCGACGGAATGCTCTCGAGATCTGATGCATTTATAAAAAAATGCAAATAATACAATACTAATTACCAAAAACCCCACAGCCTCCAAAGTAGCCGTGAAATTGCGCACATTTCTTAACGGTGGTCGAATAATTTTGTGTAAATATAATAGAAATTCATGTAATTATTTCGATTAGGTAAAGCGAGGCCTAGTTCGGAGTTAAATAACTCACAAAGTCCCCAAAATGCACGAGCAATAGGCGCATTACTGGCAAAATTGGCCTAAAAGTTTTCCACATAAAAATATTAAAAATGCCTCACGGGAACCTGTTATCCCTAGATGACGCATTTCCATGTGGTGAATATGGAAAGCCTTCAAGTTATGGGTAACAGGAGAATGCCTTTTGTAAACCATACAGGTCGAAGATGGAAACTTCTTTGAAAAAAACTCCCTCAAGCTATTGGTTGAGTTTGGCAGCCGGTGGTTTAAATAAGGATGTCTGCTAATGAAGCTTTCCTGACACCAGGCCAACTCTGGCTGTAACGGTGGATTTACTACGGCATGAGGCGCTGTCATTGTTGACCGATTACTTCCTCGACATCCTCCTTGATCACCGCATATGGCGAGATGTGTAAGCCCCTGACGGGGCAGGTGACTGGAAGAAACATAGGAATGAATTAACAAAACCCAAAAAAATCGGAAAACGTTAACAAACAGATAGACAAGCAGACGGGCAAACGGACTAGCATAAAGATAAAACGGACGGACTACCAGACGGACCAGCGAACGGACTTAATGACAAAACGGATGGACAAATGGACAAAAACGGGCAAACACTAGCGAACTAAGAAATTTAGAGCTCCCTCAGCTCTTGGTCTCTAGTCAAGAGGCATTTGATGGCAAGGCTGTGGACCACATCACGTCATCAACTATAAATCAACCTTCCACATACGCAGATGTCTAGGGCCAAACGCGTCAAAATGAAAAAAGGTCTGCCCAGGTTTAAGCTTTACCAGAGGTCTCTCGCAGAATAAGCAAAAATGTGGGCTATAGTAAAACTCATGCAAAATAATTGACCAATAAGACAAAGTGCCAAAATTTGGTCGACGAGTAACTGGTGTTCCAGACCACCCAGAAAACAGAAGGCGGATGTCGTGAAGTGCAATCGCTCACAAGACGAAAGCGGCAAAGCTTAAAAGAAGCACAAGGTGTCGGTTCATACAGTTTCAATGCCCAAACCAGCCAAACGCACATTTAATGAGGTGGCACGGGATCCCCTGAAAACTGCGTTGGAGGACGAATTAACTAACCGCGGTAAACCTGAATTAGAGAAGTGGTCCGAAATCGAGGCAGAGCTGTCTCGTATTCTTCTTGATTATGTCACGATAAACTTGGATGGTCGGGGTGATCCAATGCGATGATCAGCTCCCTCTCGATTTCTTGCAAATGTTGGCAAGATTCAGAACGACTGGTTTAAGATTAGTGTCTCAAACTAATCCCGGTCAGCGAGATTACACGATGGCTGAGAGCTCGTTTCTTGATACCGAAAATGGAGTTTGAAGTCAAACAGCTGATCTCATATTACTAACCTGGGGAAGCTCGTGAAAGGGCACGAAATTGAAGTTCAAATAAGGCTGTTGTTTTTGGTATGGAATGGAGGAAGCGTCGAAGTTTATTGCCGAAACCGTGGTATGAGACTTAAACCCCCCTCATGTCCGACGGTAGATCCTCCTGGAACCTCAGCGTTAAGTAGTACGTTGGGAGAAAATATATTATTACTCAATCATCTGTTATTGCCGTTCTGTCTGAGTTCGATCTGTGCAATACATTTCGTGAACGAGCTCTTTCTAATGTTCAAATGAGGCTAAACGTAGCATGGGTTATAGTGGCATTAGAATAAACTTAAGTGTGTAAGTGAGGATGTTTAACTGCCACTACTAGTCGAAGTAGTTATCTACCCAGTTCAAGTTTGAAAAAGTCGAGCCCAGAAGCTCCGAGAGATTTGGTAACTCCTAAAACTAAGAGTTTCAGGCAAAAAAGCCCATGGTACTTAAAGCTCTGCAAAGTAAAATGGTAGATAGTCAAGGAGGGAGGAGAGAAGTAGCAGAAGAAAAAAGTTAGGATAGGATAGAGACAAAGAAGCAGCTACAAGGTGAAGTCCAAAAGAAACAAGACTAGGGCCATAAAAAGGTTTTTGATAGCGCAATCTTTTTAATGAGTTAGTGCGTTGGAAGTTGCATCCCTAGCTGACTTCCAGTGAAAGCTCGTTGACATTCGGTTCAGTGGAAGCGAAGTTATTGCGTCTGAAGTGTCAGTATATTTGTGTCATCGGTACAAAAATGAGTTTCGAAGAAAGAGCTAATATCAAGATTGGTTTTAAAATCGGAAATATTTGAATTGATGAAGAAAGTTTATGACGATGATGGTCTATCTCGTGCCAGAGTTCATGAGTGGTTTACATGTTTCATAGATGGTTGTGAGGACACAAATGACAATGAACATACAGGCCACCCAAACTCAGTAATCACCGAAAATTTCATCGAAATTGTTCGTAAATTTATTAAAAATTAACCGAAATCATCGTTGAAATTCATGGAATCGGAGTTTAATAACTCCACAACATCGATCTATCGTATTTTAACTGATTATTTGGGCTTACGAAACACATCGATCTACTCTTGACTTTTTTGACTAGAAATCGAATTTTTTGTATCAATTACTTACCGTATTCGCCTGATATGGCTGCCCTGTGACTTCTACGCATTCTGCAAATTGCATTTGGCCATGAAAGGAAAACGTTTTGCGTCCGTTGAGGCCATAAAAAAGGCTTGTACCGACATCCTGAAGGACATTCCGGTCATTCATTCATTCCTGAATCACTGTATCGAGGTCAGAGGGGAGGCCAGAAGGGACTATTTTGAATAAATAAACTCGAAGTTATCAGAACAAAGCTTCTATCGTTTTTGTTTTAGCTCAGTCTTGTTTATTTTGGACCTCACCTTTTAGACCTGTGAAAATTTTCCAGATTCTTTGGTAAAGCAGGAAGTATCCACCAGTTCGAGAGAACGAATACTAATTTTCGAGTTATCTTTCTAGTTATCTATCATTTATCTATCTAATCATCTACCCAGTTACTTACCTAGTTACTTATTTAGTTGGTAGTTAAACATTTCTCCCTTCACGTTGAACTCTTCGCTTGCTCTTTGTTGATCTGTAATCGTTACTGAATTTCTTTGCAGTCTCATCGCCTGTTTTCTCTTTTGTTTATTTTGCAATATTAGCAATAATTTATTTTCCAACTCTTTGATCTATAAAGATTCTTGGTTGACGATGAGAACAGAGCTTATTAAATTTTTATGTCTTCTTTCTTTCTGGTAGTTGCAAAAACTGTCTACCCTTTGCTTCTCCAACTCATATTTATGCGGCATAAACAATAAATAAATTTTAGAGTGCTCTAATACACACATATATATATACATATATACATACAAATGAAAATGAGCCAAAAGCGACAACAGCAGGGTGGAGGTATTGAAAAGTGGCGACGCTACTTCAGCATGATCGCCTTTTCCACACAATCGACAATCAAACAAACAAGGCACACCAATACACACTCACACATAGATCCATGTATGTATTCTAAAAGAAAATATTTTTATATGTCTACTCATACATAGGTATGTGTGTGTAAGTATGAGGTGGTTAATGTGTAGGGCATAGGAATACGAAAAATAGTTAATGGCCCAGTATCTTCGACTGGGTATCTGCGCCATTATATCTGGGGTAATTATTAATAACGCTTTTAATGAAGTCATGCTTGGCTTAACAGCAGCAGCAACAACAACAACAAGACTTCTGCAAATAAACAAAAAACAAAAAACAAGTGATCAACTAACCAACCAGTCAGTCAACCAACTCACAACAACTACAACCATTCCAACAAATAATACTATCGTAAAATTATTAACGCCAAGACAATCGACCGACCAAGTCAAGCCGCCAACTAAACCAAAAACCAAGTTAGTTGTCGGGCAGCAAGAAACCGATTGTCCCAACAAAGTCATTCGTGTTTCCTCTCCAGCTGGTTGGTTATTGCTGCTGTGTATTTTTTCTTCGCCGCTTTCGAATTGCTCATCTGCGGGTTCTTTGCATTTTTTTTGCTGCTGCTACTCGTTTGCTTGCCCAGTTGGTAGTTGTGGTTGTGGTCGGTTAGTTTGTTGAATTTTAGATTAATAGTTTATGGTGAGATTAGCTATATATGTGGCTGCATTTACATATACATATATGTATGTATGTATGTATAAACCGAGTTATGTACACACACAGAGGGCCTGTTTATTATTTATAGTCATAAAAGAAATACGAAAATGGCTTTAAAAAGTAGCTAATCGAAAATAGAAAATGGCGATTTGATGTTGGGAGGGAAAAATGAAGAAAATACTAAAATAAATGTATGTATGTCTCTATACGTTATTTAAATGCAGATAACTCATTATAATGAGCTGTAGCATTTTGAATATTTTACCAGACATTCCAGACCAAACTTAAGGGCAATGCGAATGTGAATCGTTTGTAGTTAATAGTTAGGCATTGGGTATAATTGAGGTTAAACATTTTATGCAAGGCAAATAAAACCTAATTGCTACATATCGTGCGAAATCTTCCAACTAATAAGGAAAAGGGAATAAAAATCAATTCAATCAAACACTTACAGATTCCCTCGATGAAGATTTTAGGCGAATTATTGGCGCGTATCAAGTTAAACCATGTTCCTGCTAGCTGGAAGAAAACCAAAGCCTTCTTCATTCTTAAAGTATGTAGAAAGAGTCACGTCTTAGATCAAGGGCTTTAGACTTATAAGATAGGTTATGATAAACGGCTGTTCTTACGAGAGATCCACTTGGACAAATATTGAAAGCTCGTCCGTGCTGATACCATACAGGGGAAAGGAGAAGGAAAAGGAACCAGACAGGTGAAAAAAAGAAGAAGTGACCTTAGAATTAGAGGATGACGAACAACAGTGGCTAATTTACGTTATTAGCCACTTCAAGCTACTGATGAATTTCACCAGATGAGTGGGAGCCCAGATATCTAACTCTTTGCCCCACGAGAGCAAGACAGCTGAGAAAAAGGTGCTGAGATGTTTTCACTCTATACTCCAGACAGCTCTTGCAGAAAGTACTTGAGGCAATCCCAAGTCTCACCACATGGACACCAAATGGATGTCCGGTAAGGATACCTACCGAATTCGAGATCTGCAGCCTTGTTAGCCTTTAAAGTTCCCTCGAGCACTCCCGATCTACATGTGCCCATTTCGCGACTTTGCACGTTTGCGTACTAGTCCAGCGCTCGCTAAGTTGACACGCGGCCCATATTTCGAGGAGCACATTCTGATTCTGCGATGAATTCCCTGGGGGTTTAGGGTTCCCTGTTGATCTAGCTCATTAGCCCAGCAATTTCCCTCTACGCCGATGTGACCGGGATCCCAAATGAGCCTGATATCGAAGTATTTGGAAGCAATCGAGAGAGAATCCAGGCATTCTCCGACTAATTTCGAACGCACAAATAACGAGCCCAAAGCCCTAATTGCCACTTCACTGTCGGAGTAGATATTGGCATCCTTTACAGTAACTATTAAAGTCACCACTTGCGTCAAAAGTCATCACTTGCGGTCACCTCCGATTGAACTGCACTGCAGTGGTCCGGTGGCCTATATTAGAATTCGATGGGGAGCTCCTTGCATATACTCACCCATCAACTCTTCCGTATAACTTCGCGCAATTTGTAAACATAGAGATCGCTTTCAATAATACATATTAGGGCCGAGTTAATTGTCACTGCGGCCGCCGTAGCCGAATGGGTTGGTGCGTGACTACCATTCGGAATTCACAGAGAGAACGTCGGTTGGAATCTCGGTGAAAACACCAAAATTGAGAAAACTAGTTTTCTAATAGCGGTCGCCCCTCGGCAGGCAATGGCAAACCACCGACTGTATCTCTGCCATGAAAAAGCTCCTCATAAAATATCTGCCGTTCGGAGTCGGCTTGAAACTGTAGGTCCCTCCATTTGTGAAACAACATCAAGACGCACACCACAAATAGGAGGAGGAGCTCGGCCAAACACCCAAAAAAAGGGTGAACGCGCCAATTTATATATATAATTGCCACTGCACTAAATAGGCTAAAGGTTTCTGTCTGTCTTAGGGTCTCATCCCTGCTAGGCTGTAGGGGCATTAATGCTGAAGGCCAGAATCCCTAGATCCGTACATAAAGGAGGTGTCATTTCGCCTCTAATTTTGCTAGTATCTATTGGCGAAGCTTTAACTCATTTAAACAGGGGTGGAGTAAAGGTGGTAGCATGGGCCCTTCTCCTCAGTCATGGCTGAAAGTTTGGAAGGCGCATCGGCCGTACTCAGTCCATGCGCTGCCAGTTATTAGTTAACTCTGATAAAACAGAGTTGATGCTAAGGCCATCTATGGTCGGCAAAAATACGGTCTCAAGCCATAAGTCGTGCTGCGGATGTACAACTTAATGGTTCTGCCAATTTTGACTTATGGTTGCCTAATTTGGTGGGTAGCTCTTCTGAAGGACTCCAACACCACGTACTTAGAGAGAGTGCCGAGGAGTGAAAGCATTGGTATCACTGAGGTGTGTAGAACATGCCCCACTGCCACCCTTAACGTTATTCTGCACTTACTTCGCGTTGATCTACAAGTTCAATCCATTGCTGTTCCGAGCGCTATTAGGTTTAAAGAGGTTCACCTCTGGAGGCAATCTCTTATAAGTAGCATTTTGACGCAGATTTCTCCTTCCTCCTCTGTACTTCGTACAGATCTCTCCATTCGCAAACTGGGTTTTGATGGTTGTGCCAGAGCTATCTTACGAAACAGGCATGGTTGAATGAAGGGAAGCGTCTGCATGGACATAGGCACCTCTGTTTTCACGGACGAATCCAAGATGGAATCTGGGTTTGGGACGGAGGTTTGCTCTACATTACATGAGCCAATATTTCAGTATCCTTTAAACTGCCGAAAACTAGTAGCGTTATTCAAGCAGACGTCTTCGCGATCGTGCAGGCAGCCAAAATGCTTAGGGATCTGTTTTGGGAGGGAGTCATAAATATCTTTCCCGATGGTTAAGCTGCGATAAAGGGCATGGCGCCGACAATGTTCCAGCTCTCCTCCGGTCAACTCCTGTAAGGAGAATATTAAACGTTTCGAACGTGCCGGAATTATTTCTCTTATATGGGTTCCAGGCTATAGGAATACAGAGGAAAATGAAACTGCCGATTTGCCAGGAAGAGGTCCGCAAATTCGGTTTCAGTTGTCTCCATCTCAGACATCGGTGTCACCTTGACCGTTTTTAAAGGAACACTTTCTTGAAAATAATACAGATGAAGTTCTATCTTATCGTGAGCTATCTCAAAAGCACTTCGTCCTCAGTATGACAGAAGCAGGACGCTGAGAGTGCTAAGAATCCCACGACATTCAATTTTCAAACCTATGGCGGTGTTCATCGGTAAGTGGGTGACTGGATGACATGCCAAGAAGCTTGGACTTCCGCACAACCCCTATTATAGAAGTTGTGGGGATCCAGTACGGAGCAGACGGGTTCTTTGCAAATGTTCGGCTCTGGCGGTTAGGCGTTTGAGGTTCCTTAGTGTGCCTTTTGGGTATAGCCTGATGCAGGTCTCCAGCTTAGATCCCTTTTCTCTGTGCACCGCTTTGTTATTATTATTATGCCAATTCTTGAACCTTTCGAATAAGGTCTTTAAATTTACATCTTCCAATGAGAATTTCGTAGGTGTAATACTACTTCAATACTCACCTCAGCTTTTCAGTCGCTTTATAGTCAAAGCAGAGAAATCGACCCTCTGAAATCATGTAGGGAACACAAGCCACTTGTATGTATGTATGCACCGCATAAGAATAGGGAAAATCATTTGAGCATTTCGGTGTGAAATTTCACACCAAATGCATTGGTGTGGCTATAAAAACGTAAACACAAATAATTTAACTAACCAAATCAATCAACAGCCACCAACATACACACACACACACACACTTGCATAAAACAACAAAAGTGCTGCATAGAAAGTGTGAAGTAGCAAGTTGGCGAAAGATCGGTCGCACGATCGGCCATCGGTTCGTTGCGGTTCAATTCAGTTTGTGGTCGGTTGGCTTGGATTGAAGAATAGCTGGGCCGGATGTGCTGGCGTACACCAGAGTAACGGCAGACTGCAAACTGTGGTAAAAACAAAGAAACACCAAAAAAATAGCAACAGTTACTACTCGTACTACAACAACAATGCGGCGCTAATGGTGTCGCTAAGTATGCGCAACACAATGCCACAAGCAGTCTAGCTGTGGTAGTGCACCACTGCCGCTTGGCTGTCACAGGTGAAGCGATGAGCGCAGAGCTGCTCACACTCACATACGCATAACAATGCAATAGCACATTATGTAAATCGCGCGTGTGTGTGTCGAGTATGTGGTTGAATGAACGCGATCGAATGAAAGGTGCGTCTCTGCAGGTTGGCTGGTTATTTGGTTGATTGTTTGGTTGACTGACTGCCTGACTAACTGTGGCGAGCTACCGAGCCAAGCGCTATGCCATAAAAGTTTGCGCAGCGTCAACAAAGGTCTTCCGCTTTCGCATTCGAATGATCATCGAATGGAACTAATAAAAATACAATAAGAAGTGGAGGAAAGCAGGGTGGCTCCTGCTGATCAGTAGCTGCCAGCGCGCACAAAATTCACATACGAATACATACATAACTTAGTGCTCGCATAATCAAGCGAATGGCTGGCTGACTAACTGACTGACTGATTGCCCATGGTGCTGGCATATACTCGTATGTAGCGCCTCACTAAATGGCTAAACTTATCTATCTGTTTGGGGCTGACAGCCCGTTCGCTTGGTGCTAATGACGTACACCATCGTACATGCCACATGTGCAGCTTTGTAGCTGAATTTTTATTACTTCAATGCCTATTTGATGGCATAATAAAATTTGTTTTTGAAAAGGGAAAACTGTTTAAAAAATTATTTAAAATAAAACAAAAGGCAATAAGTGCAAAGAAAAAGAGAGGAGGGGGTACAAAAAATGATTATTATAATTCAATTGTGTTTGTTTTTGGTTGCGGAACATTGAGTATCACACATTAACGGTGTTGTAACCCTTTGTGGCCGCACTGGCGGTGATCATTGATGTGTGGCAGGCGATGTGTGAGATGTGGCAAGTATATGCATTTGTGTTTTGGGCAGCTTTGGTGTTGTTTTCAATTTACACTATAATTTGATTAAAGAACTAATTAAAGTAAAACGTTCGCTAATGAGGCTTTAGAGGCTTTCTGCCTAATAATTTTGGAAAATGTTAGGGTTTTTTGATGATTTCAAGTACGAGAAATAGAAACTCTGAAAATGTATGCGCAACTTTTCGATATGCAGCCAGCGAGTACTTTGACTAGTGGTGATTATCATTATTATTATTACTTTTTTTTGAAAAGACATTACTTTTAAAAATTGGACTTATTTTTGAAAGAAAAATTTAAATTTTTTTTTTTATTTGACAAATTTCAGAGTTTTTATTTACTTATGCTCAACTTCTCGATACATAGCTAGCGAATATTTTGACCAGTTTTGATTATTATTATTATTTTGTTTCGGTTTTTATTTTTAAACATTTAATTTTAACTCTTTTTTAGCTTGAAAAATTTTCATTAAAATTTCAAAGTTAAGTTAAGCAACGTTGAAGCTCTTGAAAAATGCAGTTGTTTTTTTTTTTAATTTTTTTTCTCTGCTGGAGTTGCGCATTTTCTTCAAACTTTTCGATACACAGATGATGAATATTTTGACCAGTTTTGGTTATTACTATTTTTAAAAATTTATTTTTAATTTTATTAAAGTTTAACAAATTTTCTTCAAAACTTCAAACGTTTGTATGAAAATTTTTTAAATTTGCAAGTTTGGAGCTGCTGGAAAATGCAGTTGACTTTTTTTCTGTAATGTAACTTAGTGATTTTTATTGCATACTGATCCATCGGTTGAATGAGTGGAGTAACGTTTGGTGGCATAAACATTGCCGAAATTTTCCCTTTCTCCGTTGTCAGTTCAGCTTCATTGGGTGAGAAGGAGCGTTGTCGGTTAGGAGGAGAGCTTTAATTGATAAGGCTTTCTCCTCTAAAAACGATATAACCTTAAAAAACAACCAGTTAACCTTAAAATTCGGACAAAACTTAAAAGGAATATTCACCTGTGGAACAAATGACTTATGAAACCATTGCTTGAAAATAGCCGACGTCATCCAAAAAGATTTCGAGCTGTTATAGTCGGTGGGGCACTGAAAGTTTTTAAAGGAGCGTGGATTCTTCGCCTTTCCAATTACCAAAAGCTTAAGCTTGTGGGATCCAGTGGCGTTTAAACAGCATAAAAACGTGATTCGCTGCTTCTCGGACTTAACCCCTGAGTCTCTCTTCTCCAAACTTGACGCGTACGTTTTCTCTGGCAAAAGACTCCAGAATAACCCCGACTCATCAGCATTATATAACTGATCGTTGCACAACTCCAATTCGGCACTCTAAGTTCTTTAAACGGATCCACTAGCTGAGGTTGCGAAGATAGTTTTTCGCCTGATATTTTAAGAAGACGAATACCGTACCTCTTCTTAAATCCTTGGAGCCATCCATCACTGGCGAAGAAGTTTGCTTCATTTTCTTTAAATTTTGGATGCAGTGTTTTTGCCTTTTCTTTCAACATTAGAGCACTTACTGGCCAGTTTTTATCTCGCATTAGGATAAACCAATGATAAAAAGCTCTCTCCATTTTGGGCAACTCTGAAGAACCCAGTGTTTTTCTATTTCTAGATCCACAATACGTGTTGTTTACGCATTTTGAAATCACTTGCCTTTTCGCCTTAATGTTACAAATTGTTGATTTAGCAACATTATGGTTCTTTGCTAAAATCGTCACAGATGAGTCTTTTTTTGAAAAACCGAGGATTTTAGCCTTTTGTTTTAATGTCAAGCACACGGGTTTTTTAGAACTCATTTTAACCAGAAAACATAAGACGAAACACCTTTGCAAAACCAAAACTGCGACTGAAATATTTTACTCCTTACATGCAATAACGAATTAAATGCCTATTTTGTAATTAGGGGATTTCCCAATTTTAGAATTATTTGAGATCAATGTAAACTACATTAAAATAATTGTAACGTTTATTGTTCATGTTATAGAGCTTTTTGGGCTTGTTCACGCTTTAGAGTAGTCAATGCACAACAATGTCTGTTCACGTTTTGGGATGTTCACGCTTTAGAGCGTTCACGTTATCGAGCGTGCGCTGTATATATATGAACTCGTTTGATTATAATCATGGCATTTACTATAATTTTTGAATATACTAATATCCGGCATATGTACACCGCATCTTCTAGCTACAATAATAAATCTAAATACGTCCAATCAGCAAAAATGTGACGAAATGCAAACTATGGTCACTTGGGTTCAATTCTTACACGAGCTGTCAAACCACAGTTATAGATAGTTCTCATGCAGTTAAAAAACGTCCGATATAGAATGGATGGCCTATGATAAAATAGCTTTGCGTCATTTTGATCATTCTCTGCTTTTCTGTTATTATTTATTTAGTGTCTGTTAGTTTTTTATAAAAGTTCAACTTACTATACAATAAAAACCATATACAGCGTTCTCTATCCTAACGGACACATTTCATAAGCGGATAAGTTTTTCCGTCACTTAGGTGTATGTACTCGTACAGCGTGAAAAATTGGAAAAATTCAGTAAAGTTTCACTAAAAATTCAAACTCTGTAATTAGAATAATAGATGTAAAAAATGTTCTGCTATATAAAAAATTGTCAAGCTTACTCATTCGATTGCTGTAAAGAAAAATGGTTTTGCTAGGAAATTAAGTTTTTTTCGTGGTACAACCTGCGTATTAAAATTTGATAACTTAAAAACTTTTTTCTGCATTTTATCTTCTTTTAAGCTTATTGTTCCCTAAAAAACTATCCATTTTCATCTTGTTCTGCTTTCTAATGATTTGCTGATTTTATTAAATTTACTTTCTCTATTTTACTTTCATTGAAGTTCCCCGAACTCTGGGAAACACCCTATATCTTCATGTTGTGATTACATTTGGTAGAGTTTCTAAAAGTCTTTTAAAATTTGTTGTGTAATTTCTTTTCTGTATTTTATTTTCATTTATGTTTCTCGGCCCCTATAAACACTCTTCATAGAGTTGCTCTGGTTGTATTTCATATTTTTTATAATAATGCCTTCATTTTGTTTAATTTTGTTTCTGTATTTTTTATTTTCTTGCTCTGATTTTATTTTCAATTTCCAATAATTCGCTCGTTTCTGATTTTCATTTCCATTTATGTTCTTCACCTTATATGTCCTTGTTCTGATTGTATTTTTTGCTTTTCCTAATAATTCCCTCATTTTGTTTAATTTCTAAGAAACACTCCTTATTTTATTGTTTTTGTTTTATTTAGTATTTTTCTAATCCCTGCTAATCCTTTAGTAACACCAGTCCATATTCAACCTGAATGATACTTTTTATTTGCATATGCAATTTTACGTTCTATTCCTAACAAATTAGGAGGAGTTATTGCATTAGTTTTATCAATTGCAATCCTAGCAATTTTACCATTCTATCATTTAAGAAACTTTCGGGGAATCCAATTTTATCCTGCAAATAAAATTCTATTTTGAATTATAGTAGTTACTGTAATTCTATTAACATGAATCGGAGCACGACCTGTAGAAGACCCTTATGTATTAGTCGGACAAATTCTAACAGTTATTTACTTCTTATATTATATTATTAACCCACTAATTAATAAATGATGGGACAATTTAATTAAATAATTAGTTAATATTTTTCTAATAATTTTTCTAATTTTATTTCTGTATTTTATTTTCTTTTAATTTTCTCCACCTCTAAAAATCACACTTTATCGTCTTGTTCTGAGTGTATTTCGTATTTTTTTTAATAATTTGCCAATTTTTTTCATTATTTCAATTTAAGTTACTCGGCATCTAAAAGCCACCCTTCTTCTCCTTGTTCTGATTTTATTTTTTATTTTTACCAGCAGTTCAATATTTTTTATATTTACACGTTCTGCGACAGTCCAAAGCTAGAACTGACTTCACGCAAATAGTATCCGTAGATTTCTTTCGAAAATTTTGCCCTACTTGATCAATTTTTTTTAAGTTTTAAATATTATAGAACTTTAAGTAAACTGCTATAGCTCCAGTAGTTTTTCTTGCCTTTCCTGCTCGATATTTTAATTACAACATCTTCCTGAAACATCTTTGACACAAAATAAGCACTAACAGCTCTCGGAGAAGTTCATTCCTTTGACTACTTTAATTGACAGCTGCCACCGTAGAGTGCTAACAACTTTATTCGGTCATAAACATGAGGACATTTTTACAACTCATTCCACTACGTCTATTCAACTACTCAGCAACACAAGGCAGAGGATGATATCAAAATTTTTATTGCCAAAAAAAAGACAAGGGAGATATCAATTAGAATAAAATTGAAAAAACCCGCCAACGATCAATGATTAGGCACATCTTGAAAGTTTTTTTTTTCATTTGCCAATGCTATTGAACTAGTTTGGGGGTGAACGAAAGAAAAAGGTGACTACCAATTACAGCTATTGATCAACTAACCGCCTTGCCACACAGCCATCGATCGCACTTGTGCAGTGTTCGAGTTTTCGTAGACGTTCTTTTGGCCAGCACCCTCACAAGTGGTGCAACACCTGCGCGGCTTTACACTTACATATATAAATAGGAATATTTATAGATATGTATACATACACATATATATATATATATATATATACATATATATATATATATATATATATACATATATGAGCATTAGGGCGAGCCGTTTGTAAGAAAATCCTTTTTTGACATCGCTTCTGAGAGTTTCGAATTCTATCAATAGATGAAATTATAAGAAAATGAGTTTATTCGAGCATTGCTTTAAAGCCCATTTCGAGTCCTCAAATTTTATGAGAAGCTACACTTCTGCTCACATAATTTAGTCACTTCATTTTACAATATTCCCAATATTTTTTTCGATAATTTTTGATAAAAATATAGTTTATTATTCAAAGCTCCAAACTTTGTTCAAAATCCATAAAAATGTAACAAATTTCCAAAACTGCTCTTCCAAATCTCCTGGAAATGCTGCTAGGCACAAAGTTCGGAAAAATACACCACCCTAATACAAATAAACTTATACTAATATACGTATGTATGTATGTATTTATTTACGTATGTATATGTGCGCTTGTGTGGCCTTGCTTTAGCCCGCATGGTAACGTCCTAATTACGCGCGCGCTCAAACTCAAAAATAGTGCACCACAGTCTGCAGCCTGCGTGTGTGAAACTCCGCCGCTCATGCGCACACCTGTAGCTTGTAGGATTTTCCTTCCCTTACAAACATCGCTTTCTTCTTTTTATTACTCATTTTTCGTCGCTATATTTTTCTATTCGCCAACGTTGCGATTAACATTGATGACTTTGAAAATAGCGGCTGCCACGACGGTGCTCAGGGACTCAGTAGATTTACCCCTCTGAACTACGTAGTTCAACCCTGTAGTTCATCGGCTGTAGAGCGAAAATTATTGAAATTGCTATACGACCAATGCTGTCGTGTTTTTTGGTATTTTAATTGAATCGGAATGCGGGCTAGTGGCCACCACCACCGCTACTACCACCAACAACAACACCAGCAACAAGCAGTCGATTTTGTAAAACTCTACCTAAACTTCTTCCGTCCACTGGTATTTTCACTTGATTGATTTAGAATGTACGCGCACGCAGTCGCACCCCAAACATGATCGGATAACCCGCAGAAACGTGTATTGTTGCGTTCGCGCGCTCTCTTCTTTGCTTGATTGACCTCTTCTGCGGCGCTCTAACTGTTTAGTATCCCTTCCCGTTGGCTTAGTCGGCTTGCTGCGTGTCTTATAACTTTTTCTTCTTTTTATTTCTTATTTTTTATATCGCATTTCACTCCCTCTACTGCTCCTTGTAATTCCCCTCACTTTCGGTTAGCTCGCGCCTATACCAATATTTTTACACCTGCTCTATATTGATGAATATTTTCTGTCTTAGCAACGTACTTTTAGTACTTTGCACCCGCCTCATTGACACTCACTACAAGGAGTGCAAGAAATGCATTTGCATTGCTGGAAGCCGATCAAATTGTTATCATTACTTTTGATATATTTCTTGTGGTTGCTTTTACTATCGTTCTTGATGTTGTTTGTTAGCCCTACGATCTTGTCTTGCGATCTTTTTGGTGCATTGGCCACGTTAATTGGTTGTTAACTATTTTACAACAGACTTGCGTTATTTGGGATATGCGAAGTTTGAGTAAAAGTGGCAGCGCTCCTGAAGATTATAAAAATACATAGATGCATGCAAGAAATTATTTGAATTCGAAAATTCAAAAGCAATGAGCTCTTGTTGTATTTGCATATTTACAGAATGTAGAAATAGCTCAAGACATATATACGATTATACGAAATAATGCGCCTCATCTTATGTGAACACAAAAGTTCCGAATTGCGTATGTATGCTAATAACTAAGCACAGGGGGTGCCGATTTGTAGAGGATATCTTTTATTTTAAAGCTAATAACTAGGAGAAGGACATAAAATATTTGAAGTTAGAAAAGGGGCGTGTTCACAAGCCAAAATGTCTTAAGTATCGTAAAATTAGCTTTCAAACTGCAATAAGTCAAAAAATATTGTAGCGATTGGGGTACTGTTTTTTGCTGTAAAATCGTTTGATGTTTACTGTCACTTTGCAATAATAAAATGAAATTATTGTCTCATATTGCAACTGAAATTTGAAAACAGCGGGATCATTAAAAAAATGCTGGTTTTAAATACGCTCATCTAATCCAGAATTTTTTGTTTTTTTTATTTCTTCCATAAAATATTACACCTGTCGTTAGACAATAAGTAATTTCATTTACAAAAAGATGGAATGAGAGTGATATTGAAGGGCCAATGCCCCCAAGCTCATATAGAAGAAATATACATATTATTTAAAAACAAGTGGTTAACAAACAATGACATATATGATTAGTTGACAATTGATTACATGGATTTTGCAAGATCTGTTGGTGTTTGACGGTTAAGCCGACTTTGGGTAGATTTTTCTTTATTTGGTAGTCTTCTCATCTCATCTTCTGCTAGCACTTTGTATTGTTTCATCAATAGTATCGATATCAAGGTCGCGATGAATATCTGCGTTAGGTATATACCAAGGTGCATTAGTTAAGGTCCTAAGTATTTTAGACTGGACTCGTTGAAGTATACTTAGATTACTTTTTGCAGCAGTGCCCCAAATCTCAATTCCATATTTCCAGATCGGAGCAAGTATCGTTCGATAAATAAGTACTTTATTTTGCAATGATAGATTGGACTGAGGTCCAAGTAGCCAGTACAGTTTCTTAAAACGATTTTTAACTTCATTTCGCTTTTTCTTTATGTGCTCCTGCCAGTTTAATTTCGAGTCGATCGTAATACCCAGGTATTTCGCTTTGGTGTCAATATGCACGTCAGACTGGTTCAACGCTAACTGGTTCAATGGTTGGCCTTCGGTTTGTGTAGTTTACTTGTATTGTTTTGTCAGCGTTAATTTCGATCTTCCATTTTTTGAACCAGTTTAATGTCACATTTAATTCGTTTTGTAAATTTTGTTTTGCAACTTTTGTATCTTTATGAGATACCATGAGGACTGTGTCATCCGCAAATGTTGCAATCATGCTGTTTTCTGACTTCGGTTCCGGTAGATCAGCCGTGTACAATAGATAAAATGTTGGTCCTAAGACACTGCCTTGAGGAATGCCTGCGTTCATAGGTTGAATGTCTGAACATGCGTCGTTATATTTAACATAGAATTTCCTGTCTTGGATGTAACTCTTAAGCATAAGGTAAAAGTCATTAGGTAGTTGTGTTTTTAATTTATTGAGTAACCCAGGGTGCCACACTTTGTCAAAAGCTTTAGCTACGTCAAGGTATATGGACATGCACACTCTTTTTTTTATTCAGGTCATCATTAATTTTGTGAACTACTCTATGAATCTGTTGGATTGTTGAATGGTTTTTCCTAAATCCAAATTGGTGTTGGGGTATCAGATTCATGCTTGTTATAATAGGATTTATCTGGTCAAATAATATTTTTTCGAAAATTTTTGATATTGTCGGTAGTAGGCTGATTGGTCGATATGATGTCGCTAGTGTAGCGTTTTTGTTAGGTTTCGGGATCGCTATAACTTCAGCTACTTTCCAGGTACTAGGGAAATATTTGAGACTTATAGCAGCGTTGAAAATATTTCTTAGATAAATTATTGCCTTCTCAGGCATATGCTTCATAATTGTTCCCGAAATTTGATCGTATCCAGAATAAATAGGCAAAGCTACGATGAAAAATGTGTACTTTCTTATTTGTGGAAGAGAAATAATTAACAAATTCCAGGGATTTATGCTGAGAAGATGAACTGATGCTGATGGTAAACTTTCTAAAATATCAGCTGTGGCTATTTTTGCTTTCGGTCGAAAAATTCCATAAGATTTTCTCTCTGAATGAGACGGCGAGTGCCATGCGTTTTTTTTATTTCCTTAGAGTTGGGATATCAGTCTTCCATCAAAATGGAGCCGATTTCAAAGGCTTTTGAATTGGACAGATAGGCTGTGGCTCAAATAATTTTTTGTATATGCGAAGCCTCTTGGTTGACATTGGGAGAAATTTCGCGAGAGCTATATCCAACTTCGCGTTGGAGTCTCTTTATATATTAACGGATTTAAATATGAGGAGCGAGAAATGGTGACTGCCATATTAGTAAAAGTGGTCGAAGGCCATTCGCTAAGGATTCGCACCTCTCCCTTATTATTATTATTATTATTAGAAGGCCATTACGCACTGCGACCAGAGCTGATCTATTGTGAAAGGCCTATTTTGTAACCCTAGAGTTTTAGGCTTTTTAAAAATTTTAGCACAATTTGGGGTTTGTTGTTCCAAAGATTGCATGGAGATACTACGATACCACCAAGGTGATGAAGTCTTTGTCTGTCCAACGCAGGACATTCACAAAGCACATGTTCTGAGCTTTCTATGTCCATTTCGCAAAAGCAGCAGACATTGGTCTCGAATAGACCAATATTATTTAGATGATACCTCAGGCTGCAGTGACCTGTAAGATATCCTGTTAAAAGTTGCAGATCTAGTCTGCTTAGTGAGAGAAGCTTGTCAGATATTCCTTTGTTGGGACTTAGGAATAGTTTGGCTTGACGCTGATATGCACAGTTTAGCCAGTGTGCAGCAAGTTTTATTTCTTCCCATTTCCTAAGGAATTCATTAATGTGGCTTTTTGTGAGTCCACAGAAAGGCTCAGGACCAGTAAGTTGCTTGGCTTGGCTATCTGAAAGTATGTAGATGTGAGTACCTCTCATTTTCTTGCTAAGGCATTCTCTCACACATATTTCGATGGCATGTATTCCTGCCTGGAATATTGTTGGGCTGAATCCCATCGGAATCGATTTTTTGAATTTAGGCCCATTGATTCCTGCCCCTGTTCTACCATTTTCCAATTTGGGCCCATCAGTAAACCATAGCTGGGAGCCAGGTTTGAAAGTGATAGAGTTAGTTCTCCAGTCTGTTCGTCCATTGATTATAACTTGGAAGTTCCTGAAGAGTATTGGTTTGGGTGATGGTATATCATCCCTATGAAAAATGGGACTATGTAGGAAGTCTTCTAAGATCCTTAAATGTCCTTTTATATCCCCACTTTTAAGTTCAGATATACCTTTTAATCTTAACGCACTCGAGTGAGCTTCCCTTTCAATTAAGATTGGAAGCGGTGGTATGTTCAGTTTCATAGCCCCTGTAATATCAACGCATATCAGGCGATGCAGTTTGTTTAATTCGTTTACTACTTTTCTTTGCTTGACCTTGGGCCACCATGCTAAGGATACATAAGTGACTATGGGTTTCAGAACTGTGGTAAATGTCCAGAAGGTCATTCTAGGGTTTAGTCCCCATGTTTTCGCCTAATGTCCTCTCCCTTACATTAAAGTTTCTTTTGAATATCAATTGAGCTGCTGAGTACAGTCAGTAGAAGTCAGTGAAATTCTAAAATTTACAGCACTCGCCCCTCGGCAGGCAATGAAAAACCTCCGAGTTTATTCTGCCATGTAAAAGTTCCTCATAAAAAATCATCTGCCGTAGGGAACAACATTGGTGAATCAACATCATGACGCACAGTACGCACACTATCTAATCTAATAGTGAGGCTACCCGGAAAGCTCGGAAGTGGTGGGTAATATTTAAAAAGGTTTGTTTGGCTCACGTTTATATGGCTACCAACCTTCAAGAAAAACACACTTAAGCTCAAAATCCTCATTCTGATATCACGTTTGTGGATACTTGCTATCACCAAAGCAAACATTTCGGCAGTTCCATTCTTAAAAGCCTTTGAAACATTCCCATCTTTCGTAGATACAAGCAACTCTTTTATCTATACAGTGGAATAAACTTACCAGGTCCTCGAAGAAGTAATTCACTTCTACAAGTGCTCAAAGTGCTTACCCTATTAAAGCTAGAAAAAATATTGTATAAATATTGATAATTGATGAAAAAAAATCTTAAAAAGGACAAAATTTAATTATATTAAATAAAATGAAGTTAACAACGGTGGCAGAAATAACCTACTATCCGCCTGTATTCAAAACCCTCTAATTGCAAGAAGTTATTAAATTATTTTAAATTAAATAATTTCCTTGCAACCCCTTTTCACACAAACACTCACCCTTGTTTTGCAATATATTGAACCGCGCGCTTAATTTCAGTAAAACAAAAGCGAAGCCACAGACGCCGCTGCTGAATTATAACACGTCGCCGAACATGCCAACAAGTTGTCTTATCGCTCGCTGAATAGTTCAATACATGGGGAGAGAATCGGAAAGCAAAACCAAAAAAAAAAGAAAAAAAATATTTAAATTAACCGCAATCTAAAAAAACTTAAACTACGTAGAACTATGAAATTATCGCAAACAAAGAAATTCAGTGAGTAATTTCACACAATTATTCAATACAAATCAAATTGATTGATTGCCATTAGCGTGAAAGGTTACCAGATTGTCTAACTATTGGCTGATTTACTATAATAAACAAAAGGGAGACCTTTTCGTATTTTCATTAGTGAAAAATGCAAAATTAAATGAAAGCGATCGCTTTAGCAGAGTGGGTTTGTACGTGCCTTGGATGATGTTGGTTTTTGGCTCCAAATCTACTGTGGATGCGCAAAGAATTACAGAAAGAATCCACTAGGGATAATAATTTTGTTTGGAGTTGGCGTGAAGTTGTAGGTTCCTCTATGTGTGGAAAAACACCAAGGTAGGCACCACAAATATGATGAGGAGCTCGGCGAAACACATAACAGAATTGTACGCGTCAATTATTTATTTTTCTTTAATTCCATATATACGTTACTGTTAGAGAATGGATTCTATTGTTTCTTTCATAGATTGAACAACTTTCCGAATTTTTTTCCAAACATCGATAATTTTTATGTAAACTAAACGGCAAGATCGGAAGCACGTCAGGCTCTACTTTGCTACTAAGTTTTGAAGTAAAATAAAAAAATACAGCTGCACCAAATCGCTGCCTGAAGAGGCCCACAGTGAACTTACGCCATCGAAAATTAGGTACAAAGATTGGTTTAAGTGGTTCAGAAGCCGTGACTTCGACGTTGATGGTAAGGTACTCTGTGGAAGTCCAAAAATATTTAGTAAACCAAAATGTAAGCATTACTGGCCGTAGGCAATACCCAAACTCAAACACATCTTGTAGAAGCATTAAACATAGCTCGCCAAGGTGTTGCTGTCTTTTTCACAGAATTTAAAATTTTTCTTCATAACCCGGAAATTTAGTTGTGCGCTTAATAAAGATATGGGGACCTAAAAGTAAAAGAAAAACTTACTTAAGAAAACAGCTTCCAGAAAAGCGAATAAGAAGTAGTAGACAGATGAATGAATGGATGCAGAAATTCAATGGTCAGCTCGGCATAATTTTAAAGAGAACTCCTACAGCGACATTTCTGACAGGCTTGTTTCCGACTTGCATTAACTCAATAAAGTCGTATCTGATACACGAAAGTAAATCAAAATCTATCACTAATTAAAAAATAAAGCTTTGAATATCTTAAAGATTTAGATTTTTCAATCTTTTGGGCACTCTGTGCTGGAAAACGAAACAGAAACTATATGAAGGAGTTCACAATATGAAAAGGTAAACGAAGGAGTTTTAATTATCGCTAAATTCGGGATTCTGTATAACAAAGTAGTATGAAAAATTTTAAAAATTTTATGAAACGTGTGCCTCTCAGATCCGGCGTAGTCGTTAGGTGACGATGAAATAACAAACGGATATTCATGTTCCGATCTTTTGCAACTATCCATTTTTTTTGTTATAAGCTGAACGGTATAGTCCTTTGCCTTTGAAGACATATAGGTGCTACGAGGTGTGCTAAAAAAATAAGTTGAATTTTCAAACTTTGCGGGCTACGTACATTCGACTTTCGATTATTATTTTTGTATGTTGGTACACTCGTTTCCAAGATATGTTCACGGTTTAGCAATATAGCATCTTTAATTTGTTTGTGAGAGGCATAAATAAGACAAGTGTGTTACGCGTACGGCGATTTTCTGCTATCGAAAAAAAGGTTCAGAGAAGATGCATCAAATTTTGTACAAAAATGGAATTAAGTGCTCAAAAACATTTGAAATGTTGGCAGTGGCATTCGGTGAGAGTACTCTGCGTCAAAAAAGTTTCCAAGTAGTACAAACTTCTCACAGAAAGCCCAGAAGATGTGAATGACGACGCTCGCTCTGGACGATCCAGCACATCAAGACATTAACAAGCGTCGAATCACAATTAGAGAAGTTGCTGAAGATGTCGGCATATCGGCTGGCTCATGTCATGCAATATTTTCGGAAATTTTTGGCATGAAGCGTTGGCAGCGAAGTTGGTTCCAAAATTGCTGAATTTTTACCAAAAACCCACGTCACATGAGCATCGCTCAGGAATTGTTCAATGACGTCAACGATCATCCACATTTGCTTAAAAGGGCCATAACTTGTGACGAATACTGGGTATATGGTTATGACAGTGAGGCCAAAGCCCAGTCGTCGCAATGGAAGAGTCCAGGAGAGTCAAAACCAAAAAAAGCTCGCCAAGTGCGATCAAATGTCAAGGTTTTGCTCACTGTTTTTTTTCGATTGCCATGGCGTAGTGCATCAGTGGACAAACTCGTACGGTAAATAAGGAGTATTACCTTGAAGTTATACGCCGTTTGCGTGAAGCAATACCAAAAAACAAAAACGCCCGGAATTGTGGAAAAAATGCATGGCTTTTACATCATGATAATGCACCTGCTCACTCATCTTTGCTTGTGGAAGATTATTTGGCCAAAAACAACACCGTTATCAAGACTCAGCCACCGTATTCACCAGATTTGGCTCCCTGCGGCTTTTTCCTGTTCTCAAGATTAAAGAGACCCATGAATGGGCGATGGCGTTTTGCGACGATTGGGCTGAGCAAAATCGGATCGCTGAGCGAGCTCGAGAACATTCCAAAAACTGCATATCAGAACTGCTTCGAGGATTGGAAAGAACGCTGGCACAAGTGTATTATATCTGAGGGGGAATATTTTGAAGGATATGAAATAGAAATTGATGAATAAATAAATATTTTCCAGAATGATAATTTCAATTAAATTTTTTTTTTTAAATAAATGAGTATATTGTTTTTAAAAAAGAAAAGATTGAACTACAATAGTTTGAAGAAATGTATATATGTTTTAGGCACTATATATGGATTTTTTCTTAGTACCCTATGGAGGCATCCAGGTTAGGTCCGATTCTGTCGTACGTACACAATAAACTGGACAGGAAGCTCGGACAACCCTCTAACCAAGCATGTATGCACGAGGGATGCCAATTTTTTCGGTTTCTCTTTCGTAACTGCAATCCCGGAATATCGGGACTAGTTCCGGGACTTAGATTTTCCGTATTTTGCAGTTTAACTCGAAAAAATAACAATTTTCGTGACTTAACAAATTACCGAAATTTCGGGATGCGACATCCCTGGAACTCCCCTGGGGGGTTCCCCATACAATCATTTCAAAATATCACCATTTTTGGCCTTTACATGAGAAAAGAAACTAAAAAGTTCGACCCAGATTGTGCGACATCAGAATTCGTTGTAGAGGTACAGTTCCTTCGGCAAAGTTTCTTATTTTGATGCGTAGAATATGATTTTCACAGAGAAATGGGCGATTTTTAAATCGACCCGCCCTAATACTTATATATTGCCGAATTAGTACACAAAATAATATGTCTAATATCTCGTCTCAAATTATCACCCGGCTTTTGTTCTCATTTCTTTTTCGTCTTCAAACTATCCTCATCCTCTTTTAAAATATTTTTGACTAACCCAATTTGCTTTCGCATTGCAGCGCGACTTTCCGCTCTGTTGCAGCAATGTATGGCAACATGCCACATCATCACGGCTGCCCTCCAATCGCATTGAGATCGAATAGCTATTGCCTTTATCGTTACCCCTATAATTTTTTATTTAAAACATTGCTTCTATTGTTATTGTTGTTGTAATGTTGCATGAATTGAATATTTGTTAAGATTCTGCTGCACTGATAACGCTAAAAATATGCAAACTTACTAGGTTGGTATAAAGGGTATGACGTGGGCGGAAATGTCAGAAGTTTTTTTCTAAATTGTATGTATAATTAAAATCGAGGTGAGGAAGTATAGAAAAATTTCCAATTTAGAGGTATCATAGCAGATCAATTAAAAAAAAATTATTTCTCAAAAAAAGAATATTTTATAATTTCAGCGCCCTTATGTGCCATTTAGACTTGAGACCTCGTGGCCACTAATAGTTGGCTTTGAAGATATAACTGCCTTTTGTACTTTGTAGTTTGGTCCATTCAATTCCTGAATATTTCCCTAGATTCCTCTGAATTGCATTTTGTTCTATGCATTTCTTGAATATTTCCTTAGGTTACTCTGGCCGTAATATTTTTTTTGCTAATAATTTCTGAACATTCAGTGTCTGCGCATTTTTGGATGTAATGCATTTTTGGCAATACCAACGCATTTTCATCTTCCCTTAGGGGCTCACCCTGTTTGAACTGTAATGAAAAGTGAATGGTTCATTCAACAGCCTGACTTCCGCGCTTCAAGTGTCGCTTGCTATACACTGCTGCACTGTTAAATAATGCTTGTTGCATGCCACATCAGTCTAGTCATTCAGCCAAGCAGTAGTCGGCTGCGCAAAAGGGTCATCCACATGGACGATCACATGGCCTCTACTAGCAGCCGAGCCGCCAAATTGCGTGTTTGTTGTCTGTGGTCAATTTTGCTTGACCCCTTCTGCAATAAACATTCATTCATTCCTTTCCCTCGCTGCATTTAGTTTGCATTTATTGAGTTTCGACCATCATTAATAATATTGAAAACCATAATTGCGGTTATGTGTTTTTCGCATGTTTGAATAGTCAGTTAGTTGCTGCTTGCTGCTTCTTGCTGCTGCAGTGGAAAAGGGCGAATTTTTCAGGCTTACACGATAAACTAAGAATCTGCATATGTGTTTGTGTGTGTAGTGCCTTCAAGTGTGTGTGTGTATGTATTTACATGTACTAGCAAATGCCCCAGTCTCATGTCGTTTCGGTAAGTAAAAGCTGATTTACATTTTAGCGGCCGTCATAGCTCAGTCAGCCGGAATAGGGGCGATAAGTATTTAGCAGTGAAAATGCCAACAATTCTGTTCTGCATGTAAGCACACATTCGCTTATACCTACATAGATATTTTATAAATAGTTACACAAGCTTTTTTTTAACAAATAAGCCAATGGTGAGCCATACTTTTTCTTCGCATGTATGAACTATGCGCGTAAATATATTTGATATACAGGAGCTATTTCATATTTTTCATTTAACTTGCTTGTATTTTTCACTTGCTCCATTTGCTCCCGTATTACAGCTGCACATATTTTTTTTTTAATTCTGCCTTCTTCTGCCTTTTACACCGTACCGCCTGGGTCATTAGCGTATTTCACCTGCTTAATGAACATTTTTTCTAGCCGTATTAAACACTCTTTTCTTCGTACACAAATTTCCTCATACACAAATTTTCCTTTTCATATTTTTTAACAACATCCTCCCTTGCAGCTGCACGCCTGTAGTATTAGGAAAATCTATGACTTTTATGATAATTATTGTTTTTATTATCAGCTGATTGCTTTCCCTAGCACGCGTCATCCACACATACGAACATACATATCAATTATATACCTTCAGCCTGTGGACGCCACATCTGATCCTACTACTACATTTCATAATTGCTTGAATCCGTCTCTTTAGTGATGAGCAGCAGTGTGACTAAATTGCTCAGTAGCGTAGCGCAGGTGCTGAAAAGTCAATTAGTCATAAATTTTGTGAGAACCTGTGCCGACTTGTTTTCCTTAACTAGGTTAATAGCCCTCTAGGCGCGTTCTGTAGAGAGTGAGTTCAGAAAAGTTAACTGACCGTGCTGACGTATCCCCTTTAGGCTAGGTTTGCCAGTCAAGTGTTTGATCTTACCATCATCGGCAGGTTTCGAGTCATATTCCTGATAAAATATAAAAGAATCAGCGCGAAGCGCACGTTATATCATAGTCAGCCGGTCTTAAGTCCCTGAGTTTATATAGAGCTTACTATCCCCAAATATCACACGAACTCCTCGTTTTTGTCTGTAGGTCAGATTGGCTAATCAGCAACGATCTCACATAGAGCAGAACTGGCCACCAGTGCTGTTGTTGTTGTTGTTATAGCAGTTTGTTGTTGTTGTAGCTGCATACTTAACCTTGACAATGTTAGACCACCGTTCGTTTTCGTCTAGCTCATCTAACGATAGGCCCAGGAAACTTGCTGTTTCGACAGGTTAGGTCCAGAAGCAGAGGGGTGTTAGATGAGTGGGTTTGATGGGGTATGTGAAAAGGTGGTTAGAGTCTTGCGGGGGGCCTTCACATGTCGGACATATGTTTAGTATTTCGGGGTCAATTCTGGTTAAGTAGGAGTTTAACCTGCTACAGTAGCCAGAACGTAATTGTTCCAAGATTACGCGGGACTCTTGGGGAAACTGGGGCTCTTCATCTGCTATGGGTGGTTGGGAGCTTAAGAAGGTAATAACTGTCTCCCGATGAATGTCGTTTATAGACTGTCTGTACCTGGATCTCGTCGGCGTAAGTGTTGTAGTGGGGATATCGGGACACATCCCATCGATGTCCGAATGGCAGTGTTTTGGCAAGTCTGAAGCTTCGTCTACTGCGGATCACTAGTTCCAGGCGACTAAACAGGCGCAGCATAGTTTAGAAGCGGCCGGCCAATTGCCTTAACTGTCTATAGCAACATTTCTTCACCTTTGCCCGACGTACCGCCAGCAAGCGATTTCACCTTGTTGCGAATTTGGACTATAGCGGCAATTGCGGTTGTGTGCGCTGAGAAGGAGAGCAAACTGTCGAAGATAACTCCCAACATTTTGGTGTTGTTGACAGTCGATATTGGTGTGTCGTCGACTTTTACCTTAAGCTGCAGTTTGACCTCCTTTGTGCATGTTATAAAGAGGGTCACTGGGGACTTCGTGGGTGAAAGTTGTAGATTCCACGCGTTGAAGAAGCGAGAAAGGCGGGTGAGGTAGTCCATCACTTTGGCGCATATCCCATCAATGGCATTGCCCGACGCCATTATCGTGCAATCGTCGACGTAGGAGACCAGGGAGACTCCCTCTTATGGCTGAGGGAGTTTCGAGCTCTAGAAGTTGAAAAGCAAGGGTGAAAGGACACCACCCTGCGGAACTCCTTGCTTTATCTTCCTCTGTTTAGAGATTTGGCCTCGAAATATCACCGACGAATGTCGACCACTCAGATAGTTCGCGGACCACATCTTCAGCCCTGACGGTAGTGTCGACTGTAAAATGCCATCTAGTGGCGTGGCATGAAAGAAAGCCTTCTTTGGGTCCAGCGCTACTAGCTACTATGGTACTATGCACTATTCGGAAGCCATGCTGGTGAGTGGCTGGGGTCAGATGTTTCACGTAAAGTGGGAGTAGAAGGGTTTCACGAGTCTGAGGAGAGGAGAGTTATCGGACGATAAGACTCTCCTTGGTTGGCGGGTTTCCCAGGTTTCAGTAGTGGCACCACTCTCCCTGATTTCCACTTGTCACGAATTAGAGGAGTGGCCAAGGACATATTGAAAACCCTTGTGCCCTTGTGAGGTATTCTACTTCCAATGGACACAACCTTTTCAGTAAGAGCATATTTAGTCCATCAGTCGTTATGTACTGCTTCGCAGGCCTTAGGTTAGGTTAGGTTTTTGTGGCGGTCGGTTTAGAATAGCCAACTTACTTAGACCATGTAGATCCGTTGTGGTGCCACTGTGTAATAGGGAAACCTCAGTATTCATTCATCATCGAACCCTTTAGATAAGATAGGTTTTATCCCACTAGATTTTTATCCTATCTGGCATAGTTTTGTAAGTTTAAGTAAAGAGTATTTTCTAAACAACTTTGCTCTTGTCCGAACCAAGGCTGGATAAGAGTAAGTCTTATACTGTTTTTTCCTCTTCCTCGACTCTACAACTTCTGTAGTATTCATAAGAAAATACCCCTAGCCTAGAAGAGTACTACCTAACAGCCAATGACCGGTGACAGATAGCTCGGGAATGCAAAAAACATCAGTTCTACTCTTTTTCTCTTTAGTACTGTGAACTTATCGGCCTATGTGAGGCCATATCTTGAACTGAAAGCTCAAACTATGTATACTCTTTTTAGAGTTAAAAAAATGTGTGCAAAGACTAGCATTTCCTAACTTTTACATTTCTACATTCCTTTAAAGTTATAGCAAAATGATGAATCAGCAAATTCAAAGTTGGAAAAATATTAACTTATAATAAATATCCAAAATTTCACTTTGTGGAGAGCAAACGTTCAAGCAATTAAGAGTCAAAGATCGCTAATTAAATACGAGACACAATTTATATTTAGCTACAAAGCAAAGTTTATAATGCAGATACGCCAGTGCAGTTTCCCTGCCGGAAAGTCGAATGGCAGTGAACGATTGTGGCCGAACGGGAGTTCGAACTATGACTGGTTTGAATTTCTCGCCATTTCCTTATAAGCAAGTAATGGAATTGATGAAGTATCAGTTGGGCCCCGCTATATATCTTTTTCCATAGTTCGGAACTAGTACTAAATTAGACAGTTGAGGAGTAGTTCGCTTGGCATCGATTTTTAGAGAGCTTCAATTAATAAGTTAAATTCGTTCATTAAAAGCAACACTAAAGGGTCTTTCAAAAGTGACGTCAGTAGTAAATAATATCTACACGGTACCTTTTTTATGTAATTTTTGAAATCTGTCAAGTAGACAGATGTACAATTTTACACGATAGAATACTGCGTTAAAATTATTGAAACTTGTTATGAAAATGGTTGATCTTTAAGAACAACATTTCACAAAATTCGTGATTTTTTGGTGGATTAATAGTCCGAATGAGTCGAAAATTGAAAGGGTGGTGCAAAAATGGTCAGAAACTGGTTTCGTCGAGCGCAGAAAAGGAACGGATAGACCAAACTGAGTTTTTTGAAAAGTGGAGTCTACGCGAATGAGCCAATAAGGAGTTTAGAGCTGAAACACAACATTCGGGTCGCGATTGCTGAACTAGAATAGAAAATATGCGAACGAGAAGAAGCTAAAGAGGTGAACATGAAAGGAAGATGTTAAAGAACCAGAAGATGTTAAGGAAGTAAAACGAAAAGAGTTTTGTCCGTATGACCACGAATGAAACATCAAAAGAGAATTTCCATTGTTTCCCTTTCATATGCCTCAGTGTGTAAATCGGCTCATTTAAGTAGTCGTAGCATCGCCCGGAAGCTAAAGTGCGACCACAAAAGGGGTTTAACCCGTTTGCCCAACAATTTTGCGCACAAATAACGGATTTCTTTTCCCCCAAACTAATATTTTGTAGCTTTATTTCATAAAAAGTAGAGATACTTTCAAGATGTTGACACACTCAGACCTGACAAGTCGTACGAGTTCTGAAGCACATCATTTTCCACTTGTTTAGGTTTTTCCTACAGGGTTATAATATATATATTTCCATGTGTGTATACGCACATTAAGATATGCGTGTGTGTGTGTGTGTAAATGTCCGCAGTGTCAATTACTAAATAGTGGCATAAAAGCGTATCAAATGCTGGGAAAGTCGCGCAAGTCAACGTTAGTTTTTCGGGGCAATGGACGCGATATGAGGAAGCTAAGTTAAGTTGACTTTAAATATACAACTTTGCTTAAGCAAAACTATTTAAAATTCCGCTAATAAAAAGTAATTATTAATGAAATATTTCGCTTGCTTTTATTTGTGCCCTGAGAAGCGACGCACAAAGCAGCAGAAGAGACAATGAAAAGGGAAATAAGGGAAATATACAAATAAAAACTAATATTCGAAACACAAAAACTCACCAAAAAACTCAAAGCAAATTGCGCATGTGTGCATGTATTGCTGTCCTTGTTGCGCGCTAGGCCATCAACTCTTTCACCTGCGCATTGGTTGCTTATTTACATACAATCGGCGGCTTCTGATTGGTTCGCGGTTGGGAAATATATAACTAAGCCCTTTTTTTTATTATTTGCGGTTGAAATATAGTTTTTTTCTAATTTTTAATTTCTCTGCTTCGCGGTCTTCTACCTTAACGAGCTCTGATTTTTTTCATATTCCATTTGATTATGGCTTTCCTCCATATTTGGTTTGTGGTTTTTTGTTGTTTTTTTTGGTTGCCTACTTTGTCGTCTTCCTCAACTTGTGCTTCATGTGACTCTACATAGGTTTCTACACATGCATAATAAAGTTTATGGCTTTGAAGTTACAAAAAGAAAATATGGAAATAATTGGGAAAAAGACAAAAAATGCGCAACATCGCAGGCCATTTAACACTTCACTAGTGACTGGCTGACTGGCTGACTCTGACTGACTTGCTGGCCATGCTCAGCGTCAACTCGGCAATCGCACAAATCGCTTTTGACTGCCAAAGCGCAGCGATGCGACGCAATGCTGCGCGCGCCTATAAGGTGAGCGAACTGCGCCTGGCGACTGGGCGGCCCAAATGCCTTTTGACGCGCCCCAAAACATTGTTGAAAATTGTCGCACATACACAAAATGTCGCGCCGACAACAACAGTTGGCGCATCAACTTCATTTGTTATATGGAATTTATTTGCTTTTTTTGCGCCTGCTGCTGAGCACGACTGACAATGATGTACGCGTTTTGGGCTCCACTCGCTTGCTGCACAACGTGACTGCGATGTTTACTTCCAGATTATATGGAGGACTGAGGTCTTAGCTGACAGAAGATTTCACTATACGTATAGCCAAACTTATAACGAATTTCCATGCAGCTGTATCTTGTTTAGAATTCAACAACAAAAAAAAGAGATATTCATAATTGGTCGAGCTGCAGTGGTGCAACGCAAATCATTTCTTCGTTTAGTTACAAAAATAGCGTAAAATTTGAAAAGGTCGACAAAAATGTCTTACGAAGGAAACACGTCACCCTACCTAATTCTTGAATCCACTTGAATTTGTACATATTAAGGGAGCTACTCATACAAAACCATCTACGACAGAGATGCATTGGTGGTCGCGGGCATGGCGCCCATCGATATATCGGCAGAAGAACGAGCGGGAGTGTGCGTGAAAAAGAGCAGGGTTACACTTACATGTCAGCGATCATAGAAAAAAGGAAAGCTACATCCTTACTAAAATGGCAAAAGCGTTGGGAAAACTTGATCCTATACGCTAATAGCAAACATCGAAATATGGTTAATTCAAAAGGTGCTTAACTGATAGCTAACACAATTACTGATGGATCCTGGTTGCTGTGGGGAAATGCGCGAAGCTACAAAACCAAGGGCAAAGCTCTGGATGTTGTGCAATGAACAGCGGCACTTAGAGATTGCTGCAGTTTTTGTGATCAGCGGGAGATACCTATCGACCTCATGACCCGAGAACGAGTGGATGCATGGGATTCTAGCGAAAAACACTCCATCACCAATGCCGTAGACTGGAGATGCCAAACCATGCAGCGGTGGAAAAGTCGATGGGATACTGAATCGAGCGGCAGATGGACGGCGACGCTAAGGTCAAAGGCAGCTAAACAGACGATACTTGGCAAAGATTCGATTGATGGGAGACATGTATGGTGGGAGGAGGCCCAACGGGAGTGGTTTTCTGCGGAAAAAAAAACTGGGGAAGGATTAAAGTACATGCAACTTTTGCACAACCGCCCTCCGACGATCCCCGAGGGGATCGATATTTTGAGTGTAGGGGATTTATAAAAAAATAAAAAGACACTTGGTTCGTACACTTTTGTTAGGTATTTGGCCGAGCTCCTTCTCCTATTTGGTGGCCGACTCCGAACGGCAAATAGTTTTTAATGAACAGATTTTTCATGACTTTTCAGTAAATACACTCGGAGGTTTGCCATTGCCTACACAGGGGCGACCGCTATTAGGAAAAACTTTTTCATTTTTCATTTTCATGCACGAAATTCGAACCTGTGCACTTCGGATGGAAGTAACGTACCAACCCATTCTGCTACGACGGCCGCGGTAGGAGATTTATTTCGGGTTAAAGTCCAACACTGATGGGGTAAAGGCTTTCGACACTTCCACCTCATTGGAAAAAAAACACAGTATGAAGGTAGCTTCACATATATACACACATTCATATATATATGCAAAAAATTAGCCAATACTTGAGCAGGTACTAATCCATTGCTTTTCATATAGTAATTAGTTTTTAAAGAAAGGTGGCTACTTCCTTTCTTCTGTAACAAAAAAGGCAAGAAGGTTCGTTCGCTTACAAAACTCGGACCGGAAATTTCGCAGCAAAAATACCAATTGCTTCTAAATTGTTTTTTTTTTACTGATATGTAGTGCCAAATGGAAAATTTTATAGTCGAGCTGCGATCAAGGCACTGGCCTCAGCGCGCATCAATTCAAGATTTGTTAACGAATGCAGGAGGTATCTCTCGCTTATCCAACAATACAACACCACACTTTGGTAGGTAAAGGTAAGGAATGTAGGGAAATAAAAGAGTGCAAAGAGTGGTACTGAGCTTGACCTTCAGCGAGTGGTAGAGAACATAAGCATTCGCCTAAACAACCTACACACTGCGATTGACTTGAGCGTAGTCGCAGAAACCAATGGAAGGTGATCTTTGACTACAACTGCAGGATCATCAAAGCGCTCTGTCTAAAACTGAATTTTGAAAGGACAAAATGTCTGCTTGAATTCAACAGATCAACTACGAGCGTCCTAACAGGTGTTATAACGGGACACTGAATTATAGGTACGCTAGCCAGTAGAATGGGTGTGCCTTACAATGACTGCTGCAGCAGTTGTGAAGATTTTTTTATTTTTTATTTTAATTTTTCATTAGAACTACTTCATAAATATTTACAATGACTAACAATCAACTTAATTATAATAACATTACACAATTTTCACTCTACATGACATAAAGCATTTCTACGGAGGTATGAGATCGCTAGGTTTAGTGCGTCTGAGCCTTCGTATTAATCCGTTGGTTTCAATTAAATTAAGCGCTTCTTCATTGGTTTATTAGTCTTTCTTTTTGGGCAACTGCAATCTTTGCGATTTCAGTGTTGACGGAGTTTATTTTAAGGTCGCGCTCAATGTCGGAACTTCTGCAGTACCATGGTGCTTTGACAATGCACCTAAGGACCTTATTTTGGAAGTGTTGGATTTGGTTTTTCGTACTTTGACTGGCGCACCCCCATAGCTGCGCACCATAACTCCATACTGGCCTTAGTATCTGTTTGCAAATTAACAGCTTGTTTTCTATCGTGAGAGCTGATCTGCTACCCATGAGCCATTGCATGTTTTTGAGTTGGATGTCCAATTATTGATGAATTTTTCTTGACATGCTCTTTCCATCGAAGTTTGCAGTCAAGTGTCATACCTAGGTACTTCGCATAGTTTGAGTATGGGACCTGTTGATCATCTATGTATAGTGGTATATGTTGTATTTTAGTGTTTGTGAAAACTACGTGTACAGATTTTGTTTGGTTAAGTTTAATTTTCCATGTGTTAATCCACTGACAGATCTTATTTAACGTGGTTTGTAATGTGGCTGTCGATTCGTTTTCAGTTTCACCAACTGCAATCAAGGCGGTGTCATCTGCAAACGTTGCTGTGACGTAATTGGGATCAGACGGTAGGTCATGTGTAAAGATAAGGTACAGCAAAGGCCCAAGAACGCTGCCTTGAGGTACTCCTGGATTTATTTGTCGAAGACTTGAATAAGCATCATCTCGCTTGACTCGAAAATAGCGATCTGATAAGTACGACTCCAAGATTTCGTAGTATTGCTTAGGAAGTATTAATTTTAGTTAAAAAAGCAAACCTGTGTGACAAACTTTATCGAATGCCTTTGCCACATCGAGGAATACGCCAAAACATACTTTTTTATTTTCGAGTGCTTTTTCTTATTTCGAGCGTGATCCTGTGTACCTGGTCGATTGTAGAATATTTACTTCGAAAACCAAACTGATGTGTTGGAATTATTTTGCTTCGTTCTATTATTTTATTGAGTCTTTTAATCAACAGCTTTGAGATCACTGGTAGGAGTGATATAGGTCTATACGATGAAACTTCATGTCCAGGTTTGCCTGGTTTTTGGAGCATAATAGCCTCCGCAGTTTTCCAGAGAATAGGAACGTAATGAAATTTTAAAGATGCGTTCATTATGCTAGTAAGAATGTGGATGCTTTTAGGTGGAAGCTGCTTGAGTATTTCTGCAGTGATTATATCGAAACCAGTGGATTTTTTATTTTTTAGCATTTTAATTTCTCTTTTTAGTTCGGCGCTCGTGACTCATGGAATTTCTTCAAACTTTTGGAGCACGGATGTAGACAGGCTTTCGGAGGTTGCATCATGAGGTGTAAAAATATCAGCTAGATAATCTGCTTATAGATCTGCTTTCTGGGAATTGTTATTAGCCCATTTTCCTTCTTTTATCTTGAGAGGAGGACAGTGCATTTGTGAAGATGAAGAAGAAATTGAGTCGCTACAACACCTCCTCTGTGAATGTCCTGCACTTCAAAGAAGCCGTGCCTTATATCTTGGTGATTATTTCTTTGAAGACCTTAGAAATTTGCAAAATGTCTCACTGGAGAGACTAGTTACCTTCTCAAAAAGATCTAAGAGGCCTAAGCAACTTAGTTAAGGAATGGAAATCAAATGCAGGTATCACAACCAACCTACGGGACCACTTACGGTCACCGACTGTTTTATATTAGACAAGCAGCCTGGCTAACCTAACCTAACCTAATTTTGAAAATCATGTTAAAGGTATTGAAATATTTACAACTTCAAAACGTCATATCAACGAACTAAAAGAAACAGCAGTTTCGGGTAGGATATTTCACCACAAAAAAAATGTATTAGTTCTAAATTGATTAAAAGTGCCTCCGCTTGAATTTTAGTAAGCTGGAAAATAATAAAGAAAAACACTAGGAATGAGCTTCCTTACTCTATCCTGCTGACTGAATTTACTGCTATATTTTGGCATATCCTAAAGTGTGTGTTGCAAGGCCTAAGATAAGAGTGAACAAATAAAATTCGATGCATTCTTCAGTACCACTGCGACTAAGGTCAAAAGTCGGTGCCGGCGACAGAAAAATTTCTTGCTGATTTTGTATCCAATACAATATTAAATGCAATGGCAAAGCAGTGATTCAAATTATTCCGTTCTGGTTATTTTGATGTTTTATGCACGGAGATTCGAACCTACCTCTGAATGGTAGTTACGCACTAACCTATTCGCATATATACACTGTGTTAAATAGCTATAGATTTGGTGTGATTTTCAAAAATTTTTTTTTTTTGACGGTGCTGGGTGTTTTCTTACATATGAGAAAAATATCGAGCATTCGTCATATGGAGAAACTGCGGAAGAGCATCAGCAAAAAAATAAATTGTCAAAGATCAGTGCGAATTACTTGAAATTTGGACTTTATTACACCAAAATTTAATGTGTCATAAAACCGCATATTCAAAATTTTTCTAAAAATTCTGATAGAAATGCTAAAAACAATGGATAAAAATTTGTTGAAATTGCTTGAAAGTACACAATAATTTTTATAGGAAAATGAAATTATTGAAAAAAAACAAAAAGCAAAAAAAAACAACAAAATATTGCCAAGATGTGTCAATAAGTCCCTGTGCCATGGGTGTTTAACGCGCTGTACTTATAAGTATTTCGTGCTTTTTAGCTGCATCAATATCGATAACTAAGATTTTCCGCTGGGAATGGCTAACTGTGTTCACATTTCCATTCCGTAAGAGCCACGCTTCCAAATTTTGGGTATTTACTTGAAAAAAAAAAAAAAATTATTTTGTTCTCGAACTTCATACAGCGTCCGGCACTCGAAGTGTAACTTATTAAAAAAGCCATACATTTAGTTTGGAAAATTACTTTTATTGAATTCAAAGTAAAAAACGTGCGAAAACAATTCAAAATAAAGAATCAATTTATTTTTGCTCGACCTGCTCGCTTTAAGGCTCAATGCGAGCTCACAATGGAGGACTGTCACACATGGACATTCAACCAACTTCGACTCCTATACGGATATACCCAGTGACTGTGATTATCCCCCTCCCATTCTTTGCTTCGAAAGGAATTTCCTAATGAAAATCCTTTCAAGACTGGAATGGCTTGAAGAAGGTCCAACACCCAACACACCCGTTAAGATATACCCGGACGGATCTAAAATGAATACCGGTGTAGGATCAGGGTTATTATGCGAAGAGCTTCATATTAGTGAATCTTTTAAACTGCAGGATCACTGTAGTGTCATTCAAGCGGATATAAACGCTGTTCATGAAGCCTTAAAATGGTTAGAGATGAAAAGAATATCATCAACAGATATCTGCATTCTATCAGACAGCCAAGCTATCCTACGGGCGCTGGATGCATTTCAAATAACATCAAGGAGTGTCTTACATTCTCGCCCATCTCTAAATGAGATGGCCAAACAGTATCGTATCATATTAGTTCCAGGCCACAGAGATATACCAGGGAACTGTAATGCTGCCCAACTTGCAAGAGAAGGTACCTGTATGCCAGATATAAGTAATTTTATGGAGATACCTCTCGCAACATGTAAGCTTCTCATTAAGGACGCACTAATCAATTATGTAAATAAAAGATGGATTAGTGCCAATACCTGCGAACTTGCCAAGCGCACATGGCCAAGACTAAATCTACGTATGTTCAAGAATATTATAAAATTGAATAAACTTCAAATTTGGACCTTAGTGGGGCACCTCACAGGAAATTGTCTCATTGGAAATCATGCAAGAAGATTAGGCGTTTACACGCATGATTTCTATCGTAGCAGTAGGAATGAGGAGAAGTTGGAAACAATTCAACATCTTTTTTGCACATGCCCAGCTCTAGCCAGAAGCAGGGACCGATTTTTAAAATCCTACTTCTTAACAAATATAGATAATCTATACACTTTAGGTATCAACAACCTTTTACGCTTTGTCAAAAGCTCAGGATGGTTCAATATGGAGAGGGAAATGCAGCCCAGCCCTCGCGGCTCACAACAAAAATGTGTGATGCGGCTGCCTAACCTAACCTACTTTTGCTGGATATGACCACATTCTGCCTTGACTATGGCCTTGACGTGGTACAGAAATGAAACGCAATCTGCCCGAATGTGACTTGTAGGTATTTTGGCCCACTCGCGTCCAATGGCTTTTTCAGCGCCTCGAGACTGGTGAAGCTTTTAGTTCGGACACATGTAGAATAATCCATCCGATTCACGTCTGGTGAATCCATTATGTGGGAATTGTGAAGTTCGGAGGGTTGTTTTTTAGCCATTCATGGCTAAGTGATTCATGGCCATTCCATGGTCTGCCACCGAAGTGCTTGCCTACCCATGGCTTCAAAGCAACCTCCATAATACTTTCCCGATAAAATTTCACATTTACCTGGCGCCGATGCAAGCCATATAAGAGCGCCCATCTGCGGTTACAGCGGCCCAAACCATTACCTGTGGCGGGTGCTGCCTCCTGGTGGCCAATCTATGACTCAAATTCTCGTATGAACGATCGGTCAAATTAACCCAAACGTTTTGGAAGTTTACGAATTGCTCAATTTGAAAAATGTTCTCGTCATAAAGCACAATGTTCGGAAATTGAACTCTTTCGGCCGAGCAAAGCAAATCCTTCGCTCACTCAAGCCAGACTTATTGTTGCTTTGGTGTGAGATCATGCGCCTTTTGGACCTTGTAAGGCTTGACTTATAGATATTTTTTCAGTATGCGGCGGATGCTACGGTTAGATATTTTCAGTTCTTCCGCCATTTGATTGGCACTTCGTCGGGGACTACGCTCAAGTCGCTTCTTCACTTTTTGAACCATTTCACGTGACGCGGCAGTTTTTTGATGACCTCTTCCATAACGTTTTGCGATGCTGCCAAAATCATTGTAACAAGTAATGGTGCGACAAACTAGAACTCTATTTACTTAAGGGGCTCGAGCTCACGAACCATCGCTGGTTGTGATTTTCCAGCCAAATATAATGAAATTACAGCTTTACGTATGAAATCCAATCGCTTTTACTCTCGGCAAATGCTTCTGCGCGCTTGTAAACAATACTCTGGACTGTTATTTAGCCAACTAACAGAGTTGTTGCGGTAAGACCGCACCCGCTCGGTTACACTTCGAGTGCCGGACCCTGTAGAGCGAAGTGCGGAAAAGGCACCGAAATGTCGATTCGTTGGCGTTTTCAACTTGTTGGCTTTTGCCCTTCGGGTCTTCTTCTTCTTAATTGGCGCAACAAAGCGCACCAATCGTTTCTTTCTCGTGCTAACCGGCGCCAATTGGACCCACCAAGTGAAGCCAAGTCCTTCTCCACCTGATCTTTCGAACGCAGAGGAGGCCTTCCTCTTCCTCTACTACCACCAGCTGGTACCGCATCCAATATTTTCAGAGCTTCGGCTACATGGGTAATTTTACAAGGATCTAAGCTTACATGCCCATAAAATACAGTGCGTGCAATAATTGAAGCCAAATGACCATTTTGAGTTTTCAAGGTTTTAAAAAACATCATTTATAATAGCTTTATATATATTACTAGCCTTAACCCGCTGACCCGCTCGCGTAGGAGTAATTTTGAGGAATTTAGGATATGTATATAAAAGAATTACAAACAATAATTTCATAGAAAATATTTTTTTATTAATAACCATAATATTACAATACCCGGCATCCGTTGATATGCCTCGTTGAATAAAATCAAAACAACCAATCAGAAAAATATCAAGCAAAATTATTTTTATTAATTTTCTATCTTAAACCGTTTTTGAACTTTGCATTTGGGTCATGGTTGAACAGCTTATGAAGTCTAGAGTGTACTGTAAATAGTGGGAAATAGGAAAACCTAAGATTTTTTAGATTAAATTTAAGCAAATATTCGATTATTAGAGACGAATGAGAGTGGTGGCGCGGCCTGGGGGCTGTGGGAAGGGAGTTCCATCATAAAAACATGCCTATAACCTTCATTGGGTGAAAATATGAATGTATACAATTTTTTATGTCATTTGGTGTTGTCGTTTCGTAGTGATGCGTGGACAACGTACAGACATTCACCTTTATAGTATAGATTTTCTTAAATACATATATATTTTCTTATATTTCTGTTATTGTTCTGTAATTTTTTTTTCTAATTTTGTTGTATTTTAAAAACTGAAATCGCGCGGTAAAATAATGCCAAGTTTGTATTCGGTCTAGCATCCATTCATCCATTCATTCATTCATCCATTCATTCATTCGTCCATTCACTCAGTCAGTCACTAAGCAGCGCTCATTCTCAGGCTTTTATAACTTCCTGCTTTAGTTTCGATTCTCAAATACTACAATACCGTAGACCTAATTCCATAAGAAGCATACGATTTTCTATTTGTGCAGAAAATCTTCTTAGCCAAACGAGCAATCGCATCTACACACATACATACAAACATACGTAACGGTTGTATTATTGCACAAGAAATGTTACACATTAACGCTGACAAATCGTATGAGCTTTACATAAAAATTGAAAATTCAAATTAATTTGAGGCAGAGTGCACAATGCGAATGTTTATTGTTTAGCAGATGGATTGCCAAACAAACGCGCGCACACACTCACACACACATACCCATAGAGGAGAGTGCGAAACGCAAAGGTAGCTAAGCCACAGGTGGTGCTTTAATTTAATTAAAGATACAGGTAGATGCATACATACATACGAACATACGTAAATACATACATACATACATACATGCATACATGCATACGTTTGTGTAGGTAAACATCTGTGTCTAGCTGTATAAGTCTGTGTGTGTGTGTATGTAGCTTAAACAACCGCAATGGCAGTGGCAATAATTTCTTCAAACTTCAACTCGTTAATTGCAGCGCACTGACAAATGAAGAAGAAGAAGAAGTAGATGAAGAAACGAAGAGAAAAACAAAATTCAAAGGAAATAAATCGAAAAAGCAGCGCGGGTAATCAGCTCAACGCGCCTTTTGACGCGCTGCGTTTGCGATTCAACGATTTTGCTATGATTTTTCCGCAAGTCGCAGGTTTTGGTTTTAATTTTTTTTTTAAATAATACAAGACTACCAATTTTGCATAATAAAACAATTAATTTTCACACACACCCCCACAGACACACATTTATATGCATTTGCAACTATTTCCAAAAGGGAACCAAGCTGCTGGCGGCACTAAGGCTGTCCTCCTCTACCTTCCAGTCTGCATTAGCACCCTACTTAAACTATTTAATTTGAATTTTTCGAAACTCAATGCTATAAACTACAGCTAGCAATAGTTGAAGAAGAAAAACAAAAACAATAAAAATAAAATAAACAACACATCCTAGTAAAAATCAGCAAAACAAATCGCACTTTAATGCGGCTGCGCAACGCCTCTCGGTTCGCTTAATTCGATGCTGCCAATTTCAACTTCGACTCGCGTAGCCACGTAGCAGAAACCCCATAGATGCCATCAGTTGAGCTTCAGTGAGCTGCGAGCGTAAATTTTATGGCGTTACCAGATCGTTTGAAATTGTTGTTTTTGTTGTTAGTTTATTGTTGCTGTTGTTGCTTGTAACAGCTGGAGGCGTGCGCTCACCCAAGCACTACAAAATGAAGTGAAGTGCAAAAGCCAAACAATAACGAGCAAAGTTTCGGAAAAATCCATGACCTGCGGTGTTGCGGTGCGCAACAAATCGAATGCATGGCGTCAGGTCGCAGCGTAGGGGCAGCAGACACGTAACAGATATATTGAGAAAACGAATACACCTGTCATGCGGTGAAGCGTGCTAGAGCGTGCATAGTGTGTGAAGGTTCGTAGATGACTACTGCAACGACTATTGCGATATTGATGAAAACTCATTAAGAGCTGTTTGCCAGTTGGCGAAATACGAATTTATAAGCAACCAGATCTATGCCTTCACAGATTTGGCGTTCACAATGTTTCTGACCCTCCCTCCCTATCTACCTTTTCACTGATAGCCAGACGGTAACAAACTCTCTCACAAAATAGTCGACAAACTCCAAAATAGCTACGAAATGCCGCACATCTCCTAATGAGATGGCTGAGTCATTTCACCTATAGGTAGCTGAGTCATTTCCCCCAAAGGTAACAGATCGCCTGCTGCTGGTTCCTGCATTGACACCGAGCACAATGTTACGGATAATCTCTTTGGCCAACAAGTGCTACTTTGGACTAAGTAGGTAATTGAGTGGTAAAGTCCTCTCTCGACAAACAAAGCTAACACTTTCTATGGCTCTCATCATGGCCGTCCTAACGTATGGAACAGAAACTTGGACGATGACAATATCCGAAGAGGCGCCCCTTTGAGTGTTTGTGAGAAAGATTTTGCGGAAGATTTTTGAACTATTGTACGTTGGTGACGGAGAGTATCGTAGGCAATAGAACAATGAACTGTATGCAATTTACGGCGACTTAGACATAGTGCGCCGAATAAAGATACAGCGATAAGACATGATCAACGTCTCCTTGAGTCTCAGTCCAAATTGGACAATTCAGGCAATTGTCGTGGCCCTATCTATGTAAGTATTTTCGAAATATTCCGTGCCCTGTTCGATGTTTGGCCGAGCTCCTCCTCCCATTTGTGGCATTCATCTTGATGTTGTTCCACAAATGGAGGGACTTACAGTTTTAAGCCGACTTCGAACGAAAGATATTTTTTATGAGGAGCTTTTTCATGGCAGAAATACACTCGGAAGTTTGCAATAGCCTGCCGAGGGGCGACCGCTACGATAGGGTGGGCCATGTAAAATTTGCTTTTTGAATCGGCTATAAAAACAAAACTAATCAATATTTTTTCAAACCCTTTTTTTATTTTGAAGATTGAACATTGTCATTTATGAATGAAAAATAATATCGTTCAAAACAAGCCACGACTGGCTTTACAGTGGGCCATTCGATCAACCGATTTTTAAGCACATTTTCGATTTTTTGGGCTCCAATTTCGTGAATGGCAACTTCGATTTCGCATTTTAAAGCATCAATCGTCTCTGGATGGTTCGCATAGCATTTGTCCTTAACGACTCCCCACAAAAAACACTTTGTCAGTGTGACAAGTTGCACCGTCCTGTTGAAACCAAACGTCGTCCATGTCATCCTCTTCAATTTTTGAAAACAACTCGTTGAGCATGTCACGGTAACGCCCGCCATTTACTGTAACCGCGGCTCCTCGCTCATTTGCGAAAAAGTGGCCCGATGATGCCGCCAGACCAAAAACCGCACCAAACAGTGGCTCATTGTGGATGCATTTGCTTCTCTACAGTAACGTGTGGATTTTCTGAGCCCCAAATCCGACAATTTTGCTTATTGACGTAGCCTCCAATGTGAAAATTAGAAAAGAAGAAGAAGACTCACCACTTTGGAAATAGGTTTTCAATATTTCCCAATTTCGTTCAAGCGTATAGCGTCCCATTTCGTAAATGTCAAACCTTTAAGTAAATTATGAACACATTTGACATGTAATTTGTGTTACCATTCAAAAAAAAAATAGGTGGTTCAAAAAGCAAACGCTATATGGCCCACCCTGTAGAAAAACTTTTCTTCATTTTGGTCTTTTAGGCACAGAGATTCGAGTCTACGTACTCCGAATGGTAGTCATGCACCAACCCAGTCGGCGTCGGCGGTGTTAAAATTTCTTTTCTCTCGCTTCTCGCAAACTCTTTATTTACAATGGAAGGAAGAAATTTGTCTCCAAACAAAAAGAAATTAAATTAAAATGCAAATAGAAAAGTAACAGAAGTGCTGAAATAAAGAACAACTACAATAAAAGTAACTCCACTCCAACGAATTGACCCACAGTTGGGTGCCAGCTAAAGATGCCACCACAAAATCAACCGACTAAGGGAACAAAAAAAACGACAATAATAGTAAAAGGCAACAAAACAATAACAATAATACAAATAGTATTCGTAGTGACAGGAACAGCTATGCAATAACACTAGCACTGTCGTTTATTAATAGCTACTGCCACATATTGCTGCAAGTGTGAATTGTTGCAAAAGTGCCAAAGACGTTGACTTTAAAATCGGTTGAGTGATTCAGCGATTGCTCGTTGCAGGTTGGCAACAATGTTGGTGTTGACTTTAATGGGAATTAAAGATAATAAGTAATAAGTGAAAAGAAAACCAAACAAAACGCAAAGACGTACAATTAAATGAGGAGACAAGAGAAAAGCTCAGAAAAGTTAACCAACATTAACATTTAATCGAACCTCAAGTTCAGTAGAGCATGTCTCCTGCCTACTATAAAATATTGTACTTCACTTATAAATAGCTGCCTGAACACACATGGACTTTTTTCTTCTATACACACACAAGTAGGTATAGGTGTATGTGTGTGGTACAACTATAGAGCGATGAATTGACTAGTGACTTAAGTCATTAGCGTTGCCGGTGAGTGATCTTTAATTAAATCCGAGTTTGGTTTATATTATTTGGGCTTATGTTTGAGATCAGTTGCGATTCAGCGATTTCAGCACGTTCGCATCCACATCTTCGAGAACAAAGTTTACAACTATTTATGTATGTGTGCTAATAATTACGCACAGAATGCTACGATTTTCACAAGGTTTCATGCAGTTTAAAGCTCATATCTCCTAGCAGGTTATTCGACATAAATTGCATTAGCTTGCAAAAAGGGCGTGTCTGTAAGGTAAATTCTGATAAGGGGCTAGGGGTAATCAGAGGCCCGAAAAAATTATGATTTTCAATAATTTTTTATGCTAGCCAATTGCTTTATTTTACAAAAATAAAAACATAAAATTAATATGGTACAGGGTTTGATTGAAAAGTAATGAGCCTTCCCGCGCGGAGCGTCTGCCAAGCGATCAACCGAATCGGCTGGTGCGGGAAAATGATCGTTGGACCTTCCCCTTCGACTAGAAACCGGTCCCAGTTCGCTGGCAACAGCGGTGCAGTCATCATCGCCTCGCGCGTGAAAGCTATTTTAAAAGTGTGTTAGGATTTTGCAGTGGCAAAAATGCAGCGATCGTTGGAGCAACGTTATCATCAAATTTTGCGTAAAGCTAAACAGTTTGTACCTCCAGGAAGTACTGTAAATGCGGCATTTTACAAAGAAGTGCTCCTTCGGCTTGAAAACCGCGTCGCCCGGGTTCGGCCCGACCTCGTCAACAATTGGACCCTTCATCACGACAATGCGCCGGCGCACACCGCCTTCCTCTGCACCTCTGCATTGGCCAAGATGGGGGTTCCGGAGCTTCCCCACCCTCCCTACAGCCCAGACGTGTCCCCTCCGGACTTCTTCTTGTTCTCGCGCCTGAAAAGAAAGCTGAAGGGGAGGCGTTTCGACTCCATCGAGGCGATCCAAAAAACTGTGACAGCCGAATTGAACGCGATTCCGGCGGATGAGTTTAAAAAATGTTTACTGCAGTGGAAGGACCGCTACCAGCGGTGTATTGACGCTCAAGGGTCCTATTTTGAAGAATATTAGTTGTATAAGCCAAAGGTCTAATAAAACTGCTTAAAAAAATAAGGCTCATTCAAAAAAGCCATATCAAAAAACAAAATTTATAATTGTAAAAGTTATCTCTGTTTGAGTGGAGCCTGTTTCTCCAAGAGTCACTTACGTGGATCATCACAAGTCCGTGGAGATTCATCTTAAAACAATCGAACAAGAGAAATTAGTTTTACTAATAAACAGTCTTGTACCTGATCGAATTTTTTTTTCAAAATTAACAATATGGCGGCAGGAAATATATTTTTCAGATTTTCCAGAAAAAAACCGACAAATAATTGTTTAAAAAAAATCCAAATTTTTGTGAAAAAATCCTTTGATCAAGCACGAGTTTTTTATGTTTTTCAAACGCAGTATAAATTTTTTAGGAATCTATCAAGCGGTTTTGAAGTTACAGTGATCAGCAGTTCAAAAAACATAGTTTTGAGAAAAACGCATTTAAAGTTTTGTTTGAACGCTTCGGAGCGCCCGAGCGCCCTTTGGTATTGTTGAATAACTCGAAAAGTATTTGCCGGATTCACTTCAAATTTTCAATATTTTTAAGTTATTATGCTTTAAGAAAATACAAAGAGAAAATGAAAATTCTCACTACCCCTAACCCCTTAAGTAAATCATAAAATTCATTTTCAAACTGCACTGACTAAAATTTGACTTAAGTGCTTGGAACACTCTTTTCTGGGATAAAAGTCGGACGTGTTTATTATTCCTCAGTATTAATTTACACCTTTTTTGAATGGATAGAATATGACACAGAAGCTTACACGATGACAATATCCGATCAGACATCACTTGGAGTATTTGAGAGAAAGATTCTGCGGAATATTTGTGGCCTTTCGCATGTTAGCGGCGACGAGTATAGTAGGCGATAGAACGATGAGATGTATGAGCTTTACGACGAGATAGACATAGCGCAGCAATCAAAGATCCAGCGGCTTCGTATTCGATGCGGTACCAGCTAGTGGCAGCAGAGGAAGAAGAAGATCTCCTGGTGGAGAAGGAATTGGCCTCACTCGGTGTGCCCGACTGGCTCCGGTTAGCACGAGAAAGAAACGTCTGGCGCGTTTTGTTAAACTCGGCCAAATTGGGTAAGAGGTTATCCCATCAATCAAGAAGAAGAATAATAATAGGTAGCTTGTTGAACTATTCCTCATCCATTTAATTTCAGTGGCCGAAATTTTCCCAAAATATTACATTTATTTTCACGCAATTATTATAGGGGGTTGTCCATATCCTGATTTCTTTTGAATATAATTGCATTCATTTGGCTCACTCAGCGGGCTTCCCAGTAGCCGATACGCTACTGTTAACTTTCCTAACTTCCCAAGACCTTGGAGATGGTTTCCGGTTCTATCACACGAATAGCTTGTTCGGTATTCGTTTTAAGAGTCTAAATCATTAATGGATTGTTCGTCTAACATCGCTCTTTCACGACACTCCACATAGAAAGGTGTAACGGCGTTAAATCGGAGCTCCGAGTTGGTCAATTGACAACGCCAAGACGGCTGCTAACACAATTACCGAACTTAGTGCGCAAAATATCGATTGTGGAAAGGGCCGTGTCCGTTGCGTGCCATCCTGCTGAAATCAAAGATCGTGCAAGTCAATGCCTTCAATTTCCAGCTGCAAAAAATTATTGATTATGTCTTTTTTAGCTACCACCGTTGACCGGAATGGAGTTTCCAGTATTATTTTCAAAGAAAATGAGCGGCATGTTGAACTATGCCACCGCTCTAAATTCCATATCAAACTAATATATCACACCCAAAGGAGGCATTGGCTTTTAGACTATCACGTAAGACTTTCCGATCTCCGAATGTGACAGTTTAGATTGTTAACATAACCGACGGGATGGAAATGCGATTGGTCCGAAAATATGATTTTCGGAACAAACTTATTGTTCATTTCGAGCTGCTTTAAGGCCCAAACCGAGAAGCGATAACGAAGCGGATAGCCGCATGCTCTCAATTTCTGAGTCAGTTAGACCTTGTAAGCGAATAATACCAGGTTTTCGAGCAAATTTTAAATCAGGCGAGTGTGTGAAATGTTGAGTTCGATGTTTCAGGACTGAGTTGCACAACCCAGCTGTATCAGCCACATTCTCGTACTGTACGATGGTGGTGATCGTCAGAGTTGTTTACTACAGTGACGGTCTCACAAACTTTTTATAAAGACTTGCGTGCAGACAAATTTTCATTTCGGCCAAGACTTCTCTACCCTCGCACCATTCCAAATTTCCACAGAGAAATACTTTTTGTTGTGTAAAAATATATTCATAATTTTTCAGTCCACAGGAAGTTCTTTAATAGATTTCCTTATCAAAAGCTCTGTGCGATTATTAGACTCAGAAAGAATTATAGTTTTTCAGGCAGAAGGATGTGTATATTGAGAGGCTATTAAAGTAGGCTAGGCACGAAAAGACCGGGAACTATATTGCCGTTTTTTTTTTCGAACTGTGTGACTGGCTACTTCAAACCATGCATAAAGCTCGTAACTGACTTCACTTTTTGTATTGCAGGAGACGAGTACCTGCCCCAGATCGGCTCGGCTCGGAATATTCCAAAGGAGGATAAGTTTATAGTGCTTTTCGAAGGTTGAGATGTAACAACTGACTGAAAGAAGGTCATGCAGGAGTCGGAAATTGTATGGAAGATCGACTAAATGGTCCAATGATTCATGTAGAGCTACTCACACCCATAGAGTGTCTATCATATTTAGAACCGCGTGTACTGAAGTCATGACTTAGATATTCACAAATGCATGCCATGCATGTGGATAACAATGTCAAATTTGTTTCCTATAAATAATCTGATGGCATTTTGGGCTCAATGATCTTATTAATATTGAAGAGATGCTTTGATTAATATATTTCGATATTCCTACGACTTAAAAGCTAAAAGAAAATGCAGAAACATAAATCTGTTCATGGCCGGATGGAACTTCGGTCGCACTAAGAGTCTATTTAAATTAAGTAGGAAGGATTCAAGAATCGTGGTAGTCTCATCGTGCCCATCCTAACGTACAGTGCAGAAGCTTGGACGATTACAATATCCGATGAGGCGTCACTTGGAGTGTTTGAGAGAAAGATTCTGCGCACGATTTTTGGACCTTTGCACGTTGGCGACGGCGAGTATTACAGGCGATGGAACGATGAGCTGTAGGAGCTTTACGATGACATAGACATAGCGCAGCCAATAAAGATCCAGCGGTTTCACGAGCTGGGAAATGTCGTCCGAATGGATACAAACGTATTCGATGTGGTACCAGCTGATGGTAGCAGAGGAAGAGGAAGATTCTCAGAAAGATCAGGTGGAGAATGACTTGGCTTCACTTGGTGGGTCAAACTGGCGCCGATTGGCACGAGAAAGAAACGACTGGTGGGCTTTGTTAAACTCGGCCAAAATCGCGTAAGCGGTTATCGCGCCAGTTAAGAAGAAGAAGTTGTCCTATCTGGGCACCGTATAATAGGAAGACTTACCAGTCGATTGGGTGCACCTACGAATGACTATTGCCGAAGCATCCAGAAGAATGTTTGGATATAGAAGAGGTAGAGACAGTCGAACACCTTCTATACGGGTGCATGGCGCTGTGTAGAAGAGGACAATCTCGAACAATCTCAGGTCTCGTTTTGCTGGACAACACTGCGGATGTTGCTAATCTTAAATTAGCTAGTAAAGCCAGCTTTTTAAAGGCTACAAATGATTTAGAGATAAGCAAGTAGAGAAAGGGAACAAAATAGAGTAAAGAGACAAAGTAGAGTAAGGATAGGACAGTTCCGGTGATATGACAAGCGGCCTCTAGCTGGCCTAGGTGCATCACAGCACAGCCACTTCACCCAACCTAAACCATTCAAAGGACCTCGCAAAATGTAGGAACAGCAAGCGAATTTCAACAATCTCAGTATTAAATTTAAAGAGTTATTTCCAAGTAGTGACTTGCTTACTTTTGTTACTCCTTTTTAGATTATTTTATTAAACTATTCTCTCACTTATGTTTTCTTATTTTTTTTTTTGCAAAAACTAACGGTTGAGTAAATAAAAATGTCAAATGCCTGTGCCGACAGGCGTTTTGTATTCGACAGCAGCAGAATAACTCGCTGTTACTAAAGTCTCCTATGACTTCAAGACACACACGCATACACACATAAAAATGTGTCTACTTGTAACTGTAACTATGTAGTAATAAGCAATCCTCTGCTACTCTTTTCCTTCTTTCGCATGCATCTCTTTGCTATTATCCTTTTTACATTTAACAAAATATTTTAATTGCATTTTCTTGTAGACTCAGGCGTGTGTGAGTTGTGGGACTATTGAGTGCGCTATGTGTGTGTGTGTGTGCGTGCGTGCTCGTGCCATTGTACGTAATTTCGCTTCATCTTGGCAATGCGCGAGTCCTTTAGTGCCACTTGACATTGCCTTCCGCGTCACAATGACATCAACGCATTTGCACTTCGGTTTTCGGTTTTTGGCATTTCATTGCTGTGCATTCGGTAAAAGTATTGGCAATGTCTGCATGTCGTGCCGCACGCACACAATCTTCACGCCTTTCCTGTAAGCTAAATTACTAGACGAATGTGTGCACATCAGGACACTCTTCAGCTTCAGCATTTCTTTGCAACTTTTGCTACTTTTGTCTTAATATTGTATTATAAAATTTTATCGTTTGGAAATTTTTCAATTTCCCAATGTGTGGCATTGCAATTGAGTAGATGCGGTATGTAGGAGAGAAGGGCAGCAGCGTTGATGAGTATTGCATGTTTCTTTGACGGTGCGTAAAAAACGCTTAAAACTGTCAACAGCGTCTCAATGGCATTACATTTTCGCGTGCGTAGAGTCAATATTTTGAATATCCTCCGAATGCGGCGCATCCCGTGAGTTGCTCCTAGCAGGTAGTGGCACTCAAATTCGTTTGCTTTATGCTTCACCATGTCATTAACGCCCACCTCCCGCCACCTTGCGCTACAGCTTTCTTTAGTGTCTTACTTCCATATCGCTCAACCTCCTTCTTTGCGCCCTTCGAGTGTAGCTTATGGGCTCACATTTGTGTTTATTCCTCCTGTAATTCACTTTGCCTTTATTTTTCTTCAATTTTTCGCAACAATCCTTTCGCATTCAACTTGAGGCAGTACACACATCCCACTTACGTCTGCATATGCACGCACGGACATACATATGTGAATGTTGATTTTCACTCAGTCATTTGCATTTCTTTGCAGTTGGTTGCTCGCTTTTTAGTATCGCTTAATGCATTAATGTATGCCATTGACATTCTTTAATTTGTAGTGTATTTTTATTTATTATTAGATCAGACTGTATTTAAAAATCAAAGGCTTAAAAGCAGAGTAGTCTGCCGCTTTACTTCCAAGGCCACGTAATGATTATTATACATAAATAACTATCAGGGACTTACTGAAAAGTTTTCACAAAGTATTTGTTAATGATTTAATGTCGGGAATTTTTTTATGAAAATGTAGTTCATTTTCCTACAAAAACCATATAAATCCGAGTTTTAAACTTTCGACGGTGCTGACACGCAGTTGGGAATGTTCACTCTTAGCTAACTGGATTTCACTTGAAAATTTATCATTACTTATCGAATTGCGTGAGGCTCGTTAATACTCATATAAAATAATTGGCCCGTGCACTTCTTTTTCGATGTTCGGCCGAGCTCGTCCTCTTATTTGTAACGTTGCTCCACAAATGGAGGGGGTTTAAAGCTGAGTCGGAACGGCAAATGGTGAGCTTTTTCATGGCAGAAATATGCTCAGAGATTTTCCATAGCCTGCCGAGGGGCGACAGCTACTAGAAAAAACTGTCGGTTTTTCATGCATCCATTCGACTACGGCACCGGCCGGATATTTACCATTGAATTTGAATTTGAAGAGGTCGAGCCAAGGAGCACCAGGAGATTTGGTGGCTCCTAAAACACTCAGGCTAAAAAGCCCATAGTATTTAAAGCTCTGGAAAGGGGGTAGATAGTCAAGGAGGGAGGGAGAAAAGTATCAAAGAAAGAGATGGGAAAGAATAGAGACAGAGATAGAGATAGTTAGTCCTGTGAGAATTTTCCAGATTCTTTGGCGAATCTGTAAATATCCTCCAGTTTTAGAGAACGAATATTACTCATTCCCATGACATCGGAACCCAATATTCGTAGCCGTGCTCTAGCAAAGGCAGGACACTCACAGAGAAAGTGCTCAGTGCTATCCGGCTCCTCCAAGCAGGACAGGCATACCGGGTCCTCGATGATTCCAATGGTGGTCATATGCTGACCCCATGGGTTGTGTCCTGTAATGATGCCGACCATCAACCGAATGTCTTTCCTTTTAAGTTTTAGTAGAAAGTTTGACAGTTTTCTGTTCGGACTTGTCACAAAACACTTTGCAGTTCTGCAGCGTTCTAGACCGGACCATCGCTCTTTATGTAGATTGCCTACATAATCGTTGATCCAATTCTTGATTCCTGCGGGACTGATTCCGATTATTGGCTGTGGTCCCTGTGGGGGCACCGCTGATCCACGTTTGGCCAATTCGTCGGCGATTTCGTTTCCTTGAATACCGGAGTGTCCCGGAACCCATATAAGTACAAGCCTGTTTTGTCTTGCGACAGAATTAAGCTTCTTCTTACATTCTTGAACAATCTTCGAGGTTTGCTTCGCGTTCTCCAGGGCCTTCAATGCAGCCTGACTGTCACTGAAGACTCCAATCTGTTTCCCGCTCCATCTCCTCTCGATTATCCATTCGGCTACTTTTAGGATGGCAAAAACTTCTGTTTGAAAAACAGTTGCCATTCCCCCCATAGCATAGTGATACTTATTACTATCGTTTAAGTACCATCCGGCTCCAGACCCTATTTCAGTCTTGGACCCATCGGTAAAGAAAATATCCGTCAAACCTGCCTGCATGCATTCTGGATTGCTCCATTGCTCACGCAATGGAAATCTGACATCAAATTTCCTTCCGAACGAAATTGTGGGTATCAGGTCATCTTTAGGTGCCAAAAACAGTGGATACTGCTCCGACAGCAACTTAAAGATTTCTCTGTGTCCCAAAGTTCCATCTTCGTGCCAGAAACCATATTTATGGAGTCTACACATAGCTTTTATTGCTTCCTGTTGTATCTTAAGATCCAGGGGGAGCAAATTAAGCATAGCATTTAGGGCATCACCAGAGGTTGTACTCATGGCACCCGTGATGCATAAACATACACTTCTTTGCAGCCTGTATAGTTCCCGGATTGTGGACTTAACCATGCTCCGTCGCCACCAGACCACAGAAGCGTAAGTGATGATTGGTCTGATAAGTGCTGTGTATATCCATAGGACCACAGCAGGTTTCAGACCTCAAGTTTTGCCAAAGGCTCTACGGCATTGCTGAAAAATCTTCAATGCACGATTCACCTTCAGTGAAACGAGTGTCTCCCAGGTCAGCTTCTTATCCAAGATTACTCCTAGATATTTAACTTCGTTGGAAAGACCAAGTGTCACACCTTTCAGTGTTGGAAGACTGAGTCCATCCAATTTCCGTTTTTTCGTAAACAAGACTATGGTTGTTTTGTTCGGATTAACGGAAAGACCTTGTCTCATGCACCAATCATCGATTTTGTCAAGGATCCTCTGCACTTTCGTGCAAAGCCTCCTTAAGGATTTATCCGATGTTAGCGCACAGACGTCGTCCGCATATGCTTGGACGTGAAAGCCGAGTTCCTGCATCTCCGCTAATAGGGAGTCTACGACGAAGCACCACGGCAGCGGAGAAAGAACACCCCTTTGGGGACATCCTTGCTTGGCCCTGACTGTGATTTGTTCGTCGTCGCTCCCACCAGCGGTTAACAGCCTCTCAGAGAGCACGGAGTATATCCATTTTATAATGGCTTGATTAACTCCGTGTCGTTCGGCAGAAGAACATATCGAGCCGAAAGTGGCATTATCAAAAGCCCCCTCAATGTCCACGAACACGCCCATTGTGTATTCGTCAGCTTCCAGCCCAGCTTCAATCTTGCTAACAAGATCGTGTAAGGCTGATTCACATGATTTTCCACTCTGATAAGCGTGTTGATTTCTACTAAGTGGACTTCTCTGCAATACCCCCACTCGAATATGTTTCTCCACCACTCGTTCCAGACTTTTCAACATGAACGATGTCAAACTGATTGGTCTAAAACTTTTTGCTAGGGAATAGTCATCTTTTCCTGGTTTTGGAATAAATACTACTCTTACGCGTCGCCATTGGGATGGTATATAACCAAATGCAAGACAGGCTGTGAAGATCCTTTTCAGGGCCTCAATCAGCCTGTCTCCTCCTTTTTTAAGCATTACTGGATATATTCCGTCAGGTCCAGGGGACTTAAAGTTCTCAAAGGAAGATAAGGAAAACCTTATCGATTCCCCTGTCACTATCCGATTAGCAATATACCAGCTGTACCTGGAGGTTCCACCGTTGCCACCGTCATTGTTCATGCCACTCTCAACTTCAGAGAGAGTTCTACTACCCGGAAAATGGGTTTCGAGTAGAGCATTAAACGTTTCCGATTTGGAAATGGTGTATGAACCATCAGGTTTTCGAATGGAATCCAGACTTACTGAGCGGTCTAAATGAAGGACCTTACAAAGTCTCGCTGTTTCCCTCATTTCTTCGACGTTACTGCAGAAATTTCTATAGGATTCAAGTTTGGCTTGCCGTACTTTTTTCTTATTAATTTACCATTACTTCTCGAATTTATTATATTTTTTAGAAAATCAAATATCGGAAGTAGTCCCGAAATTTTTGGGATTGAACAAAAAATGTACTGAAGTCTGAGGTCTGTCAATACTCATACCTCCCATTCAAATATTGCACTCAAAAATAATTTGGAACTAAGAATTATTAACAAGCAAGGAATGGAGTTGTAAAGACAGATCTAAATGGAATACAACAAGCTGAGAGTGAGATATTAACTAATGTTTTTTGAAAGTCCCATATGCACCATTTATTTTTGGCTTTTATTGCAAACTTGAATTTACGCAATTAAGCATTTAAGAAATTTATATTTATTTAGAATCTTGAAGAGCGCAAAATAGGTGAAGTGCAAGTTCACCTAATGAATTTTCTCCCCACATGCTCCAGACAGAAATAACTTTCTGAACATCTCACTTTATGTCGCCCCATGACATTTAGAGGTAGATTTTATAATAAGAGGTGTACCACGTTTGTGGCGCGGTACGTAGATGCTCGGCTGAATTATGACCTTGGCAAATGCGTTGAGGGGGCTCGATAAACGACTGCTGTATTTGTCACGGAATCATTTTATCTCTTCCCGTACTGAAAGTAGCATCCTTTTATTGCGTATTAGTTCGTTGCTAGCGTAAATCAAGTATCCGAGAAGTATTCGCAGTCTTGGAGCCTCTTTATGATGTCAATGCTCGTTTTCGTCGTCGCTCCCCGTAACATAGTTGGATGCTGTAAGTCCAAATGCGTTAAATTTCGGCTTTGTACAGAAGAAGTTTGTTTTCTAGAGACAGCACTGAGTTTCTTCCCATAAGCCATTGTAGAGAAGTGAGTTTATGGCAGAGTTTTTTGCGTTTAGTCATTAAATGATTTTCCCATGATAGGCATCTGTCCAGGTGCATACTTAAATGTTTCACGTCATCCGCTGATATGAAGCTGGTGATCGAATAAGATGGCGGCAGCACATGTTTCTCGTTTCCATGTGAAAGTACTCGTACATAACTTGCGTGGACTTTGGTGGGTTTACCTGTATACGCCATCTATTGAGTAATTTCTCTATATATTTCATGTTTTCTTGTAGAAAATGTGTCGCCAAAATACTGGTGTGACTAGTAGACATAATGGTGATATCTTCAACGTAAGTTGCAGTCCCAACCATTTTTGAAAGTGGTAGATCCGCACTAAATATTATGGATAAAACGAAGCCAAGAACACTTCCTTGTGGGACTGTCTTTGTCTTCCAGTTTCATTCTTTACTCGTATACAGTAAACCGGGAGCCAAACTTTATGGAATGCCTGTGAAACATCGGGGAAAGCCGCAGTACAAAATTACACAAGATTTGTGTATAATCTTATAGACTCGGTGGACTTGTTCCGTGCTCTTGGTGAAAGCCAAACTGATGATCGGGTGTTAATTGATTTTCTGTTTTGTATTGGACTAAGTCGCATGCGTACCATGACATCGTTTAAATGTTGAATGTGAATCCACACACAGAGCCACAGAATCTAGAGATCCTTTTTTCATTAAATCTGTTGAATAGATTCAGCTAAACTCGGATATATGCTGATTTTAAGAAAATCAAATAACGGGACTAGTCTCGAAAATTTCGAGATTGAATTAAATATGTACAGAAGTCCGGGGATTGCCAATGCTCACGTCTCCTTAGCTAACAGCACATGATGTCTTATGTCCCACGAGGGATTGAGGACCGGAAGAAGAAGAAGACACCCCCCATATAAGTGATGCATCCGAGAATAATTTTAATCTAAAAATATTATTTTGGTTTAGGTGGACTTTGAAAGCCAGTATCGATTAGGGCTCATTGAAAAGCACCTGCGGCTTCAACAAAGCTCACAAGAAATATTCTAATGGGATGAAATCTTGGTCGCCAATTCAAGTCACCTACTCGTACGTAACCGTAATTTCAAAAGCTTGGCCTCATAATGTTCCATGTAGCAGCATGAACATTTCCCAAACATATACGCAGAACGCTGCTAAAGTGGCAGTCCTTGGCCGGATATAAGTCCGGGTCGTTTCGGTTACGTAGAACCGACTGTCGTGGGAACGGACTTGAATTTGTGATTACAGTCAGTTTCTGAATAATGAACAGCAGATTTGGTAGACAGCGCCAAAAGAGCGCTCTCGCCACAGCCTGTCAACATCGGTGCATCTCTATTAGTAAACACTTTGCATGGCAGTCTATTTTACCAAAAAAATCCTATGTTTAAGTGAAATCCCTGCCTCTCTGTTTTTGTTTTTTTTTTGTAAAGTATCCGACTAATGCATATTGAAATGATTTTTCTCGAAGGTATGATTTTCCACTTATGGGGCTAGTACTGCCGTCTACAGATATTTGAATTTATTGTTCAAGTTTGCTTATGAGACTTTGAAAGCAATTTCCAGCTTATTTAATGCAGGCTGATTTTAAGAAAATCGGCATTATATTATATTAAAATTCGTCCAATGTTTATATTGGACAACATCTCATAACGGGCACCTCTATTAGACGGCCATTTGCCATGGACGAACATTTTTTTTCTGCAACAAGTCTTACTTAGCGGAGCAAATCACGCTCTCTTGAACACTCTTGGACACCTCTTTTGGGTGGTCAAAAGTTGACTGACGGTGAGTGTCCACCCAAGGGAAGTTTCACTGTAAGTGGAAGTAAGAAATATGTAGTTATTCATTGAAATTGGTAAACTAGTTTATCTTTGAGGTAGGTGAAAAGGTCGAAGTACCAGAATGGCACGTCCAAAGTAGCCCTAAAACGCCATTTTGATATAATTATGAGACCGTCAACAAGCAGATATCTACAACCAGCCAGAGATGTTGATGTAATGGAGAAATACATTATTAACTTCTTAAAAATGCCCCGCGACATTCAGGACAGCAGTGGAACAAGTTTTAGAAGCTCCGGTGATGCCTATGCAAGCAGTCTTTTGCACTCTCCTCAGTTGAGTTATGTTATAGACCTTTCGAAAAGCTTTCCACCAAACCCGGCATTCATACGTTAAAAGTGGCAGAACTACTGCGTTGTACGTCCAAAGAACGATCTGTGGCTTGAAGCCCCTTCTTTGCTGAACATAGATTTGGAAGAGTAGGAAGCTATATTGGCCTTTTTTACCCGATTTTCAATGGAGCTCAGCATCACTCCACGATATCTAACTTCCGATTAAAGCGGGAGAATGAGGTTAGTTAATCTGGGACGTCTAAAGTCTGGAGGTTCATATTTTTTGTCTCTGAGTCTTTCGCATAAATTTCGGCAGAACCCTATTAATTTTCCTAAACTAGAACTGAATTCAATGTACCTGAAAATCACCCAGTGATTCATTTATTTATTGCAAAACGAAATGCTACATTACATATACACACGCACATGCGTATAAATGTGTATGTATTATCCCAAATTCTCGACAAATTAAAATTGATTAAGGCGCATAACGATTCCGTCTGAAGGACACTTTAAATTGCATGAGGACAATCTAGGGCTCAAAAGCAGAAAAAGTCAAAAAATCACAAAGTGGACAAACACACGCACTCACAGTTACGCATACATAGTTACATACATATGAACAAAGCAAACAACCACAAAGGACACACGTAACAAGCACTTGGAAGAGCTACGCAAAAATCAGCATTGAATAACAACAACAACCAACAACCAACCAACCGGCTACAATAAGGACCTTCGACAGCACAATCAAATGGCAAATCAAAAAGCTATAAAATTTCAAAGACCACAAACATACAAAAAAGGTTACAAATAAAGGGCCGAAAAGAGGCTGTGCAAAGTAGCAAGAAGACATTGAGAAGAAGTGTGCCTTTGAGTGGGAAAAATAGAAAAAAGGGAAGATTGAGACTTTATGCAAGTATTACGCAAAAACAGGGACAGTCACTTCGGGTGGCGCGTCTATTTATTGAAGTTACTATGTTTACGGCCAAGAAATCGACACAAATCCTGTGGCTATGCTGACAAAATTTATGTGGCATAAAATTTTCAATGAATTTTTACAGTTTTAAATTGTGGTTGCCCGGCGCGCTACCCACCCAATCCAGCGGCAATGGCAACGCTTTTGTAGCGGCCTTTAGTTTTGCTGTTTGTAATGGTTATCCTAGCTAGCTTTTTTTGTTTTGCTCTACAATAAAGGATACACATAAGTAAGCACTTGCGGCGAGCGCACGCACACACCTACACTCACACGTTGAGAGACACGTGACATATGGAGCGTAAAGAAGTCACCACCAGCAACAAGATGTAACTAAAAAAAATAATAATAAAATAACAAAGCGAATGGCAATTGATGCCGACGCTCCTAAAGGTCGAGTGCGCTTGAGTTATAGTAAAGCGAAGGACCTGCGGGTGATGCGGGCGTACGGTGTTGTTATGTTGCGCATTCGCTGGCTGATTTAAAATTTTCAATTTAATGCAAAATAAATATAATTCACTAGTGTTTTCATTTTGCTTATGATAAATTTTTTTCGCTTTCAGTTCATGCAAGGAGGTCACGTGTCCCGCAAAACCATTTTTGGTTTGAATTTTTGAAGGCAACAATAGAAACATATGTAATTTGGTATTGATTGTCCATAAATAAGGTTTTTAATAACAGTTTTATAGCTTACTGGTTTAAATTTAAGTATCCAAGAGGAATTATAGCGCTTACCTCCAGCCAAGGATGGTAACTGAGTAGAATTGTTGCTTGTGGCTAGCAGGTTTGAGGGTGGTTTGTTGCGGCGCTCACTGTAGCTGAGTTTAATTATCTACACGCATGTCAGTTGTGGATTCAAATACAGTATATTTGACTGCAACTTGCAGACACGAATTACTTTCACACTACTTTTATGTATATAGAGATCCTTGGAGAGATCCTTGGTACGAATGACTCTTTCCAGTGTAGAATCATGACACGTCATCCAGATTCGTTTCTTCTTGATTGGCGCGATAACCGCTTAGGCGATTTTGGCCGAGCTTAAAAAGGCGCGCTAGTGGTTTTTTTCTCATGCTAACCGACGTCAGTTGGATACACCAAGTCAAGCCAAGTTATTGCCCACCTGATCTTCGCAACGTAGAGGAGCTTTTCCTCTTACACTGCTACAACCAACTGGTACCGCATCGAATACTTTCAAAGCCGGAGCGTTTGTACCCATTTGGGCGACATGACCTAGCCAACGGAGTCGCTGGATCTGGATCTGTGAATGTTAGTTTTGTTCATCGAGAGAGGACGTTACTACTCAAGAATAAAACAAGAGAGATTGTCCGCTGCTCCATAGATAAACGTAGTCGCTTACAACCGCGAAATCATAACTGTCGACAGTGACGTTGGTGCGGAGACGCGAGAGTGCCGGCTGTTTGGTTGATGACAGGAGGTACTTCGTTTTGTCCTCGTTGATCACCGGACTCATTCGCTTTGCCTCTTTATCCAGTTTGGAGAAGGCAGAACTTGTTAAGGCCGATGATGTCAATATCATCAGCATACGCCAACAATTGTACGCTCCTATAAAATATTGTGCCTGAGCGATTAAGTTCTGCGACTCTTCGATCCTCTCCAACATCAGGTTAAAGAAGCCACACGACAGTGAGTCATCCTGTCTGAAACCTCGTTTGGTATCAACCGGCTCGGAGAGGTCCTTCCCAATTCTGTGGTATTGAGCAACGTCATCTTGCATATCCATATTAGTTTTGCTGGGAGACCAAATTCGGACATCGTGGCATATAGGTAACTCCTTTCGTACTGTCGAATGTTGATTCTTCTTTCATGTGTATTTTTCAAGACTTGGTGTAAAGGTCTAAAGCCACACTGATAAGGTCCAATCAGTTGGTTGATGGTGGGTTTCAGCCTTTCACACAGTACGCTCGCTAGAACCTTTCAGGCGATATTTAGAAGACCAGTACCGCGATAATTGGCACAGATTTCAGGATCACCCTTCTTATAAGGGGTGGGTAAGTTTCAAGGGCCGGTGTTGATTTGAATAAAACATCATTTTTTAAGAAACTATTGTCATTTCTCTTTATTATGATAATATTGGTATGGCTCAATTATGCAAAAAACAAAATATTGGTCGAATGGCCGCCGCGGCCTCGGCGGCACACCCCCATCCGATGGTCCAAATTTTCGATGACGCTGAGGCATAATTGAGGTTCTATGCCGTTAATGTGCCGAATCATCTCATCCTTTAGCTCTTGAATTGTTGCTGGCTTATCGGCGTACACCTTTTCTTTCAAATAACCCCAAAAAGAAGTCCAACGGTGTCAAATCACATGATCTTGGCGGCCAATTGACATCGCCACGACGTGAGATTATTCGGCCATCAAATTTTTTGCGCAAACGAGCCATTGTTTCGTTAGCTGTGTGACAAGTGGCACCGTCCTGTTGAAACCACATATCGTCCACATCCATGTCTTCCAATTCGGGCCATAAAAAGTTCGTTATCCTCTCACGATAGCGAACACTATTCACAGTAACTGCCTGACCGGCCTCATTTTGGAAAAAATACGGCCCAATGATGCCGCCGGCCCATAAACCGCACCAAACAGTCACTCTTTGTGGGTGCATTAGTTTTTCGGCAATCACTCTTAGAATATCATTCGCCCAAATGCGGCAATTCTGCTTATTGACGAATCCACTGAGATGAAAATGTGCCTCATCACTGAAGATGATTTTCTTCGAAAATTGATCGTTCACTGTTGCCATTTCCTGCCACCATTCTGACCATTGACGATTGTGCATCTTTCCATGGTTCAAATTGAATTAGTCTGAAATTGAAAAATGTCAAATGAAATGTAGACAGAAGCTTGACGTTTAGGTGTGGTTCACATTTAACAAGGGCTCTTGAAATTTAACCACCCTTTAGATTGGGCAGAGCACACTTAAATTCCAATCGGCAGGCATGCTTTCATCGGACCACATTTTGTATAGGAGCTGATGCATGAACCTTACCAACTCCTCGCCGCCATGTTTGAGTTGCTCAGCCAGCAGTTCGTCAGCGCTCTCTAAAGATTAGCATGCGTAATATTGGATACTCGCCAATTATGTGGGTTTCTATAATTCTCATTTTCTGGTCTTTGGCGCCTTTTAAGGTCGATCTTCAGCACGATGTATACGATATTATGCAGAGACCAATATCAGAGCGTTAATTTACTCTCAGCGATTTTGAAGGAATCGGCTGCTTTGCTGTCGTAAGCGGGGTTATGGCAGCGATTTGTTCACGAAAAAACTAAGACTGTGTTGGTGATACACGAAAAAAAACGCAGCCAAAGCTATATTACTTCGCTGCTGTCTAAACAACGATTGATTGGATGTGTAAGCCAAAGTTGCTCTTAAAATTTTGCTACGGGTGGCCTGTCACCTGGTAATGTATCATCCTTGGATTTGAGGGGCTGCAGTAGTTGCCGCATCAGCCCTATCCCTTTTAGTCTTCGCGTTTGAGGCATAAGGGAAAGATGCACGATTTGCAAATGATTTTTGCAACGCCGCATACTTTGGCTGGCATCCACGTCTTATCTGCTTGTTGATACACGTCCACCATACGCAGTTCGATCGATCGTTTAAATCCCTTTAGAGGAATGGTGCCTTTAAGTAAATTGACTTTAAGCTTGAGAGTCATTTTAAATATTTTGAGTTGAGGGTAATTAAGTTCAAGAAAAAATAGTGTAATGTTATATTTGAAGCTAAAAATTTATCTTTGATTTATATTTCTTACTGTGCTTGCACAAAATACCCTTTAAATTGTATTTCAATACGCGACTTTTGTTCTTTTGCCTATAAAATTCGAATCACCCTAGTGCATGGTGTCTTTGAGATTTCCATACCTCAGTCAAAAGATCTAAGCGTGACATGTTGAACACGTGAAACCGCTAGAAAATACCGAATTTTGTGCGCTCAAGCATGGAAAGTTAAAAAATGTATACGAACAAATAAGTTTTTACATATTTAAAGATAGAAAAATGTATTCGTATGAGGGTGTTCAAATTCAACCAAGCCTGACAAGACAGTAAGCAAAGGCTCGAAAGCAATGAAGCTAAATTAGAGCTTTGTGCTAAAGTAAAAGATACAACTAGAATTCAAAGAAAAAATACAAAACAAATTTGGTGATTTTATAAAATTGAGCGCTCATTTAGCTGCCTATGAATACTAGGCGTACTAAGTACGCATATACAGTGGCCCACAAAATCGTTCATTCAAAATGTGATTTCTATATTTAAACGCATTTCATTCAAATCATCGAAAATTCCAGAACCGTGTGCCTGCTTACTAATGTTAGTAGCGATTTTTCATCGATTTTTAAAGCAGTTAATATATATGCGGACAGTCAAGCAGCAATAAAAGCAATAAGCTCATATTGTATTGTATTAAGCCCAAAAATGTTCAACGTAGGCTAGCCGCAAACAGTAGGCGTATCTATTGGGTACCTGGTCATAAAGGCATTATGGTTAACGAAATAGTAGATGAGATAGCAAAAACTGATATTAAACTACCATTTGAACAAGAGAACGACATACCAAAACCGCTCAATACAATATACAATGAAATGGACGACTACATGAAAAAACTAGCGGAAGCTAGGTGGACTAATTTGACCAGATGCAAAACAGCAAAAGTTATATGTAGAACTAACGACAAAAAACTGACTCAATTCGTACTTACGCTCTCGCGAAAGGACTGCAGAACTATAATAGGTATGCTAACAGGCCACAATCTATTGGCTGCATATGCGTACAAGATAGGGATTGCTAACACGGACAAATGCAGAGAGGATGTTGAGGAAACTTTAGAACACCTCCTGTGCGTCTCTTCTGCATTATTAAAAACGCGCTTAAAATGCCTGGGAGCCCGATTGTTTGAGGGTCTGCAGGACGTCTCAAAAGCGGATCTCCCAGCTCTGCTTAGATTTGCCAAAAGCGCTTACATCCTACACGATGTCTACTTTCAGTATTCATAGAGGTCGGTCTCCATCTGGTATCGCTAGGGACCAAAAGGTCTATGCGTGGTATATTGGTAACCTAACCTAATGCACGAGCACGTAAACTAGCGCTTCGACGGAGCAGACCTTTTTGTGCACTGTCGTTCACTGGTTCGCTGTACGTATTTGAATATAACTAGAAAAGGAATTTTATATACGAAACTTTAACCGACAATTTTGAAAATAATATAAAAATATTTTTCCAGCTGTCAATGAAAAAAACCAAAATTAAAGAAAATTAAAAAAAAAATGTACCGAATAAATAATAAAATTTCTTCTATCAATGAGAAAGAAAAGAAAATTTTTTCCAAAAATTACAAACCAAAAATTGTTTCCCAGAAAATTTCAAATAAAATATAAAATTTTTTTCCCGCTATCAATGAAAAAATAGAAGAAAAATGTTTTCCAAAAATTCAAAAACGAAAACAAAATTACTGGCAATTTTCAAAATAAATAATGCAATTTTTTCTATCAATGAGAAAAAAAAAATGTTTGCCAAAAATTACAAAAAAAATTGTCTCCCCGAATATCAATGAAACAAGTCAAAGGAAATGTTTTCCAATTACAAAAGAAAAAATTGTATTCCCGGAAATTTCAAAAATATATACAATTGTGTTTTGGAAAACATTTTCTGTATGAAAAAATAATCTTAAAAAATTTTTTCCACAAACATTTGTTTTTTGGAATTTTTGGGAAACATTACGGCAATGATCAAAATACTGGATGACTTGACATTTAATTACTCACCTGTGGAGTATTTTGAAGAAGCAAATTTTCGTTAGAAAACCTACTCTAAAGAAACCCTGCTCTTAGCTTCATATAACTGGTGATTTTTGAGCTATTATCTTTTTAAACAGTTCGTTTAAACAGCTGACGCACGTTTCGTGTTTTGTTTCACTGTCAAACATCTTCAGTTTGGTCTATAATTTAACCATGAATCGTCTTACAAACGAACAACCCTTGCAAATCATTGAATTTTATTATAAAAATGCGTAAAGAAAGTTTAAGATCCACTTTTTTTATCGAAAAATTGTGTTCCGTCGCTGAAGCTCATTTTTGGATCAACGGGTACTTAAATAAGCAGAATTGTCGATTTTGGAGTGAAGATCAGCCAGAAGAATTGCAAGAGCTACCAATGTGTCCAGAAAAGGTCACAGTTTGGTGGGGTTTATGAGCCGGAGGTATCATTGGACCGTACTTCTTCAAAAATGCTGCGAATCGTAACGTAACTGTGAATGGTGAGCGCTACCGTGAAATGATATCCAACTTTTGCCCCAAATGCAAGAGCTTCACTTGCATGACATGTGGTTTCAGCAAGACCATGCCACACAGTACGCATAACAATGGACTTGTTGAGAGGCGAGTTCGGTGAACATTTTATTTGACATTCGAGACCTGTCAATTGGCCACCCAGATCGTGCGATATAACGCCTTTAGATTATTTTTTGGCAAAGGTTCAGTCATATTTTACACTTTGAACTAAAAAGCTTCAGTATACAAACATACCAGTACAAGGAAAGGAGCGCGTAAAGGTCAAAATAAATATTTCCATTACTCAAATTCATTTTTTTATTTAATAAAAAAGTTATTCAAAAACAATATTGGATGACTAATTTTGCGCCACTTTGAACATAAGGGTATATGCATGTAATATATTTTAACTAGGTGGCAACCTTGTTTGTCCCCCTACCAGTTTGAGAAAATTATGAAGCTCCAAAAATTCCTGTATTCTTCAAAAAAAAAAAATGAAATGAAATGTTTGCAAATGGTTTGATTGAAGGCAGATAGATTGTAAAAACGGGGACTGTTTGCGTAAAAAAAGTAACTTAACTTCTGTTGTTAAATGAAATACGCGCCACGTTAAAAAGCCGACCGATCAATGTTTACAGTTTGGCAGTTTATTACCGATTGATTTCAAAGGAAAAAAGAGTATTACCATATTTACAAAAGTAGAAAAGTACTAAGCTCGAAAGTCGAAAATATCTGAGTGTTGCCATACTTTCTTGTGTAATTTTAACAAATTTATTGTTTATAAAAAGAAAACATCTTTAAGAAAAATGTAAAATATTAAAAAATATAAAAAAATTGGTTCATAGTGTTGCCACCTAAATTTTATTTCAAAATAAGCAGTTTATCGTTAATTTTAGTTTAATATTAAGATATACGCACGTATTAAATGAAAGGTGGTTAGCTAGCCTTAGTAAAAATATAATACTTTTAGCTGGTGTTGCCACTTTTTTTAATTTAGGTATTAAATGTAAAAATATATAACCGGAAGGAAATATATAAACTCATATTAAAATAATGGCAAATATAGCTTTAATCTAATACAATTTTTAAAAAGCGTTGCCATCTAGTTTTAGAGAAAAGTTTTAAACAATAAAAAAATTTAATTAGGTGTTGGAATATGGGTATAAAAAATATGTTCGAAAGAGTGAACAAAGCTTAAATTAATACTGTTTGTGCGTGGCGTTGCCACCTAACTCTTAATGCGCATTTGGTAAATAATAGTACAGATGAAATTAGTATTAGGAAGTGGATGTTACGAATGTTATGTTGAAGACATTTTTTTTTGATATGGCGTTGCCACTTATTCTTTAATTTAAAAAATATTGGATTTATGCTATAATACAGGGTTTGTACGGTATTTGAGAACAACTTGGGAGTTAAACTAACTTTTTATGTATCTATAAAATGATGCAATAAAATTTCCAATAGCTGCAATAACTTCCCGGTCTGGGTCCGCAAGCATTCGCACGCAGATTAAAATTTGTGGCAATTAAAATCAGAAATTGTTTGCCTCTGCCCTGCAAAAATTTAATGATGATAAGTATTTTAAGAGTGTTAAACAAATTAAGTATTCCATTTTATAAGCAAACAAAGCCGCGCGTTCCTCTAGTAAATAGAAAACAAAAATAAAAATAAAATAAAAAATACCAATTTTTATTTTTTGTATAGTAGCTAGAATAAGCCTATTTTATGTTTTTGCTCTACTTATGTGTTTGCTAATAAGTGTGAAAAGCTTAACAAATTTTAAAAAATTTAAAAATTGAAAAAAAAAAAAATGTTTGTGCACACTTTCGTGGCTCACTGTATGTAGAAGTTATAAACCGAAAATTTACATAAGAGTTTGTGTACGCCTCCACTAATTACGTTCTTATTAAACAGACGTTAGTTCATTACACATACACCTACATGTTTGTGTGTTTATAGAAGAGTACTCTTGGATAGATTTCGTACCCGCTGAAGACACCCAACTAATTAATAATACTGTACATCCACTGTATCTTTCCACTAAAATTTATCAATCAATTTACCCATACATTTGAATATCTATTTATTTTATGCTTCAGAGATGACACATAACCCAGTCCAACCAGCAGGAAATTTAATATCACACATAATATCACATATATATGTATGTACTACATATGTTTTCATGGATATGTAAGTCAGTTCATATTTGCTTAGTCCTCCACGCTTTAATGACTTCTACTTGCATACATTATTTGCATCCGATTTTTCTATACACATTTTCATGTGGTTTGTACGCATGAGCACTCATAATTCGGAGCCGACCTCTTTTAGACACCACTCAGTCATCGTTAGTAATTTCGAAATGTTATTATAAAAAAATTAAAAGTCACTTATTATTGGTTGGGTTCTGAAGCGTAACCACATGTCTGAGAAAATCAAGAAATAATTACACTCACTTGCCTTAGAAAGAACAAATTTGTCTACGAAAAATATTAGATATTAAAATAAAGGGTTATTTCTAATAGCACTCGGCGCTAGACAGGCGATGGCAAACCTTGAAATCCATTTGAAAATCTTGTATGTACAAATTTGCTGCTCTTCGTGATTTATTTCAATTGTAGGAAAAAAATCAAGACGCTTAACATAAACTGCAGAAAAAGGTCGGTCTAACTTTTTCAAGCTGATATGAGCCATGTCCGTAGAATGTCTCCTTGGCGATTAATTTTGCACCACCTTGTATATAAAAAAACTATTGTGACAGTTTGAGATAAACTAATTTTTTGTGTGATTTTGTTGGCTGTTGAAATCACTAAACACGTTATCATACGTGATCATGAACTCATTTTTTTAAGAAGTGCCTCATCATTGCAACTCTACTAAAAATTATCTTTAATAAATCATTTGCAGCCGAACCTTTATTGATGATTGGATAGTGACAACAGTTATGTACGTAACTGTACACCCCAATTTCAATGCGTCCACTACTTCCAAATTATTTAAAGTTATTATTATAGAAAAAATATACTTTGCTACGAAAAGCCTAATTTCTTCCAACCCGCACGGTTTCATATGAAGGTTCCATGGAGAATCGTTCCATTTGTAGAAGTCCACGCAAGTGAAGAAAGCCACTCATTGTCATTCACTTGGGAGTGGCCAGCACGATTCCTTCGCATACGATCCAAGCAGGTCACAACTTCCGAGCTTAGCTCAAGTAGCCTCTGAATAGCTTCCAAACAGCCGTGCAAAAGCGAGCTGATGTGAGAAAGCGAAGGAACCCGTCACGTACAGTTCCCGCCCAATCAAAACGTAAACAAAGAATCGGATGAGAACTACCTGTACTGATGACGATTCCTGCAAACGAACTAAGGACTACGATTTGAGGGTATGCACCTAGAATGTCCGGTCCGTTTATAGGGAAGATACCTCTGCGCGGCTGGTTGGTGTTCCCGAGAGAGTAAAGGCTGACATCACTGCCATCCAAGAGATGCGATGGACGGGGCAAGGTAAGAAAACCATAGGACCTTGCGACGGCTACTACAGCTGCCATGTAAAGGAGCGCAAATTCGGTGTCGGATTTGTTGTGGGAGAGAGACTTCGTCGCCAAGTACTGTCGTTCACTCCGGTGGACGAGCGGCTCGCAATAATCCGCATGAAGGCGAGATTTCTCAACATTTCGCTCATTTGCGCCCATGAGAAGAGAAGGCCTATAGACCAAAGATTGCTTATAGGAGCGCTATGAACGTTCCTGGCGCTATGAACGTTCCTGCTTGGCAACTTCAACGCCAGAGTGGGCAAGGAGGGAATTTTTGGTTTCACAGTCGGTAATTTCCTACACAACGAAACATCCGGTAACGGACAGAGGCTGATCGACTTCGCCGTGTCCCGAAACATGGCAGTCTGCAGCACCAGATTCCAGCATAAGAAGATACATCAAGCTACCTGGCTGTCTCCTGATCGAAAAACGCGAAACCAGATCGATCATGTTGTGATAGATGGAAGACACGCTTCTAGTGTATTAGGTGGAAGTACGATCCGAGCAGCCAACATCGACTCGGATCAATACCTTGTCGCAGCCAAACTACGCTCACGCCTTTGTGCAGCAAAAAACGTACGCAAAGAATGTTCAAAATCGAGCAGCTGCGATAACAACGGACAGGCAGAAGATTTGCCACTCGACTCTCACTCCTGCTCTCAGAGAGTACTGCCCAACAATCGTTCTCTACGTGCCACCGCCGAAGAAGATATCGCATTCCGGCGTCCTCTCTGGATGGAAAATGGATTGTATAAGGCCTGTCTAGGTATGTATTCACCGAATCACAAGAGTCCGTGGTATTAGGAATACCAGGAAACAGCCTAAGTATGCTCGAGTGTCCCTGGTTGTTTGTCTTGAGCATTGATTATTCCCTCAATCTTAGCGTCGCTTTGGCGGCTAAACTAGAACTCCGCAGGCAGTTCTGTATATAGTCAGTGAACTATTTTGGAGGCTAAGCACCATTTTAAACCTACAGTTTTGTTTTACATGAGCAGAACGCCGTAGCAGCCGCTTTTACTCTGCCCTGAACATTCAGCTTCCTTGAAGGTTTACTTTCAAGGGTTAAACCTAAGTAGCTTGCTTTGCTTTTGACCGGTAGATCAGTTCCGTTGAGTGTCGGAAGCCGAAGGTTGGGACTTTTATATTTCCTTCTAAACACCACTAATTCCATCTTGGCCGTATTGAGGCTTAAACCACATGTTTTGGCCCAGGTATGTATCTATTTTAAGGTTTTTTGCATTAGACTACAGAGAATGTGTGGAAACTTCTTTTTTAGTAGCATAACTACATCATCCACGTAGGCCACAACCTGAATTCTCTTCTCCTCTAGGTATAAGAACAACTTCTTCATCGTTAGATTTCTCAGAAGAGCGGAAAGTACACCGTCTTGTGAAGTACCGCTCTGACAGATCTATGCATCACCGTAGAGTCTAACGAATTCACGGGCCTGTTTGAAAGCAACTGCCCGGCAAAATTCACGAAGGTTCCAGATAAGGTGTGACAGCGCGTCCATTATGACCTTAGGCATGATATTGTTAAAAGCTCCTCCGATATCTAAGAAGGCTGCCAAGGTATAATCTTTTATCTCAAATGAACTTTCAATTTATGTGAGTGACAGTTTGAGATGAACAAATTTTTTTTGTGATTTTGTTGCCTGTTGTAATCATCAAACAAGTAGTCAAGCGTGATCATCAACTAATTCGGTTGCTGATACTTTGTGCTCGCTCTAAATTTTGATCAGAGAGTAAATTACAACAACACAGACGTGTGGGCGTTTGAGACGTTAACAATAATTTTAAAGACTTCACTACGTCACTTCCTGTTGTTGTTAACGTAATCAATTTAAATGCGTGTGGCAACTTCACACGCCCCATGACACGATCAGACAGACATTGAATTGTTGTAAGCTGCGAAATGAGAATGAATCTTCAGTAACCGAAGCGATAAATGTAAAAAAACATATAAAAAAAAAAACAAATGAGAAGATACACAAACTGTCATTTTCAATTAAGATTTAACACCATGTAATACATACATACATACATACACACACGCATACATATATACAAATATTTACAAGCCGTTATATGAATGCATACTATATATCAGCATGTTAAGTTAATTTATGCAGCAAAAGCGGCGAGTGGCAAGTGGCTGAAGTTTTATTTCCAATTGTCAATGGAATGTCAAACCCTTAGCGGTTTCCATACAAACTATCCTCCAGTACATTAGCTGTTTAAATAGCAGAAACTCCAGCAGCACACATTCGCTTACATGTTATTGTGTGTAAATGTACGTGTGTTGTGCCTTGCTGTCTATGCAACCAATTGGTTGTCATTAATTGATCATCATTTGGTTGCATGCCACCACTGCCACTAGTGCTGGCGTACTTAATGTTATTTTCGCTCGAGTCACAAATGTCACCGACTCCATCCACACTTAATTGAACTGTACACACTTGTGTCCGTACTTAAAGTCCTTCCTCATAGAACGGCCCTCTCGCATATTGCCACTGATCAGCTACATACGAAAAAAAAGCAAATTTAGCAGCTTTGGAAGAAGTACTCACTTGCAGCTGCAATTGTTGCAACGTGCCGTTAACTATTAATAAGCTGTCGCCAACGACGCCGACGCCAACACGATGCCATCTCTTCAAGTCAATAAAAATTACAAACGTCCAGCCAGCCAACAGCTTCAGCTGTCTCGACAAGCCACATAATCTTGTGCTCTACTCATTAGGCAAAGAAAAAACCAAACAGTTGCGCACTTTTTCCTTTTGCCCTGCCAATTGCTTAATGGCTAGGCAAGAGTTAAAAAAGGGATAATTTCTTGTTTATCTTGGCCTGCGTCTGATCGGTGGCAATTTATGCGCATCACTTTTAGATCCTCCCTACTGTCGTTACAATGATCGAGGCCGCTGAGCCAAGTGTCTTGTAATTATTTTCCTTTTTTTATGACAGTAGCGCGTTTATTACATTTATTGCATATTAATGAAGTGTCATTACTCATAAAAAGTGCTATTGAATTATTGCCGAAGCGCATCTGCATTAGCGAATTGGTGTACATACAGAGGCAGGCGAAGAAATATGGAAGGAGTGATCATTTTCTATATTAGATCGAGCCGACAGTAGGCAGTAGTAATACATTATTCGATTTTTCAAAGAATCAAAAGAAAGTAACCAAACCTGGATTTCAGCGATATGTAGCTTAGTCTAAGGTATGGTTAGTTGGTTGGTTAAATTGGTGATCCATTCAAAATTCAACTAGCGCTTCGGCACCATTTTGTTACCACATTGTCGCTACTATAAGCCGCTGACTATATCCAGTCTGTATGGTTTAAGAACCTTATTAGGTTGTTGACGTCTTAGCCAGACAGTTTTTCGAAACTCTCGAGAAACGATTTGCCCCGGCTTCCATAAGGCAGAGCATTCACAGAGGAAATAGAAAATCGTTTCCTTTTTCTCTGCTTGTTGTAAACCGTGACAGTGTGGCTTGTGGTGGTGCCCTTTTTTGACTGCTTCTTCTCCGAAGAACCAAAAGCTAGTTATCACAATCGTGAGTCTGCAGGCGTTTCATATTTGTTAGTACTGGCGTTTGTTTATGGTCATACGTTCTGCTAACTTTGCGATTTGTAACGCGATTTGTAGATATTTGGATAATAGAGAGGGGATATTTGGCGGGTGTTGCACGCTTCCTCTATCACTGTTTCGCTCTTGCCCGAATGTGGCATTACTCTAAGCTCGTACTTCTTTAGATGTCTGGAAGGCTTAGAAACCGCATCCATCTACAACATTTTATCGTTCATCGAGCGGTTTCATCAAATTAGGAATCAGAAGACGAAAGGCTTAAACAAGTGGCTTAAATGAATCTCCAGGCTCAAGTTGTCCATTCTGCCCACTCATGGAAGGTGGCAACCAACCGAACCTAATCTACTAGTTTTTAAAGCATTCGAAAAAAATGATGATGGTGAGCGGTTTCCTTTGGTACTGGTACCTAACATCTCCTAGGCTCCGAAACAGTATCCTTCCAAGCCTAAGTCACGTCACTTACGAAATAACATATAAGCATTTTGAGCAGGTAATGCTTCATTGCTATTCAATGCTATTGCTTCAATGCAAAGTTAGGATTCCCATGTGATATTTGATCGTCAGTAAGCCTCAGAAAATTCCCTATTTTCTTTAATCGACTGCCATCTTCGAACAAAAAGTAGTGTTCAAAGTGGGCACAGAGCATGGTAAACTTCAAGGTTGGTCTACTGGTTTATAGACTCTGAAGTTGCATTTCTTCTTTGATTTGGGAATATGTACCCGTTACCCTGTCATCCTTCTCAGTACCTCCTTCAAATTCTTTCCTTGAGGTTAAGATATTGAAGGTATTATAGTGATGAAATTGGCCGCAATTGCTTCATAAATTTGTTCATGACGATCATTCGGTAGATCCCGGGCTAGAGGATAAAACTATGAGAATAAAATACCAAATGAGTGAAAGGCTTCTTCTAATAGCGGTCGCACCTCGACAGTCAAAGATAAACCCTTCGAGTATATTTATGCATTAAAAAGCTTCTCATAAATCTATCTGCCATTTAGAGGCCGCATACTCGTAAAACTGTTGGGCCCTCATATGTGGAAAAATATTAAGATTCACGTCATAAATTGGTTGAGGAACTTCGTCGAACACCCAACAAAGGATTGATTTTACATTTCTGAAATGATCTTTCAAAGTGAATCATTTGTAACGAAGACGCATGTTGAGTTTGCTGTTACTGCTGTCGTTGCAGCAGTGCTCAACCAGGTTTCCCAAGAAGGTTTCGCCTCGTTCAACCGTTTTCATCTTTCGACATAGTGAGTTGAAAATCAAGAACCATTAGTTAGTGCCGTCCAGAGGGCTTCAAGTGTCAAGGTGATCGGCTTAGAAAGCAAAAGGACAGCTTTACCACCTCTCAATCATGATTTTGTCCCATGGGTGAATAAGAATCATTCGACTATAGGTTATAAGTACTTCCATGCATCGATCTCCAGTTATGGGTGAAACCACGAAGGGCTCGATGTCGCTTTCCCAGTCGCATAGATGCTTTCTTATGGGTTAGCGGAGCTTTTTTTCGAAGAAGAAAGTTGTTGAGTGGCTGAAATGATTGCATCTCAAGGGAAATTATCGGTGCCATTATATTCTGCTCTTTCACCGTTAGTATCTGGCTTTTGCCGTGGAGATGGTGCACCCAGGAAATGTGCTTGCAACTTTTTACTCCACTTACGGTGGTAGATTTGCAGATAACGTCAGTTCATGTCGCTGGTTCCTATCATTCCTACTGCTGCTCCTTTTTAAGCCACCAGCCAGTCGATTACCTTTCTTGTAGCGAGGTATTTTGGGTTACACCACAAGTTCTACGGGAGGCGGTCTGAAGAATTTAATGCCCCTTTTGCAGCTTATTAGATTATTGCTGCGCGCACGAAAAAAGGTAAGAGGCTGTCGATTGTCATAAATCTTTGATTTTAGAAGTATGTAGTTGGAAAGTAGTCGGAAACTTGGCGTTTTCGATTCCACTACAATGAGTTCTAATGTAATTGGATGGGTGGTAAAGTGAGTAGTGAAAATATTAATATGTGCAGATATTTAAGATTACAATTAGAAATATTAGAGCCAGATCTATAACTTTCCGGAAAGTTGAAATTTAGGCGATATCAGATTTTTTATATTTAGTCTCCATTCGTGAAATTGAGAGACTTCCTGCGTGCAATGTGATTCTAGTTACAAAAATGCCTAGCAAGGAAGCAGAGACTTTGGTCTTTCTCTGAGTAGATCACAGTAATGTATTAGGCAAAAGTTCCTACTTGGAACGGTTGATAAAACTTTTGCTGTCAATGAATATAAAAATTGATTCTCCCTATGTTGAACGAATTTATGTTAGCTCTGAAAAGAGTTTTCGTTTGTAGTAATCACACATTCTACATATAATATTCATATCCACCACTGTGCAAACACACCGAAATATATTTTTAAGTCCAATAAACGCTTGTAATGACACTTTCTTTGCCTAGCAAATTCCGCCTCATATTCTTCATAAATTCGTCTTTCCTAGAATATTTTTCTTTACCCTTTTTTTTGTTTTCTCTTCAGCATTCACGCTCGAAGCTCAGACAGTCATCAATAAACCATAATATTGTATAACATTCTGTTTGCTTGACCCAACGTTTCACGCTCCCTTTGCCCCGTACAGCTACTCCCACCATATGAGCAATTCTATTGAACCGATCGCGTCGCAGTGCCAATCGTGCCACGCCACAGGTTAGCTAATAGTTATTGTATCCTGCTGTTGGGCTTTGATTACTGTTGGCTGCCGTAGAACGTGCTACACGTCCACGCTGACTGTGAAAGATTGGCCTATGATTGGAGGTGAGCAGAGTTGCCAAGCGATTGCATGGAAAGAGGGAAAAGAAAACAGTGGTTTTTGTACACTATGACGAAATCAATACTGTTTGGAGAAACTCTAAGTAGAGTGCAAATGCTCTAGAAGAAATAGAATAGAATAAAAACTCGGGATAGAGTATAGAAATAGAGCAACTAATTGCACTCAAGATTCACTGAATATACTAAAGTCCGCTCTAACCACGGAAATATTATGCAAAGTGGGCTTTTGAGAAAAAACAGTGAATAGACTGAGCCGATACCAGATAGATTAAGGGGGCTTCGCAGTATAGAAATAACAGAACAGCTCCATTTTACCAGCTATTATCTCTATATCTCAATGCTTTTATCCACTGGGACACAAAGGTTACTGTAGCTAATTATCTTCATGTGTGGCTAACACCCGTTTACTCCTGGGTTCGAAGCCCTTTTGAAAACGTAACATCAAAATGAAAAACAACCAAAAGGCTAGCTATTCCTGATATTACGAGGCACTAACTCATTAGTGCTTAACTTTCAATGTCAGCTGTCTTATACCATTTCGCTTTAGTGCTTTGCGATCCCACTTGGCGAACTGGGACCTCCAATTCCACGATATTGGACTTCGTCGAAGAAGTTTCACAGAGTAGACAAGCTCTTAAAAACTTGGATAGACGGACTGCGTTACTGCTGAATCAGATAGCCACCTGAAGGAAATCGTATGACTACTTGAGTGCTCCATCAAAGACTCGAGTGCTCTGACTGCAAACCCAGAAGTACGCCAATCTTATTCTATAAATAATGGAAATACTTTCTCTGTCTAATTATGTCCGTACAGCGAAAAAAATTGTTTTTGTGAAATTATAACAATTTTTATTTTATAGAAAATTAATTAAAATGACATTTTTTTTTAATTAACCAAAATAATAGCAAAATTAAAGTTTTAGAGCCGAGCGTTTTGGATTGTTTAGTAATGAAGGTTGTCAATCATATAAAGTTAACTTTAGAAAAAAAAAAAAAAATTAATGTTTGGCGACCAACTTTACTAACCAAACCAAATTTTGGATTTTAGTATATTAAAAAAAAAATTAGTTAATTTAATTAAATTTATAAAAAATAAAATAATTATTTTTGTTAATTATAAAATATAAAAATATTTTTGTTAGTCTTTGTCTTTTACAAAAAAATTTGTACGATATTTTTTTATAAAATAAGCTAATGCAGTGGGCGCCAAAAGTTTTATTTAGTTTGGTTGATTTTCTTAATTTTATAAGAAAAGCATTACTTATATTAATTTTATTAAAAAGTAAATTAAATTATTTGTGTTGTTTTTTAATTTTTATTTTATAAATTAAGCTTCATATGCTTCGCGACCCTCTTTGCAAAGCTATCTAGAGCACTGAGCACTAAAGCTTTTATTTTATTATTTTTTTGTTACATCAAAAAAAGTTGTTTTTGTATTAAATTTATAATTATATAATTTTATAAATTTATAGTTCATTAAAGAAATAAAATAAAAATATTTTTTTCAGTTTTTATTTTTAAAAATAAACTTTATATGTTTTAAATTTGTTATTAAAGAATCTAAAGCACACTGCGTAAGTTTTAATTTTCTCTTATTTTGGTTAACTTTATAAAAAAGACTGTTTATATTAATTTTGTTCAAAAAGATATTAAATTATTTTTATTAAATTTGATTCTATTAAATTTATAAAGAAAAATGTATTTTAATTTGGCTCATTAAAAAAAATATGAGTAATTTTGTTAGTTTTCATTTTCTTAAATATCCTCTATACTCTGTAATTAATTTTATTTTGGCAAATTAAAAAACAAATTTTCTTGCTAATTTTACAAAAAAATTATTATTTTGTTGATTAAAAAAATAAAAAATACTTTTCTTAGTTTTTTCTAACAATAAACTTTATACGCCTGGATATTTTTTTACTCAAGAATCTAAAGTAACTGTTGTTTTGGTTAATTTTATAAAAAAAAATTATTTATAGTAATTTTATTCAAAAATTAATTAAATTATTTATAGTAATTTTATTCAAAAATTAATTAAATTATTTATAGTAATTTTATTCAAAAATTAATTAAATTATTTTTGTTAATTTTATAAAGAAATCTTAATTCTTTTTGTTAATTTTTAACAAAATTTTCTAATATTTTGGTTAATTTTATAAAAAAATGTAATTATTTACGTCAATTAAAAGAAAATTAAATTATTTTGGTTAATGGTTGTCTTTGGTTTTTTTAATAAACCACATACGCTTGGCAACACATTTTTTTCACTATGGAAAGCATTGCGCTCCAAAACTGCCTTTTTAAATTTTTTTGGAAAAAAAAATTGCAATAAAAGAAAAGAAAAAATTTTAATACAAAAACCAAATTTTTTTAATTTAAAAAAAAAAATGTTTATTATAAAACAAAAAAATTACAAAATAAGCAAAGTTAAATTATTTTTGTAAAAAACAATTAGTTATTTAGGTTAATTAAGAAAAGAAAATAGTTTCCGTTAATTCTTAAAAAAAAATTGTTTGTCAATTTTTATTTTATTTTTTGTAATAAACTTTAAGCGCTTTGCAACACTTCATATTAAATATTCCATGCACTGTGCTCTAAAACTTTTTTATTACTAAAATTATTATTTTTGTTATTTTTTTTATTTTTTATAATAAACTTTATATGATGGGCAACAAAAATCTGAAGCACTGTGTTCTTAAACTTTTATTTTAGTATTAATTTGAAAAATTCAAAAAAAAAACATTTAATAATTTGTAATAATTTTGTACAAACGTAATAAACTATTTTGTTTAATTAAAAATTAAATTTAAAAAATGTTGGTTAATTGAAAAAATTTGGTTAATTAAATATAATAATATTTTTTTTTCATATTTTTTATTTTATGTAATAAACTTTATATACTTGGCAACCATATTTATTAAGTAATCTAAAGCACTGTGTGCTAAAACATGTATTTTTCCACTTGTGAAAAATAAAAAATAAAATCAGGGCATACAAAATATTTAACTATTTTAGTTAATACAAAAAAAAACATTTACCTATTTTTGTTAATTCCATAAAAATATTGGGTTTGTAAATTTTTATTTTACTTTTTATAATCATACCCTTGGCAACCCTTTTTATTAAATAATCCAAGCCGCTCTGCTCCAAAACTTTTATTTTTCCATTTTAGCCGCCCCTTTTATTCAAGTCTCAAATGGGCAAAGGCTCGTGTTTCACATACAAACACTTCGAAGGTGCCACACACACACACACACTCATAATGGTAGGGGGTCACATAATGCCCAGCGATTTTTCCAAACTGTCAAAAATTGTTGTTCAATCCTAAACCACTGAGTGTTGGTAGCAAATAGGTCCGCTCAGTGGCTGGTGGCCCTGTGTGGCGGCTGAACGCCCACCAACTGCGTCGCCAACCGAACGTTCGAACTGGCGAACAAATAATGCACAAACGTTCGACTGGCCATTTATTCCGCCAACTACTAGGCTTTGCAGTGTGTTGTTGTTGTTTCTGCTACTACTGCTATTGTTGGCATTGTTGTGTCGCGTTGGAGGCTATGAAAAATGCTGCCAGCAAATAAGTGTTTATAAAAGTGGCTTATTATTTGCAATTTAGCCACTGGTTTTGATTTTTAACCGCAAACATACAGCATCAGCAGTCAGGCCGCCAACAAAAACGGCAGCAAATAGCGAAAATATGACTTTTGGCAGGCCACCACGAGCATTTACACAGATATTCTTTACTTTTCTTTGACTCTATACATCGCTGTCATGATCATTATCGCAATATTTTACTATAAGAAATTTTTTAAATGGAATTTAGCATGCATACATACTTGTGCATGTGTGTGCATGTGTATGTGTTAGTGCAGCTGCTCTGCCTGTTTGGCAGCTGAAGTGCACTGCTGTGCTTCTTCTTCGGTAAACATTTGCCTCCTGCCAGTTTGTGGCCGCAAACACGCTGCGGTTGGTCCTCCAATCACACTCTTACACACATTTACGTGCATATATATGTAGAGGTAAGAGTATGCTCGGGCTGCCAAATGAATCGTTGTAATGAGTGAATTATGCGTTTGTTGAACAGGTACTCAGCGTTGCCCTGCGGTGTTGTGATCTTGTTGCAACACCATATTGCAACTATTTATTGACTGCGGATTTATAGCATTGCGGGTGTGTGAATAAATTAAAATTTGCAACAAGCGTACACATATATTTACATATATACATACACACACATGAATTATTGGACGGATATCAAACTGAAAAAAAGACTTTCCAGTTCACAAGTAAACGTCGTTTTTATATTAAAATGGCCAACTTTAGTTAATAAAAATTAAAGGCTAGGTTAGGTTAAAAACCCAGAAGCGAATTGAGCAGAGAATTAATAGAAAAATGTTGTTTGTAAGCCAAAAAATTTAGCGTCAAAAAATGGTATCAGCTCAACCACTCCTTCTTTTTCTTTATAGGTGCAGTAACCGCCTAAGTAATTTTTTCCTACAAAGCGCGGCAGTCGTTTCTTTCGCGCGCTACCTACCGCTAATTAGAACTGCCACGTGAGCCAAGCAGATCTTCTTTTCGACTTTCCTAGGCAGTGCAGACCTTCCCCTTCCTCTGCCGCCATCCTCAGGTATTGCGTCGAATACTTACAGAGTCGGAGCTCAACAGCTGATTCCCACAAATTCACTGGCAATAGAAATACCGCGGCTTGAACAATTTTCTACTTGTACATTCTCTCCTGTCACGCTGAATGTAGAAGAGTCTCGTCCAGTTCGAAGCAGTTTGGATACATTATGGAGAGAACAGAGAAGAGTTGGCTCTTGCATATGAGTGCTTCAGGTTCCGACTGGAGTAGGTGATTGTAGCTGATGGAGATTACATTGAAAAATTTTCAACTATGATTTGTGTACTCGCATTCCCCTAAATTAAAAAAAAATCAAAAACTCGAACTTTTTTCCAATTTTTTCACTCTTTCAATTATAAATTAAAAAACAAAATTAAATAAAAAATAAAAAAAAAAAATCGAAATTTCTCCATTTTTGTAATTATATTTGTAATTTAATTTTTTCCCATGTACCCTATTATAGGTATACTTACAGAATTCAACTGAAAATCATTTCAGGCGCTATTTATAAAAAAAAAAATAAAAAATAAAAATAAAAAATTCCAAATTTTTTGCCATTTTTCCATTTTTGCAATTATAAAATAAAATTAAAATTAAATAAAAAATAAAACAATTTTCGAAATCTTTTGCAATTTTTTCCATTTTTGCAATTATAAAATAAAATAAAAATTAAATAAAAAAAAAATTCGAATTTTGCAATTATATACTTTTCAGGCGCTATTTATAAAAAAAATATAAAAAATAAAATAAAAATAAACAATTCCAAATTTTTTGCAATTTTTCCATTTTTGCAATTATAAAATAAAAAAAAAATAAAAAAGTTATTTTTTTTCCAATTTTGCAATTATAAACTTACAGAATTCAATTGAAAATCATACTTATCGGGCGCTATTTATAAAAAAAAAATAAAAAATAAAATAAAAATAAACAATTCCAAATTTTTTGCAATTTTTCCATTTTTGCAATTATAAAATAAAATAAAAATAACAAAAAAAAAATAAAGAAGTATTTTTCCAATTTTGCAATTATATACTTACAGAATTCAATTGAAAATCATACTTATCGGGCGCTATTTATAAAAAAAAAAAAAATAAAAATAAAAAAAAATAAAAAAATAAACAATCCCAAATTTTTTGCAATTTTTCCATTTTTGCAATTATAAAATAAAATAAAAAATAAAACAATTTTCGAAATTGTTTGCAATTTATTCCATTTTTGCAATTATATACTTAGAAAATCCTATTGAAAATCATACTTTTCAGGCCAATTTTTTCTGTTTTTGCAATTATAAAAACAAAAAAAATTAAATAAAAAATAAAAAACTTTTCGAAATTTTTTTCAAATTTTTCCATTTTTCCAAAAATCTATCCAAATGACCCACACGTAGATTTAAAAATGTAAAAGTCTTGGGCAATCCACTGATTTTTGTTGTTGGAGGAGCCGAGGTGGAGCTCGGTTAAACATCTAATAGAAGTGTGGGCGCCAATTATTTATTTATTTATTTTTATTTTTCTTTTTTTTCTTTTTTTTTTCTTTTTGTTATTATTCTAACATTTGCTAATATAATAATAATAACAAAAAAGTTATAGCGAATTTAGTAATTCTTTATGAAGAAATTTATTCCATAGTCACATAATTAAAAAAAATGTATTCACGTCTCTTTCAATTTGGAGACAAACACCATTTTTTGTTGGCTGGCATAATTCATTCGATCTAATAAAAAATAATTTTTATTAAATTTATTTTTACCATTTTTTCTGTGGCTTTGTCGTTGTTATCGTGCATAACGTCGTAGCTGCCCTCTTTGTCCTATTTACTCTCCGCACATCTCTGCCGAACGCTACTCAAACGACGTAGAACCAACTGTCATGGGCACGTAACTCTCGCACTTTCCTTCTCCTCACCGTAATCGATTCATTTCTACCTCTCCAACTACATATTCCCTTCGATCATCACCACTCAATTCAAGCATACCCGCTCTGCGTCCCTCGCCCTTACGATGCGGCATTGCATAACGTAACTTACTCCAAAACCATGGATGCTCTTCCCACTCCAAGTAGGTATTCATATCCAAATAAGCTCTCAACTCCTTGTCAATTGCTGACTTATTCGTAATCTCACCAAATTTTATAATAATTATGCGCGCACGCCCTTCATTCAACGAACACTGATGCGCTGTGCGAAACTCCATTCGCCCCCAATCCGATTCGATGAAATGCTGCGAGAGCACAATGATCGTGCGACGCGATTGAGCAACAGATTCCACAATCTGTTCGGGAATATAGGCGCCGGCCAACCAATTACGTTCGTGTGTGCAGACACGGAATGGTGGAACGCACTGCTCCAGACCGGGCAGCAGTACATGATTGACAAAGTGTTCGTCCTGATGTGCATACGAGATAAACGCATCGAATGTTTTATGCTTATCTATTTCATGTTCGCGTACACAACACAGGCACAAGTTGCGCGCAAACAACCATACGTTTATCTCCAAATTGTATTTGTAATAAACAGCCAATGCGCTAATTAGCATAATTATTACGAGCGCCACGCCGAGCAGTAGCCACATGAGGCCCATGCGCTGCGCTGGTGGCGCGGCACACACCTCTGCGAACGGCACATGCAGCAATGACGCATTGGGCAGGTTGTCGCAGTACAAGTCCTCGACATCGGGGATACGTAAACGATGCGTGCGCACAGTGTACAACAGTTGCTCAGCTTCACAATCGCAGAGCCAGGTATTCTCGGAGAGATATAGCCACTGCAGTGTTACGCTTTCATTTAAGTAGGCAAGCAAAAAGCTCGCGCTCAAGCGTTCCAAGTGATTGTTGCGCAAGTCCAATGTCGTCAAATTCGGCGGCAAGTGCGCGGGTTGTATGGTGGTGAGACGATTGTGTGCCGCATAGATGCACGACACATTGGCGTAGCCGAAAGTGAGATTCGAGGGCAACTCATAGAAGCGATTGTGTGCAATATCAAGCGTGGTGGTGGTCAACGAAAATTGTTCCGGACGCGGTAACTCTGCAATGCCCTCAATTTGCGCGCCTGAGCAGTTGATGTGTAGTGCGCTTGAGTCATAATAGCATTTGCAAGACGACGGACAAAACTTTGGCGTCCAAGTGCACATCTTTGACACGTCGTTTGAATACACACTCAACGCGTAGGTATGGCTCGCGCAGTCCCAGCTATTCGCTATGGTGAAATTAGTCGAGAAACTCCAAGCCAGGGTGCAGTCGCACTGCAGCGGATTAGGCTGGAGTTTAAGATTTCTCAAGCAGCTAGTGAAGCTACGCGGTGGATGGTTCAGCGCGTAAATGTATTGTATGCGATTATATGAGAAATCGAGCTCATAGGGGCACACTACGCCGGCGGCAACGATGCTATCTAAACTGAGTTGGGCAATACGATTGTGGCTCAGGTTGATTATAGTCAGGTTGCGTGGCTGCTCTAATGTATTGGGCTGCTGTTCTAAATAGCGCAATAAATCCTGCGCGCCGCTGAGTTCTGCGATGTGTTGACGTGAGAACAGTGTTTGATTTGCATACTCGTCTGTGCCTGTAATACCCGCGAAATAATTTTGACTCAGATTGAGTCTGTATAAGTAACGCAACGGCTTTATTGCTTTTATTATATTCGAGGGCATATACAATTGGTTGTTAGTTAAGGCCAGCTCCCACAGCAGCGGCGTCGTATCAAATATGCCAGGTGGCAGTGTCTTCAAAATATTATGTGATATATCAAGCTTTATAAGTTTGTGTTGCGCGCTCAGCATATCTGCAGGCAGCGCAACTAATTCATTTTCGGACAAACTCAATTCGGTCAACTCGGTTAGTGTTGAGAAGAGCGCTGGGGCCAGCGTCTGCATAAAATTGCCGTCCAACATGAGACTTTGCAGTTTTCGCGTGTCACGAAAATATGCGCTCGTCAAATTATGCAGCTGGGTAACTGTGATTTCGTCCAGTTCGGTGTGGTATACGCGCACCAAGAGCGATTCCAGTTTGAAGAGCGTGTGGAAGATCTCCACTGGTATTGCTATATCGTTCGGTCGGCATATTAGCACCAATTTGAGGTTTTTCAATTGGCTTAGGTTGTGGAAAAGTTTCGCTGGCAGTGCGCTAAGCCGGTTGCTATTTATCTCAACATCCAATCTCAGGCGCTGCAGGGTTGTTGATTTAGCAAAAAAGCCTTCGGGCACAATCTGTTCGCCGGTGAATTTGATACTGCCCGTGTAGCTGATATTGGGGCGCCTTAGTATTTCTGGCAATTCCATGCAATTTTCTAATTTATAATTTGCTTTTTTGCGCAAAAAGCTATACTCCGGCAGTGCTTTTTGCAGCTCATGCTGCTCTTTCGTATCAGAACAGCTTATGGCGAGTCGCGTTGTGCTAAGCAATGGGTCTCTGGCGATGAGTAAGCTTACTCCCTTCATTTGGCATTTGATCAGAAATGCCCCGCATAGACAGCGGCCGTCAAAGCAAGTGTGGAAATTGGGGCCCGCATTCAAAACCGGTTCTCTGTTTGCTGCATTTTGAATCATTTCCTCTGTTGGAGGTGTCAGACTGGCGAGTGCCAGTGTGTTTAGTGTGAAGATTAGCGAGAGCTGCGTGAATAAATATACGGGACCTCGATAGACTTTACTTGCAAAGCAGCGGCAAAGCATTGTAGCGGCGAAATCTGGATAGTGTCTAGCACATTTAAGAATGTAAATATCAATTTTTGCTTAGATTTTCAGATATCACTTTTCACTAATCAGAAATTCGTTAAGCGTGAAATTTTACAGCCACCGCCTCAAAATCACTTCTTATCACTTATGATTACAATTTACTACTAAAATGTGCTTTTTCACAAAGGAATTCCCTCATAAGCTTGGAAATTTCAAATTTGTATACAACTCATTCATAGTGTCGGACCGAATCTCCCGTTCGAGCGAATGTTTCGGTTTCTTTTAGGCTACCACAAAAGTATTATTTATTTATAAGCGCGGTCACGCCGTAGCCAAATGAGTTTGTGCGTGACTATCATTCGCTAGTGTCCGGGCCGAAACCCTATGTGGGCGCGAAAATGAAATGAAAAGAAAATGTTTTTGGTAACAGCGGTCGCCCCTCGGCATGCAAAGCAAACCTCTGAGTGTGTTTCTGACATGACTCATAAAAACCCATCTATCAATCGGAGGCGGCTTAAAAATGTAGATAACTCTATTTGTGGGAGCAAACCATCAAATACCCGTACCACAAATAGGAGGAAGAATTCGGCCAAGTACCAAACAAAAGATGTAAGCGCCAATTACTTATATATATGAGGGAACTAACAAAAGTTATGTAAACTCAATTAAAACAAGGGCACACTTTCGCAGCATTTATTATCTCTTCATTGCTACCAAAGACTTCGACATCGCAGGAAACTCCGAGGCAGCTGAGCTGGGTAGTCAAATGACCTGTGAGGATTGGAAACTCGCTGATCACCTGGTAAAAAAATAGGCTTCGCGTCAACCCAGCGAGCGCTGGGCAAGGTTACACAAACTCGTAAGTTCACGAAATCCTTCTGGCCACGTGTGGATCGAAGGCGTTCGTGAGATCTTCTGAGGTTGATAAAATCTTAGCTCTCGAATTTTGTGGGTGCCCTCACGGGACACTATTCGCGAGGTATTTATGCTGGGAGGCTTGGAATTACTTCGAGTACTTTTGCGTCAGCTGTATGGAGGATGAAATGGAATCGTCTCAGCACCTTCTCCTTAACTACCTTGCTTGCCAGGGGCTAATATTTAGGCATTTTGGTTGTAATTTGCTGATGTAGCAGACCTTGATTTTGAAAATCTGCTGAGCTTCATCAGCACAACCGTGATTCAGTCATTGTTTCTAATCAACTAATACTCAACCCCTCCTATCCAAAACCCCCTCCTCTCTTTCCTCTAGTCCAATCGGTTCCTTCCACTTTATTTCTTTGCAATGGTATCACAAACGATGAATTTTATATCTTCGTCTTAATGTGCCCAGTCTTTGGTCAACCATTTTAACATAACCCAACTTAACCTAGAAAAATATTTAGTAAAGTTTTACACTTTATCAGGCATTGTTTCACGCTGGTTCAACCTGTGGTATTTATTCCAAAAACAAATAAAAAATATTGAAATTCTTGCTAAGTTGTAATTATGCGGTCCGTCAGAAGACCCAGGCATGTCGTCTCTGTTACCTTCGAAATGCATAAGAAGACTCCGTTACCGTGAATGGCCCTCGGTATAGAGGCTTGGGCACGACATCTTTGATACATCCGAGCCTCGATTCAACCAAGACGGTACTACACGCCAGTCTAACGGCGCAGAGCTTGAAGCTTTCAAAGAAAAATTTCAACGACTGTGAGATGCACAACTCGCGTTCATATATTGACTGATGACATTATGCGAGACTTTATATCCCTCGATTAGTTCTCTAGAATTACATCGAGCCTTTAGTCTACGGTAACAAGTCAGCCACTGTGTATAAGCTAGGGGCCAACATTTGGGAGGCTATTGTGGGAATAAGAAGGTAATTTTGGATCAAGTTATCAAAAATTGGATTAACCATTTGAAGCACGTTTAGCAGCGGAGCCGAGGCGATTATTTGAATGATGTGCTATTCTATACATATTTGCTTGAATGTTGCCGGTTTCAAAATAAAGGCAGAGTGAATTTGATAGCTTACGCGATTGTTATTTTTTCTGAAGGTTCTTATAATAAATGTTACTGCGGTCAAATAAAAACCGATCCCACTTTTTATTTGTTAATACTAAATTTCTACGTATGATGTTACAAGTTCTCATTGACTATTACTTTCAAATTCAATTTCACTCAAATGGGCGCGAGTATATAAAATTCGGCCCGGACCGCATTTAGCACTTAATTTCCTGTTTTTTTTTTTGTATTCCGCATTGCTTAACAATATTTAGTATTGCTTATCATAATTCTGCATACATTTTGGGGTGAACTTTTGCTTTCATTAAACTTTTCGAATATTCAAACTGCACACCTACTTAAATCGTAAAAAAGAGTGATAATCCCAGCGGTAAGGCTAGTTAGTTAAACTAAAATTTCTCTCTCAAGGCGTGCATTCGCTCATGTTCGTCAGCCAACAGTAAACCGCAAACATTTCTGCGGTTAAAATATTACACATTTTATAAAATCAAGTGACAAAATATGTATGTTCGCTAATAACTTTGCGCTGAATGCACCGATTGGCATAGGGTTTTTTGTATTTAGAAGCTGGTCGCTTCTGGAAGGTTTTACTGTCACATAAATTGCTTGAGTTTCTAAAAACGCGTGTCTGTAGGCCGAAATGTGTTAAAAAATTATAAAAATAATTTTTAAACTGCCAAAACTTAAAAATGGCTCAGTTAATTGCTATAAAGCTCTGAAATGCTTTCTATCATACTGCACTCATAAAATGTATCTATTCTTTCCTGTAACTATTAAAATGTTGAAAATAAGTGAGGCACTTTTTCTAAAAATTGCTGTTTGTACATATATTCGAAGCGTGATGAGCTCTATGCGAGAAAAAAAATGCTGAAAAATGCATGTTGCCTGATTTCTATCGCGATGCCTGAATTTGGAATTCCCACAAAGCTCATCTGGCGTTGCAGGACAACACTAACAAACACCTCCAACGTAGTGAGAATCGACAAAGATTTTTCTGAGCCATTTGAATAGAAGCGGGGTTTCAAACAAGGCGATTCCTTGTTATGTGACTTCTTTAATTTGATGATAGAGTAAATCATTCGTGTCATGATCCTCGTCAGTGCAACTTTCTCCAGTCTTGAAACAGAATCCCGTTGAGTGGGTCTTGCGGTAAACGAGGGCAAGACAAAGCAACTTTTGTCAACAACCAAAAAAGTCTACGCATATTCGACAGCAGGTTGCAATTGACAGTTGCGAGTTCGACGTATTTAAGGCCTTTTTTTACCAAGGATCCAGCATTAACACCAACAACAATGTCAGCCAAGAGCTCGGGCTCGGTAGGCAATTGAAAAGTAGAGGCCTCTCTCGATGCTCGAAAAAAAGCTCTATCAATCACTCATCCTCCCAGTCTTACTGTATGGCCTTAACGAACACCTGAACATTGGCGAACACCAATGGGCCATTATTAGGAGCTTTAGAGGGAAAAATGCTTCGCAAGATCTATGGACCAATTTGCGTGAATGATGCATACCGAACAAATAAGCACGAGGTGGACGAGCTATACGCCGATATCGACGTAGTGAAGCGCACTCAAATTCAGCGGCTGCGTTAGAGCGAGTGGACAATAATGCTCCAGCAAAACGGTGCTCTTTACGAAATGCACTGGTAAAAATGGTAATGGTAAGCAGCTCTATTCAAAATTCATCTCAATGGATTTTCATGATTTTGGGTTAAAAATTTTCGCTATTAAGTTTTCGTTGAGAGCTCGGGTTTAAATATTGTGAAAACGAAAGGATGCCTACAAATCGAGTGTTTTTCGGACCTATATTATTGCTAACTGAGCTCCTTAAAACATTTGCATAATAGGTTGGCGAGCTTCAGCCTTTCTTAGTGAATCCGAGCAGTGATGCTGCGCGGTTCACTCGGAGTAGTTAAGCTACACTTGTAATTTAAAAGATTAGTTCAATCGAAGTGAAACGAGATAAACATCTGCAAAAATACGAAACAGATTCGCTACAATTTTTACCAAGACAAAACGGAGGCGCTTTAGAAAAGGTCGAGAAGAGATATTCTCGGACTAACAGTCATGATTGTTCCATGGCTTCTTGTCAAACATGTGGTGAAGCCGGGACTTCCATACAATACTCGGCGCAGTAGCTACCCATGAGTAGTAACGAAATAGCTATTCACTGTCTCTGCGAATGTCAAGCCTTAGTGCACAATATATTTATACTAGGTTGTGCAATAAGTTTTGCGGTTCGATAAGAAAAATACGGTTTTTAGAGTTTGGAATACACTTTGTTATTCAGTATAGTCTCCCTGAACATCAATACACTTGTTCCAACGAGATTCCAATTTATGAATTCCATTCCTGAAGTGAGCATCTAAAAGGGCTGCAAAATACATTTCCACAGCTGTTATGACCACTTCATTTGATGAAAAACGCTTTCCACGCATGCGTTTTTTTAGGTTTGGAAGCAGATTGGAAGTCACTAAGGGCCAAATCTTCAACAACTCGAACTTCAACTTCAACTTGATGAAAAATATTTTTTTCTTTTGCAGACTGGGTCTTTTCCACGACTTTTTTCCTTTAGCTGGTCTAAAAGGTTACAATAATATTGAGAATTTATTTTTTTAACAGTTTGCAATTAATCCACAAACAAAATTCTTTTCGCATTCCAAAAAACTGATGCCAACACCTTCTTAGCCGATTTCTGGACTCGAACTCATTTCGGAGCCCACGAACCAGATTCTCACTACTCTTTAGCCTCATGGTTTGATTTAGGATCACGGTGATAGACCCACGTTCATCCATAGTGATGAATTACCGCACAAAATCTACTTTATTCTCTCGAAAACGCGCTCTAAATGTTGCTGAAAAAGCCGCATTCGAATGTGTTTTTGTTCCTTTGTCAAAATCCAATGCCGATCTCCAAGTGCTCCTTAACTAACTAACTAAATTATCATAGGTTCACTGGCAAATTCAACTCGTATGCAGATAACACAAATTTCTGACAAAAGACGGCAGCAACTGTGCCAAAAAAAAGTGTATCAAGATTTCGCTTCACACGCTAACTGGGTCTAGGGTTAGTTACTCAGGCAAGACTAGTATCGACCGATGACTCAACCAACTGCCATTTCCATTTAAAAAGGTAAAATAGTTCTTTCTTGGCTTACGCGGCTAAGCGCTTGTTCAAAATATTTAGTTTAGTGGGGAAAGATTATTATGAGGCATTTGTCAGCAAAGACGTGCCAAAAGCTCAAAGCGTCTTCTTCTTCTTACGCGATTTGGACCGAGTTTAACAAGTCGTTTCTTTCTCGTGCTAACCGGCGCGAGTCGGACACACCAAGTGAAGCCAAGTCCTTCTCCACCTGATCTTTCCAACGCAGAGGTGGTCTTCCTCTTCCTCTGCTACCACCACCTGGTACCGCATCGAATACTTTCAAAGCCGGAGCGTTTGTATCCATTCGGACGACATGACCCAGCCAACGTAGCCGCTGGATCTTTATTCGCTGCGCTATGTCTATGGCATCGCAAGGCTCATAAAGCTCATCGTTCAGTCGCCTGCGATATTCGCCGCTGCTAACGTGCAAACGTCCAAAAATCTTGCGCAGAATTTTTCTCTCGAACACTCCAAGCGTCGCTCCATCGGATGAGTCATCGCCCAAGCTACTGCGCCATACTTTAGGACGGGCATGATGAGAGCCTTGTAGAGTGTTAGTTTCGTTCGTGGAGAGAGAACTTACTGCTCAGTTGCCTACTCAGTCCAAAGTAGCACTTGTTGGCAAGAGAGATTCTGCGTTGGATTTCAAGGCTGACATTGTTATCGGTGTTAATGCTGGTTCCTAAATAGACGAAGTCTTTTACAACCTCGAAATTATAACTGTCTACAGTGACGTGGGTGCCGATACGCGAGTGCGCTGACTGTTTGTTTGAAAACAGAAGGTACTTCGTTTTGACCTCGTTCACCACCAGACCCACTCGCTTTGCCTCCTTATCCAGTTTGGAGAAGGCAGAACAAACAGCGCGATTGTTAGGGCCGATGATGTCAATATCATCGGCATACGCCAACAATTGTACGCTCTTATAAAAAATTGTGCCTGAGCGATTAAGTTCTGCGGCTCGTACGATGCTCTCCAACATCATGTTAAAGAAGTCACACGACAGCGAGTCACCCTGCCTGAAACCTCGTTTGGTATCAAACGGCTCGGAGAGGTCCTTCCCAATTCTGATGGTGATGCTGATGTTGAGCAACGTCACCTTGCAGAGCCGTATTAGTTTTGCGGGGATACCAAATTTAGACATCGCGGTCTAGTGCAGCCAAATTCTAAATAATTGTTTCGTATGTCATTGATAGCATCGTCGTGAAAATATAAATACGAGTGTCCCTTTTTTCAGGAAGCAATTTTATTAAGCATTTTACTACGCTCTAAAAGTGATAATTTTCCCATAAAAAAGTAAACACCAGTCTCACTTATTCCATCATCACGCAAAAAAACAAACCTCGCGATATCTATTTGCAAAAATCCAAATTTCTTGCTTGCCAGTCCAATATTATTTTGTTCAATTCAAGCAGCCAAGAAATGTAATGAATCGCACACGTTTTTCGACACACATTACGCGCCTGTTGCAGCCAACCAACCAAAAGTCATTTATTTTCGCCAAACTTCTTCCAAGCGACAATACTGGCGGCATCAGCGATTGCTCTAGAATGCCAAATGCAAGCCATCTTTCATGATCGCCTCTGGACATTGGGACGCCAGCACCTTAAAATCTGCCGCAAGTGATTTGCAGACCGCACCAGCCAGGAAGCAATACAAGCATTCGAGCCAACAAGCATGAAAGCAAAAACAAAAGAAAAAGGCAGGGAGCCACAATTCAGCGCTTAAGACCGACATCTGTTTGCGTGTGTGTGTGCGAACGCATTTCTGCAAGATCAATTGCAGGTGATTTGTTTAGCTGTCGAAATCATCGTCTTATCGTAACTCATTACGAGATTTATTTTGTTCAACAAATGCAGAAGGTGTGATTTGTCATTGTGTGTTGCATTTGCATGTGGTGGCGAACATAGCGAAAATAAGTATGTAAGTGCAAGAGAAGTTAAGTAAACAAACATACAAACTATAGGGAAGAGAGATGAGCGTAGCGCAGTGTGCGGTGTGCGGGCGTATTGTCCAAGAGCCACGAGTCCACCACCACACTGATTGCCAGCGATGCCGATGATTCAGTTTCAACCGGCAGCTGTTGGTGGAAGGCTTCTTAGCTGGCTACAGTTCAATAAATTTTCGCTTCTCAACTTACAAGCAGCGTGCGTTGGCTGTGGGCGCTTGCGTTGCCAATCTTGCTGATCGAGAAAAGCCTCTATTAGAGTGTAGTGTGCAATTACAGTGCGTTTAATAACTATAGTGCAGGGACTTATTCAAAAGTTTTTCAAAAATAAAAAATTTTTTAGGAAATTATAGTTACCAGTGCTACAAAAAGCATATCAATTCAAGTTTAAGTTGTTGTAAAAATTAAAAAAAAAGTTATATTTTGAACAAAATATCAATATTTTTAACATGCATCAATTCTTCTCCAGCAATTTGGCAACAGTATCACCCCATTTTCAGTGAAAAATGTGAAGCGCAATGGACATTTTTTGTATTCATTTTTCATTGTATTTTAATTTTTTTATATAAATAAATAAATTTCTATTACTTTTTTCTTATTTATTGCTTAAACTTAATTCTTTGATGCTGAGTAGAGTTGAGCTATTTTGCCAGGCACTTTTCGTCGTCTTGATCAGAATTTTTAGAAAAATGTCTAGTATTCCAAACTTCATAATAAGAATTTATAGAAAGCTTTTGAGTACACAGAATTATAGCCCATTGAATTTTGACTTCCTTATTTCAATATTCAATTGACTATAAAATTGCATACCGCAAAATGATTTAGATATTCTTTTCAAACAGTTTAAACATTTGAAAGCGAATGTGCGAAATTTTTTTATATTGAAGAAAATGCCCAGCATTGGCAGCAAAAAAAAAAATCGTCAAAAATCAATGCGATTTTGAGCCATTTCACACCCCCACTTTTTTATTCCAATATTCAATTGGCTATAAAACTGCATACCAGAAAATGTTCCAGACATTCTTATCGACAAATTTTTAAAACTTTGCCAGCGAATGTGGGCAATTTTTTTATATGGAAGAAATCACCCAAAATATCGTCAGCAAAAAAAATTATCAAAAACCAACGCAATTTTGAGCCAATTCAAACTTCTAATTTTTTTCCAATATTCAGTTGGCTATAAAACAGCGTACCAGAAAATATTTTGGATATTTCTATTAAAAATTTAAAATTTTGGAAGCGAATGTGCGAAATTTATTTATATGGAAGAAAGCGCCGAGCATCGTCAGCAAAAAAAGTCGTCAAAAATCAACGCGATTTTTAAGGCATTTGAAACCTGAACTTTATTACATTAAAATTTAATGGGCTATAATACAGCATACCCAAAATTTTTCTAGAAATTTCTATTAAGTTTTTATGGAAATTTTTTGAATTTTTCTCTAACTTGCACAAAGTTTAAAACTTGGTTTGTATGGTTTTTGTATCAGAACGAACTATGTTTTCATGAGAAAGTTTATAAAATTAAATAAGAAACAAATAAATTGTCAAAACTTGTGAATAAGTCGCCGCGCTGGAGTTATTAAACGCACTGTACGCACATACATACATACACAAATATGTAGCAGACACGTGAGTGCGTGCGCTGTGCGCGCTGACCACTGATCTTCACTCTGGCAAGTACCTTAATCTCTTTTCTTGCTTTTGTTGGAGTGTGTTTTTGCTGCAGTTACAGGTATACATTACTCGCCTGTTGTGGTGTGTAGGGAAGCGATAATGTGATTTATGCTGTCCATTAATTTGGTAATTCATTTGTAGGCTCAGTTGCATATACGGCAACGAGTTGGGGCCTCCACATAGCCTCTGCAGCGTGTCTCACTTCTTGCCACACTAAACCTTATGCTATGTAGCTTCTATGCCGTTCTCTACTTTTATTTCTTGTCTCATACTTCGATTGCAATTCGACTGCTGTTCATCTTCATCGACTAAAGTTGTTGTTTTTACATTCGCTGCGTTTGCCGCGTGGCAATATGAGTAGATCACTGTATGATCACTCGCAATGCCGACTTACTAAGGTTACATATGGTACATGTACCGTCAGCGCTCGTGCTGGGAAGCTTTAGTCTGCTTAAGCGGCTTTCCTTGCCAAAGCCAAGCGTTTCACCTCCACACTCAACGACCACACCTCGTCCCCAACTAATCTTCCTAGTCATGTAGTTAATTTGAATTTGCCAAAGCTTGATCGTCGCCACACACCGTCGATCGCCAACGACATATCTGCTGTAGGTTTTAGAGCGATCGTTGTCGCCTGCTATTAATAAAGCATCCATTACACCTCGCCTGATTGTAAATGCTTTTGCTTGGAACTTTTCTGGTTGCACATCGGACTCGGTGTCGTCTTAGTTGGTGGTCAGCGCTTGTTGCATTGCGAGTGTGTGTGTGTGTGTGTTTGCGTTCTCCTAGCACTCGTTACTGATCATATGGTGATCTTAAAGCGCGATCTATTGCATGCCCAGACTCGCTCGTACACCCTTGTTCTCTTTCACTTCACCATTTCCAAATGAATGACAGCGATTATTTTAATGAATTGCTTGTATTTGATACTAACAAGACTTGCGGATTTACTTTATCGATTAATTGTGCGCTTGTGTGTGTAGGTATGGGTGGTAAAGGAGGGTGTAGAAATAAGTTGCTCTTTGTATTATTTTATTTTATTATTTAGGGTGTGGTTTATTGAAAGCGATTGCGTTTGAAAAAAAATGGCATGTAAAAATAGGTTAGGCTAAGCGGTATGCTGAAAAAAACTCACCAAAAAGTTATCAGGAGCTTGAGTTGGGCAGAAACAAATATTTATGTATTTGAATTACTTGGATCATCACCCACTGATTGGGGTTCCATTTGCCTGTTTCACGTGGAGAGTAGGAGTTAGCAGAGAGATATTCGGCACCCATTTTACAAGCAACCAATGCACCTTTTTTTGAGTTATATATATTTAGAAATTCGTTTCCGAGCCAAAAGCTCTAATATTGTAATATATATCCATGTTGGGGGCAGTCGGTCTGTACGACCAGCTCACTTAGAGCTTACATGTTCACTGTGCAAGACGGGAACCTGATTTATTTTACTTCGATGCATCAATTTGTAGCTCTTAAGAAGCACAGGATTTGTTCCATCCCCACGCCAGAGAGTTCCGTAAGAGAATTGAAAACAAATATTTACCTATAAGACATGCAGCTAACAAGTAACGCCCGATATATATAATGGGTTAAAATATTCCACAAAAATATGCTTCGTAAAATTTTACTACGCATATCTGAACTAAGTAATTTGCTCAGATAAGTTTTTGAACTGTTTTCGCCACCTTTTTGAAAACTCTTTGAATAAGGCCTTATAAAAAATTTGTCTTGAGTATATAAAAAGCTTTGGTGATTCCACTATATGGAGGCTGATATATATTTGTTGAAGACGACCGAATGATGGCTGATATATTGGTGTTAGCCGTTTCATGCAGCTGATGAAATTCATAATGTTTCTAATATCAGTAGACGTAGCAAAGAGATGAGAGCCAAAATATTTATTTCTTGGCCCTGCGAAAGCGGGTTAGATGATTCAAACTCACCCTCCATACAACTGACGCAAAACGGATTCGAAGTAATTCTGCACCTCCCAGCATGTAAAGTATACATCGCGGGTGATGTCCAACAAGAATCCAGAGCTGAGAATTTGTTAACCTCAGATGAAATCAAGGTTTCGCGACCTTACAAGTTTTTGCACTTGGCCAGCGCTCGCTGAGTTGACGTTAAACCCAGCTTTCCAGGAGCAGACCGTAGGTCACCAACGGATCCCAGTTCTGTCTCGTTTTGAGAGGTTCCCTGTCGAGCCAGCTCATCCGCCACGCAGTTTCCTGCAATGTTGCTATGACCAGGTACCCAAAAGAGCCTTGTATCGCAGAATTCGAATGCGGACGAAAGTGAAGTCAGGCATTCTTCAACCAGTTTCGAGCGCACCAACATCGAACCCAGAGCTCTGTTGTCACTTGGCTGTTGGAGTAGATTAGATATTGACCTCCGTGACAGTTGTTACACAAGTGAGCACCTGCTTCTTTAATTGCGGCTACCTCTGCTTGGTAATACACTGCAGTGGTCCAGTAACTTGAACTTGAGTCTGATGGAGAGCTCCTCCCAGAATACTACTCCGCCAGCCCTTATTTCTAATTTTTAACCATCCGTGAACAGGTTCGCCAGGTTCTACCTCCAAATACTGCACCCCGCCTACTATTCCTTTGAAGAAAAGTGAGTGGAGAATATTCCGCTCGGTCTAGGCAATAATGCGCATTGATCAGTCGAATGAATCAGTCAAAGAAATGAACCCAAAGTACCTAAGAATACTTGAGTGTCCGTAACTGAGATCAAGTTTGTAGCCGGAGCCTCTCAGTGGGTTTGTGGCATATATAGCCGGAGCTTTGCTGCAAGATAAACAGGTAGCACACTGAGCATTGCATTAAGCGCTTGAGTAGGAGTAGTTCGAAGCGCCCCGCTGGTTCCATTGAAGGCAGACTCTCTTTGGACTCTCTGCAGCTTCTTCACCGATGCCATCCTTTCCAATGAGTTGCATTAAACAACGACTCCGTCCTACAGAATTGGCTTTAGAATGGTATTATATTTGTAATTAAAAATGGGTGAGGATTGCTGGCTAGAGTAAGCGAATGAAACTAAGCACAGGCTGCTACTAATAGATTGACAATTTGTCTAAAGAGGGCTCGGTGGCTCAGGTTGTAGTGCTTGTAAAGCTCTGGCAACTTAATTCTAGGAACTTTTACTAGATTCATTTTGTTTCGTCCATCGACACAATTTATTACAAACCCTTTTCATGGTTAACCAAGCACACGAAGCACCCATTCACAGCAACATCGGCATTACAGGTAGAAGCCGAAAGAATTTGATCTGCTTAGTCTAAAAGTGCATGAAATTCTTCCCACTTTCCTGCTGCTAATTTTCCGGAAGAAAAAAGTACATCCGTCTCAGAAATGCTAATCGCAATTTCAACAACACATTTTCCGCTCGAAAGTCAAACGAAAGAATTTTGGAAACATTAATCATTCATCTAGTAGCGAGATGGCCAGAAATACATCTTAACAAGCGGCCCGCACACGGAACCAACTGTCAATTAGTTACGTATAACAACTTATTTCAAACACAAATCCAAACACACGCACGCACGCCTGCCTCATTGATCGGCAGCTACCCAATGGCGCATTGGATGAGGTGTTGTATGAAAATTTATTTTTCCAAACGCTAATTGAATGTGAGATTATTTTGACAGCAGCAGCAAACGCACTACGTATGTATGTATGTGTGTGCGTGTGCATGCACCTTCAACACTGCCGATATGTACTTGTCAAACATTGCGCTGCGATCATGCGTTCACACGTCAAATTAAACAGCGTGTAACCATTTCATACATTTGAACCATTTGGCCAGCACATTGGCAGCGGCAGCCAAACAGTCGTACATACGCCTAACCAACTGCGCAGCAAGTGGTGCGGGTCCATGCAGACACCCACTTAACTAATCGCATGATTAATGATTGTCAAACTGACACTTCTCAATTACTTGGCAGTGCACTTTCTCTACCCCCTCACAACCGTCTCGCTGTTTCTCTCACTCACGCTCTTACAGTCTGCTCAATCGTGCGTGCTGTCAGAAGTGATTTGGTGCTGCGACTGCTAGCTCTTCTTCTTGCGCTTCTTTTCTATCAGTATCCCCTTAGACTGGTTCAATATTTACCTAGCCAAAATGAAATTGCTTTTCAGTGAATTATTGAATGATTTTTTCCTCAAATTCTATACAGTTTTTGTTTCTCTTCTGCGGCAACATGTTGCTTGGCCTTCTATCCACGCGTGCACACAAATATGCTGTGTGCTGCCAATCGCTTGCCGGTGAGGCATAGATGACAGCTGCTGACAGGTGATAGATTATGTCATGTACGCGCTCATATAGACTACTGGCGGCTTTGATTTCGTTCGGCGTCAATAGTTGAAGAAGTTTCTGAAATAAGAAAAACAAATAAATGTAATGATTTCTTGGCCCCTCTGTGTGCCCGTGTGTTTGTTTTTGTTTTTTATTTTTGATAGTTTCATTGCATGATCGACCTCATCTTCAATTGTTACTGTGATGTCTTGCTCTACGAAAATGCAATAAGCAAATAAATAAACAATTTTTATTGCATGTCTTACCTTTTCTTATTCTTCATATATCAGAGGGTCTTTCTATAAGTTTCTGGATATTAGAGCGGATGGCGTTACTAACTCAAATCCAACATTTTGTTTGTCAAAAAACGTCTTCTGATATAAAGTAGTTTTGCTACGACAGCAATTTCTCATAGACGCTTAAGAGAGTTTTTTCGAAAATATGGAAAGCAGCAAATTTCGCGTGCTCATCTAATACTAGTTTTTGCGTAAAAAAATGACCTCTTTAACCAAAGATAACCTTAAAAACTAGTGACGCAATCCAGTTTGAAAATAAATTTTATGAATTTTCAACACTTTTCGGATATTAGACACGCCTCATCTGTACGTCTATGCAATTCATGTCGAGAAGAACCTTCTGAAAGATACTAGGTTGTAAATCCAAAAAACTTTATGTAAATTGGAGCAGTCTGTGCGGAGTTATTGGCTTACATAAATAGTTTGAGTCTTTATTTTATAAGGTGTACTGAATTACACTCGAAGATTTGCCAATGCCTGCCTAGGGACGACTTACTTTAGATAAACTTTTTCTTTAACTACATGTTTCATCCCCACAAAGAGCCTCGAAACCGCACACATTTGAAAAAGGCGCAGCCTTATAAAATGGATCATTGATTTCAGTTTTGTATGAAAAGATTTTGGAAAATAACAATTTGACAACGTCAGAGGAGTGGTTGGTGTTGTCTAATCGAAATGGGAGTAAATTATTGCTCCAATGCGTATTCTGAAAGAAAGACGAATTCATCACAACACACCATAGACCGAGGAACAATAGAAGGTGTGGTTAGGTTACTTCTATGGCCTGATCAAGGATCACAACCCGTTACCGGACTAAGGCCGTCTGCAACAAATCTTGCCAGGCGGATTTGTTTTGCGCGGCCCTTCTCCAATTTGTTCCACCAAGTGATGATAAGGTACCCTTGACTTCGTCGTGTTATCAGAGGCATGGTCTTCCCTTATGTCGCTGTCCTCTAACTTTCCATTTGAGCTCCTTCTTTGCTGCCAGCCCTAGCGCTGAATATTGATGCGCTTAACTATGTCCACATTATCGTGAAGCTCATACAGCTCGCGCGGTTCATTCAGCGGTAGTGCCCACTTGGACAAAGAATCAAAATTCGTTCATTGAGATGTCATACAGATGAAGAACAGAGGAAAAATAATCAGGAAAGGGAAAAACGGAAGAAGGGACTTTAGATTCAATAACACCCAACGGTTGCTAATTACACTTGTATAAACCACTTCAAGCTATTGAAGAAATCTACCAGGTGTTTAATTTTTAACCCTGCTGTATCCGCAACGAGAGCCTGTTATCTCGCGTCCCCAGGTGGCGGATAGGGGAATCCCTCCCAAATATGGGTGGTAGGAGAGAAATGAAATATCTCCCGCGGACCACAAAGGTCGGAGATGTCAACTTCGGTAAGATAAAATCTAACCCTCCTCGACGTCTGATTCCTCGAGTGAGATGCGGCCGTAAGCGAATATCTGTACTTCGACCAAGCGGCTAGTTATAAAAATGTGATATGACAGGCAGAACTGGATGCTTTAAGATGCATTCACGAGTGGTTTCCCCACAGACCCACGTGTGAAGGGATTGCGTAGGGTTGGTAGCCCAGCCGTAAAACCAAAATACCCAAGAAACGGAGACTCCACCCTATGTTCCGACTAGGAACGACACTAAATAGTAAAGTTTCATAACTATTTTTTGTATGATATGTAATAAATTAATAAAAAAATATCCGCAGGTGTAGCAAAACACTGAGAGGCCAGATGTCTGAATATTAGCTCCACGTTTGTAGGACAGCTGAAAAGAAAGTGCTGAGTTCATGCCATCTCATTCTCCAGACAGCTGCTGGCGGAAGGACTTGAAGCGATCCAAGTCTCACTGCGTGGATACCTAGCGGACAACGCCTAGTATGGGTACCCACCAAGCATTGGAGCGCCCCCGTTTTACCCGTGGCTAGAGGGATCTTGCGACTTTGCATGTTTGCGTACTAACCCAGCGTACTAGGCCCTTCTTTCCAGGAGTATACCACAGATTATAAAGAAAACAATAGAATCCGTCAACCTTTTGGGCGCATCGAAGTGCGCCTGCTAGCCAACAAGGATAATAACATATGTTGCTTGGGATATGCGGGGCATCAATTACACCGCTTAGGTTGGAAAGATTAAAACAGTTAATTGTAAAGTAGTTATAAATTATATCGACGCCTATTTGAAGTAAAATTTACAGCATTTGGTAAGTATGAAAATTCTCTTCCATCAGCATAATGAACAGGTGCACTAGTGTTCAGTCTCAAAGGTAAATTTACACAAATTTGGGTATCAAATGCTCTACCATACCACCTGACCAGACTTGGCTTCTGAAATTATTTTTTGCTTCCAAAACTAGAGGTGTGACTGATTGAGGAGGGATTTGGGTCAAATGAGGACTTTATTGATGGAAAAAATACATACTTTGAGGACCATGAGAATCGGAGGACAGCAAAGAGTTAAGCTTGGATGTAATATATCGAGCATACAGGGAATCAGGTTTACGAAAAACATATTTTCGGGAACTTATTGAGTCACCCTTGCTTGTATGTATCTTTCCATTTGTTCTTTTCATCTTTACTTTTGGCGTTTGCCTTTCATCATTCAATTGTTGTGGAAAAATTCAATTATTGCTCCATCAAATCAGTTTATCTCTTGGTGCCATTCAATACGGCAATTAATCAAAGGATTGACCGCAATCGTTCAGCAATTTGTTTACAAATAGCATAACAACAATTGAGTTATCAGTAATATTGTTAAAATTAGTTTTTCATGCTTGGGTGTGTGTGTGTGTCAGGTAATTAATGATCAACCGAAACTGTCGTAATTTGTACGAGATTTGGCCCGAACTCAAAATGATGGACATATCCGAACTACAGAAGAATATGTGGTTTGACAGTTGGTAGGGATTTGAGATAAATGAGTGCCAGAGAAACAATCGTTAGTCTTTGGTAATGTGTTTTTCATACGGCGTAATCATCTTTTAGTAGTGGCTGCCGCCATTTTTTAAAAGTAGACTTTCCTACTAAAGTGGACTTCAGTCAAGGAAGATCAACTCAGCTCTACGTGACTCTGTTGATCAACTAACATAGATAAATACGAGTATCATAAGTTTCTTAGTAAAATGGACCTATGTCTCCATTCCCCAACTTCATTTCGAATCGGTCAAATGATCCTCTGAGAAATAAAGAACTAAGTCGCTCCTTATCCCAACTTTCTAATGGAGACACACTTGAAAAGCACATGGAGCAAAAGACTTCGATTAAGGAATAATCAATTTCATAAAGCACGCGAAGCAGCGCATCAAGAGCAGCATCTGACCCTTTGTTTCCATATAATCTCTTGGCAACATTAGGCGCTAGTTCTGGTCTTCATGGCGACCCACTCTAGCATCGCTCTACATTTGCAAATTATGGTGGCAGATATACACATTTTGTTGTTCCTAAATTACAAATACCATGAAGCCAGGCTCTTTGTTTTTAATAGCAAATCATCTTAGTAAACTTTTTTTTAAACATTCATGTATCAATTTTTATTGACTTTTTTTGTTTGCAAAGCACCTTAATAAAATATTTTTCATACGATTATATAATATATCACTTGTATTTCACTTTTTAACTAGTCCAAATCTAGTGATTTTGGGCATGAATTGGACTAACCATTTTTTCTTATTTGCCTTAATAAAATATTTTTGAAGCGTTCATATATTATATATATGAATTTTGAAATACTTTTTACTTGTCTTAATAAACTATTTTTGAGACGTTCATATCTAAACTTTTATCAGGTTAAGTACTAGTCGAAAACTGATGATTTCCGGCATAAATTGGACCATTAATTTTTTCTTACTTGCAAAGCGCCTCAGCAAAATATTTTTGAAAAGTTTAAATAATATATCAATTTTAATGCACTTTTCAACTAGTCTGAAACTGCTGATTTTAGGTATGAATTGTCATTTGCTTCTGGAGGATGGTTCCGTGTGTAGAAGTCCACGCAAGTGGGGAAAGTTACTGATCGCCATTCACTTGGGAATGGCCAGGGCGTTCTTCTGCATATGGCTCAAGCAGCTCACAACGGCCGGGATTAGCCCACGTATCCTCTGGGTAGCTTCCGAACATCCGTTCGGTAGTGAGCTAGTTTCGAATTGCCTTAATAAAATATTTCTGAATTGTTTATAAACAAATTTCTAATTACTTTTCAACTAGTCCGAAACTGGTGATTTTCGAAATGCATTGGACTAGTCATTTGCTCCTAATTTTGAATTACCTTAATAAAATATGTTTGCAGCGTTCATATTAAAATTTTAATTAATTAAAATTCGACTAGTCCGAAACTAGTGTATTTAGGCACAAACTGAACTTTCTTTTAATTACTATTGCCTTAATAAATTATTTTTGAAGAGCATTGTTCTTATTTGTGAATCATCTTAATAATATTTTTGATAGTCATAGATCAATTTTTATGAATGATATATAGATATCATATAATAGATATGAATCCGGCTAGTCATTTGCTCCTAGTTTCGAAGTGAATAAATACAATATTTTAGAAACATTCATTTATCAATTTTCGAACACTTTTCCAACTAGTCCAAAACTGGTGATTCTAGGTATGAATTGGACTAGACCTTTTCCTTATATACGAATTGTCTTACTAAAATAATTTTTAAACTTTCATATATCAATTTTAACGTATTTATTCAACTAGTCGTAAACTGGTGATATGCCGCACGAATTGTCCTAGAATTTTTTGACCTTTATAAACTAATTCATTACTTTGAAGAGATCTGATTCATGAGCTTACTAGTTAGTATACTAGTTAAATGCTAATGCATAGGCTACTAGTAACTCTTCGTTGGACATCGCCTTGTCAAAAGTACCAATTGCTAGCTTTGAAAGAAGATGAACCACTTCAGTTGCAAACGAAACCAGTAGTAATGCGGTTCAAAACTAGTAGGCTTGACTGCAAGCTATTAGTGCATATATGGATGTACAGCTAGTGTGTGAAACTACTAAGGTGGTCCGAATGGCTGGCCCTTGCTTGATACCGCTGTTGTCGGCGGTGACGGCAGCTTCTGTTGTTTTACGAAGCGTTCAATTGATGTTTACGCCTATTTAGTTAATTTTTAATGTGCTTCTATTTTTTGTTTGTTGTTTGACTTTTCTTATTTTTTGTTTTGATTTTGTTGTTTTTTTTTTTAGTTTATTTGCTTGAGGAAGGGCTCATCACAATCGTGCTGTGCGGTGCATCATTAACCCATTAAACTTCCGATTTGCTGGCAGCGATAAAGTGTCAGCGCAATGTGTAGTGCTCATTCACACAGGCCACTCTCACACACACACACATTAGCATGTTGCACACTCATGCATGCACTCATTCGCACTCGTTTACACCGCCCTGCAGTGGACCAGTTGCACAACATTATTTTAGGTCACACTGCCTTTTCTTCACGGCGCTCATTTGATCTTACTTTAATGACAGCTCGTAAAAGACGGTTTTTGTTTTTAAATGCCATCGCTAACGGAAGAGAAAAAGAAATATATATTTTAAAAATAAAGAGTGTATACAAATAAAAAAAAACATCTGAAATTTTATTGCATTCCGAAATTTTCATTAACCATGAATGATTTCTGAGGGCAGATCAAAAGTATTACCGGGGAGGACAAAAGAATGGAGAGGAAAAGTGAGAATTATTTTTAAATGCACTGAACTACAATTTTTATGTTTTCCAGTTGAGTTAAAATGATTGTATTTGAAAATAAACTCGTGGTTTTCGCTGTAACACATCGCTTGCGCTTCTCCCTTATCCGCGTGTGCTCTGTGTGCTGCGGACAAAATATTTTAGAAGCTTAAGTTTATCCTATTTTCACCAACTTACAAATCCCATATCGCCAGACTCCTTCTTTTTGATAGCAAATCATCTCATTAATGTATCATGTATCAACTTTTATTTACTTTTCAACTACTCCAAAACTGATGATTTTGGGCATGAATAAACTAGTTTTGAAACGTTCACTTCAGAGAACTGCACCGGTTGAGTGTAAAACATTCAAACGATCGAACTTGTTCAAATAAGTTAGTGTCATTGTTTATTTCAGCTCAATCAAATTATGTGCTGCGTTTTAGCTCTCCGATGTTATCATCAATCGTCTTCATAGCAGCCGTTTCGGGTATTTGCTCGTTCGGCTGTACATTAATTTTTTTGAGCCAGAATAAAAGGGCTTATAGCCAAATGAGTCGGTTTGAACACGTATGATCCCGCATGAGTTTTTGCATGTAACGATAGCAAAGTAAAAGCAAAATTTTAAAGCAAAAACACTATATTTTCATATTTGTTTTTTTTTCTTAAAACTTATAATAATCGTTTGCTGAAACCAACTAATCCTTTCAAATACGAAACGCAGTTTACAGCGTACATTGTACGCCAACGCTCGTTTGCTCGAACATGTGCTATTTACAATAATGACAATTACTTCTTTGAACAAGTTTGATCGTTTGAACGCAAAGGCCGCTTTTTGTTCAATGATTAGATTTGAGCCGAAGACATTAGATCATACGTGTTGACTGAGCTGAACTACGTGTTCGCCTGCATGAGCTGACTGCACTTGACCAAATATTTTTGTTCAATTGACTGAATGTGAGCCGGAAATTTAGCGTATGAACAACTCAAGAAAACAGTGAGCCATGCAGGTCTCTGGTTCACATATCAACTTTAATCACTTTTCCAACTAGTCCAACACTGATGATTTCGAGCATGAATTCGGCTTGAAAGAAAAGCATTATTTGTCTAGCGCCTTAGTAAAATATTTTTGAAATATTTAAATAATATAGCAATTTTAATTCACTTTTTAACTAGTCCAAAACTTTTGATTTTGGGCATGAATTGCACTAGTCACTTGCTTCTAGTTTTGAATTGCCTCAATAAAATGCTTTTGAATTGTTTGCAAATAAATTTTTTTTTACTTTTCATCTAGTCCGAAACTGGTGCTTTTCGAAATAAATTAGGCTAGTCATTTGCTCCTAATTTCGAATTACCTTAATAAAATATTTTTATTATTTACTAAAAATTTAATCTACTTTTCAACTAATGATTTTCGGTATTGTAGGAGTTGCTCTAGCTCGATATTATCTCTGATGCGATGGAGACCATTTTCTTCTTGTTTAATTGTGTAATTGTATCTGCTTTCAGCGTCCACATTTCCTATCCATACCTTGCCACTGGTCGAATCCGTGTTTTATATACTTTAATCTTCGTTCTTCTCCTCAAGACCTTGCTTTTTAACAGTTTAACGTGGGCAAAATATGCTCTGTTTGCAGCCCGCTCACGGTCTTGGATAGCAATAGTTGGATCAACCGTTCTACTGAGAAGCAGTCCTAGATATTTAATTTGATCTTTGCTCTCAAATTTATGATCACCAATTGTAAGATCTGACGCTTTTCTAAACGTGTTAAGCCTTGCGAGATATTTGGTTTTGCTTTCATTGATTTTTAATCCAAAGAATTTGGGTTTTATTTGGAGTGTTTGGAATACTTACGTCAGAACATTCATATTTCTCGCGCAGATGACCAGATCAATAGCAAAGCTGCATATTTGGGAAATTTTGGGGAATTAGTCTCCAACGGATCAACATCTTTAATTACATAGTCTAGGATCAGATTGAACACAAGCATAGACAACGCGTCTCCCTGCTTTGCTCCTGTTTCAACTCTGAATAAATCAGACCCTTCGTCTTGTTAGAGCACTTTGAAATAGGTTTCAGCGATTGTACCTTTTACTCTTCACAATATCTGATTCAGACATAGTTCCTCCAATAAATTTAAGGTGATACTGGGCTGCGCTCAGCGTATGCACTTCCCTTCTGGCTGTACGAGTCTGAGATATTTACGTATTCTTCCCGCTATGGCACTACATTCGAGTGTGCTTTTCGGTACAGGCTATGGAAACGACAGGTATTTTCAGTCCGTATTATGCACAGATGACCTAGCTGTCTACAATAATTAGTAAAAATACCTATGAACCTTTTTAGTTTGTTCTTAGGAAACTTTATGAGAAGTTTTAAGGTCCCTTTAAAGACTTTGTTTGCCATAGCTCTACGGTTGAGTTCCGTATCCATAACTTATTTCACCTCTAACCTCCTTGATGGCGCGTTGTCCCATCGCCAGTTAAACCCCGACCTTATTAATTTCGGGGTAGCTACTCCTCTAGGCAGTGCATCAGCTTCCTCCCTGTTGAAAATAAATTGAATGCTTTTGCGCGCCTCTAATGACTTAACGCCTTTTATACACTCCAAAACTATTGGGGACTTAACCATAAAGGAAGAAGCATCTACATTATGTAGATTATATTCTCACACACTTTGGATTGCAATTCTATTTTTTTGTAGGGGAAGCACAAGAAGCCTTTGGCCGAAGCCATGGTGTGGCACTCTAACCATTAAAGCGGATATTCATTAAAAGCAGCACGAAGTGCTTGCCATTCGTTTCCGAACCGCGTGCAATGAAACAGAACTCGCTTTTTTGCGCAGTGTAAAATAAGAATCATTTTCGATTTTAAACCTGTGCAGGTATTCTTTGAAGCATCCATGACCAGTAAGAAGCTGCGTTGTATCGTAATCAACTTCGCCGTACTTTCTGTCTATCCACAGCACAACCTCAGGAAAGTTTGAAAGTCCAGCGACCCCTCTCGGGTTGTTCCCATCGCCGTTGGCATTCAGCATTCTTCCGACACCGATTCTGTATGCTGACTGAACACCTTTAAGATAGGGTTTCTTCGCATGAGCCCGAATCGGCGCTGCGTGCAGGACTACAGAGCTTGTCACTGTTGATAGGAGTTGCCGTATACTTGGTCGAGGACCGCCGATATCAGGCATTAGTCTTCATAGCGCACCATTTATACGTGTGGCTTTGCCACTTACTGACTGTAGATGCTGCTTGAACGTCATGCGCGAATCGATGAGCACTCCCAAGTATTTTATATACGGCTGGGATTGCTAGTACCACTTGCTGAAACGCCGGTATGCCTGATGGAACTCATTCAGATTTTTTCGCATAATCATAAAGGTATGTCTATGTAGCTAAATCCCCTGCAAGAAGGCATATCTATAGATGCGCATGTTGCAAAATTTTCAACAAAGTAGACAAGTGCCCAACAAGTATGCCTTTAGTTCCCATGCATTCACGATGCTGCAAAACTCGTCTGAAAATTGACTCCTTTAAGGCGCCAATCATAACCGCAGCCGTATCGAACTGTGCCGGCAATTGCAAGAACATATTTTTTCGTATATTTTGTCTTTATTTACTCAAGCTAATCGTAAAGCGAATTGAGGTACGCGATCAACGAGCACACCCACAAACCCATTGCAAGGTGATCAAAGATTTGTCACGATCGCAATCGCGTACGAAATGCGCGCGTTCGCCGCACTGCCAGCAACAATTGATTTGTCACAATACCAATGCAAAAGTCGAACAGATAAGAACTCGAATTGATTTTCCATAGTCAAATCAATAAATGGTGAAAAATGTCCAGGCATAGAACAGAACTTTGTATGTAGTAGACGTTCGACTAGAATCGGTCTTGCCACGTGAACGTGCTGGGCGCGCGCTTCTCGGCGCTAGCGTACGAACGTGTCGGGCGTACGTGAAGTGGGTGAGTGGAAAGCCTCCACCTCCGCCAACACCGCCTTCGTCAGGGGGTCTAAGTGACTGGTGGCGGTCTGTCATTGAGATAATAGGTGACTTTACTGCCTAGCGTACTAGTCAACGCTAGAACGAATTATGACGCTGTATTGGCATTGCTGCTGACTAACTGACTGACTGACTGACTGACTGACTCGCTAATAGTGTTTTGCTTTTGTATTAGTTTCCTTGAAAAATCGGCGAATTTCAAGAAAATCACGAAAAAGTGTCGGCGGATACGCGTCGCGTCCCTTTTCATATTATTATTGTTGTTACATTTTTTATTATTCAACTTAAAGACAAAATCCAATCGAATCGAAATGCAAATTATACTACAACCGCAAACAATAAAAATTTGTGTGACTGCATCGAACCGCGACGAAAGTGTGACGCGAGCTGTGGTGAGCGGTCAGCGGGCAGTTGATGCTAAAGACTAAATCGCAGGCGATGCAAATTGTGTGTGTGTGTATACAGCTATGCAAATATTTGCATAAGTGTGTGTGTTCAAAATAAAGTTAAAAATAAGCAAAATGAGATGCAACGAAAAAAAAAACTTTGGGAATTCGCAATAAAAATGTTAAAACTTTGCGCTTACGGTTTTCTGTTTCACCTTTTTATTTGCATTTTTTTTCTGGTGTTCAAAGAATATTTGCTTACCTTTCAATTCGCTCCGGTTATTCACCGATTTTGTTGACCGCAAATTGTGCGCATGCGCCGCTTGAAAAGAGACCTTCGCCGGCCTAGTTGCGAGTCAACTCATGGTTGTTGTTCTTGTTGTTGGCGTTGATGATGACATTAACCATGTTGATGACATTAAAAAAGTGGTTGTTGTTGTTATTGTTAGCGCTTTTAGTGATGAATTGTTGCTCTCGCAAGTTTTAGTGATGCCATCTGGCTCGCGATGCGGACGGAGGACAATAGTTGGCATTCAATCACGTGACATTTGCTGTGACACGCGAATTTGCTGCATTTCTTGGATATTGCAGTGCAAATTGCGCGAAGGGCAACAGCAAAAGTGCTGAGTGTTCATAGATTAGGCTTAACAAATTAATTTTTATAAAAGTTCTGAAGAGACAAAGCTATTTGAGAATTGTCAAGTGGTGTTAATTGGAGATTTTGATAAAAAACTTATATGAGAAGGGGAACCTTTTGGCGATACTAGTTGACCGGGTACTCAGCCAAGAATGATTAGCATGTGGAGGTATGATTTTGTTCCCCCGTGGATCTTCTACTTTCGATCATGATAACGATCGAGATCTTTCGAACCCTTTCCAGTGACTGCCTAACGAATTCAAAATTTCATGGGTCAACCTTTTTTTACGGGCTTCTCAAAGCAATAACAGGGAGGACACGCAATTAATGCGACAGGGGAAGGAAAGCCCAGCACAGCCTTCTAGAAAACATTTTTTCCTAAAAAACCATCGGGTAGGCTCCTTAACAAGAATGGTGGGACTTTTGAACTCTCACTGGATTCCATACGAGAGATTATAGTCTTCCTTCTAATTTCTTCAAACTATCATCAGCAGAAACAAACATCTGTCGTTTGCGAGATGGTTGATGAGACACGAGAACGTCTCTTCATCGAATGTGCAGCACTCACAAGCTGAAAATTCATAACATAGGTATACCTACTGGTAAAATAAAGAAAAAAACCTAAGGAAGTCCTCTAATGATAGAGTGCTAAATAAAATTGAAGCCTCTATTATAGACTTGCAGTTAAACATTAGGGATCCTCTTATTCTTAAATGGTGCCATAACAGCTTACGAGATTTTGGCCGAGCTTAACAAAGTGTTAACCGACGCTAGTTGAATCCACCTAGTGAAGCCAAGTCATTCTCCACCTAAGTTTTCCTACGTAGAGGAGGCCTTCCTCTGCTACCACCAACTGGTACCGCATCAAATACCATCAAAGCTCGAACGCTTATATAGATTCGCACGACATGACCCAGCCAACGTAGCCGCTGGATCTTTATTCGCTGCGCTTTGCCTATACCGTCGTAAAGCTCATACAGCTCATCGTTCCATCGCCTGCGATATTCGCCTTTGCCATCGCGCACAGGTCCAACAACCTTCCCCAGAATCTTTCTCTCAAACAGTTCAAGTGTCGCTTCATCGGATCTTGTCATCGTCCACGCTTCTGCGCCATACGTTAGGACGGTCATGATTAGAGTCTTATAGAGTGTTAATTTTGTTCGTTGATAGAATACTTTACTACTGAGTTGCCTACTTAGTCCAAAGTAGCACTTCTTGGTCTTCTCTCATTTCGGCTAATATTCCCATGACTAGTAACTGTGGATAGGAACAAGAGGAATTACCATTGGCTAAGTCAACGAGTTTTATTATAATTTCCTGAATTGAAAAATTTCGATCTTATAAAGGCGATATCTACTAATGTTGATAAAGCCACATCACTGCCATCTTTCTGCGCAGACGAAAAGGTGTCGAAAATAAGCACATCACGCTAAGCCATTCAACTCTGTTCGCATATTCTCATACTCGAATTGCACCCTTTTTGGATGCGCCCGGGCTCCACCTTCTATTTGTGGTGTGTTTCGTGATGTCTTTCTAAAAATGGAAGGACCAAACATATAGTTTTATACTGCCTCCGATTTGCAGATGGTTTTTAAGGAGTCGCTTTTTCATATCAAAAATGCACTTGGAGGTCTGCCGATGCCTTTTGAAGGGCGACTGGTAATAGAAACAATTTTTTCTGAAATTTACAACTTGCAACTGACTCGTTAAAACAAATCACGGCTTTTTGATGCTAATAAACATTACGAACTTTTTCTACTCAACGGTAGATGAGAAATCAAGCTGATCCGTTTAGCAAGAGTGGAGCTCTCTTAGGCTTTCCCGTATCTAATTACAGCAACTCTTCGCCATTCGACGACATCAGCCAGTATATTTTCCCGCAGTTCCTAGGTGGAACATAGAACCTCTCGGTTTCAGTAATTCATAAGTATGAGATGAGTAAGGAACTAGCTTTCTGCATCCGAGCCTGGGTCCAGGACTGCCGGCCATACCACTTGATTGGCAGGGCGTAGTAGTTTCTTTCTCGCTGATGGAAAGATTACACCGGTTTGACTCGTTCAACAGAGCATCGTTAGCAAAAACAAGAGTAGATACCTTCCTAATTAGGCAAGATAAAAATAAAAAGGGGATACCATTGCTAAGGCGTTCGAATTGGACCTTAACTTGTAGGTCTTTTTCATCTTTAAATAACCCAAAGTATTTCACTATCAAAGGACCTTGTATATATGTACGTAGGTAGGTAGGTGAAAAGGTTAAAGTACTAAAAACTGGCACACCCCAAGTAGCATTAAGGCGCCATTTTGTTACCATTTTGAGACCTCCGGCAAGTAAATACCTACAGCCAGCCAGAGCTGTTGATGTAGTGGGGAAGATTTATGGGATTTAGGTTGGCTGTCGGAGAAAGGAGCACCAAGTCACCTTAATCGTTTTGTTGCCAAGCCTGGACATTTACGGAAAAAGTGCTCAACAGTCTCCTTCTCTGAAAGGTCTACACAATTTCTACAATGGGGGTTTACTATTTAGGTAACCCTAGTTTTTTTGATCGTGCAATTACACGGTAAACATAGCTAAGCGATTGGAGTTTGAATGGCGTGATTCCCTAGGACTTTCTAAGTCGTCCGTTTATTGTATTGAGACTAAAAGGTTTTCGAAATAGCACATGAGGAAATGGAGCTCCATCTTTTCTACAAGTTGTGGAATACCCCTTTAACAACAGTCAGGGAGATGCCGGTGACCGGGTAGGAGGCAATTTTTTAAAAACTTCCGTTTCCGTTCTGCCACTCCCCTCTGCATCCATCAAAGCCACGGTTGGCAAACGGGTTACTCTAATCTACAAGCGAGCCTGGCAGGCTGAGAGAAGCTGCAGATGGGCAAAACTGATGTTATCTCTCATGTCCGACCGACTGTCGCAGATCTTCCTGGCATTTAGCAGAAGGGACTTTAGGCAGCTGGTTGAACTGATGACGGGCCACTTTCTATGGGCGAAGCACATGGAAAAGGTAGGCATCTGAGACAGTGCACTCTGCGCAGCATCTGGAGAGGAGGATGAAACGGCGGACGACTTGCTGTGCATCTGTCCGGCTCGTCGTTCGAATGAGGTTTGCGGTTTTTGACTTGAGGTCACTGATGTGTTAAGAAGCGACCACCTTGGCTCCTTGGCACCACAAGACCTATTCAGATTTTTTCGGAGGTCGGGAGATTTAAAGAAAATTAAAAAGAGAACCCGAGTGTTGTACGATGGACTTAATTGTGTCTGAGTGCTGTACTTTCTAGTTTGTCCCGCCAAAAAAAAAGTGGAAACTAATATTTTTGTGTGCATTACAAAGTGTTAGAATAAATTAACCCGGTCTGTATTTACGGTGCTTTCCGATCAAAGGCCAAAGTGCCTGCATACTTACGCCTTTCTTTGGATGCGCATACTCGCCAGCGTATCTATCTTACGGTCTTTTCGGTTCCCGCATGAAGGTTAAAGCTGAAAATTTCAAATTTTTTTTACGCTAGTGAATCATGCGCTATACGTTTTTGAATTAACTTGGAAGTAACTAAACAGTAGAACTGTCTCAGGCAATTAACACTTGATTTGCCAGCTAAAATTGGAACATGTACCAACAATTTGGCCGTAAGACCAAACCATTCACCAACCCAATTTGCAGGTGCTTTAGTCAAAAGTTAATTATTTTCGCCAGCCATTACTCCCATTTCTAACAAATCCATGTACGAATGCTGACAGAACAGCATTAAATTGTTGCAAATTACGGAATGTAATTGCGTTAAAAGAAAATAATAAATTTGCGTCAGCTACTGGTCACCGGTCAGCGGCCATTGACCAAGTGCGAAAGGCGACGAAGCCGACCGGACCTGTTGGCCAGCTAAGCGCGGATTATTAGCGCGTGTGATATGTGACCGATTTGCATAGCTGGCGAGTATCTAAAGAAGCCACCACCAATAGGGAGTAGGTAGTAGAAGTGGAACGATGGACGGACGGATGGATGGATGGGTGGATGGCAAAGGTGGCTGTTGGCTGACTGTAAAGTGGAAAGTTGCGTGGCTTAAGTGTTGCTACTGTGCTGTGCTGTGCTATGTAGTTTTTTTGCATTTCTTGCAGATGTTAAGCATTCATACTTGCCACTTAGGCACATTTGTTTCGCATATACCACTACATATACACACATACTTACTCGTATGTATGTGCGTACACACTCACAATATTCTTATGCTGTAATTACGCGGAAATTACCGGAACGTGTCACAATTATGTGGCAGCTTGCATTACCCGCAAATTTGATTGATGCTCCTCCTCTTCAGAATTGTATGAATTTCTTTATTTGAACAGCAAAATTTTCAATTGCAAAACCATAAATTTTTTCAGCGCACAAATTACTGTCGCTAATAATTTCAACTTTATGTAATAATCTCTGTTTTTCTGATGCTATAATACATACATATATACGAGTGTGTACGTAATAACTTGGTTTTCTTTTTATTTATTTCATTTTGTTTCAAACTGCTTCATTTGACCACCCGTACTGTGTGCGTTAGCATCTGTAGCCTCTCCTTCCTATGCAGCATCTCGGCCAAGCATCAATTTTAGTTTCGAAATATTTTTCCTGCCTCGCCGCGTACTTTTTAATGAACCCACTAAACATTTTCATTCATCTGCACATTTTCTTTCAATTCAATTTTGTTTGCATTTCAATTCAATTCAATTTATTCACTAAATTAGTTATTACTATACCAGCAGATTTGCCAGCCATCGTCATCGCTGATCTCTTCTTTCCATCAGCTGCCATCTTCTTTGCCGACTGTTGCTGCTGCTGCTGCCGCTTCTCCTGACTTGGTCCAGTACGCGGTAGTAATTTTTCTGAAATTGATTACTTTATTTCTGTAATTCTGTTTACTTTGTGTATTCTCAGTTCCCCTCCTCTCTTCTCCTTCGCCTGCAGTTATTTTACGGCTGACATCAAGGAGGCTCCGAAATCAGGGTGGTCTGTTGGCTTGAACGATGGTGTTGCATTTGATCCATCTGTTAAGTATGGTTTAGGCAAATTCACTCCAATTGCAATTTATTTGCCTTCAATTTGTATCCATTTTCTGAACAAGTATTTAAATCGATCACGTTTCGATATTTGTGGTTTCTTACATTTGCAGCCTTTTGCTGCTTGGGTGGTATTGGCTTTTTTTATTGGCCGATTTCATGCCACCAAACTTGCAAACTGTCTACTTAGTAGCTTCAATTTTAAGAAGGGCATTGAAAGATAGAGCCAAAGCATGGCTTATTGGATCTTCATGTGAAAAACGTGGTCGAAAATTAAATAATCGAAAGCAACTACGAAGTGACTATTCCCGAAGTTGAATAAAATGTGCGCTGTCCTCGAAACACTAAAGTTGCATTGCTCAATAGAAAAGCTTGTATAAATACTAGGCGCACCTTTTCAAAAGTGCTGCTGAGCTTGGAAGAGCAATAAAGAGGAAATGGAGCACCATTTGCATGACAAATTTGAGACCAAAAATCTTTTTGAGGCTACAAAAACGCAGAACTAGACGAGGACGAGGCTTCAAGCTGAAACTTTACTACACTAAACCTTACAGGCATTGCAGCTTTCGAGACAGACTTTGTACACATACTCAATCAGACTTTACATACTTCTTAGATTTAAGAAATTATACGCTTGGTGTTTCTTTTTACAGAATGTGGCAAATAGGACCAACTATTATAGAATTTTAGTCACTATTGGTAGACTTGCGATAGCAGTGGTTTCACAATTTTAATTTTATATGAGTGCAGCTTAAGATCCAATTTTTATAGTTCTACTTATTGTTGATCTAAAAATGCCCAATAGGTCGGAACGACGGCGAGTTGGGACAGCGTTTGGTGTGTTTTACGTGGGAGTGAGGGATACATTAACACCGAGGGATACAAACCGCGATCAAAGCTCTTACAACGCCATGGTGTAGATTAAAACTATCCAACTCTTGTAAGGGGGGATCAAGTATCTTGGGCGTGCAGGTAACACTTCTATTATCTGGGTTCCAGGACGCCGGAACATAGAGGGAAATGAAATTGCTGATGAGCTTGTCAAGAAGAGGACTAAATTGGCCTCAGAGAGCTCTCGCCCGATCATCAGCATCCCCCTGACAGTTGTTAAAGGGGAATTGTTCAACTTATTTCTCACGAAAGCGCAGAAGATCCATTTCCTCATGCGCTATTTCGAAAACCCTTTGGCCCCAGGATAATAGGCGGAGAACTCAGAAAGTAATGGGAACTCCATAATATTCAATTTAAAAACTTGTGGCTGTGTTTAACAGTCATTGAACGGTCGGCAAAAACTATTGGCACCTTTCAGAGAAGGATACTGTTGAGCACTTCCTCTGTAAAGTTCGGGTTTGTCAGCTAGCCGATTGAGGTCAATGGATGCTCTTTCCTTCGAAAACCTAGGACAGTGCGCCAACCTAAATCACATCGATCTTCTTACATTACTTCAACAGCTCTGGCTGAAAACGGCGCTTTAGTGCTACTTGCGGACTGCCAGAGACTACTTCAACCATGTCACCTACCTAGGCCAGAATCGAAAAATTTAACCAATGCACAGTAATAGTACGAGTATACACTTCGAAGTTGTACAGCAAAACGCAGTACACCAATTGGATGAGTCACTTTTTTTTGCTGCTATTTTCCCCTTTTTTTCAAAGTTTGTGCAATTGATGTGGAAAATAACTTTCTAGGAGAGGCTAGCTTTCAAATGCAAAAACCCCTATGCAAATCGAAGCATTCTGGGCTTAGTTATTAGCTTACATCCACATTTTGTGGCTTTATTTCATTAGCTGTGGAGTCACATACTCGTACATGCAGGTGCGTATTCCTTGAGTTTGATATTTTACATTTAACATACATCAGAAACGATATTTTTTTCGAACTCCAATTAATTTTATTTAGAATCCACTGTACCTAATATACAAGTTTCGCCCGGCATTTGCCCGCGTTTTCCATAAATGAGAAATTGTCATACGAACACTTTAATGCCCTCCTAAATCTTATTAGTAATGACAATCGATTAATTTCGTATGCAAGTCGCGTATATTGGTTTACATAAAAGACAACAAAACAAAAACAGCAACAACAACAACGAAACAAAAACACAGTCATCATTGAAAAGCAGTGAAACAAGTATTCAAGCAGCAGTAGACTTGCCTGCGAAATACTGAAGGCGTAGCAGATCAGCGATCAAATAAACGACCGAAATGCCAACATAGTTGTTGTTGCCATTTACTGTTGTCTGTTACTTAGCAGCATTTCCAGTGAAACCAAAAACCGCAAAAGTCAAACTACCTGGTGTAAATGCTTCAGCGCCGCTGATCGAAGCGCATCGATCGACGTGAGATCGACACAAAGAGCGACGGGCAAGTGAGCCAACACAAACACAAGCACCAAAATCTACATTTGCCACGGGATACACTCATTAGAATGCGTTCTACTTGTTGTTATTGTTCGTCCGTTTTTGTTGTGCTGCGTTCGACACGATCTTCAATGATCTTTAACGATCGTTTACGTGGCTTTTCAGCATTGTTGAGCCATTGAATTTGGATTTATTGGGGGCAGTCGGTGCATGTCCGCTCAACTGAGCTCAATCCATCCAGTGTACCAGCCGCCTGTCTATATGTGTGTCTGTCCGCCTTTATCACTGCAAGATGGTACCTTATTCACTTCGTACATCTATAACATGATTTTCATGTTGTTGTTGTTGTTTTTCGACAGCATAGCCAATGTTGACAAATACACGATAATAAGTCAAAATGTCCAAATCAACAAGGTATTAAGTAGAACCTCAGTGGAAAGTGTGCGTGCGTGTGTGTGCGGTACAAAATGTAAACAATAGTCAACAATGCTAAAGGGAGAAGCAACAACAAGTGCAACACCTATATTGACGGCCTAACCAAACACCGAAAGGAAGTTGTGTGTGGGTATATAAATAGAATTTCGAAACAATAGCCCTGGGTCATCGATTGATTGTTGGTTGTTCGTATTGTTTTTGGTTTCAGTTGTATTTGTAAGCATTTATGTCGAATTTTCCAACTACTTTGTTTGTGGTATTTACTCCATGTGGTTGTTGCTACTTGTCAAACAACTGTAAATGTTGTTTTAGTTTTGATTGTGATTATCCCACATTTTCCCCTTATTAGCCTTTTGTTGATCAAATTGTGTTTTGTATTGTTGTTGTGGTCGTTTTTCTCTTAGAGGTTCAATTGCGGTTGCTGCTCATAGTTTTTCCTTTTCAATTTTTTCAAATTTGTTTGTGTTCCAAGGCAGTTCTAGAAATTCAGTCTGCTGAGCATTTTCACTTTCACTTTCGTACAAAAATTACTTTCGCCGGCTGCTGTTTGATTTAAGAGGTCCTGGACCTGCAGGTACATTTGAGAGTACAGGCATAGTACAGGCAGTCAGGCTTTGCTTAAAATAGCATTCGATTTGAATCGATGCAGTCTCCTCGAAAGACAAATTTGAGGTTTGCATTTCGACCTCATATTGATTTGTGGCCTCTACTCATCACAATACCTCATCCAAACCCAGTTCCCTTATTGAACTTAAGATACAGCTTGTCCAGGCTGAGCGTATATGCCTGTTTTCTGACTGCAATTGGCTGAGATGTCTCAACCTTCTTCGCACTATAGCGCTGCATTCACGGAGAAGTTGTATTAGAGCCTCGGGGGATTGGTCACAGAAGCGACATGAGTCAGTGGATCATATCTGTGGATCATATCAAATCTGCAATGGTCTGTGAGGATTATCTGCTTATCCTTAGGAACGTTTAAGAGTTTCCTAAACCTCTTTTGATAGTACCCCCCAGTAAGGATTTCACCTGACTTAGCACCACAATTTGGTGCCAGATAACTTCCCTCATCCTTACCTCTTCACTCTTAAACTTCTTCTCAGTGGTGTGTTGTCCCATAGTCAAAGCTCGGATGCTATTGTTAAGGACACCGCAGCCTTTCTAGCCAATTCGTCCTCTACTTCGAGCCGTGTTATACCCCTGAATGCTGGGACTAAAATGAGCAGGATGCGATTGTGTGTTCCTAATAAATTTAGTCGCCTGATATACTAAATGTCCAGCAAGGACTTAACCTCACAGGTTGACAGAATGACAGTGCCTTGTGTGCCGCCTGAGTTGTCGCTCGAAATGGCAAATCGCTTATTCCGGAGATTCCTGTATAAATTGATCTCTGCACATAGACTGATGGGATACACCATACACCTCCTCTTGTAAGGTGGTTGAAAAATCTCATAGCTGGACTAAGGTTACCGCAGTGCAACAGGACTTTTAAATCGGAGTTCCTCTTGATAGAATTGAGTTGTTTTATTCAAAATAGTTCGCTCTCCACGAAAGAACTTCTAAATAGTAACACGTTACGGTTAAAATGATATTTTTTTTGTTTGCGACCGTCCTAGCCGTTGGTGCGTGACTATCATTCGGTAGTATTCGGGTTCAAAAGACCGTACATGAAAAACCAAATGATGGAAAAAGTTGGTTTAACAGCGATCGCCCCTCCACAGCCAATGTTGAACCTCCTAGAGAAACCTTCTCCTCTCCCAAATGGATTTTTTGTGAAGCTCAGTTCCAGCACCTTAAATTTCAATAAGTTTCCATGCTTCACTTGCAATGACTTATCTCTATAGTCCTTTGAATTGTATTTTTTGTTTGCATGTTTTTGGCGGTTTAGTGCAGTTTAAGCTACACTCATTAAGTAAAAAAAAAGTGGCTCCTAACTCTTGCTCTTTTATACACTTGCTTAGGAAAAGTGGGAGAAATCGCTTGGCAATAGGAAGACTACGGTGGTAATTTACTAGTAATAACACTAGTATTAGAGAGGAATTCCATGCTTCTACGACTCACCGTAATTGCCATCAACATGTACTTGTTAGTTTAGAAGCTGTAAAAGGCCTTATCTGAAGCAGTGGGCTCGTTGAATGCCAAGAAGCAAAGTCAGGAAACTTTCGGATCTGGATAATAAGTAATGCGAAGACTGTTCCAGGGAAAAGTTAAGCTCTTTAAGTGCAGTCAACGAGATAATTTAACAATAACATCAGCAAATAATCTATTTCGGTAGTGATCAAAAAGGCGCATTAAATGAATGGATTTAAGTGGATATGTGGGCAAGTAGTTACCTTCGCTTGAGTTTTCCTCATATGGCCATATGTTTGTTTTGTCGGTAAGACGGGGTCTCTTCTGGATAAGTTGGAGCGTAAACTGCTTCGGTAAACAGAATGCAAGCAGAATGAGCACTTGAAAATGCATTGGTTGCCTCTGGGTGAATGTTATATCAGGCTTCTCAATGTGCTGTCGCCTTCACAGGTTGTCATATTAATTGAGGAATCTTCTCTTTGAAGCTCAAGTAGATATTCTCCCTCAGTTATTGTATTTTGTGTATGCTAACTGATGTACCCAAATCAGTCAACTTTAATTAAGTGTCTGTTGAAATATTTTCTGTAGTAGTAGCCCAGGAGAAACTCATGGAACATAATATGTTTTATTTACAACTAGCAAACCCGGCCCCCTTCGCTGGGCACACTAAAATAGGATAGATATGGTTTAGAACAGAAAATATATGGTTTTCATATTATTTATTTCTTTATTCTTTATTCAAGCGCTTCGGCATAAACAATATTTTTTGTTTTTCTATTTGTTTTTGAGTAAATATAAAATATAAATTGAAAATCAGGAAAAAAGAAGTTTGTTTTTAAATTTAAAATCAACGCATATGAATAACTAAGAAACAATCGTCTTTTTTCCTGATCATCCATGAATTTTTCGTTTCAATTTATATTTTTTATTAAGCATTGGAGCTTTTTTAACCATTATCCATTTATAGTTTTCAAAAAAAAAAAGAAAACAATTTTTTTTCACATTAAATTCTCAAATTTCGTAAGAAATTATTCACTGTTCCAAAATCCACTCCAAAAAAATTCACAAACAATTTTTACATGTTGCACTTACGTTTTTTCCTTATGGCATCCAAATCAGAAAGAAATATTGACACATTGTAACTCACACTGTCAATTGGACAGTTCAGTTCCGCCCCAAGCGTTAAAAAAATTAACCGACATTATGGCTGGTTCAAAAGAACGCTGTACCCGTTGCCAGTGCTCCGAATTACAACCAAACTTTACGAAACCCATTTTCAATACTTACTTAACAATGTGCGTAAGTTTGGTTTAATTCGGTGCAAAGATACGGCGGGTCCACGTTTTGGCATATATTTCGAGACCCTAGTCATCAATAGGTATGAAAATTACCCCGTATTAAAGCACTTATCAACAGCTTTCATTTGATACCCATATTGTACATACACAACCAAAAGTTACCCGGGTCCACGTTTTGGCCTATATCTCGAGACCCCAGTCACGGAGCGGCATGAAAAATACTCTGTACTAAGGCATTCACCAACAGCTTCAATTTGATATACATATTGTACATACACGTCCGAAGGTTACCCGGGTCCACGTTTTGACCTATATCTCGAACCCTCTCCAAAATAAAATATAATCTATGTTACTCGTGGATAATGTAGCTTTCGAATGGTGAAAGAATTTTTAAAATCGGTCCAGTAGTTTTTGAGCCTATTCATTACAACCAAACAAACAAACAAAGTTTTCCTCTTTATAATATTAGTGTAGATATCTCAGGGTTAGTGAAATTCGGATATTCAGAGCTAAATGGGAAGTTTGCATAAGATGGTTTAGGGGTTCGTCGAAATCGGATTTAGAAAGGAAATCGTGAAGTGTGAGATGGTTGATTGAGTTATTGCCCTCTTTGGGCTTGTATCTACTTATTAAGTGTTACAACTCCAAACAATGCTCCGACTAGGAGCGATAATATATGCAGCGAGCTCTGTGTTCGGCCGAGCTCTTTCTACTGGTAATCATCTGTTCTATTGCCTGAGATGTTAACTAAAGCTAGTGAAGATCATGGTGAGAAGAATTCAGAAGGTGTGGCCAAGATCAGCTCTCAGCGAGTTTGAAAAAATCAGCTCATTGGCTGACGTCGCGAGTGTGTGAATTCGTGTAAAATGAGAGGGGAGAATTCGATTGCCGAGTACCTGGTGCGTGACAGCCGAAGTTGCTCACATAATTTTGTTTTTCACAATAGCAGATTGGCCAAACCTGGTAATTTGACATCCTTGAGTGATGCTCACTTAGATTAGCACTTCCGGAAAGTTCTAAGGCACGAAGCAAAGCGCAGTGATGATTTGCAGGCATATATTTAACTTTTAAATAATTAATAAATAAATAATAAAAATGAAAAAAATCTGAGCGAGAGTGTTCTAAAAAATTAGAAATCAATTTTTCCCTGAATTTTTTTTTACAAAAATATTATGCCAAGTTTTTTCTTTAAACATTTTTTATGAGTATATTTTATATTAAAAATTAAAAAATAATGTAAACTAATTTTTTTTTTTAATTTATTTTGTACTAGAAAATTAATATAAAACGTTCTTTTTCCGCGATAATTATATTAACTTTTTCATAAAATCTTTTTATGAGTATACTGAAAAATTAAAAAGAATGTAATTGAAATTTTTTTGTAAGTATGTTTTATACTAAGAAATTAAAAAATAATATAAATTAAATTTTTTTTATTAATATATTTTATACCAAAAACTGAATATAAAATATTTTTTTCCGCAAAATTACAAAAGTACATCAATTTTTTATCAATTTCCACAAAACTTTTTTATGAGTATATCTTGCATTAAAATATTAAAAAAAAATGAAAATAAACATTTCTTATTAGTATATTTTTTGCTCAAAAATTAAAAAAAACAAATGTTTTGGAAAAAATATGATACTAATTTATTTCCTTAAAATTTTTTTATGAGTATATTTTATACTAAAAAATTAAAAGAAATATGTAAATAAAAATTTTTTATAAGTTGTTTGTTTTTTATAAGTACATTTTATACTAAAATTTTAATATAAGCAATTTTTTTGTTCGCAAAATTTTTTTACAAAAATATATTAGTTTTCTTCCTTAAGATTTCAAAAAAGGAAGTAAATAAAAATTTTATTATAAGCATATTTTTTACTAATAATAGGTCTATTTATAAGTTCGTGCTGTCGTAAGGCACAAACGTCAGTATAAGTTTTTTATTTGAAGCGTAAACAACAATATTTTTACCACACTTGAAAATGTCGAATTTTGTGCCAAATAATGTGTTTTTGCGGGGAATTCTTCTTCATTATTTTAATATGAAGAAAAAAGCAGCCGAAAGTCATCGTATCTTGGTGGAAGTTTATGGTGAGCATGCTCTATCTGAGCGAACGTGCCAGAAGTGGTTTGCACGCTTTAAAAGTGGTGATTTTGGCTTGGAAGACGAAGAACGCGAGGGTGCGCCGCCAAAGTTCATGGATACCGAATTGGAGGAATTGCTCGATCAAGATCCGGCTCAAACGCAAGAAGAGGTTGCAAAAACTTTGGGAGTTGATCAATCAACCATTTCCAAACGTTTAAAAGCCATGGGAATGATCCGAAAGGTAGGCCATTGGGTGCCGTATGAATTGAAGCCAAGAGACGTTGAACGCCGTTTTATGGCATGCGAACAACTGCTTCAACGGCACAAAAGAAAGGGTTTTTTGCATCGAATTGTGACTGGCGATGAAAAGTGGGTCCATTACGACAATCCAAAACGTCGGGCAACGTATGGATACCCTGGCCATGCTTCAACATCGACGTCGGCGCAGAATATTCATGGCCTGAAGGTTATGCTGTGTATCTGGTGGGACCAGCTGGGTGTTGTGTATTATGAGCTACTGAAACCGAATGAAACGATTACGGGGGATGTCTACCGACGACAATTGATGCGTTTGAGCCGAGCACTGCGAGAAAAACGGCCGCAATACGCCGATAGACACGACAAAGTTATTTTGCAACATGACAATGCTCGGCCACATGTTGCACAAGTGGTCAAAACATACTTAGAAACGCTCAAATGGGATGTCCTACCCCACCCGCCGTATAGTCCAGACCTTGCGCCATCCGATTACTATCTCTTCCGATCGATGCAACATGGCCTGGCTGACCAGCACTTCCGTAATTACGATGAAGTCAAAAAATGGATCGATTCGTGGATTGCGGCAAAACCGACCGAATTTTTCACAAAGGGAATCCGTGAATTGCCAGAAAGATGGGAAAAAGTAGTAGTAAGCGATGGACAATATTTTGAATATTAAATTTGTAACCATTTTACGTCAATAAAGTTTCAAATTTCGAAAAAAAACCGCACGAACTTATTCATAGTCCTATTATAAAAAATTAATATTTTTTTAACGTAGTTTAGTTCTTATTATTTCCCAGACTACAAAAAACACTTGTTTAGAATAATTGACGACAATATCTAAAATACTTGGATCACTGGACATAGAATCGTCTTATGCGTAAGAGTATATAGAAAATTAAATATAAAATTAATAAACAATAAGACCACTGACATCTTAGATCTACATTTTTTTTATGAAAAGTTACTCAAAACATTTAACAAAAGAATCAAGCATCATTTTGCCTTTTTCACCTGCTCATAAAAGACAAAGCGACTGGCTTCGAAAAACACTTCGAAAAAACCAGCATGACAACAAAAATCAACCTCAACAGTTTCCTTAACTCAAAGCAGATTTCCAGCAGCATAGCCGACTTGAACTAAAGCTATGCGAATTTAATGCGAAATGTTTTTTTTGTTGTTGTTTGTTTTTTGCAATTTGCAATTTCGTCTATTGCACATTAACATTTATTGCATTCTGCTGTTCGACAAGCAATGGACGCTGGATGGACATTTATATTGTGTGGCTAGCGGCCTGCGTACGCATTGTGTTAGCGATTTGTTTCAGCAACATGTTGCTGTAATGGGACTTCGACGCAGAGCGCTCAATGAAGTGTTGCTTGCATGGCTGGACAGGGAGTTGTGGCTGATGCATACGTATATAGGTAGTATACATAGATACATGGCGATAAGAAGGTGTGGAAACAGCAAAATAATATTTTGGAATGCAGGGGGTAGAGGTGAGAAAAGTATAAGCAAGTAAAGAAGTGGGTATCCAAATATTATAAGAGCGGGGAAGCCGTGCAAATTTTCTAAAATAATTTTAATTAATATATCAGGTCAGCCCATAAGTTCGTGCGTTTTCTAAAGGTGGTTTTAAAATTAATAAAAAATATGTTTAAAGTATTTATTAATCAACAATATATTTTCCTTCATTATTTACAATGTCTTCCCAACGTTTACGCAAGTTTTTGATTCCCTGCTCAAAAAATTGCTTGTCCTTGGAGCCAAAATACGCTTCGATATCCCTTTTTATAGCTTCTCTTGAGGAGTAATTCTTGTTACTCATATGGGATTGAAGTCCACGGAAAAGGTGATAATCAGAAGGTGCAATACCCGGAGCGGTATGAGGTCTTGTGTTGTCGTGGTGAAACAAAACTTTGCGTCCAATCACTAAAGACGGTCGACTTTTTTTAAGCACCTCATTCAGGTTTGATAGCAGATGGGAATTATCGTGTGGTTTGGTTCCAGAAGTTCATAATAAATAATACCGGACATATCCCACAAAATAGACAGGAGAATCTTCTTGGGCTGAAGGCCATCTCTAGGGGTCGGTTTTGGTGTTTCATCTTTATCCAACTATTGGCGTTTGGACCCAATTTTCATCACCAGAAACGATACTGTTCAAAAAGCTTTCATTTTCAAGCCGTTGCAGCAGCTGAGAACACACATTCACTCTCTGCTGAAGGTTGGCTAAGGAAAGTCTATGCGGAACCCATTTTCCCAACTGAACCAGGTGCCTGTGAACTGTTCCATGCGATGAATTTAACTTCTGAGCTATCATATCGACTGTGAAATTTTGCTCAGCTTCCACTATTCGAACAAGACGTCGGAGTTAAATACTTCAGGACGACCAGCGCGGAGGGCATCCTCCACTCGTGTCGCAAATTCAGCAACTGTACAGACTTTGCAATAAAAAAAGCGATTATTTCCAAGAGTTCCCTGAACAATGAGGCTCAATAACTTTAACGAAGAAAACTAACGAAAATGTGCTGTGAAATGAAGTTAGCAGTTAGTCCTGGCTACTGCAGGACAATCTTTGAATGAAATTATACTCCCAAATTTCTTGGAAAGTATTTTAAGTTTTTTACAGCATGTTTAAAAAGAAATCTACCCGCTGGCTAAACTTTTGTTGGAGTGAGCGGTTAAATATATTGTATAAAGTTGAGGTGAGATCTGGCGTAAGCCTTCTCCTAGACATCACAATGGGTTTCGGTTAACCGTAAGTCAATTTTTGTTTAAAGAGCAGTCCGTCTAACTCAAACTAACCTAACATTTCATTCTTACATGCAGTTACATTCAGTCGTGTTTTTCTTGCATCTTTTATACTCATAAATTCTCACCTCTGTTCTGTGTTAAATGACCATTTACAAGTATTTTTCCAATTTATTTATTTGATTATTTTCAACTAGATATCATCTTTGTGACTACAAAAACAAAAAACAAGAAAAAATGAACAACAGAAGCTGAGCAGCATAGCAATTATTTGGAAAATATGTGACAGATTTTGAGCTGCTGATTTAGTAGTAAATTAAAAATCTCTAAATGTTTAGAATTCTCAAAATTTTCATAATCTATTAGATATCAACTTCTGCTTAAAATAAAACACAAAAAGCGGCAACTCAGCACCTTTTCCGCGGCTGCAAGCGCGTGCAAGCATGCGAGTAAAATTTCAGCTCGCTTTGAATTCTCAGATTCTTTTTTTCTTAATTTCTTTTGGTAGTCCCTTCATTTTCGTGCGCGAATAAATCAAATTTTGATGTATTACGGTGGACCACCTAACTCAAAAACAATAACAACAAACACTACAGCAACTAAGTAAAAACGGGTGTGCATGTGCGTGTGTGTGTGTGTGATAAACAAGAGGAGACCACAAGCGCATGTAAACAAATACAAGCACAAGAAACGTAGCAGCAGCAAACAGCACAACAAAAAAGCAGCAACAACAACAACAGAAACAGCAGCATACATAGTCAGCACAGCATCACCGCAGCGCATCGAACTCAAATTGCCCAAACAAAAAATACACCGTCTAAAAAACTTCATTCTCTGCTACGCATTCAGGTGCGAAGCGTCGTCGCCGTTGCTACAGGTCACGCTGCGTTGTGGCGTGTTAAATGTGCAACAACAATAACGCCAATACTGCGCACACAAGCAACTAATCGACTAGTAAATCAAAAGTTGGCAGTTAGTAGTCACTTTAGTTTTGTGGAAATGGGAAAATCAGTGAACTCGTAATTTGAGCTGATATGTCGTTTGGTATTATTGTTTTTTTTGGCATTGGAACTCCTACTAAAAAAATACTATACTGGTGTACACAGAAAAAGTAGGAGCACACAAATGAGAAGGTACAGTACATAGGTATGTTTTTTTATTTTCAAATCAGATTTTTTTTTTTTTTAATATTTTAAATTTATTGAAGGGTTTCACACTATTCACAATTGGTTTTGCATTTACAGGGTGTAGAGAGTAAATGCTTCTTTACTGTAGTAAGGAAATACCCGGCAAGCGCGGCTCTGTCATTAGGTAAAATGTGTACGAGCAAGTAGGGACCAACACAATAACAGTCAGCGGATAGAGAAATTACAGGGCACAAATTTTGCACTTAGCTTTTCTGCTTTTTTCCGTTTATCCCGCTTAGTGGAGTTTCAATTGGCGCGGGTCGATTTTGGCGCCCTGTGGCAGCCATTTTGTTTTGGTGACATCTGTCAAATCTTTTGTTTATTATTCAGTTGCTTATGCCAAATCATCATGGCAAGTTACACGATTGAACAGCACGTTCAAATGATAAAACTTTATTATCAAAATGAGTGTTCATTAACACAAACGTTGCGCGCATTGCGCCCATTTTTCGGCCCTTCAAAGTCGACTCTTCAACGTTTGGGGGCCAAATTTGAGACGACCGGGTCAGTAAACAATCAGCCAACACCCGTACGTTCAAGGAACGCAAGATCAGCCGAGAACATTGCCGCGGTCGGTGAAAGTGTACAGCAGAACCCGAGGCAGTCTATTCCTCGCCGTGCCCAAGAACTTGGCCTTTCGCAGACTTCAACTTGGCGAATTTTGCGTCGGGGCTTGGGCCCTCACCCGTACAAGATCCAACTGACCCAGGAGCTCAACCATAAACAACGCCGCTTGTTCGCTGACTGGGCTTCGAATCGTTTGGAAGAGAACCCCAGTTTTGGGCGAAAAATCATCTTTAGTGACGAGGCGCATTTTTGGATGAATGGCTGTGTTAACAAACAAAATTACTGCATATATGGGGCGACACCAATCCACACGAGATTCACCAGGTGATAATGCATTTTCAAAATGTTACCGTTTGGTGCGGATTTTGGGCCGGCGGCGTCATTGGTCCGTACTTTTTTGAAAACGACGTTGGTGAGGCGGTCACCGTCAACAGCGAGCGCTACACAACGATGATAACCAATTTCTTATGGCCCATATTGAACCATATGGACCTAGACGACATGTGGACGGCGCTACGTGCCACACAGCAAACGCCACGATTGACATTTTCAACATCTACCCGCCCCCTTTGAAAAACCCTTTATTAATAGGCAAGAATTGATAAAGTAAATATTTAAAAAAAAAAAAATTTATCTCATCGGTTGCTTCATTTTTGCATTATTGCAGTTTGAAATCAATTTTTTGATTTTTTAACATATTTTTTCTCAAAGACATACCTTTTTTACAAGTTTTTGCATTGATTTTATAGACAAAAGCCTTCCAGAGGGCAGTGGCTTCAAAATACAGACAACTCTGTGCAAATCGGTGCGTTTTTTGTTTAGTTATTAGCTTACATATTGGGTTGGGGTATAAGTTCTTAGCGTTTTTATATTTTATTTTATTTTACAACGATTTGTTTGCCGTTTCGCAAAGGGTAAGTATTCATTCGATAGAACTCTTTCTGCTCTACAAAACTAGGTTATTTGTATTTTTGAGTTATTTAATTTTTTATTAGTTTTGAGTCTTTGAAATGGAATTCCCAGGAGACAAAAAGCAACATTTCCGACACCTGCTCTTCTTTCCTTTTCATAGAGGTCAAAAAGCTGCCCAAGCAGAACGGGACATTTGCAAAGTGTATGGAGAAGGTGTCATAGGCGAGTCTACAGCACGGAAATGGTTTTGCAAAGTTCCAAAATGGACCTTTCTGAACAAACGGTGCGTGGTAAAAATCGATGGGATTTCATCGAACCACTTTGTTGCTACTTCAGGTGTCCCCCAAGGGACCATCTTAGGAAAAGTTCTTTTTGTCTTTTTTATCAACAATATAAGCAGATGTTTTTCCTTTTTGAAATTGCTTGCCCTTCATGGTTGATTTAAACATTTTCTCATCTATTAGGGACTTAATGGATGCTCAGAAGCTTCAACTCGACCTGAACAATATTCATCGAAATCACGTCTACCTGAATATTAAAAAAAAAAATTTATTTACAATTTTCGCGGCGTCAGTACATTTTAAACACATCCTACACCATTTCTTATAATATATCACGAAATCTAACAGAGTTTAAGGATCTTGGAGGTTTACTCGATACGAAATTTGGCTTTAGTGGTCTCGTTAGTTTTATTTTTTAAAAATCGCACTCGATTCATTCGTCGCAATGCATCCGAATTTTCTCATCCGTATACCTATAAACTGCAGCTTACGGCTCTTGCTCGTTCTCACTTAGAGTACGCTGCTATCATTTGGGGGCTTACAACCAAATTTTGATAATTATTATAGAATGGGATCAAAAAATATTTCTTAAGCAGGTATTCTGTTTCCCTGACGATTTGAGACCCCTGATTCATCCTATAATTCTCAGCTAAAAGTATCTAATTTAGAATTTCTAGAAGAGAGAAGGACAGTCCTTACATTTTCATGTATTTTTAGTGTTTTTAATGCCATCGTCGACTATACAGTTCCACTTGTGCGAATAAGCTTTAAAGTTGCACAAAGAAGTCTTCGCAATTTTTATCGTTTTTATGGCGAAAGCTTTGGGACTTTGTATTTGATGTAGACAAATCAGTGCGTTTCGCGCCAATTCTGGAATTTGTTTCAGTACGGAGCATTTGAGGGGATTCCAAGGGTCAACCCGGATCGTCACGCCAACCAACTATTAATGCTACGATAGGAAAAGTGGTGTTCACGTCTTCACACCTCCTTTGGACTTTCCCTGGGTTAGCGGGGAAAAACTTGTTAGTATGATCATTATATGTATACATTTTATTTTTTATTTAATTTCTATTCGTTTTAAAAACTACGAAGTTCGACGAATCTAAACTATTTCGTACCTTTAAATCAGCTGCTTCACTTGGAACTCAAAAATGTCTGAGCTCGTGAATTTGCATTCCCTTTTCGAGAGTACGGAGCATTTTCAAAATAGGCACCTCTTTTTCCTCTTAATATTAATGATCGTGTTAGTTTAGCTGTCTGTGCAAAATTTTACTGTGGCTAAGAGTATACAAATAATTTACAAACATTTCTTAAATTTTTTGGGCACAAAAATGAATAATTAGAAAATCTTTCGATGTCGATATAAAGAGTTATCAACTATTTGTGCATACAATCAATTACACAAAAGTCAAACAACAAAGTAACCAGTTGCGTTTCTCGTTTTTCTTTCAGTTTACCGTCTGATGGCTTAATGAATAATTTTTTGGGTTCTTCAAGTTCTTCAGCTCAGTTGTGTTTGCGGTGGATTCGTCGTGGAAGCCGATTTTTCAGATATTTGGACCAGATCTTAACATATTTCACTGCTTTATGCCTTCGAATGCCTGACTCCTCTTGTAACCTTCTTGGGATAAATAAATAAAAAATTGGCACGTACACTTCTGTTACGTGTTTGGCCGAGCTCCTCTTCCTATTTATGGCGGCCGTCTTGACGTTGTTCCACAAATGAAGGGGCCTACAGATTCTAAGCCGACTCCGAGTGAGAGATATTTTTTAAGAGGAGTTTTTTCATGGAAGAAATACTCTCAGAGGTTCGCCATTGCCTGCCGAGGGGCGATCGCTACTAGAAAAAACTCTTTCTTCATTTTGGTGTTTCCTGCACGGAGATTCGAACTGACGAATTCTGAATGTTAGTCACGCACCAACTCATTCAGCTACGACGGCCGAATACTTGGAAATTAAGTTCATGTGAGTTCATCCAATGCCACCGTGACGTTCCACAAAACTTTTGGGCATGCGAGCTCGCTATATCGGGTACCCCTGAGGTGTTCTGCCCGCGAAACTAGAAAATTGGGATTCCGTTGACTACCTGTGGTCGGCTCCTGAAAACAGCTTTGCTTCATTTCAGCAGTCGCTGGACAAGGACAAAAAAGTGCAAGATCGGAATATCCTTCTAACAACGTGTGATACGAAGGAGCTCGAGGGAACTTTTAAGGTTAATAAGGCATCATCTCTCGATTTTTGTTGGTAACCTTGCCGGACACTATCCATTGAGTTTTCATGTAATCAGACTTATAATAATAATTTATTATGGAATATGGAATAGTCTGAGCAACTTCTCATCAGCTGTCTTGCTTTGGCACGGCTAGGGGTTTGGCATCTCGGCACTCGCTTTTTCGCTTCACCTACGTAGACTCTATACCTGGACTAGATATAGCCTACTTAATAAATTTCTCTCTTGCCAACAAGTGCTATTTTCTACTAAGTAAGCAATTGAGTAGTAAAGTTCTCTCTCGACAAACAAAGCTAACACTGTAAAAGGCTCCATCATGTCCGTCTTTACGTATGACGCAGAAGCTTGGACGATGACAATATCCGATGAGGCGTCACTTTGAGTGTTTGAGAGAAAGATTCTGGGGACGATTTTTGGACCTTGCGCGTTGGTGACGGTGAGTATCGCAGGCGCTGGAACAATGAGCTGTATAAGCTTTACGACGACATAGACAAAGCGCAGCGTCTACGTTGCTGGGTCATGTCGTCCGAATCGAAACAAACGCCCCGGCTCTGAAAGTATTCGTTGCGGTACTAGCATGTGGAAGCAGAGGAAGAGGAATCGCCTACTCTATGTTGAAAAGATCAGGTGGAGAAGGACTTGGCTTCACTTGGTCTGTTCAACTGGCGCCGGTTAGTACGAGAATGAAACGACTGGCGCGCTTTGTTAAACTCTGCCAAAATCGCTTCAGAGAATAAATTTCATCAGTAGGGTGAAGCAGTTATCGCAATCGCAAGTGGTCATCGTTTGGTCTTTTTCACAACCCTCCGCAATATGCATCTTGGTAATTGTAGAAATAAGCCTTTTGTGCTTTATAATGGCATGGCTCGTGAATGGCTGGAATGGAATCGGGTTTGTTGCTTACTATGAATACATCGAATTTAGTTGTTCAAATAGCAGCTACCCTCGGAAGGCAATGACAAAGCTTCGAGTGCGTGTATTTCTACCATGAAAAAAATTCTTAATAAAATTCATCTCGAAGTCAGAAGCGTTTTAGAAATTTTAATCCCTGAATTTGCGCCACCGCATCAAGGCACATTTCACAAATTTCAGGAGGAGCTATAAAACAGGCTTGAAATCCATCCAGCAGTATGACGCAATATATTTTTTATCCCGATAAATGACTCAGAACTTTTAGTAAAATACTCGCAGACTGAACTTTTCCATCCAAAAAACATCTGCTAAGTTTCATATTGACCCAAATGGTCAATGAATATTAATTACGAACGAAAGCATGTCTAATGCATACGATACGATAGCTTGTACGTATTTCTTCATATATGAATATGGATGTATGTAAAATACATATCGACAATATGTTTGTATGCACTTAATGATTCTCGAGTTTTGCTTGACCAAACTTAATCCAATACTTTGCATTTTCATATAAGACAAAGCCCTCCAACTCTTTGCCTATGCAGCACGATAATATACCTTCTTCCAACGACAGCACTTGAATATGTATTTTTATATGCGAATGTTAGTTCATTATCCTTCCCACACCCACCCAGCAGCTGCATGTGTCCTTACAGGAGTATTAATACTCTTAATCATCGAACTAGTTTTTGCTACATTGCCTTTGTCATCATCTGTTGTCAATGACTGGACGGAATTGCTTTTGCAAATGTATGTGGGGATATGTGTAAGTGTGGGTGTGCGTTGCTTGCTTTTATTAAACATTGTCTCATAATCGTTGATTTTTACTTGACCACAATATGACAGAATTCCTTACAAGTAGCACAGGCTCTCATGCACACATACACCCAAACTGGTATAATCACATAAGTGGTTATTGTTTTTGGCACAGTCAACGTATTTACGTAGTTACTTGCTTAATCCTATTTAAGCAAACCCCTGCTGATGCTCGTAACTCTCATGCAACTCATCCCTTGACTAATGACGAAATTTCATTAGTGTTGCTTCGTCTCATTATTCCCTGGCGCTTTTTGGGTTAATTTCTAATGAAATGATGCGTGAGACTTGCAACATTTGTTAGTTACTGACAATTTCGGGGGGAGTTGGGGTACGCACTTAAGCGATAGACCTCGGAAGAAGTCTTAACCTGGGTAGACATTTTTTACGTAAACGATTTTCGAGTTGAGTTAAGCGTCACCTCTTCTTCAAAGTAGAATTAAAAAATTAAATTTGCCTGTAATCTAAGGTAAATGTGTAAGGACAATCTATGCAATACGTACAAGCAAAATGAAGACATTTGTGCTTGAAAAGAAATGATCCAATTGTTTAAATTGTTAAAACTTACTTCAAATTTCCATATTTTAATCCAAATTTTATACCTTCACTATGTAAATCTATGATAAAAATACATCAATATTACCTTATAATTTTAAAGTTTCAATAAAAAATAAACTCATTAAAATTCAGTTCACATCACTAAACTTTAATTTGAGTCAAAACTTCACTTGAACTTGAATTTCGACGCACACCCAAACTCTTCTGTAAGCTTAATTGCCGATATCCAAGCTTCAACCACCTCAAAGCAGACTTATCACGTACAACTTGCTGACATATGCACATATAAAACCATACAAGTAAATACATGAATATGTGCGTATGTAAGTATTTTACTATGTAGTACAAATACATGTAAACATCAGTAATATTCCAAACATTATCGCTTGAGCCGCAGTGGCGCATGTTTTTGAACGCACTTATCGCCTTCCGTCGGTCTCACGTCACCACGAATCGACATTTGCTTTGTTTTACTTTTAATTTTTTTCTTTTCAAGTTTTTATACAGAACTTGCTTTCCATTTCTGTGGAATATGTTACAGTTTTTGTCAGATGGCGCCACAATTTTTTATCCACATGCACAACTTTGAAGATCATGAAGAGAAATAAAAACAAACAACAACAAGCTGATGATTATATAAAATACATCAGCAAATACAATAGAATTTACGGAGAAAATTAAATCAATGTTTGTTGATAATTTATATATGGAAAATAAAGTATTTAAATTATTAATAGTAGAGCAGCCTTCCACGAACCCCTCCCAAGTGAAGCTAAAGTTCAAATTTACAGCTGCGCTAATATTTTCGAATAAAAGCAAGAAAGGGTGAGTTGATAGAACCTTGGCGGAACTTCTTGCCTATGGAAACTCATACTTTCCTCAAAAATATGGGCTTTTATCAATTACAAGCAATTGATATGCTGAATAGCTTAGGTCAGAACGACCAGATACGTATCCTATGGGTAACAGGAAATTACGCGAAAAGAAATGGCAGATAAATTAGTTTGCCTCCCTATTAATAGGCCCAAATTAATTTTGTGACTTAGGAAAGGATAACTTCTCCTCTCTTATTCAGGATGTAGAGGAAAGGCAAAGAAGATCATACTGGGTTAGGTTAGGTTAGGTTAGGTTGATATGGTTGCCCAGGGAATGGGCACACTTGGACGAAGAAGGATTCGTCCTTTGTGATGCCATTATGGAGGGGTGAGGCAGGAGAGAAAGACCGATGGTAAACAGGGAGAGGGCGGGGAGAGATGGTGCTGGGATGGTTGGGAGCGTGTGGATTACGAACGATAACTATATTTGCGTCGACCGCTTAATGCTGCTGATGAAATTCATCAGATTTTTAATGTCAGTACCAGCTATATCAGCAGGCGTGGCAAAAAAGTAGGAGCCAAGATGCCTAGATCTTAGCCCCGCCAGAGCAGGGCAGCTAAGGAGAAGGTGCTGAGATGATTCCACCTCATCCTCCATACATCCATACTGGGACAACCAATCGGGTCCAGGGCAATCGAAAGCAAATAATAGGTAGCTTGAACCGAAACCGATTTAAAGATTGTATGGAATTAAATACGAATTATTTTAGAATCATCACAGAAACTTTAACATGGTATTGTAGATTGCGCTATCAATTTTTGTTTTCTTTTGTCGGTACTTGCTACAGCACTCAGACAACTTTAAGTCCATTGTGCTGCATTCGGGTTTCCTTTTTAATTTTCTTTAAATCTATTCGACCTCCAAAGAAATCTGAGTAGATCTTGTGATAGCAAATAGCCAAGGTGGCCGTTTCTTAACACATAAGTGCCAAGGACCTCCAGCCTGATTCAAGCGAAGATCGGTCCGCCGTCTGATCCTCCTTTCCACATGCTGGGCAGAGTGCACTGTCTAAGGTGTCTACCTTTTCCATGTGCTTCGCCCATAGAAAGTGGCCCGTCATCAGTCCAACCAGCTGCCTACAGTTCCTTCGGCTTAATGACAAGAAGATCTGCGAAAGTCGGTCGGACATGACAGGTAGCATCAGTTTTGTCCATCTGCAAAATCTCTCAGCCTGCCTGGCTCAATTGTGTCTTAGAGTAACCCGTTTGCTGACCGTGGCTTTCATGGCTGCAGAAGGGTTTAGTGACAAAAGCTAAAGAAGTTGGCCTCAGAGCTCTCGTTACCTGCGATACCCACGTGTCCCGTGACCCATGTTAGCATCATAATATTATGTCTACCGACATTGTTCAGTCTGGATATACAGGACTCAACTACCCTTGAAGTGGTTGGTGGGCTGTCTAAGACCGTGAGCGCAGCTTTGCTGTCGCTTCAGGCCGGCGGGCCAATTAAAAGGTAAAAAAAAATCGATTTTTTTTTTTTTCCTGAAATCAATAGCTTAGATATTCAAGAACATGAGACACAAATTTTCAGAGTTAAATTCCAAGTATTTGCAGAGCTACAGAGCCGAGCGTAGTGCGGCGTCGAGCAACCGTGCGCTTATTGTTGTAGTTGAAGCGCGTTTTCTCGGCTTTTCATTTTCACGATTTTACCTAATTTAGGTACACGATTGCAAAAAAACTAAACCAGCTATCCATTTCATTCAAAATGCGTTATCTTCAGTATTGTTTTCTCTTCTATGTGAACTTTTTTTAAGCGACTTTTTTACCCAGTTGAAGAGTTTTTTTTTTCCTTGAAAAACCACTTTTTTTTCTACCTTTCCCAAAAATTCGAATTTTACGTGTTTCTCCCAATTTTCTTAGTTCACATCGAAGATAATTACATCAAAATTAATAATCTTTTTTTTTTTGTTTTCAGATGAAAATTGCAAGTTGTATCTTGTACAGAAGTTGGATACTTCAGTGGCAAGGCGCTCTGGGAATCTATTGATAACTCGGCTTACAATATATTGTTGGAGATTGTACAAATTTTTTTTTTTAGTTCAAATATATATTAAACTACCCCCAAAACTTCATTTGGCTAATTGTTTTTTTTCTCATCCTACAACGCTTCGCGAAAACTACTGAATTTAGGACATCTAATTGGCCCGCCGGCCTTCAGTCACATACAGACCTGCCTCTCCATCTGTTCTCCACAACAAAGCTCATCGCTTCTTGAACAGCACACGCCTCCGTGTGAAACACAGATGGTTGCGTATCCCAGGAGCAAAGTGTAGTTTTGTTCCGCTAGATTCCATGTAGACACCAGAGCCACAATTGAGCCTCTGACAGCACCACTGTGTATCTCTTTTTAATTACGATTCTTGATGACATGGAGTCAAGGAGCATGGCGATGATCGTTGCATCGAAGTCCATGCCTTCTCCGTTATCCCATGCCAGACAGTGGCCGTACCAATTCCCATTGTGTTTCAGCCTGAAAGTGGCCTTCAAGGCTTCTGCTTGATGAAAGCATCAAGTGGTGGTAGACTAATCTAACTAATTCGCCAAGAGACTTGGTTTTGTTAGTTAGTGAGTTAGTTATAGTTGACGCCCTATGCCCCAACTAGGAGTTAGAGGATCTTATATATAATATAATATATATTAGTTAGTTTAATTTATATTGGGTTAAACAATATTCTTTTATAAGGCGATTCCTCTGTGGCACTGAGGCTAATTGTGACGCTCAGGAAAGATTTTCCCAGTCCTATCTATACAAGGGACTCTGCCTGAAATATTCGAGTTGCCGAAAAAGTAGTCACCAGAGTTCTGAGGCGAATTTCTCGACGTGAAAAGCATTTGGTTAGGAAACAGTGATTATATCTCTACTCATCTGTACAACTCCTAGAAAAAACGTTTAATTTAAAGCTGTATTCTGCAGTTGCCCAGACGTGTTCATCTGCTGTTAGTAATTGCTCTCGCGCTCTTCTCAGTTTCTAAAAATAAGAAGCCCAGTAGGCTTGTAAGCTTAGTTTGGATTGCTCAAATAGCGCGAGCACGGATTAACGCTGTATTGTCGAAAAGAGTGTAAGGGTCGGGGGCATTTTTCAGCACACTTCGAGTTGTCTATTGTCAACAAAGACTGTGGATTTCCAAAAAGTGAGCTCAAGAAAGGGAAGTGCCGAGATAGGAAACTGTTCTACTCTAAAAAAAAAACTTTCAGCTAAAACAAATTAGTGGTATACCATCTTCAACTATTTATTCAGAAAGGATATCACTGTTTCCTTGTCCTTTCGATATTTCAAAGATGGTGGAGTTAGAGTTTTAAAGATTCTTTTTGTTCCTAATTTCAAAGATGGTGGAGTTAGAGCTTTATAGATTCTTTTTGTTCCTAATTTGTTTCAAAAAAGTAGGAAGAGGGAGACTTCCTCCAGAATAATTGACCTAGGAACCGTAGTTGTGGAAAGTTTAACAACTTTTATTACATTTTTCTGCGGCTAGCAAGGGTGAGCATCAGTTCCTATCGATGGGCGCCTATTTATAAGGCCAATCATATGAGATTAGTGAAATCGGTGCTGCGTCGGTTTCTGTGTCTCTTTTGATGTTTGGCTTAATTTTTAACGGTGTCTGAATCATAAGTGGCTCCTGTTTCTCCTATCGGCGCATTGGGCTTCAATAAAACCCCCATCTCGTTCTGTTTTTTGCAAAAAGCTTAATTTCGTTCCAGGTCTTTCCTGATGCCTCGACTTCTTTCTAGAGGCATCGAAGTTACAATGGAAGGATCGAAAGTCGAGCAACCGATGTACTATCTACGAGTGCACTGGACTTAAATGGTGACAAGACGTTTTATGACTGTGTTGGAGTAAAGAAGCTTAATAGCCTCACCAGTGTGAGTTCGCTACGACCGTTGCGGCCATGGGTTCGACTGACATGGTTTACGAAACGCCGAAAAGACGTCCGACATGCATGTGGCTCTCTCTCTCTCTCTCTATATATATATATGGGGCATTCTTCGCCAACCGGACACCCCCATCTGCCCAGAACAGTTTTTATAAAAAAAATTTTTCCCTATGCCGAAATAAAAGCTTATGTCATGTACTTTAATTTGTCATGTGGCACTTTTTAAATATTCAAGATGGACGACGAATATTGACAAATATGTTGGAAGCTTAACAAAAGATTCGAGTCTGCAGCACCAGTACCAGAAATACTAAAAAGCCATTCCTTCCAAATCTCAAACAAAAAGGAAGTGATTATTAAAAGATTTTCCAATTCTCCAGAAGAAAAAAAGTTTTACTGTGAAAAAAATCCTGTATTATGAAAAAAAAATTCCAATTTCAGCAATTTCTTTCAATATTTATATTCAGCAGCGAACCCAGAAACCCCCGAGCATAATGTCAATATTCGTCGTCCATCTTGAATATTTAAAAAGTGCCACATGACAAATTAAAGTACATGACATAAGCTTTTATTTCGGCATAGGGAAAAATTTTTTTTATAAAAACTGTTCTGGGCAGATGTGGGTGTCCGGTTGGCGAAGAATGCCCCATATATATATATATAATTGGTCCTTTTTGGGCGAGCTGCTCCTCCTATTTGTAGCGTGCGTATCGATGTTGTTCCACAAATGGAGGGACCTACAGTTTCAATCGGACTCCTAACGGCAGATATTTTTTATGAGGAGCTTTCTCATGGCAGAAAGACACTCGGATGTTTGCCATTGCCTGACGAGGGGCGATTGCTCTTAGAAAAAAGTTTTTCTTCATTTTGGTCTTTCACCGAGATTCGAACCTACGTTCTCTCTGAATTCCGAATGATAGTAACGCAACAACCCATTCGGCCGAATTCTCTATACAGGCAACAAATTCAGCTCCCAGTCAAATGTGCTGCCACAACAGACGCATCGGATGCATTCTTGCAGACTTTTAAATATCAAGAATACTTGATCGATATCTTTCTTCATTTTATAAGCAAGGGCAATTCAAATTGTTATTATTGTAATAGTACAAGATATTCCCTGTACATTTCCAGAAATGTAAATGAAGTGAAAGTCACTGGCTATATGTAAATACAGCTCATTCCGGTAAATTAGGCCCGACTATCGTACGCACGCCCTATGAGTTGATCGAAAAGACGGCATGTACCTTAAGAAATATTAAATGCAGACACCCAGGTTTACAAAACAAACTTCTCTTACACAGATCATTAAATCTGTTAGTAAATTGACTCGCCTGTACGGCTGGAGGTTGAACAGAATTTGCCAATATTTTTAGCCTCAGCCCCAAACTACGTATAAACAAACAAACAGATCGCCGCATTTCATAAAGTTTTCAAACAAAATATTTATATGCTATTTATGCATGCAAAGCACGATTGCAGCAAGCGTACACGAAGAAGAAGCATACGTAGCTTGAGTCGCTTCTTCCCTCGTGGCAGGCGCAACGCGCAACAAATTAACAACGCAAAGCGTCAGCATCATAAAAATGTCGTCGTTTCGCGCATGCGCATGTGCATCAGAGAAATGCCGCCAGCACCGCCATGGCTGCCTCAGCTGTTGACAGTTGTATGCCTTGCAGTTGTATGCAGCGGCAGCAACAGTTAAGCACTACTGGCGACTGTGCACTCTTCTTCGTCTACTTGCCACCACTGCCAATCTCGCCAGACTGTTTGACTTCAACGATGCATTTTTTGTGACCATCACCGCCATCGTCGGCGCAGCGCTATAAAGGCAACCGCTCACTAGAGTGTCAGCGAAAAAATGAACGATTTGTGCATTTTAGATCGAAATCGTCGAGATCCCTAAAAAACAAAATTAAAAACAAACAGAATGACAAAAAAGAGATTAAGGTTGGAGGCATACAGCTGTGGCTGACACGATCACACGCTCTTATTTGTGCTTCCTCTATTCCTTTTTCTGTTTTCCTTCACTTGTGACATTGGCTCTTACAACCATCTGATCTGGTGCTTGTTGCTGGCGATCGTGTTGGCGTTTGTGATTTGTCAAAATCGTTAACCGATCGCAAGTGGCCGATATTGTCACAACGCATGCGCACTATGCTGCTTATTTTTGTTGCGTGCGTACGTGCAATATCATAAAGTTATAGAACATCTTAATGGTAATTGAATATGTTGCAGACGATTCATAAACAAGCTGGAAGTTCCGTGGAATTCGAGAGCGCTAAGTTGCGGCAATGGATGAAAAAAAAAACAAAAACAAAAAAAAATATATAAGAATATAATAATAATAATTATAATTATAGTCCAGGGTTGTGGCAAAATTTTGTGTGCGATTTTGGAACGCAAACAAACTAGCAAATATTGGGACACTTACGAGTATTGCGGCATAACAGAAGTGATTGACGACTGCCAAGGTCTCATTAAAGTCGCGTCTGATGCACAAAGGGAATTAAAAATATACGAAAAAGGTATGCTAATAATAAATAGATAAAGCTTTGAAATTCTTTGGGAATTATTTTTTATAATTCTTGGTAAATCTTTCCAAGAAAAGAAGACCAACTAAAAACCTGATTAGTAACAAGAGCAGGAGCAGTTCAATATCCAGGTCAGGTTCATATCAAAGAATACACTTTCAACGCCATTCTCTTGCCATAGGGAACTTTTTCATCGCAGAAACTCACTCGGCGGTGTACAGTTGCCAGCGAGGGGTGAGCACTATTAAAAAAAAAAAAACCTTTTCAACCATTTGCCTTCTATTTGCCAATCGATTCGTTTGTTAATTTGAAACTTTTGAATACGAAAAGGTAGTCCACCCACATTTGGAAAGCATTTCACTTTACTTTAAGTAGGGCGGCGACATTTTTCTATGCCATAAAGGCGGCGCTTAGCTTAAATACGATCCCGATAATAATAAAGAAGTTATGAATTAAGTTTAATTTCATTATTTGTATATAAATGTAAGAACATTGGGTGTATAAAATTTTTTCAAAGGGAAAGAATGGCGATAGATATCATTTGACGTTTCATGTCCACTGTGGGTTTCGAACCAGATTCTTCCATTTTTACAATAATTTATGTATAAGTATTAAATATTATATTACATTTAGTAACAGACGCACTAAAAAATCGCAAAATAGGCAACGTTGCTAAAATTTCCGTCTACTTGTATACGCAAATCTAAACATTTTTCCCTGCCATTTTTATTCTAAAAAGTTGTATATATTTTTTGAAGAGTAAAACGGATTCGTAATACAGTAGAGCGCCGATTATCCGAAACAATTGGTGCAGAGGGTGTTCGGATAATCGATTTTTCGGATAAACGAACATTTGCGAAACTCCAGTTCCTTGTTGAGGGTAGGGTAATAAAACACGTCATTGGATTAGAAATACATATTATGTATGTAATGCTCTTTAATGATATGTACACTAGAGTACAGTACATATTATGAATAGACACATACACATTAAAGTCGGGATTGCACAAGCGGTACATAAATACATATGTCTAAACATTTTTGTAGTTAGGTGGCTTAGATGTGATAATACTTAGTACAAAACTAATCTAAAAAAAAAGTCGAACATATTTGTTTGCTTAAGTTTTGAGACTCGTTTTTTGTGGCCAAATCTCTTAGGCGTTTTAAAGACAGCAACTGCTAGAATCGCACTCGTATTGGTGTTCCACCATTTAATAGCAGTCTAAAAGCATTTAAAGGCTTCTTCATTGTACGAACATTTTTCAGCTGAGACGATGTCATCACTATTTTCGTCTTCATCGTCGTCATCTTCAGGAACTTGAACCTGTGCTATTATATCGTCGTCTGTCAACAATTCGTAGCCAGGATCATCCTCGTCGAATTCTAGCCATTCATGCACGTTGTCTTGGTCACATTCTTCAAATCCTGAAACCTCTTTCATCAACTCAACCATTTCTGAAACAAAGTTTTCATTTGTTGGTTCTTCAGATGTAGGGCTTCGCATTCAACTGCTGGACAAAGCTTAGCTTACGCTTCTGCTGCCATGTAAACAGCATCCTTCAAGTTAATACCTTTGTAGATTTCAAGAATTGTTTTATCTTCCTCTTGGCCGATTAGGACACTACGAAGCAACGCTTTTCTGTAGTAACGTTTGAAGGCTTCGATCACCTCCTGGTCCATAGGTTGAAGGACTGATGTAACATTGGGTGGCAAGAAAATCACCTTAAATTGTCCATCTTCTCTCTGAAGTGAAAGGTTTGAGGGATGACTTGGAGCATTATTAATCACTAATAAAACATTTCCAGTGTCTCCAGTTTCTATCTGATGTTTTTTAACCTCTGGAATGAATACAGCGTCATACCACTCGATAAATACTTGAGTGTCCATCCAAGAGTTTTTTTGGTTTTTGTAAATAAGCGTCAGTTTTTTTATTCCTTTGAAGCATCTTGGATTCTTAGATTTTCCTATGATCAGCAAAGGTAGTATATGTGTGCCCGTATTGTTTCCACATAGCATGGCTGTTATGCGGGATTTGCTTTCTTTGAATCCAGGCGCTGGCATTTCATTTTTAGAGACAAGGGATTTGGTCGGCATTCTCTTCCAGTATAACCCAGTTTCGTCTGCATTGTAGACGTTACTGTCCTTATAACACTGCTTTACAAGCAAACTCTTAAAACTTTCTTTGAACTTTTCAGCAGCTTCAATGTCAGCTGACAGCTTTTCCCCTTGAATATCTAGCTCTCTAATTCCGTGCCTAGACTTGAATCTTTTGAGCCAACCAGTACATGCTTTAAAATCATTGTTACCCCCCAAGCTTTCTGTTCATTTCCAATGCCTTTTCGCAAATCAAAGTACCATTTATTGGTTGACTTTGAGCACGTATCTGCATGAACCATGAGTAAACTGCAGTTTCTAGGTTTTGATTTTCTGCCATTTTCATTATTTTTCTATGCATGCTTCCATCTTCACTTTCCAGCACGCAAGCAAACTTTGTGATAGATTCACTATTTTTTTTAATGTCAGTTATCGTTGAATTCCCAACACCAAACTTTCGATCCACTTGCACCTTTTTTAATCGTTCCAAAATTTTAAGTTTGTCAGAAAGACTAAGCACAACTCGTTTACGTTTCGACATTGCTAGAAGTCACAAAGCACAAAAAACAAAATCAGCGGGGACCGTTAAAACAACACTGGAGTCAGTCAACGTCAATAAAAAAACAAACTGATTATACGGATCCGTACATCTGCCGGCCGCTCGTGTTTTAATGAGAGATTGCTCAAACAAAACTGTCGGAGTCGGATGCGCGTTCGATGGGCGTTCGTTTCGCGGCACGATAACACAACCGACGCTGTTATATTTAGGCACTGCGATACTAACTTAAATTCATAAAGCGCGTGACAGAAAGCAAGTATGTACATATGTACAACGCTGTCAATACCTATGAATCATGTTCTAAATATAACATGCTATCGATGAAGACACGGAAAATGCCAAAATCATTTCTATTAAACGTTTCTATTTCATTTGTACATACTTTTTTTATTCTTTATATCCGAAAAAGGCGTCATGTTTCCTCTTGGTTAACCAACGTTTCGCATGACCGACTTTCGGATAATCGACGCTCTACTGTACTTGTATGTACGCATTTTTTGGCATTTATGAAAATGCTATGCACATGGAAATCGGCAACGTCACTTTCATTAGGTTAGGTTAGGTTTACATGGCTGGCTGAAAGCCAGCGCATATACCTATTGATCCTCAGTGGTACCAGATGGAGCTTGACCCTTACGCAGAGGCGTACTTGGAGAACGTAGCGCCCATGGCAGCGAACAAAGTTTTCATCGACTTCATTGAACCGTAATATAGTAGTCCGTCTTGAAATAGTCGGTCATCCATTTTTTGTTCTTCATCCATTTTTTATTCTTCTTCGGCGTCTTTCAATTGCAACGTCCCCTTTTTGACATAAAATTATCCTTTCCTCGAGTGAACTAGCAACGATGGCCTCTCTTTCATTTTCAAAATAATTTTGAAGAGCCTTCAAAACTTCAGCAGTATCGTGAAAATTCATCGTGGAATCTTGCAGCGTCTTTTGAACGCGGTCAATGCAGATTAGTACTTTATTCCAAAATCCCAGCAAAATCAAGAAATCTGACTTCAATATTCGGTTGTTTAGTTCCTGGGCATCACTTCTTGTTTGACTTGTTTGATTCTTGTCATTTCTTCAAGAACTTCCAGAATTTGATCCAAATGGTTGTTAACTGGCTTTATTGCTTCGACGTTTGCACTCTATGTGGTTTTAGATTTGGATTTCATGAGAACTGGTAAAGCTTCCTTAAGTTTTTCCCAACGTTGTGTTGATCGAGAAGAAAATGCATACAGATTTTTGATCGTTCCAAAAAAGTGACCATTGTTACATTTTGTTTTGCTGCATGTACACCGACTAAGTTGAGTGAGTGATTGCCAGAGTTTACAAACAATGCACGGCTATTTATTTCGGCCAGTTTTTCATTCACGCCATTTTTGTGCCCAGCCATTACAGCAGCATTATCGTAGCACTGTGACCGACAATCTTGAAAATGCATTTCATCTTTCTTTAACTGTTCTAAAATACTATTCGCCAGTCCCTCAACATTCTTCGCGGTAATTTCAATAAAGCCAAGAAAGGTTTCCTTCATATGTACTGTTTTTTTTTTCAAAATCAATGTCCACGAACCTCACGACTACTGATATTTGATCGCGATGGCAATATTACACAATTTTTATCTTTATGTGACAATCAATCAAACTATACAACAATATTTCACTGCATTGAGAAAAAGAGGATGAAAAACACTGAGCAAAAGTTATGTTTACACCGAAGTGCCGTGACATACCAAGTTAGTTGCGATGGTGTGAAATGTCCAGAAGAAGGGCGGTCCTTAGCTTCCCACCTCCGTGTTTTCTTTCGATCGCACATACTGCTTTCTCTGTCGCGCTCACGCTCCTCCACGCTGTTTTTCGCGTCACCGGCAGTCATCAGCTAAACCGATTTTGACTTTAAACAGCGTAGAGAGGCGCGTACGGTATACGTTTCAGTTTATCTCGCTGGCGACTATACAGATTACAGAGTCGACTATTCTGACTTCTTGTATCTTTATTTAAAACTGAAGTTCAAAATCGTTGAACATACAAAGTAGAGGTGTCACTTTGCGCCCCCCCTAGAGTGGCGCCCATGGCACGTGCCCTGCTTGCCATACCCTAGTTACACCACTGCGTTTACGTTTCCTTGTAGTAGGCTTCTTGTAATAAACCTGCGTCTTTTGCGAATCTAAGTAAGCTCTGAAGCTCTGAACCCGAGAAACATTCTAGCCTCTAATATTGTAGAGCTCCTAAACATTTCATTCGGGTTCTAGCTAATGCAGGGCAAGAACATAGAGGGTGTTCTTCTAGTTCATTGCAAAATGTGCAGCTATCACACAGAGACAAAATTTTTAGGCGATGCTTGAAAGTTTACTTCACCGATTTCTATGAATGTATAACATAAATAAATACTCAATCTAAATCTAAATCTAGATATATAATTGTTGAATAATAATAAATTTGAAGTTATGTATCAACGTCTTCGTCGTTTCTAAATAAAATATTAGCACATCTTTAAGCCATTTGAAAATTTGTTGAACCCAAATGGATTTCTCAGACGAGACTTTTTGTTAGGTTAGGTTTGTTAGGCCCTCTCGGGCACAAATTTCTCCCAGTGGTATACCATTGTGAATATATAGTAAAAGAGGAAAGAATGAATAGGAAGCGGGAGTTATGCTTGAGGTTTGTGGAGAAGACCCGATAACTACTACAGCTTAATAATATTTGGTCAAATTCATTAGATGTGTGATTTATATACGCAGATGCAGCAAAAAAGTGATAGCCAATGTGTCTGAATCTCAGCGTGGCGAGAGCAGGACAGCCGAGGAGCAGGTGCTGATAAAATCGAAGAAAAACATGTCTCATTGCGTTTATATAATATATGTAATTGTTTGGCCAATCTCCTCCTCGAACTTGTCAAAATTGATATTATTAAAAAAACTGTGTTACATAGTTAGACACCAGCCGTTACTAATTATCTTTAATGAATCACTGGCTTCTGGTGAATTTTTAAATAACTGGAAATCATCTTTTCTCATACCGATACATAAATATGGAAGCAAGTAGGAAGTCGAAAATTATCGCCCGATCCGCAAAATATCTAGTTTACCTAAAATCTTTGAAAAACTGGTTCTTCCAAATTTCAGATTTCATATCGCCTTATCAGCATGGCTTTATTAAGTGTAGATCTATTGTTACGAACTTAGGTTTATTCGCAAATTTTGCCTTAAAACAACTTCTAGCAGGCCAACAAAGAGATGTCATATTCACCGACTTTCCGCAAGTGTTCGATAGAGTCAGCCATAGTATCCTACTTAAAAAGCTGGGTTTAATTGGTCGTCACCTTAGCTTAAGTATTTAAGTGGTTTGCACCTTATCTCACTGATAGAACTCAATTCGCTCGTATAAACTAAATAAAATCGCATGCCATCAATCGCAGGTGTATCTCAAGGTAGCCATCTCGAGCCACTATTTTTCTTAATCCTTGCTAATGATATTCCGGACGTTTTTGTAACATCGAGTTGTCTGATGTATGCAGAAGAGTTGAAAATTCACAGTTGTATAGAGGACTTAGCAAACTGCATGAGACTTCAAGAGGACTTAACAAGATAGGAAGCTTGGTGTGGTGATAACTACATACCTCTTAAATGCTAGCACTTGTTTTAGTAGACACAAGTTGGCCACTACCACCGTCACAAAAATTTTTGAAAATAAAGACTTTTACATCGAAAATGTCGTTTTCTAAACATAGACTTGATGTTCGCCAAGTCGAGATCTCTGCTCGGCTTTGTAGTAAGGAATTTAAAGTTCCAGGATCTTTCTACACTGAAACATTGCTATTTTCCCCTTGTTAGAACAAACCTTGAATATTGCAGCATTATCTGGAATCCATTCTATGTGGGCTCATCTTTAAGAATTCAGAAAGTTCAGAAACGTTTCACTCAGAGATTTGTCAATTGTCAATTTTTGCGAAGCCATATTTCTCGCATATTTTTCGAGAAAAACGTAGATTTTAGAAATTGATCAAAACTATAAGAAATTTTTTTTTTTTTTTGTTTTAATGGAAATGCTTTATTTGCAATCTGTCTTAGAATACACATATTCAGCAAAAGAGATCTTATTACCTAATGACAGCATAGTATTTACACTGGTGCAAAACTAAATAGAAAACTATAGAATTTTTTCTTTTTACAATTCTTATGCATATTTTATGTTATTAGATTTCATTTTTACTCGAAAATTGTATAACTTACTTCATGTATAACTTATATTAGAATTTTAAAATTTAATGGAGCATTTTAACAATTTCATATTTAGCTCTTTTTTTTTGTTTTTGTTTTTTTATTATTGTATTATTATTAAATTGACAAATTTAAAAGAATGGCAAGTCTAAGACACGATTGCGCTTTAATCGTCTAATTTCATTGCTTGTGTTCAACAAGCAAATAGCATTTGTGTTTACATGATTTGACAATCGTTCAATGTATCTGTTAGAATATACTGAGATTTCTCTCTTAACAGATGGAATACCTAGATCCATGTGTATGGCTTCGTTTGTGATAAACCAAGGTGCATTAACAAGTGTTCGCAAGGTCTTTGACTGGTAGCGTTGCAAAATCTCCACATTGGACTTACTAGCAGTTCCCCAAAGCTGTATACCGTAGGTCCATATAGGCTTCAATATAGCTTTATACAAACTAACCTTGTTTTCTAGACTAAGTTGAGATTTGCCACCAAGTAGCCAGTACATTCTTTTGGTTTTATTTTTAAGCTGTTGATGCTTAGCTTTAATATGATTTTTCCATGTGAGGCGTCGATCAAGAAGCATTCCCAAGTACTTGACTGTGTCGCTAGTAGGAATTTGAATAGAAATTAATCTTAATATTTAACTCGCCAAGGAATTACAAAAAACAGTATAAATACCTTATTCGACCTCTTTTTAAAAAATAGCCAATTTGTCAAATGTGCCCCGCCGGAGGGGGGTGTTGTTTACTTTATTTTATACTTCCAATAACATAAAAAACAAGTCGTTATTTCAACAAAACAAAAACACAGGCTTCTTTTTTCCATCGAAGCTACATCAAAACAATATTATATCATAGTAAAAATTTTTAAGAGAGAACAAAGGTAATTAAAAAGTTTTTGATTATTTAATATAGCTTTCTTCAAAGTTAACATAAAAGAAATACTTCGTCCGCCATCGAGATGTGTCAGCTGGATTAGTTGGATGTGGTAATTTAAGTTCAATTTCACTTCTTGAAGCTAGTGCGATGTCTTCTACGCCTGGTTTTACAAACACCCAGTTAAATGTTGCAAATCTTCGTAAATAATTTATGTTAAAAGAGTTATTACTGAACTTTTTCGTTATTTCACCAATATAGTGGAATGGCTTTTGATTTTTAGGAGCAAATTTAACCAGAACAAAATCTCCTATATCTAATATATCTTCGTCGGTTAATTTCCATTTAGATAAGTCGTTATCTTCGATGTCATAATTTCCTTCGTCGTCGGAAATGGACCAATGGTTTTAATGGATTCACAGTAGGAAACATTATCTTCATTTTCCTTAGTCGTATCAGACTCAATTACGTCATATTTTATGGATCTTTTCTTTAAAAGCGTTCGCTTTTTTTTGACACAATAGTTCGCTTTACGTTATGAATATATAAATATATATTTTTTTTTGTTAGGTTCCATCATCTTCTGTTTCTCAGCTGAACTCGTTATGATACGGAATGTTGAACTTTTGACTGACCGTTTTTTTAGAGGCACACAAACGTTTGATTGGCCGAACCATTTCAGGAGTTCGGTTTTGGGCCGAATTGCTTTGGGGGCTTTCTTGCACGTTTATTATATTTTGTCTGTTTCGGATGTTTTCGGATGTGAACATGCCGTCCCTAAAAATTTGTGAGTTAAAGGGATAAATACGTGTACTTTTAAACCCTTTTAAATATATTTTCTGACGAAAAGGACCTTTGGAAAGGATGATTCATTAGTTTTGCCACATCATAAATAGTTATTTGTTTTCCGATGTTTGCAACAGTAAAATCATTGAAGCTCTTTCGGCAAAGTTGTTTAAATGGTCCGAATATGGACACATCTAAGGGCTGCAAACGGTGCGAGGTATGAGGTGGAAAAGATAGCATAACAATTCCATTATGTCTGCAAAAGTTAATGTTTTCGAGACTATAATGAGACTACATCAGTTTCATCTAAGTTATATATATCCTTTGGCAGGAAGGAGTGTTTTTTATAAATTGCCCTGAGGTTTAAGTAAAATTCTTCTAGAGCTGATTTTGTAAAGCTCGAAAGTCTGGCCAGGCTTACTTTCTCTGGCTTTCGCAATGAAATAGTTGGGTTTATTTTGAGAAAAGCATAAAGCCTGTCCTTACTTGCTTCCTTAGTAACATTCCATCCAACTGGAACGGTGATCTGATTTATTTTAGTATAATCATAAACAAACTTTCTGAGTATCTGGTATGACAAGCCATATGCGTAAAACGCACATTTCTTTATATAGTCAGCAAGCTGCTCTTCGAGTTTCTTTGTGAAGAGTTGACACGATATGACTATTACTAGAGTCCACCGTAAGATTAAGTGGACCTTGGCGTTTCATCCGCATTATAAATGTCTTTAAATCTTTTGATGCTGTATTTTTTTTACTGCCGTAGTTTGTGCCTCATCTCCATTTTTTACATCATTCATGGCTTTTTTAATATTTTCTTCATTTATTTCTTTTCCAGATGACTTTTTCTTACAGTTTCGTACCATTACTGTACAAAAGTCATATATAAATAAGCCAAATTACTTACAGTTACCAAACATATTAACATAATTATAACATGGGGCCGAGGCCGTAGAGAGCATATCCGGGCCCCGGGGGAAAATTGCAAATGCGGGCCCTTTCCAATGATGTCTAACTCATATAAATACGTATAATCTCGAGTCCGGGCCCCTCTGAAAACTCCGGGCCCGGGGGAAAAAGTACCCGATCCACCCCCCTCTCGTCGGGCTTGCATGGGGCAAATTTGATATTCGTCAAAAGTACCCCACACTCAAAAGTCAAATGTGCCCCAAATGACTTTATCCACATTCATTTTTTTGATTATTTTATTCTTAAAAATAAAAATATTTAATAACTGTAGCCTTTAGAAAACAATTGCTTTTACTTCAAAAAATGCTTACGTAGCGCTACATAAAAATTAAATCACCCAATCAAAAATCACTTAAACACGTGCTGCTCGACTGAGCATTTAAGGGGAACTGCCAAATTACATATAAGCACGTGTTATTATATTAGCCTGCGTACAGTTCCTTATTTGCGAAGTTTTTGAATCATTTTCACACCGAAAATGTTTAAGTCAATGCTGCCCATTGTCACAGGTACCCCACTTTACCCTATAGTATGTCGCACAGTTTTATTGAGACCACATCGTCAATAACTATCAATAATATTTAGGAAATTTGTATCTACATTTTCATATTCAAGATGGCATGAAAATATGCATACTGTTGTTTTCAAGTATTTTACAGAGTCCGGTGACTTAAGTGCTTGGGTTGACAAATTTATTCCGGGCTGTGTTGAACAATTTTTAAGTCCTAGAATAGTCACAATTTTGTGGAATTCCAAATTTTCATACACTCATAATTTTTGTGGTGGAATTTAATGCTTTTTATATGGTTCTATGGTAAACGAAATGCATTTTTTTTAAAGATTGTGCTACAATATATTTCGGGTGTCAAATCGGGATGGCAAATTGTGGGAATTTACTTTGAAAAAATAAATCTATTCGCGCAGTTCATAGATCTTTGGTGACATCATCGGACCGTATTTCTTTTGAACTGTGAAAGGAGCTGCCTTTACGGTGCAATCATGCATTCATGCCATCATTGACGCCATACGGTCAAATTTATTAAAAAAAGTAGTCTAAAATACGACTGATCGGATGGAATATGTAACTCGTAGCCGCGGAGGATATACTATATTATATGCCAAGAAATGACATGAAATTATCTATCAAATTATACAATAATAAAAAAAAATCTTTCCAAAATATTTCAATTTTGTATTATTATTTTACGTTCCCAAGCTCTTAAAACACACCCGATTTATATATTTTCATATTTAAATAGCATCTTTTTCAAATGACCGCCAAATTAATGCACCACTTCCGTTTCTCATTGATGTTTTTTTATCATACAAACATAACTCAAATGTCTCAAAAGTTATCTGCCTCATTTAACAAAATCACGGCGGCGAAAGATCAAAACCAAAACAAATGAATTTTAACACATTGAAATCATTTAGATGTTTTTCACATACACTACTACAAACATATATACATATGTATACATTTTACTAAGCATGTCTCCACATAGCAAATGCGTATACAATTTTTATGCCACCACACATTTATTCATTCATTACTGGGAATTGGTGATTTGTATGAGAAGGAAGACTGAAGACACCTCAAACAAAACTTGCGAACTGACCAAAGTGATTAACTAACTGATATAATCGACTAGCAGAGAAAAAATGAAACAGAAAAAGAAAAAAAAAACAGTAGCTGAAGAGAAAACTAAAATAAAGATTGCTTGGAAGATTAGAAGAACTAAACGAGTAAATTCGCAGATTGCACATCAAACAAAGAGTTAATGAGTATCAAAGTACACGAAAAAAAAAACGAAAAATGCAATTAAAAATTAAACATCAAAAAGCAGTAGAGTGGATGCAAAGAATTTGAAAAACGTTGTAACTTTTGTCAACATTAACCGTCGGGAAAGGGTAAATTTTTTTTTGTCGCAAAAGGGTTAATTTCCACTTTACCCGAAGTCATTCCAACAGCTTTTGGCTCAAAAATTGGGCTTTGCTCATTATCGATTTTGCACACACAAAAAGTGGCAATTTGACCCACTGTGCCTATAAATATTGCATCTGCATGAAAAATTATTTATAAAATCCCAAGCTGGATCGCATTAAATTTGCATCACACCCACGAAAATTCATCGCTGACAACCTGCCCTACATGTGCCACCGTCACACATCTGACAGTTGTCAATGTCAAAGTGACAAATGCCCCGGCCACATATGCAAATCTTTGGAAAAGGTGCAAATAATTAATTACTTTGGCAAGTATTTGCAATTAGTCACTGTTTTGGAATGAAGGAAAAACACAAGAAGTGAAAATATTTTGGCGAATTCAGGTGATAAAATGTAAGGCTCTGCTGACAAAGTACAGTGGGTCAAAAGACTCATTTTTCGAAAAAGGCTGTAAAGCCATGCTACTTCATGCATCAAAAACTGTAGAAATGTAGGGAGAAGTATAATTCTAGTAAAAAAAAGCGATATTAACCCATTCACGGCCAAAGGAGAAATTAACTCTTCCACGACCATTACGGTGCAAATGGAAGTTTCTTTGCCCGTTCTCTGAATGGAAATTCAAAAACCAAATACATTTTTTTCATCAAACAAATAGTCGGCGCCCACGTCAGTGTTGAGTAAATTCCACTCTCGACGCACAAAACTTTACGGTTACTAAACGGTTAGTTCGAGTTAACTATAATTCAAAACTTAATATAGTTATCATCGGAATAAAGAAGTTCTTTCTGTTTGCTACATTTTATATGAAAATAGACTATTGCCGTTATGTCTACATTGACACCAAATTCAATTTAAAAATCCTTCATCTACAAATTTTAGCCCGAGTTAAGATACCGATGTCCAACTCTAGTTGAGCGTTAACTTAAGCTAAGACTTGTTGCAAATAGGCTTTTGACTAATTCAGTATTGAACAAGTAAAAACCATTCATTCACAAATATTAACCTGAGCTAAGATTGCCATTTTTAATTCCACGTAAGCGTTGACCTCAGCTAAGATTTTATGAAAATAGGCTATTGACTCACTCAATACTCAATAACTAAAAAAACATTCATTCAAAAATGTTAACTCGAGTTAAAACTCAAATTTAACTCAAGTTAAGCGATAGCTGATGTTAAAGCTTGATGAAAAAGGCTACTTACTCTTTCAATATTCAATAATAAGAAACTATTCATTCGCAAGTCGGTATTAGCCATAGTTAAGACTGCAATTTTTAACTCTAGTTAAGCGTTGATCTTAGTTAAGATTTTATGAAGTACGCTATTGATTCACTCGATTTACCATAATTAAAAAATATTCGGTTACAAATTTTAACCCGAGTTAAGATTTCAATGTTCAACTCTAGTTAAGCGTTAACTTAAGTTAAGAATTGATGAAAATAGGCCTTCGACTGAATATGGAACTCAATAATTAGAAAAACAAAGAAATTCTTAACTCCAAACACCTCAGTTTATCATAGTTATAAACAACACAACAACAACAAAGTTCGCCTTCACTGCAATTGCATGCAATATATCGATATGTACATATGTATGCAGGTCTGCTTGTATGTCAGTTGGCGCAGCTACCACCTACTGTGCAGACACAGACGCCAAACTGTCAAATTGAAATTTGTGAGCTGTTAAAAACAATCGAAGTGTGGATGGCGAATATTTTGCAGCCGAAAAAAGTGCACAAAAATTTTTATTTATTTACATGCACGCAAGGCATGCAACATGCAACGCACAAATAATAAAACACACGACAAGATAAAATGCAAGAAAATAAAAATCAACATATGTGGACAAGATGCAGCAGCAATAACAGCAGCAACAAATTGGCTTAGCGGCAGCAGCAAGCAAAAGTTTATCAGCGCGAGGCGATCGATACATCAATATGGTCAATAAAGTCACACTGGGCAACAAGCGATGCAACAGCAACAACACTACATACATTGTTGTGGCTCTCGTGTGTGATACCCACACATAAAGTTGTGCGCAACAAGCCACAGCAAGGCGCTTCTATGTTGTGGCATGTTGCAGCAACAGAAACAGCAGCAGCAGCAGCCGCAACGCCAACAACAACCACTGCTGTCAATGCTCAGCAAACAATTGTGGTTGCGATTGTTTATTCTTTTTTCAATTTGTTTTTGTTTTTCGTTTTTTTTTTTCATTGCGCTTGCCTTTTTCGCGCTAACAAATTGAAATTTAAGAAGTTGCGCTGCTGTTGCCTTTCCGCTTCCTTTGTTTGTGGCGGCTGTGTGTTGGCTAATTTATATTGTGTTGCTGGCATTGTTGCGATTTGTTGTTGCAGCCAGCGCTGTTCGATTCCTGTGTCAGTATGTGTGTGCGTGTGTGTGTGTATGCATGAATGAGGGTATATTTGTTGTTTGTGTGTCAGTTGCCAATGATTTTGTTGTCACTGCAATGGTTTGCTCGATTTGGTTTACTTGCGCTTCCTGTCGCCATTGTAAGCGCTCGATTGCAAATTTTCACAAACAAAAGGAACAAAATTGAATAAATGAAAAAATAAATAAGAGAATATAAGAAAAAAAAATTAAATAAAATAAAGATTGAAAACTACAAAACTTACAAAGTGACTAACAACATTGGCGCGCAGGCAACTCAATGTAGCAAATAAGCGAATTTCGGCAAGAAAAGTTAAGCTGTTGGAGGCAGAACTTTAAAGAATACACTTTGAAAAATATCGAAGAATACATTAAATGATTTCCGGCGTTCAATTATTGTTTTCTCTGCGATTTAGTCTTTGCTAAACTAAATAAATAATTTTCTTATAAATAAATTTTGTTACTTTATTACAAACTCCGAGTCTGAAGTGTTGCGATTTTGTTGATATGTAAGATGATTTTTCAGGTTAGTAGGTTATCAGCCTATCTTTCCGATTCTGGTTCCGATGAGTCAGCTTTAGCCACCAGTCTTGCTTGAATGAGTCGGCTTTAGCCATCAGTCTTGCTTCAAATCTTTGGCTTACTTTGCGACAGCATTTCTTCGGTTGCCCATGATACGGTTAAACCGATTTTACTCGGTCCCCAGAGCATCGTTTGTTAAAGACAGGGGGTACTACGTGTAGCTGAGGTTGTCCATTGGACAGAAGAGGCTATGTATTCGCAGTTTCCATCCCAGACTCTCCTTGTATAGAACACAAAATAGGCCCGAAGTTAAGAAGAGACAAAACCGACATCACTCGCAACGCAATCGACCGGAACCCTTAAGGCACCTGTTTAGAGGAAGGCCAGTACATACCTGAAGGAGGAATTTGGAAGCTGAGGTATTCAACACCAACAAAACCTGGAGCGGAATCAAGAGGTTGATGCATGATATAGGGAAATGGAGGAACCTTCTCGCGGCCATCAAAAAGTTCCCGGAACAATGGACAGGTGACACTCTAAAGCAATTGATTTGAGTTCTGCTTCCTTTAATAGGTTTGTCACTTCTTCTTCTTCTTTCTAACATGACAGTCCCGGTTGGATGACTGCTTCCACAAAACTTTTCTGCCATTTTTCCGGGTTGTAACATTGTCCTTATATTCCATGTTGAAAGTCTGTAATCATTGGCTATTAACTTTTGCGTTGGTCTGCAGCGTTGGGTTCGATTATAAATTCGAGGCTGTTGTTGCGGTTTCACAACGATTAGTTTCGGGTAGAAGATTGTCGGCCTCGAGAACCTAGTTCGTCTCCGGACGGTATTCACCTTGCTTTATTCGTTCCCTTACTTTTCAATAGGGTTTTCCATGCGATGATGGCCTACCCAGTCTCGAGTAAAGGTTAAGACCACAACCAACGTGAAGGAAAAGCAAGGAGATTGATAGTAAAAGGTGAGCATTATCATCCCATAGGATCAGTTTTACGTTGCACATTACTACCATTTCGTGATGCACATCTGTAATTAATATTCCTACCCAAATTTTATCACCATGACTTGACATTTGTAATAAAAGGTACGTCATCTTGAGTAAATCTACCTCTGCACGTGTTTTCGATCTTTTGCAGTTTTAAAACTGGATTTGAATTTGCAACAACGAGTTCGTCTTAAATTTGGCGTCAAAAAAGATTCAATGGTGCGAAATCCTTAGAAAGATTGGGAAACTGTTTCGGCAATGATACTCTAAAGAAAACAGCCGTTTACGAGTGGCATTAACGCTGCAGAAAAGATCATAGTCCATCGAGGATGACGTACATAGTGGTTACCAGACAGTCGGTTCTACGTTACCAAAACGACCCGATTTACTATATGTATATCCGGCCAAGGACTGTCACTCTAGCAGTACTCCCAGATATGGGAATGTTTTTGCTGCTACAGCAACAACGCATTGTCAGGCTGTCAACATTGAAAACTGATTAGAACACCAATAAAGTCAATGAAAAGTTGATCAATAATCGCAAATAAACCATCAGCGAACTGACAGCGGACTTGAACATCGCTTATGGATCCGTCCAGGGCATTGTGGTTAATGATTTGGATTATGCTGTGTTGCTGCAATGTTGGTTCCAAAGAACCTGAATTTTATGCAAAAAAGGGACTGCATAGATATCGCGAAAGACTTGATATCCAAGGCCCAACCCGACCCAATATTTCCAACTTCCATCAAACGCATCATTACTGGAAACGAGGCGTGGATTTTTAAGTACGGCACGCAATTCAGACAACAGGTGAGCGAGTGGAGAGCTACGAATAAACTAAGACCAAAAATATTATATTACGTCATTTTCAGTCAAAAAAGAAAGCGATGCTCACGGTTTTTATGGCTTACGAGGGTATTGTACACCACGAATTTTCCCCAGAAGATCACACAGTTAACAAAAAAGGACTATTATTTGGATGTAACGAGACATTAACGTGAAGCAATTCGCCAAAAAGAAAAGAATTTGTGAATTTGAATTTTGCACAATGAAAACGCGCCGTCGCACAGTGCCATTATTTTCTGTGAATTTTCAACCCAGAACGAAACGATTACCTTCCAAAAGCCGTCGAATTCGCCTGATATCTGCAATTTTTTTCTGTTCGAACGAGTCATAAAACCACTACGGGGAATCATTTCGGCGTTTTATCAGCCGAAAGTAAAATCGAAGACGGCTCTGCCAAAAATAGAGTTGCAGAAATGTTTCGAGCGCAAGATCAAATGCTGGCATAAATGGCTCAAAATCACCAAGGTTGCGAATTTCAAAATCGGTTTTATGACAAAAAAAATTGCAAGCTATAATGATGACTATTAGCTTATACTGTTGCTTAATTTGTATATTTTTAAACCTTCACAGGGCAGCGCACAGAATTCTTTATTTTTTTAGTAATATTGCCTAGTAGTAAATATCTTGTAGAAAACCATCAATTCGGGAACGTTTTCCCAAGTTTCATAAAATCCGCAAAAACTAAACAAGGCGCAGAATTTGAGCTTTGTTTAAAAACATGGGTATATTATGTATCTATATTGAATAAGCAATAATGAAATCAATACATTCAAAATTTTCAATTTCAAATTTTCAAGCAAAATACGTCAAAAAATTAAAGAAGTTGCTATTATTCCGCATAGAATTTAAGAAATTTCAAAATATTTAAAACTCTTATAATCGAATTAACGTAATATGTACAGAACAAAAGTTCTGTAATCTAATAAATGTATATATAATATTTAATACCTCCATTTATGCGTATTTTATTGAAATATTGTAATGTTCCCGAAAATGATCGACCGTTCCCGGAATGACAAAAATGTTCTCGAAATGATGATATTGATATATATTATTTAGGTAGAAATAAGGAAATATTTAAATTATAAACAACCGCTTAAAGAACTAAGTTAATTATTTATTTATTTTTTTAATATACAAAACTTATATTATTTTTCAAAAACATCAATATCATTATCAAAATAATAATATTCTTGACTTTTTTCTTTTTTTAGCGTCGGTGTTGGAATAATACTGATTATTTGCTTAAAATCAATATATGATATATCCTTAGATTCCAGCTTAAATTTTCTAATATTGTTACGCACAGATCTCAAAAAGGGTACTAAGATTTCTTCATCATCGTCATCGACACATGTCTGGCAGGTAGCAACACATCTGAAGCAAACATTTGGCTTCTCAGTAGGAACTTTAACAAGCAAGAATGTCCCAGGGGATACGAGATTTGGATGTATATTTTCTTTGCAATAAGAAGTATTAGCTTCTACATTAATCTGTTTAACTTTAATCTGCTGACGACGAGATATTGTCTCTAAATCTTCATTGTCCGAGGAAGATGACCAGTATTCAGATTTATAACTACTTACTCTATTTTTAAATCTCAAATCGTTATCTGTGATCATGAAGAGCCCAACAAGAGATGTAATTGCACTTCCTCAGGTTCAACTGCACTCATATTACAAAGGCTAGAAAGCCTCGATAGTTTTAGCTCTTAATGAAAATGTACGTATCGATATAATTGTATTAAAACGTCTAGTCCTTTTTGCCAGTACACTTTTGTGATGTCCATCATACCTGGAGTAGCATCCAGAGACTTTGGAACGCTGTTTTTCTCCTCAATCACGTTGCCTTCTGGGATTACTTTTACTTCGATAGCAGCATTTTTGAACAAATCGGCGAATTCTGAGGCTGTTCTAACATCATTACCCATCAAGACATGTCTGTCAGCTGTTCTTTTTAGGTATCCTCCTACACCATCCATTGGGCCTTTACCATGACAAGCCTCGCCTTTTTTTTCTATAATATTCTCTGTCTTAGCCCGTTTAATTTCTTTCTGCTCTTCAGTCATCTTATCCAAAAACTTTCTTCTTCTAGCATCCGCCTTTTCTCTTTGGCGCAAATAAGCTGCACTATCCTTTTGAAGCTTTTTTTGAGATTTTTTTTTATTTTTTTCTTTATCAGTAGCTTCCATTATGCTGTAATTACAAAGAAACAAAATTTTAAAATAAATTTATTAAAAAATTGAAAATTATTCGCCCTTAGAAATAATAATCATCATTTCGAGAACGCAACAGTCATTTCGGGAACGTGTCATCATGTACGGGAACGTTTCTGAAATGACCGTTCACAAATGACGATTTCAAATAAGCGCGCGCTTTGATTAGACGGCGGCCATCTTAAATGCGATCTGGGTTTGGCAATAGGAAAATATGTGAGTTTACTTTGTTATTTCGTGTCGTAAAAAAGAATTTCATCAATAATTAAACGTACTAATTTCGTTCACGAATTGACGGACTAATGATGTACGCTCTACGAATAATGAATTGAAAGGTACTTACCATTTAGATTTATTTTATTTGACGATAAATATTCTGACAGCCCGCTTTGTTATTGTTTTCTTCCTCTACTGACGTTAGACACCGAATGGCTGCATTCCCTTAAAATTATTTTTGATCTATTATCGATACGTTCACTGAAATGACTTGTGTGGTATCGGACAAACTATATTGGACATTTTTATAGTTAAAAATAAATACTCTTTTAGTATCCTTTCTAAAACTAAATTGTGTATAAAAAATACGATGTATTAAGTAATGAAATGGGTAACTTACCTCAAATTTTTATATTAAATTTTGGACTTGTTGCTGAAGACTGTCATTAGGACACATTCCCGAACTGATTATCCATGCATGTATATTGATTTTATTTAAAATTTGCTTTATTAATTAGTTATATTGTTTGATGTACACACAAAACAGGTTAGTTGAAGTAGTTTATTAATTTTTTTTTCTCAAATAAGTCAAGATTTAAGACATTAAATTGCTAGCAAAGCCAATTCTGCACCTTGGTGATTTTGAGCCAAATGCGTTGCTGATAATATGGCGTACTTTGAAGGCGATAACATCTCCTTTGAGGAATAAATCTTGCTTGGATATTTGGCCGAGCTCTAACATTTTCTTCAAGGCAGCCGCGAAAGAATTGGAGTGAGGGTAATCAAGTGGCGCGTCTTCAAGTTCATTAAATAAGGGAAAAGAGTTATTTGCCATTAACCGGAGCAGATGTAGATTTGAGAATCCATTTAATCCAGTATTCACTTAAGAATTTCGATCCTTACTGGGCATTGCTTGATTGGCTTACCCTAGCGCACCTTGGAACAACCACTGTAGAAGTTTGCCTTTCTAGAAGGAGAAGAGCGCAAACCTTCAGAAGGCTTTTTGGGGAAGACTTAATTACATGGTATCACGGGGAGCAGAAGCCCTCAGAGTGCGCTCTGATCTGTTCTTGGGAACGACGCTAAGGGAGCTTTTCGTGGTAGCTGTGGTTAATACCTAAACGCGGGTAAATATTTTCTTCTTCATGTGGAGTTGCATCGCAACCATGTGCCGAGATCCATAAGATAGCAAAGGTTTAGATGGGTGTTGAACCCTACCAAGGCGGTTAGTGTGCCCATGCATTACTGCCACTTGGTACTAAGGCCCATAATTACTTAGAATAATAAAATAATACTTCGAACAATAAATTGATACAAAAATAAATCAGATAAATGTCTTGGATTCTGATCAATAATATAATTTATCCCTGTGATTTTGAGCATCGTGTGTCTTGGCCGTCGCCGGCAGGTACTCACATAAAAAACATCGGACGTTGCCCACGATTAACAGAAATCTGACAAAGTACAAACTGGTTTTAGGTAACAAAAATTGTAACGCGTCTGCTAAATACCTTAAAGCATGCAACCTAAAAGCTTTTAAAATCATTTTTTAATTTTTATTTTTCTATTTAATAATCCTTTTTCACTGTGTACCAGCAATGCCGTCCAAGCTCCATATCCTCTGCGTGATTCTGCAGCAAAGGGAGATCCTCTTCAGATCCTCAACCTCTACACTTCTTGCTCTTTTACGAACCCCGAAGAGCTATTCTACTTTTAGCAACATTTCATTCCATTTTTTCTTCTTCTTGTTCTTGTTTTACTCCTTTTTTTGGCTTTGTTGCTGACTGAAATCTTAGCCTACAAATTGCAGATCACGGTTTTCATGTTGTACATGCAAATTCATGGCTACTGTTGTGTGGCATGCCACGCCACTGGTCACTTTTATCATCATCAATTGTTGTTGTTGTTGTTATATACTGCTGCTACCTCAATAAACTCTTAGCTATTTTTCTCGCTAGCGATTTCTGTCCAAAATGTATCGAATTTTCGAATGCTCGTTTTGAAATCGCTTGGCGTTTAGCGTTTTGTAGTTGTTTTTTGCACGCTCTGTTGTTGTAACAACTATGTATGTGAGTTAGTACGTGGTTTTACGATTTTACTTATTTACATGCGAGGCAACAACTAACCGAGTACAGATGCGAACACATCCAACACAGCCAAGTTAACAATTTAGTGTTTTAGAATGTCACAGCGAGACACTGGAGCTGTAATGGCTGTTGCTTCTGCTGCAGTTGTTGTTGCTGCGACATGTAACAAGTGACAGTGGCAGTGACATAAGCAGCGCTCCGGTTGTGGTTTGGTTTGTGTATTTGTTTACTTTTTTTTTAGTTTTATAATTTCTTTTTATTTTATATTAAATTCAATTTCGAATTTTACTTCGATTTATTCTATTTTATTTTATTTCATCAAGAAACTTAAAAACAAAACAAAAAAACTATCTTACCTCATTTTGTAATGCAACTAAACTCTCGCTCTTTTTTTGATGAAAATACAACTTTATTATGAAAAAATGGTTACAAGTGAATCATTGAAAGTATTGCCTATCGCTGGCTGCTGCTTTTTCCATCTTTCTGGTAGATATCGTATACCGTCGCGGTAAAACTGTTCATCTTCTGAGGCTGCCCACCGATCAAACCATTTTTTGATGTCTTCATACGAATGGAACTGCTGGTCAGCTAGACCATGTGCCATCGGTCGGAACAGGTGATAATCGGACGGCGCAATATCTAGAGAATATGGCGGGTGCGGTAGGATTTCCCATTTCAGTGTTTCCAGGTAGGTTTTAGCGGGTTGGGAAACGTAAGGCCGAGCGAATCACTTTTTCATGCCTCTCCGCGTATTGCGGGCGCTTCTCGCGCTGTGCTCGGCCCATTTTTGATCACCCATCACGATGAGATGAAGAAAAGCCTTCCCTTTTTTGCCGCTGGAGCAGTGGTTCACAGGCGAAAAAACGACGTTCAACATCCCTTGGTTTTAAGTCTCAAGGAACCCAAGTCCTGTGTTTCTGAATCATTTTCAAAGCATGCAATCGCTTGGAAATGGATTGGCGGGTAACTCCTAACACTGAAGCAAGCTCCTCTTGCGTTTGACACGGATCCTCATTGAGCAATGCCTCCAATTCAGCGTATTCGAAGGTTTTTGGCCTTCCTTCACGCGGACGGTCGTCAACATTAAAATCACCATCTTTGAAGCGACGGAACGAACCTCGGCACGTTGTTTTACTTAAAGCAGCATATCCACAAACTTTTTATAGCTCTCGATGCGATTCAGCCGTCGTTTTTTGCCGATGAAAGAGGAAAATCAACACTTCTCGCAAATGACGATTATTCAGCTCAAAATCAGACGTTTTCATAAAACCAAAAGTATATGATACCAAAACAAAATCACTAATGTGCCGAAGCAGTTTGTTTATCATATGTTTAAGCTTGGTTGATGACGTTTAGCGGCGGCAGCAATGACAAACAGTTGGAACTTAGTTGCGCACCTAAGACATTTTTTTTTAATTTTAATTTCAGTTTTTTATTCAACTTTATATCATTTGATTTATTTTTCTTTTACTCTACTTTATTTTATATCTAATTTTCTTGTATCTTTTTATTATTATTTTTTGCTTTATTTTATTTTCATTTAGTTGTATTTTCACTTATTTTTATTATTAATTTATTTCATTTTACCTAATGTTTCAGATTTACTTTCTTTAATTTAATTTGATTTAATTTTTTTTTTATGTATTATTATATTTTGCTTTTTTCATTATATTTAGTTTAGTTTCATTTTACTTTACTTTACCTTGCACTTTTTCAATATATTTAATTTACTTTAATTTATTTTAATTTATTTTATGTTGTTGGTATATATTTCATTTGATTTAGTTTTTTGTGTTTAGTGTCTGTTTTTTTGTATCTTTTTTTATTTAGTTGTTTTTGTTTTTTTTGGTTTAACTTATTTTATTTTCATTAATTGGTTTTTTTATTTGTTTTGTGCTTAATTTATTTCATTTGAATTTATTTGATTTTATCTAATTGTTTTTAATTATTTGATCCAGTTGTATTTGATTTTAAATTTTTTTATTGTATTTTTATTTTATTTATTATGCGTCCGAATTCTTTAACATCAGCCTCATCTGGGTTCCTAGTCACAGCGACATTGCTGGAAACTGTGAGGCAGATGAGCTGGCCAGACAAGGGACATGCGAGGTGATTTCCCCGCGAAGGGAGAGAATTGAGATCCCCCTGACTACCTGCGGTCTGCTTCTGGAAAGATGGGCATCGCACCAACTCAGCGAGCGCTGGGCAAGTACACAAACGTGTAAGGTCGCGAAATCCTTCTGGCCACGTGTGGACCGGAGGCGCTCGGACGAGCTTCTGAGGCTGACAAAATATCAGCTCTCTAATCTCGTGGGTTCTCTCACAGGACACAATGCGCGAGGAATGCATGGTGTGAGACTTGGAATCACCTCGAGTCCTTTTTGCGCTGGATGTATGGAGGATGAGGTGGAATCATCTCAGCACCTTCTCCTTAGCTGCCCTGCTCTGGCGGGGCTAAGATCTAGGCTTCTTGGCTCCTAATTCTTTGCCACGCCTGCCGATATAGCTGGCGCTGACGTTAAAAATCTGATGAATTTCATCAGCATCATAAAGCGGTCGACGCAAACATAGTCATCGTTCGTAATCCGCACGCTCCTAACCATCCCAGCACCACCTCTCCCCGTCCTCTCCCTGTATCCCACCGGTCTTTCTCTCCCGCCTCACCCCTCCATAATGGCATCACAAAGGACGAATCTTTCTTCGTCCAAGTGTGCCCATTCCCTGGGCAACCATATCAACTTAACTTACATAACCTTTATTTATTATATTGTAGTTTAGTCATATTTTACTTTACTTTATTCTATATTATTTTCATTTGTTTTATAATTTTATTAATATATATATTTCTTATTTTATTTTATTTTATAATATTTTATTTCATTTAATGTTTCGTTGTTTTTGTTTTACTTTATTTCCTTTTAATTTATCTCATATTTATTTACCTTATTTTTTTAATGATTTGATTTAGTTTTATTTGCCTTTATTTGTTTGAATTTTTTATTTTGTTTAGTCTAGTTTTATTTTATTTCGGGATTCCGGCGTAACATTATACATAGATATCCCGAAACAACGTGATCCCGAAATCAAATGAAGGACATTCCGAAATACTGGGGCATCCAAGTATTACATTAAAGATATACCGAAATAATAAAACAACAACAATTCCCAAAAATATTGGCATCACCGGACTATCGATTGGCATCGCTTGAATCTGCAACAATTAAAAGCAACCGAAAATTGCCTGTTGCCAGGCATTTAAGCCCCTGTGGTCCATGCAAACTAAACAATTGTTTGCTTCTTAAGATTATCTTAATGCGCGCAGACGCTTCCTGTAGTCCCCACCCCCTCCTTTTCTGCTCTGCAAGTTTTTCGTTACGCTGGCGTTTCAATTTCATTTTATGTTGCTTGTAGTTTTTCTAACAATTTTATGACATCATAAAAATCACCCAAAGGATTCAATTATCCTTTTGTGTATTGATTCTATTTGTCGGTTTTGTCCTTCGACTACTGTCTACTGACTACTGTTTCGTTCAGTTTCTTGGTCGGCGACTATTTCTATAGTCTTCGAGCCATCATCTACTCCTCATCTACAACCGCTGCTGCTTTGCCATTTTTAATGACATTTCTCTAATTTTATGGCCTTTTACGCGACGACGACCTTCTACTGCGGCGTGTACACGCAAGCCGGCTGCGTGAATCTTTTGTGCGTGTGTATGAGTAAATATTAAAGTTAAATATGTATGTGTGTATGTATGAGGACATGTTAGCCCTTGGGCGCGCGATCTATATCTTAGCGTCTGACGCATCGTAAAAACGCAGCATGCACTTGATGGCGGTGGCGCTGCCTTCTTTTGGCCATAAACACTTGTATGGGAACTGGTATGTTTCTAGCGGCTGCTGGTGGGCTGCCGAATCTGTAGCCGTACGCAGTAACTCTATTTGGTATTAAAAGAAAGAATAAATAAATAATGAATGTCTAAGTCAAGTAGAAGAAAAAAATTTAATGACTTTATTAAAATAAATAAAAAACGCAGGTAAATATTTTGAATATTCACTAAATCTACGAAGAGAAAACATTTATAAATTCTTGAAAAAAAAAATACTTGCAGTAATAAAATTTTTCGTAAAGAAATAAAATTGTTTTAATATATAAAAAATTATGATTTTTGTAGTCAAAATACTTTGTTTTAAGGAAAGTAAGCGAACTGCATTGAAAGTAATTAAAAATACAATAATAAAAAAAAATGTGTTTTTTTTTCGGTCGCATTTTCATGACGCCTTCAAAATAAAAAGAAAATAAATTTTTCTTAATTTTGTTGGATTTTTTTTATTATTTGATATCTCCATCAACGACGTTTATGAGTCCACAATTTTCCTATAAAAATTGTCTATGCATCTGTGCTACGCAGTAGTTTCTCGTATTGCATAATGGCTCTACAGCGTCAGCGATGATTTGTGTTCATCTTTTCACAGATATCTAAAAAAGATGGAAAACATATCTTTTTATGGCTATTTGGGAGGTAAAATGCGGACAGATAGGCTGGCAGAATGGCGCCACATGAGAAAAGAGGCGTTTCATACCTGCCGGAGGTAGACGAAAACTTTCATTGATAATTCACATTATTTTAAAAATGTCAAAAAATATGTACAAAATGATATGATGAATACATATAAACAGTGTCTCAAAAAAGTATTCGGAATTCAATATTGGTGAAGCGATCCAAAAAAAAAGGCAATGCATCCGCAGAGAGGGGTTGTTTGTTGCCAACTGTGAAAGGGCAGCATCAGTAGCCACTTTGTGGATGGTCCTTACGAAGTTTTGGCTCTGGGATGGAGAGGCTCTGTTGGCTGAGCAAAGACGATATAACCTTGCCATCAGCGACTGAGGAAGTACTTTTGCATAAAGACAAAAATTAGCAGCTTGCCTGGTAATCCCGGCACTTGAATTGGAAAGGTAGACTGATAACATGCAAATCTTAAACACACCTTATTACCTATGCTCCCTCGCGCAACAATAGGAATTAATCGGAACCTGAAAGTTCCAGCTAGTAAGATAATAATTCAGTCTACGAAGCCCTGTGATGATTTTGGAATTATTCTTATTTAACTCCACAGATGTAATGAGCCAAATGACTGCCGTGACAAACGTTTTAGTAAGTCTTGTCCAAAAGCCCCATATTCCATGCCCTTAAACCTTGCTTTGTGGAATGCAAATGGGCTGTCACAACACTCAAATGAGTTAAAAATTTTCTTGCAAAAACACGATATAGACATCTTCGTAGTATCAGAAACCCATTTCACCAAAAAGAGTTTTTTCAATATTCCCTTCTACTGTTTCTATCACACAATGCATCCTGACGGATCTGCTCACGGAGGCTCTGCTATTCTTATAAAGAAATCAATCAAGCACTATGAATCTACACATTATAGAACGGAAGAAAACAAATGTCATAGTACAAGACTCAATCGGTGCATTACTTATTTCTGCAATATACAGTCCACCTAAACACAAAATTAAAAACAAAGAATATGTTAAGTTTTTTAAAACCCTGGGAGCACGCTTTATAGCAGGAGGTAACTATAATGCAAAAAATACACTATGGGGTTCTCGGCTTACGACAACAAAGGGACGCGAATTGCACAACGCAACGACATCAATGAACTTGAAAGTTTTCTCAACGGGAGAGCCAACTTATTGGCCTTGAGACCCAAAAAAGATTCCTGACCTTGTTGATTTTTGTGTCATCAAAGGTCTATCGTGCCTGCAGATAACCTATAAATCCTGCCTGGATCTTTCTTCTGACCATTCGCCAGTGATAATCACAATAAATGATAAACTCGAAAATAGGCCCCAAAACTGCCAACTTACCAACAGCCGTACAAATTGGACTCTATTTAAAACCATTTTGACGTCGACACTTGGCATAAAAGTTGCTCTAAAAAACGAGAAAGATATAATCGAGGCTACCGAATATCTAACAAAATGCATCCAGGATGCAGCGTGGCCATCCACCATTCGTGTGAATCCCCATACTCGTACACAAAGAAATTCAAACATCGCTATCTTCCTAAGAAACAAACTGAAAGAGAAACGCCAGGCAAGAAAAATATGGCAACAAACAAGATTTCCTGAATATAAAAGCCGTTTTAACAAATTATCAAAAGAAATAAAATTATTATTGAAAGAGCAACACGATAAAGAAATGAGGCAGTTCCTATGGGGTTTGGAACCAACACACCTCACCAATTATTCCCTGTGGAAAGTCAGCAAAAAAGTAAGTACCACAAAAGAGCACCGTCCTCCACTTCGTAAAAAAGGTGGTTCATGGGCGAAAACCGCAATCGAGAAATCTGAGCTTTTTTCTACAATAAATATCTAAAAGATATTTTTACACCAAACGATACTGAAGCTGATCTTTGTTTTGACAGCACTGTTGCTGCCTTTTTAAACGAACCCTACCAAATGGAACTACCGATGAAGAAGTTCACCAGAAGTGAAATAGTTAGCACTATTAAAAAGCTAAAAGATCACAAGGCACCAGGATATGATCGCATCACGGCCGAAATTCTCAAAAAACTACCTCCTGAACCCTATAATTTCATTACCCATTTGTTTAATGCGTGCTTAACCAGAAACATTTTCCCAGCTCAATGGAAAGTAGCAGAAATTAAAATGGTGCTCAAGACAGGAAAACCAGGCGATGAAGTGAAATCCTATCGCCCTATCAGTCTTCTACCAATACTGTCAAAAGTTTTTGAAAAGATCTTCCTTAAACGTTTAATGGTTTTTATCGAACGCAAATAAATAATTCCGAAACATCAGTTTGGTTTCAGGAAATAGCATTCGACAATTGAGCAAGTCCATAGACTTGTCGAAAAAATACAAACAGCGCTCGGCTGAAAACAAATCTGTTCAGCAGTTTTCCTGGACATATCACAAGCCTTCGACCGAGTGTGGCACCAAGGCCTACTCTTTAAAATAAAAAAGAAATTACCACTAAATGCCTGTTTGTACCTTAAATCATATCTAAACCAACGAATGTTCTACGTAAATTACGAAAGTGAAATTTCCAATTTCCAACAAATTAAAGCTGGGGTCCCACAAGGCAGTATATTAGGTCCAATCCTGTACTTAATTTTTACACACGATCTGCCAACCACAAAAGGTGTACTAACTGGCACTTTTGCCGATGACACCGCTATTATGGCGACAGCAGTGGATCCCGTAGAAGCCTCTTATATGCTCCAAATAAGCATAAATAAAATCTCCAAATGGCTCCGGAGCTGGCGGTTGAAAGTAAACGAACATAAATCTCAACACGTAACCTTTACCACAAAAAGAACCACATGCCCACAAATCAACTTAAACCGTATTCCAATTCCGCAATGTGGTAGTGCTAAATATCTAGGTATTCATTTGGATAAACGGCTTACGTGGAAAACGCATATCTTTACAAAAACGAAAGCTCTAGGTTTAATATTTCGTAATATGTACTGGCTGCTAAACCGCAAATCCACCCTCTCAATGGACAAAAAACTTATCCTCTACAAATCTGTGATAAAACCAGTCTGGACTTACGGAATCCAACTGTGGGGCACTGCGTCAAATTCAAACTTGGAAATCCTGCAGCGTTTCCAGTCCAGGACTCTACGCACCCTAGTCAACGCTCCGTGGTACGTGACAAATGCCCAAATTCATCGGGACTTAGACATCCCTTCAATAAAAGAGGAAATACAAAATGTAACCAGTAAATACCGAAATCGACTTCAATCGCACCCAAATGAACTGGCCTCTACCCTCATGTCACCATCATGTGTCTTTTTAAGGTTGAAAAGAAAAACACCAATTCAGCTCGTCCAAGAGCCATCTATAAAATATTGAATTTATTTATTAGAAAGGATATTTCACTGGAAATATTCCTTTAATACTAAAATCAAAGCCACTCTTAAATGTAACCAAATATTTGTAAAATGTCTTTTAAGAATTGTAAGTGTAGACAGAATACCAAATAAAGTTTAAAAAAAAAAAACAAAAAAAAAAAAAAAATCCACATACTCTTCAAATTGATTCAGATTAAAGCTTTTTTTATTTTTGTACTTTTTTTTGCGGAAGGGAAGAAGCGTCAAAAGCCTATGACCGTAACTGTGATGTGAGACTTAACTTTTTGCTTTGACTATGGCTTTGAAACGCTCCAGAAATGAATCGCAAGCTGCCCGAATGTGACTTGCAGTTATTTGGCAATGTTTTTTTCAGCGCCTCGAGACTGGTGAATCTCTTAGTTCGGCCCTTGCTCTCCAAAATAGCCCAAAGAGAATAATCCATCGGATTCGCATCTGCTGAATTTGAGAGCCATTGTGTAATCGTTATGAAGTTCGGCACGTAGTTTTTTAGCCATTCTTGGTGCACTCTGTGAGTTGGTGCCGAGCCCTGTTTAAACGTTCATAGTCCACCACTGAAATGTTTGTCTGCTCATGGCTTGAAAGCAACCTTCTGAATATTTTCTCCATAATATTTCGCATTTCCATTAACGATTGGAGTGCACGCATCTGCGGTTACAGTAGCCCAAACCCATAACCTGTGGTGGATGCTGCCCCAGGTTGTCAATAGATAACTCAAATTATCGTTTGAACGGTTGGTCAAAACTATTGATTTTGGAAGTTTTCGGATTGCTTGAGATGATTTTTCAGTATGCGGCGGATGCTACGGTCAGATATTTTCCGTTCTTTCGCCATTTGATTGGCGTTTCGTTGGCGATTTCGGTCAAGTCGCTTCTTCACTTTTTGAACCATTTCTCGTGACGTTGCAGTTTTTTGATGATCATCTCCATGACGTTTCGCGATGCTACCAATATCATTGAAACGAGTAGTGGGGCGATAAACAGAAATTTCATTTACTCTAAGGTGCATTACGGTAAGCAGGTACAAATCGTTCACATCGTACTTACATGCATACATACATAAGTAGAGAGATATTCGTGAGTAAATCTGTTAGTATAATTGTAAGCAAGTGAATATGTCACTGAGCCTTGGGATTGAAATAACTTTCATTGCAAGAGGAGAAGTGTCTGAGGTATGAGGAGCATCATGATAGCCAAAGGAAACCATGCACCAATTTTCGATTTGAGTCCTCTTTTTTCGCGTTTACTCTCGGCAAAATACTTCTGCGTGCTTGGAAACAATACTCTGGACTGTCATTTAGCCAACTTGAATTCGCAATTTGATGCGCGAGCGGTCTGAAGTTGGTTACACTTGGTTGCAAGTTGGTTACAACTTAGAAGTTTAGTACTTGCTTACTTGCAGTGAGTTGCCTAATAGACCCATGTTAAACAATATCATTGATGCCGTTTATAATACCTCTACTTTGAGAACCTTTCGACCCCGTTCTTCTATCCAAATGCCTTGAAAATATGTTGTGAAAGCTGCTACATATATCCCTCAAGCCCAATTTATCTCCTACTGCTAAACCTGGTCTTATCTTTGATTCCAATATAAAATATTTGTATACCCTAACACTTTCACTTGCTTGCTCGTACACCTTTTGATACCAGTACGTATGTATGTGTATGCAAGTGCTCATTTAGCTACGAATCCTCCCTTCACCATTTGCAGCTAATTGAAAATTTCCTTAAGTACCTATAAATAAAAGTGGCTGCGAACTTTTAAAAAAATTTCTCGGTGGTGTCGTGCAGATGTTGTAGGCTATTACGATTTTTGCACGTTGTTGTCAAATGCGCTTATTGTTATTGTTGTTTTTGGCGTTGATGGCGCTGATACATGTCCGACGCCTGTCTGGACACCTACGCATTAAATAGGTACACGCACTGAACTCCGATTGTGGCACTGCTGCCGCAGCAGCAGCAACCATGCCTTAGCCTCAACCTCAGCACCATGAACAACTACAACAACAGCAACTCAATTGTGTAAGAAATGTGTATACTAAACACCGCCACAGCCAACGACGCGGTGCACCGGTGCTGTCAAAGTCTATTTTGTGTTGACACTAAATTTGCATTAAAGCGCACTTTGCCACCGATTGGTGTACACTTAGAGTGGGTAGGTGCATGCAACACATGTATCCACATGTATCAGGCGACCTGCAAGTTTGGAGAGACTAATGCGCGTTTTAGCTGTGCAACACGCATTGTGTGGCACGTTTGGTGCGTTGTGGCATATTACTCATGCGGCTGGCAACGATGCAACAAATCTGTATTTCTGTAGATATGAGTGCATATACATGTGTTTATATGTTTGCACGTATGTATGTATGCAAGTTTTCATGTATGCGTGCTTCTTTTCACACTTGAATTCGCAATTTGTTGCACGCATTATTGCCCATTTGGGCGCATTTGATTTTAGTGCTTTGAAATAATAAGTGAAAATTTTTTTGGCGGATTTTTTAACTCGCTAAGTATGCACTAATTACAAGGAGGCGTAAAATTAACCACACTATCGGCATATTTATAACTTTCGCAAATGCCATTACGCGTCAATCGTACCTTTATCATGTAAAGGTCAAAGTAAAGATTTCCACCACTCAAAATCATTTTTTTTACTTAGTATAAAAGTTCCTCAAAACCTAAATTGGATGATTGATTTTGCGCATCGAAAGGATTGGTTTACAACACCGTCAAGTACTGAAGGCACAGAAAACATTTATTTTTTAAAGATCATCCCTCTCAAATGTTTTCAGCAACTGCGCCGTAATTCGGCCATCCGTAAACGCCAATTCTGAATGATTCGTTGGAGAACGTCGGTCCATATCTCGTGAATAACTTTAGTAATATTGGCTTCCAATGCCTCAATCGAAGCTGAAGCACCCACAAAACATTTAAAAGTCCAAAGGTCCGAGACGAGATATAAATTGCTCAGCGAAACGACGACTCCCGCGTCTGTCACGCCATTGTTTCATGGGGTGTATGGCAAGTAACACCGTGTTCTTGGAACCAAATGTTGTGAAGATCACGGGCTTCAACTTTCGGCATGAAGAGGTCGTTTATCATGGCGCGATAGCGTCCGCCATTCACTGTTACCTTTGCGCCAGCCTCGTCTTTGAAGAAATATGGGCCTTCAGCCCATAGGCTTCTCTAAATGGTTGTTTTCAATAGATTTAATGGTTGCTCTTGAATGGCTTCGGGGGGCTCTTCAGCCAAAATACGACAATTTTGATCATTCACATAGCCTTTAAAGCCTCGTAGCTCAAAAATGGGACACATCGTTGAACAAAATTTCTGGCCAGAGCGTCGATTTTCGTAGTTGTATGATTCTACGATTTGTATACGTTCTAGAAATCACGCGTGATTTGTCAACGCTATTGGAAAAAGTACTTCTAATTTGATCAACATTTAGTATACAGCCTAAACATTGCCTCATACCCAGAGTGGAAGAATGGCTGCAAAGAAAGCACATGGAAGTGGATTACTACAACACTTTACCCAAATTCTTAGTGGCCATGAATGTTTTAAAGCATACCTTCACCGCATTGGGCATGAGGAGACTCCACACTGTGTGCTTTTCGTATGCGACCGTTCCAGAATGCTTAGGAAAATACTGGCAGCTAACCTCGGCTGTAGCGTCACGCTCGAGAATCTAGTGCCACTGATGCTGAAGAGCAACGAAGAGCATGGAACGACGGCCAACATGTGGCTGCCGGAATGAGCGACTTCGGTACAGCGAGCAGACGAGACAAAAACGGATGATATTACTGATACGACAGAAGTTTAATTCATCAAGTGAATTAAACAGTGGGTTGTTGTAAACAGATACTACTTTCGACGTATTGCAGTCGGATAAGAACGGACGTAGTAGAATGTAGTGCTCGAACCGCCTCCCGAATATATACTTAACTGTAGTACCGGGGGGATCGTTACTATGACAGTACGAGGTTTAGTTCAGGTTAAATCCCCACAGTGACGGAGTTAGGCTTTCGAGGTTTCCTCCTCGTAAAAAAAGAAGAAAAAAAAACGCTCGGTCACTGCACAAAGCGAGAGACAATAAAAAAATAATTGGCAAGTACACTTCTGTGCCCGTTTGGCCGTTCTCCTTCAATTTGTGGTGTGCGTCTTGATGTTGTTCCATAAAGGGAGGGGCCTACAGTTTCATGTCGACTTCGAACGCAAATATTTTTAATGAGAACCTTTTTCATGGCAGAATAGACCCTGCTGGAGGACGACCGCTATTAGAAGAGGTAATACATCTCCATACTCAGTACTAACCTACCTTACGTAAGGTTGGGTGATAGTCCCTTGTGGACCACACTTAGCTTCTTAGCTTGGTGGCACTTTCTGTTGCCGCAGAGGCTTTTGCGTTGCCCCTCTCCACTAAAACTAATTTGTATTCAAAACATATTTCATTAGATTCATAGAACTCAGTACCACAAAACCTCAAACTTTTCGAAGAAGTGTTTTAGACATTAACGGAAAAGTTGTTGAGTAGTATTTTCTCCTCCTGCTCCACACCGTATAAATTTCTGCAGAAGTGCCTCCAAGCAACACCGAACTTGGCAGTGCTTGAGCCATTCAAACTATGCCCACTAAGGGCGCTGTTTGCTAGACGAATCCTATGTCTACTTCGAGTAAGTAGAGATTTTTTGAGCTGAGCGCTTATTATTGCCAATATTTGACGAACCACTTGGCAGGTGGGATTCTGATACTGGTTTCTACTGGGATGCGACGCCACTCGTCTTAAGAAATTGCCGAAAAATAGTTTGTATTCAGATTTGGACGGAGATGTCTGGCTTAATGTCTTGTTTATCAGTGCTATTAGTACCAGACAAGTTTGGACCATAATGAGCTAACTCGCTAGCCTTGCAATTACTCACTACAAGTATGCCGTATTTACCTCGAGCGCACACAATATCCATACGAAATGTCTCAAGCATATCGTTAAAAGATGGGCTACATTTCACAGCCACTTTTGAAGTCGGGACTGTGTGTTCTAGGAATTTTGATAACAGTCTGACTGTCAGTGAAGATGCAGATTTCTTCACTTGGAATCATAGCACACCGCCCCAATGAAGAGGCGGCCTTTGTGGTAAGAAGTTACTGTTCTCTGGAAAGTGTAAACTGACATACGTGGAGGCTCCGTAGACACATTACCACAAGTGAGGTTAGACAAAACAGTATGCAGATGGTTGTATGCGTACTTACCAAAGTCTGCTGAAAATCGCAATCAGCCATTCTCATCAACTCTGTATTCTCTGTAAACACAACAGTACACAGATGGATGTGTGTGCCCTTACCAAAATGTACTGATTGCCTGCTGAGTCTATCGAAAATGGAATTGCATATTTGGTATGCGCAATTGAGTATCATCACCATCTCTTTGATCTGTGTGGAAGGTGGGTGCTGGACAACATTGGCAAGGATCTTTGTCGTAGCTTCTGAGCCATTAACGGTAATTAACTACGGTCGAGCTCCGACCAAGAAGCGAAACTATTATCTAGACAAATGTGCCCACTTTAAGTCTTTCCGTGTATACCCATTATATAGAATCTATCGTGAGACGATAGAAAATATCATCGATTTAGGCTTTTTTCACAGGACTCTAGCTAGTTTTTTCCGCGCATTTCAGTCTCTGATCTCATGACCTCTTAGTCATGGAATGAAGGTCGATTTATGCTCTAATGATCGAAGGTTAAGTAATCGTTTAGTAAGCATTTCCTTTGTGGTAACCTGCCCCATAGCAAAGATAATCCCTAGTTTTTTTGTCAGTACATATCTTTCCAAATGAACTTTTTTAACTTCACTCCATAAAATATCAGCTTAACCCGCTAATCTCCCACATTCAGCTCATATTATCTACTTGTAACGCTATATTACATGAATCGCAACACAATCTGCAACACCCGTTCGCACCCACCAAACCTATGAATATCAGCTTAACAAAGGCTTCCTGCTTAAATCACCAGTATAAGTGATTTTCAATATTTCCATAAAAGCCGTAAGTCCCTCAAGAAAAAGGTGGAATTGCAATAAAAAAGAACACAACGCAACTTATGCTGAACACTCTGCTCCACCAACGACATGCCAACGCCAACGCCAATGCCAGCGCAATGAAAACGAGTTAATCGAGCAAAATAAACCAATCGCATACGCACGAATTGGCAAAACATATTGTCATCGACTGAATCATTGACTGAATGACTGTCAGGTCTGCAGGGAATTTCCTTTATACCCAGAGCAAACAAAGGCTTTTCTTTAGGCTGTGGTTGATTTTTTCTCGTTTTTCTGTTTTTTGCAGGCGCACTTTTGCCAAAGCGTCTGCTAGTGGAGCAGCAACCAGCTAATCGGAAGGGATGAAAATTTTCGCACATCCCTTTTGTTAAAGGATTAGCGGTGGCACACTAAATATAATCATTTTTACAAAGAAAAAACCCTTGGCAGGAAAGAAAGTGTTGCAAAAGATAAGGCTAAGCAAGGCTAACACTCTTAAGAGCCCAGTGTAATGAGGCGGAAATCTTAAAGCGCGTGTGTGTGCGATTTTGGCAAACAAAACAAATAAAAAAGTATGTAAGTTGTGGGTGAAATATTGACAATGTCTGAAGATTTCTTGGCATTGAAGTTTAGTAAATTATGTTTTGTGTTATGGGTATCAATTACACCAACAACACGGCGGTCGGAAATCTCTTACAATTGCCCGGATTATGGTTTCCTTTGATGGGCTTATGCTTGCACAGAAGTGTGATTTGGCAATTGACAAAGAAAAGTAAAGTCCTTTTAAGTGATTTTTTGCATGAAAGTGTTTTCAGAGACATTTTTTTGCAATATTCTTTGTAAAAGTAACGCAAAATTTTCAAATTTTCATAAAATAAACGAGCCAGCCTATTAAATACCAATCAAAGTCTTTACACAACGGAAGTAATGAAGAAATTGGAAACATCAAAGAAAAATGAAGGCAGTAGAAGGAGTTGTAAGGGTCTAAATAAGCTATGTAAAAAAAAAAAATCCAACTGAGTAGAAACAATTCAACAAGCCTCACCACCGGTGAGAGTATCCAAGCAGCTAAACGATCGTACGCGTGACTAACGAAACTCTCGGGGACTACTAAACAGGCAATTCGAATAGATTCTGCACAAAACCATCATTAGACCAGTTTTTTGCAATGGAGCTGAATCGTGGACGCTAATTGAAGCAGATAAAGCAAAACTGCAAGCCTTCGAACGAAAAATACTCAGACATTTTTTTGGAGCAATCAAAAATGACGGCGAGTGGCGTATAAATAAGGTGGAACGACGAGCTAGACCAGATTATAAATGTCGAAAATGTTGTTTGACGTTTCACAAAACAAACCTGTTAAGATAATTGGGGCACATAACAAAAATGCGCTCTCGTACGCAGAAGAAAATTGTTGAAGCCAAAAGGTGCAAGATTAGAGCAAGAGGAAGACCGAAAACATGATGGACCGACGAAATAAAATAGCACATCAATGAACTTGGGATGAGGAATTTGAAAAAAGTTGCAAGCGATTGAGATGTATAAAGGTCCCACGTGCAGTAGGCCTTCTAAGAGCTATGTTACAAATGAAAGTTTGTACGTTCAGAATGAGCTGAGCGCCATGAGCGTTTTTATGTATTTCACTGGGTAATCCGGGAAAAATGCACCGAACTACTGTTGCTGACCTCTGCTCAAAATCCCGACAGGCCAGATCCTTCTTTTGGTTGTTCATGATGCGTGGTGTGTTGATGTTTTCTCCAAATGAATGGACATACCGCTTTATGCCGCCACCGAAAAGCAGATATTTTTTTATGAGGAGCTTTTTCATGGCAGAAATACACTCGGGGGTTTTCCATTGCTTGGCGAGAAGTGGCCGCTATTAGAAAAAACATTTTAAATCATTTGGTGTTTCATGCCGGGAGACTCGAATCTATTCCATCTATTGGCGCAATAACCCACTCAGCTACGGCAGCCACTGGTACCAACTTAGGCTGAAGTTTTTGAAAAAGTACTTAGCAGATGGGCCATGGAAACCACTAGTGTGGTGACAAGATCGATGAAAGCAGACACGAGTTGCTAATTTATAGAGGCCTGTTCAATAGAGCTGCACGCAAAGAGAATGGGCCTTCTATAAAGCGACTTTTACCTAAACAGAAGAGACGTGGAGAATATTGGCAGTGTAGTACATTCTCTCAGGAACTTATATCTATAATTACTTACATTCACAACATTTGCAATTTCAAAAACTTAACTTAATCGTTCAACTTTACAGGAAAATAAGAGAAAGCGCAGTAGACTTCTTTGTCTTAAGTAATACCACAAGTGGCCAATCGGGTATGGTATATATGCTTCTACACACAACATATGAAATGGCAGACATACTAACCTTGTTGGCAGATAGTCTATTTTTCCCAAGAATCTCTAATTCGATCGAAAGCGCGGAACACATGACTTTTCTTGAAAGAGTTCTAGGACATTCACCTAGTACTATCAACCTCACACGGGACATGTGCTCATCCAGCGCTGGGTGGGAGGCGGTTCCAGCATTTGCTGGGAAAGTAATGGTTCGAATTCAATTCATTGAATGGGAGTGCAAAGCCCTGCTACAGCAGGTACGACATGGGCAGGACGACGACAAACACTGACATTTAACTCAATCACTCACAATGACATCAGGCAGAAGACAAGATGATAGTTCATAAATACTGCACTATCGCAAATTTTCCGATATTCCACTTCCTTTTGCATCGAACAGTGGGAGGAGTAGATACTATCGCTAGTGTAAGATCTCCATACGTCTATAAGAGAAGGACGTGGACGCTTGATCAAATGCCTTCAGCGGTTCCAGGGTGAAAATCAGTCGAGGAGGAGGAATGTTATAGTGTTAGTGGCAGCGTGCCCACACATACCACTGGTGCGACGGCGCCTTTGATGATGTTTCAGACATTTTGATTTTAACTCCTACCGCAAATTTCAAATGTTTTCTAAGGAAGTTCGGCGAAAAGCCGCTTATGCTGAAGTGTGAGATGATTCGAAGAAGCACCTCTAGTAGCTTCTTATCCGAAAGAAAGCCAGTAAAACAGTAGTTCAAAACGCTGATTGATTTTTACGAGACTATTTAGTATGCCCCATAAATTCTGGGTCAAAGCTAAAAAATTCACTCTCTGTCAGTCAAATATCTAAAAATACTTCCTTTGGTCTCACAATACAAGACACAGCTAATTTTTTATTTTATTTTTTTTTTGATATTGTAGAGCCATGCGTATAGAGAAAGTTTACAGCTAATCGATAGCTCCTATATAAACATAAATAGGCATCCACGTGACTCATGCCGCAAGCTCGGTAATACCGCGAAATAAATAAATTTCACACCAAATTCTTTGAATGCACTTCTGGGAATATCAATTTTAATTTCACGCCCAAATGCATAAATACAGCATGGGCTCAAATCCAAGCACAAGCACGAGCAAAAAATCGACAGCGAAGTGGTAAAGTGTTAATAAAACTTCTTTTAATTAAACGTCAACTGCCATTGGGATGCCATCAGGGTTGCGAAAAATTGGAAATGAAATGAAGCGCAAAAAAGTCTTATCTGAATATGTGAATATCTGAATATTTGAATAATTTGCAAGCGACTCAGACGAGTTCAAGCCAAATGTGGAAGTGGAGATCAGCAGCAGCGGTAGCAAATAATAAAGTGCACCGACGTTTTGGGAATTGATGACTTGTGCTTGTTTTTAAAAATTATATTCTTAAAATTCATACCATTATTTGCACAGTGAATTGGTTTAAAAGTAAATATATGAATAGAGCTGTTAAGCATGGCTGGTTTAGATCTGCCAATCTTCCTTTATATCTCACTTTATGGAGCCGAAGAGGTCCAAGCTTTTGGCTAAAATAAATCGGTTTTGCAAAGCCCATCTAACTTACATTCTGCTTATTTAAAAAATACTCTGTTTGCTTTGGAAGGCACCCTTAAGTATATGGCTCCACTAGGTTTCTTCCCCGAATGAACTGTTTGATCTTTACAGGCTTACTAATGAGTGCGCCATTATTGGTTTTTTGCATCACTTTCGCGTTTGCGGTTTTCCTTTTAATTTCCTATGCTCATCGGTCGTGCTGACATTGACAATCATGCCATATCACAATGTGTTGCCACTTTATGCCCTTCAAATTTGTTCGACAGCTGCCGCGCACGCGATCAAACCACAGCTATTTAAGTACGCATAAATGTGCATGTGTACAGTATCTGTGCAGCGCATTAAGAACAGTGAGAGTTTTTGAAAAATTGAACAAAATAAAATGAAGAGTAGATCTTAGAGGCCAACTTGCAAATCAAAAGTACTATTCGATTTGATGTGATTTTGTGAACTTGTGTGTAGCCTGCATAGGCTATACGATTCGGGCTGTTGCATAAAGATAATTCTATGTACCCTTGTTTTAAAAATTGAGAACTTCTGTACTTTATTTCAGTTATTATATTATTATGTTTGAAGTTAAGTTTTAGTGACGAATGTCGCTTTAAAGACGTTTTGTTGGCAGCAAACTGCATACAAAAAGGAATAGAAATTTCATAAAATGGCTTGCGTTCTTCGAAGATAGAAGCATCCATCTCCAGAGATGGTTTAGAGCCGCATTGAATTTCTTGTATCAGTACATCTCATTTGAGGGAATAAAGCACTGGGACCACTACTTTTCGGACAATCACACGGAGTATATCTCAGAGGCTTACCCCTTCACGCAAGACAATGCTAATTCTCTAAGCCGCCATCTGTTAATTTAGAGACGCTGCCATATCACGGCAACTTGTCAAACTTAAGCCGGTTCAAAAGTTGTCGCCTTTGCCTTAAACGACGATGAGGCGTCCCTTCAGACGATAAGGCGTCCCTTGAAGTGTTTGAGAGAAAGATTCTGGGACAGATTCTTGTACCTTTGCTCGTTGGTGACGACGAGTATCATGGGCGATGGAGCAATGGGATGTATGAGCTTCACAACGGCATAGACATAAGTCAATGAATAAAGAGCCAGCGGCTTCGTTGGTTAGGTCATGTCGTTCGAATGGATACAATTGCTGAAAGTATTCGATGAGGTATCAAGTGGTGGTAGATGAGAAATGCCTCCTTTGCATTGGAAAGATCAGGTGGAAAAGGACTAGGCTCCACTTCGTGTTTTCAACTGGCGCCGTTTCGCACTGGAAGGAAACGGCTTTGTCAAACTCGGCCAAAATCGCGTGAGCGGTTATCGCGCCAATCAAGAAGAAAAAAAATGTCTTTATTGAGCAATATCTCCTAATGTATGCATCAAGCTTTACGAAGTTCAACAATTTTTAAGGCATATGATAACACCCGAAAAAGATTGTGATTAAAACGCGCTGAGACAGGCAAGGTGATCATCCAACCCGCATTAATGGTCAAGAAGGGAGGAAATCACTTACTTTGAGCTAATCACATCGGGCCAAAAACTCTTTTCAAACCTCTGTTATGAAAACCTGAGTAGATTGCAGCAGCTCTTCGTTCAGAAGTCACCAGAATGGTGTTGCGTTCCATCAAAGAAGCGCCAGGTATTTCACATCTTAAATGACGACCCAGAAGATAGTATAGTCAAGACATGGCAACAAATAACTATCAACTTTTTAAGCACTTGCAAAATTTTCTAGACGGTCCTCAAAGAAACTTTTGAAATAGGGATTGATATGTTTTTTATTAAAAGGGACGTGCACTTATATAATTTTGGAATTATTAAAATGGACAAGTTATCGATCAAAACGGCGTATTTTTTTTTCTAAATTAGATAATTTCCACTTTACTAATTTTAATTTTTGTCGAAGTAAACATAAACAAATTTCTAAGAGAAGCAAGAGGTACTGGATTCGGTGTAGTCAAATTTCTAACTCGTATAGAGCAACAACTGATTTGATTTGGTCAGAGAAGCAGGAGGTGCTGCATTCGATAGACACGAGTTCATGTAAACCAACAGACCAACTGCTGCATGCGCACATCTTTTAAAGCATCAGTAGCCATTCATCGTATATTATTATTGTTCTCAGTTCGGTGGACAAATACTGTACTTACATACTGGCTGGCTATACTCACCATATTGCACCAGTTCTTAATGCAAGCATTTCGCTCATACATACAAATTATAGATCGCATGCTAAAGATAATAATTTCATCAGTAAAAATACAAATGCAACTGCTTCCATATGCGCAGCTCGCAAATATTGCCATCGATCGGCCGACAGTGAATATTGCTGATGACACGATATGTCCATGCCGATCAGTTGCTGGGGTTGGTTGTCAATGGAGATATGTATCTATCTATGTACGATGAGCCTTCCCACCACCGCGCATGCGGCATTAACAGCGGTTTCGCTGCCAGTTTTTTTAAATTTCAAAGGAATGAATTGAACTTCTTAGAATTTATAAAAGTCGTAGTGCTGGGGTGTTGAAACGGGAGATGAGCGTGAATGCTAATAAATACTTGCAAAAAGGGGAGCCGCATTTAATTAGTCGTTGCCTTATCTGCAGTTCCTGCTATCACTTCAATGCTGCTGTATTTAATTACAGCTTTTGCAGATTTTTTCTTTTTAATTCCTTTATTGAGTCTTGATGTGCTGGATGCAATTAAAGAATATAAATATTGAAAAATATGCAAGTATTTCGGTATGCCGGTGCGTATTGGCCAATAGTAGATAGAGTAAATATTTTTTAATTTTTTTTTTTTTTTGTTATTCCTACATTAATAATACATCTGTCATACTGACATCTAGTACATTTTTTTTAAATTAGTTAGGAAAATTATTAAATATATTTCATCACGGCCAGTGCCAAGACGAATACAGCTATTACATTTTAGGAAAAGAATTACATTTTATATAGAACAGTTATTTTAGCATACGAGAATGAATATTTAATTTAATAGGTCAATTGGTCGGTTTCTCTTTAGACGTCGTAAAGTTCTTCTTTCAAGTTGTGAGAGTGTATTGACTTCTCTATTTTTGTGCTGATTTATTTCGTTAAAATACCTTGTTGATATCGCTTTTATTTCTTCGTCGATTAATGGTATATTGAACGGAGTATGGATGTACCTGTCGGACATTGTTATTACACGTAAGATTTTTGATTGTTGTCGCTGTACTTTGTTTATGTGAACTCTTTTTGCAGTTCCCCACACTTGAAGTCCGTAAGTCTAGATTGGTTTAATGACCGCCTTGTATACTAAAAGTTTGTTGGAAATATTGAGCTTAGAATTTCTGCTTATTAGCCAATGCAATTGTCGAAATTTTTCCTTTATTTGTTTTATTTTCTTTTTGATATGATCTTTCCAAGTTAGTTTTGAGTCCAGATGGATTCCAAGATATTTTGCAGATGTTTCACTTTATATATTTTTATTGTTGAGCTTAATCGTCATAGCAGCAATCTATGTTCTTGTCGTAAATATTACTTGTACAGATTTGTCCTCGTTTACTTTAAACTCCATTTGTCAAACCACTTCTTTACATTGTTGGTGTACATCTGTAATTTTGTTGTTGCAGTTGAGAGGTTTTTGTCACATGACAATAAAACTGTGTCGTCTGCGAATATTGCTATAGTATAATTAGTTTCGTCTGGGAGTGGTATGTCAGAGGTAAATAAGACATATAGCAGTGGTCCTAGAACGCTGCCTTGAGGAACTCCTGTTGTTATTGGATGTATATGTGAGTATTTGTCATTGTATTTAATGCAGAAGCATCGGCCAGTAAGGTAGCTCTTGATAATTAAATAATAGCCCAGTGATAATATTGTCCTAATTTTATGCAAGAGGCCTTTGTGCCAAACTTTGTCAAAAGCTTTTGCGCCGTCCAAAAATACAGCAACGCAGTATCGCTTATTTTTCATGTCTGAACATATTTTTTGTGTAAAACCGAATTGATGATTTGGAATGATGTTTTTCGTGTCAAGTATTGGGGTAATTCTGTCATGTAAAAGTTTTTCTGCAATTTTAGATATAGTCGGAAGTAGGCTTATAGGTCGATATGAAGTTAAAGCTGTTGGATTTTTACCCGGTTTTGGTAGCGCAATGATTTCTGCGACTTTCCATACTTTTGGGAAGTATTGTAAGCGTTTGCATTAAATACGTTTCTGAGGAATAGATATGCCTCAATTGGTAGCTCCGTAAGTGCTTTGCCTGTCAGCATATCATATCCGGGTGCTTTTTTATGTTTAATTCGAGTTTTGATGCATAATATCACTTCTTGTGTGCTTGTTTTTCTTATTTTTGTGATGGTATCAGTACTAACATTACTAATCGTGTCAATTTGTTTATGTTCATCGTTCGATAGGACATTTTCAAAGTAATTTCCCAATGTCGCTGCCTTTTCATCATTTGTAAAAGCCCATGTGTTGTCACCTTTTCTTAGTTGGGGTTGATGCTTTATCTGGTTTTTAAGTTTTTTTGTACATTTCCATAAGGAATAATTTCTAACATGTGTAGGAATTAAATTTTTTAGATATTTTTCAATTTCCTTATTTTTTATGTCACATAAACAAGCCTTCAAATTTTTTTTTGGCGGTGTTTTTTTTGGTGCCTACTTTCTGGTGCTTACTTCCGTTGCCTGGCTAGTGCTTGTGCGTACTATAAAGTGCTATTCATTCCGGCATCGGATTTATTGGTATTGCCTTGCGGTAATTTGTGCCGTTGCTGTGGTGTTGGAATCGCTGCGTTTGTGCGGGTGATTAACGCTCGGAGTAGTGCGCGTTGTTGCCACGGTTTGTGTTCGGCGTTTACCTTCACCGATCGACCCTTCTCCGTTTTTTGCAAATTTTGTCTATTTGTCTTCTCTGCAAATGTTGTGAATTTATTTAGATATATAATATATTCTTTCTGTCTCTCTTTCTCTCATTCTCTCTTGGGTCTCTCCATCTTTCTTTGTCTGTCTTGAAAGTTTCGCTTCTGTTATGTGTACTCCACTACACGCACTTTTTTTTTAATTTATATTATATGTAAATTAAATAAGAATATTAGAAATATTTTAGAATGGTGTTGCCGCCTATCTTGTTTTTTTTTTTAATTTTCCATATAATACAAGTTAAAATACTATATCACTGATATTTTCTAATAGCGTGACCACCTAACTTTTAATGTGCAAGTTTTGTTGAAATATTTTTTTTTTCTAATTTTTATTATGAGTAAAATACAATATCAGTGGTATGTTTGAATATCGGTGCCACTGAACATTTAATATATTTTGTATTATTCTATTTTTTTTTAAGTTTGTGTATTAATTTTTAATACTACTTGAAATATCACATCAGGATATTTTTGAATAGCGTTGCCACCTAACTTTTTGTCGTTTTTGATTTTAACGCTGCCATCTAGCTTGTAAGTTTTATTTTGAAATATTTTTGTTTTGTTTTTTTAATTCAAGATAAAATGCAATGTGAGTTTTATATTTGGATAGCGTTGCTACCCAATTTTTTATATAATATAAAAAAAATATTTTTATAATACAAATTAAAATGCAATATCAGTAGTATGTTTTTAAACTGTTGCCACGAAATATTAAATAGTTTTTTTTTTTTGTTTTTATTTATAATATAGATTAAAGATTAACGCCAGAGAGCTATCAAATTTTAACGCTTTAAAACTTGGACGCTTAATTTTAGTAAGTAGCGTTAAAGGTATAAAAAGCGTTGAGCAAGGCGTGGTTGTCTGATTGATTATTATACATATGGACTTTTCTCCAGGAATCTTATTAAAAACTAATTTGTTAGTTCCATTTAAAAAATCATATTCCTGTATATTCCACCTATACCAATTTTATCGCCTATACCCATTCTATGCTCTCTATTGCATTTGCGTGTCACTACGAAAGCATTCGTCTCGACCTAAATTTACCACACGCTTGTTGCATCCAACTACTCAACACCAAATCATCATCGATGCGACAAGTGGAAAAATAAGTAGACGCGTTTCAGATAATATAATATATCACAACTGATGCATAGCTCTACTATCCTCCTCCCCATGCCTCCTTCACACACGCAAAAGCGCATTTTACAGTATCGCATTCACGGCTTCTCCAATTGTGTTGGCTACTTTTGCACAAGTAAAGGCCTCTATGACCATTTCTGCTTCAAACGCTCACTCTTCACCATTGCTGCTGGCTACGCGCATTCATTCATGTAATTGTCGATGCGTTAAGGTAATTGTACACCTTCAGCCATTCATTCGGCGAACATCTCATCAATTTCCACATGCCTGCCCAAGCGTACCGTAGTGGCAGTCAAGTAAGCAACCACAGACCGTTTAAAAGATGGGCGATATAGCCAACCATTGGCGTAACAATTCAAATGTACGGCACCTACAAGTATTTGAAATTGCGAAGTGTTGTCTACGTAGTTCCTTAAATTATACGATTAGAATTCATACTGCTTGCATATGTATGTACGTATGTGTGTGTGTATGTGCATGTGTATCCGATTTGCTAGATTTGATTTCATGTAACTAGTCTAAAGTTTGTTCTATAAATACAATTTTTTTGAGGTAACGCGTGCAAACAACCTTCAGTAGCTACTAATAAAAGGGAGGCATTGTCTTCTATACCGAAAGCGAGCAATTTTTAATAACTTTTGTTAAAAAAAAGAAAAAAATTAATTAGCGGTGCCTTGTGAGAAAAATATAAATTTTTTTGAATCGGTATTAACGCTGAAGAATGAATGCTGGACGCACAATAATAACAGCAGGCATTTGCCTGGAACCAAAAGAAAATATAATAATTAAATAAAATTTTGCTTAACCCATTTTCGCCAGCTGGTCGATTTTTCGACCACCAACTTCGGACTCCAATATCTCAGAAACTAAATGTAAATTTATTGATCAGTTTTCACAAGTTTTAAATTTGGAATTTAGTTAATTTCTAGAGCATAATTTTTTAAGAAAAAAAGGGCAGATTTTTGTAAAAGAATGAAATTATCACTATTTTTGCGTGTTTTTTGTGCAGATGAAAAAATAATGAAAAACAAAAAAAACAAATAATTGTTACTAATTTATTGTGAAGAGAAAAGATGAAATTAAGAGAATCAAAAAAGTAACATATCGATATTGCAATAATTTTTACTGTTTCATGGACGTAAACTTTAGTGGTCGAGAAATCGACCGCTGGCCAGGAACTGTCATGTAGGATAGAACAAAATTTAGCAATATTTTTTTCTTATTGAAAGAGATGGAAGTGAGTATCTTTGTGGTATAGGAAAGGTACTACCCCTGCAGGGGAAATCACTACTAATGAACCAAAATTCTAGTTCAGCACTAATACCTTACCTCCAAAATCGAACCTGTCCTATATTGGATGGTACGGGACTATTAGAAAATACCTACAAATCAAACTAGTTCTCATTCGTCTAATATTGAACTATCCTAAAAGGGATGCAGCGGTGGAATGTTGGCATTCCGCTAAGATTTTTAGGGGCAATTTCGATTTCCTATGACATCGCCATGTTAAATTCGCCAGTTGTTTACATGCGAAAGAGATTTATCGCGAACTAGTAGTGGCGAATAACACACTAGAGGCGTACCAGTTCAGAACTAGACGATTTCCCTGCAAAGAAACCTATTTAACCTTTTTGTATTATATATTTGTCTCGCTCAACGTAACGTAAAATTTGAATGTGTAATTCCCCGAAATGATTTTTTTTGATTTGTGTGATTCCCCGAAATTATTCTCTTTGATTTGTGTGACTGACCGAATGGCTTTTCTTTGATTTTATAATTAATATAATTATTATTCAACAATGTCTATTCGTAAATCCATAGAAATGCTGAAGAAAGAACTAAAACTCCGAGACAAAAAATAATAAAAATAACAAAAAAAAATGCTAAATCAAGTTACGAAAATGGTAATCTGGCCATACTGGAGCTAAAATCACGTAACTTGTTGTCAAATTCGCTGAGCGCAAAGCAACGGGACCACGATAGGCGCCATCTCATTATTCTTTCCATCATGGGTTAGAAGTACTCCATATTCGACAATTTTGTTTGTTCACATTGCCGTTTAAATCGAAATGGGCCTCATTAGACATGAAAAGGCAGTTTAACATGTTTTGGTCTTCTTCCACCATTTGCAGGATCTTCTGGCAAAATTCCAAGCGAATCGGCAAGTCTGCTGCATTCAGTTTGTTAACCATTTGAATTTTGTAGGGAAATAAGTCTAAATCTTTCTGCATTATTGTTTGCAAAGACTGTCGGCTGACACCAAGTTGAGCAGATAAGCTTCTTGTTGAAACCCTTGGATTGCTTTGTATAGCTGCAGCTACAGCAGCGATCGTTTCCTCCGTCCGAACTGGTGGATTTCGATGATAAGGCCTTCTTGCGACTGTTCCTTGCTCAGCAAAATTATTCACCAGTCTCATTATGGTCCATCTGCTCGGGGGATCGCCGCCAAACATCCGCCTGTACTCTCTCTGTACCAAAACTACGGACTCCAGTGCGTGATAGCGGCGGACTATCCAAATTCTTGTTGGCGTGTCCCAGTTATCCATTTTATTAAATTTTAAAGATCAATCTGCAAATTAAAACAAAAATGGAACAGATAACTTAAAAGGAAAAAAAGTTATTTAATTTTTTTTTGGTAGCGGCTTTCATCAGCCACCCTGTATTTCACGGCTTTTGGCTAGCGGTCATCTAAAACACCGATGGTCAGAATTTTTTTTTTAATTTTTCTTGATTATGGTCCTATAAGCACTGACTAAAAAGGAAATGGAAAAATTATGTCGAATTCTTGTAGCGGCCGAAGATGGGTTAAGTACCGAAATATTCATTATATTTAAAGCTTTCCATTGTACGGAGACTTTGCGTCAAAACGAAATTTTATCAAATAAAGTTTTTCAATACCCACTACGAAATTAACCCTTTCGGGTTGACTTATTTCTGGTATTTAACTTGAATTTTGAGCTTTGGTGTTTTAAGAGACTTAGGTTACAAACACAGTGCACGCTGAGACGAAGACGAAGATGAAGACGAAGCTGAAGACGAAAAACAGTGCAGAACAAATCGTATGAATTCGCTCGCTCGTACGCATAGTGCGCGCTGTGACGAAGACGAAAAGACGAAACGCAAGCAATCAGCTTCAAACGCTGCTGTACTGAATTTGAAGACGAATCGTCACAATTAGCCTTTCAGCACATATAATTGGCGTTTTATTAAAATTAGTCCAATTTTTAATAATAAGTGGCTCAATTGTAATTAGAATATAATCAAATGTGCTAATTGTCATTCTGATATATTCCACAAATTTCTTTTCATCGTGGCGCAGCTCATCATACAAATGATGAAATTCACCAAATGCTTCTCTTCCCAAATTTATAGGGTGTACTTTTTTATTTACTTTTATACGTTTTAATTTAAAATATAAGCTTTGCTCAATCAGTAGGTCATCATCTGATGAGGAATCCATTGCGACTAACATAACAAAAGCGCAACCAATTCGTCTTGCACTGTGCAACCTATTCGCTTACTCGCAACGCAAGCAATTTCTCTTCAGCTTCGTCTTCATCTTCGTATTCGTCTCAGCGTGCACTGTGTTTGCAACCTTATAGTAGAATTTTATGAAACATATTTTTGTTGTACATTTTAACCCGTTGTATCCATTTTTTATGAGTATTTTTTGCACTTTCCCACAAAGAGATAAAAGGGCACATCTTTTGAAGAGTTAGAAGGTTAAAATTTTCCCCAAAAATGTTCGCCATTGTTTTTTACATATAACAGCTGAACATTTCATATACGTAAAATGACAGCGTCATATAGTTTTCTAAGGCGCTTTAATAAAAGAGTAATCTTGTTAAAATTGAAATTTGAAAAAGGCGGGCGAAGAAACAACGAGCAAATGGTATTTCCTAAAACACACAGGCTAAAAAGCGCATTGTATTCAAAGCTCTAGAAAGAAAAAGCATTGATAGTCAAAGAGGAAAGGAGAGAAGTAACGGAATGAAAAAGATAGGATAGAAAAGAGAGAGACAGAGAGACAGAGACAGAGGTAGTAAGTCCTGTGTGTAATTTTCCACATTCTTTGGCAAATCTTAAAATATCACCCTCCTCATTTTCATGACATCGTAACCTAAAATACATAGCCTTGCTCTATCAAAGGCAGGACAGTCACAGAGAAAATGCTCAGTGCTATCCGCCTCCTTAAACCAAGACAGGCAAATCGCGTCCTCAATGAATCCACTGGAGGTCATATGCTGACCCCATGGTTTGTGTAGTGTAATAATATCGACCATCAACCGTACGTCTTTTCTTCCCAGTTTTAGAAAACAGTTCGACAGTTTTCTGTTCCGGCTCGTGACAAAACACTTTGCAGTTCTGCAGCGTTTTAGACCGCTCTTTATGTACGGTCCACCGCCGCATACGTAATCGCTGTTGCAATTCATGATTCTTGCAGAGCTGATTCCGATTATTGGCTTTGATCCCTGTGTGGTAACCGCTGATCCGCAGTTGGCCAATTCATGGCAATTGTTGTGTGTTGCAGTGTAGTTGATGGCAACTAATTTCGATTTACAGCATTTGGGGTGCGTCATATTCTAACGTGAAATTTGTACTGCATTTCTGAGTACTTAAAAGCCTCTATGACACGCTGGAAGTATTCCACTATTGGAGTAAATACTTTTTAGGAAGTTCCTCATAAAATACATACCACCACCGAAAGAAGCAATTGGTTTTGTCCAAACTCATATTTTTTATAAACATTTTCCTTATGTATTCATACTATAGAACCCCGGGAAGGGTCACGACTCTCATTTTTGAAGTCGATTATTGTAGTTGTACAAATTATTTTCATAATGCCTGTAATTGTTAGCCCTCAGGTAGCATTTTTCTGAGTAAAAAATGTTAGGTGTTGAGCACAAAATGATGGAAAATGGTGCTGTTATTGAAAGTAAAATAATTAAAAATATGAGAAGAAATACTTAGTGAATTCTTTCTTATCGCGAAAGTCAAAAAACTTATTTCTAAAGTTGGTACAGAGTTCGCAGCTTCAGTTAAAGCAAAATTTTTGTTATTTGAATTTCAGTTAGTAGCATAAAAAATAAATTATGTGGGTTGACTACACATGCATCCTTAAGATTAACTCGAATCAACAGAAATCGTAAATCCAGTCTTTTTGCTTAAAGTTCCATTAACAATTTTTTTAACTCTCAATTTAATGTTTTAGAAGGTTAAGAGTTTCAAGACGATTTTCAATCGACCAACCATATTCATCGATTTCAGATATCGATTAATTTTTGTATGCTGACCTTAATCGATTAACCATTTTCATCGATTTTTATTTCGATAAATTCTTGCATGTTGACTTTAATCGATTAACCATTTTCATCGATTTTTGATTTCAATTTTGATTATTTTTTTAGGTCGACTTTTCTGCGCTTTCCTGAGAAATAATTTGTGCAGCTCCCCTTTAACAACTGTCAAGAGGATGCCGATGACTGGGTAGGAGGTCTCTGAGCCCAATTCAGTCCGCTTCCTGGCAAGCTCATCATTAATTTCATTTCCCTCTATGTTCATATGTCCTGGAACCCTGATCAGAGATATGTTACCTGCACACCAAAAATATTTGATCTCTTTTTTACAGGAGTTCATTAATTTCGTTCCGCACCATGGCGTCGTTAGAACCTTAATCACGGCTTGACTATCGGAGAAAATGTTAATATATCCCTCGTTCCCACGTTCCTTAAGCATTTTGCATGCCTGCAAAATCGCAAAGACTTCTGCTTGAAAAACACTAGCAGTGCTCGGCAGTTTAAAGGAGAGAGATAAATTGGCTGGTTTAGAGAAAACTCCTGCTCCGACTCCCGATTCCATCTTGGAACCGTCAGTGAAGAAAGAGGTGCGAGCTTCGGTGCAAATTTTCCCCTCGATCCAATCTTGCCTATTTGGAAAGATTGCCCTAGCACGACCCTCAAACTCTAGTTTGCTGATAGAGAGATCTGTTCGAACTGCCCGAAAATGCTACCATGTCCCTTGAGAGATGTCTGTACTGTCGACTTTAATCGATTAACAATTTTATTCGATTTTTGACCTTTATTATCGATTAAATTTTCTATGTCCACTTAATCAGTTTCATCGATTTTTGGATTTTATTACGATTAATTCTTGTGTGTTGACTTTAATCGATTAACCATTTTCATCGATTATTAATTTTATAATCGATATTTTTTAATATCATCGATTTATTGTTCGTATTATTGATTAATTTTTGTATATCGTTTTAAATCGATTAAAAAATTATCGATTTCCTAATTTTACTCTCGATAAATTTTTGAATAGTCGATTCATAACCGATTGATCATTTTCATCGATTTTTTATTGTTTGTATGTCATTTTAAATCGATAAAAAAATTTCGGTTTTCTAATTTTATTATCGATACATTTTTGAATAGTCGATTCATAACTGATTGACCATTTTCATCAGTTTTGTAAATATATTATCGATTAATTTTTGTACTTCGACTTTAATAGATTAACCATTTTCATCGATTTTTGATTTTTATTTTTATTTATTTTTTATGTCGATTTTTGTCTTTAATCGATAAACCACTTTATTCGATTTTGATTTGATTTGATTTTTACTACCGATTAAATATTGTTTGTCGACTTTCATTGATTAATCATTTTCACTGATTTTTGAGTTTTATTTCGACTAACTATTTCTATCGATATTTAAATTTATAATCGATAGTTTTTAATATCATTGATTTATTATTAATTTTTGCATATCGTTTTAAATCGTTTAAAAATATTATTGATTTTCTAGTTTTATTATCGATACATTTTTGAATAGTCGATTCATAACCGACTGACGATGTTCATCGAGTTTTTTATATTTTATATCGATTAATTTTTGTACTTCGACTTAAATCGATTAACCATTAACATCGATTTTAAATTTTTATTTCGATTAATATTTATGTGTCGACTTTAATAGGTTATCCACTTTCATCGACTTTTGATTTTTATTTCCATTATTTTTTTTATGCCGACTTTAGACGATTAAATATTTTCATGGGTTTCTGATTTTTATTAACGATTAATTTTTGTATGTCGACTTGAATCAGTTAATTATTTTCAGCAATTTTTGATTTTTATGTCGATTTTATCCATTTTCATCGACTTTGTGTTTTGATTATTAGTCATAGTAGTAGCTTGTCTTCTCTAGTCCTGAATAAATATTTTTCCTCGAACACGCGCGTGCTGTCTCATTTTCTGGGAGATCAATAAGACGTTCAGGCTGTTTGCAGTCGAAGAGATAGTAGGAATCATCGTCGTTCTTGAGCACATATCGAATTAGTAGTTACGGTTTTGAAGACCTTGAGCGCTGCTTGACGAAAGCGAGTTTTCCAGAAGCAAGGTCCATCACGCCACGTCAATTACATAGAATTTAGCCCCAACACCTCATTTGCCGGTAGCCAACTTGACACTTTCGCGTCGTTCTTCAGCCATGAACGCCTCAAAATCAACGCTGTTTTTTACCGCGCGCACTAAGCGTGTGGAATATCTGCCATTGAGTGGCGAGGAAGAAGTTGATTATTAATTTTAATTTGACATTTAACAAATTATCAACACCTGTTGTTTTTGTTTTTGCTGCATGCGATTATTGTGTGTGCATGTATGTGTATAAATGGGGGGGCAAGGAAGCGTGTGCTGATGTTTGGGTCCGTGATGAGTCAGCTCATCAGGCTTACAGTGGCTGCACAAGTAGCAACCTGTTGCCGGCAAAGCTGTTATTTCACTTTTCTCTCATCACCTCTTGTAGCGGTTCGCTCCTTTTCATTATTTTTATTATTATTATTATTGTTATGGCTGCTACTAGTTTTGCTACTGGTTTTTGCTTTCCACTGATTTTTGCATAATTCAGCAAAATGTCAAACTTTTTATTTTACTTTGCCAAGGCAATGATGTTTTTTTGTTTGGTTTTTGACATTTACTAATGTCATTGCTGTCAGTGATGGTGAGTGGTGGTGATGTTGTTATTTTTTTTCTACAACTGCTGCGTTGTTTATTTATTATGCCGTTGAGAAACCAACAGTTAAGTGTGTACGAAATCATACAAATATACACACACAAGCACACGCAAACCTGGTACATGGTGGTTCATATAGTGGTTTCGTTTTAAAAATTAATAAAAATTAATTCCTAATATTTGTGGAAGCCGGTTCCATTCACGTAACTGCGTTGCCTGTCTTCGCAGTAGAGCATCCTGATAACCCAGCTTTCCAAGAGATTTGTACCAGTTTCTAGCTCTATCTTACGATGCTTGACATTCACCTTATGGATCTGAACCGTTAATGAATGCACCCTACCAAAACAAAAATTCTAACTACGTGAAACCGCCACTCCGAGCTGGCCCTGACAGTTGGCCGAGACGACTGATGACACGATTACCAAACTTCAGGCGCAAAAGATCGATTCTGGCACAGGCTGTGCCCCATTACGCGCCGCTTTGCTAAAACGAAAGATCGTCTAAGCTCGAATTCTCAATTTCCGGTAAAAAAAAATGTTTCTCATGTCTCTGTGGTGCTCACCGTTTATTGAAGTGGAGTCTCCGGCAGCATTTTCAAAGAAAAATGGACTTATGATGCTAACGCTCCAAAATTCGCACCGAGCTGTCACTCTCTGAGGATGAGTTGGTTTCTCTCGATGATCATGTGCGGGTTTTCCTGTCCTCAGATACGTTTTGCTTGTTAGCATAGCCGTCGAATTGTCGACACTACATTGACTTTGGCAAAAAGTTTTGCAATATTTCACAAGCGAATAGTGTATTCTTCTTCTTGATTGGCGCGATAATCGCTTACACGATTTTGAGCGAGTTTAACAAAGCACACCAGTCGTGTGTTTCTCATTCTAACCGGTGCCAGTTGGACCCATCAAGTGAAGCCAAGTTCTTCTCCACCTGATCTTCCCAACGCAGAGGAGGCATTTCTCTTCCTCTGCTACTACCAGAGGTAGATACCATCGAATACTTTCAGAGTCGAGGGGTTTGTATCCATTCGGACATCAAAATCGAACGAAGCCGCTGAATTTTTATTCGCTGCGCTATGTATATGGCATCGTAAGGCTCATAAAGCTCATAGTTCCATCGCCTGAAATACACGTCATTGCTAACGTGCAAAGGTCTTAAAAGCTTCAGCAGAATACTTCGCTAAAACACTTCAACGGACTCCTCATTGCATGTTGTCATCGTCCAAGCTTCTCCGCCGTACGATAGGAGGGGCATGATGAGAGCCTTGTAGAGTGTTAGTCTTGTTCGTGAAGAGAGGACTTTACTACTCAATTGCCTACTTAGTCCAAAGAAATTCATTGCATTCTGACAAAATAATATATGACCAAAAAAAACAAACATTGTTATGGACCACCCTGTATGTCCATGAAATCCGATTGCTTACCAACTTATATAACTTACATAACAACAAGGCGTACAGTAGCCAGTATTTCTTGTGTCCGTCACCAACCTCATCAACACATCGATGACAGCGTTGGCAACATCAGCCACTTCAAATACCGCCCAAGCAACGTTGTCGTTTGTTGATTTATTTGTAAGAGTTTCCCACCGCACCAGCTCCGTCCCTGCCATTCAGCACTACCAGCAACTCTAAAGGCTTACTCCTCCGTAGCTATGCATTTACGTACATACCTGTGTATGTGTATGTGCTTTCGACGCATCCACGCTGGGTTCTCAAGTGGGTCTTCAGCTGAGCGCATTAAGCGAATTTTGCTGCTCTTGAGTGGCGATTTTGCGCGTCGAGCAGATTATCCTCAACTGCCCACCAGGAATCAGGAATACACATACGGCTCTTATGAGTAAACATTTGTGTATATATATGTGTGTGTGTATTGCGACACACATATGTATGTGTGTGCATCTCCAATTTTGCCTTCAGCGCTTTACAAAGCGACTTAAGGATTACGTCAAGTGCTGTTATGCTGTGTTGTTATTGCCATTGCTGGGCTTTTAATCGCTTCTCCCGTTTAAATCAAATTGAAAATTGTCAAGTCATTGGCATTTGTTTAATGAGGCAACAGGTTGTTGGCCAGAGTGTGGTTGGCGACTGAACTTATAACTAAAAAACAAAACAAAAAAATCATCAGCGCAACAAAAAACATGTAAAGAAGTTTAAGTTTAGAGTGGGGTAGCCCGAGGCAATGCAATGTATGGGATATAGCGGAACACTGGAGACACAACTTCTGATACGATTTGATTAGATAGTTGTCCTCCAGGGAAAGAGTGCTCCGAAATCCGTCCATTGTGGTAACTTTGGAAAGAGAAAGGGGAAGCAGTTGTAAGATAGTCAGAATTACGGCTCTGGCAACCGGCTCTGGTTATCATTATTAGTACTTTTTAGTGCGTAGGTTTAGAGCGCAGCGAGTGCCGAGCTGCGGGCTATTGAATGGATTACAGGTTACAAAGGGTGCTGAATACGGACGTAGTAGGCCGTGAAGTGGGCTCTGTATAATCTTCTAAAAACTACAAGGTAAAATCCGTCTTTGTAAAGGCGAGGAAGCGCCACCTTTTAATAAGCAATTAGCCTAAAAAAGCGTCCGTCTTATAGCAAGCGGCTGAGCCATGCTTAGCTGCTCCCACAAGCTAAATCTAAGATGGCAGCCTGGTCGTGTGGATAGGGACCTTTGGCTAAAAACCTAGCGTTCCTGCATAAAATGAGTTACTGAAACCGCTGATAACAAAATTCACCAGGCGTCTAATGTATCCAAACTTATTAGCTCTACAGACATACATACCTATTTCTTCTCACCATCCCAATTTATGTCGCTTTGACGTGTGCTTCGAAGAAATCACACTACCTCTTTTTCACGAACGATCGGATTGCCGCGACCTTCTGAATCGACTCTTTGATATTTTTTAAATAATTAACAAAAACTAGTATCCATCCAAAATATTTCATTATTACACGCTTTTTTTACATTATTGGATTTCATGGACGGAAAAATGTGACTGAAATTCTTGAACTAAGATGACTGGACATCTCGAAAGCAGAACAGCTGATATGAAAAGGAGATCGGGCTGAAATGATCCCACTTCTTCCTCCAGATAGCTGCCGCAAAAGAGAGTCAAGGTAATGCCGAGTCCCAACGCATGGGTGTCTAAGGAACAACATCCAGTTAGGACATCATTCAAAGTTGCGAGCCGAAGCTTTGTTGACCTTAAGTGCTCTCTTCAGCTTCTACGCTCTACGCATAAACTATGAGAAGGATTCCGCGACCTTACAAATCTGTGTTCTAGTCCAACGCTAGTTGAGATATTATGTAGCCCATCTTCCCTAGAGCAAATCCAAGTAGCCAAGGGAGTCCCTATCTCTACTTTGTGCGGTATAACCTCCTTAGCCAGCTCATCAGCCATAAAGTTTTTTGCAATATCTCTGTGACCTAGAGCTCATATGCGTTAGGTATGGGGTTATTCGGGTGCGACAAAAAATAAGAGTAGAGTATTTGAAGCGCATCATGAATGAGTTTAGGTCTTCTATTGTAGAATAGCTGTCGGTTCTTCATAAGGCAGAAGTGAGTTGATGGCTTCTCGGACCACAGTTACTTCCAATGAAAAACACTGTTATTATATGGGGCCTTATTTAACAGGAATTAAGATTTGCTTGCAGAAGACTACTCGGTGGGTTAAAATAAAAGAAATATTCAGCACTTATTCCGCCATATATCCCTCTTAAACAATCCTTGGTAGAAAACCATTAATTAACTATATCCTTGAAGGAGCTCTGTTTGGGTAACACTCAGAGCCCAAAAAGCAAACTCAATATTAATCCGAGAAAAACGGAGCTGGTGCTGTTTACCGATAAATTAAGGATCTTTCGTCTTGCTCCTCCCGAGGGAACCACTCCTAAACTATTTGCTGAGATGAAGTGCGCATTCAATAAGATCTTCAACAGAAACGATGGGCTGAAATCAAAGCTTGTTCTGTGGATGTAACTACGCTTGTGATAAAGCCAATTTCAACACATGGCGCGTTAATTTTGTGCCCGGCGCTGGACAAGCACTATAACGGTACGGAAGTGAGTGGTATTAACCCTGATCCCATTTCTATGGATCGTTCGTATTTCGTCAACTCGTTGAGAATTTATGAAATTTGAATAAAACTACTGCATGCTTCATACCGTTTGTTTATGATAAAATATTATTGAAATAAAACATTTTGAAAAAATTTCTTCGGATATGTTTAGTTAGAGCTTAGAACATATCTTACGATTTTGTTCTTATTTTCAGCTGTCGTTATATAGTAGAAATAAACGCCGGACGTGAACGATCCATCGACAATGGAACAGCATGGGATTAGGGTTAAAAGAACAACCTGTGCAGGTTTTACCCGAGTCACTAAATCATGCGCAACGGACGCAGTAAAGGTGATTCTGAATCCGCTGCTTGTAGAACTCAATGCCTATGAATTCGTAATGAGGCGCGGGGAGTCTGGCTACCGAAATCTGTGGAAATTTAGCTGTAATAGAAGTTCTGAAAGTTTTCTAAGACTACCCTGATAGAGATGAAGTTAGTTATTTAACTTCACATCCGATTAGAGAGAGAGAGAAGAGAAGAGTAGAAAAATAATTTAAGATTTCACAAAAAGGTTTCAGGTAAGAATTTCTTTTAAAAAGTACTGGAGTAGAGAGAAAGTAAATTAAGCGCATTCCATTGCTACTTATACTACTGGTCCCCAATTGAACCCTGACGCAAGAGATGGGATGTTCTTCAAAGTACAAGACTTCTCAAAATCGTTACATCCACCCAACTTTCTTTATATCTGACTTCCAAGCGATAGTACTGAAGTATTGAGAATTAAGAGGATCTGTAGATCATTGGACAGCAATTGTTCTGAAGTAAAAATGGCATACATCTTTAGGAGTGTTCAAGGATTATTAGTCGATTTTGACCTCAATGGCCGAATCAGTAGGCCCAAATGAGTACACAACACAAGGGAAGAGCTGACGAATTGGTAGGAGTAGGGAACTCTCATAATGAATTTGAAGCAATGAGGCTGTTCCAAGCTGGCGATGCTGCGATAATTGACGCTTATTCTCTATGTTGGGTGCTTGGCCGAGATCTTCCTCCAATTTGTGGTGTTCGTTTTGATATTTTTGTACAGATCGACGAATCTATGGTTTTATGCCGCCACCGAATGGTAGATTGTTTTTTATGCGAAGCTTTTTCTTCGCAGAATTACACTCGGAGGTGTGCTCTTGCGTGCCGACGAACAACCGCTATTAGAAAAAAACTATTTTAATTATTCTGGTGTTTCGGACCCGGCGGACGCCTTTGGAGGTAATTGATATGTTTATAATTGAAGTTATGTCTCAATCAGTTTAGACATGGTTTCTACAGAATTCAAGAGCTGTCCCCCTGAGACTGAAGAGATGATAAGTAGATGAACATTATTACCATGGCATTTAAGCCTTAGAACAGCCAGCTTAGTAGAGCTCAAATTTTCATCTGGATGCAGCAAACGAGTCAAGGGCTTTGCGCAACATTTTGTTAGGTCCTGATCTCCCACAATTGTGGCAAAAAGTTTTTTACTTTTGGTAAATTCAGGCTTAGTTATTAATTGCTATTCCCTAGTCAATTCGTAAAGTATCCTTTAAACCGAGGTATGCGAGCGAACTCACTGGTACAACCTGTCTATGTGTGGCGAACGAGTCTTGCACATGCGCTGAAATGAAATGTCAAACGTCAAAGAAAGGCAATAACCGACTAGTTGGTATAACAACAGCAACAACAACAGACTGCAAAGCGAACGATCAGACCAACATCTGAGCCAATTCAAATGTGAAATTAAAATGAAGGCGAAACAACGAATGAAGTCGCAGAGACAAACGATTTGAATGACAGACATTTGGACTGACGGAGGTTGGAAAGTACTTGCCCACACATACATACATAGACAGATGGGACGCAGCAAAGATGGGTGAGGAGCAACGACGGCCAGCAGGCGGTTGTTGATTGTATATGGCAGAGAGCGGGAAGAGAAGCGGGAGTCGACTGCTCATCCGTTTGTCTGTGTATAGCTGATGCGAAAGTACCAAGTTGAAGTTCAACATATCGAAATAAATAGACAGGCGGACATTAGCAGTCAAGACACACAGAAAAAAAAAATTAAAAAGCAATTCGCAGACGGCACAACAACAACAACAGCGCACCGCGGTGCAAAAATCACTTCGACCTCGCTGACTGACATTTGATTATTGGCTTCCAATTTGTTGCAACCAGGGTCGTGCAAAGCGCACAAAAGCCATGCAGATGACTGCTGTTGTGGTTGATTGCTAGTGTTGTTGCGGCTGCTGTTAAATTGTTACCGCCGCTGCTGTTACTCTTGCCATTGCTGTGCGCCTGCAACACATCTGCCACCTTTTAGCTCGCGTCGCATCGCATCCGATCATCAGCCAGAAATTGAGGCAATCAGAAGTCAGCAGTCAAATTGGTGAGCAAAAGAAATCGCTGTTGTGCTTCGATCTGACAAGCCAAATAACAACCAGCGCTATAACGAACGATAACAAAAACAACAACAAGCATTAATGTAAAGTAGCTGACACAGCAGCAGCCGCAGCATTTGCTTGCCACAGGAAAGCAGTTATTAATGCTGTTGATCGTGCGCATTGGTTTCAGGTTCAATCTTCCAACCGGTGAGCGGCAATTTGTTGCCATTGCTATTGCTGTTGCATCCGATCCGTGTGGCAGATCAGTGGGCACGATCGATTGCAATTCGTTCGGCGAATCGTTCGTTCACTGCCACTTGCGCTGGCACTTCAATTTCAACTCTTTAACTTCTGTAGAAGTTTCCATACAGTTGGCATATTTCCATTTCGATTTGTCTGCTCCGCTGTTCGCGACTTGGTCGTGTTGGTCCTCTTGGTGCGCTTGTCTTTCACTTGTCAGTGGCATGGCATTCGCCATTTGCAGCGATACTTTGATTGATTGACAGCAAAGTGAACGCCTTTTTTGCCTTTTACGTTTAGGGGGCAACCTACTGCAATCTGGCTGTGGCGAGCTATGTTATTGCATGCGGCTGTGCTTAGTGCGGAGGGCGCGAACTGGTTTCGCCTTGGGCTATTGAACGCAATCGGACCAATAAGACATTAGCAAAGAAATCAAATGCTTCAACGCCAAGCTGGTGAGTGTCTCGGACAGCTGAAGGCTAAAGCTCAGTTTCAAGCGTAGGATATGCAGTTGATTAAATTTCACTTCGGGCCGATGATCAACTCCATAATCCAAAGGCTTATAATATTAGTCCAGAGTTTCAGTAAAATAAGCTAGTAAAATTCACGCCTGCCTGCTAGCTTTCGAGATATCTAAAAGGACTCACACTCCATCCAATTTCATAGCCATTACCTAAACACAGAAAAAATCGCCGATGTTAGAGGATATCAGCCCAGAGTACCGATTTCTAAGAACTTAAGCAATCTCCTGGTGGCCCAATATTTGACACAAAAGTATGATTATATAGGAGTCTATTTAAAATCCAGCATCATGAGGTCTGAGCAAGTGCAACCCGAAATTCTGACTTCAGACAAGTGCCTAAGAACTCAAATAAATCTCAAATGGATTAGTGTATTTTTTTCATATTTTTTCAAGATGACGGCCCTGAAGAGGAATCTCTCATGAGCACTGCTATATCGACATAGCAACTTGTACGACTTGTAGCCTCATAGTTGTACCTGCGTACTAAGTACATACTAAGAAGGCGTTACCTCACGGGGCTGGTCAAGTCATTTTCTCAATGAAGTGGATACGGATGGAGGTATCTTGCATTTGGCTTTCCATTGCGATGTGTAAATGAGCTAGGTTAGGTAGGTAGGTAAATAAGTTAGGTAGCAAGAGGACCACGGGTGCACTACAAGTAGCGCTAGGGCGCCCTTTTGATACCATTATGCTCACCACTACTTGGGAAAAATTACAAAACTTAAAGGAAGTAAAACCATCTACAGCCATAAAGTACTGTTGATGTAGTGCGGGAGAGAAAAGGGATCTAGGCTGAAGCACTGCCTCAGGCTGTCCCGAAAAAGCCCACTAAGGAACCTCAAGCACCTAGCCGCCAAACCCGCAACTGTTGCAAAGGAAATGTCCTTCAGTCTCTTTCTCTGCAGGATTCTCACAGCTTCTTCAATGGGGGTTGTACGGAAGTCCAAACTTCTCCGCATGAGTTATGATGACTCAAACTCATGACCAGTGTTTGGAAATTGAATGGTGAGGAGGTCCCAATTCTTTAAGCGTCTTGCTTCTGTTGAACTGAGGCCAAAGAGTTTTTGAGATAGCAAATGGTAAGATAGAACTCCAACTGGCTTGCACTTCTTTAAGAAAGAAATTCCCCAAAGGGAAACTGAACTGGCTCTGTCGACCACTTCCTGGCAATTTCATCGGCAATTTAATTTCCCTCTACGTCCTTATGACCTGGAACCCCGATAATAAAGATACAGAAGTTGACCAGAATATATCTCCAACATTGCGACAACAGGCCCTTGATCGCAGCTTGACTCTCGGAAGAGATATTTGTGTCTTCCTTCCAACAGCGATCCATAAGCATTTTGCATGCCTGCAGAATCACGAAGAACTCTGCTTGAAAAACATTACTATTTTCGAGAGACTGCTTTATTGGCTGATTTAGAGAAACCCTGCTTCAACTGCAGATTCCATCTTGGGTTCCTCGGTGAAAACAGAGGCACCTATGTCCGTGCAGACTCTCCCCTCCTTACAATCAAGCCTGCTTGGAAGAGTTAAGCTATTTCTGATAGAGTTCTGGCAAATCTCAATCTAAGTTCGTTTAAAAAGTTTAACAGTTTTAAGTACCAACGCTTCATCGACAGTTGGTTTTATGAAACGGCTACGAGCTGGATTTACTTGTACATCCGACCAAGCACTGCCAAAACAACAAAAAAAAAACATTAAACACCATTTTCAACGCTATGAGAGCACGAGATTTTAAGTTATAAGGTCTTAAACAAGTTGGACTAGACAATTTATCAGAGCAATTATTTTGCGGTCATAACTGATCCGCTTGAAATTACTAATCAGTGAGGTAGCCTTCATCTTCCTCTGCTTCCACCAGAAGGTTCAGCTGAGCTGCTGGATTTTCATACGCTGCACTATGTCCATGTCCATGTCGCTATGGCTCCTACAACCCGTCGTTTTCTTATTAATATCCGGATTATAGAGTTTAATTCAGAATATTGACAATTTGCAAGTCCATTTATTGATGCTATTGTAACAGGTGGCGCTAAAGTAATCCTCCTATCAGAAAATGCTATAAATTTTGCGATTGGCCCCTAATGTCAGTTCTGTTTTGACATTTGTGTAGTAAACACATGCAAAATACACGTTAATAAACAATGTTACGCAACACTGCTCCAGAACGCGGAATATTGCTGACTATTTACTTGACCAATAATCGGTCGGTGACTTTGACACAACATGAATTTCGTCGCAGATTTCCTCGCCGTCCAACACCTACTGGTGAAACACTGCGACGTTTAGCCACTCGCCTCGAAGAGACTGGCACAACACGAGATGCTGCCAGGCGTGGCAGACCCCAGAGTAGCCGTTCTGCAGAGAATATTGCTGCTGTAGCCGAGGATGTCATGGAAGCGTCGTCGACATCGACCAGACGACGTGCCACGCAAATGGGTATCAGTCGACGGTGTTTTCAGCGAATTTTGGTACATGATTTGAAGATGCTTCCGTACAAAGTCCAGACGGTGCATCAGCTGTTAGCTGCTGACCGCCAATCGCGTCTAACATACGCTCAAGCCATCCTTAATCACCACCAAGAGGAAGATGATTTTTCATCAAAAATAATCATGAGTGATGATTTCCATCTTAGTTCTTTTGCCGCAACTTGATGAATTGGGATTGGAAAACATGTGGTTCCAACAGGACGGTGCAACGGCACACACTGCACTGCCACAACCGATATGCTGAAGGATGCATTTCCCGGGCGTGTAATCTCCCGTTTTGGCGATTTGAACTGGCCAGCAAGCTCGCCTGATTTGACCGCTCCAGACTTCTTTTTGTGTGGCTTTTTGAAATCGCGGGTTTATGTCAACAAGCCTCAGACTCTTGCAGCTCTTAAAGACAATATCCGTCAAGAATGTGAGGACCTATCGCCGGAAGTTTTGGCCAAAGTGATGGAAAATGCCATAAAAAGGGCACAAATGGCAATAACTGTGGCGGCGGCCATTTACATGACATCATTTATATTAGTTAGATGCAATGGTAATTGGAAATTATTCTACGACTTGAAGAGTCCACAGGTTCGAACCACAGTATTGTTGTCTATGATTTGTTGTCATGATTTCCATAATAGTATTATTTAGACTTAGTGTTAGAAGGCTTTGCGATAAACTTTACTCCAGGAGCTCTCCACCGGGATTGCAGTCTGAGCTTAAACGAAGTCACAAATTAGGCCTTCCAGGTATGGGCGGTTGCTGTTGAGCAGCTGTTGTTGTCGATTTCCAATAAAAATAATGGGCGCCTAGTAGCTGCGGCAATGAAGAGATACGTGTAACCCCATACTTCCGACCGGAATGGCATTTACACCAAACTATGGCATTTAGATCCTCTTTTTTTATTATTTAAGAGGAAGAGATCCATATTTATACGTACAAAGAATGGCCAGTCTTTGCATCTGCGGGGCCCTTAGAACCACACCCACAGATGCACTAAATATTATTCTTAATATTTTACCAATAGAGCAATTCGGTAAGCAAACAGCTGCCAAAGCAACTCTCAGACTAAGAGAAATCGGCCTACTCAGAATGAGCCAAAGAGGACACTCTTCAATTTTAGAACAATTCCCCTGCATTCCCGGCACAACGGAATTCTGTAAGACCAATGACATCAATTTAAATAAATCCTTTGTCACAGTATTTCCTTCCAAAAAGGAATGGGATAACGGGCTTATTGTTAAGAAAAATGATTTAAATATCTACACAGATGGCTCAAAACTGGACAACAAAGTAGGTAGAGGGGTCTACTCCGACAAACTCGGAGTATGCCAATCATTTCGCTTACCTGATCATTGCAGTGTATTTCAGGCGGAAGTCACTGCCATAAAAGAGGGACTTACAGAAATAAAAACGAGAGTATTGTCCGCAAATGAAGTCTTCATTTACTCGGACAGTCAAGCGGCAATAAAAGCGCTTGAAACGCACTCGTTAAAACAGTTCTAGAATGTTTTAAACTACTAAATGACGTATCTAAGTGCTACAAGGTGCACCTTATCTGGGTGCCAGGCCACAGGAATATTGCAGGAAACTGCAGTGCGGATGAACTTGCACGAACCGGTACTACGCTCGATTTCGAACCGGATAAGGCACTGATACCCATGCCCATAGCCACTTGTAAATTACTTATAGACAGGGAAACCATCAAAAAGGTAAATACAAGCTGGCAAAACCTCACAACATGCGAACTAAGCAGACAGACATAGCCGAACTAGAACAGCGGTCGATCGAAGATCTTGCTAAGATTTAACAGAAAAGCTATAAGAAAAATGATAGGTGTATTAACTGGTCATTGCTTAATAGGCAGCCACGCTGGAAGGTTAGGACTCCCGTACTTCGATTTCTGTAGAAGCTGTCTTATTACAGAAGAAGAGGAAACAGTCAGACACCTTTTATGTTAGTGTGAAAGCCTAGCTTTGAGAAGGCTGCGCACGCCTGATACAGCATTTCTGACCGATGTAGGGGGCATAGCCCATCTAAAACTAACTGCTCGTTTATTAAAGCTACCGGATGGTTTGAAAAGGAACACGTAGAGTAAGAATAAGCTCTAGTGGCATCACAATGGACCTGCGAAAGGTCTAAGTGTGTCTTTATGACAACCAACCCACCTACCTATCCATATTTCTATCTAAACAAAGTCTTAGCAGCTCAATTGATAAAAAAAAACATTACAACAACCTAATTTTCTTGCAGATGAGCAAAACTTTCCATTATTTTTACTTTCAATTGGCATACACATATGAACTTATGCCTGTGTAGCTACTCCCATGCGAAGAGCCAAACACTTAAAATTCACGAAGTGTCCAAACGCTACGATCGGACCCAGCAAACTTGGCTCCATATAAAAAATGCCCGAAATCAAAATCAAAAAGAACGCATAAAATAAATAAGTTACGTACACAAATTAGCGTATTTCATTATGTATGTGTGTATTTGCGCTGCCGGCACTTTTGGTGCTCTTGTGATCAAAGCTGCCGCCAAATTCCCCATTGCCTTATCGCGTTTTTTATTTGTTCTACAAACAAATATTTATTTGTAAAAAAAAAATTCAGTTTCAATTTCGATTTATCACCACTTCAATTACTCATTCAAATCTTTAATTAATTGCAGACATCGGCAAGCAGTATTAGCGGTAATATATGCGCAAGGACTTTGCAAGCATATCTGCGTCCATTTTTTATTTTTTTTTTTTTTTTTTTTCAAGTATTTTGTATGCGCGACATAGACACATCAAATTCGATGAGTTCGCTTTCTGCTTTGACTAGGAAATTTTATTTGCTGGCAAATTCGACAGTTGAGCGTCAAAAAGTAGATATGTTTGTATGTATGTATACTCGCGTGTATTGAACAGATTGCATACTGTATTTGGTACTTGCGATTAAATGTTTACATACACGTCGATATGTACCTGCATAATAAGTGTGCGTGGGAAACTTTGGACTTTGCTTGGTTTGGGTGAGAGTGTGGGAAAGTGAAAAGCGCGGCTTATGGCAGCTACGAAAGCTTTACTGCGGCCAAGCTTGAGTTATTTGGTTGGTGCCAGCTTAATTGCTTAGATTGATCGATGTGCTTAGAGGAAATAAATTTTTGTTAGAAGCGGAGAGAGAGAGAGAGAGAGAGAGAGAGAGCAGAGGTGAGAGAGATGGAATTTACTCGTATTAGCAAAGAAGAAGTGCACTTATACAGACACATCTAAATATTTTCTAGTCAAAAAATAGATAGAATCGTAGTAAAATCTATGAACTTGTTAGGTGTCACAGAAAATTTACACTTCATTACTTTTAATTTCTTAAAAAAAAAATTATCGCATAAAATGAAATAAAAATTTATTTTAAGAAATTGTAACCCTCTAACGCACTGAATTGACATAATTGCATTTTAAATTAAGTAGAGGTCATAAAACTCGAATCTAAAATTATTTCTCGTTTTTAAGATTCCGATTAACTCTCTAACCCTGAAAAGCTGTACCGCGCCTGCTTTATAAAAATAGTGTAAAGTCACAAAATTATGCCGACATGTAAGTTGAAAACGCTTGTTCATAAAAATTTAGGTATATCTAAGAGATAAAACGGTATAAACATATTCAGTTTATGGTAGTTCAAAAGTCTACGCAGGGATACATATATACAGTGTTCGGCAGTCGAAGTGGAACTAATTAAAAAAGCCATAAATTTAGTTTGGATAATTATTCAATTCAAAGTAAAAAATGTGTGAAAATATCAGGTCAGTCCATAAGTTCGTGCGTATTTTACTCATAATTTCACTTTTGTACGATTTTTGCATACAAAAAATTATTCGCGTAATATAACGGAACTACTTATATTTTCTTTGATATATTGTGCATTCAACAAGTGATTTTAATCGCGGAAAGAAGCACGTGTTGTTAAAAAATAAAATGGAATCTTCGAACACATATTTTGTATTTTTTTTATAAAAGTGGTAAAATGCCACAACTGTTGCTGCGGAAATAAACACTGTTCACGGAGAGGATACCGTGAGTGTAAGGACTGCGCAAAAGTGGTTTTCAAAATTCCGAAGTGGTAACTGCGACGTGGAGGATGCCCCGCGCGCTGGTCGTCCTGAAGTCTTTAACTCTGACGCTTTGCTCGAACTCGTGGAAGCTGAGCCAAATTTGACAGTCGATATGAAAGCCCAGAGGTTCAATTCATCGCATGGAACAGTTCACAGGCACCTGGTTTCGTTGGGAAAGGTTTCAAAGCTGGGAAAATGGATTCCGCATAAACTTTCCGTCGCCAACCTTCAGCAGAGAGTGAATATGTGTTCTCAGCTGCTGCAACGGCTTGAAAATGAAAGTTTTTTGAACCGTATCGTTACTGGTGATGAAAAATGGGTCCTTTATATTATAATAATCCTGTTTGCAAACGCCAATGGTTAGATAAAGATGAAACACCAAAACCGACCCCTAGAGATGGCCTTCACCCCAAGAAGATTCTCCTGTCTACGTGGTAGGATATGGCCGGTATTGTTTATTATGAACTTCTGGAACCAAACCAGACGATAACTGCTGATTATTATTCCCATCAGCTATAAAAACTTAACGAGGCACTTAACAAAAATCGACCGTCTTTAGTGAATAGACGCAAAGTTTTGTTTCACCACGACAACGCAAGACCTCATACCGCAAGGCAAACATTAGGCAAGCTGAACGAGCTCGGGTGGGAGCTAATGCCGCATCCACCATACTCTCCGAATATTGCACCTTGTGATTAGCACCTTTTCCATGGACTTCAATCCCATATGAGTAACAAGAACTAGTCCTCAAAAAAAGCTATAAAAAGGGCAGGGAATTAAAAATTTGCCTAACCTTGGGAAGATATTGTAAATAATAAAGGAAAATATATTATTGATTAATAAATAGCGTAAACCCTTTTTTTATTAATTTTAAAACCACCTTTAAAAAACGCACGAACTTATGGACTGACCTGATAATAAAGACCACCACCTTGAGACGGTCCAGAAACGAATCGCAGGCTGCCAATTGTTTTTTTCAGCGTCTCGGGACTGGTGAATCTTTTATTTCGGACTTTGCTCTCCAAAGTGGCCCAAAGAGAATAATCCATTGGAGATGCGTTTGGAGATTTTAAGAGCTATTGTGTTGAGGTTAGGAAGTTCGGAACGTAGTTTTTTAGCCATTCTTGGTTCTCTCGAGCCGAGTTCTATTGAAACGTCCATGGCCTGCAACCGAAATGTTTGTCTATCCAGGGCTTCGAAGAAATCTCCACAATACTTTTCCGATAATATTGCGCAATTACCATGACGGCAGGCTCGATAAAAACGATTGGAGAGAGCCCATCTGCGGTTACGGCGGCCCAGACCATTACCTGTGGCGGGTGCTGCCTCCCGGTGGCCAATTGATGACTCAAATTCTCGTATGAACGGTCGGTCAAATAAACCTTACCGTTTTGAGAATTGCTCAATTTGAAAAATTTTTTAGCCAAAGAACACAATGTTCGGAAATTGACCGCTTTCGGCAAAGCGAATCAACTCCTTTGCTCTCTCAAGTCTGTCTGGTTGCTGCTTTGGTGTGAGGTTATGCGCCTTTTGGATCTTTTCTGGCTTGACTTTGAGATCAATTTTCAGTATGCGGCGGATGGTACGGTCAGATATTTTTAGTTCAGGATTTCGCTCAAGTCACTTCTTCACTTTTTGAACCAGTTACACTTCGAGTGCCGGACCCTGTATACCCTTCTTTGTTTACAAGCAACTTAGTATCGACGTGTCACAGTATTTTCTGCAATGGGAAAAATCAAACATCGTGCAATGTTAAAATTTTTATTTTTGGAAGGTTTAAGAGCAAAGGAAATTTTATGAACGAATGTTGGAAGTGTATAAGGACTTTTCGCCATCAATTAGTACAGTACTTATGTAAAGATTGGCTGCGGAATTTAAACGTGGCTGTTCATGTTTTGGCCACGATCAACTTCAAGGACGTCTCAGCAACAACACCAGAAATCGCAGAAAAAATACAGGAAATCTTATTGGAAAATCGGCGAGTGACTAAAAGAGAAGAAGCCGTGAGCATCTTATTGGGCAGTGAAAGCAATATTTTGATTGAAGTATTGGGTGGCAATAAGTTGTGAGCACAATGGGTACCGCATTTGCTAACAATGGAACAAAAACACTTTCGAATGCGAATTTCTCAGCAATATTTAGAGCGTTTTCGAAAGAATAAAGAGAATTTTGTGTATCGATTCATCACTGCGGATGAGACTTTGGTCTATCACCATAATTCTAAATCAAAACAAGAGGCTTTCGGCGCCGAAACGAGTTGTGTTCGACAAGGCTGTTTACCTTCGCCGATCCTTTTTCATATTGTTATTGATGACATCCTACAAAATTCCGTATATGATAAGAGAGGAGGTATCTATTGGAACTTCCTTTAAAATCTAGAAGACCTCGTTTAGGCGGATGACATTTGTTTATTATCAGTAAAGCACTCTGACACGCAAGCAAAACTCGACGTTCTGTGCGCTGAGTCGGGTAAATTTGACCTTAAAATCAACATCAACAAACCGAAACCAATAAAAATGAACATCAAAAATGGCAACAATTTTATGCTTTGTGGTAAAGAAATCGAACAAGTCGAAAATTTTACCAACCTAGGCAACGTAATATCGGCTGAGAATAGTGTAGGAAAGGATATCGTGGCCAGAATAAATAAAGCAACTGGCGTATGTTCTTAGCTCCGCCTAAACTGGAATTCATCACAGAAATACTTCTAAACACAAATGAGTTTTTAATCAAATGCCATTTCAGTATGGATGCGAGACCTGCATTGTAACCGACCATTTTAATGGAAAAATTCAAAATTTTGTAAACAGTTGTCTCCGGCGTATGCTCCAGGTGGTGAAACGTTTTCAGCAACAATGAGTATATATTTTCCAGTAGTTCCTAGGTGGAACAAAGGGCCTCAATAAACAAAATTCGTAAAATACGATGTTTTTAAGCTAAGAATTTGATTTGTCCACTGGTTCCACGTGTTAGATGGCCTACCGCATCTGCGACTACATTACGAGTTTCAGTATAGGACTGCTTTTGTGATAAATCCATGCGGTTTTCGCAGTACGTGACCATTAGATTTCCACTTTTGCCTACGGATTTCAATCTGCGTCAACGCCCAGATGTCGGTTTTAGTGATTGTATCAGGCCAGAAAACGCACACTTCACCAACGATGAGTTATATAAAAAGTGTAACTTGCAGCCAATAGCCAACCATATAAAATTACGAAAGTGGAGGTGGATAGGCCACACCCTGCGAAAAAATGCAACGGAAGGCTGAGGGCAAGCTCTATACTGGAATTCCCAAGAGGGGCCGATCTAAGACTACATGGAGAAAATCGCTACAAAAAGAAGTTAATGAATCCAGGAAAACGTGCGCACTAAAATTGCTGACTAAAAACAGAACCAGGTGGAAATGCTTTATTGAGACCCTATGCTTCAATGGGAGATAAAGAAAATGATGATGTTGAGGAAACTAGCATAAACTCTGCTTCTTAAGGCAAATTAATTTTTAACAAACCGCTGCTTTCCATATAACAGGTTGGGAAAATATTTACTTAAGACGTCTTTGGACACCTTTTATACAATAAAACCTTCGGTTGGCTTTTTTTTGTCCTGATCGAGGATCCGTTTTAAAAAGTTACTGTGAGAGTCAAAATAAAGTGTACAGCGTACATCAGTAGCATTTTAGCGATGTTGTACGGTAAAAAATACAGTTATATTTGGTTGTTTACTTCCTTTCTCGATGCATTGAAACTTTTTTCTTATTGTATTTTAATTGGTTGCGATCGGCAGAGTGAAAAGTTTTTGTCTACAGTAAATTGAATTTTATTATTTCTTTTTTTTAATAATGGGTAAACAAACTTCGACTGATGTTAGAGAACTGGTACTAAAGTTTCGCAATGAAGGTAAAACCTTTCGTGAAATTGGCTCTATTGTCAACAGAAGCCATAGTACTGTGAAAAAAATAGTTGACAAATACAAAAAGTTCGGCAAAGTAGAAAATCGTCCAGGTGCAGGCCGCCCAAAAATTTTAAATGAGACTGAAGTAAGGTCTATAGTGCGTGATGTGAAGAAAAATCCCTTTAAAAGTGCGGTCAAAATATCACAAGAAGTTTCAACTGCATAAGATACTAGCGTAGTACAATGTGTCGAGCGTTGCACGCAAATGGGTTACATGGTCGTCTCCCACGAAAAAAGCCGCTAATATCGACAGTTAATAAAAAAAAAACGTCTTGATTATGCAAAAAAATACGAAAATCGGGATGTTTCTTTCTGGAATAATGATCTGTTTACCGATGAAAGTTCGAGGTATTTGGGCAGAAAAAACCGGTTAAAGTCTGGAGAACCAAAAATAAAGAGTATGCCGACCAAAATTTAATAACCACAGTTAAGCACGGTGGGGGTTCGGTGATACTGTGGGGATGTATGGCGGCAAGCGGAGTTGGCACTTTGGTTTTTATTGAAAGTACAATGAACAAAACAGATTATCTGCATATTTTACAAAATAATTTACTAACCAGTGTACAGAAATTAGACTTGCAGGGATCTTGGATCTTTCAACAAGATAATGATCCCAAGCATATAGCAAAAATAGTAAAATATTGGCTGCTTTATCGTACTCCTAAGACATTGGATCATCCTCCACAGTCACCGGACTTAAACCCTATTGAACATTTGTGGGAGCATTTAGACCACCAAATCCGGAAAAGGACAATCACCAATATGGATGTGCTGAAACTCGCTATAAAGGAAGAGTGGGATAAAATTTCATCTGACGTGACAAAAAAACTAGTTGAGTCGATGCCCCGAAGACTGTCTTCCGTTGTCAGAGCAAAAGGGAAATCAACAAAATATTAAATCTATATCATTTTTGTAAAATATATCTCTGTACACTTTATTTTGACGCGTGAAATATGCACTAAATTTTGTTTTTGTCTTACAACTTTTGTTGTTGTAATTTATTTTTTTGTTGTTTTCTAGTAATTAGTAGAGAATCAAATACTAATTTAAAAAACATGAACTTAAAATATATTGTTTTGTTATAAAAGACTGAAATAAAATCCATATTATAACAAAATGCTTTGTAAACTTTATTTTGACGCTCACAGTATATCCATAAATCGATAGGAAATTTAATTTTAGGAAGCCACTTGGAAACTCAAGTCATTAGCTACAATAGAAATATGTTAAGTTCACATCCAAAATTGAAAAAAGAGTCTGCCTCGACTAGAGGTTGCCCAACGGAGTGTTAAGTTAGGTAAATCAAGTAATCAAGAAATTCACGCGGATGTTTGCCATTGCCGGCCGCTATTAAAACAAACTTTTCTATCCTTTGATGTTTCATTTCCATAGTGGGTCTCGAAGCCGCGCGCTACTAATCACAATCTCGTACAAGCGATTCGTCTACGGCAGCCTGGTCATCCAGCAGGCTTTTTAAACGTTAAAAATTCGCTATTTTTCTAATGCTTTCTTAACGTTCACATTTCCCTGGGCCAAATACTGCACTTAGAAATTATATAATTACGAAAAACGATAGTTCATTAAATCGTCATGTGGGCGACGAAGAAGAAAATAAAAAAAAAACACAAATAAAAGCATTTGACTTAAATCGCCTTCAAGCAAACGGTTCCATTCACCAAAGCGGCCGCCCGCATTCATTAAGTGATCGATCAATTGAAAGTTAATAAAACGCTCAACTGGAGCAAACGTCAGTGCGCACATTTCAATTTCGATTTCGTTACTTTGGCGCACCCGACGGTTAACACGAAAATCATTTATGCCGCTTACAAGTGACAACGCGCAGCAACAATCGATCAATCAAAGCGGCGGCCAAGTTGCAATGCAATGAGACGGAACGAAGTGAAATGGATTTAATGAGTGGAATGAGTGGCAACAGGGGCAGGTGGACGCAAAACCATTGGAAGCTGCACGAAAAGTGCAAATTCACGAGAATAATGGAAATAGTGGCAAGAAGACAGTTACGCAGCAATAATGCCATTAAACACGACACATCGGAGTTTTGGCAGCAACGTTTAATTGATAAAGAATAAGAAACAAGAAAGTTAACAAACTTGATGAAATCGTTTATAGATTGTTGATTGTTGAGGTAATAAAAATAATTAAATATTTTTCCTTTTCATACTCATTTCAAAAATAAAGTTATAAGGCAAATACCTTGTTTTTATTGTTTCCAGTGAATGCCGCAGCGGCACATTAACGACCTGTCAACATTCAGGCAAGTCATTCTCCGACGTCCACGCGGCCTACAAAGAAAAATAAATGTGTGGCGAATACAAAGGCGTGTAAATAAAATATCAAAATAAAAGACAGCGAGGCTCCATGCCTCTTCGAATTCTCGAAAATCGTATGCAGACACGCGATAAAATCGCAAAATTCATAAAAAATAACAAACACAAATAGTAGCGATGAGGAATAAGTGCGCCTACAAGTGTTGAGTTGAGTGGCGCTGCTGGCGGCGACTGTTGGCGATCGATCGAGCGGCTGATGGGAGCACTTCAGGTTAGTGCCGATGCGCAGCAGCAGCCATACAATCGGTAAGACGTCGATAATCAAATGAGTGGATGCATCACTTCAAATTTTCATTGCATGCAAATAAGAGGTGATCAAGAGGTACAACAAAATACATGAAATAAAAAGAAAAAAGTTTGACCACTGCAAATGAAAAGCTGTTGAAATCAAAACAACACACTCGCAACACAGTAGTCGCTGCTGTTTGTCAGTAAGTCGACAGACTGTCTGTCAAATTGACAATTTCGAGTGGACAATGTGAGATAAAACAGCGGCAAATTGAATGCCTCAGCAACAACAACTACTGCACCAGCGCGAGTATGAAATTCGCAGCAAAGTATTAACTATTGCGAGTAAGGAGCAACAAATATTGCATGTTTATACCCTGTAGGGAACACGAGAACTAGTGAAAGGAGTCACTAATTGAGAACTGGTTAGGTTAGTTTAGGTTAATTGGCTACCCTTTCGAGCGGCCCACTTGGACAAAACATTAAAATTTGTCCGTTGTGAAAGCATGCAGGGGGAGGGGAGGGAGCACAGGCAAGGGGGAAGAACCAGACAGAATTCAGGGCTTGGATTAGAGGAATTTGAGGATGACGACCAACGATCGGCGATTTACGTTTGTATTACCCGCTTCAAGCTGCTGAAGAATTTCAACAGATGTGTGATATTTAAGACCGCAATATCCGCTAATGTAGCAAAAAAGTGAGAGCACAGATATTTAAATCTTGGCGCGACGACAGCAGGACAACTAAGAAAAAGGTGCTGAGATGACTCCACCTCGTCATCCAGACAGGCTCTGCAGAAAGGGCTTGACCCTATGCCAAGCTGTACCGCATGGAAACCTAACCTACAGTGTCCAGTGAGGAAACCTACCAAATTCGATAGCTGTGGCTTTGTTGGCCTTAGAAGTTCTCTCGAGCGCCTCCGATCTACCTGTGGGCAGAAAGACCACACGACTTTGCACGTTTGCGCACTATCCCAGCGCACGCTGAGTTGATGCGAGGCCCATCTTTCTGGTAGCAGACCTCAGGTTTTTCAGAGAGCTCCAGTCCTCTCATATTGCGATGAAGTCGTCTCAAGGGTTCCCTGTCTGGCCAACTCATCGGCCCAGCAGTTTCCCTCTATACCGCTGTGACCGGGAACCCAAATGAGCCTAATATCGAAGTATTCCAATGCAATCGAGAGGGAAGTCAGGCATTCCCCGACAAATTTCGAATGCACAAACAGCGAGCCCAAGGCTCTAGTTGCCGATTGGCTGTCGGAGTAGATATTTATCTCCTTTTCTGTAATTACAGAAGCGAGCAGCCGAACTACAGCTTCCTTAATTGCGGCTACTTCTGCTTCGAAAACACTACAGTGGTTCGGAAGCTTAAATTTGCGCTTGATGGGGAGCACCTTGCAGAATACTCCTCCATCAACTCTTTCGTCCAACTTCGAGCCATCCGGAAACATATTTGCCATGCCCTGTTTCCAAATGTTTCACTCCGTCTACTCTTCCCTTGAAGGATTATGAATGGTGGACAATCCACTGTGCCGAGACGAGAGATAAATTGCTCACCAAAAATACCGACGCAGTAAATCCATTGTTCCACGGGCTGTATGGCAAGTAGAGCCGTCTGCCACTTGTTGAAACTACTTGTTGTGGAGATCACAGGCTTCAATTTCCGATATCAAAAAGTCGTTTAACATGGCGCGATAGCGTTCGCCATTCATTGTTACATTGGCGCCAGCCTCGTCTTTGAAGAAATATGGGCCGTTGATTCTTCCAGCCCATAGGCCGCACCAAACTTTTGTTTTCAATGGATGCAATCGCTGCTCGTGGCCGTCGTAGCCGAATGGATTGGTGCGTTACTACCATTCGGAATTCAGAGAGATCATAGGATCGAGTCTCGGTGAAACACCAAAACGAAGAAAACGTTTTTTCTAATAGCGGTCGGCCCTCGGCAGGCAATGGCAAATGGTATTTCTGCCATGAAAAAGATCCTTGAAAAAAGTGCCTCACCGCTGAACAAATTCGCTGAAATTCGGTTTCCAAAATGCGGACTTTCGGCGAGTTTTTCTGGAGTCCAACGACTTACGCTTATGAAAATCGACCGGCTTCAAATATTGGACTAGCGCTATTTTATATGCTTTTGAACCAAGATCTTTGCGTAAAGTCGTCCAATTAGTGCCATAAAAAAAAGCCAAGTTGTTGAGATCGGCGAATCGTTTCTTCCGCGTCGTCGGCAAAACTTTCATTTGCAGCCGCAATATTCTCTTCACTTCGGTAGCACGGTTATGTACACCAAAAGTTGGCCTGAGTGCGCCTTTGATCACCTTTCACAGACCGTCGACTTTCGTAGTACAATTTTACATTTTGTAAGCGTTGTTAATTGGTAAGACTTTTCATGATGAAATGTCCAGGAATACTGGAAAAAATTATATACTTAGTTTGACAGTAGTCACATAAGATCTGTGAAAAAAAACCCTGTTGGAAAGAGTACCTCCAATCTGACCACCCTTATACTTTATAATAAAGGGTGGTTAAATTTCAAGGCTCGATGTTGAATGTGAACCACACCTAAACGTCAACGACCCCGTTGGACTTCTTTCTTTGGGGTTATTTAAAAGAAAAGGTGTACGTCGATAAGCCGGCAACAATTCAAGAGGTAAAGGTTGAGATAATTCGGCACATTAACGGCATAGAACGTCAATTATGCCTCAGCGACATCGAAAATTTGGACTATCGGATGGAGGTGTGCCGCCGAGTCCGCGACTGCCATTTGGACGATATTTTGTTTCATACGTAATTGAGCCATACCAATATTATCATAATAAAGAGAAATGGCAATAATTTCCTAAAAAATTGTATTTTATTCAAAATCAACACCGGCCCTTGAAACTTAACCACCCTTTATAATATATATATATTTGCACAGCCGAAATTGAGTGCTACCCTAATATACATATACACAAATTTTTGTATATTTGCTTTGCTGATTTCTGTTGTGGTATTACCCATTGCCTCTAATGACTAGGCATTTTTGTACACGCACAGTTCGAGTTCTTGATTTTATCGTACCCATCGAACAGTAGCATAGGCAGTCCGCACCAAGTAGCAGAGTGCAGCATCAACAGTAGCAACATTTCTTGACAGTTGTTGTATTTTAGGTGAAGCGATATCGACACTACTGCAGGATCAGATGCTGATTAGTAGAAAAATATTGTTATTGACTTGGCTGTTAAGTTATTTTTAAAATACTGTACGGCCAAATGAGGTTGGGAAGACGTCTATGAGGCTACAACACTTCCATGCTAGGCATGCCGATAAGCGAGTCCGAAAAATCGAAGGTGATTTAGAAGCTGTAATGTGTTTTAAATTTTTGGAAAAAATGTATTGAAATGGTTCTCTCAATTTATTATTTTTCTTACGTGGTTTTGAAAGAAGAGGTGGCTTAGCTTTCTTGATATTCGGCAGAGTGTAAGGTTTACCTCAAACATCGGAAGAAAAGAAATGAACTAGAAATTTACTAGAAATTTAATTGTAGTTTATAAACTTACGGAGAATGAGAAATTAAGTCTAGTCCTGCTTTGCTGGGTATTTCCAATGCATAGGCGACTTTTCTTTTGCTCAGCTACGCCCACCAAGGGCCGCATAGAATACTACCAGTTCGAGAGCCTTTGCATTTATGGTATGTATTTGCATGGATTAGCAAGCTGATTCCCTTGACTATCCTTTGTTGTACAATGCATCTATGACGCTGTGAGCTTAATTTTGGTGTTTGCGTGCAAAGGTTTTTAAATCGCCCGGAAAAAATTTCTCTTAAATACTTTAAAGACCGCCCAACTAAATGAAGCGATTGCCTACTTAGTGCAGAGTAACTCTCGTTGACAAGGCAGATTCAAGGCTGATATTATTTTCACAATGGTATTCAACCAGTATTCAACCATTTAAACAAAGTCTTCTACTATATACTTAAGAGTTACCAATGTCAAGTGTACTTTGTTGTTGTTTAAATTTTGTGAAGCCTCCAAATGGCAGATGGTTTCTTATGAGGAGATTTTTCGTAGCAGAAATACACTGGATGGTTTGCCATTGTCTGCCGAGGGGCGCCCGCTATTAAAAAATACCTTTTGTGTCATTTAATGTTTCGTGATCGCAGTGGAGTCACAAAATTGGAGTTACTCTAGGTCGATATTACTCCACGTCGAATATGTTTTAAAATCAGCGGTTTTAAAATCGATAGAGAGATTTTATGCCTGGATACCTTTTCCTCTGCTAATTTAAAGATTTAGCGTAGACTTATATATAATTTCCTATTTCATTTCGAGATCGCTAAGGGCCTTAATAATTCTTTGCTCACTTGCGCCAGTCGCAGTGCTTCTAAAAGTGTACAAACATTTCATGTTCCAAATCTAGTCCTGTTTTTTAAGCCAAAGGTCATTGAATTTGGAACGGCTTGTTTTACCCGAGGCTTATTTGTTGCAGTTTCGTTGATAGTATAAGTTTAGCAGGTTATTAGTCTACCTTCCGATTCTAGCGCCGAGGTTTCGGCTAAAACTCCTAGACTCTCTGCAGCATTTCTTCTCTCACAGGTGTCATAGCTGAACCACCTTTACTCGGTCGTGAAAGCCTCATCCATTTTAAACAGGGGTACCACATGAAGGCGAGGAAGGCAATTGAGAGGAATAGGCTGTATATTCGTTTCCCCAACCCCTTTTGCCAGCATTGAATGTAATTTTGAAAGCTCTACCTCTTACCAGGTGAAAAGCCAGTTAAGTCAGTTCATTTGAAAAATGGCTGGATTACTGTTTTTATGAATTGGGCACAAAGAACTTGGCTTACATTCTGCATTGATGCCAGACATTAATCGACATTCATCTGCATACAAATTATAGCAACCATTTTTCCAATTCTTTGGGGTAGAAGAGCAGCTAGTCTCGCAATAGACCTTTAAAACAGATGCAATGATTGACTATACTGCATAACTGTTAGTGAAGAGGAGATTCGAGTCTTCGAACTGTAAAAGTAAATGTTAATACTATCGGTGGCAGTTGCAGGTACATATCCTAGTCTAGTATCCTGTAGGAAACTGGAGGAGTTGTGTCTTTATATAATATTGATTATTCTAAAGAAGACTAGATATTTTGGCTTAGATGACTTAGATGACTACATCAGTCTTGAGATGAATAGCTCAATCTGTAGACAACTTGCATGTACACCTGTGTTCATAATGATTGCAGCGGGACATATTGCAAAATTTAGGCTATGTATTTATTTTTTGTTTTTATATATAAATATGGTTTATACTACAAAATAAAAACTCATACAAAATAAAATGTCAACCATTGTACAAAATTAAAAACAAGTCAACAAATTTTCATCAAAATTTTAAATTATTTAGTCAGAATCTGAAAAACGGCTACAGGAAAAAAATGATACAATAATATTTAGAAAAATTTTGGGCAAGCAGTTTTGTAGCTCATTAAATTTTTATATCGCAAATGCAAGTTTTAAATGGCTTAAAAATGGCATTGGTTTTTGACAAATTTTTTGCTGGTAGTCCTGTGCATTTCCTCCATATAAAAAAATTCTCGAACGCTCGTTATATCGAAAAAACTGCATAGCACAGTCAAGAAAAAAAAAATATCAAAAATCAACGCGATTACCGAGTTACTTGAAACTTGCACTTTATTATACTATGTAGAATTTAATGGTCTATAAAACTGCACAGTCAGAATTTTCGTAAAGATTTTTGTACTAGAATTTAATGGTCTACAAAACAATTTTTACATAAATTTTGAATCAAAATTTAAAAAATTTTATGAAAAAATGTATGAAAATTTGTGGAATTTAGAACAAAAAAATATATTATAAATATTGCAGCTGTGAGTTGCATGGTTTTTGTAAAAAAATAATAAAAAATAAAAAAAATTAATTGATAATATTTTTGGCGAGGATGTGATTGAAAGTAAGTTATGAGCTCTGACCAATCTTACATATTCGCTGTTAATCATTGTTTAATAGGCATAAAAATCAAATTTTTTATATTATACAAAAATTTTATATTGTTAACATAAATAAATGATCACAGATAATAGACAAGTTTTAATTCAGGGATTTGCGTCAAAATACTCAAAAAACCATGACATTTTTGAAAATATTATCAGCACGGCCTAAATCATTCATAGCCTTATGCCTGAACTAAAATATTTTGGTAGCAGTCATAAAAATTTCAAATTTTACGATTCGTTTGAAAAAAATAATACTACATATTTATGTATAGTTTTATTGTGTGGCGGAGACCCTTTAATCTATGCTCATACGTACTTTTACGTACAATAAAGTTAATATGCGAGAGTACAATTAATTGCTTTTTTCCATACATTCCTTGTAATTTTACGCCGATTGAAAATGCCCATTTAATATTTATTGCTTTCTGCAGAAAAATAAATACAAAACAAAAAAATATTTGATGCAATGAATGGATTATTGATTCGTTGCACGTTTGCACCATTGACTAGTGTAATGAAGAACTTGCAACATATTAAAAACACGATATAAAATCAACGATTGCGATCGCAACACAACTGCATTAGAAAGTGCGGACAGTCACCTGAAAAGTTAGTTTCTGAATAAGCAGTTTGTGACCATATTCGAACTACTGTAAAATGGATGAAAAGTGGGTTAGTTGGTGCTTCGATAGACATAGTCGTCGTGTTCTGGTTTCTTTCCGGCTTCTGAATGAAATTTATTGGAGAGGTGGTGATTGGCTTTTTTCGAATTTAAAATGTAATTTTTTTATAATTTCTTTTTAAGTTTTGAATTCGAATAAATTATCTTATTTTTATGTGTTATTACTAAAAAACTAAAAAAAATAAATAAATGTAATTGCTTAAATTTCAGAGTTAATTTCGTATTTCGTACTAATCTACATACTTTATTCAGTTCGAAGAAACAAACCACGAAAAAATTTGGCTCTAAATAAGTTCGAAGCGAGTTAATAAAAGTTCGGTAAATCCATGATATTTGATATGTTTTTGAAAAATCCAAGAAAGGTACTCGTTTTGCAATAATCTTATCATGTATTATTCTAAATTTAAGAAAATTTGGTAAGAATGGAAACGAGAAAACGTAAAATTACTGATGAAGGTTCGTTAGAAATTCCGCTACTTACAAATCCCGTGGCGATCCTTTACCGCTTTTGATGTCAACCTAAGCTTGTGGAAATTTTCAATGAATTCGGAACTGCATATAAAATAGATGCAGCATATTTATGTAAGGGGCATCAAAGATTCCAAACTAGATTTTTCGTAGAGGACGAGCCTCGGCAAGGACGGCCGAAATCCTCTACCGATGAGCTAAATGTGAAAAAGTGGCATTGGTGAAGTCAAAAATTTAGAAAGATCCACGAATGGCACGTAAAATAAAACTTTGTAAACTGGATTTGAATATAGCGGCGATTATTTCGAAATAATTTACAGCATACTAAGAAACCTGCTCGTTGAGTACCACCAATTTTGAATGAGAGTCAGAAAGAAGCTCGATCTCATTTGGCGCAATATTTCTTAAAAAGACTCGTAAGCGAGAGCCTAACAATTTTAATATAATTGTAACAGAATATTAACCTTGGTTTATTAATATGACCCATAAACTAAACAGCAATCAGCGGTATGGAGCCCACAAGATGAAAATTCGCCTATTAAAACTAGACAACAAAAGTTAGCAACAAAAGTGCTGACCTCTGTTTACTGCACCTGAGGTTAGGTTAGGTTAGGGTAACTGGCTGCCCAGTCAAGGGCCCACTTGGGAAAAGAATCAAATGCGCCCATTGTGATGGCATAGAGAGGAAAAACAGAGGGTAAAAACAAACAAAATATCATAAATTGAGCAGAAGTTTTAGCTGTTGTTTCCCTAAATTCTTTTCAGAGAGTACCTGCCAAGTGATATACTGAAAACTGCTTACCTAAGTATAACAAAATGTCACATACCCATACCACAGCGGATCTTTTGTGCGCCAGGTTCGATAATCGTGCTATGACGCTGTTATACTTTTTTTGTGGGTCGAATATCGAACAAGCCATTCGTGCGATAGAACCAAAAGTCATCATCAAGTTCTTGGAAATCGTTATATTGACCATTCTGTATACACTTTTGCAGCAAATAAGCAATATGTGTTCTTTTCTTTTCTTTTCTTTTCTTTTCTTTTCTTTTCTTTGTTCACTCCGCCCGGGCGCATAGAGCTTCGACAAGACTCTTCCATCGTAAACGGTTCTGGGCTGACAACATCGAGCTTCTCCACGTATTCTTCGAGCAACCGGGACCTCTGCTCCCTTACGGATTGCAGCCCGATGCCATTCACGTGATACTATCTGGTAGTTTTCTAAGTGTGGGATCTAACCATCGCCACTTTCTGCGTTGGATTCGCCGTAGAATGGGTTCCATATTCGATGATCTTCCCAGCGCGTCGTTGCTGATGGAGTTTGGCCAAAAATATAGATTATGCGGGGCATTTGTTGACGAGAGATTGTTGCCTCTGTGTGATGGTGTTAGAGGCCAGCCATGTTCCACTTCCGTGCAACAATACTGGCTTCACACAAGAGCTGAATATTCACAGTTTGGAGAGCTTGGGAATTTACGAACACGTCCATACTGCTTTCATTCGGCCGATCGCCTCCATTGCTTTTTTTAGTCTGCAGTTGAGATCTAGGAGGATGGTTCCATGTGTAGAAGTCCACGCAAGTGGGGAAAGTTACTGATCGCCATTCACTTGGGAATGGCCAGGACGATTCTTCTGCATATGGTTCAAGCAGCTCACAACGGCCGGGATTAGCCCACGTATCCTCTGGGTAGCTTCCGAACACCCGTTCGGGAGTGAGCTAACGTGAGAAGGCGAAGCATTCCAGGATAGCTGGTGGTGCGTTGGGTTTGGGACCCGCCACTTAAAAATCCCCCCCCAATGAAAAGTTTGAAAAAGCCTCGGATGAGACCTCCCTATGCTGATGACGACCCCTGCAAACGAAATAAGGAATATGATTTGAGGGCATGCACCTGGAATGTCCGGTCCCTTAATGGGGAAGGTGCCTCTGCCCGGCTGGTTGATGTCCTCGTGAGAGTAAAGGCTGACATCACTGCCATCCAAGAGATGCGATGGAAGGGGCAAGGTAAGAAAACCATAGGACCTTGCGACGTCTACTACAGCTGCCATGTAAAGGAGCGCAAATTCGGTGTCGGATTTGTTGTGGGAGAGAGACTTCGTCGCCAAGTACTGTCGTTCACTCCGGTGGACGAGCGTCTCGCAACAATCCGCATCAAAGCCCGTTTTTTTAACATATCGCTAATTTGCGCCCACGCCCCGACGGAAGAGAAGGACGATGCGACCAAAGATTCTTTCTATGAGCGCCTGGAACGCTCCTATGAGCGCTGCCCCCGTCACGACATAAAAATCGTGCTTGGCGACTTCAACGCCAGGGTGGGCAAGGAGGAAATTTTTGGTCCCACAGTCGGAAAATTCAGCCTGCACAACGAAACATCCGGTAACGGACAGAGGCTGATCGACTTCGCCGGGGCCCGAAACATGGTAGTCTGCAGCACCAGATTCCAGCATAAGAAGATTCACCAAGCCACCTGGCTGTCTCCTGATCGAAAAACACGAAACCAGATCGATCATGTTGTGATAGATGGAAGACACGCTTCTAGTGTATTAGATGTACGTACGATCCGAGGACCCAACATCGACTCGGATCACTACCTTGTTGCAGCCAAACTGCGCACACGCCTCTGTGCAGCAAAAAACGTGCATCTACCTACGCAAAGAATGTTCGACATCGAAAAGCTGCAATCACAACAGACAGCCAGAAGATTCGCCACTCGACTCTCACTCCTGCTCTCAGAGAGTACTGCCCAACAAACCGGCATCCACGAACAATGGAGCAATATTTCTCGTTCTCTACGTACCGCAGCCGAAGAAGAAATCGGATTCCGGCGAGCCCGAAAAAACAATTGGTACGACGAGGAATGTCATGCTGCCGCAGAAAGAAGGGATGCCGCCTATAGAGCCACGCTGCGATCGGGCGCAACGCGAGCCATGTGGGATCGCTACAGAGAGCTGAAAAAGGAAGAGAGACGTATTATCCGAAAGAAGAAACGAGAGGCCGAAATACGTGAGTGCGAAGAGCTTGAGATGCTGGCCAACAGGAACAACGCCCGAAAATTCTACCAGAAAGTTCGGCGGCTTACAGAAGGTTTTAAGACCGGGGCGTTTTCCTGTAAGAACAAAGACGGCGAACTGGTGACTGACGTACAGAGCAATCTTAAATTATGGAGGGAACACTTCTCGAACTTATTAAACAGTGACAGCTGCGCATGTCACCGAGAAAGTGAAGATCCCGATACCCCAATCGTTGACGACGGAATTGTCGTTCCGCTGCCCGATCATGACGAGGTGAGAATAGCGATAACGCGGCTAAAGAACAACAAAGCCGCGGGCGCCGACGGACTGCCGGGTGAGCTATTCAAACATGGCGGCGAGGAGCTGGTAAGGTGCATGCATCAGCTTCTATGCAAAATATGGTCGGATGAAAGCATGCCTGCCGATTGGAATTTAAGTGTACTCTGCCCAATCCATAAGAAGGGCGATCCTGCAATTTGTGCCAATTACCGCGGGATTAGTCTTCTAAATATCGCCTATAAGGTTCTAGCGAGCGTATTGTGTGAAAGGCTGAAGCCCACCGTCAACCAACTGATTGGACCTTATCAGTGTGGCTTCAGACCTGGAAGGTCTACCATCGACCAAATATTCTCAATACGCCAAATCTTGGAAAAGACCCATGAAAGGAGAATCGACACACACCATCTTTTCGTCGACTTCAAAGCTGCATTCGACAGTACGGAAAGGAGTTACCTGTATGCCGCGATGTCTGAATTTGGTATCCCCGCAAAACTAATACGGCTATGTAAGATGACGTTGCTCAACACCAGCAGCGCCGTCAGAATTGGGAAGAACCTCTCCGAGCCGTTTGATACCAAACGAGGTTTCAGACAGTGTGACTCGCTGTCGTGTGACTTCTTTAACCTGATGTTGGAGAGCATCGTACGAGCCGCAGAACTTAATCGCTCAGGCACAATATTTTATAAGAGCGTACAATTGTTGGCGTATGCCGATGATATTGACATCATCGGCCTTAACAACCGCGCTGTTAGTTCTGCCTTCTCCAAACTGGACAAAGAGGCAAAGCGAATGGGTCTGGTGGTGAACGAGGACAAAACGAAGTACCTCCTGTCTTCAAACAAACAGTCGGCGCACTCGCGTATCGGCACCCACGTCACTGTAGACAGTTATAATTTCGAGGTTGTAAAAGACTTCGTCTATTTAGGAACCAGCATTAACACCGATAACAATGTCAGCCTTGAAATTCAACGTAGAATCTCTCTTGCCAACAAGTGCTACTTTGGACTAAGTAGGCAACTGAGCAGTAAAGTCCTCTCTCGACGAACAAAACTAACACTCTACAAGACTCTCATCATGCCCGTCCTAACGTATGGCGCAGAAGCGTGGACGATGACAACATCCGATGAAGCGACGCTTGGAGTGTTCGAGAGGAAGATTCTGCGTAAGATTTTTGGACCTTTGCACGTTGGCAATGGCGAATATCGCAGACGATGGAACGATGAGCTGTATGAGCTTTACGACGACATAGACATAGCGCAGCGAATAAAGATCCAGCGGCTACGTTGGCTGGGTCATGTCGTTCGAATGGATACAAACGCTCCGGCTTTGAAAGTATTCGATGCGGTACCAGCTGGTGGTAGCAGAGGAAGAGGGCGGCCTCCTCTGCGTTGGAAAGATCAGGTGGAGAAGGACTTGGCTTCACTTGGTGTGTCCAACTGGCGCCGGTTAGCACGAGAAAGAAACGACTGGCGCGCTTTGCTGAACTCGGCCAAAATCGCGTAAGCGGTTATAGCGCCAATTAAGAAGAAGAAGTTGAGATCTTCATCTGTTCCGCCGTCTACCGTAATAGTGCAACAAAGGTAGCAGAAGCTTTCGATAAATTCCACCGGGCTACTATCAATCATTTTGTGCCTTGCTTTATTGTGATTGACTTGTCTTGGTCTTGGTGATGTTGACCTTCAGGTCCTCGAGATGTCGAGTGAAACTCCATGCGATGCCTCTTTTGTGCAAGGTCGATTGGTTGTTTACGTCATGTAGGACGATGGCGAAGGGAAGAGGGCGACAGGAAAAAACCTTGCCTCACGCCTCGCTAGAGGTGAATGGGTTGCTGATATTACCATGGTGAAGCACATACTGGGTATGATGGATATTCTGCATTTAGAGACTTTCGCAATAACAGTGAAGTGGGCTTGATAATTGTGTGACGAAGCACATTTATTAAGAACCCTTCTACAATTTAATGCTATGGAATCCATAATCAAACCGGAGCCTTCTAAAAGCTTGTTATCAAATCATTCCAACCCTACTCGGATTGAAATGGTAGGAATGAGCCGCAATTAAGATTGATAGAAGTTTATTCATCATCAGCATTGTTTCCTTGAATCCTTATCGGGACATGACACCACGAACATCTAAGCGCCATCTCGCTTGATTACTGGACAACGTCTTCACCTGCTTCCAGCTTAACTCGAGTTGAGCCGTCTCGCAATACACATCTCTTTTCCAGGTTTCCCTTGGCCAGGTGCACTTCTTCTCGCTGTGAGTGGATTCCATTCCATTGCCTTCTTCGCTATGTTATCATCTTCCTTGCGTAAAGTGTGACCAATCCACTTCCATTTCTGTCTTCTAGTCCAAATGTCTAGCGGCTCCATATTTGCTTTTTCCTTGTTTGGCATTACTTTTGGCCAGAAGATTCGGAATATAATCTTTAGAGAGCGCTTGATAAAGACTTGTAAGGACTGGTTAAAGCGGTTTTCCAGGTAGAGTTATTGTACCGCAGTACCGACAGCACATTCGACTTGTATAGCCTAAGCTTTAAACTGAAAATCAGGTTGTTGTTTCGCCATACATAGTACAACATCCCGAACACCACTCTGGCTTTTTCGATTCGGAAGCGTATGTCTACATCTGTGTCACCACGCGGGCAACTTTGCTGCTGAGGTAAGAAAATTCCTTCACTATTCCGATAGGGTGATCTGCAATCTCCACACAGCCACCCATCTTATTTGCTAGATTCTTCACATTCGTCTTGTTAAAATTGGTTTTAAGGCTAGCAGACCTAGTTTCCCTATGAAGCGAGGAACCCATTTCCTTAAGTTCGGTTATGCAATGTGCCAAGAGGCGTATGTCGTCAGCATAATCGATGCGTTGTAGCGATGTGTTGTTGCTAGTCGTCGTCCATTTCTTTGTAAAATGGGCTTAAGACTGCTTCGAGGATGTCTCCTATTGTTATAAGGAATAAGTTGATTAGCTTCATTAAGCTTTCGGATCTGAGCAATCTATTGCGGTGTTCTGTTGCAGGTCCTCGCTTGATTTACACTGCCCATAAATGGCGCACGAGAAAAAGTTTGAGAACAGCTGGATTATCGCTTGATAAACGCATGTCACTGTATGTAAAATCGACCTAATCCGTTTCGATTAAAGTTCCATGGAACGCGCTATTGATGAAAAGTGATCAGTCTGTGATATTATATTTTATTACCTCAACGATAGTACAGAAAAAAAAGTAAATACATAAAAACACATCAATTATGTACCAGGGAGCGTATTTTTTTCAATTGAAATGCTTCACACATTTTAAACCTTCCAGCAAATCGCTTATTGTATTTCGAATGCGTTTTCCAAATGCTAATTGATTTGTTTATTGAATTGTTAACGATAAGTAATAAAAGACAACAACAATAAAAGCGAAAAAGAAACATTAATTGATATGTACATACACATGTTTGTCTGTATGTGTGTTTGTATGGGTATACGCACATAAATGAACAATGCGACAATTCAATCATTTGTCATTTGACGCGACAACGGTGTATTTTATTGACAATTAGAATTGTGACAAGTCGCGTAAGGAATATTGATTAGCGCTCGAAATGGTCATAAATGAATAATGAATTTTATGAATACGACACATGTTCCGGAACAGAGGAAAGTTACTATGAACACGAGAAGGGCTGGGGAGCGAATATATGGCAGAGTAGAGTTGGAAATGGGTTAAGTTTTCGTTAGGGTTTTCAGCACTAGTAGTTATAAAGGCCAGTGGTACACAGGCGCGTTGCGTATCGCCTGCGCGTACAGAAATGTGTCTGTTGATAATACCTGAAAAGCTCCCTCTGGACCTCTTGGCAGAGGCCGCAAAGAGCGCGGCCCACACCAGAGCAAAGAGCAGCTGAGCGACTGCTGGCAGTTGGCCAATGGCAGCAGTGGTGGGATCAGTCACAAAACGGGCGTTGGACCTACAAACTACCACTGCAACGTGTTGATGAGTGGATATGAAGAAAGCATGGTGATACCGACTATTACCTTTCGCAGTTGCTCAGCGGATATGGCTGCTGCACCGTTTTAAAGTCGTCGGCTCATTTGAAATGGTGCTTTTTGGGTGTTTCTTTAAAAACGTGTAAAACGGAAATTAAACAAAATTTTTTACTTTTGGTTTTAGTATTTTATTTTTTGATCCATTATTAAAAAATTATTTCTAGCCATACGAGATTCGTTCAAAAAGTGTCAGCCTTCAAAAAATGGTCCTCACATAGTATTGTAAATGGACATAGATATAACCGATTCTACTGAACCGATTTTGATGCCATAATGTTTAAATGTCGTAGAGTTGATGTTGTTATTGTGTGAGCTACGATCATTTGGGAAAACATTTTTTTTTGGACCTTTAACCCTTTCGATCCGAAAAGCCGCTGAGGTAAATGGAACTTGTTTTACGTGTTCAATCGTTACAATAGGGAAAATAAAAGCATTCCTTGGAAATAAAATGCATTCACTTCAGTATTTGAATCGGGTAAAAAGGGGTGGTGGGAGGGGCTGGAACATATATGTCCCGTCAGTGTTTTTGAATGGGACTTATATGTCCCGATTAGTATTTTATGATCCGGTACCTCATATATAATTGCACTTTGGTTTTATACGAAACTAATTTTATTTGGAATTCAATTAATTGTTTCGGTAAAGAATATAATAGAAAATAATACAAAAGCTATATATTTAACATAAAAAAGTTTGGTCTTTATTTATGGTACAGAGCGAAGGAATCTTTGCAGAGAGGAATCTGACATTCTTCGCAAATCGGTTTTGTTCTCCTCTCTTTTTTTTGATATCTGCACAGCCTGTGCAACGTCTTCGATTGGGAATTGGAATGGGTAGGTGACCTGCGGCTAGCTTCCTTTTTATTCCTGACGTGCCACTGCGTTGAACAGATGTTCTTTCCTTCCCTTCAGCAATCATGTGTTCCGCCAGCTCTATCATAAAGTCTATAAGTGGTTTTTGTTTCCGTGAAAATTGCGAGCTGATTACCCAATAATTTCCTACTGACATCATTAACAATCGGTGAAAAACTTTTTCCCACCATTTATTAGACTTCCGATACAACTCATATTGCCCTGCAATTTTATCAGCTCGGTCAACTCCCTCCATTATTTGTCTGTAAAATTTTATCATTTCGACGCAGTCCACGTTAACTTTGTGACCATTTTTTAATTTCTTTTCTATTATGGAGATTTCAGAGGAGTGAAAATTGCTTACAACTACTACATCCTTGGTATCTTGCCATTTAGCATACATTATACCAGTGTTGCTTTCTCGGAAAACGCATTGACCTCTGTTTAGCTTTGTGCTGATGACTGGCAATTTTTTGCGGTTCGACATAATAGTTCCTAACGCTACGTAATTAATAGTCTATAGAAGATTGATACTTGTGAAGAGCCGAAACACAGTCACATCCGTTTTTTAAATTGTTGCAGCTAACTAATTTACCACGCGCTCGCCTAGAGCTCCTTCGACATTTCCATCTTCTCTCCCACAATAGATATTAAAATCGTAAGTATAGCCAGTAAGAGCATCACATCTGAGCCACATTTTGATACCACGTTTAGTGGACTTCAATGGTAAGTATTGTTTCATACCATAGACGCTCCTTGAATTTCGTCATGCTTTCATCGATATTTTGGTAAGCACTTTCGTTCCGTGCACTTGTAAATCGAGACTTTAGGCACTCAACCATATCTTCCACGTAATAAAGTTAGCATGCTCCAGCAGGCTTTTCAGGTGAAGCAAAGTACATTTTCGATGATAGTAACTGAAATCTATCCCGCGTTATAGTCGATTTTACTGCATCGTTTCCCATAGGATTATGTTTTGACCAATAGTGTCTTACAGATGTCAAATGGTTATATAACATAATTATCATGCAACCAATAATGATTTTAATTTCTCCAATATCTGTTAGCTTTATATTTTTGTGCGCTGGTTTTGAGTTTCGCATTATCTCAATACGTTCGTTCTTGCACTGGGTAATACGCAGGGAAAATTTTCACAAATATATTGTAAGGATTGTCAGTCCTCTCAAAACTATGAGCAATATTGGGAAGTCGATAGCTAGTTATTGTTGTTATTGGTACAAACTCCGCACGGTGAGAAGACCATATACATAGAGGCAATATTTGCAGAATCAGCTCTAGAACGTGTTACTGCTAAAATATTTTCTGCATCCCCCTCATTACTATCATCCATATGTCTTTCATCAGCAGATGAAACTTCACTACAAAAAGGCTCATAATTATCACTGCTACCATTTGAAAAGTTGTCATCCTCATTAGATGATTCCAAAATATTAGCAGTGGCATCTTTATCAAGCTTTTTAGGCGTTATGAGTCTGTACAAACAACGTGAGTTTATAAATGATCAATAATATCAGGACCTACATTTTAATAAATTTCCAAGAATGTTCAATACTGACTGGGACACATACGTCGCAGTAAAATGAAAATGCTCAGGATTTTTAAAATCAACAAAAGAACGAATACTTAGATACTTAGCTAAGTACTTATATAACGAAACCACTAACACATTAAATTACTATACTTTTGGTTGGTTTTAAAACTCAAAAACCACGAGTAATTGCAAAAAACAGTGTCACTTACGAAATTCGCGTCTAAACTTGGGATCTTTTTTCAACTTATGAGCACGTGTTTACCATTCAATATCAAATAACGGAAGGAAATACCGCTAAGAATACCATAAAATACGAAATGGGATAAGCTAAACCCATTTTAGTCTCCTGATTTTCAGGCTAGGCATCCTCGAACATATACCCGGACACATAGGTCCCGTTCGGATCGAAAGGTTTAAAGTAAAAACAAGGATCTAGAAACAGTTTTTCATCTTAGAACGTCCGCCATTTTATCAAATTTTCTTTTTTTAAAGGTCGTAGTTCACACAATAACGATATTCTTACTGAACCAGAACCTTTTTGTCTTTTTGATTTCAGATCACTGTGAGTTTCGGAATCCGTGTCTCCCACGACATAGCTTTTTTTGACCATTTTTGGGAAAACGTAGGTTCGAATCTCCGTGAAACACAAAGACCAGAAAAAGTTCTTTTCTAATAGCGGTAGCCCCTCGGCAGGCAATGGCAAACCTCTGGTGTATTGCTGTCATGAAAAAGCTCCTCATAAAAAATACCTGCAGTTCGGAGTGTAGGCGCCACTTATATATATATTGTATATTTTTTTTTTTTTTTTTTTTTTTGAAGGCTGACAACTTTTTGAACGAACCTCGTTTGGCCAAAAAAATTATTTTATTTTTTAACAGTAGATCAAAGAAATAAAATACTCAAAGCAAGAATAAAAAATATTTGTTCATTTCATTCAAATTAGGCAAGGGCCTTAAGCTGGCAGACTTTATTTCAGCCCTTTCTGTTCGAACTACCCGCATACTGACGAAAGCGTAGAATACGTGAGAGAGCGAGAAAACGAGTTATTCTAGAACAAGCCCTGGGTAATCAACCATCCTCCAGCGCCCTCATACGAGATATGTGGTCAACCAGCAGTAAGTGGAAGGCCGCCAAAACGTTCGCAGCGAAAATAATGACACGACTCCGTCATATTGACTGGGAATGCAAGGCGATGCAGTAACAGCAGCAGCAGTAGTAGTGAAGGCGGACGGTGTATGACAGCAGGCTTTTCAGTGAAACACTCTCCAGAATATCGCTCTGGGTTCATTTCAGAGGTCTCGAGTGTTTCACAGACGATTAGAAAAGCAATACTGGAGTCAGTGAATCTATAGTCCGAATACGAGAGCCTCCGAACCTATAGGCAAATGAACTAGTGTCTTCGGATATAAGGCAATGCCATTTTAAAATTAAAGTATACAGGTATTGAATGCATTTCCCAACTTTTTTACAATACCAAAACAAAAAAAAAACACAAAAACAGCTCATCACATTAATTTCAAAATATTAGTTTCTCGACTTTATTTCTTGGTATCTACAATACTTTCCCAAGCGAAAAAAGAAAGGCTGCCACATAAGTAGCTGAGGAGTTGGCTCATATTTAATACCCATAAACGCATAAACGCTGCTAATTGGCTACTTTCCCAGCAGTTTTGAAATGAATTGTTATTGCTCACAATCTCTACCCCTTTTCCCAAAAAACAAAAAAAAAAAAAAACAAATACTTGTTAAGTCGCTCTTCTCTGCGCTTTTAGACACAAAAAATGGATAACATTTTTTATTGCCTTTATTTCTTCTTTTTCTTTATTGCATAGTTTAATTATTAAAAGTCATAAAACTAGTGTCTCAAATATTGCGTCAAAATATATGTTCAGGTGTATGTAAGTGTATAAGTTATGAGAGCATAAACCGTAATCGTAAGTGTTATCAGTGGTATGCAAATGCTTGAAGAAAGATTTGCGCATTTTAAGAGCAGAGTGGCAGAGCGCAATCACTTTCTTGATGAACTGCAGTAACTTTTTATGTTCAACATTAATTGTAGATCTTTGGAAATGGTTAGCATCGATGCTTTAAGCTTTTCCTTATTTCCTTTATTTAGTTTTTATTACTTAGTATGCGTTTTGATTTTTGGTTTTAATTTATTTTCAGTTTGTCTCATAAATCTTCAGTAAAATAATGAGTTAATAGTAGCAACTAACATTTGAGTATCTCAAAAATTAAATCAGCCATCAGTTAATGCGCACACTTTTTTGCAGCAAACGCAGCTATAAATCGTATACAGAAGCTTTCTCTGGCATTCACCGAGAACTGCCCCTTCGAATGTTTTTATTGTAGTCACATGTGCGCTATATCAAACGATGAGAGTGATGAGCTAGTTTCCTGTTAGATTTTTGTTAGGCGAGAGAGAACTTTACTGTTCAACTGCTCAATCAGCTAGAAAATTGTGAGAGCAACTACGGTAGCCATAACACAAGGGAGATTGGACAGCCGTATTCTGCCCGATAATATCACATGTATTCACACATTAATCCAATCTGTTGTTACTCAGATGGGAACGAAGTGACATTCTGTTCATTTTTTACGTATGTCACCAACAAAATCTCGGTTTTTTATAACATATATATATATATAATTGGCGCGTACACCCGTTTTGGGTGTTTGACCGAGCTCCTCCTCCTATTTGTGGTGTGCGTTTTGATGTTGTTCCACAAATGGAGGGACCTACAGTTTTAAGCCGACTCCGAACGGCAGATATTTTTTTGAGGAGCTTTTTCATGGCAGAAATACACTCGGAGGTTTGCCATTGCGACCGCTATTAGAAAAATGTTTTTCTTCATTTTTTTGTTTCACCGAGACTCGGACCGACGTTCTCTCTGTCAATTGCGAATGGTAGTCACGCACCGACCCATTCGACTACGTCGGCCGCCGTAACATATACAACAATAATACACAAACAAAATGTATTATTTCAACAATAAGTACACCCTGCTTCTTGCTCAACCATTTAAACCAATCCTTGTATCTTACAATGCTACTAAAGTTTTCCAAAAAAACACACGTAAAATTCAGAAAAATGCATGCAATTATTATTTAAATCGATAGTACAGTCCATATAATTTAAAGTTTGAAGATTATTTCATGCAAATGTTGACGGCGACTGCGCTTCAAATGGTCCATCCGTTAGTCCAATTTTGGCATACTCTATCCAATGTTTCGGCCGGTATCTCACAAATAAATGCTTTACTGTTGTCTTCCAATGCGTTAATTGAAGCAGGCTTGTCTGAATAGCCATGAGCTTTAAAATAGCCCCACAAAAAATAATCTAAGGGCGTTATATCGCACGATCTGGGTGGCCAATTGATAGGTCCCGAATGTGAAATAAAATGTTCACCGAACTCGCCTCTCAACAAGTCCATTGTTACGCGTGCTGTGTGGCATGTGGCACCGTCTTGCTGAAACCACATGTCATGCAAGTCAAGTTCTTACATTTTGGGCAGAAAAAGTTGGATATCATTTCACGGTAGCGCTCACCATTCACAGTTACGTTACGATTCGCAGCACCTTTGAAGAAGTACGGTCCAATGATACCTTCAGCCCATAAACCGCACCAAACTGTGACCTTTTCTGAATACATTGGTAGCTCTTGCAATTCTTCTGGCTGATCTTTACTCCAAAAGTGACAATTCTGCTTATTTATGTACCCATTGATCCAAAAATGAGCTTCGTCGCTGAACACAATTTTTCGATAAATAAGTGGATATTCGGCCAACTTTCCAAGAGCCCATTCACCAAAAATTCTGCGTTGCGGTAAGTCGTTCAGCTTCAATTCTTGCACCAGCTGTATTTTGAAAGGCTTCACACCTAAATCCTTTCGCAAAATTTTCCACGTTGTTGAGTAACAGAGCCCCAAATGCTGCGAACAGCGACGAATCGATAATTGATAGTCATCATTAACACCGGCCAATACAGCTGCGATATTTTCTTCAGTTCGCACTCTACGTAAGCGTGTTGGTGGTTTGATGTCCAATAATGTAAATTTGGTTCTTAATTTAGTCACAATAGCTTGAATAGCCGCTTATGTGGGTCGATTAAACTGACCATAAAATGGAAGAAGCGCGCGATAAACTTTCGTAACAGAACACGCATTTTTATAATAAAATTCAATGATTTGCAAGCGTTGTTCGTTTGTAAGACGATTCATGGTTATATTATAGACCAAACTGAAGATGTTGGACAGTGAAACAAAACACGAAACGTGCGACAGCTGTTTCAACTAACTGTTTAAAAAGATAATAGCTAAAAATTCACCCTTTAGTAAGTAATGAATGATTTATGGGTCCTACTACCAACTTTTATAGTACATCCCAAGATTTACCGATTTATCGGGATTAATGCCGAGATTTAGATATTCATTATTTTGCGATAACCGAGGTGAAAAAAATTGTATCAATATTTTTTGAGTAGCTTTCGTACAATAGAATAATCTCGCAATAATTTTATAAAAGGACGGCGCCAGTTTTTTAGATTTTTACGATCCTGGCATTTTCGGGACCTCGTTCCGAGAACCCGGGGCTTAGATATTCATTATATTGCAAGTTATTGCATCAATATTGATTAAGAAGCTCTCCTACGAGTATAATGGAATAAATAATAAATAAATGGGTTTTTAAATATTTTTTTTAAATTTAAAGTGAAAGGTACTTCATTACTAATAAAACAAATATACAAAATTTATACGCTTTTAATAAAATCGTTTTTAAACGTAAAAATATAGATAGATAGATCTATAGATCTCTCTTTAAAAGGGTGTACTACATTTACTACCCATTCCATTTACCCAGCATTTGAATAGTTTTTCCTTTTACATCTGTATAGTAAATTAAAACAGTTTATTTATTTATTTATTTTTTTTTTGTTTTTTTTTTTTCTGTAATTTCAAGCAAAATATAAAACCAAAATCGAAATAAGATTTAGTTCATTCATATTCATTCTTTTATTTCGAATTGTTTTGCTTCTTTGATGCTTTTGAACCTCGTGGGCCATTTGTGAGAATTTTGCCACCAACGTATTCGTCCTGCTTTACGGCAACTGCTTCTGAAGGGACACCAGCTGTTGTAAAAGCAGCTTAAAGTAAAAATTCTGAGCCATCTTTCCTTTTAACAAGTCCACAATACTTTTCATTCCTTCCAGAGAATTTTCTCAGCTAAAGATTGCAGAGCTGCATTAGAGTTATTGGAGCGCTTTGCCGATGTACTAGGTGTCGACGTCTGGAGATAGAACAGGAAAAACGTTCATTAAGTTGTTTAGTTAAAAATATCGAAGCTTATACGAGGTTTGTTCAAAAAATATCGGAAACTTTGTGTTTTTTCTAAAATTATTTATTTATTCATTAATATCTATTTTGTCCCCTTCAAAGTAATCCCCATGAGATAGTATGCACTTGTGCCAACGTTTTTCCCAATCTTCGAAGCTCCCCTTCGATGCTGTCTTTATCTCGTCAATCGCAACGCAGCGTCGGGATCCAGATCTGGGGAATACGGTGGCTGTGGCATCATTAGTGTGTTGTTTTTGGCCAAAAAGTGGCACACAAGCAACGATGTGTGAGCAGGAGCGTTATGGTAATGCAAGAGCCAATTTTTGTTCTTCCACAAATTCGGGCGTTTCTGACGGATTGCTTCGCGCAAATTGTGCATAACTTGCAGGTAATACTCGTAATCCTTATTGACCGTTTTACCCTGTGGCAAGAACTCATGATGCACAACGCCCCTGCAATCGAAGAAAACGGTAAACAAAACTTTTACATTCGACCGAACTTGGCGCTTTTTTTCGGTATTGATTTGTGCGGCAACTTCCATTAAGATGATTGAGCTTCGATTTCCACGTCATAACCATAAACCCACGATCCGTCACCAGTTATTACCCTCTGAGTCCAACATCTCATTAGCAATGTTCATGCGATGCTGCTTTTGGTACGAATTTTGCGGCGACCCGTCTCATGCCTAAATCATTGAAAAAAATCGAATGGCACGAGCCAATCGATATGTCTGGGTTCTTAGCAACTTCTCTAACGGTGATTCGACGATTAGCCATTACTATTTTCTTCACTTCATCAATTTTTTCGTCTGTTGTTGAAGTGCTCGGGCGTCCGGCACGCTCTTCGTCGTTCACATCTTCTCGGCCTTCTGAGAACATTTGGTACCACCAATAAACGTTGCTTTGGTCCAAAGTAGCTTCTAGCTTCTCCGCATGACACAGTCAACATGCGGAATGCATCCGCGCACTTAATTTCGTTTTACACAGGTTCTTTGATCCATCTCTTTTAATAGGTAAAAATCGAAAACGAGCCCAAACACGTGCAATCAAAGCAGCTGCCAACAATTAACTGAACATTCAAAATGGCCGAACTCGGCGGCATGAGTGAGAGACATGAGTACCAACAAATCGCCACAAAAAATCGAAATTCGAATATACATAAGCTGCGAAAATTCAAAATTCGCAATACTTTTTGAACAAACCTCGTATTAGTTTAGGGAAAAAGAAATCCATTATTTTCACGTCAAATTTGAAACTTTATTTAAGATGTTTCGGATTATCCGATTTGGGTCAAATGTGCACCGCTCTGTTGCATAATTTTTGCCATTTTAAAGGTAGCTTCATAGCGCCTTTCTCATAGAAATTGGCGAAAAACTCTAGTAATCGATTTCCACAATCTTCTCTTGATACCAATTTCTTATCACTCAGGAAGTTTTGCAATGTCTCTCAAATGTGGAAAAAAACTTCCCATTACTTCACTACAGACGTGAATTATATATTTAAAATGAGACAGTGAGTGGTTCGCAGAAAACATAACTTTAATCTCCAACGTCAACTTAAGACTCATCTTTACATTCTAAAATAAATTGCTTATTACCTAAAACAAAGCTGCATTTTATGAACAGTTAAACAAAAAGCATCACGTCACCTAAAAGCCCAGTAGCAAAGGTATTTTTCCATCCACCATTCCTTTTTACTATTTGTTTATTTGTTGTTACTAAAACGGGTTAATTTAGGTTCCCCAACATTGTTTTTTCATTACCAGTTCTTACGAGGGTTGCCTTTTATATGTCGGGATTAGAAAACAAAAACAAATTTTAATCATCGAAAATCACTTTATTGTTTTTCAAAATATTCTCCATGAAGATCTATACACTTTTGTATGCGTTTGAACCAATTGTCGAAGCACTTTTGCCACTCTGAATGAGGTACCTCTAAAACATGCTTTCTGAATGCCGCAACCGCTTCTTCAGGTGTCGAAAAACGTTGACCTCTCAGTTTGTTTTTTACGTACGGGAATAAAATGAAGTCATTCGGTGCCAAGTCAGGACTATACGGCGGATGACCCATTAATTCGATGTTTTGGGTGCTCAAAAATGCAAGAGTGATCCGTCTTTGGCGATTAGTTTTCCTAATTTCTTGGAAGACAACTGGCAAACAAATGGTTGTGTACCACTCAGAATTTACTGTTCTGTGTTGTTCTAGTGGTACGGTTGCGACATGTCTAGTTTTTCCGAAAAAACAGGCGACCAAGTGCTTCGTGCGCGAACAACTTTTGTTGGATTTGGCTCATATTGAAACACCCATACAGTCGACTGATGTTTACTTTCGGGCTCATACACGTAAATCCATGATTCATCACCTGCCATTTTCGAGCATTTCCTTCGACCAATCGACACGAGCCTTTTTTTGAGCGATTGACAAATTGTGTGGGATCCAACGCAAACAAATTTTTTTGACAGTCAAATGTTTATGCAATATTGAATGTCAGCTGGTCCCACTAATGCCTAAGATTGTCTCAATCTCACGATAGGTCACATGACGATCTTGCAATATCAGTTCGCGCACAGCATCAATGGTTTTCGGAACAACAACTGATTTTGGACGACCTTCGCGAAATTCGTCTTGGAGTGAACTACGACCACGATTGAATTCACCATACCGTCGATAAACACTGGTCCTTGATAGAGCTTCATCGCCAAAAAATGAATTAAGTTCATCCATGCAATATTGCTGAGTTAATCCACGTCGAAAGTTGTAAAAAATAATCGCACGAAAATGTTCACGATTTAATTCCATTTTTGGACCGAGATGAATCTTTTAAGTTACTGTAAACAACACAAATAGCGCTGGTATTTCAAAACGTTCTGAGTACGTAAAAGCCAAAAAATGTCAAACTTTGCGATACAGGTGTCAGTTGCCAGATTGCAACACCAGGGTTACCAAATCCCGACATATAAAAGGCACCCCTCGTAATATGTATATAACTTCTTAACATTTAACATCGTCTATATTGTTTAACCTTTGTGTAAAATCACTATTGATGTTTTCCATTTCACTTTCGCACTTTTTGTTTTTTGCAAAATAATAAATTTTCAACTACTTTTTTGCTGTTGTTTGTACATGAAGTCGCTCGTGGAAGTAATGACAATCATTTTGAACTCAGAATCATTAAAATTGGTTCATTTTTGACTAAGTTATGAGCAATTAAAAAAAATTTCTTATGTAATTAAAAAAATCGATTTTGAGCCGAAAAATAAAATTGCCGACAAATCTTGAAAAGAAAAAATGTTTCGGGCGAACAAAAAAATACGTATGTAAATATCCCGAATAGCCCGGTTGAATTGAACTAGAAAGCATCTATTGTGTTATTGCCATGTCAATAACTTTAGCTCTGTTATTAACAGCGGCTTATACATAACTCTTGTGTGACCTTGCGTTGTCCTGATGGAACACAACACTTCTTCTGTTGGCCAATTCTGACCGTTTCTGGTCAATCGCTAGCTTCAAACGGTCCAGTTGTTGACGGTAGAGATCTGAATTTAGCGTTTGGCCGTACGGAAGCAACTTATAATAAATGATTCCTTAAGTCCCACCGAATACGCAATAGAACATTCCTGACCGATAGTTCTGGTTTGGCCACCGTTTGAGCTGCTTTGATAACTATCGTTTTCGCACAATACTGTCGTATGTGACCCTTTCTTATCCGCAGTCACCATTCAATGAAATGGGTTGATTTCATTTCCTTTGGTGAATGATTCGCAGAGGGAAATTCGATCATTGGTGCTTTTGTTGTTAATGGGTATGGCACCCAAACATTCAGATTCTTTTTGAATCCAGCTTTGCGCAAATGGTTTAAAATTGTTTTATGGTCGATCTTTAGCTTCTGGGTGATGCTGCGACTACTAACATGCCAGTAAACTTTGATTATTTCTCTGATTTTATCGACATTTTCGACATTCCCGGTATTTTCTTTAACATCAAAAATACCTGAACGGAATCGAAGAAACCAAAATTTGGCATAATGAGCTGTTACAGTATCGCCACCATAAAAAACCAACTTCAGCGGCGTGGCTTGCATTTTCGGCTTTGTCAAAGAAATTTGAAGTGAACCGAATTTCCTCTTTGTTGACTTTGATTGTTAATACCCTCTGACTCTGAACAACTGAGTGGAACAAACGAAAAACAGTAATGTGACAACGAGCATAAAGTTTAAACTGTTTGACCGATACTTTACGAGATATCAATCATTACAGCCATCCACCGAGAAAATAATGTATTTCTTTTTCCCCAAACTAATAATAAAAATTATGCTTGTTTATTATCAGATGCGCTGGATACCACAATGAAAATATTAAAAAAAAAATATTTTTGTTTGTTGTAAGTTGAATTTTTGGACAGAATTCCAACACACATGAGTTATTATTTTTTACATATTTTACCTTGGGAAAAAAAATTAAAACAAAATTCTTTGATCAAGCGAAAAATTTAAAAAAGTTTGACCAATAAAAAAATGGCTGAAATAATGGATGCCAGTGAATGTCATCATAAAATTGTAATCACAATAATTTTAATGACCATTTTTCGTGTAACTATGGCTCAATGAAGAAATGCTTCCTCTACGCACATGAGGACTGTTCGCTAACTTGGTCAGTGCTTCACTTTTTTTCGTTTTTTTTTTTAATTTTCATGAGCTAACTTTGATTTTTCATATGAGAAAATTACCATGTACGTACACAGATTTATGTGCATGCGTGTGTATGTGCACACATTTCGGATCTAAGAAGTTACGAATTTTTCGTGGAAGTGCGTACAGAAAATTAACTGTGGGAATATGTGAGTGAACACTAAAAATTATGATGAGCAACAACATAAATACAAATTTATATACACACATGCAAGCACACATAAAACCGCCTAAAGAATTATTACATTATAAAATACCTACACAACTTCTGGCTTACGGCCTGATATGCGCCTGTGGTTAAGTGTTTATGCTCGTACTTATTATTCGTCCATATTTTCATAGCTGATTTTTAAGTGGCTACAGTAGCCACAAATGGTTGGTTTAATTGCAATAACTCACATGAAGCATAAGTGCGATTTGAAGATATAAGAAACACACAAACAAATATAATTTCTTAAGAGACTAAATAAAATTAGCTACAAGTTTTAAAAAGATCTGGAAGCGAACGGAAGAGTAAAAAAAAATTATTAGGAAATTATGTTTGGGAAAAAATTTGCTAGGCAAGCGAAGTGGACATATTTGATATATTTCGTGGACTTTTATGAGATGAAATATTATTGGTAAATTAGTATTTTAACTTAAAGTAAAGCGTATGGCACAGGATTTAGCCGTGAGGGATAGTTGAATCAATTTTTTGCGTCTTGCGCCAAGGTGAAGGTTTTTTGTTGGAAATGAAAGTAGGAAAAACTTCTTTTCAAGCAAAGCCCTCATGCAGCCCCAATGCTGCTGAAGTCGTACAAGCTATGTCTTATGATATACATTTCAATGAACCCCCCAGAAAACCCTCCTAAGTTGGAGTACCGAGTTGAGTGTGCGACCAGCAAACAATTGACAAAGTCAGAACTTGCTGAGGAGCTGCCGTTGAAGACGGTTATGTTCAAGTCGTAACTCAAGGCAATTTTGATCGTGAATATATTTGTGCCATATATGCTGACTGCGCGCCATTCAATTTCCAAACTCGTGCCATGCTTACCGGCCATTGGACGATCGAAATACAAGCAGAAAAGCTAGGTTTACCATTTAATGCGCCTTGCAGAAGCTGGGAGCCTTTCAGAGAAGAAAAATGTTAAAAACTTTCTCCTACCCCTGCCCCATAGATAGTGACTAGGCAGTTCTATGTTGGTGTCGTGAAGCGGCCGCGGTTACGCATTTTTTGTGTGCGGCTCGAACTCGCAAAGTTCGGTAGGGTGTTGGACCGCCAGTCGACAACGCGGCGGGCAACTTAGTCGTTACTCGTTGATTGAGATCATAACATTTTGATGAAAATGAGGGCTAATTTGTTTCCAGTTGGAATTGTAGTGTAGAGGGAGAGGGAGACTATTGTGAAGGTCGATAACAAAATGGAGCTCGTAACAAAATTTTTTTGTATTTCATTGACAACTTCTGGGAACTTAATTAGCACATCTTATTTTGTACGCCTGGGTACATAATAAAAGGAGCGAAAGACATTGCAAACTTTTTACATTTTATTTACTTTATTTGCATTTTCTTAAATTTTTTTTTATAAAAATATAGTCCATACTACTGGGTTGTCCGGAAAGAAACTGCGGATTTTTTAAAAGAAAGTAAATAAATTTTTAATTTTTTTTTTTAGAATGAACTTTTTAAAACTTAGTATGAACTTTAATCAATTTAATATTAACCTTTTGTCATCTTTCCGACAAATTCATTATTCCGCGCTCATATAACCTCTGGCCTTTATTTGCAAATAACTGATCCAAGTGCTATTTTAAAGCCTCAACATTGCCAAAAGTTTTACCATTTAAGGAGTTCTGCAAAGACCGAAACAAATAGTAGTCTGGCGGTGCAATGTCAGGGCTATTTGATGGATGCAACAAAAGTTCCCAGCCAAGCTCTCTGAGTTTTTGGCAAGTGGCCAAAGATGTATGTGGTCTAGCGTTGTCCTGAAGAAATATGACACCTTTACGATTGATCAATTCTGGTCGCTTCTCGTTGATGGCTGTATTCAATTTGTCCAATTGTTGGCAGTAAACAACCGAATTAATCTTTTAGTTCCTCTGAAGCGGCTCAAAATATACCACACCCTTCCAGTCCCACCAAACTGACAGCATAATATTCTCTGGGTGAATATCAGCCTTTGAAGTGGTTTGTGGGGCTTCATCATCCTTGGGCCATGATCGTTTTCGATTGACGTTATTGTAAACAATCCAGTTTTCATCACCAGTAATAATTCGCTTCAAAAATGGATCGACTTCATTGCGTTTAAGATGCATATCACAAGCGTTGATTTGGTTTGTTAAATGAATTTAATTCAATTCATGTGGTACCCAAATATCAAGCTTTTATACCACTCCAAGACTCTTTATATGCTCATGAACAGTTGATTTTGGTACACTTAACTTCTCACCAATCTCACACAAAGTTACATGACCATCCAATTCGATTAAAACCTTGATAACGTCTTCATCGACATCACTTGGCCGACCTGAACGTTGCTCATCTTTAAATGAAAAATCTGCAGAGCGCAATTTGATAAACCAATTTCGACACTGTCTTTCCTTTAAGGCTTTATCACCATACAAATCACGCAATTTTTTAGCAACCTTCTCTGCGCTTTTTCCATTATGGAAACAATATAGTAAAATATGACGAAAATGCTCTTTTGTCGGCTCCATATTAAAATTAAAAAATTGACGCCAAACAAACAAAATTACGCGCACTTTTTTTCTAAAGCAAGCAAAAAGTAACAGCTAATAACTGCCAAATGAAAAAATTAAAATAAATAGTCACAAACTGTTCAACACATTTATCAACGCCGTCTATATGTAAAATCGGCAATTACTTTCCGGACAACCAATACAATAAACCATACAAATTCCGGTTCGAAAATGTGCAAAAATTTTTAAAAATTCAAAATTTGTAATCAAAATTTTTCTGAAAATTTTAAATAACCAGTCCTATAGCCCGTAACCCGCTGAAGCATTTCCTTGAGCTGGTGATGAGCAGCACTATATGGCTTCTCAGCTAAAAATTCAGCGATTTTTTTGATATGGAATATCACTCAGAGGTATCTCCTTTCACAAGCCAGGAGCCTAATAAGAATTTGGCTTAACAATAGCAGCATAATTGGATTTGGCGAAATTATAATACCAAAAGTACCAGTTGAAAGGCGAACGGAAGTGGGGTTATGTTAGGTTGATTTGGCTGGCTGAAAGCCATCACATAGACCTAGTGGTCCTGAGTGTTGCCAGATGGAGCTTAATATAAAAAAAAGAGCTGATCTGTAAAGTCGGTTTACTGACGATAGTTTAACGTGACAACGTTATAAGAAAATACTGATGTAATGGTTGCAATTTTCAAAACAAAATTTTAATTTTATTTGTTTGATAGATATTTTGTATGGATATAGAGAAGGAGGTAAATGGAATCGTGAAAAATTACGAAACATTTATCAAATTCATGAAAGATATGTTCAATTTCGATTGTGCATCAGACGTTAATAAGGCAACAACACTAAGAGGCACCATCATCGATTTGACTTTTTCAAGACACATTCCACTCGAAACACTCCCTTTCATTTCCTACTTTTCCTATCATCGTCCTATTCTCAACAGAGAAATGGTTCATTACCATGCACACATACATATGCTCATTCAAGTAGAAGAGAGCCAGATGTCGAACGTTACCGAATGCGGGGGCCGATTGTGTTCTTTGTCGTTCGTTCCGCGCTTTCGGTTGCAGTTCAAGCAAGGTAACGACGAATGAGCAAGATAACGACGATTGAGCAAGATAACGACACATTTTCGTGCGTGCAGCTGGCTAAATCGAATTACAAGACGTTATCACGTCAAAAAGTTTTCTGAAGAACTTGTGTCAATGCATTAAATCGATTAAAAAGGCCTCTTGTACTCCTAATACTGTTTTTTATAGGGACATAACTGCCTACTCTGTCGGTGATGCAGCGAATCTATTTGCCGATTTCTTTTCATCTAATTTCGTGTCTGTTGAAGATATTCAGGAAGAACATTTGGCAGCCATTCGCCATAATTTCTTGAAGAAATTTTCTTCTTCAGTTAACTTCGGTTTACTTGTTCTATCAGAGGATGATGTTATTGAGGGATTGTTAAAGATTTAAAACTCTTCTCATTCGGATGTAGACGGTCTTTCTGTAACTTTTTTTAAATTCAGTCACTACAATTTTCAAAAGCAGTAATAAAAGCGATATTGCAAGTTGCAGGCCAATTTCCAAGTTATCTGCGGTATCTAAACTTTTTGAATGTATTGTCAAAGACAAGTTATATTTTAGCGCTAAACTTCTAATTAGTTCTAGACAGCATGGTTTCGTACTTGCAAGCTCTACGTTATCTAACTTATCCGTTTGTTCTGAAGATAGCAACGCAGGCCTCCAGAATGGTCTCAAAATTGACGCGATATATATGGATTTCTCTAAAGCCTTTGATAAAATCTCCCATACGATTTTAGTACCTAACTAAATTGGAATGTCTCGGTTTTCTTTCAAGTTTCCCTCATTGGACTCGATTCTATTTAATAAAGAGATGCAGTACTGTAGTTATCGATGGAGTTTCTTCCAAACAGTTGATCGTCACCTCTGGTGTACCTGAGGGTAGTATTTTAGGACCTCTGTTATTTGTTTTATTTATTAATGATATTTGTTCGTGTGATTCCTTCACTAAATTTCTTCTCTGTGCTGATAATCTAAAAGTTTTTGCTGAAATAAGAAATTCTAGTGATTCAGCTGTCCTACAGTCCAAGTTGAATAATTTATTTTCCTGATGCCTCATGAATCGTCTATTTCGTAATATTGAAAAATGTCATAAAATCACATTTTCTAAGCCTCAAACCTCCCTTAATACCTCTTATCATATTAATTATACATATCTTGCTTCGTCCGATGTGATAAAACATTTAGGGGTTTTCTTTGATACAAAACTTAATTTTATCATGCATTTAAATTATGCCGTTTCCAATTCATTTGCAATGCTCGCTTTTGTTAGACGTCATTCAGCGCACTTCACTGAATCTGGTAGTCTTGGAATCTTATACTCCGCGTTTGTTCGGTCCAAATTAGATTGTATATATATATTTGGCGCGTACACTTTTTGGGTGTTTGACCGAGCTCCTCCTCCTATTTGTGGTGTGCGTTTTGATGTTGTAAAATGGACGGACCTACAGTTTCAAGCCGACTCCGAACGGCAGATATTTTTATGAGGAGCTTTTTCATGGCAGAAATACGCTCGGAGGTTTGCCATTGCCTGCCGAGGGGCGACCGCTATTAGAAAAATGTTTTTCTTTATTTGGTGTTTCACCGAGATTCGAAGCAACGTTCTCTCTGTGAATTCCGTATAGTAGTCACGCACCAACCCATTCGGCTACGGGGGCTGCCAAATTAGATTATGCTGATTTTATTTGAAGACCTTATCCATGCAGTCCATATAAATCGAGTGGAGGGGGATCAAAAAATTCATTACTTTCACTCAATTTCAAACGAAATTTTATTAAGTATTGACTGGGATAATGCCTTCCACGACAATGATGTTACCTCTTGTTTTCATTTTTTAAGACTAAGGTTTCTGAGCTGTGTTTGAAGTACATTCCTATTTATCATAAGAAAGTATATAAGACACCTTGGCATACCAAACGGCTCAGGCATGTAAAGGATCTAAAAAACAAATTTTCTAAACTGTATAAAAGGTCTGGAGACCCAATGCGCTACTCAAAATTTCAATGCCATTTAAAAGAATTTAACTGTTTGAACAAGTTCTTATATAGAAATTACATCTTGAATTTCGAAAACAATATTGTTTCGGATTCGAAGGCCTTTTGGCAATTCATCAAATCAAAAAAGTCTTGCTCAATGGTGCCAAACAATGTTTTTTATAATGGTAAATATGCAAATTCGGCCATAGAATCTGCCAATTTATTTGCCGGCATTTGTTTTTTTTTTTGCTCTAATTTTGAACCCGACTTAGACTTCGATTCTAGTTTGTCCTCTAATAGTTTTTCACCTCTTAATTTTGGGACTTTGTGCCTATATGTTACTGATGTCGTCAAGGGTATTATGAAGCTCAAGTCTACAACGAAAACTGACTCGGATGGCCTTTCGGGCATTTTGCTGAAGAACTGCTTGTGTCTCGCTGAGCCTCTTACAATTATATTTAATAAATCGTTGTCCTCCGGTATCTTTGTTGACTACTGGAAATCTACTTCCGTTACGCCTATATTTAAGAGTGGAAATAAAAACGATGTTAGCAATTACAGACCGATTTCGAAGCTTTCGTCTGCCTCAAAACTTTTTGAGATAACAGTGAATGATAAGTTATATTTTGCTGTCAAAGGCTTAATATCTACCAACCAGCATGGTTTCGTTGCAAGTCGCTCCACTGTCACTATTTGTCTATTTTCAATGATTACTGCATTTCAGCCTTCCAGAACAGATCTCAAGTTGATACAATTTATACAGACTTCTCTAAAGCGTTTGACAAAGTATCGCACCGAATACTCTTGTCGAAGCTTGCATCATTGGGTATACACTCCACGTTTTTGTCGTGGATCAAATGATATTTGTCCAACAGGCACTGCGTTGTAGCCGTTGATAATGCGACATCTCGTGCATTTATTGCGTCCTCTCGTGTCCCACAAGGAAGTATTCTAGGACCCCTTCTCTTTATATTCTTTATTAACGATATTGGTTCTTGCTTTTCTTTTGCAGAACACTTGTTGTATGCTGATGATCTTAAAATATTTGAGGCGATTAACAGTGTTAGGGACTCTGAACAGTTGCAAACCGAATTGCACAATGTCCGGAACTGGTGTTATTTAAACCGTTTGCCACTAAATATTAGCAAATGCTTTCACGTAAAATATGCTAAATCAAACAATACTTTTCATACTTCGTATAGTATTGCTGGCTTACCTTTGCAATCCGTTGACAAAATTAATGACTTAGGCGTTATTTTCGACTCTAAGCTGAATTTCACCAGCCATGTTAACCACGTCATAAGACGATCATATGCGATGCTAGCGTTCGTATGCCGAAATTGTTCTCAAAATAGGTATTGTATTGTGCTTTTGTTAGACCAAGATTAGATTATGCCGCTGTTATTTGGAGACCGTACCAAATAGGTCTGTCTAATCGGATTGAGAGAGTTCAGAAAGACTTTCTTCGTTTTGCGCTCCGATCTTTAAACTTTTCTGAACCTGTACCATTGTAGCGCTCTCGATGTTTATTGATTGACTTAAAACCACTTGATAGCAGACGATCTATTCTATCGTGCTCATTTATTATTCGTATCATTTCTGGATCTATTGATTGTCCTTCCCGTTTAAGTTCTCGAGAACCTACTATGGGGTGAATGCTCCGATTCCTAGGGCATGTGCAGATTTAAATATGTTTTTCAATTCTTCTGGTGCTGATTTTACATGGTCGTATGGCATCTTAGTCAATCATCTTAAATCGTTCTTTTCTTAGTAACTAATAAACTATTGTACATTAGCTTAATATAGTCTGTAAGAATGTATCCATTCAAAGGCAATAAATAAATAAATAAATAAAATAAATAAATTTCTCAGACCCGAAACCGTCATACGAATCGCGCTGTCGTTTGATTAGTCTCTTTCCATTAAGTGATAGAGGTATTTTTCAGGCAGAATCATTTATCTTTGATCTCATAAATGCCAAAATTGACTGCCCGGTCCTTCTGGAAAGAATACAGTTCAATGTTCCTTGCAGAAATTTTCGCCGTTGCAAGATTTTTCGCGTTGGCTTTAGTAGGGCGAGGACAATGTGCTATTCGTTAGAACGTTGTCTGACCTTAATTATCTTTCAACCTTTTTGGATTTGGACTTTTCAAGTATTAGGGCCAAAAAAGTATTTTAAATGCAATTAAAAAATTACTTCCTATGTAAGAAATCAAAATAATGCATTGTAAATATTTGTTAGTTTAGTTTTATAATTATTAATTTCGTTAAAATTCAATTGTAACTTGTATAGATTTTTGGCAATTTAATGGTATCTTATGTTGGTAATCTAATTTTACTAAACTCTTTAATATTAAATATTGCTAATTTGTATTTTAGTTCTCAATTTATATCTGTCTGTTCTGAATTTTGTTAGACATTAATGAATAAATAAATAAATACTACGTAGTACGACGTAAGGAAAATCAAGTGAATCAATACGTAATCAGATTTACCAGTAGCGTTCCTAGTACAGACTGAAATTTACAAATTTTGTTTGCCCAGTAGCCTCGACTCACGGAAACGACCGACAACTTAGCCAGAATGATGGACCCTTAAAAAGCTGTAGCTACTGCCATGCCTCTTTAACAAAAGCCTTGAAATGGGCACACCATGCCTCTTGGGGAGGCATAATTTTCAATACCTCTTCACAAAGAGCTGACTCCGCGAAGAAATATATGATTTTAAGCTATTTAATGGGCATGGAGGAAAGATGAACATCTTTAACGAATAAATTTTTCCATCACTCACCAAGCGACGCAATTTAGTTGCCTACTTGAACCCATTTATTTGAAACTTCTTTGCTTTAAAGACCAATGCTGTCGCGGTCACCACAACAGCCTCCATAAGAAACAAATCTTCCACGGAGATTACGACGTGCTGGGGTATGGCGGATGTAACCTGAAGCAAATCAAGTAGTAGCTGTGAATATGAAAAACTGAATACCATTGTGGCGCTACTGTGGCTTTTGAGCACCCCTATGTTCATCAGCTACCTGGCATAAGTTTTACTTTTTCAAAGCCTTTAGGGAAAGAAGTCTAATGTAGTCAAATCCGGAGTCTCGCTGATTATCGGCATTTCCTACCAAAAATCAGGCTCAATTTTTCTCAATTCGAATGTTGCTGCTCAATTAGACCAGGCGACATGGCTCTCTATTTTCAATAGCCTTTGAGTCACTACACTTTGTATGAGAAAACTTGCAGATCTTGCCTAAAATCCTCCTCACAATGCTACCACTAATATCCATAATTCAACAGTTCAGTTTGACGGCGACGAGAATGGCTAATAACCGCCACTTGACCCCAACAAGCAAAGGAAAGGCTAATGGAAAACTTGTTGCCTAAATTCGACATAAGCCCACTTGAGGTACATGCATACACACATACATTTGTACCACCAAATGAAGCGCGGCAAGTGCGGAGCTATAGATCGAAAAGGTGGTCAAACAGCCGGAGCAGCAATTCGCGCATAAACGTCGCACAGACCAGTTGTTCAATACCAAGAAGTGGCAGCACAATTTGTGAACGAAGTGGCTCACACATTACCAAGGCTATAAAATTATTGTTAATATAATATTTTTTTGTGTAGTTATGGTGGATTTTTTTCTGAGCGCCTGTGTCTGCTTCTGTGTTGCGGTTACTTTGTGGTTTATGCTTTATTTTAATTAATTTATTTTTTATAACTTCTTTAGTATTTTACGTTAGCAGCCAGTTTGGTAATTTCTTGTTAGTTATAATTTTTGTTTTTTTTTTTGCTTTTAGTGTACACTTTTTTCTGCGTTGTCTTTTTTTCTCAGTTCAACTGTGGGCTTCTTGTTTGTATTGGCCGGCAGCAGCAACTTGACCGCCGCTCTTCGGTAGTCGTTTAAGCCAATTTAGCGCATTTAAAGTGCCGGTACTTTATGAAGTGTTGATGTACAATAAATTCACAGGCAAGTAGCCACACACACACACACACATACAATCTTGTATGCTTTGTATCATAGTTGACGTTAACCCCAACCCAGTGCAGCTACTGATACTGCAAGTAAACTGGAGCGGAAACTGTGGTAAAGTGGAAGTTGTTTAATTCTTCTGTTACTTCGTTTGTTGTTTTTTGTTTTTTTTGTTGTTTTATCTGGTGATGTTAATGAAATGTAAAAATTTCTATGAATTTCATAATTGTTGCTCATTCATAATTTTTATTTATATTTTTTTTCTTGTTTCTACGCGTATTCCTCACATAAAACTTTCGTATTTGCTGTTGGACTTCCTTTCTTGGCTCAACTCAGCCGCCTTGTTGTTGTTGCTTTTGGCAGTTTAACAACATTTTAATATGTAATCAACTTAATTTCGTGTGTAATTTTTTTGTAATAAATTATATTTTTTGCGTCGTTTTTTACTAACTTTGCCATTGCGGTTCCTCATACCCGTTTTCTTGTTTTCTTGAATGAAATCCCTTAACTTGATTTCCGTTTTATTTTCAATTAATCATTGCTGGAAGTTGTTTTTTACTCGCAGTTTGGACTTGTTCATGTAAATTTATTTTCCACTACTGGTCTTTAACATAATTCATAAGAAATTGTAGCACACAGACGGGCATATGTACGAATAAAAAATAAATTTATACGTTTGGCTTCATATTTCGCATGCGTCGCGATTTAGTGAATGAATTTCTATTGTAGTAAAGCAAGCCCTGCAGGAAAAATCTGAGCAAAAAAATCTCTTTGCTGAAACACATCGATACGCACTACAGCTTACCATTTGGACTGCCTGATGTAGAAGAGCAACAAACTCTGACATCGATCAGGTACCCGAACTGGTTCTGATTTGAAAGTTATAGGATCCGGTTCGAAGTGGAGGTTCTCTCTAGATTAAGATGTATTGATCTAAAAAATCCAAGTTATAGAGCAAATAAGTCTGTAGTAGGCGTAGAATAGAATTACCTTCAAGTCAAAAAGTGAACGGAATTTGTCAATCAAATGGAGGGACCTACAGTTTTGAGCCAACTCCGAACGGTGGACTTTTTTTTAAGAAGAGCTTTTTTATGGCAGAAATACACTCGAAGGTTTGCCATTGCCTCCCGAGGGACGACCACTATTAGAAAAAAACGTTTCCTTAATTTTGGTGCTTCATGGATATTCAAGCCTACGTTCTCTGTTTCCCCGAATAGTAGTCACGCACCAACCCATTCGGCTACGGTGGCCGCCAACAACCTACTTAGGTTAGGGTTATTGTTATTGTAGCAGTGAGGCGTAGGCCTCGCCAATGCGGTGTAGTCACCCATCATCATCGTCTAACTAACGGCAAGACCAGTGGTGCGATTCACTAACACATTTTATCGATATTCGCTTTGTTATCTTTCCTTAACCACAATTTTTACGATTTTGCTATTCAGTAACCCATTTCATTACGAAAATCGACAAGACAAAATCAGCTGTTTGGTTAACCTGTCGATTATCGCGAACTAAACGACAATAATTTTCGTGTTGTTAAATCAAACGATAAAGAAAAATTAGTGATTTTAATCAAAACTGTGAAAAAAAACTTCTTTAAAAAGCGTAAGTATGGTGTTTGAGTATTTGGCTTACGATTTATCGCGTGGAGAGGAGGAAGTGAGCCCTCAAATAGTTGATCGAAGTTTGCTCCGGCATGTGGACAATCCTTTCGATTTGGATGCAGGGGAGTTCCAGAAGTTATTCCGTTTAACTCCAGACTTGACTGAGGACGTAGTTTCGCAGCTTGACAGCCATCTTAGAGGTTCCAGAATAACAGCGATTTCGACTGAAAAACAGGTAAATTTGGTAACATTCAAGCTAATTCAGTTCTAAATTCTGCCTTTATATAACTAGGTTCTAGCTGCACTGCGATTTTTTGCAACCGGGTGTTATCAACGACCCGTAGGTGAGCAATGGGGAATATCTATGAGCCAGTCGTCCGTTAGCCGTAGCATTCATCGGGTAACAGCTGCAATCAACAGCTCCATGTTTTGCGCAAAGGTGAGATTTCCCATGACCCAAGTGGAGCGGCAAGCGGCAAAAGAAATTTTTGCTTCAGCAACCTCCCCGTTTGTGGGAGGTACCATTGGAGCTATCGATTGCACGCACGTATCAATTTTGGCCCCGAAACGTCATGAAGAAGCGTATGTCAACCACCACGGCTACCATTCGCTTAATGTCCAAATGGTAACAACATAATTTGTAAAGTATTCAAGAATCAAGATTCCCTTTTAATGTTTTACAGATATGTGATCCTACACTTAAAATTTTAAACGTAAATGCCAAATTTCCGGGAGCACGGCACGATTCATACATTTGGAGTTCCTCTGCGGTGCGAATGGTTATGCAACGGAATTTTGAAATTGGAAACCATAACTTGTTTTTGATTGGTAGGCTTTTTAATCTATTAATAAATATATTTAAATAAAAATAAGGGAATTAAAAATCAAAAATTCTCTGCAGGTGATTCCGGGTACCCTTTGGAGCCTTGGCTGATGACTCCTCTAACAAACCAACCGGAAGGTACTCCGAAATTCTTGTAAAATGAGGCATTGTGCAAAGCTCGTAACCCAGTTGAGAGACTTTTTGGTGTTCTTAAGGCAACGTGGCGGTGCTTGTCTCAACAAAGAACACTCTTGTACGATCCAGGATTTACTGGACAAGTAGTTAACGCGTGCTCAGTTTTACATAATATTCGTTTAAGAGAAGGAATATACCAGACCGAAAATGAATTCACAGAGCCCAGAGCAAACGACATTTTTGTAAACCAAGATGCACCATCCTCAACAGCAAAGCGCATCCAAGACCGACTGATTGCTAATTTTTTTACTTAAATACTATTTTCACTCATAATCATTCCGCATACATATCTATGTGAACACTCAGGTATAAATAGTTAAAACATTTTCATATTTATTGTTAAAACCTTTTATTGAACAAAATTACATGCAGATTCAATAAAAACAATTCAGTCTTTAACTTCAGTTTACATACAGTTTTAGGTTACAGGCACATAAATCTATTTATGTATATACGTATGCATAAGCGTATGTACACATGGTTTATAAATTCAAAGGTCAGTCTATTTGTAAAAACGAAAACAATACATTTTAATTCATTTAATTAATGTTACTTAACATTACCACAGCTTGTTTACTTATAAAATTCAAATAAAAAGTAACTTCAGGTACTAAAACATTTGGTATATATGCACATAAAAAGGAACTGCGGAATTGGTTTCAACCTACATACGATATATTGCATTCGTTAGATTGTTGAATGCTTCTGCGGTAGCGCTTAATCCATTCCCCAATACGGCTATTGCCTCCGCCATCATTTTATTAGCCTGAGCAATTGCAGAGCTGCTTTCGGCTAAGATCTATTAAAAAATAGCAAGAACAATTAATAAAATGCCACTTTTATGTGTTGAAAATAAATTACCTTTAAAGCATCTGCTTGTTGTTTCGCGACTTCTACTGTTTCTATACTCGACTGGGCTAGCATCTATTAAAAAACAATCACCAATGGAAAAACATAATAAAATTATTTTACATTAAGTTCAAAAGAAATTACCTTTAGTGCATCTGCTTGTTTTTCTGCTATTTCTAAAAATTTCTTCCGAGCATTACCGTCTTCTTCCATGCGCTTTCTTTTCAAGCTCGCCCGTGGTGTTCTCCTGTCTGAGATATGGGAATTACCTGACCTCAGCGTGAAATTCTCTGCCAGTGGCGTCCGTAAAGGCGACGGGGCTTCCGAAATCACCCTTTCATCTTCCACTTCGATACCCATTTGGATTACCTAAAAATTTACACACCAGTAAGTTACACTTTAAAACATACACTTCATGCAATTTACCTCCTCCAGTGGAATATTTTCAGGGGTTGAATCGTGGCCCTTCATATACTCCTCCCCTATAAGAGCAGACACCCGCCTCTCGAATTCCGTTAGGGGCTCCTCACTGATTGGCCTGTTTCCAGTTAAAGCTTGTTGCCTTCGCCGATTCCGTGCTTTAATGCTGGTGCGGCTTTTTAAGTCCCGCCATACCTTTTTAGGGAAATGATTAACATCTCTCTACTTTTAAGTAATAACACAATATTTTCTTACCGTTTGCCATTGATTCACCGTCTTCACTGCTCCACCCAGACTATTTAATTTTGTTGCTAGCTCGCTCCACTTTTTGTCGCACTCGTACTTACCATGGAGGCTGTGGAACCTAGATCCTGCTAGACCCGGGACTTCCATTAGGTAGTCAAGCAGGCGATTTAGCTGCTCGGATGTGGCACGGCTTCTTTTGGTAGCTGTCGATGTCATCCTAAAGCAATATACAAAAATTATTAATAAAACAATAAATTGAAATAAACAGTTATTTTATTGTACTTACTTTGTACATATATTATTGGTAAAAAACACTCACAATTGCATTTAACAGTTTGGCGTCTATGTTTTTTTGTTTCTCTTCTTCATGTTATTCGCTCATTCTGACATTTAATTTGACAAAGATGCCACTCTCTATCAGTTTGAATAAATAGAAGAAAACAGCTGTTCAGTGTTAGTTAACATAAGTTAGTGAATAGCACAATCGACAGTGCAATCGACAAATACTGAAGAGAAAAATAACAATTGTCGAATCGATAAGAGTTAGTGAATCGCACTACAGGAGACGTGCTGTATCGCAGTTGGGTCCAGAGGGAGTGAGGTGTTAGATGAGTGGGTTTATAGGTGGGTGGGTGAATAGGTGGTCAGCATCATTGCAGTGTACCTTCATTCATCTATTGAACATGTCAGGGTCGACTCTGAATAAATAGAAGTTTATCCAGAATTTCAAACAGAGATGACTAATCGTATGCTTCGCAAAAAGGCGCTCCCTTTTATCCTCTCATCTAGCTGTGGCCCATCTGTCAAACAAGGCTGACATTGTTACTCCATGTAGAGTTTGAGAGTTACGTTTTTCTTATTTATGAATAGGATTTTTGTATTTAAGTTGCCTTCCTTCGATGTCAGCTGTTCGAAAAAGGCTAACCCCTTTTAATACGTTGAAGTCTCTGAGTTTTGAACCGCAATTGAGGGGTTTCTCACAAACTGGTAGCTAAGATGTTATTTAATGGTGTCAGGTGTGGACTATGTGGCGGATATCAAAGAACTTCCCAATGAAAGTAATCGCGAAATTCTCTGCTGGTCAATCACCTGATTCAATCTGATCACTTGTTGATAGTAGAGGTCCAAATCTGGGGTATAGATCGAGAATGATAGCTCATGGTAAACTATTACCTTCCCATCACACAAAATATACAGCAGATGCTTCTCGGTAATTAATCCGTTTTTGGCATTCTTTTGGATCAGCTGAAAGTATTTTCACGACTATCTTTTTCAGCTCCCCACTACAACCCTGTAGCGTCTAAAGCATGAGGACGTCCAAGACAAGTTCTATAGACCTGAAGACATTGGCTGCTACAAATTGGAGAATTGTTACGGAGGATCGGGGCGCATGGAAACGAATCGGAAGCGAAGCTAAAGCTTGATGATGCTTGTTTTTCAGCTTTAGTTATTGTGTCTTCATTGCCTGCTACTATCCGTTTCAAAAATGAGTGGAGTTCGTTAAGTTTCAGCAAAAAATCGCAGATGACAAATCGGTGCGAGAGGTTTTTTTGCGTTAATTAGTGTGACATCCATATATCGAGCTACTTCTTGCCTTCATATGCTGGCCATGTGTTTAGTATGTCCGGGTCAATTCTGGATAAGCAGGAGTCTAACCTGCTGCAATATCCACAACGTAATTTTGCCAGTATCAGTGCCAGTGACGCGGGTATCACGGGAAAGCTGGAACTTTTTATCTGCTATAGATGGTGGTTGGACTCCGATGACGGCATTCGGTGGGAGCTTAAGAAGATGGTGATGGTCTCCCGATGAATGTTGTTTATTGTCTGTCTCAACACTGTCTGGTCCAGTAGATGCCGGTTAGCTTTGTCCTGGATCTCGTCGGCGTGACTGGGAGGCGGCCACTTGCGGTAGCACCCAAGCAGAAACTGTTTGCTGAGTAGTTTATTGTGCTCCTTTACTGGGAGCTCACACGCCAGTCTTACTTGACGGTTTCCTTGGTTCCATCAATGTTTGTGGTGATTGGCCTACATTAACCTGCTTCACTTTACAAGAAGAGGATCAATACTATTGCATTCGATATTGTAGTGGTTCCATAAGTGGCACTACTTTTTTCAACCACCTGCACCGCGTTTCTCCTTGGTCATAGAGGAACTATAGAATGTCTAGTGAATTTCCTCTTTTTTACCTACAGCTTTGAAACGATGGATACAACTGGATTTAGCAAACGCAGCACTGTCGATAAACTTTTTTGGAATCGGAATCCTTTCTTTAAATCGACGTATAGGATGATCCGATCCATCAACGCATAGTGAGATATGGTTCACTATTTATATATAGCCGAGCATGGTCCGAGCTATTTTCTTATAATTTTTATTTATTTTATTTAAATTTTTTTCACGTTTTTGCATTCTGGTATATAGCTAAAATAGTTTAGTAATAAAGTAGGTATGTAAGGTTAGCTTAGATTAGACTTGGTTGATCCTCTAGATCGCACATAGACCAGAAATTGATCGATGGTGATACCAAATGTTAGTATGGAGAGTTTATCTTATATTTTTTCTTTGGATAAAGTAAGTAGGCTGCAATTTTTTTGATCTGCGACACTTTCTAATGTTGAAATTAATGGTATATAAAGAAAAAAAAAAATATCAAACCAACGAGAGATCGCCATACCACCAACCAAACCACATCGCTGCTTCATATGAATTGGTCGAGCGCAAATTGTGGCAACAATAATTTTTTAATTACCAGCTGTGACGCAAGCAGTGGCCAGAACATGGCGAACAATAATAATAAGCAAGCCAGTAGCAGCAAGAGCAAATGCAATTGCAACATAATCGTCAGCCAACCAGTGAGTCAGCGAACCAGCGAGTGATTGAATAGGCGTGTGAAGGCAGCAATACACTTAAAATCACAAGCTAATGGTAATTATTGTCAACATACCCTCAAGTGAAGTGGACCCTAGACTACAAGAACAAGAAATCATAATAAGCTAATAACAACAAAAAAGTAAACAAAACAACAACAGTAGTTCGATGCCTTGTGGAAAATGAAGGGAAGGCATGCGCAAAGATTTGTCATAATTGATAAGCGACCATTGCACGAATGAGACGGCCATGCTTTAGTAGGTACCACCAGCATGGGCAGCTAGCACTGCAAGTGTTGGACAAGAAGTATTCTTCATAGCTCGCCTGGTCGCCACCCCTAAGTTGTAAGACACTGATTGCTGTCATTGCCATTGCCTGCGGTTTCAGATACTAGAAATCAGTCAATGCGACAAAAGGCATCCAACGACTTTGAAGGCATTACTTTACAACGACAACAATAAATACTATACATAGGCTATAAGAATATCAAAAAAAGAAGTAATTTATTTAGTTGTTTAGGCTTATAAGTTTGTAAGTTTGCTCGTAGTCAGTCAAGTGAGGCAGTCGAAAAGAGGCAGCAATGCGTATTCGCACTATAATTCAACTTATTTATGTTGCAAGTTTGAGTTCATGTGCAGCATATTTACAGCTATACATGCATACTCACTTCTACACACCTACATCTACACACATATAGATACATGCATACATAAGCGAGTGTGGTGTGTAAGTGAAAAACACGCGCCTGCCCAACCTTTCTGTAAAGGGCCAGCAACGTGAGAACCAATTGGCAAAACAACACAGCCTCTGCCTTTCTTTGAACTGATCGCTGAACTTTCTATCCTTGCAGGCTTTTTAAAGCCAAGAGTTGCCAGTGAAATCGTGCTCCAGCAGTGCAATCACGGATGTTTGATAAAATCAATTTATGTAAAATTTTGCCAGCCAAGTATGAAATTTTAGATGCGCTCAGGTTTTATTAGAAGGGCTGCTTTTAAAATGGAACCACTTGGTAAACTCTTTATGATCAAATGGTACAAATACTCTTACATATCCTCTTTATGATGCCAAAAAAATAGTTTTTCAGTTCAATGCCTTTAGGCCTTTAAGGGGGAACCTCATGTAGAAGCCTCAAAAAATCGATTTTTGGTTTTTTCAATAGTTCGAAAGCATAGGCTTTTTAGAATATACTGTGAAATTTTCATGCCGAAATTCTCAATATTATAGCTTCTACAGCCCACTAACTAGGTATAGAGCGGTCTGCGCGCTCCTGTACCTCAAACTTTAAACTCAATTAACTCGAAACGACTTTTTTAAAAACTGCTGGTGTTGCAACTCAAAAATTTATAGGCCGAATTGATAGAAGTTTGGTGAGGCCTTTCTGTACATTACTATCGAAAGGAAAAAGCAAAAATTTCAGATAAAAATGTCAATAAAAGAGCCCTAAATTCTGACTTGTTTTTTAATTTTATAGGTTCATCCTTTCCGTTAATATGTTATAAAAAAAACAATTTCATTTTTTTGTTTCAGATTGGTAGATTAAGTGTAATAAAGAGAGCAGTTTGAGACCTCGCGTCGTAGGCAGCCGATAAGAAATAATCCTGAGCCGCCATTTTGGAAAAAAATTTTGTTTTTGTATTCTCGTAAAGTTGTGTTAAAGCTTCAAAATAATATAACTATTTTATAACCTTTAAAAATATGTTTGAAATATTACTGATTTTGAGCCTTCTACATGAGGCTCCCCCCTTAAATCGTACGAATTCAGGCAGCTCTCTAAGCAATAATGCAACTCAACTGTCTTGGCCTTCTAAGAAGTATGTAATCCGCCAGTTATCTGGCGCGTATTCTCCGAAGCGCTGAGCATTCACACAGAGGCTTTTAATGAATTAGGTTCATAACTCCTAGAGAACCAGGTAGTCTTACCTAACCCGGGAAAAGCTAACTCGACGTCAAACCAATCAAATAGAAACCCACAGTCAGGGTGGCCTGCCTAGCCTTTTCGGAGAATTAGCAATTTAAAACTCTTATTTTGAAGCACTAAATTTATATATCTGAAAATAATTTTTCATTTAAGTATTTTACAGTCTGGCAACATTCTACTTTACAGTCACCCAACTGCTCTAATAATGCGGTTGATTGCTGCTTTCAAGCGATCGAATGTGATTTAAAAAATCACTGACAATCATTAACAACATCAGCGCCATTAAGTATTAGTCAGTCACAACAACAGTAACAGAGAGAACAACTCGAGTTGACGACATTTTTCGCATTTCATCGACAGCGTTCAGTGGCTTAAAGCGATAATTATCGCGCAACAGCAGGCGCAACAGGTCTCAATTCTTGTTCGCTGATTGCAACGCCAAGTGTTGCTGGTCATGTTCGGTGACAGCAAGAGCAACATGTTGCAATAGGTATTAATACCAGGGTTGTTATTGTTATTGTTATTATTGCTGTTGCTGCTGATGCCGATGCCGATGCCGATGCAATTTCAATAATTTTATCTGCTAGTTGATGTGTTGCTGTGATTGCCGATTGGCGACAACCGATGGCGGTGACAGATCAAAGCCAAAACGCGGCAAAGAGTTGGCGGCAAAGATCAGTGAAATCGCTAACTGCAGTTGCGCCCTGGCAGTTTGGCGTGCTGCTCCAGATGTTCATCGCTTTGCACGCATTGTAGCGCTATGGCCACGTTTTGTGTCCAATTATCTACGTTGCATGCCGCGCGTGCCCCACATTGATGCGCTAGTCGCTTATCGCTTTCAATGTTGCTATTAAAGTGGCAATTTTTTATTCTTATATGCGCTGTTGTTGTTGGAAATTTGTTTTGTTGCAACCTGTCCGATGCAATATTGATTTGTTTGCAAGTTTTATGTACCAAGCCAATCACCTCGATTATAGGGCTCGCTCGTTCTCGCTCAGGCTTTATTGCTCTCTCTGCCTCTCCCTCCTGTCTCACTCTCTCTTCTGGCTTTCTCTCTATCTCTCTCCCTCTCTCTAATGCAACCCTTTTTGCCTTTGCGATTTTTTGGAATTTCGTTGCAACAGGTTCACTTAACGCGTCGAAACCGAACGAATGCCACGCAATTAATTTTTGCAATTCCCTTTTTTGTTTCAATATTTGATTTCTCAGGCATATTTATCCCACGGGAAAGTTTTAAAGTAACATTTGCGAAATTCAATTCGGTAACAGCAGCAATGCAGCACATAAATACAACAACAAACTTTGCAGTGCTGCTAAAGTAAGCCGTTATGTTAGGTTAGGTTAGGTTATGATGATGAGTAAACGAAATCAATGCCCAGGTTACAGCTTAATGCTGTTTTGGTATCAAAATTCTCAATAAACTCAGATGCCAGTAAGGCCGTCAACTCGTCAATAACCCAACAACTCAACTTAGTAATAACTCAGATATGAAATACCCAGTATTCGAATCCCAGCCAATAATTTCTGAAATTCAAAATCATTTTTAATCCGCAACATGAAATTTGTCATAAGGTCGGTCGCCAATATGGCTTCAATTAATCTCATGCGTATACTCTCCTGGAGCTTAGTCCATCAACGAGGCAAATATTGATGCGAAATGAAGAAATTATAATCTTCATAGCTACCCGTATCGAAGAAAACGCAGAAATGTCGGTTCGTCGCCGATCAATTGAATTGGGCTTCTGCAGTGTTCGACCAAGCATAAATATTTATTTATTTATTCAGTTTATTCAGTCTACAAATAATTCTTATAGACTATATTAGACAATTTTTAATTACTTTATTAGTTAAAGATTATAAACAATTGTTGCCTAAAATTATATAAACTTAGTCTATAGTCGAGGCTAGGATAATTGTTGCAGAATCGAGTCTCATCATTGGTTCATTGTATATATCGTTGATCTACAAATATACGAACCTGCCTTAAATCATGGTGCTTTGTTTGATATGTAATTAAACTCTGTAACTCACAGCAATTTATATTGAAATTTAAAAGATTATACACGAAGTGAATCGAGAAGTAGATTCGTCTGTCCTCAAGGCTTTGCAGTCCAATCAATTTGCGTCTACCTATATAACTAGGGAGCCCTTTAGGCCAGCGCAGCTTACACAACGCATATTTGGTGAAAACTTTTTGGACTCTTTCAATCTTATTTATATGACATTCGTAGAATGGGTTCCATATTAGAGAACAATAATCTAGTCGGCTTCGAATTAAGGAGACGCAGAGTGCTTTCAAAGTAAAGGGATCTGAAAAGTCTTCCGTATTACGACGTAAAAGTCCAATCATAGAAAAAGCTTTAGAGATAATATAATCAATATGTTTCGAGAACGTAAGTCCTGAATCGAAGATTATGCCCAAGTCTTTGATTTCCTCTTTCCTACTAAGTATGGTACTGTTCAAAAAGTAATTATAGATGAATTGATTAGATTTCTTCCTGTATGAAACCACGCAGCATTTGTCGGTATTCAAGTGTAGGTGGTTCATGGTACACCAATCTTGAAGAAGTTTGAGATCCTTGTGAAGATTGGAACAATCTTCAATACAGCTGATTTGTAAAAATAACTTAACGTCATCTGCAAACATTAAGCATTTTACATATTGAAATATTTTAGGTAAGTCCTTTATGAATATTTGGAAAAGAATTGGCCCACAGTGAGTCCCTTGGGGTATTCCAGACCAAGCATTAATTAATAATGTAGATTTAGACGATGCTATTTTAACGAATAATTTCCTTCCCGTAAGGTAGCTTAAAAAGAATTTTAAAAGTGTTCCCTTAATACCGCATGCACTCAGCTTCTTAATCAGGATAAAGTGGTCGACTTTATCGAATGCCTTTGAGAAATCCGTGTAAACTACATCTAGTAGTGCGCGATTTACAAAAGCTTTAATAATATTGTTTGTGACTAGTGCCAAATTAGTACAAGTGGATTTTAAGGGGACAAAGCCATGCTGGTACTCGCAGATAAGATCACTAACACGACTTAACATTTTAACTTTGAGAATAGAATCAAATAATTTCGAAATGGTGCTTTGTTTAACTATTGGGCGATAGTTGCATCCGTCATTTCGGCTTCCTGACTTATAAATTGGCGTGATTAAGCATATTTTCCAAGCATCTAAGAAAATCGATTTGTTAAGACATTTATTGAAGAGAATTGAGATCGGTTTCACTATTGAGCTGGAGACGAGTTTAAAAAATACGGGGCAGAAACCTTCATGATCGCTAAATGAGCTTTTATTCAGTTTTGAAGCTGCTTATACAACATCATTGGTTGAAATAGTAAAGTAATCATAAGATTCAGAAGAGCATACATTAAAGTTAAAAGTGTCTGATTTGTCAAATTTTTCATAAACTTTTCATACATTTACAAACATTGACTGTGATCTGATTTATGGCAACATCGATTCAGTAGATACCGTTATTGTCAATGGTTGTAGGAAATCATCGATGTCAACTGACTTTCTCTGCCCAGAGCTCGACATTGTCGATATATCAAAGATGTGGCTTCAATAAGACGTCGCTACCTGGCAAACAACGGACAGCACAACTCTCGAAGCTTTGAAGGAGATTTATGACGACTTGACTATATTACGGCGAGACTATTTTTATGACCATAAGAAAGTTTTTTATAAATAAGAAGTTTTTTATAGCAATATTAAGTAAACAGAGGCGTATTTGTGGGGTCTGAATGAGTACCAGGTATATACCTATGAAGTGAGACTTTCAGCTATTAGTCCATAGATGTCGCTAGGAGTATTTTTAAACCTTCCCAAATGTCTTGTTTTTTTCGTCTGTCACCTGTCAACAATATTCAGTTCATTGTTTGTTACGTTTCATACAACAATGCATTTTTGTCGCTCTTAAAAATGTCGAATTTCGTGCCTTCAAACTACGATTTGCCGACATCGTTGATTTGCTGTTATCAATTGAAGGAAAACGCTTCTTCCGGTTCAAAAGGAAGTCTTTTTTGCATCGAATCGATACGGGTGATGAAAAATGGGTGTATTTCTCCAATCCCAAGCGTAAATTATCGTATGGTCCGCCCGGCCACAAGTCAAAAACAACGGCCAAACCAACTCGCTTCGGCCGCAAAGCAATGCCGTGTGTTTTCTGGGATCAGCGTGGTATAATTTGGGACGATCTACTAAAACCAGGTGAAACAGTTGCCGGTGCACGCTACTAACGACAATTGGCTGATTTGAACAGCGCTATACACCGAAAACGCCCAGAATATGCCGATTGGCGTCACAAAGTAATTTGCACAATGCACCGCCACATCGAACAAGAGCGACCCGGGAATTGATGGAGGCGTACTATTGGGAACCGCTCGTGCATGCGGCTCACTCACCAGACTTGGCGTCTTCCGATTATCATTTGTTTGCATCGATGGGCCACGCACTTTCCGATCAGCGCTTCAATTCTCACGAAGAAGCCCATTTTTTGGCTCGATGATTGGTTTGCGGCCAAGTTTTGTGGCGCGGCATCCATAAATTGCCTGAGAGATGGGAAAAATGTGTCGCTAACGATGGCTATTATTTTGAAGATTAAATTTGTAACCATTTTTTGTTAATAAACGTTTGAAATTGAAAGAAAAATTCTCATTTCATAGGAATACACCTGGTATATCTTGAAAGCTTTGACTATCCAAATGATGTCTGTCTACTTTCACATGGAACACGAGTTCGATGCAAGTTTTAAGCCTCACAGAAATGTGATGATTTTTGTATTTATAAAATCATATCTGTGTTGGGTTTTCCAATAAGAGGTGTTATTTTGATATTCAAAGAACAATGCTATTTTTTAATATAAATGATCGGAAGTTTATTTCATTATAAAGAGGAAGGTATGCCGTTAATAGCGGAAAATAACATTTGGAAAATGACCACCACGACCACGCTTACAGGACAAAATCTTTTTCATGAAATTTTCCATAACCGAATTGCAAAGTGGCTGCCCTATGTCTTCGATAGCCTCACGAATTCCGTCTTTGAGGTTTTGAATCGACCCTGGGTTGTTGGCGTATACCTTCTCTTTCACGTGGCCCCAAAGAAAAAAGTCACAAGGTTTTAAATCACGAGATTTCGGTGGCCATTGTGATCACCTCTTCGAGAGATAACACGGTCCGGAAACTTTTCCTTAAAAGCTCAATGGTTTCGTTGTTGTGTGGCACGTAGCGCTGTCTTATTGAACATAAACGTGTTCCAGATCAATACCATCCAATTCCGGCCATAAAAAATTGTTAATCTTCTCTCCTGTTTAACACCTAACACCTGTTATTGGAAGTCCCTTTACATTTAAAGAAAGTCGACGCTGCAATTGGAAATGGATCAACAATATACAACTTCCCGAAGACATCACAATCGCTGCTCTAGACTGGAACACGCAAAATACTTGCGCAGCTTTTAGACGCGGCGGACCATCAAATAAATGGAAGTGACTAATTGCAGTGGCAGCAGTATAAAGAGGCTTTCTAAGCTTCAAATAAATCGCACTATAATACGCTTATTGAGGCCTTACGATACACAGAGGAACTACTAGTACAGCAAGAGGTCATAGTTGTTTTTAAAAAGGTAAAGGTAAAATATAAAGGTGACTGAAAATAGCGACCAAAGCTCAGCATTCTCGTGAAATGGCCCAGCGTGTTAGTTTTTTTCCTGTTTCCACAACTGAAATAACCACTTCGTGGAACTCTTTTTGAGAGGATAACTGCAACGATTGTGATAAACTTACCAAGCGAGTTGAAGTAGACTCCCAAATTAGGATATTCAAAGTATTTTGAAGGTAAAAAAAGTATAGAAATAAGTAAACTTGTGAAGACTAACTATTGAGATCTGCAGTTGCAATCAGCTGCTGCTGACCTGACCGTAAGCCTGCGACTATCTGCCCCTTGTGCTTTTCAAGCTGAGCTTAATAGCTATAAAAGGAGCTGCGTTGTGGCTCAGGGACTAGCTTGGGGTAGTATAACCGATCACTCGCTAATCTAATAGTCAAGCTGCCAGTAAATCGCTACAGCGCCAAAATAGCTCATTTAAGGTAGCTGGTTAGGCAAGGTTAAATGAATGTCCGAAGCCAGCATACTTGAACGAAAAAACAAAAAACCTAGCAAATAAATGTATAAATATTTTGATTGAACTGGTTAAACGGTGCACTACAAAAGTTGTCTGAATGCCTGAACACATAGATAATCCTAGATATTTCTTCGCGGATGTGCTGGCTAGGCAGTGAACTGATCTTAAGTCAGTACATAAATTTTGCCTAGTATGCAAGCATCTAGGGTTGCCACATGGCCTGGAATGAGCTTGATTGTCAAGATTTTTGGGGTCCTGTCAAGTTTCAAGATAAAAAGAATTTGTCCAGTTAATTTTTAAAATTAAAAAAATTCAATATTAAAAAATATGTATCATCATTTGTTAAACACCAAACCCAAAAACTAATTCTAATCTTTTGCCCAATATCAATAATTCATTGCAATCGATAACCAAAAAAGTATCAACACTTCTAATTTCTCCCCTAACTCATCATTGACTTATTGCTTGTTTTTGCCCATCACTAAAGAAATACAACATTAAACAGCTGATTGAAATTAAGCGTAAATTTTTCTGATGTGTATAGTTAAATGAATATTGTTACAATATATGAGCCTTGTGTCGTTCATTTACCATGGAAAATAACGAAGATGCCGGAAGTTCAAAAAAGGAAGATATACAACATTCTGCGATAGATGGATTAAAGAAGCAGAATATTGCAAATGCATTAAAAAAAGATGATTATACCCCATTTTGAAAATTATGCCAAATTGATATTTCTATAAAATAAGAAGGAAGTCGAGTATTACGCAAACATGCCCAAGCAAAACGGCATATGAAATTAGCATTGTCTAAAAACTTGTCACACAGCATGATAAACTTCACTGTTCCGGCAGACTCAAAGAAGGACTCACACATATCCAGGGCTGAACTAATGTGCGTTTTTCACAATGTTGTTCACGGGCTTAGTTATAACAGCTTAGACTGTCAATTAAAACTAAGTTCTTCTTCTTCGGTAAGCAGCGACGCATCAAATATTGGAAACGTGAAAATGTATCCATATGCCGTTCAATATTTTGATGCTGAAACACGAATACATCAGAAAATTTTAGATTTTTATGAACACACAAAAGAGGCTGCTAAAGACATTTTGGGCAATATCGTAAGAATAACAACTGAAAATAACCTTAACATTCAGCAAATTGCAGCATACAGTGCTGATAATGCGGCAGTTAATTACGGTGTTCATAATTCCGTATTTAAAAAACTTAAAGAAGTAAACCAGAAAATTATAAAGGCAAATTGCAATTGCCATGTAAAAAATAACTGCATTAAAAGTGCATTAAATGCTTTATTGTAATTAAAACCTTGAATGAATTAAGCTCATCAGCTTTGTCAAATGAAAAGTTAAAGGAATGTTTTGAGTTTGCATGTATCGAATACAAGCATCTACTTCGGCATGTTCCCACTCGATGGCTTTCCCTTTTGCCTGCAATTGACCGATTATTACATTCTTGGCCTGCGGTTAAAAGGTACTTTTTGCAAAAGGGGAAAAACAACTGCAGAAAAGAAATCTGAAAATTTGTATCATATGGAGTGTTAGATACTGAACTAAATAATGCGGATGAAGAGTGCATTTCTGAAGGATTATCAGAGGCGCATTTGTATTTTATTCATAATGTAATGCATGAATTCCAATCAGCTATACTAGCGCTTGAAACAATCTCTTTTGTCATGGGATACATTAGCAGAGCTTCCAAAAATTGTACAGATATCAAATTCTATTGATAATGACATGTTATATACAGAATATTGCTGTCTTCGAGAAGTGTTTGATCAATTACCAAAAGATATTCCGATTGACAAAATATGGTCTTACTTTTTCAAAAACTGTTATAAAAATAACTTGATAAATATATTTAAATTGATCTCATTGATTTTTTCTTTTCCGACTAGTAATGCTTTTTGTTAAAGAACTTTTAGTACATCAAACAATTTATATTCTAAAGAAAGGAATAGAATGGCATTTGACCTTATAAAGCTGAATTGTTTATAAGACAAAACTTTCATGGAAATTGTATAAAAATTTTCAAAATTTTTTGCTAACGCCTAAAGGAACAGAACTAGTTAAGTCTATTACTAAAGGTAGAAAGTATGTGTGGAAAAATTAATATAGTTAAAACTGAATTAATTATAGGATGTTTATGTTATTTGACGTATATTGAATTGTAATACGTTTTTGTTTTTGTATAATTTGTTATTTTTTATTGTTTTTTAATAAAATTTAGCAGTTTTTCTGCTCATTTATACGCATTCATTCATTCATTTATTGCCCAAAATCATTTTAACATAGGAGTTTACAAAGTTATGATAAAATTAGATTATTTAGCATTATCCTAACGTACATTTGTATTTATCTAGGAGTTTAAAACTTATTTTTCTTTTGATTATACAATAGGTTATCATTATTATTTGAAATGTCTTTGGCATAATACATATACATATACGCATGCGTTATTTTAATTATCAAGATATTTTTTTTGAAATCAAGCTCACTTTAGGTGAGTGTCAAGCTGGCTGGCTTTTGGGATGTGGTAAGCCTACAAGCATCCCTTTATCTGCACACAAGTTCTAGGTTAGGTTGATCTACTGCGCACAAGCCAATATTAAATGAAACATAGAGCTCACTTGCTAGATAACTAGACAAGTCTGGCCTTGAATGGATAAAAACAGATTTAGGTCTCTCGTCTTGAGCGACCTTCCATTAGTATAGTAGTTGGTATCACCACCGAGCACTGCCTAATGGGGATGCATGTGAAGCAGATGACTTCTACTTGAATGAGGAGTCAGCAGGAAGTATTGAACACTGAACTACTAAAAGTATACATTGGATCACCAAGAAAATAGCGCGGAAATAAGATGGGAAGTGATCGCAAAGCATGTTTTCGCTGAGAAGGAAGGATATTCGTATATTTAGCTAGAGCTATTGCGGCCGCCGTAGCCGAACGGGTTAGTGCGTGACTGCCATGCGGAATTCAGATAGAACGTAGTTTCGAATCTCGGCAAAATACCAAAATGAAGAAAAAGTGTTTTCTAACAGGGGTAGCCTCTCGGCAGGCAATTGCAAATCTCCGAGTGTATTTCTGACATGAAAAAATTCCTCATAAAAAATATTTGCCATTCGGAGTCGGCTTGAAACTGTAGGCCCCTCCATTTTGTGAAGCAACGCACGCCACAAATAGGAGGAGGAGCTCGGCCAAACAACCAAAAAGAATGTACGCGACAATTATATATATATATTAATATATATTGGATCTTTAATCAGAATCACGTCAGTGTCTAGTAAAAAGCCAACATTCATTCTCAAAATGAACAATTCGAGCAAATTTTAATGGAGTCTGTCTGTCATCTGTCATTAAAAACTACTTCATTAACTGGTGTAACGCTGATATCGTGACTGCCAATTTTTATTTCCTAGGACATCGCCATATTAAAAATATCATTTGCTTGCATTGAGAGAAGACAGAAGACAAAGTCCTTCAGCCGCAAAGAAAAGTGGTAGTAAAGTAATGCAATGCTGCTAGGTTCGTCTGCGGTGTGTTTATACTGCACTCTGCCTGCATTATTTCTAGTGCATTTGCCTGTCATATAGAAGATATAAATACATTTTGATTAACCGCAAATACTTACAAATTTGAATAGCATTCACTTAAGGTAATAGGAATATCTTAATACTAACAGCTGTCAGTATTAAAGGCAATGCATACACGCGCCTCCCGAACATAGTACCAAATATTTACAAATCAGTGTACAAATATTTGTAGCATTTTCTTAGATAAGAAAATTTGTACTTTATTTGTGCAGTGATGGCAAACACAAGCAAGCTGATAGGTTCACAAATACATACATATGTAAATGCATACATTTGCTATAGCACAGGTGCATAGCTTCTAAAGATTTTACCCTGTAGTAAAAATTTCAGTTAATGAAAACGTTGCTAGTTTCGAACTGGCACAGTTTTATTAATTACGAGTCACTTCGTTAATTGAATACAAAATTTAAAATAAACAACTATTTAATGAGATTTTATCAACTAGCGATAGTGTCGGTTATTGCTAATATTAATACATTTTTCATTGACATAATTCGTTAATTTTACTTCAGAAATATCGAAAAATGCATGAAAAACAGATAACTTCTCAACTATTCTCAAAGCTCGTATGGAGTGAACTAGTTCTGAACTACTGAAATTATAACTAGTTCGGAACTAGTCAAAAACTCATACGAAGTGGACTAGTTCTCAACTCCTCAATTAGGACTAGTTCGGAACTATTCAAAAATTCGTACGGAGGTAACTAGTCCTCAACTACAGAAATTAGTACTAGTTCGAAACTATTCAAAAATTCGTATGGAGTGGACTAGTTCTCAACTGCTGAAATAGGTACTAATTCGGAACTAGGAAAAAATACATGCGAAGTGGACTATACTCAACTACTGAAATTAGTAATAGTTCTGAACTATTGAAACATTGTGTGGAGGGGACTAGTTCTCGGCTGCTGACATAAGTACTAGTTTGGAACTACTCAAACATTTGCTCGGAGTGGACTAGTTCTCAACTACTGAAATTTACACGTGGTTGGGACTATTTAAAAATTCTTACGGAGTGGACTAGTTCTAAATTGCTAAATTAATACTAGTTCTGAACTATAGGATATTTACCTACAAAATGGGGTGAGGTTAAGGTTGTACTTATTCCAAAGGTAGGGGAAACACCCGAACAATTCATATTCATAAATCATACCGACCAATTAGTCTCAGCTCAATTTTCCTTAAAACAATGGAAAAGATAGTTGATCAGTATATTAGGGAAAACAATCAAGCTAACTTCCCACTGCATCGACTTCAATTTGCCTATCAACAGGGGAAATCCACTGAAACCGCAATTCACAGCCTGGTAACAGTTATTGAAAAGGCTATTGAGTCCAAACAGATAGCTCTATGTGCATTTATTGACATATCAGGAGCTTTTGATAACACTTCCTATGAGGCAATCTATAATGCCCTATATCTAAAGGAGGTACCTGAACCCATCACTAGATGGATAATATTCATGCTGAAATCTAGGACGATCAGCACCGAACGAGGAGGAACAATCAAGTTTATCAGAGCCACAAGAAGTTGCCCTCAAGGAGGCGTACTCTCTTCTCTTTTGTGGACTCTCGTCATAGATGAACTTCTCCACAAACTGAACAACCTAGGTTTTCACACTCAGGGCTACGCTGACGACCTAGTAGTTTATGTATTAGGCTGGCATGAGGAAACCATTTCGGATCGCATGCAGCAAGCCCTTACAATATTAAACAAATGGTGCACGGAAAAAGTGCTCTCCATTAACCCATCCAAAACAACACTTGTACCGTTTACTAGGAGAAGGAACATAAATCTCTAATGTCTGACCCTTAATGGAACAACACTTCAACTCTCGACAGAAGCGAACTATCTTGGCGTCAGTCTTGACAAAACGCTTACGTGGAATTCCCATATTGAGAGAGCTACATCAAAATCCACAAGGGCATTCTTTGCCTGTACAAGGCTTTTTAGTAAGACATGGGGACTAAACCCTAAAATGACCTTCTGGCCATTCACCGCAGTTGTGAAACCCATAGTCACTTATGCATCCTTAGCGTGGTGGCCCAAGGTCAAGCAAAGAAAAGCAGTAAACGAATTAAACAGACTGCCTGATATGTATTGGTATTACAGGGGCTATGAAAACATGTCCCACGGATGCATTGGGTGTGCTCCTGAACATACCACCGCTTCCAAAGGGAAGCTCGCTCGAGTGCCTTAAGATTAAAAGGTATATCTGAACTTAAAAGTGGGTATATGAAAGGACATTTAAAGATCTTAGAAGACTTCCTACATAGTCCCATTCTTCATAGGGATGATATACTATCACCCAAACCAATACTCTTCAGGAACTTCCAAGTTATAATAAAGAACGCACAGACTGGAGAACTAATTCTATCACTTTCAAACCTGGCTCCCAGCTATGCTTTACTGATGAGTACAAATTGGAAAATGGTAGAACAGGGGCAGGAATCAATGGCCCTAAATTCAAAAAATCCGATGGGATTCTACCCAACAATATTCCAGGCAGAAATACATGCCATTGAAATATGTGTGAGAGAATGCCTTAGCAGGAAAATGAGAGGCACTCGCATCTACATACCTTCAGATAGCCAAGCGGCTCTAAAAGCCCTTCTATCAACAACTATCACCTCTAAATTGGTAAATGATTGCCTAAACCTTCTCAACACGTTAGGAAACTTCAACATAAGAACACTAGACTTAGATTCCGGGACATGAAGGACATGTGGGAAATGAAATGGCTGATGACCTTGCAAAACAAGGAGCAAATATGCAACTTGTTGGTCCTGGGCCTTTCTGTGGACTCACAAAAGGCCACATTAATGATTTCCTTAGGAAATGGGAAGAAAGAAAATTTGCTGCACACTGGCTAAACTGTGCTGGTCAGCGTCAAGCCAAACTATTCCTAAGTCCCAACAAAGGAACATCTGACAAGCTTCTCTCACTAAGCAGAGTAGATCTGCGTCTTTTAACAGGATATCTTACAGGTCACTGCAGCCTGAGGTATCATCTAAATAATATTGGTCTATCTTAGACCAATGTCTGCCGCTTTTGCGAAATGGACATAGAGAGCTTAGGACAGAGACTTCATCAGCTTGACGGTATCGTAGTATCTCCATGCAATTTTTGGAACAACAAACCCAAAACTGTGCTAAAATTTTTAAAAAGCCTAAAACTCTAGGGTTACAAAAATAGGCCTTGCACAATATATCAGCTCTGGTCGCCGTAGGTAATGGCCTTCTAATAATAATAAGAATAACTATTCAAAAATTCATTCACTGGGTACTACTGCCGAATTCAGTAAAAGTTCGGAACTATCCACCAAAGCATTCGGAGCTTACAAGCTTTCAATTGCTCAGCTTACTACTATTGAAAAATTCGTATGGAGTGGACTAATTCTCAACTACTGAAATTAGCACTAATTTTAAGAAATATACTAGTTCTCAACGGTCAAATTTGAACTAGATCAAAACTTTCAAAAAATGCATGAAAATCATAGCAGCTCTCAACTGCTGAATTTAGTACTAGTTCGAGACTAAAGCAAAATACATGTAGAATGGACTAGTTCTCAACTGTCGAATTTAGTACTATTTCGAAACTATGGAAATAAGCATTCTGAGCTTACTTGTTTACAACTATCGACCTTAGTACAAGTTCGGAGCCATCGATGCGTAGTAGTTTCCATTTGCCAAATTTAGTACTAGTCCGGAGATATCAAAAAAGTTATTCGAAGCGCATTCGTTCTGTACTAGTAGTTTTCCCTGCTGGATACATTCACTTACAGGAATTACTTATAAAATATCTCTGTATATACATACACATGTATGGGTAAGTAATTGTTGCGCTACATCCTAAAATTTCCATTTAAAAATCCCTCAGTACCCGCTGTTAAATTTGACAAACTGTCTCAATATTTGCATATCAGAACATTTTTCTGAATTAAAACTTGAAAAAAATCATCAACATTTGTACTACGTCTTTCTTCGTGTAATTTCTATGTATTCCATTCCTCTATTATTCATTTATTTTTTCAGATTTTATAGTAAAATTTTTATTGACTTTTTGACGGAAGTTTGTCGTGCGGTAGGTAATAAAAGTAGCAGATCAACAAATGTTTACAATTTTTTGTGTTTCTGTAGATAATCAAATGAATATAATTTGTTTGTTGCTCTTTCAAGGTTTCTTGCCATCTTGCTTCGTATCTACTTCTTCTGAATTTTCGAAAAACTGAAGGGAAATCTTACTGCAAACATTTCGTGGAACTTACTTGTATACCCAAATACTGAATTATGAATTTATATTTGCCTAGCAATCTTACATATATACATACTATACATATAATAATCAAATCAAGATGTGTTGATCTCGCCGCCATTGAAATGAAAAGTTTATAAGAAATGCTCAAAGTGATCGCTATCTATGGTTTTTTGCTTGCTTGCTTTTTTTGATGGATGAGTTTAAAATTAAAATGGATGGAATGAAACCTTCAAATAGTCAGTAGATAGATTTTTAAAAAGCCAAACAAACCTTATGGTAATGGCAATGGTTGCACGGGTTAGGCTAAGGCCTTTATGCACTTCGATCAGATTGATCTATTGTAGTGCATCATCTTGTACTAAGTAATCCTACTGTGTTAAAGTGTTTATCACTGGCAAAGTGACCTGTAAGTGCGCCACAGACTAATCTGAGGCCCTTTTTAGCTAAGGCTAGAGCAGATTTTGCTCTGTTGGCATTGAAGTTCCAAAACTTTTTGGAGTCATTAAGGCGCTTGTGCCGTTCCAGTGCCATCTGATTTTAGTTTGGATCCATTTTCTTTGGTTTTCTGTTGTATATTATTTTTGTTAAAGCCGAAAAATGGGATTGGGCCAATAAATAGCCTTCTGCCCCTTTTTTGGCATACAATTCTGCCTTTTCGTTTCCTTCGTCTCCCTCGTGCCCTGGTACCCAAATCATTGAGATCTGATTATGATTGGCCAGTTTATTGAGTGCATTGTTACACTCTATTAGGACTTTTGACTTGAATGTGGCGCTATTCAAGGCTTTGAAAACCGATTGGCTGTCCGAAAGTATTTTAATTTTTACTTTCTCGAACCCTCTTTTGGATATGATTTCCACTGTTTCCATTATGATGAAGAGTTCCCAACGGAAAATCGTGGTATCTGCACTAGGGATTTGTGTGCTCTAGGCCTCACTATTCCTGCTCATATTCCTTGGAGCGCTTGGGAACCATCTGTGTACCATTTTTGTGAGTCATCATTTATGTTTTGTTGGCCTAGACGGGAAGATAACCTTGTATCCCTTTATAAAACTGAGTACGGGTTCCTTGTAGTAATTCGCCTGGGTTATGCATACTGGATGTTGAATCCTGATCAAGATATTGAGGTGACGTTATACATTGAAAATATTCGTTCTATGGTTCTAACTCAACGCGCAACATCGCAAAAAGTATCGCGGGAAAAAGGCACCGTTTGACAATACTATCTGTAGTTTGGAGTCGAATTTTTTTGGACACGGGACAGTAGTAGGTCATCAACATGCCGTTCATCAACGACCAAGACATTCCAATGAATTAGTTGAAGCAGTGAGCAAGAGCGTTGCCCAGGAGCCAACAGTGTCGTATCGTCGTCGCGCTCAGCATTTTGGCGTCAGTGAAACCACAATGCGGCGCATTTTAAAGGACGATTTACATTTGTTTCCGTATAAAGTGCAATTGACATACAGAATATTGCCGATAAATCATTCACGTCGCTTGGAATACGGCCAAACAATCGCTTGAATGGTTGACACTGAATCCAATTTTTGGAAGCAAATTTTAATGACTGACAAGGCATAATTTATCCTCTCCACACGAGATCTATGACCGGAAGGTAACTGTTGGGGCCGACATTTACGCCAAAACCATCATTGGGCCATATTTTTACTAAAAAAAACGAAACGGTCAATGGAAACCGATATTGATGGATGCTGGCTCATTATGTCTGCCCGCAAATGCGTGAGAAAGGTTTAGACGGTTACTGGTTAAAACAAGACGGTGCGCCATGCCACACTGACTAAAGAACAATAAATCGCCTGGATACGATCAAATTTCGGAAACAATTATGAACCATATGCCTGACAAGGCAATAATTTATCTAAGAAATATTTTCAACGCTGCTATAAGTCTCAAATATTTCCCTAGTACCTGGAAAGTAGCTGAAATTATAGCGATCCCGAAACCTAACAAAAACGCTACAATATCAAAAATTTTCGAAAAAATATTATTTGACCAGATAAATCCTATTATAATAAGCATGAATCTGATACCCCAACATCAGTTTGGATTTAGGAAAAACCATTCAACAATCCAACAGATTCATAGAGTAGTTCACAAAATTAATGATGACCTGAATAAAAAAAGAGTGTGCATGTCCATATACCTCGACGTAGCTAAAGCTTTTGACAAAGTGTGGCACCCTGGGTTACTCCATAAATTAAAAACACAACTACCTAATGACTTTTACCTTATGCTTAAGAGTTACATCCAAGGCAGGAAATTCTATGTTAAATATAACGACGCATTTTCAGACATTCAACCTATGAACGCAGGCATTCCCCAAGGCAGTGTCTTAGGACCAACATTGTATCTATTGTACACGGCTGATCTACCGGAACCGAAGTCAGAAAACAGCATGATTGCAACATTTGCGGATGACACAGTCCTCATGGTATCTCATAAAGATGCAAAAGTCGGAAAGCAAAATTTACAAAACGAATTAAATGTGACATTAAACTGGTTCAAAAAATGGAACATCGAAATTAACGCTGACAAAACAATACAAGTAAACTACACAAACCGAAGGACAACCATTGAACCAGTTAGGGTTGGTAATTCTGACGTGCATATTGACACCAAAGCGAAATACCTGGGTATTACGATCGACTCGAAATTAAACTGGCAGGAGCATATAAAGAAAAAGCGAAATCAAGTTAAAAATCGTTTTAAGAAATTGTACTGGCTACTTGGACCTCAGTCCAATCTATCATTACAAAATAAAGTACTTATTTATCGAACGATAATTGCTCCGATCTGGAAATATGGAATTGAGATTTGGGGCACTGCTGCAAAAAGTAATCTAAGTATACTTCAACGAGTCCAGTCTAAAATACTTAGGACCTTAACTAATGCACCTTGGTATATACCTAACGCAGATATTCATCGCGACCTTGATGTCGATACTATTGATGAAACAATACAAAGTGCTAGCAGAAGATGAGATGAGAAGACTACCAAATAAAGAAAAATCTACCCAAAGTCGGCTTAACCGTCAAACACCAACACATCTTGTACAATCCATGTAATCAATTGTCAACTAATCGTATATGTCATTGTTTGTTAACCACTTGTTTTTAAATAATATGTATATTTCTTCTATATGAGCTTGGGGGCAGTGGCCCTTCAATATCACTCGCATTCCATCTTTTTGTAAATCAAATTACTTATTGTCTAACGACAGGTGTAATATTTTATGGAAAAAAAAAAAAAAAAAAAAAATGCCACACTGCGAATGCAACAATTGAATTTCTGCAACGAAATTTCCTGGGGCGTCTAATGTCAAAAAGAGGCGATATCGACTGGCCCCCCAGAGCACTTGACTTCTTTTTGTGGGGTTATCTGAAAAGTAAGGCTTACGCCAACAAGCCGCAGACTATTGACCAGCTTAAGGCAAACATTCGTGCCGAAATCGACGCTATAAAACGCGAAATGCTTGACAAGGTGATGACAAACGCAGAAAAAAGATCGCAGCTTGTGATTGCTAATAAAGGTGGCCACTTGATTGATATTGTATTCAAAAATAGTTTTAATAAATAGTAAATAACCAAACCAAATAAAAGTATCCCACTTATACAAATCAGTTTTTTTTTTCAAAATTAGTCAATGTTTTCATACCGACATAAAAGATGGCGCACCCTATACAACAAAGTATAAGTCTACTTATAAACTTTCTAACAAAAAATGTATTTGCTTCTAGGTTCATTGCTACTTCATATAACTTTTTCTATCCTTTTATTTTTCCACTTTAGAAAAATGTTTAGAACTAAAAGGTTAAAATGTTCTCCTCTTTTTGGACAGCTCTAATGTACCTACACAAGACGCTACTTAATGGAACCTCATATTCGTACGTGGCATCAATAGAAATCCTTAGTGAAGCAATTGTCGCATACTTTAATAAATACCATCAATAAAATAATTGAAACAATCGTATTTTCTTTATCAAATATGTAGGAATCTTTAAGGGTTTTGAGCCAGCTCTAAAAATATTTTCTTTGCAGTTAATGTTCCAATTTTTAATAAACAAAATAAAATATTTTTCATGCATAAATTAAATATTATAAAATATTGAGAAAAAAACAAATTCTATGTATTTTAAGACTACCCTAATTTACATATGTTTATGCACGCATATGCGCCTCATGTGCTTCCACACTGTCATGTTGTGATGATAGACACTTTACATTAAATGCTAAACTCGACGATGAAACCGTTGAAATTGATCAATTTCACATGAAACTGCACAAATCTCCGGCTTACGACACGCCAGCAGATAAGTCGGAGAAATAAGTGAAAAACAATAAAACAAATTATAATACAAGCAGCAGATGAGGAAGACTACGGGCTATAGATGAAATGGATGGGAAGTGAATGCTTGGCTGGATGGTCAGTTAGTTAGCTGTCTGTAGTTGCAGACGAATTCAATGCAAATGCAAATCCACTGGCAAACTGACAGCTGCAGACAGCATTTAATGATTGAAAAATAAAGTGAAAATCAAAAAACAATAAAAAACATCACTTCTTTTAATATTTATGAACTCGCAGCAGCATGAATTTATGCGAAAAAAGACATTTCACATAAAAATGTTGAGTTGGATAAAATTAGAATAGAATAGAAGAGAAAAGAGAGTTAAGAATATTTCTGCTTTCTTGTAATTTGTTTTTAATTTCTCAGCGATCTGCATGACAAGTAATGAGAAGGAATAAAATGTGTTGTGCTTGTTTTTGGCATTTTGTCATTGCTATGAAACTCATTGTAAATTGCAATGCCAATGCAAGGCAATCTCACACCTCAACCGGCGCACTGACGGAAGACTTAAGAAACAAACCTGCGTGAAGTCACTGCGACTACGTTGTGCTTGCACTGTGAAAGTCATAGTTAAGCAACAAACTTGAATTTACGTATTTCTCCCGTCATTAACAGCTCTTGATTTTTGTTGTTTATTTTTGTGTTTTTTTTTTGCGCTTCTATTTTTGCTTTATGCGCACACATCAGGCAGACTGGCTGTCTGGCAGGCAGCATTTATTTTGTGATTTGCTAATTATTAGTGCGCTTCTCATACATTGATTGACATTTGGCGAATGCAGCGAATAGCATGAAGCGGGAAAAGCAAAACGCAAAAAGGAGCATTTGCAAAACTTCGCCAGGCAACCCGCTGTGTAACTGCGCTGTACCTACAAGAAAGCAATCAAAATACCAAATAAAATTTCAAAAACTCTACTCGAATGGGGGAAAAAGCGGTAAGGCAGCTGAAGCGCGATCGGCATGTCGGCGAGCGTGAGAAGTTGCCTTCAAATGCTTGACTTTTGCTTCTGCTGGCGTTGCCTGGTTATTGATTACTGCACAACTTTTTACGCGCCGATATTTGAGCTGCTGGTGTTTTTTTTTTTGTTTCAAATTCAACTGGTGGCCACCATGGCCTTCAATGATGCCTGTCAAAATGTTTGAAATGTGGAAAAATTGCTGAGCTACTCTTGTTGTTGCCTGTATTTAGTCGAATTTTAAGTGATGTGGCATATAAATGGGAGTTACGCTTTGCCAGAAAAAGTAAAAATGTTAAAAAAAAATCATAAAACTCAATAAAATAGATATTTACTTTTTTCACTTTTGATGCGAAAAAAAGTTGTTTGCAGAATAATTTTTTGTAAAACTAAATTTGTTAAGTTGGCTTTTTTAAGATTGCAGGCCTAGTAAGTCAATTTTTCAGTCAAGTAGTTAGTTAGTAGTTTGTAGGTAATTTTGACAGTCAAGCTGCACTAAGAGCCTTTGCTAACCCACGCTGCTCTTCGAAATAAGTCAGTGAATGTAAGATAAAGCTCTGTTCTTGCAAAACACAACAAAAGAAAGTCTTATTTGGGTGCCTGGACACTGCGGTATTACAGGGAAGGATTTGGCTGATAAACTGGCGAATGAAAGCTCTACATAGCATTACCATACCACTAGGCCCGGAACCCTTTCTAGGTGACAATTCTGCATCCATTCAACTATGGATTGACGAATTCATGAGGTCTACCTACATTGGCCTGAGCTGGCCTCCTGCAGAGTAGCCAATTGCCTTGTGAAAGAATCAAACAGAAAATCAGCGACCTTTCTTCTAAAATTTAGTAGGAAGGACGTGAGAGTACTGGTTGGTGTGATCATAGGGCACAACGCCTGTGATCAGCATATGGCTACCATGGGAATCATTGGTGATCAAATTTTCTTATCCTGTAATATGAATGAGGACACTGAGGACAATTTTCTCAGTAGCTGTCCAGCGTTTTCTAGAATTAGACGTAGCATTTGGGATGCGATGCACTGAGTGAGCTTAACGTGTATACCCTTCCTCTTCCGGATCTCTTAAGAATCATCAATGAATCCAAAAGATTCGCGGAAGTGCGACATAAAACCAATTTTTTAGACTTACCATCCCTACTGTATCTATTTTGTCTCTCTCTTCCTTCCACTGTAATCTATTCGGCTGTAGTGAAATTATCTTCCTGATCTATGCTTGGTCTTGTCCAATCCCCCACAAATCTAATCGAATCTAAAATCATTTGGTTCAACTTTTTTAATGCATTAAATTAATAAGTGATTCCATTTTAGAAAGAAAAAAAATATATACAAAATCGAGATGGAAATAGGTTTATATTATATCTGTGGTGTGAAATATTTACAAGGTGTTCATCTTGAGCAAAGAAAGTTAAATCGTGAACATTTGTAAGCCTTGAATTTCTACGACTTTTCAAGTGTGCGCCTCGGCTCTTGCTGATCAACCAAATTCTCGCACCAAAGTACTTCGCTACTTTTCTCTAATTCCATAGGTCGAACGTGGAATTTAACAAGTTTGCGCTAAAAAAAAATTACAATGAAAATTCAAATAAAATCACTTCTGATAAAAATTGTCTTATAAGCTTTAAAAAGGGCAACTAAAAGCAAGATCGATTACTATAGCGTGACACCTTACCGAATACTTTGAAAACTACCTAAAAAGTTATGAGGAAACTCCGTGTAAATACTGCTATCGAAGTTATTAGAAAAGGGTGAGCCGTAGATTTAAATGTTCTAGTAAGAACGACCCGCCAGGAATCACTTTGAACGAAGAAAATGAGTCGAAATCGCCATGATGACAAAAACAGAAGAGTCTGACTGCTTTTGATACGCTGGACTAACGCAAGAGATGGCGTATATTTTTTCGACAGTCTTTTGAGATACAAAAAATACCGCATAAGTGGAAAATAAGCGTTACGATCCCAATCTTCAAAAAAGGCAAACACGATTATCTACAGAATTTCCGTAGTCTAAACTTGCTAAGTTCAGTTCAAAAGCTTTTTACAAAGATGAAATTGGCGCAATATTTAGAAGAATAGGAGGAGCAAAGGAAAGCTCTCGTAAAAACAGGTCCATAACTAATTGCAAATTTATTTTACATCAAATTATGGAAAAATCAGTTGAGTTCGATAATCCTTCTTTTATGTGCTTAATCGAACTGAAAAAATTGCTCAATCGAGACAAGTTTGATAATGTACTGCCAATATTGAAAAGAAGAAATGTGTCTTGACAAATCCTACAAGTCATCAACGATCTCAATACCCGCCGCAGCCAAGGAATTGGTGCAGGCTCGAATTGCCATACAGGAACATCACAGATTAGAAAAATTATTTTATAATACCGGCCTCTCCTTGGCAGGCAATGGTAAATCTGCCAGTGTAATTCGGCCATGAAGAGCTTTCTCATGAAAATCACTTGTCTTTTGAAGTCGGCTTAACACTGTAGGTCCTTCCATTTGTTGAGCTACATCAAGATGCACACCACAAATAGGAGCAGGAGCTCGGCCAAATACTTAACAGAAGTCTACACGCTAATTATTTATTTTTATTTTATAGATAGCGCCACCGAAATACGCCAAGGTAACTCCTTAAGTCCACCCACAACTCTTTAGTCCCATTATGTAAAAAAAAAATTCTTAGAGCTAAAACAGCTCGCAGGGTAGAAAATGAACAAATAAAACATATCAACAAAAAGTGATGCAGATGATATTATTTTGACAGCTGATTACGAAGATTATCTTCAAAGGCTTTTGCATCGCATCTTTATAAGTTTCAACGTAAAAAAGGAAGTCCATAGTAGTTTCAAAAGAACTTAAAAAATGCAAGGTTGAGATTGACCAGTGTTTGATAGAACAAGTAATTCAATTTAAATATTTGGGTATAGATGTAACTAGCAGTTGAGAGTGACCGGGAGAGATCGTTTGGAGGAACAAGTATATGAATATAGAGGATGAAACAGGAATCTACAAAACAATTGTAAAGCGAATAATGACTTATAGAGCAGAAGCTCAAGCAGAAAACATGAAAACGAAATAGTTCCCTCGGACTACCGAAATGCATGAAGTTAGGGCAATAGTTGGAAAAACTAGACTAGATCACATAAGGAATGAGGAGATAAGAATCCGAACACGTAGAACCGACATTGTAAAATTCGTAAGAGCCAGAACACGCGCATGAAACGATCATTTGACACGAACCACTAGCAATAGGTTAATTAAAATAGCGCATGATGGCACACCAAAAGGAAGGCGACGACGAGGAAGGCTGCTAAAAAGCTGGAAAGAAAGTGGGATATCGACCTCAGCAGAAAACCGAATCCAGTATTAATCAGAGTTTTGTGAGTCCTATACCGCATCGAATACTTTCAGAGCCGGAGCGTTTGTATCCATACGGGCGGCATGACCTACCCAACGTAGCCGCTGAATCTTCATTCGCTGCGCTCTGTCAATGGCGTCGTAAAGCTCATATAGCGCATTGTTTCATCGCCGTTGCGAACGTGCAAAGATGCAAAAGCATTTCGTAGAATCTTTCTCTCTAACACTCTAAGGGACGTCTCATCCGATGTTGTCATCATACAAGCTTTTGTGCCATACGTTAGGATGGGTATGATGAGAGCCTTGTAGAGAGTTAGTTTTGTTCGTCGAGAGAGGACAATTGCCTACTTATTACAAAGCACTTGTTGGTAAGAGAAATTGGCTGTTGGATTTCAATGTGTATGCGTATTCTACAAGGTGAAGTCCAAAATAAACAAGACTGAGCTAAAATAGAAACGGCAGGAACTTGGGTCTGATAACTTCCAGTTCATTTATTCAAAATAGTCCCCACTGATTGCGATACACTGTTTTGCGCGATCTAAAAGCTTTTCGAAAAGTGTTTCAGGTCATTGACCGGAATGTCCTTCAGAATTTCGGTACAAGCCTTTTGGATTGCCTCTACGGACGCAACACGTTTTCCTTTCATGGCCAAATGCAATTTTCCGTATAGGTAGAAGTCACTGGGAGCCACGTCAGGTGAATACGATGAGTGATTGATAACCATCAAAAAATGCGATTTCAAGTCAAAAAATCAATCACAAGAGTGGATCGATGAGATGGTGCATTATCGTGCAATAAGCGCCAGCTTCCTCCTTCGCGTTATTCAGGGCGAATTCGACGAATGCGATGCAACAAACGCTTCAAAACGCAAAGATAGAAATTGCATTGACGATTTGGCCCATTGGCATCAACTGCTTGTGAGCAATTCCCTTGGAACCGTCAAAAAGAAATGATGACTTGATTTTTGACTTCTCCAAAAGCGATTTTTTGGTTGGTGGCTTGTCTGGGGTCTTCCATTTGGCCGGGTGCAGTTATTGCTGCGTCAGCTTGGGAGGTGTCGAGAATATATTTATAGGCTTAAGCGCTTCTTAAATGTGAAGCGATTTGAAGAATAGGCTTTAAAGTTCTGAGCAAACAGGTATCCACTTGCCAGAGCTGTCGAATAATGATTTCATTTCAAGGATAGACGGCGACATGCCCAATTGGGAAATATTCTTTCTTCTTTGGACATCACAATGAACTTTTACATTCACGCATCGACTGACCTTCTTTTCGAGCACTCAATCTAAATTATCCAGACTAACAGTAATCTGTTATATTAACAGCTGTAAATCAGCAGCTAGGCCAGGTTCTGCTGTAAATACTACTCACTGACAGCGAAGCCACCCGCTGGCGGCTCTCCACCAGCTCGACTAACTAAAACACGCATACACCAATAACTCCGAATACTTTTCAGCACTAACGTATCATTAACATAAACATCATTGCACACAACAACAAATAAATAAACATAATATAACTTCATGCAATTGCCGCAGACTTCAGCGAAATGCCCGTTGCAAAGAGCAACAATATTAATGATGATGTGGTGTTGATGTTAAGTGTAGTTAAATTAATGAGTGGTGTGTAAGCGAGCGATGAATAGAGTGCAACAAATAGTCAGAGGAGGAAAAAAGTTGCAAAAATAAAAGCTAATACAACTAAAATCTAAAAAAACTGCAGCTAAAAAAATGCAGTGCAACACCAAACTGATCTGACAAGTGGCATATAAAGAAGATGAACGAAACTTGCTGCCAGAAAAATCAAAAAGGAATGAAGCGTATTTTGGGCATCAAAAAGCATCGAAAAACTCTAAATATACCAAAGAGAGCAGAAAACGAGAACTGAAAAGAAAATTTGCATAGCAATGCATCACATTTTTGTAAATAGCAAAGCAAACAAAGCTACAAACACAGAAATACTAAACATTTGAAGGGTGCACCTTTGTCAGCTTGAAATCTTAATATCTGCCGCCTGATTGAGTAAGCGGTAGAACGTCAACGTATGCATCTACTGTAGAACGTCAACGTATGCAGTAGATGGCTAAGGAAGCCTCCTATACTCGCCCTCTTCGTCGGTTTTTCCTGGAGGAACATTCCTTCTCAAACTTTCTTCCGAAATCTTACAAGAAAAATGTATCAAAAAATGAAGGCGTCAATTGCTACCCGACTAGAATTACAGTGAGGCATGCCGAAGAATCAGTTAGGCCCGAATTAGGCAGGCCTTACTGAGGCACGCCTCACTATTACCTTACCAGGCCCACGTTAGGCAAGGCAAAGATTGGTATGCCAGGACAATACCACATTTGGTTGTGGTCACGAAAATCTGTGTCAGTGTCTCTCTTAGGCATAAATTGGAATCCCTAACTGATTTGTAGAAGGGCATCCGGAGTATTACCCAAGTTCGGTTTTTCGAACCTGTGCCTAATGAGGCAGATGTGTGGCGATACCTTTCGGGACTTGGGCCTAGTTTGGCTGCCCTAGGAGGCGCAAATTTGGAATCCGGTCTGCCTTATTTGCGCCTAATCACCGCCTTACCAAAATTTCTAGTCGGGTAGCGGGCGTTTTTAAAATGCAAATGCCTTAGGAGGCACCTGTTTGGCACAACACCACGCAACACGAGTCGCACATCCATTAATGAAATTCTAATTGTCGCCAGAATGTATCCAATTGATATATTGGAAGAAGAGGCAGCAAAGCTTTTTGAAAGCAAAATCAGAGTATTCGGCTAGAGAAACCAGCATGAAAACCTTAGAGCTAAGATGAAATCGATGAGCAACCGTTGGGTGCACCTTTACACTCCGCACTTGAAATGTTGGCTCGAGAGAACACACGGCGATTTCTACTTAACCCAGTTCTTAACTGGGTATGGATGTGTTCTAAATCTATTGATCTTGTATGCGATCACTGCGATAGGGGATGCGCAATTTGGCAGCACAAGGGAAAGCTTCGCTGCGTATTCGGAGGAAACTGCTAAGTTGGTGTTAGCAACGTATGCCGCCATTTGTCAAACGACAAAAAAACAAATTTGTGGTTACGTATGTTAGGTTACTTTGGATTTGGCGATTCGAGTAAGACGCGTTTCGCGATTTCCGTTTTAGATGAGGAGCGACCAGAACACTCGGCAGACGTGGTTCCGAGGAAATTATTCAAAAAGTCCACGACATGGTTCTAGCTGAGAGACGAACGAAAACGTGACAAGTAACAGAGGCTATAGGTGTGTTGACATGAATGGCAACTAATATTTTTTGATATGATAAAATGGCATTGAAAAAATTGTCGGCCCGATAGATGCCGCGACTGCTCACAAGCTACAGCAAGCGGATGCGGCTGGTAACTTTGAAGCAGTGTTCGGAACATTTTAAGCCAGATCCGATGAAAATTTTGCGTCGAGTTGTTCCCATTGATAACACCTGGATTCATCATTACACACCAGAAACTAAGCAATAATCAAAACAATGGATTTCTCCCAGTGAATCTGCTCCAAAGAAGGCGAAGACAGTTCCATCGACCGGAAAGCTCATGGCGACAAATATTTGTGATGCGAGCGGCGTCATTCTCATGGATTTTTTGGAAAAAGTAAAAACGTTCACTGTGAGTTATTGGACCGCTTTCGCAAAAAATTGAAGGAGACACGGCCGCATTTGCCGAAATGGAAGGTACTATTTCACCACGATAAGGCAACAGCACTTCTGTCCCGAATTGTCGCCGCCAAACTGCATGAATTGCTGCCGCACCACCGAATTTACCCGATCTGGCTCCCTGCAACTTTTTCAACGCAATTCGCGTACTTAAGCTGACTTCCTCTAAGTAACTGAATGACTGGTTGTTTGGCTGATGGCGACATTGGTCGGTCGAAAGATTGGTCGACTAGTAGACTCTTGCTGCGCCAGTTAAACGCATTGAGTCGCGCAAAAGCACAGCCAAAAATCTGTAAAGCAAAGCGGACTGAGCAGCTAAAAGCAAGTGTAGGTGTTGATGGCAACATTTGCATGCAGCCACAGGCACAAAGCAGGTGCTAACCATATAATGGGCGCAGTTGGTATGTGTTTCGATAATGTGATTGTTGTTATTGCTGTTGTTGGTATAGAGAAGGCGTGCAAGTTTACACCTTTGCTATTTTTTCATGCCAACAACCGAATTAGTGGATAACTTTATTGTTGTTTTTCTTGTTTCTGCAGCCATTTTGTTGAAGGCACTGCACCGCTATTGTTAAATTGGCATGGATTACTGAGTGAGAGCTGTTTTGGGAGAAATTATTCGACGAGTTAGAGCAAAACGATGCCGATTTCTTTTATTATTTCCTTCATTCTTGCTGCTATACGTATATAAAGGGTGTTTTTTAAGAGCTCGAGAACTTCAAATTAATTGCGTCTCGATTTGTTTTTTTGCCAAATTATTATCAAATCTCTGAAGAATAGTGGATGACCAATTGTCATTAGCTACTGTGTCTATAGTACCAAGATTCGAAATATTTTTCGGCGATATGTGGATTTATCTAATAGAGTCAAACCTCGCATGGCGCTTCTGCTTGCATAGGTAGTCATGGGGACAGTTAGGGAAGCTGCACTTTCGTATGAGCAAAGCCTCACAGATAGAGGCATAAGAAGAGGAGCCCATCGCATAAAGCAGGCTACAAATATGATAGATAGATAACAGACTTAGCGCGCTCAGAGTAGAATGCGCATACAGAACAGTATCTAATGATGCCATCTGCGTTATAGCGAGTTAAGTTCCCCTCGATATACGAGCAGAAGAACTCAAGCGACTGTATCACTTACGTGGGCACAAACCAACCGCTGGAGATAAAATAACCGAGCGCGAACATGCGATAGCAAAGTGGCAAAATAGATGGGATCACTCCTCCAAAGAACGATGGAAGTATAAGTTGATACCCAAACTAGATGAATGGATAAGCAGAAAGCACGGCGAAACGAATTACTATCTACCCCAAATCCTCAGCGAACATGGTGGCTTTCTTGCGTACCTCCACCGTTTTAATCTAACAGATAATTCGACCTGCCCAGAGTGTCACAGCGAAGATGAGAGTGCAGTAACGGCATCGTCCCCGTACCAGATAACCTTGTAACACAAATGCTGAACTCGAAAGAGAAATGGGAAGCAGTAAAACAGTTTGCAGCAAGGATATTAATAAAACTGCGAAACTTAGAATGGGAGCGCAAAGCGGAAGCAAAGCGAATGCGACCGATATAGAATACCCAACAGATGATCTGGGCGTCGCCCAAAGAAACCATTTTGGAACAGATCTGCTGTGGGGATGACTGTATTCACGACAAGCACGAACGCGTGAGGTAAAGCCTCAAGACAAACCCAAACAAACGACAAGTCGATATCGAGTAACAATATTGCAATTTTCTGATGGATGCTAGCGATAGCAATTAAGAGATGAACCTGGACGCAGGTACCTGGCGTGTCTAGAAGGCATAAACACGGCTCCGCCTTGATGAAATAGCTTTTAGCTGTCCAAGGGTGGAATCAGGATTAGTGGGAGCACGTCCCACATACCACTGGTGTGACGGCACCCTTGATGATGTTTCAGACATTTTCGATTTTAACCGCCTTTGCACAAAGCAAAAAAAAACAAAAAACTATGATACCCCGGAGGTGGCTGAATAGAAATCGTCCATTTCATTGACGCTGTTCTTTGTTCTCTCGTCGAATGGAAAGTAGCAGAAAGTAGTCACGGGAAAGGTGTCTCCCCAGAAGGAGGGATTGTTTTAGCGGCCACATCACTCGACGCAGTAAACGACGGTCGCTGTGAGTGCGAAGGTATTTTAAACCCTACCGCACCCACAAGAAAATAAAAATGGCGTGTGGCTCAGTGTTGTCGCCTTGTGAGCTTGCGATTTCTCATTTATGGCTGAGTACAGACTTGGATGTTGGTAATCTGAAGGTGTGTTTATCATTAATTAACCTCTCGTTTAAAATGCAGAGGGTTCATATTTCCTAGGTGTTTCCATACGTAGTTGCATTTAGCTTTAGTAAATTACATTCTGCTTTGAAAATTGTTGTAATGTGAGCTAGTCGCATATCTTCTTTAATATATGATTCCCCTTTTGAGTAGTCTAATGTTTATAAATTCGCGTCGCGCTAGATTGTGCGATTTGCCTTGCCATGTTGAGATCTTTTATTTTCATTTTTGTAAGAATTTGCACACAGCGATCTTGCCAGTCTATGGCGGTGATGTTTGCTTCAAACTTCAGACCGAACTCCATTTCCGTGTCGTTATGATGCTAAAGCCAAAACACATTTTTAGTTTGTGTGGGAGTCTGTTGAAATTGAACATATAAATGGTTTTCTAGATATACGTCCTGCGTAGTTCTGATGAGTAAATGTGACTATCTTCTAAAGTTTGTAGTATTATTGCATAATTCGGAGTGAATTCGGGTAGTTTGAGGATATTTTTAATGAAGTAACGTTGAAGTTTATTTACTTCATCGAATAAGACATACTCCCAAACTTGCGTTGCATATGTTTGTATCGCTCTGCATATCGCTTGGAACAGCTTCCATTTTGATTTTAATGAAATGAATGGCTTCACTAAAAAATCGTTACATGCGCGTTTAGTAATACCTTTCGCTGAAGTATATATAGCTTCTAAGAGCTTACCGAATGCCATTTGGGTGTGAGAATGACACTAGGATATTTATATTCGGTCACCAATTTAATTTCTTCCCCTTGGTATCACCATTTTCCTGCCTGGGAAAGTCGTCCACCTCTTCTAAAGACCATCATCTTCGATTTATTTGGGTTTACTTCCATATTCCATTCAGCGCAGTATTTCTCTAGGTTATTAATCATGGATTGCATGACTTTAGGGTTATCCGCCAGGCGAACAATATCATCGGCATAAAGAAGAAGACGTATATTCATGCCCTCAACCAATAGTCCACCTTCCAAATAGTCGTGCAAATCATTTAGGTATAAAGTGAACAATAATGGCGACAATAGACATCCTTATTTCACAGCAGTGCAGGTTTCAAAATAGTCGAATACTTCTTTTCCCGTCCAAACTGCAGATCTAGTATGCTCGTAGATATTTTCTCTCAGGTTCGTTATTTTATTAGATATTCCCATCCGTCGAAGTTTATAAATCAACGGTCTCCGCGGCACCCTGTCAAACGCCGTCTTGAAATCAACAAAATATGCGTAAACCTTTTGATTTTCATGAAACTTTAGATGTACAATAGACGCAAGATTATAAATGTTATCTACAATTGTGTAGTTTCTTCTAAAACCGGCTTGGAATTCTGTGAGCACATTGTTTTTTTTTCTATCCAATTTGCAAGTCTTGCCTTAATCAATCCCATTAACACCTTTGTGATAGAATTCCCCGATAATTACTGGCTGCATTTACATCTCCCTCCTCTCCTCTCAACAGGTTGTAAACTCTTTTAAGCGTATCAAGCTTCTTAAAGAATGATATGGAATAATATGCTAGGAAATGGTACGCCAAACACCTGTTCCATGTGTTATTGTCAGTAATGGCACCACCAAGGAGATGGTTCATCTACTGCTATCCTGGAATAGGAATACTTTGGTGCTGCTATTCTATAGAGCAGTTCAAAAGAGAATATCAGTGCATAGAACATTTCAGTACCGATATGCAGTGTACCATAAGCCTTAAGCAGCGGCAAAAAAAAAATGGGTTAGTTACGCCATTAGCAGAAATGTCAGCCATTCAGTCATTAGAGTGGAATACTGAGCATTTAAACGATTTATGTTAGCATTGTTTCTCTTGGCGCGTGTGAAAACATCATTTCCCGCCTTAACCTTGCAACATTGCTACAAATAGGGTACCGTTAATATTTTGCATAATTTAGTTGTTTTCCTTCACGGAACTAACAGCAAACCATTATTACACATTTATTTATTTTTTGGTGCTTTTTTTTGCATTTCTACTGACAAACCATTGTGAAAAAGTAGGAAACGTAAAACACTGCAGAATTGCACCTAAAGGGCAACATTTTTACATGGCTTGGCTTGAGTTGGCTTTCTTCTGCATCATTATACCCCAGCCGTTTGGGCCAAGTGGGCATGCGCACATTAATCTTCATGTTAACCAGGTGCCGGGAATGGGAGTATACTTACATAGGTAACTACGCAACACTGCGCTTTCACATGCACAATGGCTGGAATACACATTTGTCTGTACAAATAAGTGAACGAATAGATCTCAGTGTGAAAACTGGCAAAATATTTTTCGCTGGAAAATATAGCCGAAAATTACAAAATTGAGTGTTGCAAATAGTGCGCTGATGAAGTTGTTAGAGATTCCCATGTAATTTGCATGTACACCCCTCAAGGGGGTCACTTGGCCTGTAATATTTCTTGATGCACAACTAGCTGCATTTTTTAGTAATTGCTTACCGGCAAGAGAAAGTGGTGCGTAGGAAAAATGCGAGAAAGTATAATACATAAGGAAGCAAGAGGTTCAGGGTGATGGACTTACTTATGTGGCGCTATAACCATGTGTTGGTTTTGGTCGAATCAAAAATGGCGCGCCAGCTGTTTCTGTCCTACGCTCGTTGGTGCCAGTTGGAAATCTCGAGTGAAGACAAGTCCTGCACCACTTCGTCTTTCCAACGCAGTTTTGGTTTTCCTCTTCCACGCCTTTCTTTTTGGGGTACCGTGTCGTAAATTCGCCTTGGTGGAGCGTCTTCTTTTATACGGGTGACATGGTCAAGCCAGCGAAGTCGCTGTATTTTTACACGCTTAACTATGTCCATGTCCCTATATAGCTCATACAGCTCGCTGTTCCACCATACGGGACTGATGGACTTGAGATGATAAATAAGCGATAGTAAATAATAGAAAACAGATAATAGATAAATGTTAATAAATTTTTTTTCGTGGGTGAGGAAGCGTTCAAAATGCCTTCGCATGTACAGCGACCGTCGTCTACTGCGTTGTGTGGTGTGGCCACTGAAATAATCCTCCCGTTCCTCTGGGGAGACTTCCTTCCCGGAACTGCTTTCTGCATTACTTTGGGAGGGTTCATAACGTCGTCCATGAAATGGACCAGTTCTATTCATCCGCGTCTGAGGCCACCATATTTGTAGCCAGCTTTCATGCTATAGGCTCGACTTATTTTGTCTCTATCTGCGCGGCGTCACTTTGTTGTACTGTGGCGAGGTCTATCTTTTGTTTTGTAATACATCTTCAATATATCTTTTAACCGCATTCCAGCTATATTCGCGTTCAAGCATCTTGCCAATCACATTGGTCGGCGCGATGTCGCCAATCTACTGCTTCAGAGCATCTCTTTCCACGTGCCACGTGTCGCACCTAAAGAAGGTTTGTTCGGCTTCATCGTCCGATGCTTCGCAATAAATGCAGCTGGGGTCGCTTACCTTACTTATGCGGTATAGGTATTTCCGGAATGATCCGTGATCCAAGTGGAACTGAGTCATGAAATAGTTCACTTCGCCGAAGTCTTTTTGAACCCATTTGCCTATTGTTGGAATGTGTTTTGCCGTCCATCTGCCACTCGATTAAGTCTCCCATCGGCTTGGTCGCCGCTGCACGGCTTGGAAGTTCCGCTCCGCGGCGCTAGTGTGGTCGTGATTTTTCTTGGAATCTCACGCATCCATTAATTCCTGGACCATGAGCTCGACAGGTATCTTCCGGGTGATCACAAAAGTTCCGCGCCTGAGACAGTGCGGTAGGCTGAAGGAAGTCTGAGTTAGTTATTTTACAGCCTCCTGTGCTTTGTGTTTGGTTTTGCAGTTTAGCGCAACTCCCAAAACTCGCTGTTGTACAAGAGTATTGACGGACGCCTTCCTTAACTCTGTGTTGATCCACCGATGTTTGCCATTAGTCTGCTTAGCATTCTCGTGATAGTGGCTACTTAGGTAACTGCGTGTCGTACCTGGGCTCAGCACATGCGCCTGCAATCAAGTTGAATTCCTTGATGTATCACTGCTTTTTGAATCACTAGGGACGTGCCCCCTATTTGCATGCCTCCCTCCCCTCCCCTGTTGCGCAGAGAGTTCATTTGTTATTTTAATACTGAAAATATAAAACAATTGCCAGTCCATAATCTCCATAAGATCTGATACTTAAACTTAACAAATGTCACAGGACTGCAAACAGAGGTTCATTAGCGGAACACACCACTTTCCATTCCACTATAAAACCTAATGCTTTCGATGTTAAGAATTCCTGCTCCAAAACTACCACCAGAAAAGGCGATCGAAAAACAATCACTTGATTTGAAATGTTTCCGCGCCTCATTAAAAGTTTTCACAAAAATATCTGACAACCACAAACGCCAACTCGTATTCAGTAAAGTTTACACTCTGGATGCAAGATATCGTAATTTTTCCTACCGGGTAATCGCAACGAATAATTTGCCCGCAGATCCATCAATCTGCCTATGAACTTTGCCACCTGAGCGAACGCTAGCCAATCGAGCAATGTTCCCTTACAATTATTACTGCAACATTTTGTTGGAGTACCATTTATAAATTTTTCATCAAGTGCAAATGCTATTGCCGTTCATGTCTTTGTTCTTTAGATTTTAATTTAGGTACTTTTAGCTTTCACACCGCCAGCGAAAAAATAATAAGAAAATTCATCATCATCCATCCGACGCCGAAATCCAAAACAATTCCCTGAGACACTTAAATGGCAAAAAGTATAGGAAACGTATCTGCCACCAACAGCAATGCCCGCTTCACCAATCACACTTCCCTTCCAATCACAACAAAAGCGGCCTCGGAATCAACTGGAGCAGAACATTGGCATTGGAACACCGGCGCTGCATTGTTGCCAGCAACATCATCGGCTTCGTCAGCAATTTGGCCTACTGTGCAATATTTTGGCTGTTTGCATTCGCATACCCGCACAACTTTTTTTTTTTGCCTCCGCAATGCATCTCTTGGGTGTGATTTTAATTTCATACACAAATGCACAGCAGCCATATGCCAGCGCGCCTAGATGTAGACTCACTAGGTGTGGATATCGAATGCGCTGGCGATTCGAGAGTGATTGCTGTGTGGTGGTGCGCCACCTATGGCTGGTTGATGGTCCATAACTTGTTGTTGTATTGTACAAAATTCCAATTTATTTCGCAGCATTGATTAATTAGTCAACAAACCGCCTGTGAGAACTTTTTTGAATAAAATATTGTATGTTGAAAATTATTTTATTTACAAAAATGGTTCACGATAGGCACATCGTAAGAAAATGAATTCTTCTTTTTTGTTGCTATTGTTTTGCTTACTATTTATGGTTGGCTTAAATAGCTTGAGTAGTTTTGGCAGACAATAATAAGTCGCGCCAGTCTGATTTATTATTCCTTGGCTGTCGTACTGGTTAACGAAAATGTTAGCTGGAGGCTCTACTTGAATCGAGAATTCAAACAAATGTTATGTCCAAAAAAGTCCCTCCTCCAAAGACAAAACATGAAAATCACAAAGAGCGACCCATCTATAACTCCAAAAATTACTTAAATGTACACTGAATGATATAGGGTTATTCAATAGGTGCGCTTCAACTTTTTTCCGATAGGGAGGGCGAACGACGCAATATTTTTTATTTTTCGCTTGTCATTTGTAAACTTCATTAGTATACATTTCATCATGGAACGATACACACTTGAGCAACGACTGCAAATCGTCCAAATTTTTTATGAAAATAATCGTTCTGTTGCTGCTACTTTAAGAGCATTACGGCCATTTTACGGTCCATTTAACAAGCCGTCCCGTTTTGGGGTTAAGTGAAGTCATTGGTCTACAGTAACAAGCCGGCGACGATTTGTGAGCTCAGAGCCAATATTGAACGCGAAATTGCTGGAATTTCGGCCGATTTATGCAAAAGAGTGGTCGAAAATTGGGTTCAACGATTGGACTTCGTAAAACGTGCACGCGGTGGTCATGCAAAAGAAATCGAATTTCATACTTAAATGTATATGTTCAAAATCGATAATAAAAAAAAATTAGTTAAAAAAGTCAAACCGTTTGTGTTTTATTCAAAAAACTTCAAAAGTTGAAGCGCTCTTACTGAAAAACTCTTTACTTGCATATTCAGGCTCCTAAGAACCAAAAAAAATATACTTAACTTTTCCTATTTTTGGCATACCTCTGTTTTCCAATAGCTCCTTTTGAAACTCAAGTACGTTAGAGTTAGATTTATTCGAGTTTTGCAGTTTGATCTCACCGTCTTTTGAGCCCTCTACTAGCCAGAGTACCTCATCCAGACCCAGTTTCCTTATTAAGCTTAAGATAGCGCTGACTAGCAGGTGCAGCACTCAGATACAATTAAATCCATTGTATTGCACTCGGATTTACTTTTTAATTTTCTTTAAATCTACTTGACCTCCGAAGAAACCGGAGCAGATCTTGTGGTGCCAAGAAGCCAAGGTGGTTGCTTCTTAACACATCAGTGACCTCAAGTCAAAGACCTCAAGGCTGATTCGAGCGAAGGCGGCGCAGATGCACAGAAAGTGGTCTGCCGTCTCATCCTCCTCTCCATATGCTGGGCAAAGTGCACTGTCTGAGCTATCCACCTTCTCCATGTGCTTTGCCCATAGAGAGTGGCCCGTCATCAGTCCAACCAGCCTCCCACAGTCCCCTGTCAGGTAACATCAGTTTTGTTCATCTGCAGCCTCTCTGAGCCTGCCAAGCTCGATTGTGGGTTAGAGTAACCCGTTTGTTAACCGTGGCTGCAGATTACTACAATGGCCTGTGAGAGTACCCGTGAGCATTCTTAGTTTATCCTTGAGGAGAGTTATGAGATTTGCACAGGGTTGCCAATATTCGACGGACCCATCTGGCAACCCTGTATATTTTGACAGAGACGTCAGATCGCTTAATGACATACCGAGTTGGAAGCGTCAGTCCAAGCAAATTTTTACTGTGGAAAAGTACACGCCACGCCAGCGCTCCCAAATTGTTGAAATTTACATTCAACAAAAAAAGTCAATTGTGAAAATTGAATGTGTGTATAAAAAATTAAATAATGTGAATAGTGCGCCTTCTAAGAACACCATTAAACGTTTGTACGAAAGGTTTTCGGCTGGTGATGCTCTTTCTAATCCAAAGAGCCCAAATCAAAACCGACCAAGGCGATCGGATGAGAATATTGCTCTTGTACGGGCCAATATTGATACGTCGCCAAGGACATCCCAAAACCGCCGTTCTCAGCAGTTGGGCATTGCTCGGACCACTTTACAACGAATTATCTGCATTGATTTGCATTTATTCCCGTATAAGATTCAATTGACGCAAAGATTGTTGCCTGCGGACAAGCCTCGTCGATTGGAATGGGCCCAAAAAACATATGGGCCCGTTGAATATGGGCAACCCTGTACATTTCTTTTAGTTGTACCCCCCTGTAAGGATTTCGCTTGGCATGGGTCCACAGTTTGGGACCACACAACCTCCTTTAGCCTCAGCTCTTCACTCCTGAGCTTTTCCTTGATGGTGTGTTGTCTCATAGCAAGACAGGGCTCAGGTTTTATTAATGACTAGGTCGCTTCTTCTCTTACCAATCCATCCGCTACTTCGTTCCCAGTTATACCTCTGTGTTCTGCGACCCAAATTAACAGGATGCAATTTTGGGTACCTAACATATTCCTTTTTTCGATACACTCAAGGACAAGTGAGGACTTCCTCTCACAGGCTGACAGTGCCATCTGACTCTCGCTCAGAATGGCAATTCACTCATTCCGGAAGTTCCTGTCTAAGTTAATCTCTGCACATGGACAGATGGCATACATCTCCGCTTGGAAGACCTCAAGCACATACGAGAATATTTTTGCGATGCTACAGGCTTGCAAAATACTTAGAGAAGGTGGGAGCGAGAGAGATATTAACATCTTTCCCGATAGTCTAGCCCCGATCAAGGCGCCATTGTGTAGATCCAAACTAGTCAAGCTAGTCAACTCCTCCAGTGATCTGGGTTCCAGGACATAGGAAGGTAGAGGGAAATGATATTTCTTACGAGCTTCTCCCCAATGTACAATGGACGGAGAACGCAGAAAGTTCCGGGGACTCCCAGCCATTCAATTTCCAAACTAGTAGCTGTATTTACTGGTTATTGTACGATCGGCACACATGCAAAAAAGTTAGGTTTACCATTTAACCCCCCTTGCAGAAGTTGTGGGGATCTTGCAGAGAAGGAGACTGTCAAGCGCTTTCTCTGTAAATGTGCGAGTTTGGTTGCTAAACGGTTCAGGTCATTACGTGCTCCATTCTTCGGCAGTTTGGGACAGTGCTCCAACCTAAATCCCATAGTGGTATCAAAATGACGCTTTAGTACTACTCGCTTTAGTCCCACTTAACTTACCCACTTACCATGGGAGGATCAAAAAATGTGAGTAAAAAATTCTCGACACATCTGACCAAAAAATAGGCGAATTTAGCGGAAAATTATTCTAAAATGCTTTAGAAAAAGTGCTCAGATTGTTCGCATGCACTTCAACCAACAAAGTTGTATTCGGTTGCCGAGCGTGATGGTGACCGTATTCCATCTTTGCAAGAAGTTTTCAGCGCTCTTAGGTAGGACTAATCAGAATCATAACTTCTTCCTTCTCAGTGTCAGAAATAATTCTACCTTTTGTCTGTACTCTGTTGCATTTATTAGATTTTGTAGATATTTGAATTAATCCTGTGGGCTACATCCACAGCGCCCTTGTTCAATCTGTTGTCCTCCGCTATATTGTGAATCTCACACTGTAATGCTACTTCTATAAGCTCTATAGTCTATTCTATTTTGCCTCCTAATTCAGACTCAATTTGATAAGCAGATTCCAAAGCCTCCAGAATGATTGATTTTCGGCACATGATTTATGCTCAGATTAGAAAACCTCGTCCTTTATTATGGTTATATATGCATCCCGGGCAGGCATGCAGCCTCAAAAAATAGGTGTCTTAGTTCTTATTGATTCCTAACCTGTCTAAGAATCCCAGTTTTCTTGGCCTTTAGCGCTTCCACAGAACAGAAACGTACCTAGGTAGTAGGTTGTATGATTAACACGTCCGGTTTGAACTTCATTTAATGCCTTCCTGTGGGGCATTATCATCGTAGTGGCTAGGCATGTGGGTTTCATGAAAATATACTAGCGGCATCCGTACTCTGCAGGCTTATTGTAACACTTTCTTAGAAGCCTTATCTTACAGAGTTTAGGCGACTTAGTAGCTCTATACGTCTCATCCTATTACTCCCTATAAGAAGTTCGCAACGGCTCCTTGAACAGCATTTGGCGCACTAAGAATCAATACTTACAGCCAAATATTACTTGAGCCATTGTTGAACGGACCCACTTAGTCGATTCACGCACTCGTACATTTGATTTTAAATTTAAAAAGTCTTTTTCGTGCCGGTGCGTTGTGTAGTGGGCTTCAGTACTGAATATGCTAAGCCCAGTGGAGGTCTTACACCGCTCTGGAAAATATCAAAAGATCGTTTCGCAAGATCCAAAAGTTAATTTCCTTGAAATTGCAGTTTCCATGGTCTTATCCAATGAATGCGTCTAAAATCTCTTGCACGCACCTTTGGTATGAAAAATCTAATCGCTCAATAAATGTTGTGTGTGCTTCCATAGATCAAAAATGAAATTGAGTTGACGATTCAGAACGGGGTTTGGCCTTCTTTCGCAGAAATTTGCCAGACTTTTGACATCCATTTTTTACTGTGGATGAAAAATGGATCCATTAGTGCCCACCAGAATTCAATCGGATGGCTGCGGAATGGCTGAATGTGGTTGAAAAGTTCTGCCACGTGAAATTTATTGTCAGCAATTTTTTCCGGATATGTGCAAAGAATACTTTTCATTGATTATTAGGAGAAGAAAAAAGCTATTGTGGTTGACATTACTGGACCATCATCGTCACCATCATAGCATCACAGTTCGAAGTGAACCATTGCTTTTTTTCATATCATAGTCCTTTATTCGTTGCGAGGGTCGATATCTACGAGAACTAGTTATCCGAGATCTAATTGTTGGATTCGTAGCAATCATTTTTATGCAGATATGAAGTTGCTAGCCTCCTGCCCTGCTGCCATTCGGGAATTCGCATCCTAGTATATTTTGCTTCACTTCATTCCACTGATGTTACTCTTTTTAGAGGTATTCAATCTGCGGTTGAGATTAGCAGCATCACCACGCGCAGGCAAAACAAGGGAGAGTAAGAGTGAGAGCGGAGAGACTTCATTGCGTTAATCTGTTAATCCAGTTACACATCGCTTCCCTTTGTGATGCCTCACTCGACCGTCGGAAGGCAAAAAATAAAGAAAGAATAAATTCCAATTCATAGCCAAAGAAGGAAGCGGTGACCAAATTGCAGGAATCGCCTTATAAATTTGTTCATCGTCATCCATTTTCAACAGATCTGACTCTAAGTGTCTGTTATTTATTTCCCTAAAAAGGAGAAATAGTCCCCAGAAAAAAAAAATTACTTGAGAAAAATTTATATTTACTTCATAAGCGTGTGATTTTTCGTTCCAAGTACTGACGACCGTTTGATCAGAGATCTTTCACCCATTTTGGGTGCTTACGAAAAACTTGTCCAATTATATTTTTAATGTCTTTTTTGAATGTCAATTTCGTCTATTGAGAGAGTTCCGTGAAGTCTAACGCAAATTGTGGTGAAAGCATTGAAAAATCCTAGATCCTAGCTAATGTTTCCCAGCTCCTGTCTGTCACCTATAACTTCCAGTCTTACCATGTTGAAGTACGACGCCATTTCCGTTGATCAGTTCTGGCAACTCCTCCTGGTTCTTAAAACGTTCTCAAGAGTATTAGTGCAAAAGTTTACTGAAAATAATTGCAACCAGTAACGAAAATTCACATTTACACGGCTACAAAACAGTAGCTTGTAAAGACGCATGTCTTCATTAAATTAAAACAGCCAACAAAGTCAACGATTAACAACATCAATAATAACGAAAATATACAGCGAAGTAAATATTTTGAATGCGAAAAAGGTATTTGTTGGAATTAAGTAGAAAAACGCAGAGGAAATGAGAGACAACACAACATGGCAGAGATCAAAGCGCCAATCAGCCGCAGTCTTAGGAGCCAAAAGCGCCGACAAGCGTGTAAAAAGTAGAACTATTAAGATTGCGACAAAGCGATAAGCGACCGAGCAAGTGACAAACTGACGAAATGTCAGTTCAGACGAACTGAAGATCGCACAACCAAAAAAACAAAAACACAAAATGAGCAGCTTTTTGGTTTAATTTGAATTTTAAAGAAACACTCGCAATGAAAATAAAAGTCAAAAAAGGAGAATCAGCTTTGAAGAAAAAGTAAAAGTGTAAAAGCGTAGACTAAAATGTATCCCCGCCATACGAGCGGCTGATTGGCTCAAGCAAAACATTCTACCAGCCGATAGCCATCTCTGATCGGTATACGTAGCGTAGTACTCGTACACAGCGCGATCTTTAAGCGGCGTTCATAGGAAACGCGCACGCGGACAAGGTAAACGGCCAGCAGCCAGTCAATGCGCCGAGCTGCAGCAACATAGTACCAACAATACAACGACAATAAAGCCGTGTCAATACCATAAAACAAGCGGAACAGCAAAGACGAAGCAGAACAACAAAAGCAACAACAACAACAAGAAGTACAATCAAACTTCATCGCAGGCTAAATCAGGCTGTTCGTATTGACCAACTTCTGAGAATTCGAATACTCATGAATTCGATATTTCTGCTGCCCGATGGTGGTTATAAAGCAATAAAATATAATAATAAAAAAAATATAAAAAAAAACAAAAAAAATGTAAATAAAAAAAAAAGAAACAAAGTATCCACAGCGTTTGTCGCGCGCTTGTTTTTTATTGCATTGCTTTTATTTTCTGCTTTATTTCTATAAGAATTTGTTTCCACTCTTCTGCAGAGTATTTTTTATTCTCCAGTTCTACTGCTTGTTCCTATTTTTCTTAAGAATGTTACAGGATTTGTGATAGTGTTTGCTTTGCTAAGTACGCCTGTGTGTGTGTGTGTCTATGTGCATCTTAGATAAACCCATAAAGATAAGCGACAATTTTTATTGGTTGATTTTTATTGCGCTATAGTTGACTACCGAACTACTGTGCCGCGCACCAGGCAAAGTAATCGACTGACCGGCAGGCCGTACGATATTGATACGCCCCAAGTGTGCTAGCTACTGCATAGTTACTTGCGTACTAATACTCTTGTGAATCATGCTTGCCGTGTAGGGAAAATCGCAAGTGCCGAACTGGTGTACTTCAGATGAATTTAGACCATAACTAGTCCAACTGTATATAGATCCGGTAGTAGCAAACTGATACGCTCTTAGTGAGTTCAGAAGCATGAATAGCTCCCTTTTTTTCTTGCTATTTTCCTTATTCTTGCTTTCCTGAATTTTACGCGACCTAGTGCAAGAGAGTGTCGTCAGTCCCTAGATGCATTCCATTCACAATAGTTCCATATTAGTACCAAATTTGGCAGACTAAACGTAGTACAATAGATTGTTTTTATTGTTTTTTTGTTGACAGTGAGGTTGGGTTAAAAATGCCTTCGCACCATAAAGTAACCGTCGCTACTACGTATGTGGTGATTCCACTAAAAATATCTCTCCTCTTCTCTTTGATTTTTCCGCTACTAGATGGAGTTAGTTATTAGTTAAGTAGTCCTCCAGCATGGTGCTTGTTTCTACGGCGTGAAATGTCCAACGCACTGCTAAGATGCCTTCCAACTCATCAAACTGTGGTGTCCCCAGATATTTTAAGCGTATTTAGAATAACGCAGGACATCCGCAAAAGAGATGATCTTTAGTCTCCCTTGAGACCTGCTGCCTACATTTCCTACACTCCTCGTTGTCCCAGGTTCTTATCATATATCTATGCCCCGTCAAGTCTGGAACCCCTTTAAGCCTGGAACCCAATAGAGATGTAGCTTACAATTTGCTGCCAATATTCAGCCCTACATTTTTGGCTTGACTTAAGTTTCCAAGCCAACGATTCCACAACGCGTTGAAATTATTCAAGTTTACTATATTATCAAAATCAGTGCTCTGTTCACCACATTTTCTTAATGCTCACTTCGGTAAGAAAATCTACTCGAGTGATGAAGCTCATTTCTGGTAAAGTAGCTTCATAAAACATCAAAATTTTCGCATATGAAGCGACAAAAGTAAATGGAAAAATGACCAAGTGCGAAATCACTTTTTGTTAAGATTACTATTACTTTTTTTTTGCCATAAGCTTATAACAAATTAAAAGCTGAATATGATTATTAGAGTAGCACTACAAAGGTCTCGTTACTATGCGCCCAAAGCCAGCCCAATAATAACTAATAATCACCATATACTTACTTACTTAGGTGGCCATAACAACCCGTTACCGAGTTACGGCCGACCTCACTAGCTCTCTCCAGGCGCCTCTGCTCCGCGCGCGCCTTCTCCAATTCTGTACACAACCATATAGGTTTAGCTAAAAAAATCGAAGTCTCTTTTTTTTTTTTTATGTTGCTAAAAATTGTTTGTGACCTAGGCTATAGGGCTTGCAATTTCGTGCATAGGAAGCATTGAATTTATTTGATGAGAAGTTGGATGAGAAATCGTGTAATTTCACTACAGTCGAGTATTTTCTGCGTAGAATTTGTGATCTATGCGGCAGATTATTAAAAAAAATTGTGTATTATTTGATGTTCATTTCATAGGGTATATGGAAAACCTTATATAAATAAAATATGACAGTCGTCTTAATATAAATTTCATTAAAAATAATTTCGTTTAAAGGTTTTTCAATTAATTGATTTTTATTATAACTTACTTATTTGAAAAAGTTGATGCTATGAAACCTAGATTGAAGTTTTGCATGCATTTGATCTTAAATACTAATTTGAGATATATAGCGACGCCTGCGTTAGCTATTGAGTTCTGCTTTTTCAAAAATATTTTCCCTGATATAACAAATATTCATATCGAATATGGTCCAAGTCTGGTCATAAATAACTTTCTTAAAAATATTCCGGTCCCAGCGCCACCTATGGGGTCAATTTGCAGCAAATTATGTGCATTCTCTTACGAATAATGCGAATTTTCAATATGAACCAAATAAGCCCAGGATTTTAGGTCGAGATATGCAGGAATATCTCGACTCCAACACCAACAAGCGGGGCAATTTTCTGCAAGGGTACTATTTTCTCTTATAACAAATGTTTATTCCAAATATGAACTAAATTGGACCCTAAACGAGTATTTTTTTTAAATCTCGATCCCAGCGCCATCTAGTGAGTTAAAAACTTCATTCTCTACCAACATAACCTACTCTTTTTTTATTTAAATTTTAAGAAACTCGAAGATTATTCAGTATTTCAGAAACAAGCGACAAAAAAACAATTCTCACATATTTATTAAGTTGATACATAAAAGAAGAATAAACGGTTAAGCCAGTTGGTGGTGCTGACGTAGACTCAACAGAAAATAATGGTGAAGCATTGGCCCCTATACTGGAGGCCTTACCCCGACTAGAATTCCAGTGAGGCATGCCGAAGAATCAGTTAGGCCCGAATTAGGCAGGCCTTACTGAGGCATGCCTCACTATTACCTTACCAGGCCCACGTTAGGCATGCAAGATTGGCATGCCAGAACAATGCCAAATTTGGTTGTGGTCACGAAAATCTGTGGCAATGTCTCACTTAGGCATAAATTGGAATCCCTAACTGATTTGTGGAAGGGCATCCGGAGTATTACCGAAGTTCGGTTTTTCGAACCTGCGCCTAATGAGACAGATGTGTGGCGATACCTTTCGGGACAATCCACTTTCTGGCTGGACAATCTGCCTCGGTCTGAAAAAGCCGTCGCTACTCGCTACTATGACTATTAGTGGCTCGTAATAGCACTAGTTCTCCACCAGAAACCTATTTCAGTAGTTCAGCTTTTCCCTGCTGGGTAGATGGACAATTTAGCATTATAGTTTGTTGGGCGGTTAATGGCGGTTCGACATAATAAGTTTTTTCGGGGTTTTTGTTTCTAATTTTCTGCCTTTGCTATAAGGAATTCCCGTTTGCGTTTTAGTTAATGGTTTTTCGAAAAAAAAGATATTAAATATTTGAAAATCTCAGTGACTACTTGGAAATGCTATACATTTGTATGTATATGGAATATAAATTAGTGAAGCAAAAACTATGTTTATAAAGTATTTGAAAAAAAAAAGTATTTGCTTTCCTGCAAATGAAGGATTTAATCGGCATCATTTGCCAGTTGCAAGCCTTTTTCTACTCTTATAGTTAATGGCGTAGCTTTGGTAAATTACTATGGCAACATAAAAGCAGCACTGACAATTTTCAAATGCCAAATTGCCTTTAGCATATGAAGAAATGTTTTTAAAAAGTTTGGTAGCGAAATGAAGCAAAACTGGAAGTGTTTTTTATTAAAATATTTGTATGAGGCTGCTTTAACTTTTTTTATGTGTTCAGCACAAATTTTGCAATCAACTTTAAACAAAATTTCTCAGGCGCCTAGAAACTTAAAATTTTCTGTGTAGTGCGGCGTTTTAATATTAAAGAGAAGTGATGCTGTAGATGGCGCGAAGGTCGAAATACATGAAAACACCCCATTATGATCCTATCACCAAGGACAACCTTTTTCAGCAACCATTTCAACTTTATTTGGCTGTCTATAATATTTCATGCTACCAAAATTTTCAAATCTAAAAATTCAGCATTTTCAAGTTTGCTTGGCAGCAAATATATTGTATTTACATATGAATTGAAAAGGGAGAGAACACAGCGAGATATCGGACCTCAGCAGATCAATTGGCAGAAGTAAGAATTCACCGTCGGCTTTCAATAGCTTCTCAAGCAAGCAAAGTGGGACAAAATTAATCAACAGCTTTATTTTTGAGTAACTTTTAACTAAATTTTTTTTTTGTTTTTTTTTCGAACTCCATTTATACCTTACAATCTGTCATAACAATAACAATAAGTACTATTTTTACCTACAATTTAAAAAAGAATAGCTTAGAGTAAGAATTTCCAGTGGAATTCGTTACTTAATAATGAACAACATATAACATATACATATATTATACAATTTTACAACTTTCGCATTTACGTATACTATTACGGTTTAAATCTTTGCATTAAATCGTTAGGCTGACATTTTTTTAATCTTGAGGAGTAGCTTATCTTGGAAAGGTTATTTGCTCGGTTATTCGGATGGGTGGCAAGTCGGTTGTTGTATCTCTGGCTGAGGTTGTTTATTTCTTCGAAAACTGTCGTAACTTTTAGGTCACGGTGCAATATTTCGTTTCGTACAAACCATGGCGCATTGGCACACATGCGGAGCACCTTTGACTGAAATCTTTGCATGATTTCTAGATTTGATTTTGCTGCTGAGCCCCATCATTCAACGCCATACGTCCATATCGGTTTCAGAATAGATTTGTAGATAAGCACCTTATTGTCTAGTGTAAGTGCTGAATTGTAGCCGATTAACCAGTGTAGTGATCGCAATTTCAGTCCAATTTGCTTTCGCTTTAAAAATATATGCGATCGCCAAGTAAGACGCCGGTCTAATAGAATACCTAAATATTGGGCATTATCTGTTTGTGGTATTCGAACGCTGTTAAGAGATACGGCAGGACATGAGCCATTTCGAAGAGTGAATGTTATGTGCACCGATTTGCTTTCGTTAGCTTTTATGCGCCATTTTTTCATCCAGCCGCTAACACTGTGAAGGTTTTCTTGTAGGTAATCAGAAGCAATTGAGGGAAGGGTACTCTTGGCCATGACGACAGTATCATCTGTATACGTGGCTGTATATGTGTTCTTTGATAGTGGAAGATCTGCCGTGAACAAAGTGTGCAAGACGGGGCCGAGAACACTTCCTTGTGGTACACCTGCTCTGATTGCGTGAAGGTTAGTGGTTTCGTTGTTTACTTTAACAAGAAAATGTCTATTTTGCAAATATGATTTTATGAGCATATAACAGTTGTGCGGTAAGCCCTGCTTAAGCTTGTATAGCAGGCCTTCATGCCAGACTTTATCGAAGGCTTGCGTTATATCTAAAAATGCCGCTGTACAGAATTGCCGCCTCTCAAGTGCTTGTCTAGCGAAATCATACACACAATTAACTTGCTCTATGATTTCTTTGCGCAATTATTGGCAAAAGCAGCTTTTCGAAGAGCTTGGAGGCAACAGGCAATAGACTTATTGGCCTGTAATTGGATACCACGCTCGGGGTCTTCCCTGGCTTTTGTATAAGGATGATTTCAGCAACTTTCCATTGAGTTGGGAAATACTCTTGTTTTATCATCGCGTTAAATATAATGGTGAGGAATTTGTATCCACATTATTAGATCGTAACCTGGCGCCTTTTTGGTTTTAAGAGTTTTGGTTGCTGCGTATCTAACTTCTTTCCAGGTAAATCGTACAGTCGGAAAATCCATTTGAAACGGAGCTGAGAGAAATTCGTTAACTTCTCTTGTCTACCTCCACACTTTGACTCGGAAATGGTTGGTAAACATTTGATAGATGTTTGGCAAACTCTATTGCTTTTTGTTTATCAGTTTTTGCCCATTCTCCATTACATTATCGCTGCGTTGTGAGATCTTTTTCATTGCCTTCCAGAGTGAGTAGTTAGTAGCTTCCGTAGGTGACAAGTTGGATAAGTATTCATGCAGTTCTGAGTTTTTTGCGTCTCTTATAGTGTTTTTTAATTGTTTTGTGAGCTTATTTAGTTTTTTTTGTCGTTCCTGTTTCTGGTGCTTTGCCATATGCGCCGAAGCTTGCGTTTTTCTGATATTAAAATTTTGGCGTGATCGTTAATATGCGCTTCAGCGTGAGTGTGCTTAATTTCCGGCGAAGCGGTCCGTGGAATAATTTATTGGCCTGCATTGCTTTGAGGAGTTCGCGCCCTCTTGCAGTTATTAAGCGTGAACCCCATTGCGGATTTTTCGCATTGTAGTCGCCACCTGCTATAAATCTAGGTCCCAACGATTTGAAATACCTTTGGTATTCAACGCTTTTCATTGATTGATTTGGAGTGCAGTACACAGAAGCAATCACAAGAGAGCTCTTTCCATCTGTGATATTATAGCAGTCGACTGTAGATTGTAATTTTTAGTGTTTCCATGAACCATATACGCAATATTATTTTTGATTAAGATGGCTGTGCCTCCTCTTGCTGTACCAGCAGGATGATTTGTGTGGTATAAATCATATTTTGGAATTTTTACGTAACATTTGTCTGTCAAGTGTGTTTCAGATATTAACATTATGTCAATATTTTTATCTGCTAGAAATACTTCCACTTCATATCGGTGCTGGATGAGCCCATTGGCATTCCAAATTGCAAGCAGCAGCGGCCTATTCACTTTGGAACATTCGGAAGCATGGCTGTAAGCAGATTGAGTACAGTACCCATCTGTTCGACTAGAGTTCTGACCATTCTTTTCAGTTCTTCTATTTCATTATTAGTTTCTTTCTGAATAGTACCTTTTTCAGTAGTTGGTTGTGGTTTTTCTTGTGCTCGATTAATGATTTTCAGAGCTTCCGCATAGGACAGCGTGTTTTTTGTTATTGCGGGTTGCGAGATTTTGGAGTTAGGCACAACATTTGGCAGCTTTTTTTTCGCAGCGTTGGGTACGTTCTTCGTTGCAGGTCTTTGTAAATAGTGCAACCCTTGTAATTAGCGGGATGGTTACCATCACATAGCTCGCAACGTCAAAAAACGGAGGTCTTATGTTATTGTGAATCTAAAACTGGCTAAAGGTTTACAGACTGTGAACATTTTTTTTAACAAAAATCGAATAGCAATCTGATCAGCGAGGTCGATGACTACAAATTCGCAAATCTCTGCATGTTATAAAAGGAAGTTTTAAAATATGTGCACTTGTGCGCTAATAACTTTTCACTAAATGCTCCGATTTGCATAGTGTGTTTGGTGTTTTGGTCTGCAAGGATTTTTTTTCATGCATATTAAAAAATTTGTTGAAAAATCATAAAAATAGTTTTCAAAATGCAACAAATCAAAAACGACACAACCGATTGGAGTACTTTTTTTAGCATAAAACATTAGAATACTTACTATCGATCTGCATTAGTAAATTTTATAAATAATTGCTTATTACTATGAAAATTTGAAAGTAAAAAATATTAAAAAAAAATGCTGCTTCTGACTATTTTCGCTGTACGCTCCATAGGCGTGAATAAGCAGACAAAGCTAAGATGAAAAATGTATGCTCTCTGATTTCTGTAACTGACTTGCTCATTTTCTTCCAATATAAAAAACACTCCATGCGTGCCTTTAATGAAAGAAATTTCGTAAGACCCTTAGTGCAAAAAATTACAAAAAAATTATTAGAATTTTCAGGCGCTTCAAACTTGCACTTTATTGTCCTAGACTTTAATAGGCTATGAGACTGCGTATAGTAAAATTTTCTAAGATTCTGAATTTAATTACCCAAATTTTTTTCTAACTTTTCGTTAAAAATTTTTAAAATTTTGATAAAAATCTCTGGAACGCTTTTGCAATTGTGCACAATCTTTTTAGCTTTAACTTATGTGGTATTTGCTATATAATTTTTGTAAAAATATGCATTTTTTTAAATATTAATTGTAAAATATTTTAAAAATATATATTTTTAATGAAACTTAGAAAAAACAAAAACAAAAAAAAAAACGCGATTATTCATGAAGTAAAATATTTATATTTAAATTTTTTTTTTTTACATGAAAGTATGGACAAAACTACGAGTCGCAATTACTCAATAAGTGGTGTAGTCTTCATCGTTGTCGAGTATAGCCTGGCATCTGCTTCTTGCTTGGAACCTGCTTTTCTGAGTAGCTCGTCAATAAACAGGACTAGATTTTGCGAACTTGACGCACGAGTTGCTTTAAATTATGGGCTGGCCTTCGGGCAAAAAGTGTTTTCATAATTCTCCACACATTTTCAATGGAGTTGGCGTCTGGGCACTGGGAAGGCCAGTCCAATACTGTGACGCCATTTTCTGGTTTTGTTGTTTCTCAATGTGTTTTTCTGAGAGTAGGTCGGTAGGATATGTTCGTCTCCTTCAGTCGTCGTTCGATGGCGTTGATACTCACATCTATTCCCTTTTTATCAGGAACTGATCATGCTTGGCCTAGTCACAAAGAAGGGTCCCGCTTAAAAAGTTGGACGATCACTTTATCTTTCTTTTTTGTCGTCACTCGTTTCAAGACGCGCTCGGAAAAGTCATCAACAGTTTTGTATCCCTAATACAGGTGATTCCCCATAACAACAAACTTTTTTAATTACTTTTGCAGCTGCGGAGTAAGATAACTTCGGCCCTTTAGAATGCGTGCATAAAAATACCGCCTCAAAACACTAAAACACAAAACACACTAACCTAAGTTAGCACTGGCGTCGTAGCCCTTGAGTATTATGCAGCAAAAAGCAGAACGAAATATAACTTGAAGTTACAAGAGAAGTACCGGTTCTTTTCTTCTGATACAGACTGTAAATTTTGAACGGCTAAAAATATATTTAGGGTATTCGCAAGGTACCTTACAATATGGAACTTCCGGTGGTATTTATTTGATTATGGGTGCATATACCAAGTTGACTAATGGTGAAAACAATTCGCCTTGGATGTGGCTCATTGGGTCTCAGTGAATTTGAAATGTTCAGCTGAAATTTGGCTGAAAAAGAAAAAACTGTGATTTTGTTGGTGAAACACGGAAAAAGTCAACCCAGCCTTCGTCCATGTTGCTTCGTTGCCGCCTGAGCAGATTGGACGAGTGTGTGGATATTTGTGAAATTATCGTGCAGAACTCGGCTGCCGAATCCACAAGAGACGTGGTAGCCAAAGTTCTTCTTACAATTTTCTGTTTCACCACAGCTTAATAGCAAACCTGTTAGTCTGTCATCCGTGGATTTGGCGCCTAATTTCGTCTTTCATTATAGCTGAAGGCCAAGCCTGGTAATCCTATTATCTCTTTTTTTTCATTTTAAAATTTCGAGGTCCTAAATGAGCTCATTTAATAATTCAAAGAGGCGCTCTAATTATATGTATGGTTTTGTATGCCAGATTTATGCTGATAGTCTATGAGTATCCTTTGTAGAAACTCCCACTTGACAATAACCACAATTTTTGTGGCAACAAGGCGTGTCCAATTAAAAAAAAGACATAAAGGCAAATGTTAACATATTCAAATGAAAGCGGCTCAACAATTGGTAGGCGGAGAGTATTACGAACCTACACTCTAGTACGTTAGAATGTGTGGGTGCGAATTTACCATCCAACAATGCCTGAAGCCTATAGCTGTAGACTCCCATACATGCACACCCACACTCATACATATTGATAAAGCGTCAATCAGTGTGAATGAGTGTTGACAAACTAATAACATTTGTAACACCAAACAGGCAACAAAATCAAAAATAGCACCTGCACAAACTTGCCAAAGGACAGCAACTGAATCGATGCGGTTGATGGTGAATTTCAGCAGGCAAACACTAGGCCGTGGAAGTGGCGAGTGTAGTATATTAGTAGTAGCAGTCTAATGACGGCATAGTAGATATGTACCGTGTGGAGGTGTGCAACCTGCGTCAGGTCGTGGCTACCGAGTCCCTGGGGTGTCATCTCCGCGTTTGTGTATCGAAACCCAATTGCCTGCGCTTTGATTGCAATTCATTCGCTAGCCGAGTGATTTGCCATTTGAACTCATCATACGAGCACTCGCTGCGACCGGGCACTTAAGCGAACACATTTATGCAAATAGATGCGGCGATATGAATGTGGGTGTGGGTGGTGATATGACTATAAGGAGTGTGTGTGAGTGTCTATGCTTGTGAGCTGTTTTCAAATGTTCGCTTTCATTTTCGGTGTTTGATTGGATTTTCAATTATTCATTATTATTGGCTGCAATTTAGCACCAACAGCAAAAGCAAAAGCAACATCGACGTTAATGACCATAGCAACAATACTTACGCTCGGTGTATGTATTGGTGAATGCTTGTTACTACTACTTGCTCATGGCCGCAGTTATTGTAGAATATTGCCAACATTTATATTAACATGTTGCACTTGACTGGCAATAACAGCAACAATAACAAACTCATTTCACCGACAGCAGGTCAATTCATTCATTGCAGTGTATGTAAGTGTGTGTGTGTGTGTTTATGTTTATATGTGTACACTATCTGTCTGTCTGTTAACACATTTGTTTACTTCTCGTTCAAATTGCATATTTGCATTGATTGCAATTTTGCCCACTTGGTCCATGTTGTTGTTACTGTTGTTGTAGTTGCTATTTTCGTTGATGGCATATCTGGCAACAAATTTTCCAACTCATCAATTTCAATTGCACATTAAACGGAATTTTTAATGTTGATGTCTCTGGAGTTATTGGTTGTTTGTTGTTGTTATTGCTTTGATTATTGACTGGCTGGCTTACCATAAAGAGAGGTGGCTAAGGTGGCTAATTACAATTTAAAATGTAATTGCTATGGAATGGAAAAGAGAAATGAGATGAAAATTCATTTGAAGCAAAATGTTAACGAAATTCGGATGGAACGAAATGGAAATGTAACGAAATGGGACTGGGACAAAATGGGAATAAAACATAGGGGGAATGGATTGAAAAGAAAACGGAATGAAATGAGAATAGAGTGAGGCGGAATGACATAAAAGTGGAATTAAATGGGAATGGAACTGACTGGAAACGAAAAGAAGTGAAACTGTAAGGATTTTGAAAGGGAATAATTCACAAAGCGAAATAAAATAAACATGGAACGAAATGGAAATGTAACGAAATGGGACAAGGACAAAATGGGAATAAAACAGAGTGGAAATGGAACGAAAAACAAATGGAATGAAATGAGAATAGAGTTAGGAGAAATAAAATGGAAATGGAATTAAATGGGAGTGGAACTAAATGGAAACGAAAATAAGTGGAACTGGAATGGAAATGGATTGAAAAGAAAATGGAATGAAATGAGAATAGAATGGGAATGGAACTAACTGGAAACGAAATGAAGTGAAACTGTAATGATTTTGAAATGGAACAATTCACAAAGCAAAACAAACTGAGCATGGAACGAAATGGGACAAGGACAAAATGGGAATAAAACAGAGTGGAAATGGAACGAAAACAAATGGAATGAAATGAGAATAGAGTTAGGTGGAATAAAATGGAAATAGAATTAAATGGGAGTGGAACTAAATGGAAACGAAAAGAAGTGGAACTGTAATGTTTTTGAAATGGAATAAATCATAAAGCGAAACAAAATGAATATGGAACAAAATGGAAATGGAATGAAAAAGAATGGAATGAAATGAAATGGAATGGAACAAATTACTAATTATTAATAATCAAATTACTAATATTTTTTACTTAAGACTGCTGTTGATTGCCTTCCAACATTGACACCGACATCATTCCTGCTCTCCTCCACACAATTAAAACATAAAATTATGTTTTTAATTGTATAAAAATTAAAGGAGACTTAACTACGTATCAAATAATCCAAAGGTGGTGGCTTAGAAACCCAGATTTCGTAGAGATCCACTTGTTCTCGTCCTCTTTATAGATAGATTCGAATTTGGGGCGCGTCTGGAAGAGATCTGCCTTCATTTTGATTGGGCGTCAATTTCTCAAATGAGATATCGTGTACAGCATAGCAGGTGAGCATCAGATGATTATAGTTCAGTACCTTCTGCCTGAAAAGCAATAGTCGTACAGCCAAGGGTAATCTGAGCGGAATTCGTTCCATCTCTGTAGGAAAATATTCCCACTCAAATGCTGGAAAGCTGTAGTCCCTTAGATACCCGCAAGTATAGCGATAGCATCGGATGGGAAGGCGAGGAAGCTCAGTTTTCAAAGCTTTATTTATCTCAAACCATTTCCGACTTCGAAAATTACTTAGTTTCTTTCTGACCAATACTAAAATTTACTTGCAGTGAGCCACTAGGTACATTGTAATAATTGTCAGGCACCCGGTAGGAAACTATCGATAGCGTATAACCTTCATAAGCCCATGTGAGAGGAACCTGGGGGCATATCCCACATAGATATTAGAAGACTTGCCTATGGCACGAAGCCGGCTACAAATATGGTGGACCCAGACGTGGATGAATAGTAATGGTCCATTTCATGGACGCCGTTTTGGACCCCCCCCAAGTAATGTATAAAGTAGTGGCAGAAATGGAGACTCCCCAGAGTAGGAGGGATTGCGTTTGAGGCTAGACCACTCGACGCAGTAGATGACGGTGGTTGTAAATGCGAAGGCAGTTTGAATCCTACCTCAGCCCCAAAAAAAAAAAAAAAATAAATAAATAAATAAATTTAGTCATACCAAATTTATGACTACACAATTTTCAAAAAATTGAACAAAAAAGTACAACAGTGGATTGGGTGAAAAAAAGGCGCCATCATTCCATCAGTATAAGCCGGAATGCCGCCAGTCTCAATTCTCTGTAGGCCACATATTATTTTTACCTCCGGCGAAAATTTTCAATCAATCTATACAAGCCTTGATATGGCACATTTGTTGCGTTAAGCATCGCCCTACTATTCACCCTTGGATCGCTTCATGAAAGCCATCGAATTTTGCCACTTTGTTTATTTTGACCTCCTCCCTCTGAGCGAATACCTAGTAAAACAACAACAACACAGCGTACATGGAACTCAATATTGCGCTCTCTGCGACTCGTGGAGGTGGCATGTGTCCATATTGAAATCAGCGCATCGCTTAATTTAGCAATAATTACAGGTAAATACGCCTTTGGCGTGAATTTCGCAATATGCGATATGCGCATCACGCTCCCACGACAAATTCTGAGTACACATCCTATCGGGATATCTGAACACAGATGTAGAAGGGGTGCAACGCTGTGCTTACAATTGGCGTAGCAATTTAATGGCAGCGCTGTGATTGCCCGGCATTATGGACATATTTGGGCTCAGTGTTTTGGTTATAGCGGTGCATGTCAAACGCTTCAGGTTAAACCGCGCGTCACATGGGATACTGAGTTGATGCTTCGTAACACACACACACGTGCCTACAGATGCAATATTTATGTGTACCACTTCATTGGGAGTTGTTCATTAAAGCAGCTGTAAATTCAATGCGAGGCTTTACTACCACAACATTAGGGTGTATTATATACTTGTAGAAAGCCTCAAAAATAGAATATAATCATGGCTACCGTACAAGCTCGACACGCGACTTTGCGACTAATTTAAAACACAGGCAATCGATAATGGGAACCAAAATTAAATCGGATTAATGTTCATTCCACCGCCGTAGCCGAACTGGTTGGTGCGTGACTACCATTTGGAATTCAGAGAGATCGTAGGTTCGAATCTCGGTGAAACACCAAAATTAAGAAAAAGTTTTTTCTAATAGCGGTCGCCCTCGGCAAGCAATGGCAAACCTCCGAGTACAGCCATGAAAAAGCTCCTCATAAAAAATATCTTCCGTTCGCAGGCGGCTTGAAACTTTAGATCCCTCCATTTTGTGGAACGACGCACGCCACAAATAGGAGTAGGAGCTCGGCCAAGCCCCCAAAAAGGGTGTTCGCGCCAATTATATATATAATGAATGTTCATTATGTAGACCAGAAATGTATAATTCAAACTTAACTAAATAGCAATAAGACGCAAAAAAGGCTGCAAGGTATTAAAGGTGTGGATCCCAAAAAGAAAATACTCATTCATATTTTCAATATCAATATTCAACATCAGTTAAATTAATGCGGCAAAATAAACAAAAATCGCGATAATATACCCCGATTTTCTTTCAAGTGTTCCGCTTATACTATCCGCAATGCTTACCCACCCGTTGGGCACCCAGATTTTCTGGCCAGACTTTTTCAACTTGAGACGTGAATTTGACAAATTTCTATTATAGCTAACGACTTAAGCTTCCAGGTAGCTTCCTAAATTTAATTTTCTATTGATTTATGGATATTTCCTTGTCTGGATTAAAGTATCTTTGAGTAACTTTCCTTTAATACAAATATTCTTATTAATTTTAAAAAATATACTAAATGGTTTTAATTTTTAATAATATGTTTTTTTTAATTACATAACAAAACTAAATATCTTTAATTTTTAATAATACGTGGCAACTTAATTTTAAAAATTACGTAACAAAATTAAATACCCTTAGATTTTAATAATATGTGGCAACTTCATTTTAAAAATTACATAACAAAATTAAATAACTTTAGATTTTAATAATATGTGGCAACTTCATTTTAAAAAGTACATAACAAAATTAAATAACTTTAGTTTTTAATAATATGTGGCAACTTCATTTTAAGAATTACATAACTTTAATTTTAAATATATGAGGCAACTTCGTTTTGAAAGTAATATGCCTGGAATAAAATCCTCCTCTTCGCTGAGCCCATATTTTTATATTTTAACGAACTTATTCAAATAATTCAATTTATTTAGTTAGATGGCAACCTTGTTTTAAAATAATTTTCCTCCAATAATTGTTCTCCTTACGAAATCTAATTATTTAAATAATTTTAATTTTTATGCAGGTAGCAACTCTGTCATAAAATGCATAGCGTGGAATAAAATGTTCTTCGTGTTCTTTAATTCAAATCGTTATATGATCGTATTGGTATAATTCAATAAATTTAATAGAATAATTTAAATTTTTTAGATAAATGGCAAACTAGTTTTAAAACAATATTATTTTTTTTATTTTAATTATAAGGTCACCACTGTATAATTGGCGCCTACACCCTTTTTGTGTGTTTGGCCGAGCTCCTCCTCCTATTTGTGGCGTGCGTCTTGATGTTGTTCCACAAATGGAAAACAATATACATTCCAATAATTCCCTCCTTTTCTTCATTAGTACCCATGTTGTTATATTTTACTAAATTTACTTAATTAAATAATTTTAGCTTTTATACAACTGTTAACCCTATGGATGATGACTGGCCAACCCAGTTAACTTAAATTTTCTCCGCAAATTGAAACACGAAATTAGATCGAAAAAACAATTCTTTATTTTATAAAAACGTACAGTATTTAGACCCGAAGCAAAAAAAGGGCGATGAAGATTTATGCTTAATTAATTACCGATACCGGGGGAGCTGTGATGGCAAACGAAAACGAAACTGTATCGAGAGGTGCGTAGGCTGATCCTTTTATAATGGTTTTGGGCACCGCTATCCCTTTATCGATGCTAGGTGAAGGGGAGATCATGCTAAGACGATGCGACGTGGGCTTTATGTATTTTTTCGGCATACATATGTATCGATGTGCATGTATGTTGTTGGCAATGCAGATGTACTAAATTCTGCACAACGAAATGATGAGTTAGTGATAACAACAAAGTGTAAAGCAGCGAAGAGCGAAGTGAACGATGAAATGATGAGTAAGTGATAACAACAATGTGTAAAGCAGCGAAGAGCGAAATGAACGATGAAATGAAATGTGAGCGATAGAGAAGTGAAAGGAATAGGGTGAGCCCAAATTGTGGGTGATGCGAAAATAAAGTTAGGGTGAGCCCAAATTGTGGGTGATGCGAAAATAAACCTTAAACCCTTAACACCCTATTTTAAAATGCAAAGTCTGGAATAAAGTGTTCCTGAAGTCTTTCAATGCAATTAAATCGATGTTCGTATTGCTACAATTGAATAGACTTAAAAGAATTATTTTAATAATTTTTGGGTAGATAGTAACCCTATTTTGAACCACATGCTCCTGGAACAAGGTGTTCTTAAAAATAACGAATGTGGGTAGCAAGTATATTATATGTTTAATATATATCATAATATTTGAATAAATTAACTGATATAAATATTTTAAATTTTTATTATACGCGACAACCATATTAAAAAAAATTCCTGCAAAAACCAGCTTAATAGCATTGTATTCGTTACACATGTTTAAACGTTCTAATGTACTTGCGAAGTAAATAGCTTTAACTTCTTATATACCTGGCAACTCTATTTTAAATAAATTTGGACCGCAATAAATATAATTATTATATGCTTTTCCCTCGATACTCATATTACTATATATTTATGTACAAACATAACTAAATAACTATATTTTTTAAGATAGGTGGCAACCTTATTTTGAAATCACTTTGCTATAATTAGGTGCTGTTCTTCGTTAATGTCCATATTTTAATAAATTTATTTAATTTTTTAATTTAATAATTTTAAAATTTAACAATTTTAGTTTCTACAAATGCATGTGGCAACCCTGTTGCATATTCTTGGAATAAAGCATTCTTACATACATCTATATCGTCTAGTATAACTGTTATAATTTAAGACACTTACTTTTTTTAAATGTTCTTAAATTCATTGCATTTGATACACTATTAAAATAATTAAATTTGCTTACACAGTTAAATGATTTCAAATTTCCGAGACAGGTGGTAACCTTATTTTAAAAATCATATACATGTAATAAAGAGTTGTGAAGTGTCTTTCATTTGATACAGATATTTTTATTTATTTATTAACTCAATTAAATAATTTCCTTTTTAAGATAGGTGGCAGCCTTATTTTAAAATCATTTTTTGGAGTAAAGTGTTCTTCTTCATTCATTTCCTTATTGCTGTACCTTAAGAAATTCAATTAATTAAATAATTTTAATTTTTTTTAAGACATGTGGCAACCTTTCTTTATCTCCATAACGCTATATCTTGTTGTAGAACTCGATTTATTCCAATAATGAATCTGGGAGATTCAGAGGTCCACTCAACTATACACAACTACAGACAAAAAAATGTATCGAAATCTGTCTAGTGATAAAGGAAGAGCTCAGCTTCATAGACAAATTTTATATGCGACTGGGAAGATTAAACAATAAAATTAGTCTTATATTCGCCGTAAAAGTCTCCATAACCGCAATCGGTTTAAGCTGAAACGAAACTTATACCTTTTCCGAGGATACCCGAAGAACACCGGATATATCAACCGGTTATTTTCTTGCAATTCTTGATGAGCTGCACTCTTACACATTTACGGATAGCAGCATGAGGCTGCTTAGCTTCAACACCAACTTTTTCAAGTACGATGGTCTAAGCATGAGGCGCTCCTCACAAAGGATTGGCCTTCCATGTGGTTCTCAAATGAGCTCTTTTTAAACCCACACACAAACTTTCAATGCATGTCTCAACTCTGTAATCGTCTCTGGGCAGTTAGCCGAGTATTAACTCTTAGCCGCAACAGACAAGAAATACTCTAATAAAGTCGAACAGCAGCTTTTAGTTGTCCAATTCATGTCACCCATTCAACGGTCATTCGATTTTCGACGTTCGCTATTCGGTTATATATTTTCCAACTTTGCGTAAGCGTAAAATGGACTACTTTGTACTTGTAAATGTGTGTGCGCTTGTACAACCTATTTTTATATACAAATGTAAATGGGTTGCGCGAATTGCTCCATTTTGTGGCCATTTTCTTTCTGAAATAAAAAAAAAAACGCTTTTTTTTTATGTCTCCTTTTTAAAGTAGTTTAGTCTTCTTCCTACTTTTTTTGGTTGGTTGTACTTTGAAAACTACTTAATTCATGCAGATTTATTGCCGCCAGCGATAAAATAAAATTTATCACCAGCATCCATTTGCTGGAACATCGGAGCCGACCCGGCCATTTGCTTGCGCTACCTTCATTTTGCAGCACCTTTCCTTCTTCTCCACTCCATCTCACATTAGCACTCATTTGCTGTCATTTCCGCGAATTTTCAACATCACTTTTCTTTCGCGGCAGCCGTGTTCGGTTTCGTCGTTTTCGTTTCTCGTTTCTTGCAATTTGCTGGGGGGCAATAATTGCAGGCGGTGTACGGCGAACACTGCGACGCATCGAAATGCATTAAATTTTGCATGAATAGCTTCGCTTGAAGGAAAAATGCACTTGAAATTTAATGCTGCATTTGAGCTACTCGACTTTGTGCTTCGCAGTTTTTGTTTTCAATACTTTTTTCCAAGCATACGCTTTTTTTAATTTCATTTCTTCGCTTGATAGTTTCCACCTATTTAGCATAGGTTTCGGTTATCCTACAAGAGATACTCTGTACGAGTATTTAGCATAACTGGCATTTTTATGGTCCCAGTCTCACCTCGGAGAGAGAAAGAAGGACAAGAAGAAAATGAAGAAGAAATAAAAGAAGAAAAAGTATCGACTCGAAGATTGTATGGCTGCCATTTTTCTGCTACCACTCTCAGCTTAAAGAAAAAGAAGTAGAAGTAGGAGTAGAAGTAGAAGTAGAAGTAGAAGTAGAAGTAGAAGTAGAAGTAGAAGTAGAAGTAGAAGTAGAAGTAGAAGTAGAAGTAGAAGTAGAAGTAGAAGTAGAAGTAGAAGTAGAAGTAGAAGTAGAAGTAGAAGTAGAAGTAGAAGTAGAAGTAGAAGTAGAAGTAGAAGTAGAAGTAGAAGTAGAAGTAGAAGTAAAAGTAGACGTAGACGTAGAAGTAAAAGTAGAAGTAGAAGTAGACGTAGAAGTAGAAGTAGAAGTAAAAGTAGAAGTAGAAGTAGAAGTAGAAGTAGAAGTAGAAGTAGAAGTAGAAGTAGAAGTAGAAGTGGAAGTAGAAGTAGAAGTAGAAGTAGACGTAGAAGTAGAAGTAAAAGTAGAAGTAGAAGTAGAAGTAGAAGTAGAAGTAGAAGTAGAAGTAGAAGTAGAAGTAGAAGTAGAAGTAGAAGTAGAAGTAGAAGTAGAAGTAGAAGTAGAAGTAGAAGTAGAAGTAGAAGTAGAAGTAGAAGTAGAAGTAGAAGTAGAAGTAGAAGTAGAAGTAGAAGTAGAAGTAGAAGTAGAAGTAGAAGTAGAAGTAGATGTAGAAGAAGAAGAAAGAGCGTCAACTTGAAGACAACAAACTGAAATTTTTCTACACTCACTCACACCTTAAAGAAAAATAATGAGTATGAGAATAATAATAAGAAAAGGCAGTAGAAGTAGAAGATGAACCAATTTGCCTGCTATCTTTTCCATGGTTCTAAGTACATTCATCTTCAATCGGCTGTAACTAGAATTTAATTCGCTACCAAGAATAGGTAGGTAGGTAGGTGAAATGATTGAAGTGCCAGTCTGGCACTCCTCAAGTAGCACTAAAGCGCCGCTTTGATACCATTATGAGACCTCCAACATGCAGATATCTACAGCCAGTCAGAGCTGTTGATATAATGGAGAAGATTAATGGGGTTTAGGTTGGCGCACTGCCACAGGCTGGCGAAGAGAGGTTACCAAGAATACTTAAGTGGAAAAAAATCTTTGCTAGTTTAAAAACTTCCATAAATTCTCAGGAGTTATTCAAATGAGGATTAGATATTTTTTGAAAAGAAATGAAAAGTTATAGAGGCAGAATGTATGCACAACGAAAGCAGACAGAGTAAGTTATTTGTCCTCGAACGGGATCTATAATTTGTGCATGACCTCAAGTAGCTCAGGATCCATAGAAACCCAGAGTACTTGACCTTGAATGAATTTGCATTCCCGTTAGCGTTTCTATGGTCGTGAAGTTATAACCCGTATAACTTGTTGGTAGCGAGGATGTGGCAAGGAATTGGTGCGGAAGCGCTTGGAAAGTCCCCACTTCAATCGAGCGAAACAAGCGTCTCGAAAATTTTTAGAGCAAAAGGTGAGGGGCTGATGGCTCGTTTACACAACTGTCGGTTCTACGTTACCAAAACGAAGGGGGTTAATGCATATTCGGCCAAGGACTGTCACTCCAGCAGCAATCGCCGTACATGTATGGGAAAAGTTTATGCTATAAGAAGTTACAATTTCTTACCACTCCCAAAACTATAATGAACTTGATTCAATCAAATACAAGCCTTACAAATGTTGCGAAGCCAAGTGCATACTAATGTTTGGACGCCTCATAGCATGGCCGAAAAAAGCGAGTCAGAATCTGGAGATTAACGTGGAAATAATTTAATTTATGAACAGTAAGAGTCATGCAGATTTACAGTTGCTTGACAACTTTGCAGTGAGATTTATAGAAATTCACCAAATAAAATTAGGAGAATACCAAAAATAGAGCTACTAGAGTAGCGTATGATAGAACACCGGTGGGAAAAGGAAGCAAAGGAAAACCGCGGAAAAGGTGGCTGGATTCTGTCGTAAATGAACACAGGACAATGAGCGTTGCCAATTGGAAGAAGCTGACTAACGTTCAAGTTAAATGGAGGAATGTAGCTGCGGAAGCCAGAGAAATGAGTTTGTTAGTTTACAACCAATTTTTTCCATATTTTGATCTAAAATGAAATAGAGTATTTTTTCGAAAACATCTCAATTCTCTACTACCTTTTTTAATCTCTACAAAAGATGAGATAACTGGTTTTTTCGACAGAATTTCGGCATTCCTCGATGATTTTTGAATAAACCTTCTCGACGGTTCCTACGAAATGGTTTTCTTCTTCATACTAGTCTTCTTATAATTCACTAAGCTAAGGTTCCATTAATCTTTGGGATAGCAAAACTCCCTCGAAATAAAAAATTTAACTCTAAAACTTTTTTTATCCAACCAAGCCAACGTCGAAAGGTAGAGATTACAGTCGGTCACATAAATACTGAAAATGTAATCGACAAGATGTTAAGTAGCCAGGAAACGTGGAAAATCATCAGTGGATTCGCGGAAAAAAAATCTCCGGATAAAAAAGCGGGACCTGAACATAGGCACACATGCATAGATCTTGGAATGAGGAAGGTGGAACACCACTCTGAAGTAATGCGAAAGAGGTTCCAGGGTGGGCGGCGGTTCCAAGTTTTGAAGTCTCCGAATATAGCATTGATGCGATGTCAGCTCTGATGCTTCATTAGGTATTTTAAGCTTCCTAATCCGCAAAAAAAATAATATAAATGGTTTTGCTAGCGTCCACAGATAGACATTTGTAAAACATATATTTGTTTCCCCATCGGAGGAGCCTTTGGTTTTATGCTACCCACGATACCCATAGCAGATATTTTTTATTTTATTGAACTGATTGTGTTTCTTCACATGAGTCCAACCAACGGTATGATTCGATATGGAAAATTTATTTAAGTTTAGTATTTGATTGAGAGGTAAAGGCTATTGTTCGCTTGCATTTGAATGCTTGTCTGCCATGCCTGCCTAGCGTTGCCGCTTTGAAAAAAATATTTTTTTATAGGTTGATATTTTATCTTGACAGTATCCTCCAAACTTGAAATAACCGAATGATAATCACGCACAAACTCTCTCGGCACAAACTCTCTCGGCTACGGTGGCCACGACCAAATAGTGACTGAAATTTATGTCATATACTTTTGCTATAATTACTCCCACCCCATTTCCTCACTTACACACACATGTAAAATATATGTGAATGTGGTAGTTATATAATCTGACACTTTCTATTGATAATGGCCAAATGCAGACATACATACACACACTTATTTAGATAAAGCTAATACCCGGAACGCAATTAAAATAGAATAATTGCTATCAACTCGGATTTCAAACACTAACACCATGATGCTGATTATGCGTATGTACGCGTAAACTTATACATTGCTTTTTGCTTTGGTTGTACTTGTGACAGTATGAGTATGAGTATAAGTATGAGTTCATGCACTTATATATATAATTGCTATATGTATTTGTACATATATACATACATATACACATATACACATATGTATGTATATTAGGATGCTCAAAAAAAATATTTCTTTGTGCGAATGTGGGCAATGACTGAAAATGTGTCACCCGCGCTGCCGACGCACTAAAAATTATCACTTAATTTGCATGGAAAAAAATGAACTTTTTGCAAATTTGTTATAAAGTGTTTTCCAATAGATAATTTAATCTGCACTTTTTATTTCTCTTCACTAATCATGAAAACATTATACCAAAAAAAGAACATTTTTTAACTTTTTTTCTTTTAATTTTTTTTTCGTTTTATGGGGTTCTAGGGTTATTAAAAAAATATTAAATTTTTTTGTTTCAGAGGATTGTGTATATACTAAACACAAAAAGTTTATATTTATTTAGGCAATTAGTTTTTGGCCACAGAACAAATTTAGGTGGTAAAAAACCAAAAAATTATACAAAAACAAAAATATTCTTTTTTAATTTTGTTTCTTTTATTTTTTTTTTAATTTTGAGGTTTTTTAGGGTCACGAAAAAATATTAAATTAAAAAACTTAGTGTGTGTATAAAAAAATTAAGGAACAAATTTTTGCCCACAAAACAAATTTAGAACATTTTTTTTTAGTTTTTGTTTTTGTTTTTGTTTTATTTTGAAAATTTTCAGGGTCTCTAAATAAATATTGATTTGTTTTTAAAGCATAGTGTATATACTAAATAAAAAAGTATAAATATATTTAGGTGACTAATTTTTGGCCATAGAACAAATTTAGAACATGTTTTGTTTTGTTTTAATTTTTTTAAATTTTGAGGTTTTTTAGGGTCACTAAAATATATTAAATTAAGTACAACATAGTGCATATACTAGAAAAAACTTTATATATACTTAGGGAACTAATTTTTGCCCACAGAAGAAATTAAGAACATTTAGTGTTTTTATTTTTTTTTCTTTTATTAGTTTTTTTTTTAATTTTGAAGTTTTTGAGGTTCACTAAAAAAATATTGATTTCTTTTTTAAAGCATAGTGTATATACTAAATAGAAAACTTTATAATTATTTAGGGAACTAATTTTTCTCCATAGAACAGATTTAACTGGTAAATGAACGGTGAAGTTATAGCAAAATCAAAAAAAAAAAAATATTTTTTTTTCTTTTAATTTTTGTTTTTAAAATTTTAAATTAATATAAATAAAAATATAGTGCTTATACTAAATAACAAAAAGTTTAAATTTATTTAGGTATTTAATTTTTGCCCATAGAACAAATTTAGAAAATTTAAAAAAACTTTTTTTCTTTTAATTTATTTCAATTTTGGGGGGTTTCAGGGTCACATATAATTTTTTTTTAAAGCATAGTGTATATGGATGGTTGGTTTAAGGGTGACCCCGCATCGGAGTGCCACATAGACTGCAAGTTGGGTCCGTTGTGTTGCTCTAGAGCTCATTATATTATATGATTTCGCCACCTAACCGAGATTTTTATTATAGATTTCGGTCCAAAATATTGATTCGTTTCGAGAATTTAATGAGAGATTCGATTTTCAGGTCCGAGAGTACTGAAAGATTGTCAATTGTTGGAGAGCCTAAAAGTGCGAGTCGACTTCTGGCTAGGCCGGGACAACTGCACAGCAAATGCCTGCTCGATACTTCCTCATCTTCGTCCTCGCAGTATCTGCACAGGTCGTTTTGAGGAACCCCGAGGCGACTTGCGTGAGTGCCCAAAAGGCAGTGGCCGGTGATAAGAGATATTATATGCCTTAGTTCGTGTTTCGATAGACTTATAAGGGTTTTTGTCTGTTTCAGATTGTAGGATGGCCAGATTTGTCTGGTCGTAACGCAAGTAGTTTCCACTCGCCACCTCCGATCAGCAATGCTGTGAAATTCTCGATCAATGATCATTTGACATGTTGCGAGCGAAATGTGGATTGTGGGTAAGTTACTAACATTTGATTGCGCAGCTCCAGCTCTCGCGAGCTCATCAGCTTTGCAGTTACCTTCGAATTCACTGTGACCCGGTATCCACATGACTTGGACAGAATTCTGAACACTTATCTCGTTATAAGAGATAAGAGACAGGATCGAACCACATCTGAGTGAGTATAAGAGGAGCTGAGTGCTCGAACGGCCGCTTGACTGTCAGTGAAAAAGCGGATATCCTCAAGAGATATTCTCCTTTCTAAGATAGTTTTCGCAGCATACCGATAGCGCATACTTCCGCTGGGAATACACTACAGTAGTCGGGTAATCTAAATGATAGATTGATGTGAGGGGAATTGGAAAATATTCCAAATCCCACTTTGCCGTCTTGTTTTGAACCATCTGTATACATTATATAATCAGAGAGGATTTCGGTAAGATTGGTCTTCCATTCTTCCCTGGTTGGGAGTGAACAGGAGAATAGCAAGGGTGGTAATGGAAGACTTACATGATAGTCTATGTCGGAAGAGATAACAGTGTTCCTGTACAGTATGGCCGAGTGGCCAAGATACTTTTTCCATTTCGATATGGCATTCATGAGTGTCACTGCTTTCGTTGCAATCGCTTTGCCAGCCACCTTGGATTGGTAGCCTTTGATTCCATTCGTATAAGCAGAGACATGACCTACTAATACGATTGGCTTCTCGCCGTCCACCGAAATGGATATGGGTCACTGCCAGCAATTATGGCAGCTACGGCACGCGTGCAGTAACACTGCACAGCATGTTGTTCCCCCTGTCGTAGTTGTTGGAGAACTAGGCTGGTTCGCGAGTAGGCTTTTACCAAGGCTATGGCCTACTTAACCACAGAAGATTGCTGTGGCGTACCCTATCCACCACCTGGGACGCGCCGCAATAGGTGCCCAAGCAAAGGGGTATATACTAAATAAAAAAGTTTATATACATATATTTAGATAAATGACTGAAAAATCATACCAAAATAAACATTTTATTTTTTTTCTTTATTTTTTTTTTTTTATTTTAAAAGTTTTTAAGGTCACCAAGATTGAACTTTTTTAAGAAGCATAGTGTTTATACTAAAGAAAAAAGTTTATATTTAAAGGGTTTTTCAATTGGCGCGGGTCGATTTTGGCGCCCTGTGACCGCCATTTTGTTTTGGTGACATCTGTCAAATCTTTTGTTTTTTATTCAGTTGTTTATGCCAAATCATCATGGTAAGTTACACGATTGAACAGCACGTTCAAATGATAAAACTTTATTGTCAAAATGAGTGTTCATTAATGCAAAGTGGGCATTGCGCCCATTTTTCGGTAGACGTGGTGGCCCTTCCGATTTCTCATGGCCCATATGGAACCATATGGACCTAGACGACATGTGGTTCCAGCAGGACGGCGCTACGTGCCACACAGCAAATGAAATTTTATTCCATTTCAACATCTACCCGCCCTTATTGAAAAACCCATTATTTAGGTAACTAATTTTGGGCCATGGAACTAATTTAGGTAGTAAATGATAAAAAAAGTATAGCAAAAATAACATAATTCTTTTTCTTTATTTTAATTTAATTATTAAAAACAACTGTTTTTAATTTCTTTTTAATTTTGAGGGTTTCCAAGGCGCCTAAAGAAAGGTTACAAACAAATAACAACAAAAATTATTTTAATATTTTATTTTCTTTTTCTTTAATTTTGTGAGATTTCGGGATCACCAAAATATATTCAACTTTTTTTTATTAAAAAACATTTTTTGGGTCATAGAATATATTTAGTTGGCAATAAGAAAACAAAGTTTTGTGCGCCGTCCTAATGCCAAATATATTTACTATACTACATCGAAAGTCTTACAACCCGCCATGACTCAACGAATATTTAAAAGTTCTCGTGTTTTAATTATTGTATTTTTCGGCACATTTGAATTTTATTGCCAAAGCGCGCACACACACAACCCAAATAATCGAAGAGCACAAAAGGATTTCTATATGGCTGCATACTTAGTTGTGTATGTGTTTGTGTGCAAGTGTTTATTGCGTTCGAAAAGGGTTTGGCCCACAAAAAGATTTATGTGCACCACACAGAGCCATTAATACCAAACACTAATGTCTAAATGTTTATCCCAGCAGGGAAGAACTGGGAGCTAGTGAAGTAAATTTCTGGTTTACAATTGAGGTGAAATCAGGGAGGAAAAGGTAAGTAATAAATTTTACCAGAAATCAGAGTACGATTTTCCTAATTTTCGAAGTGCTCAATCTGAAATCGAGCTTATAATTGTTTTTTTGAGACACATAGAGCTGCTCATAATAATAGCACAACGACATTTTGTAGAGGTTAGTTATTATTTATTTCATTTAAGTTTTTTTTCAGCAATATCAGGCTAGAATTTAATAACCTACAAAACTGCATACTCAAAATTTTTAGAAAAAATTTTCTATTTTTTAATTTTTTCCTAAAATTTTTCTAAAACTTTTGGCAAAAAAATTTTTTAGGAGAATTTTTTTTTTTCATTTTTGTATAAAGTATGAAACTTTGAGTTACTTTGTCGTTGTACTATAACCTATGTTTTTATAAAAAAAAAATTTTAAAACAAAAATAATAATAATAAAAAATGGTCAAAACTTTCCAAATTGTCGATGTAATCTTATTGTGAGTACCTCTGCATATTTATGGTACATTCTTCGTCAATTGAGTACTCCCTCTGGTTCTTGGTTCATGTTAAAATTATTTACTGTAGTCTTAAATATTTGAAATTACTATTTTTTCATATTAATTATCGTTTTTTGATGAACGGCCATGTACGGTCTTCGAAAGTAGAAACCATTGAAAGAGGGGCATAAAAACAAGGTAATAATATTACATAATTTGAGAAAACTTCACAAATTTTTATAATGAAAAATGTTTATATTAAAAAATTTGTACATGAAAAAAGAAAAAAAAGTTGAAATGCGTCCAGTACTGCACCCAAATTCACTAGAAACCCACTAGCGTCACATTAGCACATTCCTCTGCAATGATTTTGTGTGGTGTACATACTTTGGTATTTGTGTAAGTGTGTGTATGCATGCATTGGCACATTGTGGGCACAACCCGTTCATATTTCGTCTCGCACAGCTCATTATCAAAAATCAATTAATGGCAATAATTTTAAAATTTAAATTTTGTTACTCTAATGCCAATGTGTGTTTGTTATCGTTGTTGTTGTTGTTGGTAACATGTGTTAAACTTAATGACTTTGAAGAAATTTATGTTAATTTTCGGTCGGTGGATTTTATTATCGCACACTCACTCATATATATCGTAATTATCAGATTATAAGCAGTTATTTAGTTTAGTAGCAGGCAAACTGTTTTCAATGGCTTTTTGGCGAAAATTATATCATAATATGGGGATTCACACATCGCACCCTAAATACAAAAGGGTCACAACTCAAAATGTACTTCTGCTCAAATATGAAGGAGACGTTATCAATAAAACGGTCCGCGGATGACATATGGCAAAAATAAATTTTTTGTTTTTTGGTAGGACTGTTATAAGCTTACATGGCAAATTTCAGCGTGATATGTCACATAGTTTGTTTTCTGTGCTACTGTAAACAAGTCAAGCTCGAGCGTGGAAAATTTTGAGTTGTGCCCCTTTTGTATTTAGGGTGCGGCATGTCGTATAATAAAACAATACAATTGGGTCACTGAAAAATTTTGAAATAAGAAAGCTCACATGCAAATATATATGAAGAAAAAACATTTTACCATTTATTACCACTTAGTCATCATTATCATCATCATTCCCACGTCTTCGTTGCGCAGCATAGAGCCGAAGTAAATTTTTTTCATTTTCTGCGATTCCCGGATATATTTGCACTTACTGCCAGGTCATTGTTTTGTCCACGGCTTTGCATTCCTTTCCGATGCAGCGTCGCCAAGAGCCCCTGGGTCTGCCTCTTCTTCGCTGTCCTTGGGGGATGCAGTCTAGCGTTTGTCTGTTGATTTCAGTGCCACCTTTCTATAGGGTATGGCCAAGCCATCTCCATTTACGTTCTCTTATTTCAGTTGCAATTAGTTTTTGATGGTATCGTCGATAGAATTCGGTGTTATATATCCAGTTGTCTGGCCACCAGATACGTAGATTGCGTCTCAAGCAGTGGTACACGAACACTTAAAGCTACTATACAATTTCCGCATACAGACACCATGTTTCACAGGCGTAGAGCAAAACTGATTTAACATTGGAGTATTTTTTTTTTTTTGTAATGTGCATTTGCTTGTACTGCTACACCGGACGAAGATTTGCAAATGCACCTCTTGCTTTTTACAATCTTGCAGATATATCCTGTTTGCATTCGCTTTCCGCCACTTAGTGCAGAGTGCATTTTTAATACCCATTTGTTAATGGCTGGAAACTTCAAAAATATGAAAGTTAGAATGGCAAGCTTCCTAATTTAGGAAGATCGCAGTTATCTAACGTGGGCTCCACGCTGGTATTCTACCTTATAGGGAAACGGGAAGTAGGATTGAAATAAAAATACCCTTCTCAACTTTTTGAAAAATTCTGATGGATATGGAAAAATTGAAAGAACTAGTCCGAAGCTTACGATTGACGACAGCTGTAAGAGAGAGAGATAAGACGGTTGGGTGTCAATAAAAACATCAGCTCTAACCAAATTAGGTGTGAACTTTCGCTCAATGTTACGAAGAAAAGAATGCAGCAAATTTTGAGTGAAAATTTAAATTTAAAACATCTAAATATACTGGCCCCTTCTGTTCGCCATCGTCCTTGATAACGTCATTAGCCAACTGACCTTGCACGAAAAGGCAGCGTATGGAGTTTCACCAGACATCTCGAGGGCCTGGACTTCGCCGATGACATTTGCCTACTCCTTCACAAACTCTCTGATATGTAAGCGAAAGCGGACAGACTAGGCGCGCTGGCACGCATTGTCGGACTAGAGGTCAACATCATCAAGACCATGGCTATGTGAGTTAACCACAATAAGGCAGATATTGATTGACGAATGCCCGGTGGAATTTGTCGAAAGCTTCTGCTATCGCGGCTGCATCATCACGGCAGATGGTGGAGCAGACGAAGATGTCAACTGCAGGCTAAACAAAGCAAGGGCAGCATTCGGGCGAATGCATATAGTATTGGGGAGTTCGCAAACCTCCAGGCACACTAAACTACGATTATTCGACTCATGTGTAAAGGCAGTATTATTGTACGGAAGCGAAACATGACTGGTTTCTAACATCATCACACAGAGGCTACAATCCTTCATCAACAAATGTCTCCGCATCATCTGCAGCATATTCTGGTCTAACACCATCAGTAACGACGCACTGTGGATATTAACGAACGGGCAACCCATTCTTAGGCAAATCAAACGCAGAAAACGGTGATGGATAGGTCACACACTCAGAAAACCACCTGACAGCATCACGAGAATGACACTTGACTGGAACCCGCAAGGGAGCAGAGGTCGCGGTCGACCAAAAAACACTTGGAGAAGGTCGATGTTGCCCGAACTAGCAGATGCCGACATCATATGGGACGACACAAAAACAACAGCACAGAACCGTGTACGATGAAAGAGTCTAGTCGAGGCCCAATGCTTCCAAGAGGAGTGAACAAGGCGAGAAAAATATGCTGGCTAACTCGAAGCTGACACCACGCGACAAAGCAGCTAGACTCAAATTCTCCGATAAACATAAGTTCTGGGAAGGGCGGATAGCAATTCGTCATTTTTGCAATGGAAAAAAATGTATCTCGATGGACCTGACAGTTGTCAGAAATATTGGAGAAGTATTCGCGAGCCACGATAAACGCGTCACTCCCGCAACTTACACTCTGTGTGTCTTATAACTTGGGGTGTTTTTAGGTGTTCTACGAGTATTTCGCATAAGATGAACGCAGAAAATTACGTAAAGGTCTTTGATTATATTTTATTGAATTTTACCAAAAAATTCCGCGGCAAGTCTTGCATTTATCAGCAGGAAAATGCCGCAATACATTAACCCTTAAATGCATGACATCTCCGATTCGATTTTTTTTTTTAACGAGAGATAACTTCTTATAAAGTGATGAAAAAATACTAAAAAAAATTTTAGTGCTCAAAATTGTCCTTTTTTCTTAAGGATAAGGGTTTGTTGCCAAATGGCTACATCATGTGTTATTAGAGCGATATAGTGAAAATTGTCAGGACTGAAACAAATCGAAAATGCAAGGAGAAAAAATTATTTTATTCAATTTAAATTGTTCAAAAAACATGTAAATGATATATTAATTTATATGAAAAAGTTTAAAACACTTATTTTTGTTGTTAAAACACAAAGCAATGCCACATTTTTCACATTTAACGCGACTTAAGCCCTTATATCAGGATATTTGCAGCGCATTTTAGTTTCCGTGTGCTCGGGCCAGTGTCCAGTTTCATCTCTGCGAATATCCTTGGGAGGAACATGTTGGGAGGAACATATTGACCACGTGGTATAAAAGAAGAATTATCATTGAAGTGTATATTCTGCCGCAATTTTTCAAAGGCGTTGACTGGCATTATGTCTTTTACAAAATAAATGCCCAGTTTATCACTCTAATAAGATCTAATACTCGGCGCATGTACAACAGACATGTAGATACACTACAATGGCAATGTACTTTTTTATATCGGACGGAGCATATTTGTTATGTTTCTCTGGATTATTTTGTACACTGTACAAATTTGTCTGCTCCACAATGTTCATAATAAGTTCATCAGTAAAAAAATAACAAAAAAACTGGTATGGAGTCTCTAAACCGTCTATTTCATCGTTGCCCTGAAATTGCAGTTGATCTTCATTTAATTGTAGTTTTTTTTTCAAATGATGTTTTTTTTGGTACGTTGTCCAAAATCTTCGGTTGAAGGGGCTGCAGAATTACATTCCAATGACGGACTTGGAGCTAAAGGAGGCTGCGTGATTGCATCTATTTCTGTATCATCTTCAGAATGTGCCAGATCAGTCGAAGCAAAGTCTGGGTCCTCTATATCGTCGTCAAAGCCATTCTCATCTTCACTTTCGTCGCTATTATATTCCAGCAAATATTTCATAAGCTCCTCCATTGATTTTAATGGTTTATTCATTTCAGAAGCAACTGAACAAGAGAATTAATAGTGGTCACACAAGTTGAACAAACTATGATTATATGCACAATGTAGCCAAATGGCAACATGTAGCCAAATGATAATTTGATAACAATCAAAATTATTTTTATATATACAACTACTGCAAATGCAAATACATACCTTTTTATGTATAAACAATAATTTTAAATAACAATTGATGCTTTATTTATTATTTTACAACGCTTTTCAAAGTTCACACTTCACTACTTATGGACAATGTGTATACTCATGTCAAAAAATTGCGCCAAAAAAAGCACGATCAATGAAAACACACGAGTCAACTTACGATTTCGTTTGAACAGTATGTAGCCAAAAGTCTACATCACGAATTAAACCGTTATCTGTAGTATATGCGAAATTATAGAACTTTTAATGCTATCTTGTCAAACGGCATCGCAATGCATTTAAGGGTTAAGCGCTAAGCATACAAAGAAGTATTTCGGGTCGAAAAATATGCCTGTACTTGAAGTGGCTTGCAGTTAGTCCAGACCCAAATCAAAAGGAAAACTTTTGAAGCATTCTTAGAAAGCAAATTTATAAAGGCGGGTCTACATAATACACCTTAAAAAAGGTATTCAAGAGGAATATTAATATTATTATATGGGCAAATATTGACCTTGTGTTCCTCAGCCACTCATAAGTTCGATGCCACGACGTCTGGTATTAGTTAAAATGCGAGTGAATAAAGGAGTACACACAAATTATTTATTATCATTTTATACTGTTTTCTTGAGATTTAATTCATTTTAATATTCGTTTTGTCCAATAGATCTTTTTCCTTTTACGCCCCCTGAAAATAATTAAATCTTTAAAATAAGAGCCTGAAATAAATCCTTTAAGGGGTTAGGGGTAGTCAGAGGCCCGAAAAAATGATGATTTTCAATAAGTTTCTTTTTTGCTAGCCAATTGCTTTATTTTACAAAAATAAAAACATGGCATTAATACATAATTTTTTGGCTTGACTTTAGCAAAATTTCAGAAAACAAAATTTATAATTGTAAAAGTTATCGCTGTTTGCGCGGAGCCCGTTTCTCTAGAAGTCCCTTGCGGTGATCGTCACAAGTCCTTGGAGATTCAATCAACTAAAATCAATCGGACGAGATAAATTAATTTTACTCATAAATAATCTTGTGCCTGATCAAAGAATATGGCGGCCTCAGAAAATATTTTCCAGATTTTCGGAAAGAAAAACTGAGTTTTTTATGTTTTTTCAAAAGCAGTATAAATTTGATTCTTAAGTTACAGTGATCACCAGTTAAAAAAACATAGTTTTGAGAAAAACAACTTCATTTCAAGTTTTCACACAATATTTTTAGGATATCATACTTCAAGAAAATGCAAAACAAAATCCAAATTTTTGAAAATTCTGACTACCTCTAGCTCCTTAACATGTCTTATTCTTACGTTTCTTATTCTTATTTCGAAAGTGCTCTATGAAATTCGCGAAAACATTTTTTTTTACCAAGTAAATTTCCACTATTTGGAAGCATTGTTCTGTCGTTAAACGAATCGCGAAGACTTGCCAAACCTTCCTGAATAGAAATTTAAACACAGTTTGGCATTCTCAGTTGTCAAAACCTAGTTATCGATATCGATAGTTATGCAGCTAAAAACATACCCAATTTAAGGGCGATCGGACTAGAATGATAATATTTTGCACTAAAAAACTACTGATACTATTTTGTTATTATTTGATTCAGTTTAAAAAAAAACCGGACATTTGAAAGGCGAATAACGCAAGCCAGGTGGCCGAAAATGTGAATAATATTTATGATCCTGTTCATCATCTTCATCAGTTGACGCTACAGTTCTACTGTTCAGTTCTTCTATTTTACCAGGCTCTTAGTTGATTCCCTCCAGTTATTCACATTGAGTTTCTTCATGATATCTTCCAGTTCACTAATCCATTTTGGCCTACCATTGCTTTCGTCATAAATGTTTTAGCGTCAATTAATTTTCGTTGAACTATCGTTAGGTTCATTCTCGGGACATGCCCTGCCCTTTCTACAAGTCCAAAATAAACAAGACGGGTGCCATAAAAATGTGTTTGATGGCGCTATCTTTTCAATGAGTTAATGCGTTGGAAGTTACATCCCTAGCCGAGTTCCAGTGACAGACAGCTTGGTGACATTCGAATCAGTGGAAGCGAAGTTATTGCACTTAAAGTGTCAGTATGTTTGTGAAATCGGTACAAAAATGAGTTTCGAACAAAGATTTGATATCCAATTTTGTTTCAAAATCAGTAAAACGTTTATCGAAACATTTGAATTGATGAAAAAATGTATGGCGACGATTGTCTATCTCGTGCCAGAGTTCATGAGTGGTGTGCACGTTTCAGAGATGGTTGTGAGGACATAAATGACAATGAACATATGGGCCGCCCAATTTCAGTAATCACTGAAAACTCCACCGACATTGTTTGTAAATTTATCAGAAATGAACCGAAATCATCGGTGAAATTCATGGAATCGGAGTTAAATATCTCCAAAACATCGATTTATCGCATTTTAACTCATCATTTGCGCTTTCGAAAGGTCTTTGCACGTTTCATTCCACCCAAGTTAACTGAAGACCAAAAATTGCTCAGAATTCAACATTTGAAAGACCTCATTAAAGAGGCGAGACAAAGCGAGAACTTTCATTACAACATTGTAACTGGTGATGAAACATGGTGTTTGCAACATGAACCTGAAACTAAGTGTCAAAGTGCCGAATGGAAGGCCCCAGACGAGCCACCACCCCAAAAATCACGTTTGGAGACGTCAGAAATCAAGTCGATGCTCATTTGTTTTCACGATTGCAAGGGAGTTGTCCACAAGAAGTTCGTGCCAACGGGCCAAGCCGTTAATGCAACTTTCTATCTCTGCGTTTTGAAGCGTTTGTTCCATCGCATTCGTCGAAATTGCACTGGATACCGCGATTTAGGAAGCTGGCGCTTATTGCACGATAATGCACCATCTCATCGATGAACTCTTGTGACTGATTTTTTGACTGGAAATCGCATTTTAACCCGGGGTGTATTGTGAACGTCTCACGGAGTATCTTTTCTTCAATACATATCGATGTGAGTAAATTATGTAATTTTTCCGTAACTGCTGAAATTCCTTTTTTTAAGAGCTCGCACATAACATCGTCTCCGCCAAGATACTTCAAACTTTTCGTTTGGTTAACCGCATCTTCTAGTTCTGCTAATATCGGAGAGATTCGGCAGATCTGTATTAGACTCGAAGTTATTTATACTGTCCACTTGCAAGTGAACAAGTTTTCATTTGCAGGTTTCTCGATTTCACCGACATTGAGTAGTTGTTTAAAGTGCTCTATCCAGCTTCCCATTATCTCTTGTGAATCAGTAAGTATTTCATCTTTTTTTTTCTTCATATATTACCGCGTGGTTGAGAACCTCCCTTTCCTGTTTTTATTTTTCTATAAAATTTGCGAGTTTATTTATCACGAAAATGATGAATCTGATACTATAAAAATAAAAATAATAAAAAATCAAATCTGCGCATGATTTGTAGTCTATTTCGTCCCGGTGATTTCGATGTTAAATATGTGGCACTTTCCGGAAGGAAAATTGTAGGAAATGCCAGCAAAATAAGGAAAATCGTCGAGTTGCATCACCATGTAAGCCATTTTTAGATTCCTCCGTAGCTAAGTATTGCACAAAATACTACTTAGAGTTGCTCAGGTAAGTAGATGCGAAAAAAAAATCGATTAATGGGTGTTTCAAGAGTTAACACAAAACAAATCTCGTGGGCTGAATTTCGACCCAATTCTGTGATGCAGATGGTTATTAGTGATAAAAAGTGGGTTACTCAAACGGTTCTCAAGTGAGAATTTCGCTGTTTGTTTGGTGACATTGCCGGCAAATTATCAACCATAAGCTGCTCTGCTACGGCCAAACTCTTAATTCAAATCTGTACAGCCAAGAGTTGGACCGTCTGCAGGAAAAAAGCGGTTAGCTTAGGCCAATAGGCGAGGAATTGTGTTTCATAAAGGCAAGGGCATTATTTATATACAAATACTTGCATACACATCCATATATACATCTACATCTACATACATATACAGAAAGATCTAAATATCCGTATATACCTATAAATAGCGACCCTCCAGTCCAACCCTGTTAAAGAGCCATAGATCTTCATGTAATTTCCTTTCTTTAGTCAAAGCAAAAGAATCAATTTTTTTATATGAAATGAAATAATTTAAATAAAAATTGCTTATGCAATCTGCTTTTAAATTGACATATTCAATATATTCAACGTCAATCAATAAAAACTCCCGCTCCACCCGCTCCCTTATTTGTCTCGTCAATTTCGCTGTAATGTCAATTTATCTTATCTCCAAGGCTTATGCTCCGTTCATCTCATTCTTGTGATGTGCCAACTTCTTTTTATTAAAAATTTATGCATTGAAATAGACAATAAGTGTGGAAGGGCAGCAAGAAATTGAAAGTTGGAAAAAATAGCAAGCAATATGAATATTTTAGTTATTTATTTATGATCCAATAAGCAGCAAAAAAAAAATTGTATAATATAAAAAATACACCGAAGGACGCCAGTAGCAATATTAATTTTCCATATATACATACACGCATATTTTTTATGTATGTATATAGATTTAATTTCAGTAAATGATAAAAAATGTTTCTGGAACGAATTTTATTACGACTTATGTAGAGCAAAATGTCATCAATATTGATTTTTCAAGTGGAAAGGGAATTAACTTCACAGGAGGCATTCCACTGTTTGGGGTGTAGCGGATTTTTTTAACACAGCTAAAATCACTTTTTTCAAAATAACAAGATTCTTACGCACAGTGGGGATTTATTAATCAATTTTTACAAGAATGCCTAGTGGATCCAATTTTCGACCAATTAATTTTTGTCTTAAAATGCTCGTAAATAGTTTTGGAAGAGACTGTCTAGGCCCGAATTTTAGATTTTTTTAATTATTATAATATCAAAACACAAAAAACACCCCTATTAAGGGGTAACTTTGTGAAAAATTCAGAAAAATTTAAAAAATAAATAATTGTATGTTTGTATTTGGTTTGGCACTTTTTATTGTATAACGGAAGTACGCAAATTTCCGGCCCCCCAAAAGGCGAAATCATCCCCTAACTAAATAAAAACTTAAAAACTTTTTTTTTTTATTTATTGAATCTTTCTTGTATAAGAAACTAACAATATGTTTACAACTCTTATGTACTAGAGTAATATGTTTCCTTGCCAGTGTTAAGAAACGAATTATTTGCTCAAATGAATATATATTTACATATATGAATAAATCGGTTGTGAATCTCCAATTCTTCATAGTTGGGAGCTGGAAAGGACGGGTTTTCAGTCTCCGATTCTTCGTAGCTGGGAGCCGGAAAGGCCTAGTTTCCAGTCTCCCTTAAAGCTTCCGTTGTCCCTCTTGTCGATTGTGAAAATGTTGTTGTTTTTTGTTTTTTTTTCGAATGTGATAGATGTGGTTGGAGGAAGTTGTGGACGGACTCTCGTGTGAGATGAGATAATTAAGATAGTGCAGACTTGAAGATGTCTCTTTTTTTCAATCGTGTGTGACCTTCATCTAAAAGTAGATTTCGTGCTAGTTTATTGAGATGGTCTTCTAGCTTTTGTAGGTATTTTTTGCTCAACCGTACTATTTCATCGGCTACACGAGGTATACAAATATCTCTGTGAATGTTAGCGTTCTTTATATACCATGGAGCTCCCGTGATTATCCGCAAGGCTTAAAAACTAAATTTTTTCAAGGACAAGCCTAGAATATTCACCGGAAATTTTTCCAAAACTGTATACTATATAACCGTTTGGGGGTCGCTGAGTCCGAGTTCATTATTCATTTCTCCTTGCCAGGTCAATTTGAAAGTCAGTTCAAGGCCAAACACAGAATATTCACATATTCAATTTAAAAAAATTATGTATATGTCGGTTGTCGGAAAGCCTCCATTGTGCAACGGCAGTGTGTGTAATGATAAAGGAGAGCCAAGAATAACATTTATCATAATCTGTTTACATTTTGAAATCTTCTTCCATGGTAGGCTACAGATTACCTCTTAAAATGTACAAACTATTTTCAGCAATTTTACGGTATACTGGGTGGATATATTGCGAGGATAACATTTTCAGAATAAAACATTTCAGGGAAAGCAAAAAATAAATCAAATAAAATATACGGCTCTAAAATATATACGGTTGCGTATAAAATAACGGTTCAAAATTCAGATTATATATTTTTTTAATTTTACGAAAATTTTTTGATTGCTTATAAGCCTTGTATAAAGTCTGAAACTTTAATTTATATGCTCTAAAAAAGTCTGTATATTGGGTTGACAACTAAGTAATTGCCGATGTTTTTTAGAAAATCAATTTTTTCATGGAACTAAATAACTTTATTCTGTAATGTATTGCCCATTTTAATCAAAGACCTTTTGCCAACTTTCAGGCAGCATCATAATCTCACGTTCATAAAACTACTGGTTTTTATTAGCAAATAACTGAATCAGGTACGATTTGACATCATCATCATTAGTGAAATTTTTACCATTCAAGGAGTTTTGTAAAGATCGAAACAAAAAGTAATCAGATGGTGCAAGCTCAGGACTATATGGTGGATGTGGCAAAACATCCCTACCGAGCTTTAATAATTTTTGCCGGGTGGCCAAAATGTGTGTGGCCTTGCATTGTGGAATACAATACCTTTTCGATTAGTCAATTCGGGTTGCTTTTCTTCAACTGCATTGTTTAATTTCGGTATCAGAATTGATCGTTTGGTTTCGACCAATTCGAAATTCGAAAATTTTATCAGAAATAGGTACTAAAAAAACAAACAATATATCGGAAAACTATCTTGGACCTCAGAAAACTATATAAACTAAAACTAAGGTTGTAAGAACACGAAAAAATAGCAAATTCTTCAACATTATTTAGTGAATTCTTAAACATTATTTAGTGAATTTTTAATCAGTTTACTTCATTAAAACATCAACATTTTCGACACCTGCTCTTCTTTGCTTTTCATCGAGGTCAAAAAGTTGTCGAAGCAGCCCGGGATACTTGCAAAGTCTGAGGACAAGTTGTCATAGGCGAGTCTACAGCCCCGAAATGGTTTGCAAAGTTCAAAACTGGCGACTTCGAAAGTCTCAAATCAACACTTGAAGGCAGATGGTCGCCAAACAAGTCATGAATTGGCTGAAAAAATTAACTCCGATCATAAAGCGATTCCCAGTCATATTCATTCAATGGGACTTACCGAAAAATTGAGAGCCTTTATGCCTTACGAGCTCAACGGAAAAACAAAGAAAGTAGCCTTGAAATCGCTTCTCAACATCTCGCCCACTATCGAGCAACACTCGGTCATAAATAGCGTGTTTTCTACCGAATCGTCACGGGAGATGAGAAATGGTGCCTATATATCAATTATGAAGCAAGGAAAGAAGTAGATGGCTCCAGGAGGTGCGCCGAAGTCGAGAGTCAAGCCGGATCTTCATCCAAAGAAGATCCTGATATGTGTTGGGTGGGACTGGGAGGCCGTGGTTGCAAAAAGGAAATGCTCGAAAAGAATGCAGCGTTCCACAAGGAGCTTTATATTGCCCAGCTACACCGCATTAATGAGACTATTCGACTGAAAAGAACTGATCGACATAGTCAAACCATACTCCTTCACGACAACGCCAGGCCCCATGTTGCACAAGTCGTCAAAGCCGCACTCCAAGAACTCGAATGGGAGGTCCTTAAAAACTGGCAATAATAATTTTTTTGATACCAGATCAGGCGATTTTTTGCGGAACGACTTCAGAAAATTGGTCGATAGGTGTGAAGAGGTTGTAAACAGCATTGACGAATATATAATTGATTAACTTAGTGATATAATTATTGTTTTTTGTTTAAATAAAAGTCTAGGAACTTATTACCCAATTTCAGAAATTTTCATAATAAATAGATAAACAGCGGCAACACTGCGGTAAGCGATTTCGCGCCGACAAACACGACGCGAAGTCGCGTCTCCGTTCTAGGATCGGCTGGAACCGATTAGCGTGTTCGAGAATTTTTTGGCTTTATATATGTATACGCAATGCATGTCGACATTGCGCTCAGTTTAATACTGAACGGCATTATCAACGTTCTGCATGCAGCGGTTGGGTTAGAGTTCGAAACATTATGGCAAGCAGTAGTAAGAAGGCGAAGACATACCATTTCCATTCGGAATGGGAAGAACAATACTTCTTCACAGAAGTTAAAGGCAAAAGTGTTTGTTTGTTATGTAATACATCTGTGTCAGTTCCTAAGAAAGGAAATATTGAGAGGCATCATAAAACTGTACATTCGAATTTTGAGAAGGCATTCCCGTTAAATTCTGCCACCAGAAAAGAAAAACTGAAACATTTAAAAATCCAGTTAATTGGACAACAGTCAATATTTTTGAAAACAATCGACAAAAATAAGGCTGCAACTGAAGCATTTTATCGTGTGTCCCAGATAATTGCACAAAAGAAAAAACCTTATGAAGACGGGGAAATCATAAAACAAGCATTTTTGGAAGCTGCAGATTCTTTATTCGCCAACTTTAGAAATAAAGACGAAATAGTGATTGCTATAAAATCTATGCAACTTTCTGCTAATACAGTGATGAGGCGAGTAGAAGTAATGAGCAATGATATTTTTTTACAGTTAAGAAGTGACTTAGATAACTGTATTTATTTTTCACTGCAACTGGATGAATCAACAGATGTAGTTGACCCCTCACGGATGGCCATATTTGTCAGGATGGCTTTTAGTGATTTTACAATTAAAGAAGATCTTTTGAAGTTTATTCCACTCAAAGGACATACTATTGGGCTAGAGCTGTTTTCTCATTTAAAAAATCTCATCTCTTCTGAGAAAAATCCAATATCAAAAATGGTAGGCCTGACAACTGACGGTGCTCCAGCTATGGTGGGTTGTGATAAGGGGCTCGTGGCGCTATGTCATAAGGATGAAAGTTTTCCACTATTTCTTAGTTACCACTGTATTATGCATCAGCATTATGTGGAAATTTTCTAAACTTGAACAACGTTATGAAACTGGTGGTGAAAATTGTGAACCAGATTAGAGCTCAAGCGTTACAAAGAAGATTATTTAAAACCTTGGCTGATGAAATTGACTGTCAATACGGAGAGCTACTTCTTCACTCTGAAGTGCGATGGTTAAGCAGAGGACGAGTGCTCAAACGATTCAATGATGTCCTGCCTGCTATACTCCAATTTTTCAAAGAACGCGATGAACCGATTCCTGAACTGGAAAATTCGACTTGGCTCAGAGATTTTGGTTTTCTTGTGGACATTACAGAGAAATTAAATGAGCTTAACTAGCAGCTTCAAGGCAGGGATAAAGAATTAGCGGAAATGATTTCTGATATAAATGCATTTATTACAAAACTTGAATTTTGGGAACAAAACCTAAAAAACCGCGATACTAAGCATTTTCCTATTCTTTCCGAAAAGATATCCAAAAATCTATTAGAGCCCTATGGCAGTAAATATCATATGGAAATAGTTTCTAACTTGAAGGAAAACTTCAAAAATCGTTTCAAGGATTTCAGCAAAATTGCTTTAGTGACGCAATTTGTTGTTTCACCCTTCATGGACATTGATATACAACAGTTTGCAACTTGTGTTATGAACAACTTTGGCGAAGACATTGCTGTGACAGAAATGGAACTGATTGCTTTTCAAAGTGACTTGACTTTAAAATCTAAGGGTTCAAGTACAAAATGTATATGGACTTTAGTAAGTAAAGATAAGTATTCAGTTTTATGTCGTGTTGCGTTGAAAGTGAAAGCGTTATTCAGTTCAACTTATTTGTGTGAATCTTCTTTTTCCAATATGAAATTTATTAAAAATAAATACCGCAATCGGCTTACAGATATACATTTGGATAACTGTATTCGAATGACTGTATCAAATTATACTGCAAATATTAAAAAAATTATCGATGAGTCAGAATGTCAACCTTCTCATTAGCATATCTCTTTTTATTATAATGTACTATTACTGTTTTGTTGTTTTTTTAAGTCGCTTGAGATTTGCCATTATGACTGATAAAAATTTTGTTACGATTGATAGGTGTGAACATGGATGTAGTTATGCATAAGTATAAGCACAATAAGTCATAAGTTTATTATATATAGAACGTATATTAGTAAAATAAATACATGTATTGTATGCCGAATATAACTGTGTATTATTTAATTTATGTTGGCTTGTGCAAGTAGCTCGCTGTTTATTTCAAAATCTTGAAAGTAGCTCAACACATTGAAAAGGTTGGCGACCACTGGTGTATACTGCCTTTTGACGATGATGATTTTTTATATCCATTTGTGCAAGAAGTGATTTTTTTAGAGCAATAATGTGGTCTAGAAGTTGGCATCTAAAGGAAATTGAGGTTGAAAATTTTTATCGGATTTGGATGATGAAATAATTGACTTGTCAATATACATATGTTGTACACTTTCTTTTGATGTTGATTTTATACGCAAAAAAAGTACGCAAGCTGCACACCCAATCACTTTTCTAGAGCCGCATTCTAGACCTGAATTGATTCGAAGAGTAAAATCGGCGTTGCTAAAATGCAGCTGACGGTAAATTAACAGATGTTAGAAACAAAGAAACCACAACCCATCAAACATGGTGTGGGGTGACTCCCAGCCCAGTGTCTCTACCGAAGATAAAAAATCACCTATTGGCCTGGTTGAAGAGATTTTTATTCAAACGCAACTGCAGAGGCATTTTCTTTATCATTTTTTGGTGGTCTACCTATTACCTATTTTGGTTCTATTCAAACAGCATTTTGGGGCTTTGAAAACATAGAAGTACAAGCAAAGATAGTCAGCCATCTGCCACTCACTTCGTATCCTAATAACAGTAATTTCTTTCAAATTATGAAGCATCCGATACCTCCACACCAAAACTGACTCATATTCATATTTTTCGCTCATATTTCATAATAATAACCCAAGAAGATCGGTTTTTCTTAAATTGTGAACGAAAACTGCGGCATGTCCATTTGAAGCTTGAAAACGTAAAATTGTTGGCTTCTATTTTTATTATGCACTTTTTCTCTTGTTCTGTTTTAAAAGCAAATAACTACTATTGACAACGTCTGCACTTTTTACAACTCACATGATTGTGTTTTTTCCGCTACTACATTTTAATTTTTCTATTTTGCAATTTTACAAGTTTTCCGCTGTTTTTTTATGTTTTTTTATTTTTCCATTTTGTCCATACAAATTTTTACGATTTCATGATTTGTTTTTCACCTGCGCTATTTTACAGTGGATCTTAATTTTTTATCAGCGCAAAAACTCATCATATGTAGAGGCGCTCAACGCGCACTAAAGGCAGTGGGAAGCGGAAAAATATAAAAATCTTGTATATGTAGGTGTAAGTGTGAACATATACGCACACACACAAACATACATACATACATATGTAAGTTTCTCGAATAGTGCAATTGTTAGCACAATTTTAAATGAATTTTTCAACGCCACCCTTTCTGTTGCTGCTGCTGTAGTTTTAAAACCTGTTGGCACAAAAAATGGTTGCTAAGATAAAAAAATTCTATAAAAGAGTACCTGAGCAGGCTGCGTGTGTGCATGTATGCATTTACATTTGAGCAGCAAAAATGGCCAATGCTTTTCGCTGACTCTGCACTTACGAGCGCAATTTTGAAGAGATATACTCCATACGTTTGATATGGCATAAACGGAGAAAAAATTATGAAAAAAGCAAAAAAAAAAAAAATGAAAAAAAAAAAAAAATATGAGAAAAAAAATACAAAAAAATAATGAAACAAATTACAAAAAAAAAATCTACACTAAGAGCTCTAACAGCAGCATTATTACCATAGACAACGCGCACAAGCTGGACATTTGACTCATTTCAAGCTTCAATGCCACACATTTCACATTTCGACCAACACTGCAGCGTTCTTGCCTCTCCGCTGGTTGCTAACGATGTCGTTCATGTTGTTAGTGGTGACATTGCACACAAATGTGTCTGCTGTTTTTTACGTTTTTAACTACTCACACACATGCATACATACATAGACAAGTGCAATTTTATATTTTTTAATTGACCAACAAATTTATTTGATTCGTTAGTGGCATCCAAAAATACTCATATATGAGGAGGAATTGTGAAATTGAAAGAGTAAAAAGCAAGATGAATGTCACAAAAACCAAGGCTTAAGCGATAAAAAACAATTTAAGGTAATATTACGGGCGGCTCACTCTTCCATACAGCATACGGAGGAGGTTGGTCTCTGGAGGCAATCTCGCAAGGGACATGTCAGCATTTTTTGGCAGTTGACACTGTATTTATCTGAGCTTTGGATAAACTGGAGTTTGAGGGTCGTGCCTAGGCAATCTTTCCAGGTAGGCAGGATTGGAATAAGAGACTAAGTTGTACCGAGGCTGTTACCTCTGCTTTCACTGAAGGCTCGAAGATGGAATCGGGAGTCGGAGCAGGGGTTTTCTCTAAATCAGTCAAATCAGGAAACAGATAAGTCCTTAGAATTTCCGAATACTGGTGGTATTTTTCAGGGAGACGTCTTTGTGATCCCACAGGCATGTAAAATGCAAAGCCGCGATAAAGGCGCCATGCTGTAGATCCAAACTAGTCAACTCCTGTAAGGAGTAGATCAAATCTCTGGGATGTGCAAGTAGGTTTTTTCTTTTCTTTCTTTTCCGATAGTCAAGCCGCGATAAAGGCGCCATGGTGTAGATCCAAACTAGTCAACTCCTGTAAGAGGGAGATCAAATCTCAGGAATGCGCAAATAGGTTAGGTTAGGTTGAAGCGGTTGTCCTGTGTGACACACTCAGGCTCATAGCCCATTGTGATGCTGCGTGGGTTCTTGTCCCTATCTCTCCTAAAACTAGTGTGTGCTTTTCAAAAATTTTAGAACGTCTCTGATTTCTGCAGAACTGAGATCTTCCAACTCATTAAAAAATCGTTTACCTAGAATAGTAAACCTGAGTCTGGATAGAGCAGGACAGTGGCACAGTAGGTGCGAGATTGCCTCCTCCTCGTCCTCATCTAGACAACTTCTACAGAAGTCATGTATTTGCACACCCGTCCTCAGGGCGTGTCTACCTATTAGACAGTGCCCCGTTATGACTGAAATCAGTGTGCTAAGACTGCGTTTATTTTGGCTTAGCAGAGATTCTGTGCGTTTAGCATTCAGAGTAGGTCATAGTTGACGGGCGATTTTGCAGGTGGTTTCATTACGCCATCTTTCGTTTGCTTTCTTTACAATTTCTTCAAGGATGAGTAGCTTACATGTTTGTAAGGATATCCCTATGTTATTATCTATGTACTCATCAGACAATTTGGTGCCGAGTCTCGCTGGTTCATCGGCTCTATAGTTGCCCTCAATGTCGCGATGACCAGGAACCCATGTTACCTTTAGGTGAACTGACTCACCCATCTCGTTAAGAGATGTGCGGCATTTCATGGCTACCTTGGAGGTTGTCGACTGTTTTGTGAGGGATTTTATCGCCGCTTGGCTATCAGTGAAAATGTAGATACCATTTCCGGATATCACATCACATAGTATCTGTGTCGCGGCTTTCATGTGCAGGTAACATTTATCTGATCTGGGTTCCAGAATGCGCTGGTGAGCAGGTTCGCTGATGAGCTTACCACGAAGGAGACTTAATTGGTACCAGAGACCTGCTACCCGGTCATCGGCATCCCCCTGACTGTTGTTAAAGGGGAATTGCACAACTTATTTCTCAGGAAAGCGAAGAAAAGATGGAGTTCCACTTCTTCGTGTGCTATTTCGTAAGCCCTGTGGCCCCAGTACAATAAAGGGAGAACTCAGAATGTCCTGGGAACTCCACGCTATTCAATTTACAAGTTCGTAGCTGTGTTTACCGATCATTGAACGATCGGCACACATGCCGACCCATTGTAGAAGCTGTGGGGACCTTTCAGAGAAGGATACTGTTAAGCGCTTTCACTGTAAATGTCCGAGTTTGGCAGCTAGACGATTAGGGCCATTTGGGTGCTTCTTTCTTCGATAGTCTGGGGAAGTGCGCCAACCTAAATCCTATCAATCTTTTCTGTGCTCATCTCAACAGCTCTGTTTGGCTGTTACTATTTGTCAATTGGAGGTCTCATAATGGCATCAAAACGGCGCTTTGGTGTAACTTGGGGAGTGCCGGAGTGGCTATTGAACCATTTCACATGCCCAAATACCTACAGCATACGGAGCGGTGTTTTTCATGATACTTCCAGTTTCAACTTTAACTATTAAATACCCTGGGCCAATGATTCACAGTGATTTAAACTTCTAAACGCCTTAGAGTACGCTATAAAGATGGCATCTAGCGTCCCACTCTGGTTATCGCCAATAAATCGAAACATCGATGGCCTTGCCACAGTAAAGTACTTATATTTAGTAGAGTGAACAGCTCGGTTTACTGTATGCCGCTTCGATCTTCGTTAATACACCCAATGTAAATTCCTATATGAAAAAATTACCATCAATTAATTAACGGTTTAACGTCCTCAGAACCATTTGCGACTTCCGCACCATTTTCGTTGCAGCTTCCTTCGTCAGCGCTGGTATAATACCAATTGATATAACTGTAAAGAAATCGGAAAGAACTTATTTCAAAAATATATCAGAAATTAATGGAAGAGCAAGAGGAAGACCTTAAGAAATCTCTTCAGAATAATGCTTGCTTTTGGCAAGAGCGGTGGCATATATCAACCAAGGATTGATTGACCCATAAACTCATGTCACGTACAGCGACATAGCTTGGCAGGAACCACGGAGAAACATATTTTTACTTAAGCCAGTTCCTCGAGGCCATGAAGTATTTCGAAAATACCTTAAAAATTGCAAAATCCACCAGTTTTATCATTACTAAGTCATATATGCGTAACCAAAGGGACCACTGAGAGGAAGTTTTACACAAATATATCTCCAAAAATTCCAGACAAACCGCAATGCATGAGATAATCCTTTAAATAAATGTTTCTGCTCTATAGTATATTAGTTTTTTCTGTACCATTCTTAACAGATAGGAGGCTACATGGAGGCTACAGGGATCTCGTACCGACCTCAAGAATGAGCGATCAGTGTATAGACAAATTTGTATGATAGAGAACTCACCTACCGCCTCCCATTCTCTGCTTCGAAAGGAACTTCCTAATGAAAATCTCTTCTAGACTGGAATGGCTTACAGAAGCTCCATCACCCGACACATCCGTTAAGGGGTTAGGGGTAGTCAGAGGCCCGAAAAAATTATGATTTTCACGAATTTTTTTTTGCTACTTAATGAATTTATTTAACAAAAATAAAAACATAGCATAAAAACATCATGTTTTAACTTGACTTCACCAAAATTTCAAAAAAAAAAATTAATAATTGCAAAAGTTATCGCTGTTTGTGTGAAGCCCGTTTCTCCAGAAGTCCCTTGCGGTGAACATCACAAGTCCCTGCAGATTCATCTAAAACCAATCGGATGAGAAAATTTATTTTTATTGATAGATAATCTCGAGCCGGATCGAAGCTGTTTTTTTTTTTCAAAATGAACAAAATGGCGGCCTCAGGAAATATTTTTCAGATTTTCGGGAAAAAACCAACAGTTAATTGTTAAAAAAAAATCGAAATTTAAAAAAAAAAAAAAATCCTTCGATCAAGCACAAGTTTTTTATGTTTTTCAAAAGCTGTATAAATTTTATTGAAATCTACGTAGCGGTTTTTAAGTTACAGTGTTCACCAGTTTGAAAAACATAGTTTTGAGAAAAACGCATTTAAAGTTTTGCTATCGGCTCCGGAGCGGCCGAGCGCCCTTTGTTAATTGTTGAATAACTTGAAAAGTATTTGTCGGATTCACTTCAAATTTTTACACAATATTTTTAAAACATTATACTTTAAGAAAATGCAAAAAACAAAAAATCCAATTTTTGAAAATTCTGACTACCCCTAACCCCTTAAGATATACTCGGTCGGATCTAAAATGGACACCGGTGTAGGATCAGGGGAGTGTTTTTATCAGTGATTAGCCTGATTACTGTAGTGTTTTTCAAGCGGAAATAAACGCTGTTCATGAAGCCTCAAAATGATTAGAGATAAAAAGTATACCATCAACAGATATCTGCATTCTATCAGACAGCCTACGGGCCCTGGATGCATTTCAAATAACATCAAGGAGAGTCTTACATTGTGGCCAATCTCTTAATGAGATGGCCAAACTGTATCGTATAATATTGTGCTGGCTCCCAGGCCACAGAGATATACCAGGGAAGTGGAATGCTGCCCAACTTGCAAGAGAGGGTACCTGTATACCAAACATAAGTAATTTTTTGGGGGTACCTCTCGCAACTTGTAAGCTTCTTATTAAGGGCGCACTAATGTAAATCAAAGATGGATTAGTGTCAATATCTGTGAAATTGCTAAGCAAACATAGCCAAGGCTAAATCTACGTCTGTCCAAGAGTGTTATAAACTTGGGACCTTAGTAGGGGCTCTCACAGGCCATTGTCTCATAGGAAATCATGCAAGGAGATTAGGCGTTTACGTGCATGATATCTGTCGTAGCTGCAGGAATAATGAGGAGTTGGAAACAATTCAACACCTTTTTTGCACATGCCCGGTTCTAGCCAGAAGCAGGAACAAATATTTAAGATCCTACTTCTTAACGTAACGAATATAGATAATCTAAAAACTTTAGGTATCAACAACCTTTTACGCTTTATCAAAAGCTCAGAATGTTTCAATATGGAAAGGGAAATGTAGCCCAGCCCAACCCCATCGGCTCACAACGGACCCATTTCGTGGTCTAAGTGGCATCGTTGCCTCTATGTCCGACGTTGCTGCCAAACCTAACCTAAACTCAAAACCAAACCAAAAAATGATTGGGGTTGAAGGGATTAAAGATTGAGTGACTTTTGGTCAAACCGCTCAGGATTATTAGAACAGAATAAAAAATACAAGTCAGCTATTACGATTTTAAGTAATTTGTCATGCTCAAGGACAGAGTTCATTCCTATTGTCAGAATATGCTTGCATATTCAACACCTTAAAGGTGAAGTATACGCCATGGCAATGGCAGTCTACGATGCTTCGGAAAAATCACAGGCCTTCGCATCGTTTGAAATGGTAGTTTTCGGGTGTTTCTTTAAAAGCGGTTAAAAGAGAAATGAATGAAGATTTTTTTTATTTTTATTTCCCATATTTTATTTTTGATCTATTGTTAAAAAACAAAATATTTTTTTTTTGCCATACGAGTTTCTTTCAAAACATTCCAGCCTTAAAAAAATGGTCTTCCAAAAAAAGGCATGTCGCTCGCGACACGGATTCCAGGACTCACAGGTGTCTGAAATCAAAAAGACAAAAAGGTTCTTGTGCAGTATGAATGTCGTTATTGAGTGAACTAAGATCTTAAAATTAAATTTGAGAAAATGGTGGACGTACAAAAATGAACAACATTTTTTTAACCCTCTTATTCGACTTTAAAGGTCCGAAAATATACTAAAATGTTTTTTTTCAAATGTTCGTAGTACACGTGATAACGCCATCAATTCTACGTAATTTAAATTGTATTCCATCAAAATCGGTTTACTAGAACCGGTTATATCTGTGTCCATTTTCCATGTGAAGACCATTTTTTGAAGGCTGAAATTTTTTTGAACGAACCTCGTATGGCCAAAAAAATATTTTCTTATTTTTTAGCAATGCATCAGAAAATAAAATACTGAAAACAAAAATAAAAAATCTCTTTTCGCCATTTTATATGAGGCGAGGACCTTAATAGTGCTCGTACTACTGTTCGTCCTTCAGTGAAGAAGTGATATTCTTCTATCAACTTCTGCTCTACTAATACTACTCAATCACAATGCTCTCCTAATAACACTTAATTTTAATATATTTTTAATTTATTCCTTGTTTTGCGAATTTTGTCTTTTCAAAACCCAAAATTTTCAAAACAACCCACAGCCTTGTAGGAGTCCATCTTGGCAGGAGAGCAGCATTGAGGCGAACATATTGCGCCTGCTCCATATACAAGTATAATAAAATATGTATTGCATGTATTCGCTGTATCCATTTGAGTAATCAGCAAGTATTGACGACCATTCAATAGCCAATCGTGTGGGAGGCGATTGATTTAAGTATCGATATATAGGAGGTGGCCAACGATTTTAAGGTGTGTATGTGAAAAAAGACTAACTTTTCTTTACATGTATTTGTGAGCAATAAGGAAATATTTGCGAAATAGCAATACAAAATTGGTGGTAAGAATTGCAATAAAGGGTTGCTGTATTTCAACGTAAGGGAGTCTTATCGAAAAAAGTCAGACCGCATTGACAGAAATTGAAAAAAATGCGCCAGCAAAACGACTAAGGGGTGTATGCTTAAATATTACAATAGTATTATTGCTAGGGACGCTTTGAATTTTAAAAGTTTAGTATTAAATACTATTGGTTTCGAAAGCTGTGAGAGCCCACGCAAGAATATACAAATAATATTTTCGCCTCAATGAATACAGTGTTTAAAAGTTTAAGTGAGCTGTGATAGTAATGTAAGGTTAGGAGGTTGTTTCAGATGAGACACACCTAGGCTTGAGTGTATAAAGAGAGTAAGAGTTGGGGTATTATCAAACCTACGATGCATGCCATGAGATGTCTTTCCAAAAATGAATCCATGTCGTAGGCGATATAAGGCCTTAAATCCACTTATATGGTAACATCAAGGTGAATATCGCCATTTCGAATAGTCGCTTATTGAAATGCCCAAAAACCGATCTATGTGTCAGCTATATATTTACTCGTCTACAAAAAACCTTTGACATACCACAAAATAGGATAGATAAGGAAATAAATACAAAGAAAAAAATCTGAATCTCAGAATCCATCTAAAGTAAGGGGGTAAGATCCATCTATTATAAAGAGCCTTCAGCCTGATTAGATAAACTTTCGAAGGAAGTCGTTGCCAATACGTTGGCCGGCTGAGTCAATACTAAGATACTTAATGGCTTAAAGACCTCGCGAAGCCGCCCTTACCTCCAAAAGACCACCTAATCAAGTTGCAGACTCTCTGTAATGGATTTATACGTGACTACCACTAGAAAGGGCTGGGGCCTGGGATCCACTGTGGGCATGAAGCAGCAAATGATAGAAACGAATTTTTCTAATAATAATTGCCCGACTGAGTGCTATATTTCTGTCATGAAAAAGGTCCTCTTAAGAGGACCAGGCTATTTAGCATATGACCGCCAGGTTTGAGGGTAGGAGATAAGAAAGGCCCAATTCAATATTTCGTATCTGAAGAATTCCTCGTTCGTCGTAAAATATGCTTCAGATTGCTGCCAGAGTCATTTAATCGCAGATCTAGAAAGTTGAGACACACTTTCATTTCAAGGACTGATTGCATTCGCCAAAAGGTCAGAGTGGCTTGAGAACATGTAGCGATGGTGATGCTGATCAATTACTATCGAGCCGATCACTAGGCGCATAGATCCAGATATGTAGTGATGGGACTGGTGAAATATTTTTTGTGCACAAAAATTTACCTCTGCAGCCACCGCTGGAATAACTTTTAAGATATGCCGTCCAACCTAACCTCTATCCGATTTCTAACTACCCAAGAATTTTAGTTCAAAATGCTTAAATCGCTTCCATATCTCTAACCCCGTCTTTAGGGTGATAGGCACTGAGTAAACACTTTTCCAAAGCAGTCCATCTAATCTAACCTAACCCTTTAACGACAGCTTGAAAGTCATGAAGCATTTGTTGAAAGATTTGACCGTACACTTTTTAAGCACAATCCTCGGTAAGGAGAATCTAACCTAACACAATTTTACCTCTATCCAACTTCTAGACCTCATTGGATTGGGTAGGTAACACTCAATCATCTCAAATAGAGATGATGAAGATAAAGGAACTTCACGTCATCAACACAGGCTAACACTAATGAATCCAGTTACAGGTGGGCTCGAAATTTCTAGAAAACTTCAAGTCTCCTTATTCCCAACCAAGCCTCAGCAGGGTGCGTCTTTGCTTGATAGATCCATAGAATTAGTCGCACATTTGCGAGTGTAACGGTTTATGTAGAGTTAAGAAGTAGAGTAGGCAAGGTCCGGTGAGCTCTGTCGATCCCAATAAGTACACTTTTTTCACATTTTCTTCAGCGGTCAAGCAGATCTCCAGAGAGTTCAGCCATACATGGACTAGAATGCATATATATATATATATATATATTATATATATACATATATATAATTGGCGCGTACACCCGTTTTGGGTGTTTGGCCGAGCTCCTCCACCTATTTGTGGCGTGCGTCTTTATGTTGTTCCCCAAATGGAGGGACTTAGAGTTTCAAGTTAGAGTTTTTCATGGCAGAAATACACTCGGAGCTTTGCCATTGCCTGCCGAGAGGCGACCGCTATTAGAAGAAACTTTTTCTTAATTTTGGTGTTTCACAGAGATTTGAACCTACGTTCTCTCTTTGAGTTGCGAATAGTACTCACGCACAAACCCATTCGGCTACGGCGGCCGCATAGACTTCCGCATTATGCATTTTTACATACTTTATTCTTTTATATTTGCTTCAAATATCTTGGCTCCATTTTCTCCGCATACAAGCCAGCTGCCAAAGTTGGCGCGCAATTCCAGGTGTTCTGCGTGACAAAAGATACCGATGAAACTAAGAGGCAACCTTTTTTTTAAACTGTGGTCCGATCCGCAATGGCCTAAGCCTCTGAATGCTGGCCGCTGTCCGCTAATCAAGAGCAAAACATCCAAGGAACAGAGATCAGAATGTTGCGTTGGACTTCGGGCCAAAATAAGCAAAAAACGAATCAAAGGGAGCTGTGACGTGGCTCCAGTAATTAAGAAATTGTGGGAAAATCGCTTTCATTGGTATGGCCACATCAGAGCAGACCAAATCTGCATGCAACAAAAAAATTGGTAACTCAGCCGCTTGTACCAATGGGGGGATGGTAGGCCTTTTAAGTCCCAGGTAAATACCCTTAAAAATGATATACAGTGGAGTGAAGTCAACGAAGGGACAATCCAGGATCGTTTCACCTCATTCCCAGACAGTCGGTTCTACGTAACCGGAACGACCCGAATGTATATCCGGCCAAGGACTGTCACTTTAGCAGCATTCCCCGTGTATGTGTAGCGAATGTTTATGCTGCTACAACAACAATCTGGATATCGAGGGGGGCCGATAACAACTAAGGGGTCATGGTGAGGAAGAAGAAGACAAATACTTCATGCACGAGACGTTTATCAAATCAATGCCGAGCCCATTGCTAACTACAGACGACCAACGCCTCAAACATCTCAATTCAAATCACACCGTCCAATTCGGAAGTAAGAAAAATCTCAGCTGAAATTTATTAATAAGTAATTGTCCTTATAATCCATGTATCCTTGCCTTGAGAAGACTCAAACTCGGACTGAGGAAAAAGCAAAAGTACCAACAAAAGCCGGCTGATGAAAAGCTTTCGGGCATATCTACACAGGAAAGCAGTCAATGAGATTTTGAAATAAACAAGGATAATGGCATAAATAAACTGATTTTAACGGCGAAGAGCAAGGAAATACAAAGAACAAAGGGAATGTACGAGTATATGAATTCATGCTTAAGAGTCTGCTCCTTTGTGCTCTCACATACATACATACATATGTGGATGTACCTGAAGAAGGAATAAAAGCTAAAGAAAGTGAAGATATGTGGGCAGCTGTGTTGACGAAAAGCTGGTGGTAAACAGGCAGCTAACACTGGCTTATTTTGCTTGGAATGCAGAGTTTATGATGACGTGGAGAGTGAGAAAATGTTGCTACGAAAAATAGCTGAGATATCGTAAGGGAAATATATTTCTTTAAGTATAAAGAAGCCCACTCGACGACATTTGAAGCAGATGGAAAAGATTTCAGAAATCAGAAGTGAAGCTAAGGTCAAACAACAACTCTGCACATACACAGCACACCTAGGCCGTACGCAGGCAACAAACGTTTAGTGCAAGTTGCATTTACTATACTGTCCACAGAATAATACCAACAACATGTTAATAGAAAGCAATGAGAAGTTAAGGCGCACAAGACAAGGTGAGGACAGAGATTTGCGTATTTTACTTGAGGCCGCCGTAGTCGTTGTCGCGTTACTACATTTCGGAAATCAGAGAGAACGTAGGTTCGAATCTCGGCGAAAGACCAAAGTTAGAAAAACGTTTTTTTCTAATAGCGGTCGCTTCTCGGCAGGCAATGACAAATCTCCGAGTGTATTTCTGCCATGAAAAAGCTCTTCATAAAAATATCTGCCATTCGAAGTCGGCTTGAAACTGTAGGTCCCTCCATTTGTGGAACAACATCGGCCAAACACCCGAAAAGGGTGTACGCGCCAATTATATATATACAGGGCCGTCGAGGTAAATCCGGAATGTTGAACTTAAAAACAAAACTATTGGATATTTACTCAAAAATAATTTATTTACACTTAACTTTATATAATGTGAGTACACATATCATAGTTGAAAATTATTCAATGTAACCTTCATCTCGCGCAATTACCTGCTCCAGCCAGGACCTGAAGCGCCCACATGCGCGAGCTACCTCCTCTTTGTCCATTGTGGTCATCACTTCCTCGATGGTTGTCTACAGAGCGTCCTTAGTGTTATGAGGCTTCGCGTTAAATTTTACTTCAACTGTGCCCCACACGTAATAATCAAGAGGATTGCAGTCTGGGCTTGAAGGTGGCCAAAAATCTGGTGATCAGTGGTAGGGTATGTTATTCTGGTGCCGAGCCTGAGTCTTTGTATGACTTGCTCGATCAGAAAAGACATCATCTTTGCAGTCGGCTTCACGAAAAACTTTTGCAATTTCGTAAACTTGCATTTTTTTGTAGCCAAACCACTCAATTATCTCTTTAGGGCTTTTTCCGGCGCGAAGTGACTCTAGTATCGCAGCTGTTCTGTCCTATCACTTACTCCGGCACACCAATGTCAATCAGGAAACAATACACTAAAAATATGTCCCTTTATCAGCGGTTTTAGAGTTAACGCTACTGCTCCAGAGCTTTCGAAATGTTTTCCGCATTTATCTCGACGGCCCTGTATATATATATATATATATATAATCGATTCAGTTGTTATAATGGGTGCCTTTTCTTCACCTGCCGAAGGCGGTTGAGTACTTATATCATCTTGATCAAACAGTTCTCGGAATGTTACCTACCATATTGAAAAGCTTCAAAACACATCGCCTTCAAAGTACTCCCCATCAACTGCAACGCACTTATGCCAGCTTTTTATTCAGCTTTCGAAATATTTCTCGAACTCTATTTTTGGTATAGCCATCGGAGCCGTCTTCAGTTTTTCCATTACTTCGTTTCGACTGTTAAAACGCCGAAGGCGTTCCTCGAAGTGGTTTCTTGACTCAATCAAACAGAGGAAAATCACAGGGAGCCATATCGGGTAAACGAGATGGCTGTTGGACGGTATTCGTTTCGTTCTTGCTCAAAAATTCACGGAAATTGATGACACTGGGCAACGGTGCGTTATCATGGCGCAAAGTCCGAAAGTTTTTTACTCACAAATCCTTTCTTTTTTGGCGAAATTATTAGCGTAAGTACCTTATAGTGCCTTACCTAACTTTCTCTGGGAAAAATTCGTAATGTACAATGCCGCTGTAATCCATAAAACCCTGCGCATCACTTCGTTTTTTGACCGAAAAAGACGTGGGTTTGTGTTTTTTTTTTTTTTATCTGAACTGACTCGCCCGTCTGTATTGCATGTCGTACTCATACACCCACGTCTCGTCTCCAGATATGATGCCTTTGATACATGTTGGGTCGGATTCAGCTTTGAAAATCAACTCTTTGGCAATATCTTCGAAGTCCCTTTCTTATTGAAATTCAGTATTTTTGGGATCAACTTTGCTGCAAATCCAAACACGGATCACACCCAAATCATTAACTGCAATCTCCGCATGTATCTATAAGCAATATTTCAGTCCTTCACTAGCTCTCTGATAGTTAATTTGCGGTTATTGATTCACTTTTTTCCCCCTTTCTTGATGTTTTCATCAGTTTTTGACGTCGACGGTCTGCCGCCACGTTCGTCATCCTCGATGGACTCTCTTCTGAAGCGTTCATGCCACACCTAAATGGATGTTAACTTTAGAGTATCACGTCTGAAACAGTTTCCCCACATTCCTATGGTTTCCGCAATATTGAAACCATTGTTAATGAAAAATTTCATACAATTTAGTTGTTTAAAATTCAAATCCATTTTTAAAATTGTAAGAGATCGAAAATACGTGCAGTGGTAGATTACTTAAGACAGCGTAACTTTTACAAATGTACAGCAAAGGTGATATAATTTTTGTAGAAATCTTAATCAGAAATGTGGAAACCTAACAGAAAAAAAGAACTCAAATCAGTTGACTTAGAGTGTCACCCAGCACCCACAAAAGACTCTCTATTAACCAATCTAAAACTGCGCTAGCGCCGTTCGCTAGGAACATTAAATGTTCTGTTTTAATTGAATCGACCCTTGAACTCTCCACAGAAGCGAACGACTTTGGTATCAACCTTGACAAAACGCTCACTTGGAACTCGCACCTTGAGAAAGTTTCTGCGTGTACAATCCTTTTTGGAAGAACATGTGGACTCAACCCCATAATGACTTATTGGACATTCACTACAGTTGTTAAACCTATAGTCATCTAAGCTTCCATAGATTCCCTGGTGGATTAAAGTTAAGCAACGAAAGACGGTAAAGCAGCAATGAAAACATGCCCAACTGACGTATTAGGTGTGCACCTATGCATGCCTCCACTTTCTATCTTAATTGTAAAAGAAGCACGTTTGAGCGCCTTAAGATATGGAAGCGGAGATATGAAAGGACGTCTGAAGATTGTAGAAGACTTCCTTTTTTAGAGTGGATACATTATCCCAAGCCCATTGTCTTCAGGAACTTCCAAGTTCTTACTAATGAGCGTACAACAACGCCTGTCAACGCCTAACGCCGGACAGAGGAATTTCTGTTAAGCTGCTTTCACTTAGCAGAATAGACTTAAGACTTTTAACTGATTACTTCACAGCCACTTTTGGGGGTTTGGCCGAGCTCCTCCTCCTATTTGTGCGGGTGTCTTGATCTTATTCCACAAATGGAGGGACATACAGTTTTAAGCCGACTCTGAATGGCAGATATTTTTATGAGGAGCTTTTTCATGGCAGAAATACCCTCGGAGGTTTGCCATTGCCTGCCGAGAGGTGACCGCTATTAGAAAAAACTTTGTCTTCATTTTGCTGTTTCACCGAGATTCGAACTTACCATCCCTCTGAATTCCGAATGTTAGTCACGCACCAACCCATTCGGGACACTGAAAATTTAGAGCACAGATATTCTGCACTAGACAGAAAAAGGCTACACCTCCTAGGTGCCTCCATATAAACTATAATGAGAACAATAAACCCCAGAATGTGCTAGAGTTTTTAAAAAGGCTTTAAAGTATAGGGTACCTCAGCAGGCTTTACACAATACAGGGTTTGATTGAAAAAGAATGGGCCGTATTTTTTTTAAGCAGTTTTATTAAACCGTTTGGCTTATACAACTAATAGTCTTCAAAATAGGACGCTTGAGCGTCAATACACCACTGGTAGCGGCCCTTCCACTGCAGGAAACATTTTTTAAACTCATCCGCCGGAATCGCGTTCAATTCGGCTGTCACAGTTTTTTGGATCGCCTCGATGAAGTCGTACTCTCTCTCTTGCCCTCAGGATCGGACTCAAAGCACCAGGTTTCATCTCCTGTGATACAGTTGTCTAAAGTATTATCCTGTTCGTCACTTTCCAATACTTCACGACTCTTTTCCACACGCAATTGCTTTTGTTTATCGGTCAAAACCTTTGGCACACACTTTGCGCATTTCAAGTTTTCCGGTCACGATTTTCCGCACATTGTATTAAGTTAAATTTAACTCTTCACTGATCTCTCGTAGACTAGCACGACGGTCAATGTTCAAAAATTCACGCACCCCCGGCTCACATCTTCGTCTGTTTGCGTCGTCGAAGGCCTTCCAGATCGCAGTTCGTCTTCGACGTCCTCCCGGCCTTTCTTGAACGCCTTGTGCCACCGTTTTACCTGGGCACTGGACAGAGATTGGTCCCCGTAAGCTTCCTTGAGTAGCCCAATGGTTTCGGTACTCATTTTGTTTAGCTTTACTCAAAAGTTGATCGAGTAACGTTGCTCCAACGATCGCTGCATTTTCGCCTCTGCAAAATCCTAACACACTTTTAAAACAGCGTCTACCAGCGAACTGGAACCGATTTCTAGTGGAAGGGGAAAGTCCAATGATCATTTTCCCCCACCAGCCGATTCGGTTGATCGCTTGGCAGCCGCTCCACGCGGGAAGGCTCATTACTTTTCAATCAAACCCTTTACATCTATTTTGGTCGCAGTGCGCAGTAGACTAATAGTAATAATTATGGAGTGTCACCTGGCGATTGTTCCGGAGTCGGAGTCTGTAAAGAGCTGAGTCGGTGGATACTTATTTATGTCGGCGGTAAATTCTAGTAGTTGGAAAAACTTCATTAGTAACAAAGTTTAATATTCATAGCCAACAGAATCTTTCCAACTTTGTGCGAATTAAAAAAAAAATTGAAAAATTTTCATTCAAATTTCAAAGTTTTTAAAACGATTTTTCGGAAGTGGGTAGAGTTCCATTGAATTTTGGTGCTAGTTTGAAGTGGCTCGAAATATTTTTTCTTGTTTTTTGTTTTTTACTGACGGCCTCGTACATTTTCTTCATGCTCCCAGTTGTTTTTCATATGGAAAAAACATCCCATTCTTGGTCCACTCATTTATTGCCTTTACTAAGCCCAAAGTAGCTTGGTTATTAATGCACTATTCGAAGATAAATGATGATCGGCGTATCAATTTTTTTTCGGACTACTTTTCACATCTGACTGATTCAATCATTACAGGTAAGTACTTTGCAGTGTAATGGCAGAGTTCACTCAACATTATGGCGCATAAATCCATAAACAAATATCAACATATTCATCCCCGAAATCGCCTTTGATCTATTGCCTAATTTAGTAATCAACAGCTTCTTCAATACTCGTACGTATTGAGCAGTGGTCTTCCAACTCCTGCGCCACTCATCCACTCATCAATTTCAACTTAGTTGGTGTAATGTGTGTGGGTGTGCGTGAGTGTGAGATAATGTCATACATATAAATGCATATAAATACGAATGTAGTGAGTGTATTTTTTGCACTGAATTCTTTTTTGTTGTTGTTAGTAAGGAGCATTTATGATTGCTAATGGCATTTGGTAATAAAAACGAACACATGATTTTTATTGGATTATTATCATAAATTTGGGATATGGAAAATGGAAGTTGTCTTTCTAGTCTTTTGAGCGGCTTAATAAGTTTAGGTGAACTTTGCTATATGAAATAAGAATTTTCCTCGCGATTTAGGCACGTACGGATGATAAAACCTTTGCAAGTTGGCGTACAAGTTTCCAGCTCCAGTTTCAAGAAGATTGTTTACTACTAAATTACGCTGTTCTCCATGAAATAAAGGTGCTGCGGTGAACTAATAGGACTATGAATAACTTCGTGCGGTTTTACAACAGATGGCGTAACTTGATTATTATTCCATCGATCCACATTTCCAAACATTCATTGGAGAGCTACTGTCGTAAGGCACAAACGTCAGTATAAGTTTTTTATTTGAAGCGTAAACAACAATATATTTACCACACTTGAAAATGTCGAATTTCGTGCCAAATAATGTGTTTTTGCGGGGAATTCTTCTTCATTATTTTAATATGAAGAAAAAAGCAGCCGAAGTCATCGTATCTTGGTGGAAGTTTATGGTGAGCATGCTCTATCTGAGCGAACGTGCCAGAAGTGGTTTGCACGCTTTAAAAGTGGTGATTTTGGCTTGGAAGACGAAGAACGCGAGGGTGCGCCGCCAAAGTTCATGGATACCGAATTGGAGGAATTGCTCGATCAAGATCCGGCTCAAACGCAAGAAGAAGTTGCAAAAACTTTGGGAGTTGATCAATCAACCATTTCCAAACGTTTAAAAGCCATGGGAATGATCCGAAAGGTAGGCCATTGGGTGCCGTATGAATTGAAGCCAAGAGACGTTGAACGCCGTTTTATGGCATGCGAACAACTGCTTCAACGGCACAAAAGAAAGGGTTTTTTGCATCGAATTGTGACTGGCGATGAAAAGTGGGTCCATTACGACAATCCAAAACGTCGGGCAACGTATGGATACCCTGGCCATGCTTCAACATCGACGTCGGCGCAGAATATTCATGGCCTGAAGGTTATGCTGTGTATCTGGTGGGACCAGCTGGGTGTTGTGTATTATGAGCTACTGAAACCGAATGCAACGATTACGGGGGATGTCTACCGACGACAATTGATGCGTTTGAGCCGAGCACTGCGAGAAAAACGGCCGCAATACGCCGATAGACACGACAAAGTTATTTTGCAACATGACAATGCTCGGCCACATGTTGCACAAGTGGTCAAAACATACTTAGAAACGCTCAAATGGGATGTCCTACCCCACCCGCCGTATAGTCCAGACCTTGCGCCATCCGATTACTATCTCTTCCGATCGATGCAACATGGCCTGGCTGACCAGCACTTCCGTAATTACGATGAAGTCAAAAAATGGATCGATTCGTGGATTGCGGCAAAACCGACCGAATTTTTCACAAAGGGAATCCGTGAATTGCCAGAAAGATGGGAAAAAGTAGTAGTAAGCGATGGACAATATTTTGAATATTAAATTTGTAACCATTTTACGTCAATAAAGTTTCAAATTTCGAAAAAACCGCACGAACTTATTCATAGTCCTATTATTTAGTATTGAACCTCGTTCAAATATTGCAGTTGATGAAAAAAACTTCGTTCTGTTCCCATTCAGTCGGCGATTTTGAAGCTGCCCTAGCTAGGCATTTATGAATCGCCCTGTTTCTGTTGCACAATCGAATTTGGCAAAATTAGCGTTGACAAAGTTTTTTTTCGTTTGAGTTCTTTGCAGTACAATCCACTGATTTTAGTTCTTATTGTTGGGAAGAGGTTTATTTTCTGCAACTTCTTTATTCACTGCAGAGGTCTTCGGACAAATGAAATTGTTTTCCCGTTATATGTTCAACACAAGCCTATTTATGCTTTTTTCTTTTTTTTTTTTTTACAGTACAAGTACAGCACTCTCACACAATTAAGTCCATTGTACTGCACTCGGGTTCCCTTTTTAATTTTTTTGTGTATTTAACATGACCTCCGAAGAAATCTGAGTAGATTTTGTGGTGCCAAGGAGCCAAGGTGGTCACTGTTAACGCATCAGCGCCAAAGACCTCAAGTCAGATTAAAGCGAAGGCCGGGCAGATGCACAGGAAGTAATCCGGCGTCTCATCCTCCTCTCTGCCTCTCCTGCTCTGAGATGTAATTCTTTTCCATGTGCTTCACCCATAGAAAGTGGCCCGTCATCAGTCCAATCAGCTGCCTACAGTCCCTTCTGCTTAATGACCGGAGGATCTGTTACAGTCGGTCGGACATGAGAGGTAACATCAGTTTTGTCAATCTGCAGCCGCTCTAAGCCTACCAGGCTCGCTTGTGCGTTAGAGTAACCAGTTTGCTAACCGTGGCTTTGATGACAGCAGAAGAGCTCCGTGACGGAGCCTAAAGAGACAGTGATCTCGTTACCAGCAATACCCACGTGTTCGATGAGCCATGTTAGCATCAGGATGTTATGTCTGTCGACATAGTTCAATCTTGATTTACAGTACTCCACTACCCTTGAAGTGGTTGGAGGGCTGTCTAAGGCCATGAGCGCAGCTTTGCTGTCCCTGCAGACACATACATATCTGCCTTTTCTTCTGTTTTCCACAACAAAGTTCATCGCTTCTAGAACAGCATACACTTGCTCTTTATATAGTATCTGGTACCCTGCTTTTACGGTATATTTACGGGCCATTCGGTCAACTACATCTACTCCAAACTTAGTCTCGTTGTAAAACGAGGCAGTTTCAGGCTCTTTGGCTCTTTTCAGGAATTTCATCTTCGCTCTATGAATCTTCACTTTCATAATCATCTTCTCCACTTTGTTGAACACCTCGAACTTTCCGTCATAATGGTTGCGGAACAGAATCAATTTAATTTCGTATGGAAAATGTAATTCAAAATTTTCCAGGAAATGTCGCCCATTAATTTGAAATTCCTAAAGCCTCATTTTGAAGGGACTTGGTATGAATAGGTATAGGTTGTACTTATTCTTCTTGTTGATTGGCGTGATAACCACTTACTGCCGAGTTTAACAAAGCGGGTCAGTCGTTTCTTTCTTGTGCTAACCGGCGCCAGTTGGACACACCAAGTGAAGCCAAGCCCCTAGCCACCTGATCTTTCCAACGCAGAAAAGACCTTCCTCTTCCTCTACTACCACCAGCTGGTACCCCAACGAATACTTTCAGAGCCGGAGCTTTTGTATCCATTCGGACGACAAAACCCAGCCAACGAAGCCACTGGATCTTTATTCGCTGCGCTATTTCTATGTCGTCCTAAAGTTCATACAGCTCATTGTTCCACCGTCTACCATACCCGCCGTCGACTACGTGCAAAGGTCCTAAAAGCTTCCGCACAATATTTTATTGTCATCGTACACGCTTCTGCGCCATATGATAGGGCGCGCGTGAAAAGAGCCTTGTTGAGTGTTAATTTTGTTCGTCGAGTACATTTCTACTCAATTTCCTGCTTGGGCCAAAATAGCACTTGTTAGCAAGAGAGATTTTCCGTTAGACTTCAAGGCTGACATTGTCAATGGTATTAAGGCTGGTTCCTAGATAAACGAAGTCTCTTGCAACCTCGAAATCATAACTGTCAACAGTGACGTGGGTGCCGATATGTGACGGCCCCGCTTTGCTTTTATATCCAGGAGAAGGCTGAACTAACAAGCATAACTAACTTACCGAACTTGACGAGCAAAATATCGTCATTCCTCATTCAAGTTCATCAGAAGGCATGCAAGTCTTGAAATTCCGGTCAGAAAAAAATCGTTTTTCATGCCTCTGTAGAGCTCAGGGTTGATCGAAATGGCGTTTCGAGCAACATTTTGAATGAAAAATGGACACGACAAATGGCAATGACAAATGTACAACGAGGAAATCTCTCTGAGATCCATACCAACTTGTCACACTCTGAGGATGCATTGAAAATCAAAGAAAACGAGTAGCATGACTGCCCCTCTTGACCGACTTTGACGTGGTTTCGGCACGTTGGAGTTCGGCTCATGTGGATAGCGCCATTCAGCCGCCTGTTGACTGGTTTGCATGTCAAACTCATACATCCACGTCCCATCACCTGTCATGATGCGCTGGATAAACGTTGGATCCGAATTCACTTGCTCAAGTATGTCTTCAGCCAACTTCTTCCGTTGAATTTTTTGAAAGAAACTCAACTCTCTTGGAACGAGTCGGGCAGCCACGCGTCTCATGCCCAATTGGTGGTATAAAATGCCGAAAATTGATTCGTGAGACACGCTAAAGTCGCGTGCTACCTCTCTCAAACTTAAATGATGGTTTTCTAGCTCGTTGACTTTGTCGACGTTTTCATCCGTTGAAGACGCCGATGGGCGACCAGATCGGGCCAAATCTTCCACGACATTTTTCAAACGTAAAGCGATTCATTTCGTTCGGTGGAGATAAGATAATGGATTTCGTTCAAGGTTTTCGGCGAGAAAGAATTGCAATGTTAAATTAGCAGCTGTCTAAAAAAACTTCAAGGTCTTTCTTTGTGAGATGTAGGGAAGATGGATGAAAGGAGTAAGTTAAAGTGTTTTATACGCAATTCAGAGGGGTTGTCGACGATTAAAAGATGGCGCAAGGTTATGAATTCTGGAAGTACTTGATTTTCAGCCTTAAAAACTAAGTACTGGGACGATGTTTTTCAAGCCCAAAGAGATTTTATCAAGTTGGAGCGAATCCGAAATTCCAAATGTATGTATTTTAAGTACTAGGGAAAGTATTCCCTCAGTGATCTGCCTACCAAAAATACTGGTGCCTCAAAATAATTGCATTGGTAACTCTTAAAAGCCAATTTTACTCCACCTATAATTGCAAAAATCTAAATTTATTTCAGCATTGACACAGGGTTCCGTAATCGGATTTTTTTCTTCTTCAAAATAAGTAGAGCTTTTTATCCGCACAAACAATCAAAATTAAATTAACGTACAAACACAAATCACAAGAAAATCCAATGCTTACCGCAAATAATGGTGGCCCCTCAATCTCAGCGCGCCCTCAATCGACAAACACAGCCGTAGCAGCCAGCTCAGTGATATTCCGCAAAATAAGAAAAAAATCCCCAGTTAATAGCCTACATTGGGGCATCGTTTCCCATGAATTGAAATTACATAAAAAAGAAAATTGCTATCAATAGCAAACGAAAACAACAACAATGATACCAACAATAACAGCTGGCACAATCTCAAATACAATTCAACAAATGAAAACACCACAATTGTATTTGAAGAGTTGGAGGGAGGGAGCGAAATTGGGGCAAATCGAGAGAAGGAATCAAAATTACAATGGAATTTGAAAAAATCAAGATTTTAGATTTTTGATACGCGTCCACGCGCAACACTCAACCGCCAAAACAACAATAGTAAAATACTTGCACAATATTCCCTTCCCTTGGCGTGCCTGCGCGTGTGCGAAAACAAAAGTCGTCGCTAACAAAGCGCTGTGCGGAGAGAGGAGGAGGAGGGAAGCGCAATGAGGTTAACAAGTGTGATTGTTAACAAACTTCAGAAATGGGAGTAGCTGCGCCGAGGGTGTTCTATTGTGTATATGCATGTGTGCGTGTGTGTATGAGTGTAATGAATATGTCAGTTGTTGTTATTAGGCGAGTTCAGTGACATAGCGATTTCTATCAATTTGTTTGTTTACAAGCAGGCTGAGAGCTTTAGCAGAGGTCCTGCAAGTCAAGTGTGGATTCTCAGAGACCAGCATTTGCGCTTCGATTGTAGAATTAGTGTGATTTTTTTATTAGTATAAGGTAATAAGAAGGCAAATACGAGCAGCGTACTTCGTTAGTGCACCAATGACATGACCTCCCATGCAGATTTGTTGCACAAAATACATATTGATATGAAATGAACCTCAGTGTCTCAGGAATAGACTAACTCACAACAAGTCAATAAGAGCTATTTCTTATATGCCAAATTTAAGTCATCAATCTCTGAATACCAATGTTTTGCTTTTGGTATTCGTCTTTGGAACAGTCTCTCTCTCTCTCTCTTTCTTTATCTCTCAAATGTTAAATGTATGGGAGGGCATTGATTTTTAAGTGACGGGTGCCAAACCCAGCACACAACTAACTATCCTGGGATGCTTCGCCTTCTCCCGAAAGCTACCCATAGGATTCTTGGGCTGATTCCGGAAGTTGTGAGCTGCTTGAACCATATGTAGAAAAATCGTCCTGGCCACTCCCAAGTGAATGGCGATCAGTAACATTTCCCCCTTCCGTGGACTTCTACATATGGAACCATCCTCCAGCAACGGAATAGTAAAGTCCTCTCTCGACGAACAAAACTAAAACCCTACAAGGCTCTCATCATACCCGTCCTAACCTATGGCGCAGAAGCGTGGACGATGGCAATATCCGATGAAGCGTCGCTTGGAGTGTTTGAGAGAAAGATCCGCTGAAGATTTTTTGGACCTTTACACGTTGGCGACAGCAAGTAAAGATCCAGCGGCTACGTTGGCTGGATCATATCGTCCGAATAGATACAAATACTCCGGCTCTGAAAGTGTTCGATACGGTACCAGCTGGTGGTAGCCGAGGAAGAGCAAAGTCTCTTCTATGTTGGAAAGATCAGGTGGCGAAGGACTTGGCTTCACTTGGTGTTTCCAACTAGCGCCGGTTAGCACGAGAAGGAAACGACTGGCTCACTTTGTTAAATTCGGGAAAAATCATGTAGGAATCATGTAAGCCGCTATCGCGTCAATTAAGAAGAAGAAAAAGTTCGGTTAAAGCTTTATCGGCCATTTCGGCGCTGTCAATTCGTCACCTCGAAGCTGCGACTGGACGCCGTTAGACTTTACGTTGTGGGGTGCCGTGAAGAACCGATGTTGAGCTAGGAATACATTAACGATTCAGGTCCTTAAGGGGTCCCGGTGGTCTAGAGCTCGAAAATTTAGGGTTTGTTTTTCACAATAAAAAAATTAAAAATGATATTTAAATTTTTTAGGCTTTTTATTTAACTCCTTTTGCATACAAAAAAGGGAAACAAATTTTTTTTAATTAATTTAAATTAATTAAATTGTTTTTTTTATACTTATAATTTTAAAAATTACGCTGAATTCGACCCTCCCGAAAAATTGGATCTGGACGGCTGTTCTATTATCTGAAACACCAAAACTACAATAAAAAGATTATTAATTAGTATGACTGTAGTTATGTCCCGTACTAGATTAAAAAAATTTGACAAAATGGCGCGGTTTTGAATTTGACACTCCAAAAATCGGGTTTCTTTTAGTTTTTTAATAAATAAATACGAAACAATTGAAGTAATGATGTGCTTCTAGTACGGACGATAGCCATTGGTGTTGTGAAGAACATATAAAAATTTCAGACGATTTGGTTACATAGTTTTTCTTTTGTTTTGACGGCACCAGACCGAAAAAATAGCTTTGAGATAATTGATATTAAAGTTGTGAGAGTGGGCGCGTAATGAATCTAACTCTACCGGACTCTAAAACGGCTGTAGAATCGAAAATACTTGGAATATCCTTCCAAAAATGTGACAGTATATTCTTCAAAGCCTATACTCTCGAAATAATAAAAAAAAGAATCGATTTTTTTCAAAATTTTATACCACCCCTTAAGATTTATAATTTTTGCAAATGGCTCGTATGTATACGAGTATACAGCAATCATATTTGATAGTGGGAGCTGGACAGCTGCAGTTACAAACATCCACGCAAAGGTTACAAACTGATTTTTTGAAAATTCTAGACCACCGAGACCCCTTATGGCTAATATGAAGCAAACCATTACCAAGGTCTTGGAATACTAGGCTAATAGGATACACTCTTGAATCGCCTCTAGTATATTGGTGTAACCATCTTTGTCCGTGATATCTTCTTTTTAATGTGCAGCAAAAGTTATGAGCTGATTGCGGAGCTCTCTTTAAAAGAAAAAAGTAGTAATGAAAACCTTTCGGCAAACGACTCCTCAAGTTGCTACAGTTAGATGCCCTTATTCATATGGCGGAACCGGCCATCGTCTTCAGTCACGAATATTCAGCATTCTATATAAGAGTATTTTGATATCAATATCTGTCTCAATTTGGAACGAACTGGTAAGTAAATGCAGCAATTTTAATACATCCGTATCCCTGCATACACTCACTCCTCCTTATTTGCCTTGACATATCGCCAGTTCATAAATTATACTGACATCGATGAGCTCATCCTACGATTAATGACACCTTTTAAAAATTCCAAACACGTTCACTTTTTTCTCTTTACTACTCCACGCTTGCCATTCTAAGCGCATTAGAGCTTTCGCCGTTACAAATGTCATGTTATATGTTCATATGTACGTATGTATGTATTTGTGCACATGCAAGGAAGTGGAAGCGAATCTATCAAACACATACGAGTACGCCCAATCACATGCAACTCTGTCAAATGACAGTTGATACAATTTTTCATATTTTGACATAATCTATCAAACATTCGACGCCAAACCAGGCAAATGCAATGAAGGCGTCGTAAGTGTGGCAAGGCAGCGAAAGCAAGGCACGAGGGTTTGGGTGAAAAAAATTCGGTGAAGTGGGTGCGTTTAACCTATAAGTCACAAATACGTCTGTATGTATACACATATATATGTGTGTGTACGCATGGATGATTGCTGCTGGCATCGAAATGACATGTGGCATACGGCATGTCACAGTGTCTTCATTTCATATATGGATGTCGGTATGTATTTGAGGACGATAAATGCTAAAAATATTAGAAAAATATGAACATATTTATATATGGTAACAAATTTCATACCGAATCGAATGACAACTAATGATACTAATATAATAGAATAAAACAACAACACACATATGTAGGTATAAGCATGTGTGCACACCCTGTAGGGAAACTCTGAAAAAGTGGCACAAAATTACTGGTTCCGAACTAGTACTATTTGAGCACAAGCGAATTACTTTGCTACTCTGGCTATAAGTAACGATGATCTTCTGCGGAGCTGCTAGCGTTAAAGCAAAAATAAATGAACATAATCGCCTACCTCGAAAAATACGAACGTGGCGTTATACAGTGGGGCCGAAAAACGAAAAAGTGCGATGAGTTCGGAGAAGTTTTCACAAAAAAATGTATAGATTTAAAAAAAAAATTAATAATTGGCGCGTACACTTCTGTTAGGTGTTTGGCCGAGCTTCTCCTCCTATTTGTGGCGTGCGTCTTGATGTTGTCCCACAAATGGAGGAACCTACAGTTTCAAGCCGACTCCGAACGGCAGATATTTTTATGAGGTGGTTAAATTTGATTTGATACATTTTTCGAGCTTGAGTGCGAGTTTATCGAGCTTTTCCGAGTAATTTAGCAATATTTTAAATTATTTTGACTTTTTGGTCGGTATTAGTGTTTAAGTTATACAAGTTGATTCTACACAGAGCAAACACCTTGGAAAATTTTCAAAAATGCTAACAAATAAAATTGAGAATTTTTGTTTAACTGTCCAAATTGCTGGAAAACTCAAAATTTTCGAACAAAAATTTGAGCGGTTGAGCAATGCACGAGTTTCGAGCAAAGATCAAGCTAATCCCACTGCTCTAAACTTTAGATATATACCTTCTGCTCAAATATGAACGAGACGTTATCAATAAAACGGTCCGCGGATGACATATGGCAAAAATAAATTTTTTGTTTTTTGGTACGACTGTTATAAGCTTACATGGCAAATTTCAGCGTGATATGTCACATAGTTTGTTTTCTGTGCTACTGTAAACAAGCCAAGCTCGAGTGTGTTTTTCGAATTTAAAGATGGAAATTCAAGTTGAACAAAGAATTGGTTGAAATTTTGTTATTCCAACAAAATTTCGGCTTCAGACGCCTTAAAAATGTTGCAGACAGCCTATGGGGACTCTGCTCTATCGCGTGCACGTGTTTTCCAGTGGTACAAATCGTTCAAAGAGGGCCGTACATCGGTTGAAAACTTGCCTCATGAACGTCGTCCAGCAACATCAGTAAAACACGAAAACATCGGAAAAGTAAAGGAAATTGTGCTTGAAAATCGAACAGATCGCAAAATCGGTTAACGCTGAGTATTATTTAGACGTTTTAAAGCGTTTGCGCGAGAACATTCGTCTTAAAAGGAAGGAATTGTGGGACAACAAGTCATGGTTCTTGCATCACGATAATGCACCAGCTCACACATCACGTCTTGTTCGCGATTATTTGAACAAAAATAATGTTAATATCGTTCCGCAAGCACCGTATTCGCCTGATATGGCTCCATGTGACTTTTTCCTGTTTCCCAAGCTCAAGTTGCCGCTCCGTGGAAAACATTTTAAGACAATTGAAGTCATAAAAGAGAATTCGAAGAACACACTCGAGCTTGACTTGTTTAGAGTAGCACAGAAAACGAACTATGTGACATATCACGCTGAAATTTGCCATGTAAGCTTATAACAGTCCTACCAAAAAACAAAAAATTTATTTTTGCCATATGTCATCCGCGGACCGTTTTATTGATAACGTCTCGTTCATATTTGAGCAGAAGGTATAGTTTTTTTTTTTTTAATTTATCAAATTTATCATTGCTTTCAAGCTGACAAAAATCGTACGTAAGTCGAGCTCGTCCTCAACTAACATCATCGGAACTAGGTGTCAACTGGTCTCTTCGTAACTAGTTATCTCATCTGCAAAATTCAACAATTGACTACATTCAAAAACAAACAAAAAAAAAAAACGAGCACGAACTAGTTATGAGTACAAATTCACTACAAGCGCATCAGTTAACTACCAGTTACTTTTCCTACAGGTCATACATACATATATGAGCATGTGTGTGCGATAGATATTCATTCATATTCATACAGAATATTAAAATATCAAAAACCTGTCTGCCATTCTCGGTTTATTAGGATATCAAAGCAAATGCGAAGTGAGGCACAAGAAAAAGCCAATCTAGAACAGCAGCAAATCCAAGTAATATTTTTTTCAAAAATCTTTATGCACACATTAGCGAACGCCCACGGTGGTAGACGCAATGCAATGCACAGGGAGGGGGAATATGTGGCAAAATAATAAATATTAATGATAGTCAGCCGGTGTGCAGGCACTCACTGGCGTACAACAGAAGAAAAGAAGCCGGGAAGGAGTTCAAAAAAAAAAACAAAAAAAAAGAAAAGAAATTCACGATGCTTCGCAGTGAGCTTGGGCTTGGCTTATAGCTGCCGCTTTATTAGCAGCCAGCTGGTGGGGCGTTGTTTCGGTTGAGATATTGATACACATTAGCCGCGGTAGGGTGGTTGACAGTTTTGGCAATGATACATATGCACAAAAGTACGCACACACACACACATATATGTAACACACATGACATCCTTGAAATACTTCTGCACGCCCCGCACGCTTGCATTTGTTTGTGTACGCCCTCTACAAGCATCACCTTGAATATTATTTGACATTTACAATGTACGGCAGTCACCTCACTGTCGACGATGACGGCCAAATGTCAACTCGACAGGTCGCCAAGTATGCCTGGCTTCGAACGTTGACAACCAATAAATTCCAATAAAGGCGTCTTACATTTGACAGCAGCGCACTTTTTGTGGCGTTGCTATTTTTGTGCTTGTGTTTTTACTGCACTCGTACGTACAAGTTATCATATATGGGGATGTAGGACGTACATTTGCTGGATTAACAAATCATGCAAACACATTTTTCAAATATGTCTCTTATTTCACATTTTGCATTTCATCCAAATGACTGCGAGTTGATATTCGCGTTCTCATTGACACTTCGGGAATAATTGATTCATCAGGACTTCCATTTTGACTTCAGAATTTTATTACTACCACGGCTACTAGAAAATTTAAGAATGCTTACTACCTAGAATAAAAGAGATTTAGCCATCCCACAAACCTATTCAAGGACAAACTGAGAATGCTTAGTGGCATTGCCACTGATCATTGCCGACTGCACAGCCATCTGCATAGGCTCGGTATATAGGCTCCAACGACTCCTGTCGATTTTGTGCCTCATCTTCAGAAACACCACTACATTTCCTTCTTGAAAGAAATGCCAAAATACGAAGGAAGGTGAAAAAGAACAGTACAGCGAATAAAGATCCAGCGGATCTTCCGGTTAGGTTATCTCCTCCAAATGGAAAAAAAAGCTGCAGCTCTAAAAGTATTTGATAAGGTATCTGTTGGCGTCCGCCGTAGCCGAATGGGTTGACTATCATTCGTAATTCCGTGCTTGACTACATTTCGGGAATGCTCCCGTTTAAATTTCCGCGCAAGAAACATCAACAATGGGAGACCTCTTAAGTATTTTTTTCCCAAGAAAAAGCTTCTCATAAAAAGTCAACTGCCGTTCGGAGTCGGCTTAAAACTGCAGGTCGCTCCATTTTTGGAACCACATCAAGAAGCTCACCACAAATAGAAGACGAAACTTGGACAAACACCCAAAAAGAAAGATCAGGTGAAGAAGCACTTAGCTTCAGTTGGTGTGGATGAGGAAGAAACGACGGACTTGCTCGGTTGAACTCGACGAAAATCGCTTAAATGGTCATCGTGCTAATAACGAAGAAAACGAAGAGCCTCAAAGGTTTCTCAGAGTGCAGCACAAGCCTCATTTTATTCTATTCTACTCTGAAAGTGTAGTTGTAAACCCAGCTTCTGTTTCAACTTGTAGTCTATTTTCCATCTAAGCTAAAGTACTGTATAGCTTAACATTGCAGGTCAGGAATTTCGAATAAGTGGCTATCTAGAGAGCTTCAGGCTCGTTCCTCAAATTTCGTGGCATTAACGAAGGAAGTAGTGAGTAGACTCTTTATCTCCTTATTATGTTGTTGTTGTTGTTGTTGTGGCAGCATAAGTTTTTCTCTTGCATGCACAGGGAATGCTGCTAGAGTGACAGTCCTTGTCTGTATATACATAAATCCGGGTCATTCAAGTACCATAGAGCCGGCTATCGTAGGAACGACATCTTCCTTATCTCTACATTTCCTTAAGAAATCAATAAAGCCGAGCAATAGCCTAGTGCCCCAATAGTATTAGTAGTCCGTAAATGCCTTACTCTTAAATGAGATACTTTGCAGATGGCCAGATTGATTCTTCTTCTTCTTCTTCTTCTTCTTCTTCTTCTTCTTCTTCTTCTTCTTCTTAGCTTTACAATCTGTGGTGAACCATAGCTTTATAAACAACCTTCCTTCTTCCTTCTCTCTCATTTTTCCAATTAGAAACGTTCATCAATTTAAAACTACTTCAACGTCATCATGCGATCTCTTGGTCGGCCACTTTTTTCCTTCTGTTGGACGTAAAGTTAAAATTTTTTTAATGCTTTCCTTTGACATCTTTATAATGTTGCCAATTCATCTAATCCGCTGCACTTTAATGAAAATTATTACATTCGCAACACCAATAAGGTTTTCAATTTCGTCCATATTGATTCACCTCCTGTTAACTTTTGCTCCATTCCACTCCGCAACTTGTGATAACAGGAAAGCTAAAAGAGTTTGTGTGCTAAGATTCGATTTCTGCTGAAGCTCCCAACATTTCCTCGCACACTCATCTGCTGTCCCATTTATGCATAGATCCACTACAGTACAGCTTATATATATCCCTAGATCCACTACAGTACAGGTTACGGCTATGCTGCCGAAAGTATTGAAGATATCTTCCACATTTCTGAACGTACTCCGAAGTACCTGCCAGGGGTCTTTGATCGAAATTTCCTACCTACAGTTTTAATAAGAGACTTCCATCTTGCTCATCCATGTCCAGATAAGTTCATGAATATGATGAAGTCTTTCAGTGACGCATAGAAGTGTCAAAGTTTTAGTCAAAGCCGATCTCTGTGATTCTCTCTGATCTCTGTTGATGAAGCTATTGTCCACCATAGACTGTAAAGCTAAGAGAGAGAGAGAGAGAGATCTCTGTGATTTAATAATCAAAGCTTTTATATTCAGGACTTTCGTGCTCGTCATCCTCATCCAGCTAGAAGCTCTAGAGTCTTATAGCACCTTTAACTACAGAGCAGGTCAAATACATTTATTTAGGCATTATATTCAGGAGGATCTTTACCACCGGCTGGAGATTCAAATAGCGTGAAGATAGTGAAACGTCATTATCAAACAAATATCCCCCGTTGTCCCGATTCAAACTTCTTAGACTTGTTGATGTATCTACTTGGACATATTCTTGCGAGTCTACTTTAGGAAGCAGTTTAGTACTTATAGATAATCACTTCCTTTCTCTCCTTGCGAGGCCCGTTTTAGAAGCATGTTCACCAAATAGCTCTTTATTTTACTATCTTTACTTATCTTCTTAGATGGTCATAAATACTTTGACGGTCGGAATTTTGTCAAATCTGTATCGCAATTTCATAGCTGCGCACATCATTGAATTAGGGTTCAGATGATATCGTGAATTATAAAAATAGTTCCCTCCATTATTTCGAGTAGTGAGCACCTTGTCACCGCATCAAACTCAGAAAGGCTTCGGTTCTGACTAATTCATTCGCTCCCTCATTGCCGTTTGTGCTTATTTTCTTTCGATTGGGAGCTTGGACGTGTGAGATGCTAGCTTATTGGATCGTTTACAGCAACATCGGCTTGCAACCGCTTACTATTCTGGTATTTACCATGGATGATGTTAGCAGCAAGAATCCTATTCGAAAAGATGTATGAATTTTGACCATCTTCGAAGTTGTTTCTGAGTACTCCACATATCCTTCGAGTCCGTAATATTTCGACTTAGCAGATGTTTGCAGAGTTAGATAGTCAGAACGGGAGGATGTGTAGCACTACAAAGAATATTAATGCGATACGGAACTGTCCACTTTAGAACCATGGGTAGAGATGGCATGAGTTTAACCACATTCAAGCTGCATTTTTCCCAATCTGCTTAGAAGAAACTTTCACTTGAACATATTTTCTGAATTTAAACAACTAATGTAAAAAGCAGATGGCGTTCGTTTTGAGAATGGAATTACCACTGTCGGTGATTGTCATTTTCATCGCCAGCAGGATGACCATTCGAAAATTTTTTTGAATATTTTACGTCAGCCGTCATTTGAATTGAAATAAAACCTATTTAAAGTTTCTTTTTACAGTCGTATATAATAGTTTTTCTGCCTTTATAGGAAAACGCACTTTCAAAAAGACTAAAAATATCTGATTTATAATGAGTTAATGGGGAAAACTGAGGGCTAAATATTCTCAACTCAGTTCTTTCCTTCAGTTTACAGGCACTTTTGTTGATGTTGTCTTACTGAATTTTCGCAGAACAGTGCATTACTTATATATTTATATTATATCAATGATTTTTCGAAGCCTCATTATCATTGTTTTCCAAAGGCAACCAATATCGTATATACTAACCCACCTAGCACATATTTCTTCACCTTTTATATTTTTATTCTTGGTTATACCCAATGAGATGTACAGTAGGTAGACGACCAATAAGTGGCCATAATTATTTACCTGTCAGTGGTACTTTGGCTTTCATTTTTCAATACGAAAATTCGCTACTAACCAAGACTCTGATAGACCAGAAGCTGCAACAAAAATATGCATTAAAAGCACACACAACAGCAGCCAACCCTGCCGATGCTATGAACAAAAAATGAATCATATAGCATTTTCCACATGGCAGTCTATACATATTAACGACTACTTTACTAATCTTCACATCCCTCGCATGCTATTTTCAAATTATCCTTATCAAGCCGCCAGGTTCATCGTCAATTCAATTCAAGCCCAATTTTCTGTCATCTCCGTGCTTGTGCGCCTGCTGTTAGGCTATGCGTGCAATTTTTCATCATTTACTTGATTTACGACTGCCAATCAATACTTCTTCATTCTATCTATTGCTGTTGTTTTTCGTTGTTGTCATTATTGTTGTTGTTGTTATTGCTGGTGTAATAGCAAAAGGACATTTAGCTGTCAATATTGATATATTAGCGGCGTAATGTATATTCATTGAATGCTACGTGACCACACGCGGAGGTGCAGAGGTCATCTGGGGTTATCTATTTCAGAGAAATAGAGAGAGAAAGGGAGCAAGCGACAGAGATAGAGGAGGAGAGGGAAACAGAGTGTAATGACCCATTGTAAAAAAAAAGAGAACATTAGCAGAGTCGAAAACACAAATGAGTTCCTTTATTCAAGTAGTACATTTTCTTCAAATCTCTTTGACTATTGGGAAGTTTTTTGCTTTGAATAAACAGTATGAGCATTTTCGGTAGCAAATATAAATATTCTTCAAGGCTGTAGTACCGCATCAAATCTAATTAGGTACAGCAAACAAAAATATCAAATATTAAATGGACCTAAAAACTTAGTGGCAAATGCTTTAGTAAAGGTATTTCGGTGTAATCTGATATTTCACATCCATTAAAATTTTTTGAATAGGAAAACTATTGCCTTATACTTATTATATATTTTATCTGTTATCTATTACCTGTTACCGATTATGTATCTGTCAGTTATTACCTATTAGTCATTATCTATTATCTTCGCAATGCTGAGCTGCTATCTTAACCCCAGCGACTGTATTGAACAGTTTAGAACGAAGCCGGACCTTATTGAGGATAAGGTTCGTGAAATAGATATCCCCTTCATCGTCGATAGAACATTTACATACAGGGAAGGTACATACCAGACATGGCTGCCAAATTCGGGCTTGCAGTGGCACACACAAAAAACGCCACTACTTTCAATATACCTTTTAGTCACCCTAGTGACTGATGACTTGGCTGAGGCAATCAAGAGGTGGGAAGTTCTGGAAGCATATATCACTTTCCGGTTCACTGTGAAAACTAACACTGCCCCAACACCAAAAACATAGGGCACTCGCAAATGGAACATGTTCAATATGTACACTGAAGCATTCCTAGCTCACTTTTATACTGATTCCACGCCGTACAAGTGCCATGATGCAGTACATTGCATAAAGCTGCGACGCATCGGCGACCCGTACGGGGTACGCTCAAACAGACGAAATCTGTGGACAACATAAATCGCAGCACTCAAACAAACCTGCTTCCATAATAGAGAAGGTCCACCAGAGTCAGGCGAAACAAGGAAGCAGAGCTGGAGGCTGATGATTTCAGGGAGTTCCGAAAGGCTCTGAAACAAGCAATTATGGCTAGCAAGAAGGCGGAAGGGCAGGAACTTTGAAGGGATCTAAATATCAACTCTTGGGTGCTAGCGAGGAAGCTAAATACCAACTCCACAGCCTCACATGTAGACAGTGATGCTATCAGCAAAATAGTAGATAGACTATTTCCAAAACACCCTAAGCTGTGTGGGAACCGAGACCTCCAAGGTACTGAAACGCTCCCACTCTTTACTGAGGAAGAGCTCAAAACCGAGGCAAGAAGCCTAAAAACGAACAAAGCTATAGGCCTAGACGGCATCCCAGCTGAAGCTCCTACACTTGGGGCTGAAAGCCGACCAGACATGATGCTAGAGATTTAGAATGTAAAATACATGCATGCTGAACAGCGCCGAGAAATTGCTTGAGAAACTCTTTCATTCTGATAAGACTAAGAATTGTCAGCAAGGCAATACGGCTTCCGGTGCGGAAAATTAACTCTTAGCGCAATAGAGGAGGTGATAAGCAGCGCATAATGCACACCTTGGCAACCCTTCACGTACGGAACGCCTTTGTTTTTTTTTTTTTTAGTCAGGAGGTGTAAATCAAAATGTCTGCAACATCATCAAAGGTGCCGTCACACCAATGGTATGTGGGTCATGCTCCCACTAACACTATAACATTCCTCCTCCTCGGCTGATTTCCACCCTGGAACCGCGTTAGAATTTCTTCAAGGTGGGACCGCGTTTATGTCTATTGACACAACAGGTTCCTGCGTCCAGGTTCCACTCCTGTGGGCGTATGAAGATTTTACGCCATCGATAGTATTCACTTCTCCCACTGGCCTCGAAAGCGGTTGTGGGGGGAGTTAAACATCAAACTAACAAACAAACAAACTATTGTCTTGTCTTCAGTTCGGTACTGTTGTGAGTGTTTGGCTCAATCGTCTGTGTCTGTCTGTCGTCGTTTTGTCTAAAACAGTTCAGCTCCACTGTCCACCTTCCTCTTCTCCTAAGAACTGTGGAGTTATGCCTTGGCCGGATTTTGCACATTGCATAAAAAATAATCTAGCTGGTCTTGCTACCTAATTAATTGAATATGTTAATAGTATTGAATACTTAGTCTATCTTTCTGCGTTTGCTGCTGCTGCCGCTGTTGTTGCTGCAGTAGCAACTGTTGCTGTCGTTTCTGGGCTTTCCTTTCCCAGTCAATGCGGTTGAGCCTCGTCACGAACGTTTTTGCGGCGTCTCATTTAGTGATGGTCGAGCTCATATCCTGGACGAATCTTGCGTGGGATGGCGGGTGTTCGAATGCCTTCGCCAGTATTGCTCGTTCTTCACTGAAACGTCTGCAGTGAAAGGCCGTATGTTCTGCGCTCTCCACTGTATTCGAGCAACTCGGGCAAAAAGAGCTGTCGGCCAGCTGGAAACGGTGTAAATATTCAAGGAAGAAGCCGTGTCCGGTGAGTATCTGAGTTAGGTAGTAGTCAATATCGCCATGCTTCCTATTCATCCACCCTCCAAGGTTCGGTATGAGTTTGTAAGTCCACCGGCCTTTGGTTGCCTCATCCCATCTTCTTTGTTATTCGACCATCGATCAGGTACTTTCTACCGGGTTTTACTGCTATCGTCGGTTTCACTCCTTTTACTCCATAGAGACTGATACCGTTCTATAAGCGCATGCAGTACGTAGTGCGCCACGTCTGTGGGTTCGAACTACCTCGCGCATATGGCTATGTTTAACCTCACCCCATATCGGCGCCGCATACAATACGATAGAGTCCGCCACAGTCGATATGAGTCGTATCCTCTCTCCTTGCGGACCACCTATGTTAGGCATATTTCTCGCTAGTGCACCATTGACTGAACACCTTTAGCAGCTTACGACGGATAGACATTATAAAGGCACCACAAGGAAAGGATTCGAATAACTGCATACCTGATAATGATTCTCCAGAACTACCTGTTTCTGGCGCTGCATTCTTTGAGACGACCTTATGACCGGGAACGAATGAATGCGTAGGACCCCAAGAAGAAACACGTCGCGAACAGAGATGCCAAACCATGCTGAGCGTTGACACTGAACACACGTTTTTTAGTTTTGAAGGAAGTAGATTGGTGGCATCACGCCGAACAACATAATCAGCATAATCAATCATAATCAGCATTTTGCTCGAATGCGAGGACAACTGGAACGCGGTAAAGAGATACATCGTGGACGTCCTACGGAAAAAAGATTGACCTCGACATAGCGCAACAAAGCGAAGCCTTACAGATAGAGAGACACTAAGTCGAGCCTATTGCATGAAAGCTGGCTACAAATATGATAGACCCAGACATGGATGAATAGAATTAGCGCTTTATAGATGCCGTTCTGGATGCTGGAATTACTTTAAGCACTATTTGTATACACGATTTCACAATTTCGTGTTCAAAAATGGATAATTTTCACCTTCTCTGATATAAAATATCCATTTTATCAGTTATCATAGAAATAAAATTTCCGAGTTAAGCAGAATTTATGCTCTGTATAAAATTCAACACAACGTCAGCTGGACAGCATCAATTCACACTGAATATTGACGTACAAAGCAATTACTACTCAATACGTTTTGGTAAGGAATTTAAGAGTCTCCATCCAAAAAATGTGCATTAGAGCAACGGAAGGGGATTAGGAAGTCAACGCTAGCAAAACCAAATTGAATGTAATAACTGACTGACCAAGGAGACATTAATGTAAAGGAATATCCACCACAACGGAGACAGCAACAATGGTAGCATCTTAAGGCAGACAGTAGCTGCTTGAGTAACACAATACAGCACAACGGAGTAAAATAAGTAGGTATGTAATCACTACTGCTGTCATCAAGGAATGTCCATTGCTGCAGTGACACATCCAATCTCCCAACTGAGAGAAAGCTTTGAAGTTTGCAAAAGAGAAAGGCCGCATGGTAGGCAGTTGTGGGAGTATAAAGGGTGCTTCAAATGCTGGTCTCTTTTTGAATATGAAATTTATAAGTACTTGGACTATATTTGTCTTAATAAGCACTGGATTGATTGCTTTACTTTGTTTTCTGTCAGTGCAGCTCAGAAGAAAAGATTGATGGAGTGGAATCGCAGCGAGCAAAGTGGCGGAATTCTCTAACTCCTAGTTGGAGCATAGGTCGTCTCGCTTGCTCATCGCCCTCGAACACGATATTGTGCAAGGTCTCTAAGTTCATTCCAAATCTTATTCAAAGACCTCATTTCCGTGTCCATTGAAGGGTGCCAGGAGGTTCGTTGTCTGCCATCACTTTCTCTTATCTGTCTGTCCTATAGCAGCACTTGTTTGGCGATGTTGTCGTTAATCTTCCTCAGGGTGCGGCCGATCCATTGCCTTTTCCTTCTGCGGATTTGAGTCTCCACATCGGATTGATTAGGTTTCACTAGTCATTCGGTGTACGAAATATAAGGTTGTCAAAAAAGTCTTGCGGTATTTTTATTGAATTTTCAATTGTTCATAAAATTGGTTATAATAATGCGATTTAAGTCAAATATGCGCCGTTTTGTTCGATGACGAGTTCCCAACAAGATGCCTACTTCATAATGCCCCTCTTATAGAAGCTCGCTTCCCTATTGTCAAAAAACTCGGAGAGCCAATTATCACAGGACTCTCTTGTGGACAACTTCCGACTACCAAGCTCGTTCGCCATGGACAGAAATAGGTGGTAATCACTTGGTGCGAGATCCGGACTATACGGTGGATGCAAAAGAACCAAAGATGTGTGTGGCCTGGCGTTGTCCTGATGGAAGACAATTCGGCCTCTGTTGATCAAAGATGGCCTCTTCTGCATGAGTGCTGCATTCAAGCGGTCCAGTTGTTGGCAGTACAGGTCCGAATTGAGCGTTTGGCCATAGGGGAGCAGCTCATAGTGGATGATTCCCTGCCAATCCCACCAAGCACACAGAAGAACCTTCCTGGCCGTCAATCCAGGCTTGGCCACCGTCTGGGCAGCTTCACCGCTTTTCGACCACGACCCTTTGCGCTTCACGTTGTCGTAAGTGACCCACTTTTCATCGCCAGTCACCATCCGCTTCAAAAACGGGTCGATTTCGTTGCGATTCAGAAGCGATTCGTATGCATCCATACGGGCAAAAAGGTTTTTTTGCGTCTAGTCATGTGGCACCCATACATCGAGCTTCTTTTTGAATCCAAGCTTTTTCAAATGGTTTATAACGGTTTGATGACTCATGCCCAGCTCTTGGCCGATGCTACGGCTGCTACTATGCCGGTCTCTTTCGATCAATTCAGCGATTTTATCGCAATTTTCGACGACAGGCCTTCCGGACCGTGGCGCATCTTCGATCACCTCTGCACCAGAACGAAAACGTTTAAACCATCGTTGTGCGGTGGAAATGGAAACTGTATCGGGTCCATAAACTGCACAAATTTTATTGGCAGCATGAGATGCATTTTTGCCTTTATCGTAGTAGTACTGTAAAATATGCCGTATTTTATCTTTATTTTGCTCCATGTTTGCGACGCTATAACTCACGAACGACTAAAAGCAAACAACAATTAATCAAACACGTGTTAGCACGTGAAAAGAGCTTTCCAAAAAGCTCTAGCGTGAACCGATGCGACGAACACAACTAGAACTACGCGCTTGCAAAGACAAGCTTGCGGAAATACCGCAAGACTTTTTTGACAACCTTTATATTTCGAGGACAGAAAGTTCGCATTATGCGGCGCAGGAGGCGACTAACGAACGTTTGCAGACGCCTTGTGTTCATTGCGGTGATCTCCCTCATTGTACAGCCATATAGCAGGACAGATTTAAAGGTTGAAGTTGAAAATTCTAACAGAGCTTTGGCTTTGGTAGTTCTGCTTTCAACGTGTCTGCCAATCTACTTTAAGAATGCCTTCAATTACCAGCAGAAAAAGGATTTGAGACTGAATGCAACCCGCAGAACGCCAGTCTGCGCGTGAAAGGATTTCGGTAATTTTCCTTTAGGGAGGTAGTGACAACAAGCGTCGACGTGGCTTTCCTTGACAAGTGCAAAAAACTTTACTGGTACTCCTCTGCTCCGTAGAGCAGCTCCGATACACTCCCCATTTGCGCTATCGAACGCTTTTTCAAAATCGAAGGACACCAGGTGAAGTTTAGAGTTATACTCAGTGCATATTTCTATGAAAATACAGAGAGTGTTGATGGGTCTGCACAGGAAATACAACTACGAAATTCAGCTCCGCAGAAACTAGTTGATGCTTCAAGCTGGATTTTTAGCCGGTTTTGCAAGAGAGAATGCAAATGCCTCTCCAGTTGTTACAGTCTTTCAAGTCACCTTTCTTTACAGCTTCACAATAATTCATTATATCGGTTCCTGGAGGTTCTAGCGATGATATCAAAACCCGACTAAAGAAAGCAATGGCGGCCTTTAGCTCTCTACAAGCTGACACAAGCTCATTACAAGTTTTTGTAAGCAGATGCCATCGAAAAATTCTCAAAATATTCCTGCCAAATATTATCAAGAATGCTGACTTACTGACTGGACCAGAACTTAGCAGAAGCCAGTTCTATAAGAGATACGCAAGAGCAAAACGGGTTATGTCCTACGCAGAGGAAATAGTAACTTAACAAGCGCCACCATTGACTGGAACACACAAGGAAGCAGCAGACGTGGAAAACCAGTGAATACCTCGTTTCCAGTTGGTTCTAAGGAACAACGCGGATTTATAACCGACCAATCACAGTCACTTCAGCAGCATTTTCCGTAAATGTTTACGCTGCTATAACAACCACAACCAGTGAGTACTTGAAGGCGACTGCTAGAGTCAAAAACCCGCGCCATGCAGCTTAGCTGGAATGAAGTTAAGAGATTGGCGCAAAACAGACCCGAATGGAAGGCTTTCGTTGTGGCCTCGTTGTAACCCTATATTCCACACTGGAATTCAAGGAATGTTTGATGACGATGAGAAACAATTTCACTTAAATAACTTGAATTGTTGGCTTTGCAGCAACCCGTTCCGTGAAGCCAAAATTTTTACTTCATTTTCGTGGCTTTTCGCATTTATTTCATCTGCTGCTTTTTCATGTTTCATCTTTTGAATCGTTTCTGTATGGTTGCCGTAAAATATCTCTGCAGCATTGCCGCATAAAAAAGTATTCTATTCGAACTAAATCCCTGCTTTGGGGCGGTTCATTGATGCTACTATTTCAGCTGATTATTCGATTTTCGCAGGCTTTTAATATTTCAAAAAGATGTTCAAGGAAAATGTGCAACCAAAAACTGAATGCTCACACATAACGGTTGTAATCTCAACTGTCAAAGTCAATCAAATTCACAGCTAAAGTCCCATATGCTAAACGCAGCACCCTGTAATTGTTCGGAGGTATCCAATCGCGTATCATGTTGTTCGAACTATATTTTATACAAGCCCCTGCCTTCAATACTACTTCATAAATATTTTTCAACTACGTCACAATAACAGTCACTGTTCACCGAAAGTACAGCCACTGCTGACCGAAAGTGCAACCACTGCTTGACGCACTTGCACTTGCACCACCCTGTATATCTATTTTCTTATAAAGGTATTAGACACCAATTGTTAGTTTAGCTAGCTGCGGTTGCCTTTGTTGTTGTTCTTTTTGTTGTTAAGTCGCATCATCAACAGCCAACACATCAACCGCTGCTATTAATTTCTATCAACCCATCCACCATTCGATTCTATGTTACATCCCCTTACTTCATTATTTTTATTATTTTTGTTGTTATTGTTGTTGTATGCGTACATCTAATTGTCGCTGCGAATGACCAAACGGCCTGTCCATCGGCCGATTTGGTCATTTTGTTCGCTTTCGCCTGCCCCTTAGGTAGTAAAAACCGAAATCTATATTTACGATTATTGAAGTTTATGATGAAACATTTTCGTATCATTTTGCGTCAGCTCATAATGTTGGGCTGCGCGGGGGTAGCGGCACAATTAAGCAAGGTGGTTGATTCTCGCACAAATATTACAAACAGACGTCACCTGCACGTCGGCCTGTGTGTGTGCGTGTCCACTTGCTTGTGTGGCTATGCGTTCGTGTGCTCGTGTGTTCGTCTTGCAGTGCGGTCGTAAAAATGTGTTACACACATCAAAGCAACAAAATGAAAAACAACATCAACAGTGCATTATTGTTGTTATTTTGCAAATAAAATGTGAGGTAATGGGGCATAGCAGTCCAAAGGACTATGACAAGGCGCATAAGTACTATCTACATACATGTGAGAATACTTATATGCATACATATAATTCATACATACATACATATAAATATATACATGCATAGATATTTGCAATTAGTTGGTCAGAGCTAATGTTTGAGCAGCTGCGAAATTCTCTTTGAATCAAAGATATTCTTAAACTGCGATTTGGCTGAAATTGATTTTTCTATGCCTCATCGAGAGGAGTTCTAGTATAGAGTAGGTATATGTGTGGTATTCCTTCATATTTCAGTAGATATTTTTATTTATTTATTTAATCAACAAACACTTACAGACTGTTACATAGCTAGATACGAAATAAGACCTTACGACAAGAGTCTAATAGGTAACTTCTTAAAAGTAAACATAGAGTAAGAGAAATCAAAGACTAAGGAAGAAGAGTAAGCATTAAATTGAGTTAGCGTCCTTCTCACATGAGACTTCATTCAGTTTTAGCAACATCTACAAAAAACAAATGCATTACAATAGAAAATGCGTAAGGGAACATTAAAATTATTGTTATCGAGCAGATGATTGACGGTATAAATATCGAAGACAAAACACATCGACAAAAGAATACGCCTAGCCTGTAAGGAGCACAAAGCAAAATGCCCAAAATGCTCCAAACGAATACCACGTATTCTAACCTGGATCAAACTAACGACGAGTACAACAGTTTGAGAGTAAAGGGATCAGAAAACGAAGAACTATTTCGACGAATAAAGGCTAACATTGCGAACGATTTAGAAAGACTAAAGTTTATGTGGGCGGTGAAGTTGAGATTGGAGTCAAAATAAACATCCAGCTTTTCAATTTTTTCTTCTGTTATGAGTCCTGAAGCTGGTTCAAACATAGAAGGAAAAAATAATAGCCTTCTTATATACGCTGATTGTATTATATGAAGAATACAAGATAGCCAATTGTACAGAACATTATTTGTTTTATTTCTTTTGTTTTCAGTAAACCGTCTTCCTAATTTTTTAACACAAATGGTAATAAGAAAAAACGTATTTTGTATTAAAAAACTAAGAAAGTGATTTGATAACGATAATATGAGCTGGTGAATATAAAGTATGCAGTCCAAATGTGGATAGATGACGTAAACAAATTGTACTTGTAAAAAATCGCCCCAAGTCAGAGTGAATATATATAAACGACGAGTTGGTAATACCACCAAAATATTATATATAAGGAGTTAGATTGGTCGAAAGTACAAATTTATTTAAAAAAATATGCTCATGTTCACAATTAGAGCTAGGAGTGATATGCTTATCTTAAATAATAATAAGTTCGGAATGGAAACAAAGCTTGCTCCATGTGCAATACTGGATAGTTTGAAAATTTAGCACAATTTTTGGCGCGCTGCCCAGTACTTCTTCTTCTTAATTGGCGCTATAACCGCTTACGGGATTTTGGCCGAGTTTAACAAAGCGCGCCAGTCGTTTCTTTCTCGTGCAAACCGGCGCCAGTTGGACACACCGAGTAAAGCCAAGTCCTTCTCCACCTGATCTTTCCAACGCAGAGGAGGCCTTCCTCTTCCTCTGCTACCACCAGCTGGTACCGCATCGAATACTTTCAAAGCCGGAGCGTTTGTATCCATTCGGACGACATGACCCAGCCAACGTAGCCGCTGGATCTTTATTCCAAAAATCTTACACAGAATCTTTCTCTCGAACACTCCAAGCGTCGCTTCATCGGATGTTGTCATCGTCCAAGCTTCTGCGCCATACGTTAGGACGGGTATATTGAGAGCCTTGTAGAGGTTAGTTTTGTTCGTCGAGAGAGGACTTTACTACTCAATTGCCTACTTAGTCCAAAGTAGCACTTGTTGGCAAGAGAGATTCTACGTTGGATTTCAAGGCTGACATTGTTATCGGTGTTAATGCTGGTTCCTAAATAGACGAAGTCTTTTACAACCTAACTGTCAACAGTGACGTGGGTGCCGATACGCGAGTGCGCCGACTGTTTGTTTGATGACAGGAAGTACTTCATTTTGTCCTCGTTCACCACCAGACCCATTCACTTTGCCTCTTTATCCAGTTTGGAGAAGGCAGAACTAACAGCGCGGTTGTTAAGGCCGATGATGTTAATTGTACGCTCTTATAAAATATGTTGACTGAGCGATGAAGTTCTGTGGCTCGTACGATCCTCTCCAACATTAGGTTAAAGAAGTCACACGACAGCGGGTCACCCTGTCTGAAACCTCGTTTGGTATCAAACAGCTCGGAGAGGTCCTTCCCAATTCTGACGGCGCTGCTGATGTTGAGCAACAACATCGCGGCATACAGTAACTCCTTTCCGTACTGTCGAATGCAGCTTTGAAGTCGGCGAAAAGATGGTGTGTGTCGATTCTCCTTTCATGGGTCTTTTCCAAGATTTGGCGTATTGTGAATATTTGGTCGATGGTAGACTTTCCAGGTCTGAAGCCACACTGATAAGGTCCAATCAGTTGGTTGACGGTGGGCTTCCGCCTTTCACACAATACGCGCGCTAGAACCTTATAGGCGATATTTAGAAGACTAATCCGGCGGTAACTGGCACAAATTGCAGGATCGCCCTTCTTATGGATTGGGCAGAGCACACTTAAATTCCAATCGGCAGGCATGCTTTCATCCGACCATATTTCCTTGCCCCGTCCATCGCATCTCTTGGATGGCAGTGATGTCAGCCTTTACTCTCACGAGGACATCAACCAGCCGGGCAGAGGCACCTTCCCCATTAAGGGACAGGACATTCCAGGTGCATGCCCTCAAATCATAGTCCTTAGTTCGTTTGCAGGGGTCGTCATCAGTATAGGGAGGTCTCATCCGAGGTTTTTTTAAAGTTTTCATTGGGGGAGGTTTTTAAGTGGCGGGTCCCAAACCCAACGCCCAACCAGCTATGCTGGGATGTTTCGCCTTCTCACTTTAGCTCACTCCCGAACGGGTGTTCGGAAGCTACCCAGAGGATACGTGGGCTAATCCCGGCCGTTGTGAGCTGCTTGAACCATATGCAGAAGAATCGTCCTGGCCACTCCCAAGTGAATGGCGATCAGTAACTTTCCCCACTTGCGTGGACTTCTACACATGGAACCATCCTCCAAGGACTAAGATAGTATAAATACAATTTTTTGAAAAATTCACATTAAAAGAATCAAAATTGATTAATGTTCTGAACGGTGTCATTGAGTACTGGGATAACCTCTTGTTTTACATTAAATATGCTTATAAATATAGATAATTAGTCTTTATAGAATTTATTTTTTAAAGAGTGTCTAGGCTGTACGTAATTTAACTGTGATATACCGACAAACGGCGTTAGCCAATGTAGAAAACTTATTGTATAGTTGATGTTGGAAAAATCTGTCTACCCTTCATGTATTTTTGTTTTTTTTTTTTGAACTGCTTTCAAATGTTTTTTTTATAACCTCTATATGAATAAATGAATGCTTCTACTACAACCACTGCTACTATTCTTCTTCTCTTCTTCTTGATTAGCGCGATAACCGCTTACGCTACTTCAACCCAGTTTAACAAAATCACTCGTTTCCAGTTGAAAACTGCAAGCGAACCCAAGTCCTTCTCCACCATCTGATCTTCCCAACGCAGAGGAGGCCATTCTATTTTTCAGCTGCCACCATCTAGTACCGCTTCGAAAACTTTCAGAGCCGGAGAGTTTGTATCCATTGGACGACATGACCCAGCCAATAATGCAGCCTAAACTGAAGAGGAGGAAAATCCGGTTTGTTGTGATTGGCTAAACTTTTTTGTTTTCAAAACTGACTTATTTTTTTTTTCTTCAATAATTTTTTTCATATCTTTAATTTAAGCACACAACATGGTAATAAAAAAAGATAAAATGGAAATGCGTATCCAAATGCACATGGGTTAGCTATACGTTCGCTCTCCTTTCGTAAAATTATTGAGACACGAAAATGAAGAAAGTATTGAAGACTGAATACAAAACTGATCATGTGAAGCATAATCTATCTAAAGTATAATTTTACCTAGCGCATCTGAAAAAGTTTTCTAGATAGGTAGGTAAGTAAATTTGTTAATACACTACTCTGGTACTCCCGAAGTAGCACTGAAGCGCCGTTTTGATATCATTATGGGACCTCCAACAGGCAAACATCGACAGCCAGCCAGAGCTGTTGATGTGATGGAGAATATTGATGGTATTTAAATTGTCGCACTGACACAGACTGTCGAAGAAAGGAGCACCCAGCGACCTCAGTCGTCTAACTCCGAAACTCGGACATTTGCAGGGCAAGTGCTCAACAGTCTTCTTCTCTGAAAGGTCCTCACAGCTTCTGTAATGAGAGTTAAATGGTAAACGTGGCTTATCTGTGTATACCTGCGAGTGTTCCAATCGTCCAATGGCCGGTAAAGTTTGGAAATTGAAATGTGTGAAGTCCCCAGTGCTTTCCGATCCCTATGTATATTGTGCTGTGTTCATAAGATTTTCGAAATAGCGCATCAAGAAATGCAGCTCCATCTTTGCTGCGCTTTTTTGGAGAAATAAGTTGTACAAGTTCTCCATTTGCATATAAAAAATAAATTTTCGGTGCAATGCTTATCACCTCAATTTATTCCAAATCTCTGTCAAGTCCTCATGTTTTGATAAGCTGTTCAGTTTTTTTAACAAGCGTGCAATCCCATACTTATCACCTTTACTTTTCGTAAAAAGACTTAGCGCAGAATTGTAAAGTGATAAGTGATAAGTGATATATCGTTAGTGCAATAGAGCGCAAATGAATAAATTTAAAAGAAAGTTTGAAACACCAATTTATTTGATTTATCTATATTATAATTTTTTTTTTTTTTGTTAATCTTTGTACTAAAAACCCATTAGTTGAAAACGCGCTAGAAGACTACCATTTAAAACGTTGGATTGATGTAGTAAACTTCCCAGTAAGCCACTCTTCATGGCTTCAAGGATTAGTAACACTTAGCAAAGTGGGTGTGATGAAAGTCCTATGTGCATGTCTAAATATGGAAGAGCAAATGCAATAGCCGCATTTAAGCTAAAAATTGGCACATTGGTTTTAATGTTAACTAACACCAAAAGCGAATTTTCCCCTACAACACTTCAACACACGAGCCCTGCAAAAAATAAAAAAAATAACAATGAACTTTATTGCCTGCTGGTGTACGCAAGTATGTATGCGCAAATTAATCGATGTTCAAATTATTATTTTTTTTTTTCAAATACACTGCAACGCTTTTGTTCCTTGCATTTGCATAAGCTCTGCTCCTCACGCCTATAACTCCGTTTAGCACTTTTTTAATAGCACAGCGGATATGCGATTTTGTTTAATATCCACATAACAACACAAAGGCTAATGTCTGTGCAATCAATGGACGGCTGAACGGATGAATACAGTGACTGGCTGACTGACTGACTGGTTGGTGGCGCGTGCGGCTGGACTATGTGGCCAGTTACTACATGATCCAGATACGACACTCCCCTCCAGCATCACGGCTAGTCATATGCATTTGCGCCACTCCACACGCCACATATGTACGTGGAAAGGTTACCCTTTGCTGGCATAAAGCGGCAATACTGCAACACAGCGGCACTGTTGCTTCCCACACTTCGGTGACCTGCTGCTACCATTGCTTTCCATACCTGGTGTTTGTCTGCGCGCTGTTAACTGAAAGGGTTATTAGCGCTTATCAGGCATACTGCAACCTCCCGCCTCCCTTCTGTCATGCAGCTTCGCTACCAGTTGCAGCTTCGACAGCAAATTGGGGCTACTTTTCGTTTGGTGGGTGTATACATTTTTTTATTTGTATTTTAATACCAATTGCGTTTTGATGGTGTTGCCTACTCGTTGCAGAGCGCACATCAAACCAGCCGGACATGCGGAAGTAGCCACGCAAATTGCAAGTGATTTCATGGTTAATTGAATTTAAAGCGATTTCGCTTAATGCAATTTTTTTTTGGTTTTTTTCTTTGCTTGACCTTTGTTGCGTTACACTTTTGTTTTTTAACTTTCGCTACTTCTGTTTTCACAGGTGTCTGCGAATGTATGGCATGATTTGGCGCTAGGTGTGAGTGCAATGCATGTGAGCTGCCTGTTGTAAATGTGGCTATTTTTCAATGCTTTGTCCTTTGCTGTTGTCTCTGGACAGTCTGAGCCATGTTCACGCTTTGTCTTTGTTAATTGGCGCGCATTATTTTGAATGGCCTCAACTCAAATGGTGGAGCTGAGTTTGCTGAAAATTGTGTTTTTTCTCATCCTTTCTTCATGGCATTTTTTTCTATTAATTAAATTGTCTGTTTTCTCACCTTTTTTAACTCGATTTATATTTTATGTATGTATAAGTATAGAGCTAAAGTACGAGCTCTCAACTCTTACTAAACATCTAAGGATAAGCTTGATTGATGTCTTGAGACTGATTTGAAATCTATTACAAAAATGAATTCACACAGTTTGTGTAGAGAATTTCGGCAAATATTTATAAAAAGTCGTAAGATTCTCTTCCGGCAAACGTTCACAGTTGTAAAGGAAGTAACAAAGTTCAAGCTTTTCTTGAGATCTTACCTTTATGAAGATATCAAATCAAAGCCCGATTTCCAACGTAGAGTTCATTTCACTATTAATGCCTGATTCTACATACGAGTTCTGAAGTATTTGGTCCGTGAGCTGGTTTGCCTTTATTGACTGACAAAGCACCATCTCATCGACCTCAGCACTTATAATCGATTTTTAAGTCCTTGGCTCCATAATTTAACTGCCGTATAGCTTCCAGAAGGTACGATTATATTCTGGGAATAAGTCCAAACTCCAGTAATTAGGAAGCCATACGTTAAGTTAAGTTAAGTTAAGTTAAGTTAAGTTAAGTTAAGTTAAGTTAAGTTAAGTTAAGTTAAGTTAAGTTAAGTTAAGTTAAGTTAAGTTAAGTTAAGTTAAGTTAAGTTAAGTTAAGTTAAGTTAAGTTAAGTTAAGTTAAGTTAAGTTAAGTTAAGTTAAGTTAAGAAAGAGAGTTAAGTTCTGACAGGTAAATTTGAGGAATATTCAACCAAAAATTGTACCTTTATTACAACAATACCATTAAGTAATCTGGCCTCAAGTATTGATTTATTCCCAATTTGAATTCAATATTAAGTTATAAAACAACGCCAACGTGCGCGGCGAGCTGCATTTTCATATATAAAAGCGATTGCAAGGCTGCCTTACCTGTGCCAACCCAACTCCTTCTCCTTCAGTCCCTTTCTTCTATTAATCAACACACGACAGAATTCCACAGCTGTACGTCATTCATCATCGGCAACACTTCCGTTCCGTTTGTCCATTTTTATCGGCGCACGCAAAAGCCGGCGACTAAGGCGCGACGTCAGCTTCTCATACTCCAATGCTACGCCTACCCCACCTACAGTCAATAGTTGCAATGCTGATTTAGACGCGACGATAAGCTCGAAATGGAATTATGGCATGTTTTGAAAAATTTGCCATGAAACCACAATCGAGTAAGCGAAGCGCAGCAATGCCATTCAATCAACCTACAACTTGTAGCGCAAAAAAGTGAAGGTGGCGGCATATGTTGCCCTCATCACTTCCTTCAAATGGTTTTCAATGGTAATTTTATCGATAATGTTCGTGTTTTTTGATTGTGAGAGGTGCGGGAGAGTATTGAAATGGCAATTCCTATTTCTGTGTTTTGATTTTTGCCTCTCGTTCAATTTTTGTTTGCAGCCTTTCTGCTACAACTGCATGCCAACAATTGTTGTATGGTAAATTTGCTGCCGGAAAATTATGAGCAATCGACACGCAAAACCCACAGCGAAGGCAACCGCTGCATTGAGGTGGTGAGGGGTTGAATGAGTGGCAAATCAGTTGGAACAAAAATAAAATAACGGTACAAACAACACCATAAAACGACATTGCTATGTTAGGCATATTTCACATGGCATTTGTTGTCACATAAATTTCTCGATAATCAAAAACAAAAACCCACAAATAAATAATGGAAATTTGAAGTAATAATATAATCAAACGGAAACGTTGCATGCAACACGGTGCCGCATGCGTTCACCTGTGATTGTGCATTTATACTGACATATGTATGTGTGTATGTACGCTCAGTGTTTTGGCCCTTCCACTTTGCTTTGCATAGTTCCTCGTGTTTTTCTGTTCAATAGTTATTTTGCAGTCGCCGGGGCGTATGCGCAATTTTTGCTCCCAATCAGTATTTCTGGGGTTTGCATTAACGACAGTCATTAAAATTTTAATATGCAAACGACTATTCGTGCCGAATGCATTGTTGGTTTTCTTCGGCAATAGTGATTGGCGATTCAATCAAGCACGCCGGCGCTACAGCTGCGTACATGAAAATCAGAACGCCGAAAAAATGCAATGCTTTTGTATAAACGAATGTTTGTCATTTGTTGAGTTAATGGAAAATGGAGAAAACTATATGCAATGAAATGCTGTGCACTTTAAAATAAATAGTTTTCTTTCAAGATCTTAGGCTGGCTTTACCTCTAAAGTTGGTAGAATCAATTTTACGTCAAGCAGCCGTTGTGCATGATGATATTTGCTATGATAGGTACTTTCAAATTACTTGGATTGTATTTGTTGACGTGAAATATGAATCCACTTTTCCTTTAGTAATTTCCACTGTGCTATTAGACGATGACATGTGAATGTATATTATATTTTTACGAGTATAATTTTCAGCTATACTAATATATATAAGAAATCCCGTGATTTACTCAAACATCGCAAGTTTTTTTCTATCTGTATAAATTTGTATTTCTCATTTCTTACTGCTACACAACTTTAAAGTGTTGTTTTATTCTCAGCTTATATTTCTTATCTGCGGCCGTATGCTTTTTTTATTGGTATAGAGCCACCGTACTTTCCTAGTTGCCTTAACCATTTAATATCTGCGGTTTGTATTTCAGAAAGTTTGCAAACATGTTTTTGGCTTCAACATGAACTTATCAGCTATTTGTTTGACTTAAATTTTTGCGAGGGGCGGTTGTTAGCTTAAATTTATTATACGTAATTGAGAAGATTGGACGTGCTAGGAATCAATTACCGACATACCATGCTTGGTTGGTGAGTAGGTTTGTAATGCGCCTGAGCATATGCTTTGGCATTGGAAAGGAAACTGATATGCAAGTTAAGTAAAATTAAATAAATAAAATTTTATTAAACAAAATTATCAATATGAAATAAAAAATAAAATAAAATTTATTAAAAAGTTAAATAAAACAAAATACAATAACAGAACTAAAACGAGACAAAATAATCTATACTATAAAGGTGGATGTCTGTACGTTGTCCGCGCATCACTACGAAACGACAACACCAAATGACGTAAAAATTTGTATACATTCATATACTCACCCAATGAAGGTTATAGGCATGTTTTTATGATGGATCTCCCTTCCCACAGCCCCCAGGCCGCGCCACCACTCTCATTCGTCACTAATAATCGAATATTTGCTTAAATTTAATCTAAAAAATCTTAGTTTTTCCTATTTCCCGCACACTCTAGACTTCATAATCCGCATAAGCTTTTCAGCTATGACCCAAATGCAAAGCTCAAAAACGGTTTGAGATAGAAAATTAGTAAAAATAATTTTGCTTGATATTTTTCTGATTGGTTGTTTTGATTTTGTTCAACGAGGCGTAGCAACGGATGTCGGGTATTGTAATATTATGGTTATTAATAAAAAATTATTTTCTATGAAGTTATTGTTTGTAATTCTTTTATATACATATCCTAAATCCCTCAAAATTACTCCTACGCGAGCGGGGCCGCGGGATCATCTGCTAGTATATAATAAAATAAAAAATATTGGATGAACTTGGTTTATTTCATTAAAACAATATAAAAGAATAAGAAAATAATATATACTCATAATAAATAAATTTAAAGAAAAGAAAAACAAATAAATAAATAAAAATTCTAAAACTAAATAAAATATTGCAAAGCAAAATAAAACTGAATCAATATAATAAAATATGCCAAAATGAAATGAAAGGAAATAAATGAAAACACAAGCAAAAATGAATATAATTAAGTGAATTAAAACTAAAAATATGAAATAAATTAAATTAAAAAGAATATAAAATAATAAAAAATAAACAAAATAAAAATAAACAAATAAAAAAAGAGGTTGTCTGTAAAGTCTGTTTACTGACGATAGTTTAACGTGACAACGTCATAAGAAAATACTGATGGAATGGTTGCAATTTTCAAAACAAAATTTTAATTTTTATTTTTTTGATAGATATTTTGTATGGATATAGAGGAGAAGGTAAATGGAATCGCAATGGAATTGATCAAGTTACATTCACACAAACGTGAAAAATGACGAGACATTTATCAAATTCATGAAAGATATCTTCAATTTCGATTGTGCATCAGACGTTAATAAGTCAACAACACTAAGAGGCACCATCATCGATTTGCCTTTTTCAAGACACTTAAAACTCGAAACACTCCCTTTCATTTCCTACTTTTTCTATCATCGTCCTATTCTCAACAGAGAAATGGTTCATTACCATGCACACAGGAAGAAGGCATATGTAAATACAAATATGTGAATTTATATACAAATGCGCATATACATACATATACATACATATATATGCTCACTCAAGTAGGACAGAGCCAGATGTCGAACGTTGCCGAACGCGGGGGCCGATTGTGCTCTTTGTCGTTCGTTCCGCGCTCTCGCTTGCAGTTCAAGCACATTAGCTTACATTTGCTTGCGTACGGAATAGATTCGCATATTTGATATGTCCATATGACTTGTATGCATCTTTACATATAGATTTGTTCTTTTTGAAAATTGCGCGAAATTGTATATGTATAAGCATGTTTATATACATATAATATATTATTGTAGTATACAACATATCTTATAAGGTATATGGTAAATCTTACCATACATTTTTTCCTTCATATATAATAAAAAAGTTAATAATAATAACATTAAAACCACAGATATTATTCACAAACTTGGTTTTATTTTAAATTCTTCAAGTGAATCAAATTAATAATAATCAATAAGAAGGCATATGCAAATACAAATACGTGAATTTATGTATGTACATATGCGCATATACATACATATATACGCTCACTTAAGTAGGAGAGAGCAAGATGTCGAACGTTGCCGTTCGTTTGCTTTGTTTGCTTTGTCGTTCATTCCGCGCTTTCGCTTGCAGTTCATTCAAGGTAACGGCAATGGGCAAGGTAACGACAAATGGGCAAGGTAACGACAAATGAGCAAGATAACACTAATGAGCAAGGTAACGACACAGTTTTTCGTGCGTGCAGCCTGTTAAATCGAATTATAAGACGTTATCACGTCAAAATAAAAATGTTAAAATTAAAAAATTAAGTACAATGCAATAAAATAACATAAAACATAAGAAATAAAAAAAATGCTATTATATATAATTCGAAATGAGATGACATAGAATAAGCCAAAACTGAAAGCAAAATGAAACAAAACTGAATAATACAGAATAAAGAAATTAAATAAATAAGATCAAATTAAAATGAAATAAAATGGCATGAAATAAATTCAATCTTCCAAAGCTTTTCCATCTGAGTAATTATCGGCTCCTTGTTTATTAAGTTTCAGAGTTTTGTATTTCTTAAATTTTACTTTACACATGCATTGAATATGTCTAGCTTCCATTTTCAGGAGATTTGTGAGATGAACCATACGGGATTAAGTCATCCGAACGTTGGTCTGGCTTTATAATAAAGAAAAAAAAATTTAAATGAAGTAAATTAAAAGAAAATGCAACAAAAAATAGTATAAATAATATGAATAAGAATCTATCTATCTATAGTATATTATTATTCTAAAACATGGCGCTTATTCTGACTAAACTACAATATGTACAGATATGAAATATATATCAAAAGAAAGGTTTTGATGAGCATATTTCCGGAAAATTATAAGAATTAAAATTGGTTAATTTGTTCATGAAATATTTGCGTGTAAAGTTATCAAAATGTTCATATTGATAACAGCGATGTCTATGCAAAGCGGGATGACAAACAAATATACGCATATATAATATATGAGTAAGTTTGCTGTGTTTAGCTCTCTTTCTAATTGCATTGTATGGGCAAAGAACTCTTTAATCTTTTGCGCGATATTCACCAAAATGAGACGCCTTTTGGTGGGAAAATTATTATTCTGGGTGGAGACTTTAGGCAAGTTTTGCCTGTGGTACCGAGAGGTACGCGAACTGGCATAGTTGATAATTGTTTAAAGCATTGCTCTTTGTGGAAATTTTTTAAATCATTTAAGCTCACAATCAATATGCATAGTCAATAACCCGACTATTGTAATTTTCTTTTGCGCATAGGACACGGCGAAGGGCAAGACAATGCATAAAGAGTAAAAATTCCTGATCAAATTCTTTTAAAAAACGGAAACCTCATTGACTGGGTTTTCCAACCAAATAATGGAATAATAGAAATCGATAATTTAAAAGACCGAGCCATATTATGTCCAAAAAAGGATCAATGTGCCTTCATAAATTCGAGTATAGTCGATATGCTACCTGGTCAAGAGCGCACATATCTCAGCGCCGATACGATTGTTTCACAAGATCAGGTAAGATTCCCTGTGGAATTTTTACACTCCCTCAATTTTAGTGGAACTGCGCCGCATAAGCTTCAATTGAAAATTGGAACAGTTATAATGTTGATTCGCAATTTAAGCCCAGCAGAAGGATTGGTGAATGGCACACGACTTATCATAAAACAAATGCATCCGAATTGTTTGCACGCGAAAGTGTTATGCGGAGAGGCTCAGGGAAGGCGATTCCTATTGCCTCGTATAAATTTGCAGCCGAGCGAAACCGCACTTCCTTTTACGTTGAAGCGCCGCCAATTTCCCATTATAATAGCCTTCGCCATAACAATAAATAAGGCCCAGGGGCAAACATTATCAAAAGTGGGCCTTCATTTAAAGGAGGATTGCTTTGCTCACGGCCAACTTTATGTTGAGTTAAGCCGGGTTAGATCCTGGGAAAATATACGAGTTCAAATGGTTTATATATATATAGTTTACAATGAAGTAATTTAAAAAAAAATTACTGATTTAACTGAAAAAAATTTTAAAAATGTTATATGCATAAGTTCTTACATATTACATATGAATAAAAATATACACTTTTCTAATCATCATAACTTTTAATATATAAAAGTGTCACATATGCTGTTTACTTTCCGTGAAAAAAGCCCACTCGATTTTCGGGGTTACATACCAGTAAGATAAAATAAAATGAAACAAAATAAATATATAAAGAATAAAAAAACAAAAAACTATAAACACAAAATAAATTAAGTTAAATAATACAAATAATTAATAAGTTGAAGTAAAATAAAATTATTAATTTAAGAAAATTACATTATAATAAAATACTAACAATAAAATAGATAACAAAAATAAAAATTTAAAGAAAATATAAATGAAACTAAGAATCTTATAAATATATAAAATAAAATTGTATACAATAAGATTAAAACAGAAATAAAAATTTAAATACAAGTAAAATTATTAGTAAACCTCAAAATAAAAATAAAAATTAAATAATATACTTAATAAAATATTAAACAAAATAAAGTAAAACTAAAAGTAAAATAAAAATGAAAATAAAAATAAAAATGTAATAAAATAAAATAAAATAAACTAAACCAAAATCACAAATAAAAAAGATTAAATAAAATAAAATGACACAATTTGTTAGCGGCACACGCAATGATAGCTGCAGATTTTCCAATGAACTATGATAGATGAGAGGGAATCGCTAGAACATCTTCTATGTTCTTGACCTGCGTTAGCTAGAACCAGATTAAAATGCTAAGGAGCTTTACAATATAAGAAGTTAGAATGCCTGTCGGGGATAGAGCACCAGAGTTTACTTAGATTCGCAAAAGACGCAGGCTTATTACAAGATGTCTACTACAAAGAAACGTAAGGGTCTAGACTCATCTGGTAACACTAAGGACCAATAGGTGATGGCTCTCAGCCAGCCAGGTCAACCTAACCTAACCTGAGGTTAAAATAAAAATAAAAATAAAACTAAAAATCAAAATATAAACAAAGATGATATGGAATAATATAAAATAAATTAAATATAGAAATTTAATTTAAAAAAGTAAACAAGGAAAAGTGTAATTAAATTGAATTAAAATAAAATACAATATAAAAAAAAGTTGGTTTAAATTAATCAAAATGAGATCGAAAATTTTTATTGGGCTTGGGAATAAGTTTTCCGTCTTTCTTAGCCAAAGACACGAATTATTGGAAGCTACAACTTTACTCCATCGTTCTGGCAGCATACGGATTAGTGGGATGAAAAATTCGAGTTCTGTTTTTTTGACTTGATCCACTCATTAAGCGAGTTTGCGAGGCTCTCATAAGAAGTGAACCGCTCTCCAATAAAGGCTGACTGCATTGATCGGAACAGAGGGTAATCCGAAGGTGCAATGTCTAGGGAATACGGCGGGTGGGGTAAGATTTCCCAATTCAATCCCGATAAATATTTCTGCACCTATTTAGCAACATGTGGTCTGACCTTGCCATGCAGCAAAATCAGTTTGTGAGGTCTACGGTCCCATTGCAGCAACTTTTCTCTGAGAACTCCATTCAAACGCATTAGCTTCTGATCCCACCAGATGCACAACATAACCTTTGAAGCATAAAATATTTCTTTTCGCCGCCGTGGGACCTGGTTATCATAATAGATCCATTTTTCATCGTCAGTGACGATGCGATGCAGAAAACCTTTTCTTTTCTGCCGTTCAAAAAGCATCTCACACCTCACCAACCGTCTCTCGATATCCCTCTCCTTAAATTGAAGTGGCACTCACTTACCTGCTTACTGGACCATTCACATCGCGTGCAAATGTTTACCGTCGAAATAGCCACTTTGGAAGTGTCCACACCACACTTTAAAATTTAAATTTGATGGAGTGTGATTATCGTAAATACTGTTTTTTCGGGACGAACGTAGACATTTTTGACGTCAGATAAGAAAGGATCTTTACGCTTACACGAATGTCAAATACTGCGATCGATACCTCACAAATGCACCTTCAAATCTCCAGTATATCACTACAGTGAACACAAAAATAGTGTCAGCAGCGACACCTCTTGTACGATTCTATTTAAAAAATTATTAATAATGATTCGCGAACTACAACTCTGTGGGAATTTTTGGAGAGCCGTAATTGTATATTACCTATTGTGAATGAAAAAAAAAACATAAAACTTACAGGTAGGGTAGCAACTTTATGAATGAAAGAAGCAGCTGGATGAATATGTTTTAGATTATATTTATATAGAAACTGTTTATGATTTTTTCCATGTGGGGAAAACAACAAGACGCATGCCAATAGAAGGAGAAGCTCGGTTATACACCCAAAGCAGAAGTAAGCGTCAATTATATTGGCATATGATTTTTTCTTATAAAGCGTTTTTCAGTAAGAGCGCTTCAACTTTTTTTTGTATATTATGAAATTCGATTTCCTTTGCATGGCCACCGCGTGCACGTTTTACGAAGTCCAATCGTTGAACCCAATTTTCGACCACTCTTTTGCATAAATCGGCCGAAATTCCAGCAATTTCGCGTTCAAAATTGGCTCTGAGCTCACAAATCGTCGCCCGCTTGTTACTGTAGACCAATGACTTCACATAACCCCAAAGAAAATAGTCTAGAGGCGTCAAATCACACGAGCGCGATGGCCATTCGACCGGTCCATTTCTGTAAATAATGGGCTCATCGAACTTACTCTTCAACAAATCAATTGTAGCGTGTGCTGTGTGGCTTGTGGCCCCGTCCTGTTGAAACCACGTGTCGTCTTAGTCCATACCATTCAATTGCGGCCAAAAATAATCGTTTATCATGTCGCGATATCGATTTCCATTCACAGTAACGTGGCGATCGTTCTCGTCAACGAAAAAATATGGGCCAATTACGCCGCCGGCATGTAAATTGCACCAAACAGTGATTTTTTCGGGATGCAACGGTGCCTCATGAATCACGTGTGGATTGCTTTCTGCCCAGTAACGCATATTTTGCTTGTTGACAAAGCGATTGAGCCAAAAGTGAGCTTCATCACTGAAGATGATTTTTTGGAAAAAATCTGGATCATTTTCGAGTTGATCTTCAGCCCAATTTACGAATCGACGTCACTTCAAATGGTCAAACGGCTTCAGTTCTTGTGTCAGCTTGATCTTGTACGGATGTAGGCCAAGATCTTTTCGCAAAATTCGCCACAATGACGACACAGAAAGGCCCAAGTGTTGAGAACGTCGTGTGAGCGACACATTTGCGTCTTCTGGAACTGAAGCCCTGGCGGCAGCAATATTTTCAACACTTCGTGCACTTCTTGCTCTTACTGGCACCGGAACGTTATGTAGCGAAAACGTAGATACACGTTTTTTCACTAGACGGTCGATTGTCGAACGGGATTGCTTATTAAATGGACCGTAAAATGGCCGTAATGCTCTTAAAGTAGCAGCAACAGAACGATTATTTTCATAAACAATTTACACGATTTGCAATTGTTGCTCAAGTGTGTAGCGTTCCATGATGAAATGTATACTAATGAAGCTTACAAATGACAAGCGAAAAATAAAAAATATTGCGTCGTTCGCCCTCCCTATCGGAAAAAAGTTGAAGCGCACCTATTGAAAAACGCTATACGTGTTTTATCCTCAGATTTCATCCGAGAGTACTCATCGTGAAATTTTATTGTAAACAAACTAGGTTTTTCTTTCAGATATGCATTTAAAAATCCCACAGGTAAATAAGTTAATTTGAATATAACTGATTTAAAATTGTAAAAGCCTTTAATAGTTTTACTATGGGGCCCTAGTCCAAAATTGTTAAAATCACTGTTGTTAGTTCAAATATTATAAGTATATGAAAATATATATAAACTCGACTTATGCTGTTTTCAGAGAAATTTTCGTTAAGGCCTAATTCTTATTTAATGTTCTTTTAAAAGTATCCACTCAACTACATCGTTAAGCCCCCCGCCCCCTTGCTTAGTATGGCTAATTACTGCCATAAATAATCGAATACGAACACCAGCTAACAACCGAAGAGTACGCAATTAAGAGAACTATAAAAACATGAAACAGATGTAGGAGTTGGGATAATCAAAGTTAACTTACCGAGCTGCAAAGACGCGGGGAAAAGAAAGAAAACAGAACGCCAAAGATAAAATAAATATTGCAATAATTTATTGAGAAAAGATTATCGATTGCCTATGCCGCTGGACGAGGGCATAATTGTCGAGTATTTGCCTAAAATTATGCTACGAAAATATGTATGTATAATGCCACATAAATATACATTAGCCTGCATGGTAATGCATAGGTATGTGTGTACATAAGTGTCAAGAAGTTGAGGCATAAATAACTAATGGCAATGCATGAGCTGATAATGAAACAAAAAAGAGACGAAAGTAAAATTGGAGCTATGAAAGTGGGTGGTACACATTTCTCGAAACTAAGTATTCCATCTGTCTGGAAGTCTGTCGAATGGTAATAAAAGTTCAGATTATCAGCACTTTATGCTTAGCTAATGCCATCTATAAATCATGATGTGGATAAGTTAGAGCAAACATTGGCAAGCGCTTAATTATATGCGACGAGCTTATTAGAAATTTTTGGCATGTGCGGCTATGTGGCGTATATGTAGTGATTTAGTGTAGGTGAAGTCATGAGATGTGAAAATTTGATGCTAACTCTTGAACATTTTTTGAAAGTTTTTTAAAAAATTTGAGATTTTTATGAAAATTGAGTTTCGCAAATTCAATGTTAGAATTTAAGTATCAGTCCGGGCTCATCCGTTCCATAGTTTCCCGCAATGTCGCCATGACCAGGAACCCGATAAGCGCGCATTACTGCTAACTATTCAATTCCGCTTTTACACTTCGTTTTAATTTTCCTTTTTACCTCACGACCCTTAGTACGAATTACGCAAGAAGTGCACTTCGAGAATTCGAATTCTATTTTACTAGATGTTTTTTGCATTAAATTTTATGTTAGTATTTTCTGCATTTTAGTTCTAAATTATCGCTTTAGTCACTAAGAACCTTTGAATATTTTGAAATAAATAAATAATTAAGAAGTTGAAAGTAGCAGCAAATGGTGCAACTCACACATATACATATATACACACATACATGATCACTAAACGGATCAAAAACAATAAAGCTCCTGGCCCAGACGGAGTCCCCAACCAGGCACTAAAAGTGGCAATTCGAAGCCATACCGACATTTTTGTAGATCTCTACAATACATGTCTAAAAGAAGGCACATTTCCAACTCAGTGGAAGTTACAGAAACTGGTGCTGATTCCAAAAGGATCTAAACCAGCGGAAGATCCTACAGGCTACAGCCCCCTTTGCCTGCTCGACACCGCAGGTAAAATTCTAGAATGGTTGATCGCTAATCGTCTGGAGGCCGCCATTGATAACGCAGGCGGTCTATCATCCTCGCAATTCGGATTCCGCAAGGCTCGCTCAACCACAGATGCTGTAGTTGCGGTTAAAAGCATTGCGCAGAAGGCAATCGAAGGAACTCGGTGGTTATACGGTAGCAAGGAATATTGCCTAATGGCAACGCTAGACGTAAAGAATGCCTTCAATACCGCGAATTGGAACCAGATTCTGATGGCGCTTGATTGCTTCCAGGTTCCAACGTATATACGAAAGATTATACTCAGTTATTTCACTGACAGAACCCTTCGCTATAATACCGATGCGGGTGTTAGGGAATATAAAACAACTGGCGGAGTTCCACAAGGCTCAGTCCTAGGCCCCTTGCTGTGGAATATTATGTATGACGGAGTCTTACGTCTCAGTTTACCCACAGGGTCCAAAATTATAGGATTTGCTGACGATATCGCGATTGTGGTCGTAGCTAAAGTACTACAGCAAGCAGAAGCAACCTGCAACCAGGCTGTCGGCGTGGTAAAAGAAAGGCTGCGCAAGAATGGTCTAACTCTTGCGGATCATAAGACGGAAGCAGTGCTCATTAGCAGCAGGAAGAAGGTGGAGTCGGCAAATATAATGGTGGGCGAAAATACCATAGGATCGAAACCGTTCATTAAATACCTGGGCGTATTAATCGACCATAGGCTGAACTTCAGAGATCACCTATCATACGCAAGCAGCAAAGCGGCAGAGGCAGTAACAGCACTGACGCGCATAATGATGAACACTAGAGGCCCTAGGCAAAACCGCAGGAGACTACTTAATACCGTGCTCTCATCGATTTTGCTGTATGCAGCTCCAGCATGGGCGGAAGCAACTAATTGCAGCTCATATGTGAGTTGTATGAAATCAGTGTATCGACTGAGTGCCCTCAGAGTGTGCTGCGCGTTTCGAACGGTATCAGAAGACACCATTATGGTTATTGCAGGACTACTCCCAATAAATTTAATGGCAAAAGAGTACGCTGAAGTTTACCAAAACAAAGCTACTTCAGAACGACAGACAATACGCAAGGAAGCAAGAGAGCGTAGCTTGCGTTCATGGCAGGGAAGTTGGAGTTCGTCCCTGAACGGACGCTGGACGTACCGTCTGATTCCCTTAATAGCCAAATGGGTTAGCCGTAAGCATGGACAGTTAGACTATCATCTGACCCAAATACTGACGGGACATGGGTGTTTTAAATCCTATCTATATAGATTTAAGCACGAAGACGACCCGTACTGTTCTCATTGTGCACCAGCTGTAGAAGACGCAGAACATGTTTTCTTTGTCTGTCCGCGATTTGTGTTCGAAAGGGAGGAATTAAGCACTAGGGTGGGGAAGCCAAGTTCGGCTGATAACCTAGTCGATATTATGTTAGAGGCAGAAGAACATTGGTCCGCTGTATGTAATATGGCAAAAATAGTAATTTCCAAATTGCGTCGCGCTGAACAACAGCGCAGATCTTCATGAAGAGGCAATAGGCCGTTCCCCTTCCCGTCAAGAGATACTTGACGGTTGACGTCGCTGAACAACACAGCGCAAGTTTTCAAGAATTGGCAATAGGCCGCTCCCCCTCCCGCGAAGTCATGCCTAACGGTTATCCCGCGGTGGGAGGGGAACGGAGCTGGGGTGGGTTTTTAGTGGGTGAGTCGAAAGGCAAGTCCCACACTTTTCGGCTTTCAATGCTTTGTGCCACCTCCATAAAAAAAAAAAACAAACACATACATATATACTCGTATGCACAACACAAAGTTATGAATTCGGCAATTGGTGTCGAAGCGTTAGTCAAATTCAATATTTGTCTGATGCGCCTCAAAGTATGCCACAACAATTGTCAGCCTGCATGCAAATTACTTCATTGGTTAAGCACGAAAAGGGCGTAGCAACCGGAGTAGGAAGAAAACAGAAAATAGTAAGAGAGAAGTAAATAAAAAACGCACATAGAAGTAAATGAAAAAAAAGCAATGAAAGTTCTTCATCATCATTGTCATGGCTTCAACTACTCGCAGCACAACTCGGAGATTGGCGGGAGCGGGGTAGCTTAACATACACACACACGCATGCATAAATACTAGCATTTAACAGCACTTTATATGATTGAATTCTTTCTTTTTTTGTGATTTGCATTACGCGGTTTTCCTCACCACTGCCATGGTGTTTAAATTTTTTACTCTCAACTTTTATTTGCATCAACTCATATCAATTCATTTTAGTCTATTTGTTGATGCCCTCAGCGTAGCAGTTGTAAATATTTTTGATGTTCAATTTATTCATATTACCAGTAATATGGCTTCCCAGTGCGTATCTGTTTACGTGACAAATAAAAATCCATTCTATACTAGCAAGAAACGCTGAGAAGAGATTTAGTTGAGTACTTTTGGGGTTAAGCGCCGAATGGTAAATTTATAAACTCACTCAGCGCAAGTTGGGGTATTTACTTTGTAGTGGTTAACAGAACTGCAATACTTCTGAAGTTTTGAACAAAATATTCGCTTAATACATCTTTGGAAAGTTCTGATGCTTTGGAAAGGCTACAGAGAATAATGCAAAGGTTGTCTGTTTTGAAAAAAATTAATAAAAAATAAAAGTTGAAGGAAACCGATTAGGTATCAATTTCTCCAATTTTGTGGGCTGATGCAGAATACCTTACTTTAGCTGTAGTGTAAAAAATAAAATAAATAATTGGCGCGTACACTTCTGTTAGGTGTTTGGCCGGGTTCCTCCTGCTATTTGTAGCGTCCGCCTGGATATTGTTCCGCAAATGGAGGGACCTAGAGTTTTAAGCTGACCCCGAAGGGCAAATGGGTTTTATGAGGAGCTTTTTCATAACAGAAATACACTCGGAATCTTACCATTGTCTGCCGAGGGGCGACGCTATTAGAAAAAACGTTTTATATTATTTGATGTGACTCGAGCCTACGCACTCCCGAATTGTATTCATTGTAATCACGCACCAATCCATTCGGCTACGGCGGCCATAACCCATACATTACTCAAACATAAAATACTAAATTCAGTCAGAGAAAAGAAAGGTTATTTTCTAACAAGAGAGGTCACCAGCAAACAGTACCGCATTTCAGGAGTAAAAATGCTGAAGTGACAGGCCTTGGCTAGATTTAAATCTCAAAAATGCTGATAGCTAACATCAGACTACTGTTCGAAAAGTTGGTTCCTCGCCTACAATATTCTTCGAATTCGACAACTCGTCAATCGTAGCGTTGCGTAGTCCTTTCATGGGCGTCTTCAGTTTCGGGAACAAGAAAAAGTCAGGGCGGGCCAGATCTGTGGGATACGGTGGCTGTGGCATCATTAGTGTGTTGTTTTTGTGAGCAGGGACGTTATCGTGATGCAAGATCCAATTTTTGTTCTTCCGAAAATCCGGGCGTCCCTGGCGGATTGCTTCGCGCAAATTGCGCATAACTCGCAGGTAATATTCCTTATTGACCGTTTACCCTGTGGCAAGAACTCATGTTGGACAACGCCAAAACTTTTACATTCGACCGAACTTGCGCGCTTTTTTCGGTCTTAGTTCGGGCGGCAGTTATGACCCTCTGGAGCAAGTTTGGGTCGTCACGGAGAGAGTCCATCATCTTATTAGCAATGTTCATGCCATGCTGCTTTTAGTCGAAATTTCAATTTCAATTTCAATTTATTTGATTTGTTTTGTACATAGTAAGACAGAGTCTTGTGGTAGTACATCTTCTTATAATTCTAGAATACGAGGATGGTATACATAGAAATGCTACTTAGATTTAAAACTACACTGTGGAACAAATTCAGGTTAGCAAAAATTAGGTCCATTCTGAGAGTGGCGGGTGAAAATAGAGGCGAAATTAGAAGACCCGTACCGCGTCGTTTGTTTGTGTTAGTTCGAATTTTTTTTTAATCGGCTTTCGAAGTTCGAAATCGGAGCAAAATTGTTTATATGGTTTTTTGGCTATAACTCGTCAACTAATTGATATTTTTTCAATCTGTAAATGCCAAATTATTGCTAGAGACCTGTGCAATAATTACAATTTTTGAAAAAATTGATTTCGAAAATTTTTAGGGTACGAAGCAAAATGTTGGAAAAATTATTTTTTTTATGTTTTTTGAAAATATTTTCAACAAAACTAAGTCTTTTTTGCATTTTGTGTGGTCTATAATATGCTTCTCAGTTTCTTAAATAAATGTAATTTGAAAAGAAAATTACGGGATTAAATACTTTGGCAGCTACTTAGACGAAAGTCACAAAATGTTCGAAAAAATAACGTTTTCCTTATTATTTCTTAATATCTGGCAAGCAACTCATTGTTTTTCGCTTTTTTTCTTATCTAAAATATAGTTTTCAATCCATCACATAAATATCATGGAAAAAAATATAGTATCAGTCGAAAATTTGTGCGAAAAACAAAATTCCATTTATCATACTATGACCCACACAATATTCATACCGACAGGAGAGGGGGTCCAAATAGTCCGGTACAGGTATTTCGGCGAAATGTTTACTACTTGCCCTTGCCATGATCATAATCTACTGGCATAGCGACATTTAAGCACGTTTTGCGACTTGTAGACCTTATTCTTTACAACTTGTTATTTCAAGAGTGGAAACTTTCAAATTACAACAGCATGAGAACTAAAAAATTTAACAATCTGCATGCGAACTAATTTCAAAAATAAAGATTCAGTTAAGACTGAAGCTGATGTCTTTTAATTTTCGCTCGGTCGTGATAAAATTTGCTATTCATTCTTTTGGAACCTATTTCATTTTGTGAGTGATTTAAGTTAAGTGTATCAGTTTCATAAAAATAACAAAAAAAAACATTATATAATATACATTGTATTAAAAATGTCGGAACCAACATGTAAAATGAACCATTTTTGTAATATTTGTGGACGTTTCATAGTAAGCGATGAAAAATGCGGCAATGTGACTGATTCTTTTTTGGAAATCTATAGACAATATTTCTCGCAAGAGTTTATCAATGACGTAAACTATGCCCCTAAAAAAGTTTGCTTTAATTGCTATTCAAGTCTTATGCAATGGAAAAGTGAAAAAAAGAAGGCTATGCCTTTTGGTGTACCAATGATGAGGTCAGATAATAGCCCACACCAAGAAGAAAATTGCTATGGATGTACCAACTACAATAAAACTTTGAATAGAAGGAAAACAAAGAATAAAACTTATGTAGCAGTGTCAAGTGTCCAATTACCATTACCGCACTCAGAATTCGTTCCAGTACCAACATACCGAAGTACTGATCTTCAAACAGGTATCAGTACTACAACCACCGCTGCTACACCCATGGATTTCTCCTCAGAATTCAACCCTGGTGAAGGTACATCCTATAAAACATCAAAGGACCCAATCCTAATAACACAAAACCAATTGGATGGAATTGTTGCAAATTTGTGTTTGACTCAGAAAAAATCAGAACGACTGGCTTCATTTTTGAAAGGAAATAATTTGCTGACGAAAGGTACAAAAGTAACAGCATATCGAAAACGCCAAAAAGAGTTACAAAAGTTCTTCAATGTCAATAATGCAAAAAATTTCGCTTATTGCAACGATATTGAAAAGTTAATGGAGGCGATAGGGTTAACCTAATATATAAAAAAGATGATTGGCGTCTCTTTATCGATAGTTCACTAATCAGCTTAAAAGTTGTGCTTTTGCACAAGACAAATAGAATGCCTTCTGTTCCAATTGCGTATAGCACTGACACTAGTGAAACTTTCGATAAATTGAAAGACATTCTGGAAGTAGTCAAATATAACGAACACCAATGGCGCATTTGCTGCGACCTCAAAGTAATTTCCTTGATTACAGGCTTAACAGCATCTGGCCGTCCAAAATATCCGTGTTTTTTGTGCGATTGGGATTCACGCTACGGAGAAGGTATTAAAGGAAGAAACCAGTACAAACAACATAACTGGAGTAGTCGAATTGGGCGAAAATGGCCTAATGACAATAGGCTACACGAAAGTCTTGTTCCTGAAATGAAAATTTTGTTGCCGTTGTTCCACATAAAACTTGGCATTGCTAAAAATTTTTTGAAATGTATCGCAAAAAGACCAGCAGTGTTCAACCGCTTGAAAGACATTTTCCCAAGACTAAGTAAGGCCAAAATTCAGGAAGGGGTTGTTAATGGTCCCGACATACGGAAACTAATGAGTCGTCAAGATTTTGAGCAAGTTCTGACAGGCCGAGAATTAAATGCATGGCTCGCATTGAAAGCAGTCATCAAAGGACTTTTGGGTAAAGAACGCGAAGAAAACTACAGGCAATCTGTTGCAAACATGTTGGCAGCTTTCGCTGAAATTGGGGTTAATATGTCATACAAAATTCATCTCTTGCATCAGCATCTTGAAAAACTCGCTCAACAGTTGCCAACTGAATCTGATGAGCAAGGCGAACGTCATCACCAAACTGCGCTTCCATTTGAAATAAGGTAACTATAGAGTGTGCATATTTTGAATTCCTAGATTTTTCTAATATCTTGGTCAGAGTGCACAATTTAAACATGTTAACGATTGAAAACTATTTTCGTTTCAGGTACAGAGGAAAGAAATCTCCAGATGCGATACTCGCTGAAATTTGTTGGTGGTATAAAAACACCTTTGAAGAAGAGGAAGACGAGGAAACAGAGGAAGTAGGGGAAGACACAGATGAAAATCCAGAATATCTGTTGGACGAAATAATCGATCTCTCTGATGATGATGACGATGACCAAGACATTAGAGAGAGCAGTGATGTTGATAAACAGCCGCCTGCTAAACGGCAGCTGGCCGAATTATTAATTTAATTTATTTTATTTTTCTACTTAAAACTTTTCATTATTAACATTTCAAAATTATATTTTTTTCCATATTTTTATATTTTCTTTTTCTATGTTTCTTCAAAACCCACACTGAACAAAATTGGTATATAAAAAATGAGAAATAAATTAATATTAAGCTAAAAAACGCAAGTTTTGTATTATGACTGTATGCCAAAAGCGCAAATTATCGACTAAGACAATTTTTTTCAAATGAAATTCAATAAAGAAGCTGAGAAGCATATTATAGACCACAAAAAAAATAAAAAACACTTAGTTTTGTGGAAAATATTTTCAAAAAACATGAAAAAAAATAATTTTTCCAACATTTTGCTTCATAAGTACCATAAAAATTTTCGAAATCAATTTTTTCAAAAATTGTAATTGTTGCACAGGTCTCTAGCAATAATTTGGCTTTTACAGATTGAAAAAATATCAATTAGTCGACGAGTTATAGCCAAAAAACCATATAAACAATATACTGAAAATCAGCATTTGACTGCAAACTTCGAAGGCCGATTAAAAAAAAATTCGAACTAACATAAACAAACGGCGCGATACGGGTCTTCTAATTTCGCCACTCTCAGAATGGACCTAATTTTTGCTAACCTAAATTTGTTCCACAGTGCTATTAAACTTATAGACTAAAACTTAGAGTAGTAAGTGAGAAGAAGAGAAAGATGGTGGGAATGGGAGAAGGAAAGGGGTATTAAAGGTTAGAAGTATGTAGTTAGAAACTGCAGTTTTAAAACACCTTGCTTGTTTTATAAGCTGTATTGTAGTTGGTATAGAATTCCATAGTTTAATGGCACTGACAAAGAACATGCGATTCCAAGTAAGTATAAGTCGGAACAATTAGATTCAATGTTCGGGTGCACTGGCATTGTTTAATGTTTTTATACAGGTGCAATGGTTTTTATGTGTAAATTAGTTTATCCAGGAACAAAACAGAGCGTATTTTGAGATACGAGTCGAGGTTATGATCGAGAATCTATTTTGAGTAGATAGATATATGGTTATATTTCCTTTTTTCAAACACGAAACGCGCTGCATTATTTAAAGCGATTTGCAATTTTTGTTTCGAATTATTATCAAGCCTGCAATATACTAATTCAGCGTATGATACATGAGGAACAATGAGTGATCTAACAAGTTTTAATTTAGTTTGCCGTGGCAGTAAGTAGGCAGTACAATATAGCTTTCTAAGAATATTATATACCTTGTTTGTAACAAAGTTTACATGGTCAACGCATGATAATCTTGAATTTATTCTGAAACCCAGGTTAGTTACTATGTCATCAAAGTTAATATTTACTTCATTAAGTAATATTGGCGGCAAAGAGCTAAGGTCATACTTTGAATGAGAAATAGCAATCGACTTCGTCTTTGACTCATTTAATTTCAAGTTGTTAGATTTGGACCATTTAGAAATACGAGTGAGGTCTTCATTAAGCCTTGCTATCAAATCTTCAATAAGACCTATTGGCCTTGACAGGTAGATCTGGGTGTCATCAGCATAGAGATGAAATTTAGCAGTTTTGGTACGAATTTTGGGGGACCCGTCTCATGCCAAATCATTGAAAAAAATCGAATGGCACGAGCCAATCGATATGTCTAGGTGCTCAGCAACTTCTCTAACGGTGATTCGACGATTGGCCAATACCATTTTCTTCACTTCATCAATTCTTTCGTCTGTTGTTGAAGTGCTCGGGAGTCCGGCACGCTTTTCGTCGTTCCCATCTTCTCGGCCTTCTGAGAACATTTTGTACCACCGATAAACGTTGCTTTCATCCAAAGTAGCTTCTCCGTATGACACACTCAACATTTGGAATGCATCCGCGCACTTAATTTCGTTTTACACACAAAATTTGTTACAGGTTACTTGATCCATGTGTTTGAATAGGTAAAAATCGAGGACGAGCCAAAGCACGTGCAAGCAAAGCAACTGTCAACAATTAACTGAACATTAAAAATGGCCGAACTAGTCGGCATGAGTGAGAGACACAAAAAAATCGAATTTCGAATCAACATAACCTGCCAAAATTCAAAATTCGCTAGTTTTTGAACACACCTCGTACATACACATTTCGGAACTTTTTGTATAGGATGTAGAGTATTTACAAGCCGATTCCCAAAATAGCTGTTAACCAGCAAATCCTTACACATAAATTCGTAGCTTTATCCCTTGGGCATCAAAATTTGTTGGTCATTAGATAATTTCATAGGCGCCTAATACACACCTTCCCCACACCAATGGCATGTGTAGGGAATAAAATACGTACATACGCATCGACACTGTGTACTTGAACTAAATTGTATCGAAAAAATGCGAAGTTCGGCTTTGAGAACAGAAAACTAAAACCAAAAAAAAAAATGTAATTTCACTTCATCAACGCACACGAGTGTTGACATTTGATAAATTATGCTAATTAGCTAAGCGCATTCTGCTCATTCATTTACCGCCTCCCTCGCACAATACGCCGCATCTACCTATGCAGTCCTCTTGCCGCTTTGCGTGCCCGCTCTACCATCGAATGCCTGCTTGTTTAACAGCTTTGACTGGTTTTGTCAATTTTTCTATTTAATGTCGCATTTTTTAAGGTGTGGAATTCCACTTTTAACGTTTTTATTTCCCCCTGCTCGACATTTCATTCTTGCACACAAGCAACTTAGTGTTTATTTTTTTAATTAATTAATGCGTTGCGCTGTAATGTAGAAAAACTAAAAACACACGGCAAAATGAGAAAAAATGTTGAAAAAGTGAAAAATGCGAAAATAAAATGAAATTTAATGAAACGAAGCGCTTGTTTGTCAATGCGTCATCAGGCTTCATTTAGTTGCACGCAAATGTGCGCACAGCGATTCGACACCCACATCGGTGAAATGGTCAAGGATAATGAGCGATATGGATATGTAAAGTTGGTTGTCGCCTCAACTTACGGAAGTCATTGCTAAAGTAGTTTGAATGAAGGAAATTAAATAAATGGCGATGTCAACAATTTTTTTTTCTTACTCACGCGGGCGTGGAAACTGACCAAATTGGCGCGAGGAGCAGTCAATAGAAATGGCAGGATCAACGCTATTTATCAAAGGCATAGAAGCCTCATTTAAGGTAAGGTCGTTATAAATACACCGGCACGTAGGCGCTTTCTTAAATCATTAGCAGGTCTTAAGTCCTTTAATGCGTTTGGTGTTTTTCGTTTTTTTTTTGCGAAAACAAATCAAAGTAATGGAATAATGTATTCCATAGTTGCAAGCCAGCTGCAAATAGTAGATAATTTTGTTGAAAAGTTTTTGCATGGCGAAAGTATACTCAGCAATTTGCCACAGCCCACCGAGTGGCGAAGTTTTCCTACCACATAATTTCGCAGCGTCCTAAGAGCCATGAATGCGAAGCTTTAAGATGCAGGCAGAAAATATTTACCAGCTTCTTTCCTTCCCTGCAGCTTTTGTTAGCCACTACCAAGTGCCGTTCAATTCTAGCAGGAGAGCGCCTTCATTTGGTACACTCAACAAATCCATTGGTCTTATTTTATGCGTTTTTCTCTCAATTTCGAGTTAACGCTTATATTGATCGCTTTTGTGTCTTCGTCAACCCACACTGAAAATTTCTGATAAACACTTAAGTAGCTCATCTTAGTAGCCCCCTATTAAACATCTCTCAAAAAAGTGGTCAAATTGACGCGTAAAAAGGGAAACTAGAGGGTTAAAATATTCCACAAAAATAATTCTCGTTAAATTCTGCTATAGAAAATTGTCAAAAATAATTCTAGCGGAAATCGGCTCTAAGCAGTTTTTGCACGTAAAGAAATATGTCTGTGAACAAAATTTGATAACTTCAACTCACTTGGAAAAAATTGGAACATGCTGGACGGCGTCGGTAAAATCCTGGCTGGCATTTGGAACTTCCCGGACGGGTGGACTATGCACCCCAACTACACTTGCCATTACAACGTTCACAAACCTCCTACCTTTGAGGGAAGAGTGGGGACGGACCGATGCAAACACAGATCTAACACAGATGGTTCAAAGGATAGAGTGGGCGGAGTTGTGCGAGTATATTCCGAACATCTAGGGCATACTCCAAAAAGCTGGAGGAGGCTTAAGGTGATTTTTATCCCCAAAGCTGGTAGACGCGGTCATGATACAACGAAAGATTTCACACCCATCAGTTTATTTCCCTTTATTCTTAAAACTTTCGAGCGAGTGTTGAATGCATATCAGAGAGAAGATTACAAACACAACAATTTCATCATCCCCACATGCCTACCTCAAAGGAAAATCTGCAGCGACTGCTCTCCATGAGGTTGTAAGTACGATTGACACGAGCACAGAATACAAACAATACGCACTAGTCGCTTTTCTCAACATAAATAAAAATAAATAATTGGCGCGTACACTTCTGTTAGGTGCTTGGCCGAGCTCCTCCTCCTATTTGTGGTGTGCGTCTTTATGTTGTACCACAAATGGAGGGACCTACAGTTTCAAGCCGACTCCGAAGGGCAGATATTTTTATGAGGAGCTTTTTCATGGCAGAAATACACTCGGAGGTTTGCCATTGCCTGCCGAGGGGCGACCGCTTTAGAAAAATGTTTTTATTAATTTTGCTTTCACCGAGATTCGAACCAACGATCTCTCTGTGAATTCCGAATGGTGATCACGCACCAACCCATTCGGCTACGGCGGCCTTTTCTCAACATAGAGGGGGCTTTTATCAACTTTAGCACAAGGTCCATAATTGAGGCTCTTAATATGTTTGGACCAGAAACAATAGATCTCAACGAATGTATAGAGAGCATGCCTAAAACTAGAATAATCATCGATGAAGTAGGCAGCAGCACGGTAAACCGCTCTGTCAACAGAGGAACCCCTGCGGCAGAGGTCTTCTCCCCTTTGCTGTGGTTATTAGTTGTCAACAATATCCTTACCAAATTCAACCGCAAGGGAATTAAAGCAGTGGCATATGCAGAGCACATAGTGCTTATGGTTTCAGGAATATTTCCCACAATAATCAGTGAGAAGGCGCTCTGGGATTACTCAGCAATTGGGCTACAGACTGTGGTTTAAGTGTAACCCCGAGCAAAATTGAACTGATGCTATTCACTAAGAGAACCAAGATACCAAATTTTAATCTCCCAAAACTAAACGGCGTTAGTCTTATGCTAACCCAACGGGCAGAATACATAGGTGTCATCTCAGATCCCAAACTCAGCTGGAGGCCCAACGTAGAGTACAGGGTAAAGAAAGCGAATATCGCACTTTACACGTGTAAGATAATGTTGGGTAAAAAATGGGGTCTTCAACCAAAACTATACAATTGGTCATACATAGCCATTGTAAGGCCAATACTAACATATGCCTCACTAGTCTGGTGTCCCGCAATAAAAAATAATACAACCAAACCAAGCTGAACAAGGTACAAAGAATAGCGTGTATCTTAACCACAGGAGCGCTTAGCACCAGTCCTACTGAAGCGCTTAATGTACGAACACATCTATTACCAGTAGACGAGAATACATATAAAACTACTTATAGCGCGGTGAGACTCAGAGATATAGGAAGTTGGACAACAAGTTCGTACGGTCACAGCAAGATTCTCCTACAGAGGCCCTCACTGCTCAAAAACAAATCAGACTTCATAATCCCCGACCTCAACTTCAAGAAAGACTTTACGGTACGTTTTCCACCGAGAGCCGAGGGAGGAAAGGTAAAGTGATTGGTAGATTTGATGTCGAAATCTACACTGACGGTTCTAAAATGAACTGCGGTGTGGGAGCTGGCCTCTATTCGGAACCGCTCAACTTATCCAAATCAATTCGAGTTCGACAACACCAACTGTAGTGCCTTTCAGGCTGAACTGATGGCAAAAATGAAAGCCGTGACAGTGGTACAGTGTGATGCGATACCTCGATATGATATCTACTCTTTCACTGATAGCCTGGCGGCGAAAAAATCTCTCATAAAACAGTCGAAAAGTAGCCACTAAGTGCTACATATCTCTTAACGACTGGACTATCTAGATGAGGAAGAGGAAGATACGATCCCGCACCTTTTATGACATTGCTCTGCTCTATCCAGACGTAGATTTACCACTTTAGGTAGATAATTTTTTAATGAAATGGATGACCTTAGTTTTCACACCGTTTTTAGGAGAGATAAGGAAAAGTTCCCTAATAGGCATCACATTGAGCTATGAGCCTGAGTGTGACCCACAATGGGCAACCACTTCAACCTAACTTAACCTAACACTAAGGACCGCTTCTAGTCCATTTCTGATCATTAATTCAATACTCAAGTAAACCTAGCCTAATTTGAGCATCACAACATTAAATATCATTTTAGCTAACTTTTTACCCTTTTCCAGTTTCAGTTCCTTTTCTACTTGACACCCTGCCCTACCTTTACCATCTTCCCAAACTCCGAGTGTGGAAGTCGTTTATCATTTGCGGCTCATAACGTCGCACAACATTTTCAATATTCAGCGGAAAAAACCTATTTCACAATAAATATAACGAAATAGCATAGAATGTGCGACCCAATATCTGTCCATAAACAGCATAAATACTCGCGGAAATGAATTTACAATGCCATACATATTTATAAATGTGCGCTCATACTTGCGAAGATGCACTGCCGTAGAGCGCTGTGCCTTGGCAACATCGAATTGGCGGTAGAGCAAATCCTTTTGCATATGAAATATGATGTGAAAATTCAAAGCTGTCAATGACTTGGCTGAAACTCTATACACGAACAACAACAACAACTCTGGTGCCTGTGATAGCTTGCCTGCGTGCCAAGGCAACGCACAACATCGAGTTTCAATAAAGTATATTTTTATGGCTTTCCGGATGCGCCAAAGTAGGCAATAAATTTTCTCACAGAAAAACAAAAACAAGAAAAATAGCGGAGAATAGCGTTAAAATCGAGGAAATCTCTAGATGTCATAAAATTTGACAGTTGAAAATTGTGCGCCACCGAGCAACATATGCAAATGTCAAGTTGGGGAGTAGGCTGGAGCGGCTGTGCTACAGTAAAGCAAGGAAATCATAGTGTTTTCAAGCACTCAGTGCTAAAATACAGGAGGGTGGCGCGTACTTCAAAGTGCAAGCAAGTAGATAAAGGTACCCTGTAGGGATAATTTCAAGTGGAGGGTAAAAAATGCCTGGGTTGGGACTATATACATTTGGGTACGCCTTTGATGTTGGCGCGTAATAATATTGAATTCTTAGTCAATGTAAAAAAAAGGTTAAGAAAATGTAATATATGAAATTCATTATAAATATAAAAATTGTAAGTAAGAAAAATTTATAAAAAAATTGTATAGAGGTGGAATTAAGAAAAAACACATTTTGGAAAAACATTTTCCATAAACAAATTAAATAAAAAATTTAAATAAAATTAAAAACAGAGAACTATAAGTGAATAAATAGAAAAATATATAAATAAAAAAAATTACAAATAAGTTAAATTAAAAAAAATGTTAAACGATTTATAAAAAGCACGGTAAAATTTATGAATAAACATCAATGAGTAAAAAATTGTTATAAGTTAAAATAGTTAAATAAAAAAACTTGTAAAATAAAGAACCAAAAGTGAATGAAATTTCTGCGTACAAAATTATAAATACGTAAAATTTAAAAAAAAAAATTTAAGATACAAAATTGTGCAGCTAAAAATTAAAATAAAAACAAAATTATAAAATAAAGCTGAAATTGAATAAAATTTGTGAATACTAAAAAATTACCTATAAAGAAGGACTATAAAAAAGTAAAATTTATGAATAAAAAATCCTCAGCAAAAAGGTAATAGTAAAAAAATGTAAAGCTAAAAATGATATATAAGCAAACTTTATAAAAACAACGGTAAACGGAAAGACAATAATTAATAAAATAAAATTTTTAAACAAAAACAGTACAAAATGTTGTAGCACAAACAAATTTATAAACATAATAAATTAAAAAAAAAATATAAAATAAAAAAATTTAAGTGAAATAAAATTTGTGAATATAAAACTATAAATAGAAAAATATTAATGTTAAAAATTGTAATTTATTAATTAAAATTTATGAAAAAACTATTTATAAACGAAAAGAAAAAAATACGTCAGATTTACAAATAAAAAGTTTAAATAAAAGCAATTATAAAATCAAGAACTAAAAGTAAATAAAATAAGTATATATTAATAAAAATCGATATAAATATGAATAAAAATAAAATAAGTATATATTAAAAATATCACAAAATAAACGAACGGACTGTAAATAAAAACCAGTCTAAATGTAAAATAATAAATAAAAAATCGATGAACAAAGAAAATTATAAATCAGTATAGTTTAGAAACAAAATTATTTATAAAGACAGGACTACCAATAAAAAAATTTATAAACAAAATTTTATAAATAAAAAATTTTAAATAAGTAAAATTTATACATAAAAACAAGTACGTATGAGTAAAAAAATGGTATAAGCTAAAAATATTAAATTTAAAAAAATTGTAAAATTACGAACTAAGTCTAAATGAAATTTGCAAATACAAAATTGTGAATAAAAAAATTTCTGATGTATAAACTTTATAAAAAATTATTTATGAATAAAAAACTGCAAATAATTAAAATTTATAATTTTTATTGTATAATTTATAATTATTTAGGATGAAAAAATGGTATAAGCTATATTAAAAAAATTTAACTAAAAAATAAATTGCAAAATCAGGAACTATAACTGAATGAATTTGATAATGTAAAGTTGGAGATAAAAAAATTTCAGATAAATACAATTTATAAAAAAATTATTTATAACCGAAATTATTATAAATAAAAAAAATTGCAAATGTAAAAATATAAATAAAAAAACTATGTATGATAAAAAAATTATCAATATGTAAAATGTAAAAAACATTATTTATAAAACAAAGAGCAACAAATAAGTAAAATTTATAAGTAACAAATTATGAGAAAACTAATTTTGTAGCCAAAAATTATAAAATAAATTACTAAAATAACAAAATTTTCGAACAAAAATATGAACAAATCCTAATTTTTCGTATACAAATTTTACAAATAAAATTAAAAAAAAAAAAAAAAAAAATTATAAAAGGCAGGACTATATATATGAATATTTATAATTGGCGCGTATACCCTTTTTGGGTGTTTGGCCGAGCTCCTCCTCCTATTTGTGGCATACGTCTTGATGTTGTTCCACAAATGGAGGGACCTACAGTTTCAAGCCGACTCCGAACGGCAGATATTTTTATGAAGAGCTTTTTCATGGCAGAAATACACTCGGCGGTTTGCTATTGCGTGCCGAGGGGCGACCGCTATTAGAAAAAACTTTTTCTTAATTTTGGTGTTTTTCCGAGATTCGACCCAACGTTCTCTCTTTGAATTCCGAATGGACTATAAACAGATAAGAAGTATAATGTAAAAATTGTAAGTGAAACAAAATTCTCTAATTTAAATGAAAACAATTTACAAATACAAAATTATAAATGGAACAAAATTTTATATATAACAATTTTTTAATAAAATTAAAAGAAAAATTATTTGTAAAAGAAAGATTATGAATAAAAACACTTATAAATAAAAAATGATACGTAAAACAAAATTTTATAAATTAAACAAATTTAAACGCACATCCTGGCGATCATACACTCAAGAATTAGAGAACACTTCAGAAGTAAGCAGACTACGCAAGATTCTTGCATCAAACCCAGTCTCTCCCAGTTTTATCATGACTCAAGATGGAACTTGGACTACTTCAACTGACCACACTCTTAGAATACTTCTAGAATCTCACTTTCCAGGCTGTGTTGCCAACTTACCTGCACTTCTCAGCACTCTTCAGAGTAATTATGGGAATAGATCAGATCTAATCAGCTCTAATAGCATCTCTACAGCAACACTAAGTTTTAAAAAATTTAAATCACCTGGTCCTGACAACATCATTCGAGCAGAACTTCAAGGAGGACTGGAAATTCTACTGCCTTGATTAACAAGGATCTTTAACAAGTATTTAAATCTCTCTTACCTTCCGAAAATTTGGAAGAAATCGAAGGTAGTATTCATTCCGAAAACGGGGAAACCTTCACACTGCAAACCAAACGACTTCAGGCCCATTAGTCTAACCTCTTTTTGCTTAAAGGCTTTTGAAAAAGTCTTAGATGAGCAAATCAAAACCCAACTTGATACTAAGTTGATCTCTGAGGCACAACATGCCTACACTAAAGGAAATCGACTGAAACGGCACTTCATTCACTGGTGCAAACAGTGGAAACTTCCCTTCAGAATAAAGAGTACTCTCTTGTCGCATTTATGGACATAGAAGGTGCTTTTAATAATATTGAATCAAACGCTATTTTGTCTCAAATTGCCAAATTGGGTGTTAATTACTCCATCCGAAAGATGATCGAACAAATGCTCCAAAATAGAATAATCACTTCAGAGCTTGGGTTAAGCCGCATGAGAATGTACGCCGTCAAAGGCACTCCTCAAGGCGGAGTACTTTCACCCCTTCTCTGGAATCTCGCTGTAAACAGTTTGCTTCGAAATCTCGAAAAAGCAGGCTGCAAGGTTGTAGCCTATGCAGATGATATTGCTCTCTGCGTGTCAGGCAAACACCTGAATTCCCTCACTGAGCTCATGCAACGCTCAATCAATATTCTGTCAAAATGGTGCACCGAATGCGGACTAAATGCGAATCCAGCAAAGACAGATCTTGTTCTCTTCAATAGGAAACAACAATCTCCTCCACTGCAAACAATAACTTTAAAAGGGGAATCATTACTTCTATCTGATTCAGCTAAATATCTAGGAGTTATTCTAGATAGGAAGTTGAGTTGGAAATTGAACATCGAAAACAGATGTAAAAAAGCTTTCAAAGCTCTCTATACTTGTAAGAAAGCTATAGGCAAAACCTGGGGTTTTTCACCTCGGATCATTTATTGGATATATACCTCGATCATCAAACCGATACTCTTCTACGGTGTGGTTGTATGGTGGACAGCACTCGAAAAACGGTGTAGAGTAGCCACAATTGATCGAGTTCAAATAACAGCCTGCCTCCTGATAACAGCATGCTTAAGCACAACACCTACTAAGGCTCTAAACACGTTGCTTCACTTGTTCCCTATCGATCTGGCTGGCAAAGCGATGCAGCGAAAGCAGCGACACGCATGAATGCTATATCGAAATGGAATAAGTATCTCGGCCATTCGGCCATACTGAACAGGAAGACTGTTATCTCTTCCGACATAGACTATCATGTAAGTCTGCTTCAAAACAAGACGGCAAAGTGGGATTTGGAATCTTTTCCAATTCCCCTCACATCAATCTATCATTTAGATTACCCGACTACTGTAGTGTATTCCCAGCGGAAGTATGCGCTATCGGTATGCTGCGAAAACTCTCTTAGAAAATAGAATATCACTAGAGGATATCCGCTTTTTCACTGACAGTCAAGCGGCCGTTCGAGCACTCAGCTCCTCTTATACCCACTCAGATGTGGTTCGATCCTGTCTCTTATCTCTTAACGAGATAAGTGTTCAGAATTCTGTCCAAGTTATCTGGATACCGGGTCACAGTGGATTCGAAGGTAACTGCAAAGCTGATGAGCCCGCAAGAGCTGGAGCTGCGCAATCAAATGTTAGTAACTTACCCACAATCCACATTCCGCTCTCAACATGTAAAATGCTCATCGATCGAGAATTTCACAGCATTGCTGATCGGAGCTGGCGAGTGGAAACTACTTGCATTACGACCAGACAACTCTGGCCATCCTACAATCTGAAACAGACAAAAACCCTTATAAGTTTTTCGAAACACGAACTAAGGCATATAATATCTCTTGTCACCGGCCACTGCCTTCTGGGCACTCACGCACTTCGGCTCGGGGTTCCTCAAAACGACCTGTGCAGATACTGCGAGGACAAAAATGAGGAAGTATCGAGCAGACATTTGCTGTGCAGTTGTCCCGGTCTAGCCAGAAGTCGACTCGCTCTTTTAGGCTCTCCAACAATTAACAATCTTTCAGTACTCTCGGACCTGAAAATCGAATCTCTCATCAAATTCTCGAAACGAATTAATATCTTTGACCAAAATCTACAATAAAAATCTCGGTTAGGTGGGGAAATCATTTAACATAATGAGCTCTAGGGCAACACAACGGACCCAACTTGCGGTCTATGTGGCACTCCGATGCGGGGTTACCCTTAAACCAACCAACCAATCAAAATTTATTAAAAAGCACAATTTATAAAATCATTAACTTTAAAAATGAAATATATAATTCAAAAAGTATTAAATATGTAGAGTTTATTAAGGGGTTAGGGGTAGTTAGAGGCCCAAAAAATTTTTGATTTTCATTTTTACTTTAGTTTACAAAAATAAAAACATAGCATTGATATACCATGCTCGAACTGCACTTTAAAAAATTTCAAAAAAAAAATTAATAATAGTAAAAGTTATCGCTGTTTGTGTGCAGCCCCTTCCTCCAGAAGTCTCTTGCGACGATCATCACAAGTCCTTGGAGATTCATCTAGAATCAATCGGACAAGAGAAATTGTATTAATAGATAATCTTGTGCCTGCCTAAAGCGTTTTTTGTCAAAATTAGAAATGTGGCGTCCTCAGGAAAAAAAACCGACAGTTAATTGTTAAAAAAATCGAAATTTTTGAAAAAAATCCTTTGATCAGGCACGAGTTTTTTATGTTTTCCAAAAGCAGCATAAATTTTATTGAAATCTATCAAGCGATTTTTAAGTTACAGTGATCATCAGTTCAAAGAAACCTAGTTTTGAGAAAAACGCATATAAAATTTTGCTATCGAGCGCCCGAGGGACTTTTGTTAATTGTTGAATAACACGAAAAGATTTTGTCGGATTCACTACAAATTTTCATTCAATATACTATGTATATATACTTTAAGAAAATGCAAAACCAAAATCCCAATTTTTGAAAGTTTTGACTACCCTAACCCCTAAAAAAATTGTATATAATATATAAATTATGAACATAAGTAAATAAAACTTATATAAAAGTGTGTGACCAAATTAATTATGACCAAATTTTATTTACTTATATGTAAGAAATTCAAAATAAATGAAAATAACTAAATTATATATTTATAAATAAATAAAATAAAGTAAAAATATACCAAATATATGTGACCTGGTCTATGAAAAGGTACCTTACGTGTCAAAAAATCATTTTTCACTTTTTTGTTGATTCGAATAGTGTGTGAAAGGCTCTTTAAAATGGTGAAAACCAGAAAGTTATAATTTTTTTAAAAGTAAAAAAAAATAAAGGTACAAATACGAAAAAGACTGATTTTTTTGTCATGATACAAATTAGAATAACGAAGACAATAATTTGTGCAAATTAAAAACTGAACCATTCCTGGACAGTCTGAGGTGTAATGAATACGATACTGAAGTCTGTTTTCAAAAAATTTGTTACAAAAAATGTATTCATAACCTTATAAATGGTGGTTTTTAAGGGTTTGTCAAAATTTTTGTCACGAATTGTGGCATTGTTTCAACATCAAAAGTTAATTAAATATTTAAAAACTGTTATTCGGGGGCTTGCGAGGTCGCTGAATATGAATATGAAGTGAGATTATTTAAAATCAAAATGGCGGATCCAATATGTCGGACATGTTTTTTAAAATTTAACGGATCCTCTTAAGATTCAATACACGGGGGTTTTTGGCGTTGCTGATTACGAATCCGATATCAGATTTCAGAAATTCCACATGGCGGATCCAATATGGCGGACATATTTTTTCAAAATTCATCAGACCCGCTTGAAACTTTTCACTCGGGGGTTTTGGAGGTCGCTGATTACGAATCTATTGTGAGATTTAAAAAAATCAAATTAGCTGATCCAATATGGCGGACAAATTAAAAAAAAATGCATCGAATTCTTTCTAAACTCGTTACTTAGGGGTTTTTGGTGTCGCTAATTGCAAATCCAATATAAATTTAAAAGATTCTAAATGATGGATCCAATATGGTGGGATGTCGGTACAAAAGCTAACTTATTTTTTAAAACGATTTCTGCGATTTGCATTAACTTTTTCTTATTTATTTATATATAAAAAAGTGGCTTCACTGCCTCTGTGATTTTATTGATACTGTGATCTATCTGAAGAAAATAAGCCAAACCGGATTGAAAAATATTAATATTTAAAAAAGTTACAAGGGTTTTTAGAAGTTTAAACTTTAACTGCTGTTTTCTCGAAAACTTGTTTTCGCACGTAAGGTACCTTTTCGTAGACCAGGTCACATATATTAAATTGAAAAATAAGTACAAAATATTTGAGGAAAAGTATAATTTGTTTGTCAATGCCATAAATCGAACTTGGGGCCTTCTGAATCTCGTGCTAACGCTCAACGCTCTACCACATCAGCAGCATAGGTATTAAATAGTGCTGGAACACAGTATTACTTTTCTTTTTCTAAACTAGCTAAAAAAAAGTTACTAGTGAACTAGCTCTCAACTGTCCAATTTAGTACTAATTCTGAACCACCAAAAAAAGGATGGAACGATTGACACGATTGACCCGTCTGAGGATAACGCCATGTAAAAGTTAGCAGTCGCTTAGGTGGGAAAGTGAAGGAACGCACACTAGTCACTGCTTTAAATTTTCCCTACAGGCCAGCATATTTAAATATGTGCATGTATGTGTGCGCAGACAATTTTATTGATGAGGCGTCAAAGCCAAAACGTTTTTCCCATTCGACACGCACTCGAATTCATATTTTTGGTCTACTCTCTTTTTATTCATATCAATACACTCGCATAATATTTATGTATATTTACTCCGCCTATGTTTTTTGGGCACAGTTTTATATTTTTGTTTTTTTTTTGTGTGCCTTTAGGCGCTAAACTCTTTCGCTACGCACATGCACACAAACACACACGCAAGCTAAGTACTTACAAACAATCAGACAGCTTCTTAAAGCACATCTACGTCGCGCATGACGTCATGGTGCCATCTCTCGCCAATGTCCTGGCATGTTTTGCATACTTCTGCGCGTCATTTTATTGCTTCGACAGTTTGGTATTTGAACATCTCATTCCTGCTGCAAAGGCAATTTTTTAAGAGTGCGGTAAATATTGTATGTACGTATGTGTATTGCATAATTTATTGGTTTTATATGATACACTCGCATTGGTGGGATTCTCTGATAATAAATATGAAAGGATATGTTTTGCGGATGTGCGACTTAAGACAATCGAATAGTAGTTGATAAAGCAGTCAGAGGGTGGTGATTTGAATAAATGTTGGCTATGTGGAGTGGTGTATTGCATTTATTAATATATATATTTTTACATATACACATATACATATGTAAGGAAGGGAGTAGATTAGGAAACGCGCTTATGATGGAAAAATGTATGAGGATAGCTTTTAAGCTACGAAGACAGTGAGATAAGCATGAAAAATGAGTTGCGTATTAGTGAAATAGGCATTGAAGACTGGGCATATATTCACATGTGAGGAGGGATGAGATTACGGCCACGGAGTTAGTGAAAAATCGTTTGAAAATATATTCGCAATTAAATTGTATGCCAATCTTCAAAGCGGTGCTCAGCCGACGAACTATACAGGGTCCGGTGCTCGATGCGTTACCCATTAAGAAGGGCATAAATTTAGTTCGGAAAATTACTTTTATGCAATTCAAATTAAAAATTGTGGCACAAAGAGAAGAATCCATCGGATTCGCGTCTGGTGAATTTCATAACCATTGTGTAGATGTTATAAAGTTCGGAGCGTTGTTTTATAGCCATTCTTGGTTCACTCGAGTTTTGTGAGACGGTGCCGAGTACTGTTTCAAACGTCCATGGTCTGTCAACGAAATGTTTGTTTGCCCACGGCTTCAAAGCTATCTCCAGAATACGTTCCCGATAATATTTCGCATTTACCTTGACGCCAGGCTCGATGAAAACGATTGCAGAGAGCCCATCTGCGGTTACAGTCGCACAAACCATTACTTGTGACGGGTGCTGGGTGCTACCTCGATGGTGCCCAATCGATGACTAAAATTCTCGTATGAACGCTTGGTCAACTAACCCCTATCGTTTTGGGAGTTTACGAAATGCTCAATTTGAAAAATTTTCTTGTCACAAAACACAATGTTCGGAAATCAACCGCTTTCAGCCACGCGAAGCAACTCCTTCACTCGCTCAAGTTTGACTTGTTGCTGCTTTGGTGTGAGATCATGCGCCTTTTGGATTTTGTAAGGCTTGACCTTGAGATCATTTTTCAGTATGTGGGGGATGCTACGGTCAGTTATTGTCTGTTCTTCCGCCATTTGATTGGCACTTCGGCGGGGATTTCGCTCAAGCCGCTTCTTCACTTTTTGAACCATTTTAGGTGACGTTGAAGTCTTTTGATGATCACCTCCATTACGTTTCGCGATGCAACCGGTATCATTTATTTACTTTAAGATGCTCGAAGTAACGAACAATCGATGGTTCTGATTTTCCAGCCAAATATATTGCAATCTTACTATTACCTTTGAAATCCTTTACTGACTTTCTTCTTTCGCTTTTACTCTCGGAAAAATGTTTCCACCCGCTTGTAAACAATACTTTGGACTGCCATTTAGCCAACTAACAGGCAGCTGATGTCCGTGCATCAGCTGCGCGAGCGGTCTGAACTTGGTTACACTTTGAGTGCCCGACCCTGTATATTCGACGTACTCCGCCTAGGCAAGAGTATGCCAACCTTAAGCTCGTCAACTCTTTCATTTCCGTCTATTCTCTTGTGTCCTGGTAGCCAGTAAATTGTGACCTCGACATTCTCGTAGAGCTCGTTTACTTTGGGCATACAGTGTTGCACGCATTCGGGCCTAGTCATTAAAACCATTGATGAAAGTGCTTGTGCGAGGGGAGTAAATTCCCATGCTAATTCAGCTGCGTTGGTTACAGCATATACCTCAGCTTGAAATATAATACAGTGATTAGGAAGCCCGAAAGGCTTTGGGAGATCAAACTGCGTCATTTTGGATCCATCTATAAAGAAATTGTTTGCGAGGTGATCAGATTCTAAAACCCTTCTGCCAACCATTCTGTTTCATTTAAAAACCAGGCCTCTTACGCAACTTTACTTGTGGAATAGGTAGTCTGAACTTCCGTTTATCTGCATAACCTGTGTGTTACTGTGACCAAAAAGCATTTGAGAGAATTGATAGTCAATCTCAGAGTTAGTGCAGACCATTTGGCTAAGTTTCTTACTACTAATTTGATCGGTTGCCAGTCTAGAAGTCTTTTTATTGCCGCTGTGCTCATAGCGCCGGATACACGCCGGTTACACGCCGGTTTCTGCCATCCTTTGCAAGCTCTTCAATCTTTTAAAGTACGTCATTTTATCACAGGCCGTCCACAATACTAGCAAACCATAGAGCATTATTGGTCTTATGACCTCCATATATGTAAAGAGTGGTTAAATTTCAAGAGCCGATGTTGAATGTGAACCACACCTAAACGTCAAGTTTTTTTCTGCATTTCATTTGACATTTTTCGATTTCAGACTAACTTAATTTGAAAGGATACACAACTGAGCAACGCGTTAAAGTTATTCAGGCTTATTATGAAAACGGGCGTTCAAATCAAAATGCATATCGCGCACTTCGTGATTTTTTCGGTCAACTTAATCGTCCAAATGTGCGTACAATGGAAAAAATTGTGCAAAAGTTTGAGCAAACCGGGTCTGTAGAAGATGTGAAAACACCAGTGCATGCTCGTACAGCTCGTACTGCAGAAAATATTGCCGCTGATCGCGATAGTGTGGTTGAAGAGCCGTCCACCTCAACTCGTCATCGTGCCCAACAATGGCACCTCTCACGCTCGTCGTTGATGAACATCATGCATAAAGACTTGCATTTACACGCTTACAAGGGGCAATTGACTCAAGCACTAAAGCCTCTTGACCATTTCAAGCATCGTCAATGGTCAGAATGGTGGCATGAAATGACAACAGTGAATGACCAATTTTCGAAGAAAATCATCTTCAGTGATGAGGCACATTTTCACCTCAGTGGATTCGTCAATAAGTAGAATTGCCGCATTTGGGCGAATGATAATCCAAGCGTGATTGCCGAAAAATCAAAGAACCTACAAAGAGTGACTGTTTGGTGCGGTTTATGGGCCGGCGGCATCATTGGGCCGTATTTTTTCCAAAATGAGGCCAGTCAGGCAGTTACTGTGAATAGTGTTCGCTATCGTGAGATGATAACGAACTTTTTATCACCCGAATCGGAAGATATGGATGTGGTCGATATGTGATTTCAACAGGACGGTGCTACTTGTCACACAGCTAACGAAACAATGGCTCTTTTGCGCGCAACATTTGATGGCCGAATAATCTCACGTCGCGGCGATGTTAATTGGCCGCCAAGATCATGTGATTTGACACCGTTGGACTTCTTTCTTTAGGGTTATTTGAAATAAAAGCTGTACGTCGATAAGCCAGCAACAATTCAAGAGCTAAAGGATGAGATAATTCGGCTCATTAACGGCATAGAACCTCAATTATGCCTAAGCGTCATCGAAAATTTGGACCATCGGATGGAGGTGTGCCGCTGTTTTGTTGGCCAATATTTTATTCACTACGCAATTGAGTCATACCAGTATTATCATAATAAAGAGAAATGATACGAATTTCTTAACAAAATTGTACTTGATTCAAAATTAATACCGTCCCTTGAAACTTAACCACCCTTTATATCCAATGTGTGAGTCGAGGGCATAAGCCACAAGTCTTACCGAGCATTTTCGTCGCCATTAGAAGCTTTTTTTGTCCTTTCTTCTACATTAAATATCCATGACTGTTTACTATGTACAATAACATCTTGGAATTTAGTCGGTATTATAAGTGTTAGTTGAACTCCTCCAAATATTGGTATTGATCAGTTGGGAATATTGTACTTTCTTGCTCGTCTTATCTGGATTTACTTCCAGTCAAGATTTTCTTGTATAAAAAGTGTTATGAAAAATGTCATTGAGGTCGGAATAAAGTTGTTCCAGAGGCTTACACCATTCCTTCACTACAACCTCAGTCGCATGTATACAGATATATTACAAACATTTGTTGAGCATTTCATCAATACCAGGCTAAATCTGGAGAGTTTTATGAAAACTAAAATGTAATATAAAATAATTATATCTATATAACAGGTGGCGCTAAAGTAATCCTCCTATCAGAAAATGCTATAAATTTTGCAATTGGCCCCTAATGTCAGTTCTGTTTTGACATTTGTGTAGTAAACACGTTAATAAACAATGTTACACTATACTGCCCCAGAACGTGGAATATTGCTGACTATTTATTTGACCAATAATCGGTCGGTGACTTTGGCACAACGTGAATTTCGTTGCAGATTTCCTCGCCGTCCAACGCCTACTGGTGAAACACTGCGACGTTTAGCCGCTCGCCTCGAAGAGACTGGCACAACACGAGATGCTGCCAGGCGTGGGAGACCCCGGAGTAGCCGTTCTGCAGAGAATATTGCTGCTGTAGCCGAGGATGTAATGGAAGCGCCGTCGACATCGACCAGACGACGTGCCACGCAAATGGGTATCAGTCGACGGTCTTTACAGCGAATTTTGGTACAAGATTTGAACATGTTTCCGTACAAAGTCCAGACGGTGCATCAGCTGTTAGCTACTGACCGCCAATCGTGTCTAACATACGCTCAAGCCATCCTTAATCACCACCAAGAGGAAGATAATTTTTCATCAAAAATAATCATGAGTGATGAGGCCCATTTCCATCTTAGCGGGTACGCAAATAAGCAAAATTTACGCTTCTGGGGCACTGAAAATCCGCGTATAACCAACGAAGAGCCATTACACCCGCTGAAAGTCACTGTATGGTGTGCTGTTTTCGCTGGAGAAGTCATCGGATCTTTTTTCTTCGAAGACGTCGCGGGCCAAACGGTTACTGTGAATGGTGAGCGCTGCAGAGCAATGATCAACGAGTTCTTTTTGCCGCAACTTGATGAATTGGGATTGGACAACATGTGGTTCCAACAGGACGGTGCAACGGCACACACTGCACGTGCCACAACCGATATGCTGAAGGATGCATTTCCCGGGCGCCTAATCTCCCGTTTTGGCGATTTGGCGATCGCCTGATTTGACCGCTCCAGACTTCTTTTTGTGGGGCTTTTTGAAGCCGCGGGTTTATGTCAACAAGCCTCAGACTCTTGCAGCTCTTAAAGACAATATCCGTCAAGAATGTGAGGACCTATCGCCGGAAGTTTTCAACTGTGGCGGCGGCCATTTACATGACATCTTATTCTCGACTTGATGTAAAAAAAATTAAAAGACCAAATAAAAATAATTCACAAGAAGAATCAAAGTTTTTCATTTTTTTTTTAAATTACAGCCAAAAAACATCGCAAGGCTCCTTTTGCGCCTCCTTGTAAAAGATACGCCAATCACGCATGCGATTTTTCCGAATATCGCAACCGCAATGCCCCTTAACAGGCATCTTTTTCAAGCTTACTAATTCTATCTTCTATAGTAATAGTGATGAAAATGAAGGCATCTGTGGTTCAAATTAAATAAATGTGTATGAAATTGAGGTAAAAGAGCGGCGTGCACTTACTCAAATATTTGTGCGCGTCAAAATGTAAAAATTATGTAAATAAAGAATTTGAAAACAAAAAACGCTATTGCTAAGTTGTAGTCAAATAACTGTTTACGTCTGTATGTGTATGGGTGTGCACAGCTCAAGGGCATACTTACAATTAAAATGATAAGAGAGAGAGAGTGACCAGTCTGCCAGTCCATTGGGCAGGTGCACGCTGACAAGCGCGTAGTGGGTGGGGTGGGATTGATTGCCAACAAAACAAGGCTTTTTATAATTAACCAAAAGTGCACTTACCGCATAACGCTTTCAATTTATCCAACGGCGAAAAGTGGAGGAAATTAACAAGTGAAATTAAAAAGAAATGGGAAGAGAAAAAAAATGAATCTAAAAAAGTGGAAAACAAAGTTGCCCAAAAATGTGTGTAAAAAATGGTGAAAAATCCTCAAAATCAATAGGCAGCAAAATTTAATGGAAATTGTATTTATTTGTTTATTTGCATAGCAAAAACAAAACTTATTACATAAGCGGAGTAGAGTGGGCGGAGGGAGAATGGAAAGGGAAAGAACATGAAACGGATGGTAAGGAAGTTGTACGGCGTGAAACCACCACCAACACCAACGGCAAAAATATGATAGAACAAAAGCAACAAGAACAAAAGCAAAGCGTAGAAAACAACATCAACGCGTTTGCTGCTTTTCTCAACACCAACAACAACAACAACCAAAAGCATAAACGGCGAAAACAAAAACAACTAATACGACAACAATACCAACGTTAACAACAACAAAAACACCAGTCACCGCGACGATACAACAACAACTACAACAGCAACAGCCATCACCAAAACCGTAAACGGCGAAAGCAACAACAACAAAAACTAATACGACAACAACAAACGACGACTACAACAACAACTACAACAGAAACAACCATCAGCAAAACCGTAAACGACGAAAGCAACAACAACAAAAACTAATACGACAACAATGCCAACAACAACAACTACAACAGCAACAACCATCACCAAAACCGTAAACGACGAAAGCAACAACAACAAAAACTAATACGACAACAATGCCAACAACAACAACAGTAACAACAGACTCGATGACAACAACATCAACAAGGGTATCAGCATAAGCAACAACAACAACAATAACAACAACAACAACAGCAAGGATAGCAGCATAAGCAACAAGAACTACACTTAGAGCTATAGCAAGCTTTTGTTTTTGTTTCTCTCAACACCAACAATAATAGCAACAATCGCAACGCCTCTACAATCACGTTTGCTACACTACCACCCTCCACCGCACCAATCTGAACACACCGCCCACTGCCCACTTTAACAAAACTCCAACTCAATCCACACTGACAGCCGTGTGACCTAAAGCGGTTTTATAGAAATTAACAACTAAAAAGCGCAAAAGTACCCAAAAAAAAATTTTTTTAGAATTTAAAAGAATTTTTGTGTGTGCTAAGAAAAAATTTAAATGAAAAATTGCCAAAAAAAATGTTCGTATAAAAAAAGGTAAACATTTGCGGCAACTACCTTTATAATATATATTCAACACCACTAAATATTGGACAACTTTTTTTTATTTAAGGGTGGTTGAAAATTACTTTAGTCCAGTGTATCTCAGTGCGTGAGTATTTGCGTGTGCGTGTGTGTGTGTGTGCAGTTCGACCAAGCTAATTTCACCGTTCAAATGCGAGCGGCCTCATATTTTTCATGCTTGTAGTATGCAGGTAAAAAAAGCATGAATAAATCTAAAAAATATCCAAAGAAAGTCCTCCGCCAAAAATTATTTTCGAACTTTCAAGGGAGGCGGCCGAATTGGCTTCATATTGAGAGTTGAGCTATAAGAAAAATAAGTTCAAAATTAAAAACTAGAGCCGCATGAACTATGTACGTATAAATGTGCATATGTATGTATGTACCCATACATATATAACACAATCAACAGAGGGAAGTTAAATTTACATCCGGCTTATGAATTATGATGCGCCTTTTTAAAGAAACAAAAAAAATATAATATATCTATATAGAAACGTAGGAAGCACCAAAAAAAAAACAAGGAAATGAATAAATATCTTAAAGCGTAGACCAACCCTCAGTAGTGTGACATATTTAGAAAAAGTTTTGGGAATACTTACAATATACCAACGGAGGCAATCCAAGGCGCGTTTTTGAAGAATTTATACACGAATCTAACAAAAACCAGCTGGTGCCTAAAATGGTAGAGCAGTGAAGTACTGCAGCTGATAATCGGACCTAATGTCATCCCCACCTTTAACTTCTCATTTCATTTTGCACTCGCCTGCCTTTCCTTCACAGTTAGGTGTCACTACAATTAAAACTAGTTTAGTAACAGTTAAAATAAGCGATGAGACCCTATTCGACTTGATGCTCTTCATTCCATGAACTCTTTGTCCGGTCAAGGTTTCGGGCATTGTTTTCTCTTAGCGGGTCTTGCGATATTTTGCCAACGGAGTACGTGGGTGTAGGGATGAAATCCCGCAGAAAGGGCACTACTGTCTCCGTCCAGTGAAAATTCTGGCAGACCTTTGGTAGTGCGGCCGCCACAACCGAATGGAATTGTCCATTCCTCCGGGATCCGAAACCCCAGTAGGCTATGCCAAACTTCTGTGAGTACTTCTGTCATGAAAAAGCTATTCATACAAAACCAGCTGTTGCTTGGTGGCGGTATCTCCATTTGTAGAATAGAGCCAATATCATTATCATCATTTGCATAACATTCTTGTGCAGAACATTTCTTCTGCAACTACAGCTCTCTACTTCGATCGATCCTCTACTATGACTTTCCAGTTTCTGATTCACCATTTCCGCAGGCCAGCTGTGACCTCATTAATCCAGCAATCAATATGCACGGCATACTTTTGAGAAGGCGAAACCTCCAAAAAGGGATATACCCGCCAATGTATATGTACAAGTTCGGTTGAAATTACTCGATGACCGTCCTCTTCTTCCTGGATCTTGCTAATAAGACCTCACTTGATGAAGGTATGCGCGATATCTGACAAATTTTATTAAGTTTTATTTTAAATTTTATGAAAATAGTAAATTGCACTGCAGAACAACATTTTTAGTACATAAGACATAAAAAAGTATAGTCCAGTATGTCTGAGATCATTTTTATAGTTAAAAAAGTTTTCAAATTTGCGATCTCGCAATTCGAGTGAATATAAATTTCCAATCGTCATTGCCTGTCGAGCGATATCCATCGCGCACAAGTTTCTTTTTTCAGATTCAAATGCTGAAATCTCTCCAATTCATTTTGCCCTCATATACTATATTCTTCATCTTCTAGCAAACTTAATTAAATTTTTCCATCGACTTTTGCTACTTTTCCGACACATTGGACATTTTCTTCGGGCACTACTGTAGCTGGTCTTCACAGGCCGCAAAAAGTTATATATTATACAAGTTATGTTGCCATACACCACTACACTTCCCAACGTCGCACCCTGTGATCACATTGCACTACACGTGAGTTCATTGCTCCAACTAAAGTTCACACAAGAACTTTCGCTGACGCGACACACGCGCAAGCGATCAATTGCAATATCCAATGCTTGGGAATTGCAAGGCCAGCATATTGGCCAACACGCGCAACCCAACCATTGCGAAATACCAGCAAGTGGTGGGAACTGCAACGTTGGCGAATTAGCTTAGGTTAAGCAGTTAGTTGGTAAGAATTATAATTTGTAAAGTTCAGTTAGAATCAGAACCGCAACTAGTGCGGAATAAAAATTATATGTGAACAATTGAAATCGCGTTTTTTATGTTATCGGTGAACAGTTGGTTCACCGCAACTTTAATTTTTTGGAAGCCCCTATCGGTCAGGGCTTAAGTGGCGCCCGAGCAGTCGGTGTGAAGTGACTTAAAAAAAAAAAAAAAAAAAACAATAAACGATAATAACAAAATTTTTCTACATGTGCCAAAGCAACACAGTCAAAGTGTAAAGTCCAAGCAAAATTTTCCATGGCAAAGTCGAAAACGGAGTCAAAATCGAAGTCAACAACAAATCGGCATAGGCAGTTGCTGTAACATAAAGTGCTAATTGAACTAAATTTTACGTGGTTTGCCACAAACGAATTGAAACAAGAAATTTGAATAGAATTTTCGTTTTTTTGGATAAAAATTAAGCTTTGTTGGAATGCCAGTTGGTGCTTGTAAAATCAGTCAAACATCCTTTGTGAAGTGTGCGTGATTTTGGGCATATTTGCCAATTCAACAGCAAATTTCGTGTAAAAGAAATCAAGTTCGGAAAAAAAGGAAAAGTTAATTGCATTGATTTATTTTGCATACCAAAAATCAAAAAATAAAAAAAAAAAATTTGACTGAACTCTGAATTTGGAAACATTTGGTATCGCCGTTTTTTCAAGAAGCCAATGAAATATTGGTTTGTGTAAGTTTACAAATCTATTCTATCTATATATATTTCTATTTTCAAGAAAATGAACTCCGACGAGATTTCGAGGTCCCTCACAGAGATAAATGGCGCTCTGAATGCCATTCTTGGTAAAGTAAAGAAGTTGAGGAGCGTCTCAATAGGGTGGAAGCAACGAACAGAGATGACTCCTTGCAAGGCCTAACACAGAACCTGGAACGAGAAGAGAGGAAATGATCGCCGGTAGTTGTACGCATAAAAACAAGGAATCAATTTTTAAAAAAATTGTACAGCTAGTTGGCATTTTCTCTTAATTAACTTTCGAGAAATGTTGAGCAACAACAACTTTTTGCAGACCAATTGATGGTCTTTATTTTTGTTGAGCATAAATAATTGTGTTAAGTAGATTTTACGTTTGCCATTTTCGAAATTTCGGAACTATTTGTCTTTACAACAGCAGCAAATAGTTTTTGAATTGACTGACAATTTTTTTCCAACCTCAAATTGTTGGAAAATTACAAAAAAGTACTATAAAATTAAATTCAAAATCATTTTTGTAGTAATTACGCTGAATTTAAATCCAAATCATTTTTGAAGTATTTGAAGCTTTCTGCTGAAGAGCTACTACAAGCACGTAAAAACTATGCGTAGCGTACTTTTTTTTTCTAACTTCAAATTGTTGAAAAATTACAAAAAAGTACTATAAAATTTAATTCAAAATCGAATTTGAAGTATTTGCGTTGCTGTTTTTGGAAATAGCTATTTTTCTTACTTAATGCTAGAGAATTTATAAATCTGTTTTCAAATCATTATAACTTTTTTTTTTGCAAAATTTTCCGTGCAAAATTTTTGAATCGTGTTTTGCAAAATTGTGGAATTCTTGCGCTTAATTTCAATGTTAAGCCATTTGAATTTTTTTTATGATAAAAATTTAGTTTTTCGCACTCTGAAAATTGTGCAATTTAAAAATTTGAGACATTTCTGCTCGGCTCAGAAAAATCTTTGGCGAGCCTTCAAAAATATTCAATAAGTCTGTCAAAAATATTTGACAAGTCTTTGAAAATATTTGCTCAGCCTTTCAAAAATATTTGTCAAGCCTTTCAAAATAATTTGAGAAGCCTTTCAAAAAAAATATTCGAGGAACCCCATCCCGGTTACTCGCGACACTACCTAGGGTCAGAGGGAATTAGCGAAGCAGAGCTTATCGACGTCCTCAAGAAAAAACTAAGACCAAACGTAATCAATGGTATTAAGATTCCAGAAGCTCAATTAGGACTACTCCAGAAGGTATATTTAGAAAATTTTATGCAATATAAGATCCGAGTAGCTCAGACTATGGTAGAAGATTTGAGGGATCCGGATAGGATTTGCGATATAATATGGGGAGAACATAGAAGGGCTCACCGCAATGCCACAGAGAATAAGAAACACCTCCTGGAGAAATACTACTTTCCCAGAATGAACAGTATAATCAAAGGATATGTCTCGTCCTGCGAAACTTGTAAGGTCAGTAAATACGATAGGCATCCGAATGCACCAGAGCTGCAAAAACCCCAATCCCATCACGTCCTTGTGAGATAATCCATTTGGACATTTTCGAAATTCAAGGGGAGAAATTCCTCAGTGTTATCGACAAATTCTCAAAATTTGCGAAACTTTTCCATTTACGTAACAAGTCCACTTTGCACCTTAAGGACAAAATAATAAAACTCCTACACTATTTTACAACACCTGATATTCTCGTGACCGACAACGAGCGCGGTTTAATTAGCCCAATTATCCAGAACCTGTTAGACTCTTTAGGAATAAAATTGTATCGCACACCATCCCAAAGAAGCGAAGTGAATGGTCAGGTAGAAAGACTCCACTCTACCTTAATTGAAATAATTAGATGCCTGAAGATAGACAAACCAAAGTTAAGGACAAAAGAATTAGTTAACATAGCATTCACTCGGTTATAAACCAAAAACCAAGTGAAATATTTTTCAATCGAGCAAACTCCTCTAACTATCAGGAGCTGTTAGAAAAAAGTAGAAAAACTAATAAATATTTGAAAGCCTTCCTGACAAAAAAGCAGCTAGACCAGATCAAACGTCACAATAAGAAAAGATCTCTTCCGGAGCGTTATGACGAAAACGATGTCATATACGTGAAGGACAAGCAGATTAAGGGAAAGCAAAAACCCGTGTATAAAAAAGAAATTGTTGCAAAGGACAATAAAGTATCAGTCACCACGCTAAGTGGCAAGAAAATACATAAAACTCACATAAAAAATGTGAAACGCAGGAATACATATCCTAGCACTTAAACAAAAAAAAAAAAAAATAAAACAAACAAAAAAAACATTAAAATAAAAAATAATAAAGAATTATACTGAAATAAACTAAAATAAGAAAGAAAACTTGGTACTAAGGGGTAGTTAATCTAATAAGAGCAGGCTTGTAAGTGGGACAAATCGTGCCTTAACCGGATAACGCGATTCTCCATAGCTGGTTCGAGAAATGATAACACCTCTAGTCCAGAACAAAAGGAAATGGTCATTACTACAAGAGCGGGCTTGTTAGTGGGATGAATCGTGCCCTAGTAGGCTCGTAGTGCCATCGAATTTGACAAATGGCTACACTACTTCCAAACGGGATTCTGGCGATCCCTCCGTAGCTGGATCGAGAACAGTATGGCCCTCTGTCCTATACAAGAATTTAAAATGCCTCCCCCACATAATCGGCTGGAGAAGAAAGAAAAAAAAACAAAGTTTAAAATGCCTCCCCCGCATAATCGGCTGGAGAAGAAAGAAAAAAAAAAAAACAAAATTTAAAATGCCTCCCCCGCATAATCGGCTGGAGAAGAAAAAAACAAAATTTAAAATGCCTCCCCCGCATAATCGGCTGGAGAAGAAAGAAAAAAAAAAAAAAACAAAAACAAACAAACCCAACATATTTCCCATTTTGTTTTTTTCCTAATTTTTTGTTCCTTTTCATTTCTATTTATGAATATTTTTGTAATAACAATATAAAGTAAATTTAAACAAATTTTTCTTTTTAATCTTCCCTACTAATCATAATAAAAATCGTTTTATCCAAAAGAAAAAAATATACAAAAAGAACATAACTTGTAAACCACTTGTAAACTTTAAACCACTAACACACTAACAAAATAATATCGCAGGAAAAGCTAAAATCCTAAACCAGGATAGTAACACTAGTTTAATGATATTCAATCTAATCCTGAGAATTCCGCTTACTAATAATACCTTCCTACTATCAACAACATTTTTCGCTTTTTACGAAATACATTCTTAGAATCTAACAACTACTAACTTACTAACTACATTAAATTAGAACTAACATCTTGCGTTGCAGATTCCCGCTGCTGGCAAATGCCATCAGCGGTCTGAACATCTTCAATTACAAGGCTCCGATCGTAACAATCCAAAATGGAAACGGGTGGATCATTGGCGGGTCATTCAAACTGGTGCACGTCATCAATCTGCAACAATATGCTACAACCTTGAGGCAAATGGAAAACTTAACAAACCGAATTGAGGACCAGATATTAGCACAGCACTACATCAATCAAACGCTAGAACGACTTCATGAACTAATGGGCAACACAGGTAGAGCAAGAAATACTCGATCTATTGACTGGCTAGGCTCAGCGTGGAAATGGATAGCAGGATCACCTGACGCAACGGATTGGAGCAATATCCTGCACAGTCAAAATCAGATAATTCAGAATAGCAACCATCAGTACAGGGTTAATAAGAAACTATTCACGGCTACACAGGAGGTATTGGAAAAAGTCGACGAGGTCGTGGACCGCACGAATAACGTGGCAAAGGAAACAGAAATCATGGAACTCAGACAAAACGCACTTCACAACATTTTACTTCTTCGCGAGGATGTAAACGAAATGGTGCGGGGATGTCAGTTGGCAAAGAATGGAATTGTCAACACCAACCTACTGGATATGGACGAAGTTAACCAAATTCTATCAGAAATAGAAACGCTCCCATATCAGAATATAATAGAAGCAATCGAATATGGCCAACCGTCGGTACTGACTAACGGGACACTTCTCCTCTACGTCCTTTCAATGCCAAAAGTAACAACTAAAAAATATAATCTCCTGGTTACTCGCGCTGGAATCTATGGAGGTAAGCAACTAAATCTCCCTTTTGACAGGATGCTTGTCAACCAGGAAGAGACGTACGGTCTAAAAAAAAAGTGCCTGGTAATCAGCTCGTCCACGGTATGTAAATCAGAATCCTTGATTAAACTGGAAGAAAGCAGTTGCCTACCGCGACTCCTAAAAGGTGGAGAAGCCAACTGCGAATTCATCAGACAGAATGGGTCACAAATAGAGCTGATAAACGAGAACACCGTGTTTATATCAAACTTCCAAGGAGTAATCAAAAATAGCAATGCCTCTATTACGGTTAATGGCACCTACGTAATCCAATTAAATAACGAAACAGTCACCATTGGTGACCAAGTATTTTCTAGTTATGAAACTATTACCGCACAGGCCCTTCCAGCAGTACTATCAAAGGTGAAGAGCCATACAATGAAGGTCAACCTAGAATACGTCCACGACCTGACCATGGAAAACATAAGGTATCTTGGGTACGTTAATGAAAAGGTAAATTTCTCTCTCGCTTCAGAAATCCTCTCGATATGCGCAATTGTTCTTATTGCCGGAGATGTTACAATAGAAAGCTAGACCTTCCGCCAGTTGAAATCCCGACTCATTGGTCAGATAACACTAACAACAGCAAAATCATTAGAGGAAGATCTGCTCCTGAAATCCATCGCCTGGACAATAGCCTGCCAGCCACACCAGTCAGTATCAACATGTCGCCAGGAAACTGTAATTACTCTCTACAACATTTTACCCCCTCGCAATTTTCGTCTTTTGATCTGCGAGACGCAGATCTTTAAAGGGGGAGGAGTTATGTTGCCATACACCACTACACTTCCCAACGTCGCACCCTGTGATCACATTGCACTACACGTGAGTTCATTGCTCCAACTAAAGTTCACACAAGAACTTTCGCTGACGCGACACACGCGCAAGCGATCAATTGCAATATCCAATGCTTGGGAATTGCAAGGCCAGCATATTGGCCAACACGCGCAACCCAACCATTGCGAAATACCAGCAAGTGGTGGGAACTGCAACGTTGGCGAATTAGCTTAGGTTAAGCAGTTAGTTGGTAAGAATTATAATTTGTAAAGTTCAGTTAGAATCAGAACCGCAACTAGTGCGGAATAAAAATTATATGTGAACAATTGAAATCGCGTTTTTTATGTTATCGGTGAACAGTTGGTTCACCGCAACTTTAATTTTTTGGAAGCCCCTATCGATCAGGGCTTAAGTTACATATATATATATATATCTGTGTCAATATATCATAACATCTTAAGTCAAGTTATGATGAAATCGTGTTTAGGCCATATTCTAGCTCTTCTTATTGCCCTCCATATTTCTGTAAAGTCGATTATCAAAAACTCTATTTTTTTCATAAGTTATAGGGGTTTACTTTTTAACGTATATCAAATTATCTTAAGTAAAATTATGCCCTTTTGAAAATTTCAGTTTGTTATTTATGACTTATTCATAAAAACTTATTTTAACTTATTATATATTAACTTATTTAACTTATTTTAACTCCTAAGTTTAGATAAGCTATTATGTTAATAATATCATTTGAAGTATCCTTCACGTAAGTAGACATAAGATCTTATTATAAAACTTAAACTATCATAAATTGTACATTTTTCGTTTTACAGAACATCTTAATTTTACGTAAGGCATTCTGTTGAATCTTCGATTGAAAATAACGGTATACTAAATCAATATAAGTTTGTTTTTGTGTGTGAATTTTATATTTTTTCTCTACATAAGCTGTTGATAAGAGTTTGTTGAACTGTGAGGAGTGCTTGCTCGTTAAATGGATAGTGAAAATATATTATATTTGGTTCGCTAGATGTCAACAATTTGAGTAAAGTTGACTTTTCTAGCGATGATTCGATTGTTGATCTTAATTTTGATATAAGTGGGTGTGCTGTAAGTATTAAAATAAATGTTTTATAATTTGTGATACAAAAATTTTAAACTAGGTGAATTCCGAGAATGTTACGAAAGAAATTGTGGCAAACAAAGAGCAATCATCAACGCGAAAAGTATTAAGAAATCGTGGAGAGAGTTATACTTCAACAGCTAGAAAACAAGTTCCAGCCCGTATCGTTCGTCCGTTGGAATCATGCAGAAAAAAATTCGCTAAGAGAATAACATACGAATAACAGCAGCTCATACACAAACAGTATTGTGGACTAGGCTCTTACAACTTACGTAAAGCTTATGTTAATGGCTTGAATGAAATTGAATAAGTCAACACGGTAAAAAAAATTTAAGCATGAAACCAATCCGAGGAAAAGGCCATATTCATATTATTATTTCATGGAGATTAGCGGTAATAGAGTTGCAGTGTGTCAAAAATGCTTTAGATTTGCATTATCTGAAACCGAACAATTTATTAAAACTATTACGAAGGTAAAACTTGAGGGGATTGGTGTTAAGGTAGACATGCGGGCTAAACATAAGGGTCCTAAAAACTTTCTGTAGAAAAGGAAAAAGAAGTTTTGGATTTCATTAAAAGTTTTCTGTCATATGAATCGCACTATACTCGGCCTGATACTTCCAAACGTTATTTACCCAGTGATTTATCGGTAGCTGAAATGCATCGTCTCTATGGAGAAAAATATGAACAGTCTATATCGTTTTCCAAATTCGCAGAACTTTTTCGTACACTTGACTTAAAATTGAAAAAACAAAAGGTTGATACTTGCCACAAGTGCGATTTGCTTCAGTCGAAAATACAAGCAGCTAATAACGAAGAGATTGATTCGCTAAAATTAGAAAAAACTGAGCATCTCAATCTAGCACAACAAGCATATGACTCAAAAAAAAACCGATAAGGATATCGCTACAAATAATAATGATTTTAATGTGTTTTGCTTTGATCTACAGCAGTGCCTGCCCACACCGCTACTGAGGACTTCGTTGTCATTATGGACTTATAATCTTACCGTGCATGGCTGCACAACAAATCAACCAATATGCTATATGTGGCATGAAACAATAGCTAAAAGAGGTGGAAACGAAATTTCTTAGTGCATATTCGCTCATTTATTAGAACTAAATACAAATATAAAAAATGTGGTTTTCTATAGCGACCGCTCTTCAGGACAAAATAAGAATTCGTTCATTGCAACGATGTTTGCAATTTTTTTGCAATTAGATAACGACGTAAGTATTATAGATCACAAAGTTATGGTACCCGGTCACACACACATGGAGTGCGATAGTGAGCATGCTGAAATAGAAAAAAAGAAAAAAAGTCTTTAATAAAAATCCATCATCCTCGCGAGTGGTACCAATTTATACGCACAGTAGGCGTAAAGAACAAATTTATAGTGAATGAAATGGAGCAATCGAAAATGCTGGATTTTGCATATGCATCGAAAAACTTGTTTACTTGGCGAAAAGTTGATGACAGCGGCAATAAATTCAATTGGCATGACATTAAGTGGCTCAGATATTCAAAAGAACTTGGTAAAATATATTTTAAAACATTTCTAAGAGAGGATGATCCGTGCAAATTTATAAATATATCAAAGCGAGGAATCCATTGTGTTAAAATAAAAGACTTGAAAAAGAGCTACGACTCTCCAATAAAAATAAGCACAAAAAAGAAAAATGATCTTTTAGAAATGTTACCTCTTGTAGATGAAATTTATAAAGACTTTTATATAAACTTAAGAACCGAAGATATGTTAGATTTTCATCCAAATTTAACGTCGTATGACGAAAGTGAAGAATAATAATACGTATATATTACTAGACGAAAGTCTGCCTGTAATAAACATTGAAACACTGAAAAATGAATTGAATATTTTTACTTTTATACGTAGATATATATGTATATTACATAAATATTTTTCTTTTTAACTAAACGCTAACGGAACAAACTGTAATGTCCTAACGGATTATTTAAATTAATATTCACGTTGAACTGAAAAATGTATTAATTTTACTACTTTAAGGTAAGGAACTGAATAAATAAAAATATCTTATCTAAATTAACTTACTCGTTTTAATTACAACAGAAGATCTTATGTTCTCGTAAGAATTGATTAATTTATATTTATATCGATAATAATATCTTAAGTCTATATAAGATGCTTCTTTTTCTTGTAGCGAGTTTTTTAAAACATCTTAAGTACGAAACAGTGAAAAAACATGCTTACAAACAACAAATTTTTAAGTTTTTGTTAAATTTTGTTTGAAGACTAGGGAGCCCTCTCGTTGGATTAAAAACATTTTCCAAAAGCCACGCAGTACTTATTTTACACAAAATCGTCAATATCTCGAAATGCAATTTTTGCACTTAAGATGTTATGTTAAAACGCCACAGATATATTTGGCTCCTCCTCCTATTTGTGGTGCGCGTCTTGATGTTGTTCCACAACTGGAGGGACCTATAGTTTCAAGCTGACTCAGAACGGCAGATATTTTTTATGAGGAGCTTTTTCATGGCAGAAGTACACTCGGAGATTTGCCTGCCGAGGGACGACCGCTCTTAGAAAAACCTTTTTCTTTACTTTGGCCTTTCACCGAGATGCTAACCTACGTTCTCCGAATTCCGAATGTAAGTCACGCACCAACCCAATCGGCTACAGCGGCCGAAAAGTTATATTGAGGCTTTTTTTTCTAAATGCTTCGTAGCGTTTTTAGCTGGCTTCAAATACACGAACCAGCCCACTTTCCTTTAATAGATTTATTACTGCTAAAAACTTGAACTTTACAATGTAGAGAATACCCTACTTTCCTTTGCTCCCACAAGAAGTTGTTGCATCGAATACTTTCTGGGTTGACGCATTTTTTATCCATATCTAAAGGGATTTCCAATAACTCGGGTTATTTTGAATAGCCCGCTATTTCGGTAGATGTCACTTTTGGAGCTGTCATTTATTGATATTTGATAAGTACGCCATTAATAAAAATGGAACGATACACGCTTAAACAACGCATTGAAATGATTAAAATTCACTATAAAAATGGTGAAAATTTGGCTGCGACGGTTCGTAAAACTCGAACATTTTTGCGTCATCGTGAAGCACTTTGTCGGACAAGTTAGTCGAGCTGTTGGGACAAGTTAGTGATGTGAAGAATAAAACCCGTGCACGTCGCTCAAGAACAGCCGAAAATCGAAGATATTGCTGTTGTAAGCGAAAGTGTTGACGAAACCCCATGTTTGTCTATTCCTCGTTGTTCTTTGGAATTAAGCATTCCACAAACGTCATTACACCGTTCTTTGCATAAATATTTGGGTCTTAGGGTTTATAAAGTCCAGTTAACACAAGAACTCAAGCCGGCCGATGATCAACAACGGCGTGTCTTTGCTGATTGGGTCGTTGAAATGCATGAAAGTGATCCGGAATTCCATCGTAAAATCATCTTGAATGATGAGTCCCATTTCCACTTCGGTGGCTTCGTCAGCAAGCAAAATTGTCGGATCTGGGAGTTATTGTTGAAAAGCCTCTCTATCCTCAACGTGTGACTGATTGGTGCGCTTTATGGTCCGACGGAGTAATTGGACTTTACTTTTTCGACAATGAAGCTGGAGCAATAGTTACGGTGAATGGATTGCGCTATCGAGAGATGATTAACGATTTTTTATGGCGGGATTTGGATGGTATTGATCTGGACAACGTTTATTTTCAACAAGATGGCGCTGCGTGCCACACAAGCTACGAAACCATTGATCTTTTACGGGAATAGCACCTCTTATTAGAAAACCATTTATAAAATGACAAATTCGACAGAGCCGCTATGATTTAATTCGCTAAGCGATTGTAAAGCGCACATATTCCTTATACTATCGCTTGCAGCTTCCACTTCCCTAAGGCACAAACATCTCCATGAGTATATGGTGCGGTACCTGCTGGTGGTAGCAGCAGCGGAAGGCCTCCTTTGGTACGAAAAATCAGGTGGAAAAAATCTTTGCTTGGTATATTTAACTGCTTTTAAGTGAATATAAAAACAATATTTAGGGCGGTTTAGTATGAACCAGAACCTTCTGTCTCGAGGTAATATATGCAGCTCAAAGTGAGCACATATTTCCAAATCCTCTCCGTGAAAAAAGAAGTACTTCATTTTGCCTGAGGTCTCTAATAGGCATCCACTTCTAAAAGCCAGAAAATGAAATGAAGCATTTTACTACACATTAAATTCAGTTGCATGGTAGTTATCAGAGAGAGCAGCATATTTGGACGTGAATTCTAATTCGTCCGCTTTCCAGTTGCCTAATTGAAATTTCATAGGTAAGAAAGTTAAACAAAAAACCTTTGTTAATCTTTCTAAGTAATTTTAGTCATCCTTAACTGAGTTTAGAGGCTCAATTCTACAAATGTGAGTATCTGCAAAGGAAAAAAATAAGCTGGGTGTTTTTTTTCTATGACTTCCCTTCAAATTTGCTCGAGCGTTTCAAGCGGGAAATTTAAAAATACTCCTATTTCTTGGTTTTTATTTTATATACTTATACCTTCTGCTCAAATATGAACGAGACTGATTTAATAAAACACAAACGGTTAATTATTGTTCAATTTTTATTTTATCTCCTTCAAAGTAATCACCATTGGAGGCGATACACATATGGCAACTTTTTTTCCAATCATCATAGCATTTCTGGAAGGCTGATTTCGGTATGGATTTCAGTTCCTTCTTCGAATTCTCTTTTATGGCTTCAATTGTCTCAAAATGTTTTTCACGGAGCGGCAACTTGAGCTTGAGAAACAGGAAAAAGTCACATGGAGCCATATTAGGCGAATACGGTGCTTGCGGAACGATATTAACATTATTTTTGTTCAAATAATCGCGAACAAGACGTGATGTGTGAGCTGGTGCATTATCGTGATGCAAGAACCATGACTTGTTGTCCCACAATTCCTTCCTTTTAAGACGAATGTTCTTGCGCAAACACCTTAAAACGTCTAAATAATATTCAGCGTTAACCGATCGGCCTTGCCGAAGGAACTCCGAGTGCACCACACCTTCGTAATCGAAAAAAACAGTCAGCACAACCTTAATTTTTGAGCGACTTTGGCGTGATTTGGGTTGATTTGAACCACTTTGAACGATTTGTACCACTGGAAAACACGTGCACGCGATAGAGCAGAGTCCACATAGGTTGTCTGCAACATTTTTAAGGCGTCTGAAGCCGAAATTTTGTTGGAATAACAAAATTTCAAACAAATTCTTTGTTCAACTTGAATTTCCATCGTTAAATTCGAAGAACACACTCGAGCTTGACTTGTTTACAGTAGCACAGAAAACAAACTATGAGACATATCACGCTGAAATTTGCCATGTAAGCTTATAACAGTCCTACCATCCAACAAAAAATTTATTTTTGCCATATGTCATCCGCGGACCGTTTTATTTTATATTTATTTCTTCCGCTCCATAGTAAAGCAAAGGGTCACAACAAAACTCTTAAGTCTGTACCTGTTCAATGGCATTATTTTTATTTTGTCTCCGTTCGATTCACTTAATATTATTTCCTTCTCTATGTGACTTCTCCAGGTGTGCACTGAACGTCTTCTTCAGCATGATCCCTGCGGATTCCATTGAATGGCTTGCTTCATAATGTGCGGGTTTTCTATGCGTATAGCCGATCCAACCCCATTTTATTTACGGAAAATTTGTTTTAATGAGCGTCAATTCTCACAGCCTGTTATTGGATATAGTTTACCGTTAGTATACGCCTAAGACAACGTGGTGCAGCATTGCATGCTTCACATCCGTATAGAAATGGAATGAGTTGGGCTTAAACATTCTCAATTTAGTGCTCCGCGATAGGAATGAGGAGCTCCAGATATTTTTCAGTTGCCCGAAAGCTCGCTGTGACTAATTTATTCTGATAGCAGAAACTTTGAACTTCCTCTGTAGCTGATGAGTTTAATAGGAATGGACAGGTGGTGATGTTGAGTTCCACTTTGTCTTTACCTGTAAGTAAAATTTGCCCTGAATAAAAGCTTTTTGATTCCAAAATGTTCAAGAAATTTAACTGAAAAACAACTTATTTAAACCCTGTTTAGCCTGGTAATTGAAGAGTTGAAGACAACAGTGACTGAAAGTGTAAATAGTAAGTGACGCGCTTAACGGGCCTCTCTTCTCTGTATCTATTCAATACTTCCGGCGAATAAATTGATCGCCGTGGATTACAGGTTCTTCTAATTATTCAGCCTAATCTCACGATTATTATTTATTCGGAGAAGATTTGCGATTTGTATTTTCTCCAAGCGACTGAAGCTCTCATTGACTAAGTAAAATAGTGACACTCCTGCACACCTGAGCAGTTTCGATCAAGTTTTTACTCTCTTGTCTCTCTCTCTCTCTTTTTGGCCACAAGAAGACAAACGCAAATGAACGGACAACGGTATTAGCTCAGTCAGTACCCTAAATACTGAAATGAATCTGAAAATATGTAATTTTATATCAAGGAAACTTAGGCTAGATTTATAATGTACTACATATATCTCTTACCTTCAGTTTTGAAGACGGAACTACAAGAGAAACTAACTCTGGAAGCACTATGGAAGAACTATGTTTAACACGACTCCTTTTGACACTACAGCCGCTTGTGGTCTATGTGAGATCTATTCACATCAGCCAGATATACGTAACCTAACATTTCATACAAGAAGTTAATTAATACGTTAATGGATTAGCGGAAAGTTAAAGCTTATTAAACTTTTTTTACATAATTTATGCAGGGTGGTCATCCACCACTCATGTGAATCCTCATACTCGTACACAAAGAAATTCAAACATCGGTATCCTCCTAAGAAACAAACTGAAAGAGAAACGCCAAGCAAGAAAAATATGGCAACAAACAAGATCTCCTGAATATAAAGCCATTTTAACAAATTATCAAAAGAAATAAAATTATTATTGAAAGAACAACACGATAAAGAAATGAGGCAGTTTCTATGGGGTTTGGAACCAACACACCACACCAATTATTCCCTGTGGAAAGTCAACAAAAAAGTAAGTACCACAAAAGAGTACCGTGCACCACTTCGTAAAAAAGATGGTTTATGGGTGAAAACCGCAATCGAGAAATCTGAGCTTTTTTCTAAATATCTAAAAGATATTTTTACACCAAACGACACTGAAGCTGATCTTTGTTTTGACAGCACTGTTGCTGCCTTTTTAAACGAACCCTACCAAATGGAGCTACCGATGAAGAAGTTCACCAAAAGTAAAATAGTTAGCACTATTAAAAAGCTAAAAGATCACAAGGCACCAGGATATGATCGCATCACGGCCGAAATTCTCAAAAAACTACCTCCTGAACCCTATAATTTCATTACTCATTTGTTTAATGCGTGCTTAACCAGAAACATTTTCCCAGCTCAATGGAAAGTAGCAGAAATTAAAATGGTGCTCAAGACAGGAAAACCAGGCGATGAAGTGAAATCCTATCGCCCTATCAGTCTTCTGCCAATACTGTCAAAAGTTTTTGAAAAGATCTTACTTAAACGTTTAATGGTTTTTATCGAACGCAAATAAATAATTCCGAAACATCAGTTTGGTTTCAGGAATGAGCATTCGACAATTGAGCAAGTCCATAGACTTGTCGAAAAAATACAAACAGCACTCGACCGAAAACAAATATGTTCAGAAGTTTTCCTGGACATATCACAAGCCTTCGACCGAGTGTGGCTCCAAGGCCTACTCTTTAAAATAAAAAAGAAATTACCACTAAATGCCTATTTGCTCCTGAAATCATATCTAAACCAACGAATGCTCTACGTAAATTACGAAAATGAAATTTCCAATTTCCAACAAATTAAAGCTGGGGTCCCACAAGGCAGTATATTAGGTCCAATCCTGTACTTAATTTTTACACACGATCTGCCAACCACAAAAGGTGTACTGACTGGCACTTTTGTCGATGACACTGCTATTATGGCGACAGCAGCGGATCCCGTAGAAGCCTCTTATATGCTCCAAATAAGCATAAATAAAAAAATCTCAAAATGGCTCCGGAGCTGGCGGTTGAAAGTAAACGAACATAAATCTCAACATGTAACCTTTACCACAAAAAGAACCACCTGTCCACAAATCAACTTAAACCGTATTCCATTTCCGAAATGTGATAGTGATAAATATCTAGGCATTCATTTGGATAAACGGCTTACGTGGAAAACGCATTTCTGTGCAAAAAGGAAAGCTCTAGGTTTAATATTTCGTAATATGTACTGGCTGTTAAACCGCAAATCCACCCTCTCAATGGACAACAAACTTATCCTCTACAAATCTGTGATAAAACCAGTCTGGACTTACGGAATCCAACTGTGGGGTACTGCGTCAAATTCAAACTTGGAAATTCTGCAGCGTTTCCAGTCCAAGACTCTACGCACCCTAGTCAACGCTCCGTGGTACGTGCCAAATGCCCAAATTCATCGGGTCTTAAACATCCCTTCAATAAAAGAGGAAATACAAAAAGTAACCAGTAAATACCGAAATCGACTTCAATCACACCCAAATGAACTGGCCTCTACCCTCATGTCACAATCATATGTCTTTTTAAGGTTGAAAAGAAAAACACCAATTCAGCTCGTCCAAGAGCCATCTATAAAATATTGAATTTATTTATTAGAAAGGATATTTTACTGGAAATATTCCTTTAATACTAAAATCAAAGCCACTCTTAAATGTAATCAAATATTTGTAAAATGTCTTCTAAGAATTGTAAGTATAGACAGTATACAAAATAAAGTTAAAAAAAAAATTAGTCTTCCAAAAATTCACATTGAAATTTAAAATCTACCGAGAAATGTTTGAATATCTGCCTAGTATACTCTGGTGGTGAGTAAATAATAATTGTTTCAGTGCCCGCTTTTATTCATATATTGAATTTGAATCCCGCTATGCACCTACTAACAGCAGCAACAGGACGTCACTCACGCACATACATATATATATTTACATATTGCAGCCATCAATTTGCTAAGCAAACACTCCGCAATATTGCAATATAAACAATCAACACGTGCGCCACAAATATTCCTACTCCTTTGTAACCCACACACACACACATACAAAGTGCAATACATGGCGAAGTATTTACAAACATTTCGCAAGCGCCGCAGTTGAACACTTTTATTGTATTTGCTTGTACGTGCATTGCTCTAGCGCCTAAAATTGTACTCCATACTGCACATACTCGTGTGTTTAAATGCTATGCACTTATATTTGAGTATTATCGAGAAACTTTTCCAATAGAAATGAAAATTTTGCTTTTATTGCCGTACTTGATTTGAGTGCCCCGAGGTAACACGTACGCGATTTACTTAGTTGCCTATTTGGCGGTCGTGCGGATGGTCGATGATGGTTTCATGAATTGTGCGAATCGTTTTTTTATAAATGAGTAAATATTATGCAGGCAAGAGTTGGGAGGTTTTCTGGGGTAATTTTCAATGTGAGAGGTGTGCTCAAACAAGAAAGTGAATTTGCATTTTTCTCAAACAATATTTATTTATTCATCAATTTCTATTTTATCAGCTTCAAAGTAGTCCCCCCAGATATAATACACTTGTGCCAACGTTTTTTCCAATCCTGGAAGCAGTTCTGATATGCACTTTTTGGTATCTCCTTGAGCTCTGTCAGTGATCGGTTTTTATCTCATCAATCGTCACAATACGCCGCCCTTTCATGGGTCTCTTCAATCTTGTGAACAGGAAAGAGTGGCAGGGGACCAAATCCGGTGAATGCGATGGCTGAGGCATGATAACGTTGATGTTTTTGGTCAAATAGTCTCTCACACACAAAAGATGAGTGAGCAGGTGCATTATCATGATGCAAAAGCCATGCTTTTTTCCCCAATTCCGAGCGTTTTTTTCGTATTGCTTTACGTAAACGGCACATGACTTCAAGGTAATACTCCTTATTTACCGTACGACCTTGTAGTAAGAACTCCTAAGGCACTACGCCGTGGTAATCGAAGGAAACAGGGAGCAAAACCTTGGCATTTGATCGAACTTGGAGTGTTTTTTTTGGTTTCGGCTCCCCTGGACTCTTCGATTGGGACGATTGCGCTTTGGTTTCAATGTCTTAGCCATATAACGGGTGATTTTTTAGCTATTATCTCTTTAAACAGTTGGTTTAAACAGCTGACGCACGTTTCGTGTTTTGCTTCACTGTCAAACATCTTCAGTTTGGTCTATTCATTGAATTTTATTATAAAAATGCGTGTTCTGTTACGAAAGTTAACGCGCGCTTCTTCCATTTTATGGTCAGTTTAATCGACCCACTGAAGCGGATATTCGAGCTATTGTATATTAACTAAATTTAGAACCAAACTTACATTATTGGACATCAAACCACCAACACGCCTACGTAGAGTGCGAACTGAAGAAAATATCGCAGCTGTATCGGCCAGTTTTATTAGTGATGACCATCAATTATCGATTCGTCGCCGTTCGCAGCAATTGGGCCTCTGTTACTCAACAACGTGAAAAATTTAGGATTTAGGTGTGAAGCCTTTCAAAATATAGCTGGTGCAAGAATTGAAGCCGAACGACCTACCGCGACGCAGAAATTCTTGGTGAATGGGCTCATGGAAAGTTGGCCGAAGATCCACTTATTTATCGAAAAATTGTGTTCAGCGACGAAGCTCATTTTTGGATCAATGGGTAGGCAAATAAGCAGATTGTCGATTTTTGAGTGAAGATCAGCCAGAAGAATTGCAAGAGCTACCAATGTATCCAGAAAAGGTCACAGTTTGGTGCGGTTTATGGGCTGGAGGTATCATTGGACCGTACTTCTTCAAAGGTGCTGCAAATCGTAACGTAACTGTGAATAGTGAGCGCTACCGTGAAATGATATCCAACTTTTTTTTGCCCAAAATGCAAGAGCTTGACTTGCATGACATGTGGAGCATGGACGGTGCCACATACCACACAGCACGCGTAACAATGGTCTTGTTGAGAGGCGAGTTCGGTGAACATTTTATTTCACGTTCGGGACCTGTCAATTGGCCACCCAGATCGTGCGATATAACGCCTTTAGATTATTTTTTGTGGGGGGTATGTTAAAGCTCATGTCTATTCAGAAAAGCCTGCTTCAATTAACGCATTGGAAGACAACATTAAAGCATTTATATGTGAGATTACGCCCGAAACATTGGAAAGAGTGCGCCAAAATTGAACTACGCGGATGGACCATTTGAAGCGCAGTCGCGGTCAACATTTGCATGAAATAATCTTCAAACATTAAATTATATAGACTGTACTATCGATTTAAATAAAAATTGATGGGGCAGACAATGACTCCATATAACAAAATTGGCTTTATTATGGTATTATAGAGCCAAAACACAACTCCAGACGAGAGGTCCTATCTTTTTCCAATAGCGCCCTTTCACCCATACATGGCGATTGTTGCTTTCCTTACTCTCTCCTCAATGTTGGGCTTCCACGTTAGCTTACTGCCAAGGATTAGGCCTAGGTACTTCGCCATGTCAGAAAGCACCAGCGGAGCGCCCCCCATCAAGGGGAGTTGAGCTCTGGGTATTTTATATTTCCTCATGAAAAGGACGAGCTCCGTCTTAAGAGGATTCACCAGCCTGCTGCCCATCGAACAACTACGTTCAGATATCCCTGCATTAAATCGAACAGGGTATCTATAAACTTTCCTCTAACAATTAATGCCACATCATCCGCGTAGGTAATCACCCTACAGTCCCTCCTCACCAGCTCCTCCAGCAAGTCATTGATAACAATGATCCAGAGGAATGGTGAGAGAACCCTCTGCTCACCTGCCGACGGAGAGAGACCCCGCCCCACTCTGCCACGACCGTTCTGTCGCTAAGCATTCTGTAGATAAACCTGGAAAGGTCACCTCCGACCCCCAGCCTACCCAGAGCTTTAGTGATTGCCTCCGGAAGAACGTTATTAAAAGCCCCCTCAATGTCGAGGATGGCACCAACTGCGAGTTCTTTCTGATATAGTGATTCCTCAATATCTTTAACAATTGTGTGCAGAGCAGATTCGACTGATCTGCCTTTACGTAAGCATGTTGAGTGTGCGACAAACGCCCCCGAGGAATTTCGTGTAGGTCAATCAGCCTCTCAAGGGTTTACAGCAATAAAGATGAGTGACTGATTGGCCTAAAATCCTTAGGGAAGACATGTGAGCTCTTGCCAGCTTTGGGCATGAACACAACCCTCACAGCCCTCCGAGATCCCGGTATATAGCCCCTGGCTATGCAGCTCGCATAGGTAAGGTTCAGCCAGCGGCAGGACACCACTGCAGATTTCTGCAGTTGGGAAGGTATGATGCCATCAGGACCAGGCGACTTGAAGGGCCCAAAGGAGCCAATGGCCCAGGCAAAGCGGTGCTCATCCAGCAGCCAGCCCCCGTTCTGAAGACAAATTGGTGTCCTTCCCAAGCTGGTGCTGCTAGATACCGGATTCGTTGCTAAATGAGCGTGGAGAAGCAGTTTTAGTGATTCCTCGCCGCTCATCGCCCAACGTCCCGATTCATCCCTCAGGTATCCCAAGGGAGCCGAGCTCCTCATGAGTATTCGTCTAAATCTTGAAGACTCATGACAGCCCTCCACGCTTCCACAGAAGTTCCTCCAAGAGTCCCTCTTGGCCTTGCTAATTTCGGACTTATATATTCCAAGCCCTACTTTATACAGTTCCCATCCTGAGGGAGACTTAATTCTTTTAGCCCTATTAAAGAGGCGTCTGAACGAGGCCCTGAGCTCAGAAAGCTCTGCTGTCCACCAAGGAGGTTTCTCCTTCTTAGGGAGCGTTCTAAGTGGACAGGAGCTTTCGCGAGGCTTATTAGAAGCTGAAGTGAATATCTCCACCTGATCATCGATCGCTCCCTCCGAGAGATCTAAATTTTCCCTGGGTGCTTCGAGGAGAAGGTTCAGTAGACTCCTGCCGTAAGTAACCCAGTCCGTTCTCCTCAGATTACTGTAGGAGGATATTTTTGGACGAGTTTCAGTGAGAGAAAATTGAATATACCAGTGATCCGAGAAGGAGTGGGTGTTAAGCACCCTCCAATCGGAAATTCGGTTCAACAGTGAGCAGGAGGCCAGAGTAAGATCCAGCACCTCTTCCCTGGTTGCGGTAATGAAAGTGGGGTCCTTACCCCTGTTGCAAATAAATAAATCTTAGTTTGAAATAAAATCAATAAGTGACTCACCTCTTGCATTTATGTTGGAACTTCCCCAACAGGTTTGGTGGGAGTGTGCATCCGTCCATACAATAACGCCGGTTTTCCTGCGCCTCGCTTCAGCCTGGGCTTCCCTCAGCATCATCGGAGGTGGCTCCACCTCGTAATATATAGGGTAAGACGTGTTGAAACAATTCAGACTTTTCCGGAGTTCTGTGTTGACTTGACTTGCCTTTTGGAGGCTTGCTCTTCTGCTTTCTTTAATCCAAATTGTGCAACGTTTTCTTTCTTTTAAGTTTTCGATCTCTTATTGCAATTTCTATCACGAAATTATTTGGTCTCTGGTCAAAGATGGTATATTATCTTTTTTCGGAGCTCATATAGTTCTTCATTGAAGGGACTAAAATCGTTAAACTCGTCATCGCTGTCTTCTAACAATATTGGGATTTGCTCATTGAAAGAAAATCAAATCAAATATAGAATCCATAAAAGAAAATGCGAATATTTGCCATGAAAACATTAATGGTATGGAAACAGATATGGGTTTTTGCTTGACGGCCATGAAAAAATACACGTTTTTAAACTTTTCTAATTCTTCTTCTTCGAACTCTTCTTCTTAGCATCACAGTCCTTGCTGAGCTATTGCTTCATTCAAAACCTTGCGCCATTTGTCTCCATCTAAAGCTACCTTCTTCTGCCGCCGCACGTTTCGCTTTTCAGGGTCACCCTCCACGTCTTGGAGTCGTTTTTTTCTGCTTCCTCTTCTTCGGCTTCCGACAGCGCGTAACTCAATTGCCTTTCGAGTTGTTCTCTCCTTGGACATTCTAAACACGTATCCGAGCCATCTTATAAATTTTATCACTGTTTCGTTTTTTGCTAATATTCTTATTACAATCTTATTCTGCTTGCCCGACTTATATTCAGTCTCCTCAATGGCTGCTAAAAGCTCTTTGGCGACAAGTTTCCAACGTTTACTGATTTGGCTTTACAATAGTTGAAAACTTTCAGTTCCTGTCAAGTCCTGGAATGTCCGAATGAGCTCGGATATCTCATTTCTTTCAACCTGTAATCGCTAATATTACTGTAGGTAGACCAAGCCCTTGCAAATGTAGAAACCTAACCAAAGAGCAACAATATCTACCCTATCTAACAATTTAACGTAACGTCTATCGAACGCCGCTCGTCGAACCAAAAAGCTTATTCCGTTTGAGGCTCCCTATTGTTTCACAGCTCTTAGACCGTTCTGCGTTTAGTCACTGAGTTATTATAAATTATAAGGCTTTCTTAAATGTAAGTTCTACTATTCCTCTACTCTTGGACATCTACGGTCTCCGGTCTCTCAGTAAGCAACTACTCAGTAGGTTATAACTCGATGAGAGTACAAGTGAAATATGTTATACAACTCCTTAACGAGTCTGGATGTGATGCTCCAATTCGGCTGGGCTTTGAAAACTATTGGGCTAACTAAAAAGTTAACTATTAAATTGATGCGATTAAGTAGCCAAAAGGGATTGCCTGCTTGAAAGTAGGGAGACACATTGCAGGGTTGTAATCGGTAAGTGTCGATGTGCATCCATTGTAAGTCGCTTTCAAACTTTATCTTCCTCGAGGGATTGTTATCTTGCTGCGATGAGGAGGCCTAGTAAGTGCATATCTCCTGAGGGCGATGCCGGCGATAGCATAGCTACTGGTAGGGCATCCCAAGCCGTAAGGGTCGATGGGGAATACCGGAGCTAAAACAATCCACCCAGCAGCGTCTGATCACGGGTTAGTGGCTACTATGGTGAGCGTCCGCCTTGTATCAAGTCGCGCGGAATAAAAATGTATTGATAGGATATAATCATATGCCTGGCAATCGCTGGGTGCAATTAAAGGTAGTCCACTAATGGACTAGGAAACCTGGGATAATCCCCCATCTTTTCGAAACTGATTATAGAAGCCGAAAGCAAAGTTAAGAAGAAAAATGGTCCGAACTCCACGTCGACGACCATATTTAACATGAAAGAGGCTACCCAAATTGGATGTTGGAACGTAGAAACCCTATACGATGAAGTAAAATAGAACAACTAACCATGGAATTTCGAAGGTTCTCTCTGGACATATTGAGCATCAGTGAATGCAGATAGACGGGTTTTGGCGAACACATAACAGCAAACGTTGAGAAAAGTATATACTCAGAACTTGGCCCTACTCTCGACCTGGGGTTAGGTTAGGTTAGGTTGAAGCGGTTGTCCTGTGGGACACACTCAGGCTCATAGCCCATTGTGATGCCGCGTGGGAAGCTTGTCCCTATCACTCCTAAAACCAGTGTGTGCTCTTCAAAAATTTGAAGATATCTCGGATTTTGTAGAACTGAGATCTTCAATCCCACCTGGGGTTAAAGGATATTAAATATATACACAACATACAAAATATAAAGAGGGAATGCGACTTTAAACCCTTTACGAATTGCAGGCAGCCTTCAGCCTGAGATGACTTGAACTATTTGGGCATTGCGATGAAAAGTTTTGTATTGGCTCCATATATGTGACCCCTACGTCTTACCTATGTCCTACTTACGTCCTCCTATACCTACTAACGTCCTTTCATACATGACTGATATGTACATATCTCGTACCACCAATTTGCCTCAGTTTCCATTTTGGAAATATTGATTTTGTACTGCCCTCGGAAGCTGATTTCTTTAGACACAGAGTCAGAAAATCTGTATTTTCTTACCAAAGAGACTTTTGAAGAAGACTCCTGTTATGAATAGAAGCTCAATCAGATAATCGGCGTGGTAGCTCTTTGTAAAAAAATAAGTTTTAATTGATTCTTCTTCTCTGCCGCACATCTCTTTTATCAAAGAAGCTATTTTTGTTCCATTTTTATAAGCAATACAGCTTCCAAAATATTCAATTGCCTTGGAAGACAATCTCCCCAGAAAAAGCAAAAAAACAAAAAATAAAGGGTTGCGCACTTGAGTAGCTTGAGGAGTACAATTGCAACATTTAATTTGCCAACATTAACGATTCTACGCCCAAATTAATCAAAAATGTCAAATTGGATGCCCAAAAATGGCCACAACCCACACAACTGCCAACTCCTGCCAACTTGCGCGCGAATTCTCTTCACTGCCAGCATTTCGTCACACTTAATTAAAGCGAATTCCAGCCACTTTAGCTGTCAATTTCTTTTCTTGTTTTTACCCGCACGCCACTCTTCTCTATTTGCCATAATTTTTTTTCGCTGCGCTTTTGGTCAAATTTTGTTGACAGTTCGCCCTTTCTACAAAGCACAGATATCAGTAGCGGAAAGCAAACGAAATTATAAAAGAAGCAGGCAACAAAAACAAATAAAAAATAAGAGAGCAAAAAAACTGTTTAATTAAGTTGAAACCCTTTTTCGCGTTAAAAATCACCAAAGATATGTGTGGCTGGTAGAAAGGGGAGGCAATGGATAAGTCGAAGTCGAATTACGCGAAAAATGCGACAAAATCGAAAGAAAGCCACTTCCAAAGTGCCCATTCAAGTGGCTAAAGTAGACAGGCAAGGAGCAAGGAACGGGAAGGAGAAGAAGTGCAGAGCAGCAGCGCCGCGGGGCAGGCAAAAGTGTGCAGAATGAGCTTAGTAAGTGGCGTTGATTGCTTCAAAGAGTGTCCTTTTCCTTTCAAAACTGTACGAAAAATAAACATAATTAAAAATCAAATGATTTTTTATAATTTTCTGTTTTGCAAAGTACTTTGATTTTTCAATTTTCTTTAGCGCCCACTGCAATGTCTAGTTTGCTTCTTCTTTTTTTTTGGAAAAAGGCGTAAATCTTGAATATCCTCGTTAATTATTTTAGTCAGTCACTCAAAATGTTGTTCGGCTTCCACGTGCAATGTACAATTTTTAACTAATTAACTGTGGCTAAAAGAAGGAGTGCCAGCACGGAAATTGAAGAATGCAAAATAGATAAAAAAAGGTACGCGTTTCAGATTTGTGGACGCTGTACTCTGCGCAATACTTCATCTAAGAGAAGTTCTTTCAATAAACCTAAGATGGTTCTGTGCTGGACTGAGTCTATGTGCCTCTGTTTGGGCTGTACAGGACCGGGATGCTTGAAATGGCATGGAGTGGGAGTGAATTCTTCAATATGTCGGCACCCGCACAAGTTCAGCTCATTCCACTATCCAATGGAGTTTTGGTTCAACTTACACTAGTCGACTATTTTTGATGACTTTCGAGTGGTGTCTTGAAAGAAAATTGTATGTCAAATATACAAAATAATCCAGAATGCATTCAATAGGTTGTGGAGCCGGATGGTACTTAAACGAGAAGGAATGACAACTTTTTTTTGCAATTCAGAAAGTAGCAGATTGGATAATGGAGAGGAGATGGAGCGGGAAACAGATTGGAGTCTTTAGTGACAGTCAGGCTATACTAAAAGCTCTGGAAAACGCAAAGCAAACCTCAAAGATTGTTTAAGAATGCAAGAAGAAGTTTAATTCTGTACTTATATGGCTTCCAGGACACTCCAAGATTCAAGGAAATGAAATTGCCGATGAATTTCCCAAATGTGGATCAACGGTTACCCCACAGCGACCACAGCCAATAATCGGAATCAGTTCTGCAGGAATCAAGAAGTGGATTAGCGATATTTATGCAACACTGCAGAACTGCAAGCCCGAACAGAAAACTGTCGGACTTTCTTCTAAAACTTGGAAGAAAAGACGTTCGGTTGATGGTCGGAGTTTTTACAAGACATAATCCATGGGGTCAACATATGACCACCATTGTAATCATTGAGGACCCGATTTGCCTGTCTTGCTTAGAAGAGGCAGATAGCACTGAGCCTTTTCTGTGAGTGTCCCAAGAACAAGTAAAATTCGTTCTCTCAAACTGCCCTTTAACTTCATTACCCAGTCTGCTACTTTAAGTATGGCAAAGGCTTCCGATTAAAATACTGCTGTTATGCCGAAATACTTGCTTCTTCTTCTCGATATGACACCGCATTCGAAATGCAAATGTGATGATGTCGATCGGGACGAATTGCAAAACAGTCAGCAGTCGTTTGACCAAACCCCGAGCTTTTGCGGATACCTTAGCACTCTGTGAGGATGCCGGTGAGGATGCCTGTGAGCATTCTTAGAATGTTTTTAGCGAGGCTTATAAGTTTTAACTACCTGATCAGATCCTATGCAGACTCTGCTTCACGTGACGTTTACAGGAAAGCATAAACTTGCTCACGTTACCACTCAAAATCGATGAAATAGTGAATGAATCTATAACGCTTCGTGTGTAATCCGTAGATCTTGGACCACAGTCCGTCGCATGAAATAGGTTTGCCAGAGGTCGGCTCTCGTTGCCGTTTGCAGATTTCTCAGGCTAGTTAAGAATTGCGATAACCTAATGACTTTTAAGAATCTCTATACAAGACACTACTCTGATTCACGCTTTATTTTATTCAAATCTTCAAATATGTACTATTTCTGGCAGTAAAATAGTTCCATATGTAGCGTCATTGCGACTTCACTAAACTTCAGACTAAGTTTGATAAAATGACGCCTTGCTTCCGCAGGTCTAGCTGAGCTTCAACGATTTACCTACTTTGATCTCATCTCATTATACAAATTCTTTACGGGCCCTTAAGGTCCGGTATTTGTCTCTAAAGTGTTAACACAAAATTTTTGGCGACACAAAACAATTGGTTTCATTGGTTGTCAAGGGAAATTTTTAAACCTGAAATTATTCTAGAAATTACTCAATAAACGTTAACGTGGAGGGTCTCTGTGACAATCAAGTGAAACCGGAACTAAACAAGGTCGTTTCTCGTCCATCTCTGAAGAACAGAACCTTGGAAAGTCGAATATCAATATGTCGACGATGGGAGGAACTGAGAATCCGTTTTTCTGTTCTAAGAGATTCTAGTCATCAGAGTTGTTTCAGAGATGGACTGTGTAGAACGACAAGCTAACTTCCTTTACACACACTTCTTTAAAAATGCAGAAGACTATATGACCGCCTAGTTAGGAGCCTCGCATAATGATTCCTATAAATGGTGTAGGCAGCTTAAGCACAGTTTCGCTATAGGGGTGTATTGGATTCACCAAATTTCTTGGTAGCTGTTACTAGCACAGCTTCTTTATCAAGCAAAATTAAAGCAAACTTCGCCTTTCTTTTGAAATTTCTTCGATATTCCCCTTCAAGGTCTCTGCAATAAAAGATTAAACTAACTGGACAACAGTCGAGCGACAGAAGTTTACGCGTTTCCAGTCCAGTCACAGGAAGCTGCATCCATTACACTGACTAGCTTTTTAACTACGCCATGCGGATGTGAATTGCTCTGGGTGCCAGGTAGTGCGGAAGTATTTGGAAAAGAGAGCTTTGGCAGAAATGGATGAATACTTCTTTCAGCACTTGGGAGTATCCATGAGCCATCGGCGAATAATTGTTTCATCCCAGAAGGTTAACTTGACGACTTCCTTTTCTTCTCTAAACAGTTAACTACACGTAAGGCTTTCAACACACCCTGAAAAAAAACATGATTTGGACACTCATAACTGCATCGGAGGGAAAACGAAACCAGTAGGCGACGTCGGAATCGGGACGACGCCAAGACTTTTGGACTAAGAAACTGCAAAGGATTGAGATTCTTGGTCGAAACTATTGAGGGAGGCTAAGGTTCGACTCTGTTGGCCCCGCTTCGTTGGTGAGATTATGTCGTCCGAATGGAAAAAAAAGCTCTGGCTCTGATGCGGTACCAGTTGGTCGTAGCAGAGGAAAAGGAAGGCCTCCTCTGGATGAAAAAGATCTGGCGGAGAAGGACTTGGCTTCTTCTGGCGTTTCCAACTGGTGCCCGTTAGTACGAGAGAGAAACGACTGCCACGCTTTATTAAACTCGGCAAAAATCGCGTAAGCTGTTATCGCGCCAATCAAGAAGAGGAAGAAGAAGGTTCAACTCGAACCCGGGCGCCAACAATGATGATGAGAAAGTGTCACACTTTCGCTGGTGTTGGACTTACGGGAGAGCAAACATCTGAGTTATTAACAACTAACCCGATTTAAGAATAAATCCGAGTATATTCGAAACAGAAGCTGCGTGCAGCTTCTGAGAAAATGTAAAAAAATAGAGTAGAGTTCCGGTCAAATCCATCCGAAAGAAAAGTGCAGTTAATGAAAAGCAGAAACCCCTACCCACAAGATTTGGATGTGTACTGCCGAACCTACAGACTTTCACTTTGGAAGCATTCCCCAAAAATATTTGGATAATTTTTTATGTTGATACAATAACTATTAAGCAAGCTTGCGGATAATTTCTTGGTATTTCATAGAATTTGTTTTATCTTTCAGCTTTAATCTCAGCTCAAGTTCCAGTCTACCATAGATTTTCCGCTCATCTAGGCAACTGAATGTCCAGATTACCTATTCCGCCTCTATATAGTCTTACTAGCACACCTTTTATTATGACACTTCCGCTCTCTTCATAGTATGTCATGGCGCTCTTCTAACTTTTGCGAGGAATGCGGCGATCAGGAAATTTTAGCTTACATCTGGGAATCTGAAAATGCATTTTGTACTATGGGTTATATTAGGGTTCAAAAGATCCTTGAAGTCGCTGTGTTGCTCCGTTTTCATATTATTCAATAATTTATCTGCTCCTTTTATGGTTGTCGAATCAGCACATGGGAATGAGTACCTGGAAATGAGGTAACTAACCACTCCGCCAGAGTGGACTCTAATCTCTTAGAGCTTTTGAAGGGATCGGCGATGTTATATCTGCAAATGCCCTAAAATACCAATTTATATCATTGAGTTATACAGAAAATTTTCATACAAAGCCCTCTAACTTAACCTTACCCGATACTCTATACTCCACTGATCCTCGTTGCCGATATTCCAGTAGAAATATTCTTAAACCCATTGCAAATTGTTAAATTCAACGCACTATGCTGCCTGTTCTATATTGATGAGTTTACTTACAAATGACGAATGAATTTTTATTTTATTTTTTACTTTACTTTGAATCATCTCGTTGCACCGATGAAATTATTTGCAATTTTCCCACCAATCAATTGACATCACTTCAAATTAAGCCAATCAACTGAAATGCACACAAAAATACTTGCCACAAACTGACATACTTGCATATGTATGTATATGTGTACACATCTATATAAACATACAGCATATACCCTATTTACCCCTCTCAGCCACTCACTAAAGTGAAGGCTCAGCGCGAAATCATGGCTCAATTTGTGTTGGCCACCTGATTAACTGCTGAATTCCAATCAATTTAAAAGTGCAACGTGCAGCAATGTCGTTGATGCCACAACCAACGTTGCATTCCAATGCAACAGATCGATTGAACAAAACAGTTGCGATCGAATGTGACTGGGATGTGATCGAATGAAGGGAGCCATGAAAGCGACAAGAAATGCCAATTGATTTGGTGTCAGTCGTGCGAATGAGCGGCGTGCTTTGATGCGAACACATGGCAATTCGTGCATACATACAGACATACGTATGTTTAAATGTATTTGAACTTGTGAAAATAAAACAACCCAGCAGTAAAAGAGCCAGACAGTTTAGTCAAGTGATATTTTCATACTATGCAACTCGTGACTGTCTCGCAATTAGTGCAAAATAGATGTGAAGTGGAACAGTTGGTATTCGCGTTTAGGATAGCAGTACAACGGTTTGGGCTGTTCGTGTCTTGAATGTGGAAGCTGAAAATCAAAGACTTTCAGAGGAAATGCCAATAGCTGCCTCTTGAGTTCGCAGTAGGTCTACCTTTAATGAAACACAGGCCGCTAGTTCGATTCATATGGACGCTGATAAGATTTTATGAAATCAATATGTCTCTTGACATTTGTGAAAAGGAAACTAAAAGGGTAGATGAAATGATATTATCCAGTAAACATTTTATTCCAAATTTATGAAAACGTTATTTTTTCATTACAATCCAATAGACTTTTTCAAGCGTTAGAGGCACAGGTAAATATTTTAAAAAAATTTTAAAATTGGTATCTCACTTCCATATCACAGAATTTTGATAAATTATAATGAGAGGCTGTGAAAAACTTTTTAATGCCTGTAGCATGAAAAAACAATTTTTATTAGGCTTAATCGGATTTATTATTCTATCCTATCAGCTATGACGGACGCGAGTTTCAGCGCGTGCTAGTTCAGATTCAGTTAGATTGACTACTCTTTAAACATTTTCATACGGAGCTTTCACAAATCTAAGAAAGATTTGTCTCGGTCCTATTCGTACCGTCTTTAAACTATCTCGAGTTTTCGGCTAATCGAATCAGCCTCTTCAGCTAGTAATAAATGCCAGTTCAGTTGTTTTATTCCTAGAGAACTCTTTATAATGAAACTAATACGGAATGCATTCTAAAGATTTGCAGCGCAAAGTGATGTAGGCGCTTCGTAAAACATCGCCGTGTAACATAGTTATTTGGAAACAAAGCATGGTAATAGAGTGGAGACCAGTACCGTACTCACAGCAACTAGTTCGGCGCTTGCTCTAAATTAGTTTAACTTATTACAGGGAGGTTGTGTTGGTATGAGAGGGAGAGAGTGTTGTTAGTATTCGTGTTGATTTGAGATTCGCAAATACAGCTGAGGAATGAGCCGGGAATTTTTAATCGAAGTCGAGCTTTGATGTTAAAGAATGTCGGGATTACAATTTTTTTTTTTTCTTTTTTTTTAATAGAAGGGCGTATTTAGGTACATATTCAATTATAGAAAAGCCGCAACAGAATTTTTTGCGCAACTGCATCTCAAAATTATTTCAAGCGATGCAAAAATCCTCGGTGCATATTATCAGAAGCCAACGTGGGAAAAAAGTAAGATGGTTGAGAATCTCTCTATAGGGAAGGTATCCAAATTTTATTAAATTCTGCGTCCACCAAAACTTTCTTTATTGGCTTAGCCGCATATTCTTCTCAACATTGACGGATGGAACTTTGATAGAGGCTTTGCTATAAAAATCTGCTCGAGTGTCAAAAGAATATTTGTGTGTAAGATTTGCTTGCAGGTTTTAGTATTTCAAAGAGTTCGGTTAGGTTAGACGGGCTGCTCTTAACAAGGGTTCAGATATCCCACATACATAGTTCCATTAAACTGCTAGGAATGATTTCCACAATCCTTAAGCTATCCTTCCGCCTTAGCCTACCCAATCAGACCCTCCAATGAGATTGTAGGAAAAAGTTTGTATTTGGTGTGCCTAACCTAGCGATAATACGACCAATAGTCAAATAAACATAACTCCGGTTGAAGCGCAAGGCCTTATGGCTATAACAAAGTATAATAGTCAAATGCCGCATAAGTATTCCTGTGAAAAATCGTTGTTTTGAGAGCGAAGTGTGTCCAGTTTAATTAAATTCTGAACTTGTATAATCCAGAGAGACTAGATTATTCAATTTCTTAAATACTTTCTTCTAAAGCTCGCCCCTAGAACTTCCTCACTTCATGAAATACAGATAGCCTGAGGGCTTTAAGCATTCTTGCACACATTTCCAACTCCATTTCCATTCACGAAGACTGGCCACAAGAGAAGCAAGTTTTGAAACATGGTGATCTAACATTTTTACCAACCTCACCCTCAATTGTATAGATCTTGTCTCACTGGGAGCCTCAACAGGAGTTGCTGGGAGAAGATTCTTAAGTTTATGGATACTTTTTGTTTTCTCTCCTTAGTCATTGAACCAAATGCGTCAAAAGTCAGTATATACGATTTATCAGCTCTCACTTCGAGGCTCTGCACAGCTCAGCAAATAAACTATCGACACAGATGATGTATTAATTATTTTCTCTGTTGTCCAAATGGCTGTATGAAGCTCGTCACTACTGTCGTCAACTAGTAAGGTTGGGAGTATATGTTGGACCTTCTGGTAGACTAAGTACTCAGTTTTAGAGAGGTTTCGATGAAGTAATAAAAATGTGAGAAAAGAAGTTTTGTCAGTTGCGGTAGCTCCTCGGCGGGCAATGACAAACCTCGGAATGCCATGAAAAAGATCCACAGAGAGGGAAACGACTTAAGTACTAAGTTTTAGGGAGGTTTTGATGCAGTAAAAAATATGCGAGAAAATAAATATTTCTAGTTGCGGTCACTCCTCGGCAGGCAATGCCAAACTTCAGATGTATTTCTACCATGAAAAATATGCTCAGAATGGGAAAAGACTTAAGTACTAAGTTTTAGGGAGGTCGCGATGCAGTGATAAAAACGCGAGTTGCGGTCGCTCCTTGGCAGGCAATGGTAAACCTCCGAACGTATTTCTGTCATGAAAAAGCTAATAATAAAAATATCTGCCATTCGGAGTCGATTTAAAACTGTAGGTCCCTCCATTTGTGGAACAACATCAAGACGCGCACCACAAATAGGAGGAGGAGCACGGCCAAATACCCATTAAAGAATGTTAGGGCCAATTATATAATATATTCACAGCTCATGATAAAGCTAGACGATTAATCGAAAGCTGTCTAGGCTTTGAACTACTAATTTTCCTTCTATTCGATATATCTAAGATATAGTCGCTCCAATGAAAAGTTTAAGCAAACTCTTGTCACCAAAATGCTAAATCTTTAACAAAATATTTACACACTTGGTGAAAATCTTGAAAATCTTCCGTACAATGAACCTCTTCCGCTGCACTGCACTCAGTTATGATTGTTAAATTCCAGATCACCCTAAGCACCTTCAAGCCATGCACTACCTTTCAGTGACTTTCATTCGCTAATTCAAGTAACTCCTTAGTTCACAATTCTCTACACTACTTTACAACGCCTCGTTGCTCAATTCCACATACGGCCGATTACATTGTTAATGCTTTTGCCACTTGACTGCTTTATCGCCTCTCAATTTTTCCAATGCGTCCACTGATCGTTTCTGATCGCTGTTGATTTCGTGCAGCGCCGACAAGCTACCATGACTATTCAAACTGTCTGTTTGTATGCTGCTGATTTTAATCCGCATTCGATACGCTAAACATTCTTACTTCATCACCATTCAACATCATCAGAATGGTGTGCAACACATCAGCTGGAGCGGCAGAGGCCGCATTTTGTTGAAGCCACAGCCACGACTTCGACTGCTAAGCCGTAACAGTGGCAAGCTGTGCGGAGCAGAAGGGCGTGCAACTTAAAGGCAACAACAACAACAGCAGCAATAAAAGCAAATCACATCATCGCAGATGAGTACAGAAATCGTAACTGACAAACGCATAACTTGCCAACTAATCCGCCAGTCAAGTCACAGAAATGGTACTCGAACGCTCAAAACGACTCTTGTGAACTGGACGCGCGAATTGCAAATTTTCTGCCACGGATTCTACCTTCTACCGCTATTCAGGCCGCTGTGCTTGCCATCCTCTGCTCACTTTAGCGATAAAAGATCAATTTACTTGCAATGCGTCACTGATTTAAATCCGATCTTGCCACAATCCAATGTGTGTTGGTGTAGCCACACACCAAATGAAGAGATAGCGGGAGCGGGGTGGAGTGGGGTGGGCATGGAAGTGGTTGAACGCGCACTCAAACGGAATTTGCAATTATCGAACATCAAAGACACAAAAGGCGAACGACATGCGACAGACGACGACCGACGAAAGACGAAACGAAACGATCAACTATCAAAGCAACGTGGGCAGCGTGACCAGATGCGATTGACCAAAGAGTCGGTTGAAATCAGAACGTGGAGAGGTTGTAAGATTAGTGCAGTGAATGAGCGTGTGACTACTATCTGTTGATTTCGTCCGCCTTATGCTGATCGGTACAAAACGATCGACTGATTAGTTGATCGTCTGATGCGTATTGATTGTGTGGCAATGCTTTCAGCAGTTGCTGCCGATTTTGTAATTGGAGTTTGTGTGGCGGGCAGAAGTTTCAAATGTGCACGATTCCTTGTAGGTCCTTTAGTGGTTTTGTAACGCAATCAACATATAGACGACAAGTTCTTTTAATGACGTAAAATCTTACTATCGATCGTGTGATAATTGAAGGCGACAGTTTCAGATATCATTCGTCTTGGAAAGTTCTCAATAAAGTAAGTCAATGAAAGCAGGATCAGAGCTTCATACAAATCTTAGTTATTTAATCAGAAGTTTAGCTGGTTTGATTGGGTTAGCCCAGCGTGCCTGATAAACAGTGATTTCATATATGTAGATCAATACTGGTATCCAGTGCTGCCGAGAGTCTTTATGTTTCAAGGTAGCTGAGAGAAGTTGACTTGGTTTTTAATTTCATATAATATTTTGTTTCAAATATAAGCAAACGATGGGTAAAAGCTTATAATTTTTAGATAGATATGAAATTTTGATATTTCACTGCGATCTGAAAGCTCTTCTGTTTTCAAATAATGTGCTCTAGTCCTGGTTGCCTAAAAGATATTAAAAATGCTAAAATATCTCACTATATGGAGGCCGCCGTAGCTGAATGGGTTTGTGCGTGACTACCAATCGAAATTCAAAAAGAACGTAGGTTCGAATCTCGGTGAAAGACCAAAAGTAAAAAAAGTTGTTTCTAATAGTAGTGGCCCTTTGGCAGGCAACGGCAAACCTCCTGCTTTTTCTTTCTGCAATGTAAAAGTTGCTCATAAAACACGTTTGCCGTTCGGAGTCGGCTAAAAACTGTAGGTCCCTCCATTTGTGGAACAACAACAATTTAGTATACTTATCCAGCGTTCGCTAAGCTTACGTCAAGCACACCTCTCCACTGCAAGTAGACAAAGGGATACCGATCTTCTCATTTGGCGAGGAAACTACCTCACCGGTGCTCCACTCCAGCCACCTCATCCACCTCGCAGCTCCCTGCAATATCGCTATAACCAGGTAGCCAGAGGAGCCTTATATCAAAGAATTCGCATGGGAACGAAAGTGAAGTCAGATATTCCCCAACCAGTTATAGAGCGTCATCATCTATCTCAGGGCCTTAATTGCCCCTTGGCTATCCGAGTAGATATTTTATCCCTTGACAGCTATTACACAGGTATCCAATTAGCTGCTTCTTCAGTTGTCGCCACCTCTGCTTGGAACTCCCTGCAACGGTCCGTTAACCTGAACTTGAGTCGGATCGGGAGCTGCTCTCAAAATACACCTCCGTAAAACCTTCCATCCAATTTCGAGCCATACGTGAACAGGTTCACCAGGTCTTGCCTCCAAATGCTGCATCTCGTCCCCCTTTTTCTTGAAGGAATATGAGTGGAGAAGGTTCCGATTGTGCTAAGCATGGATGTGCATTCATCAGTTGCCAAAGAGCTGAGTCCAAAGTTTCTGGGGATACTTGTGTGTCCGTAATTGAGGTCAAGCCTGTAGACCGACTCTTTCAGTTTGTTTGTGGTACCTTTGACTGCGAAGTCTACAGATACCACATTTGACATTGTAGAAAGCGCTAGAGTAGGAGTAGCTCGCAGCACCCCTTGAATCTAATGAAAGCAGACGTTTGAACTCTCAACAGTTTCTTCACCGACGCCATCCTTTTCAGTGACTTCCACCAGAAAATGTCCCCATAACACAGAATTGGCCTTATAATGATATTATACAGCTTAAATAAAGCTTTAGGCGAGAGGTCCCATCTTTAACCAATGGCGCGCTTGCTTTCATACAAGTCGACTGTTGCATTTCTTATGCTCTCCTCAATGTTTAGCTTCCACGTCAGCTTTCTGTCCAGGATTAGGCTTAAATATTTCGCCTTGTCAGAAAGCACCAGCGGAGCGCCACTTATTGAAGGCGGAAGAACTTTGTATATTTTATTTTTCCTCGTAGATAAAACGAGTTCCGTTTTAAAAGGATTCACGGATAGGCCGCAGTCCGCCGTCCAACTAACAACTGCGTTTGGACATCCTTCCATCGAACTCTTTCCAAATCGTACAACGCACCCACAAACTTCCCTATAAAAATTAGTGCCACGTCATTCGCGTAAGCAATCACCCTGCATCCCCTTCGTCAATACGTCAGAAAGCATTGTAAATAAAAATAAGTAAAGAGACCTGCAAAATAACGACAGCTCAGCAAATAATTTTTTCAAATAGACAGAGAAACAAGTGGCGATACCGCAATATACGATACTTTTTCTAGGATTTTTCTTCCATTTAAAAAATTTCGAGCATCTAGATACTTTGTATGGGAGGAAAAGCGTGACACAGCGAAAAAAAAATTCTCAAAAATCAACGGTATTTTCTAGTAACTTGAAGCTTGCATTTATTATGTTATACTTAAATTGAATGGGCTATAAAACTGCATATCCAAAAAAATTCTGGAAATTCTGCTTGACTCAAACTGAGCCAATGGATAAATAAAACTTTGCAAAATGGGCGTGCAGCATGGACCTTATTTTAAACCTCATTTCAATAAATCTTCTTCAATCAAATGGAATATTTAATTGTCCACTTAACAACTGCCAAATGCAGAGATCAAATCGCCACAAAAAGGCAAATATTTTAAAATGCTTCATTCGAGGCCCTCCTCCAGTTGAGTAGTGGGAGTTGTCAAATTAAGAATCTGAAAGCTATCAAAAGAAAAGTTGTTTCAAACAAATACTCACTATTTATGCGAATCAAAAGCGTAGTATGACGCAAAGTAAGTTCGGTATGGCCTTTCACTTGGTAATAAATGATTTATTTTTGTTTACAATTAACTCCTGCTGCGCGACAGGAAGTCCTGCAACTCAAAAACATGCTTGTGAAGCAACTAAAAGTGACCACTGGCTATAGTTAATGCGAAGGCAATGTCAACAAAAGACGGAGCTTCTGTCTCTCCACTGCCCACTCATACAAACAAGCATATGTATGTGTACAATAGCTACATTAGGGTGTCTCACGGTACTAATTTTCCAAGCTAGTCATGAAATATACCAAAAGCTGTGATTTATTGGGGAAGCTGCTTTAAGATGTATTTCGATGGTCCCGCGTTGTAATCGAAGCATCAGCTGGAGTCAAGTAAGACTTTTACTCGACCAGAAGAACTGAGTCTCGTAAAAACTCATAATTTTTTTATCTCTGCTACTCAGTTTTTGAATAGAACCTGAACGGAAAGCAATATACAGAAAGGCCATTGACCTGAAATTACTTTCCGCGATGCAACTCTGAATTGGGATTTACCCAAATGTTTCCTTAAGAATCACGTTTAGTAGCTGCTCTAAGCAATATTCAGAGACATTCTGCCTCCAAACCTCGCAGGGTGTTCCATGATGGCACCTGCTACCCTTTGTTCGAGAGAGACATCCTAGAGAGGACTTATATTCCTAGATGACCTTCGCATAATAAACATATTTAGCTTTCCCCCGAGCAGAATAGATCGTTCTGCAGTGAGCTCGGTCCACAAATGCAATTTTAGCACAAAAATTACGAATCGAAAAAGTGGTGGAAGATTTACCACACTTCACCTGTTAGTGTAAGTCTTTACTCAGCTGACTCAAAACTTCATCAGAGCAAAACGGAGCATGTGTTTGTGAGTCCCACACTAAAGAAGCCTCTATTTGCAATCTCCAGGAGCGATTAGGATGGCTGTGTAAAAGTTATGAGTAGAACCTAGGATAGATGTAAGATAGGATGCGTTATCATTCAACTTTTGTGATACTCTTAGGAAAATATTCGGCCCTATACGATTAGAAGACGGTACATCCCGTATACAGTATAACCACGAACTCAGTGTTTTAATCGCGAAGCGAAATGTAACGCGGTTCATAAAGCCGCACAGATTACGTTGGTATGGAGACTTCCTAAGATTGAGCCTAAAACTGAGCAGCGAACAAAAGATCAAAAACGTATTTGAAGCAAAATCAGAACGGGCGAGAAAAAGAGGCCGACCACGGCAAAGATGGTTGCAAGACGAAGAAGATGATATACCAAAGATGAAAATCCCACAATATAGAGCGACAGCGGAATGTAGAAATAAATAGAGACGTATTATAGAGGAGCCAGTGGCCCATCTCGAACTGTAATGCCTATATGATATGTGATAATCCAGATGAGAGTGCTGGCTATCCTCACTTCTGCTCCCATTTTGGTTCCCAAAAGTAGTTTTATCGCAAGAATTCCGAGCAGGAAAGAGTTCGAAGCAGAAAGAGAAAAAGAATTACAGTACTTCACCTTGACCCAAGTGCAAAAGAAAGCATATTTTTCTGGATCCCACAACGAATGTGGTAAGTCTCTGCTTTCAGTAGTCAGAACATTCCAGTGTCTTTCAAGCAAAGGTTTCAGCGATTGCGAAACTCAAAATAGAAAGTCTTTGAAGGAATGTGTTCATCTTTAGTGTTAACCCAGATAAGAGCGTTTGCAACCCTAAGTGTGAAATAGATGCCTCAATGAGGACCTGGAGACCTTGCATAATAAAAATGTTTAACTTTCTTTCAAACAGCGCAACTTGCTTTGCTCTGATCTTCGTTCTTGAAAGCTACTTTAGTTACAAGAAGAGGTGGCGGAGGAAGAATGTTTATGGAGAAACTCAGAATAGAGCCTCAAGAAAGAGATATGTTAAATATTCAGCCTTTAGATAGAGTGACTGGAATTGAAAAAGATGGCAGGTCCAGGTCGATGTTACTTCGGTACAAGGTCAGCATGTCGAAGAGGAAAATTGCTTTGTAGAGGAAGTTTTAAGGTGGCGCATGATCAAATTGATTATTTTAAAAACCAAACTCAACTGCTGCTCAGTTAGAGAAACTAGAGAAGAATAGAATCGAAGTACGATTTTGCTAATTTCCACGCAAAATCGGCCGAATTCGGATCTGAAATGATAACGACTAGTCTCTCTGTACTCTTTGAGAAGTGAAAATATATGAACTGCTCTTGGAATTCTAGCGCGGTAATGAATAATAAGAAGGCTTTGGAAATCCTAGGTGTGCCATGAAGTGTTGCAGCAACTAATGCAATTTTTTCCGAGTTTACCAAAGCGAACCAGCCATTTCTTTCTGGTGCTAATCGGCGCCAGTTGCACACACCAGATGAAGCCAAGTCCTTCCCCATCTGAATTTTCCAACGCAGAGGAAGTCTTCTGCTTCCTCTGCTATCACCAGCTGGTACCGCATTGTATACTTTCAGAGCCGGATCGTTTATATCTATTCGGACGAGATGACCAAGCTGGATCTTTATTCGCTACACTATATCTGTGTTGACGGGAAGCTCAAGGGACGCTTCATTGGAACTAAGAAAATTATGAGGAGAAAAAAATGATTCTTCATCTTCTACGTGAATATCCCTAGGCGCATGTGGTAACTTATAGCTCTCCAGTCTACAAGATCGGTTGGCGGATGCCGTCTTAAACTGCCTGATTAGATTCAGCGGGTACGCAAGATGGTTCGTCAAGACGGAAAAGTTAATCTAAGCTGTGGTAAGTCAATGGGGCTTTATTTTCATAAGTAAAGGCGCCCAGTGTGGCATTACTCCAACCTATCTACCTACCATAAAACAAACCAACTTCTACCATGAAATAAACTAACATCTTTCGGTGAGGCACCTTAATGTGCAGCTGTTCATATATTTGTATAGCTGGGCACTTGTAATAGTTTTGCGCCTGCTGTGCCGCTTGTTTGTTCTTTTTGTTTGTGTCCCTTTTGTTGTTTTTGTGCAGCACACATATGCATATAGAAATGTAACAAAATATTTTGTAATGAATATTCGAAAATTGACCTACGGTCAACTTTTTGCCCTCGCATATCATTGAGTATCAACGGGTACATTGGCTGGCGACAAAGCAAGAGAGATGAGCAGAAATGCCTTTTGGTATGCACAGTAAACAATAGAGGCAACTATTTGCTACAAAAGGAACAATGCACGTAGGTCTAATATTTTTTTAGTATAAGAGAAAATAAATGCTGCAATTATAAACAGATGCATACCGTGGTGGTCATATAATTAAGAACACTTGAAACTCTTCACTAAAACGTAAAATAAAGTAAAATCATAAACTCATTATCAGTTGCCTTTTCCCTTTCCCTTGGCCCGTCAAACACTCTTCCTCTCACAGTAAGTGGGTCGGCTTCTTCGCTATGTCAACGCCTTCATTGCGTAAAGTATGACGAATCCACTTCTATTTCTGTTTTCTAATCCAAATATCTATACTTCTTTTTTCGAGCAATTGCTTGTTTGGCATTATTTTTGGCTAGAGAATTCGGAATATGATCCTTTAACAGCGGTTGACAAAAACTTGTAAGCGACTATTTTTATTTATTTTATTTTTTGTTTTCTTACTGATGAAAAATAACTAATTAAACATAATGAGCTAGACAGATTAAGTAGGAAAACCACATAATTTTCAATAATTCAGGTTTCTGATTCCGTTTCGTCTCAGTTAGGACAGTAATATTGCAACGAGCTCGATTTCAAAGAGTTCAAGCTTTAATATAATTTTGACTTTCTTTTCGGTATATAAAGCATAAAAAATCTGCATAATTTATTTTTTTATTTTTTCTTTTACGTTCCCTTTTCATGTTACTAAATTTTTGGCTTTATCTGCATATATAATATTTTGGCAAATTTTAACTTATTTTGAGTTCAAGAAATGTTTCCTAAGCTAAAACGAGACGTTTTATGAAAGAAATTTAGATATTTCAAAACGAAAAATGTGTGTGTTAATAATGAAAATTGGAAGTTGTATGAAAAGAATTTCAATGCTTTCAAATGAAAAATGGTGTTCCTCGTTTTATGATTACCACTGTAAAAATTTAAAATTGGTGTTTTATGGGTAAAAAATAAAATATATATATATATACGAGGGTGGATTGATAAGTCTTTAGAATTGCGACATCTATTGGTCATTAATTTACTTAATTATTGTGATCGTTAAAAGTGAACTGTCAAAAGCGAGCTGTCAAAATTTCATAACATATGGTCAAACGGTACTTTTATGAGAATTATTTTTGCAAAACACTATTGTATTTTTATTAAAAATGGAAAAAAGTGAACTTCGTGCTGTTATAAAGTACTTTCATTTGAAAGGTTTAAACCAGAAACAAATTATTGAGGAGTTGCAGACAGTATTAGGGGAACATGCACCCTCAAACGCAACAGTTTACAATTGGGTAAACTAGTTTAAACGTGGTCGGATAAGCACCAAAGATGAGCCACGCTCTGGGAGGCCAAAAGAGGTAACGACTGCAGAAACGGTGGAAAAAGTGTACAAAATTGTCACACAAGATCGAAGAATTAAATTGAGAGTGATTGCTGACATTATGAACATTAGTTATGAACGTGTGCATAACATAATACATGATGAATTGGGTATGAAAAAGCTTTCAGCAAGATGGGTGCCGCGTTTGCTAACTCCTCTGCAAAAAATGAACCGAATGTCGACTTCAAAAGTTGGTTTAGACATGTTTAACAGAAATCCATCGGAATTTTTGCGTCGTTTCATAACGATGGATGAAGCGTGGATCCACCACTATACACCAGAGTCTAAAGAACAGTCCAAACAATGGGTAGAACGTGGCTCAAGTGTTCCAAAGAAGGCAAAAGTCTTTGCATCAGCTGGTAAGGTTATGGCATCTATTTTTTGGGATGCACAAGGTATAATTTTCATAGATTATCTTGAAAAGGGTAAAACCATCACAGCTGAATAATATTCATCTCTGTTGGATACATTGGACCAAAATATTAAGCAAAAACGGCCACATTTGAAGAAGAAGAAAATCCTCTTTCATCATGATAACGCTCCTTCACATTCATCTTGGAAAACGCGGGAAAAAATAAATGAGTTATTCTATGACTTGCTCCCTCATCCGCCATATTCGCCAGATTTAGCTCCCAGTGACCTTTTCCTTTTTCCAAATATGAAAAAATGGCTCGGCGGAAAAAGATTTGTGTCAAATAGTGAAGTTATAGCTGAAACAAATGCTTATTTTGAAGGTTTTGAAAAAACTTATTTTAGAGAAGGAATAAATATGTTAGAAAAGCGTTGAAAAAAATGTATTGACTTAAAAGGAGATTATGTTGAAAAATAAATCAATTTTTTGTTAAAAATCCAATGTCTAGTTTTTCATTCTAAAGACTTATCAATCCACCCTCGTATATATATAGGGCCCGCCATCTATCGTTACGGATTTCAACTAGGTATTATTTGAAGAATGGTAACACTTAGCTGTCATCTGATTTGACAGAAAATTAGTTGTATTCTTCCGCTGAACGAAAATGGTTGTGTATACGCTCAAAGGACCGACCACCCAATGCGTTTTCGCTTCGCTTCATGGGCTTGTGATCGACTTGAAGAAGATGAAGACTTTTACCGAAAAATCATCTTTTCGGTCAACAAGCAAAATTGCCGCATTTGGGGCTCAGAAAACCCGCACGCACTCGAACAAAAGCCGATGCATTCACAACGAGTCACTGTTTGGTGCAGATTTTGGTCGGGAGGCACCATTGGTCCATTTTTCTTCGAAAATGAGCGAAGAGTGGCCGTAACCGTCAATGGAGAGCGTTACCGGGCCATGTTGAACGAATTTTTGTTCCGAGAAATTGAAGAGGAGGATATTGGTGATGGCGCTACTTGCCACACAGCGAATGCTACGATCAATCTTTTGCGCACTGTCTTCGAAGATCGCATTATCAGCCGAAATTCTGATATCGTTTGGCCGCCTCGGAGCTGCGACTTGACGCCGTTGGATTATTATCTTTGGGGTGCCGTCAAAGACCAGTGTTATGCCAACAAACCAGCAACAATTGATGCACTGAAGACCAACATACGCGATGTCATAGCTGAAATACAGCCGCATACAATCGAAAATGTGTTGAAAAATTGGACCGATCGTATGGGATGGTGCATGGCTAGCCGAGGCAGCCATATGAATGAAGTTAACCGGAAGGATTGTACTTCAAAATAAAAAACACAGTTTGGAAAAATATTGAGTCGTTTTTTTTTTATAGCATTTTTAATTCCGTAAAGTTATATATGTATTTATTCACATTTTTCAATTACTCAAATTAAAATAAAACTGGTGGACCTAATAATAGGATCGGCACTCTAACCACAGTTGATATTTAATACAAAAACTTGTAAGTTGTATGAGAAGAACTCCGATTTTTCAATATAAAATCGGGTGTACTTAATTATCTGACTACCGCTGTAATTCAGAATTTTTGTATCAATAAAAAATAAATATAAAACTAATATATTTCCCAAAAAAAAAAAATTCGTTGCTTCAAACATAAAACTGGTGCTCCTAATTATATGGCCTCCACTATAATTATCTATTTTGTATTACCACGTACCTCTGATAACAAAATCATTTTTTTTTATTTCTTGTTACACGTTAAGGTTGTGAGCTCACCATATAGCGTTCACTGGGTTGCGCTCTCGGAGCTTTGTTCCTCCTGCTAAGGCGGTTGGCCTGCCACTTGACAGTATAAACCCCAGCAGTTACGCTTGTGACCTGTCAACTATTCCACTTTTCTTTTATCCTCTGACAAAGTTGATTATTTTATAAATTTGCTTTTTACAATGCTTTTACTCTCTTCCTGCAAATAAATAAGTTTTCGCAGCTTAAATCATTAATTTTGATGGCCACAATTCTCTCACTTAAAATTGCTTCTGATGATGCAAGTGCTGAGGGCTCTGACAACTAAAGGCGATTGAAAGTTAAGAACAAATCGATGTGAAGCAGTGATAGGTAACACAACGCCAAATCTGTTTTCATTGCATGGGCACCAATGTAAATTCATTTTAAGTGTGTTGAATGGGAAATGCTGCATTAGGACAATTTTCCTTTCAAGCTCCTAATATATAATTTGATTTTGTATTTAAATTACATTTTCCCAAAAATAATTAGGTGGCAACGTAAAAACAAAACTACTTTGCCTTAAAGCTTCCTTGAACATCTTTTGTTTGATACCCATATTCTAATATTTAATTCAGCTTTATAATTAGCATAGTGGCGTTGCTACCTAATTCAATATTTTTTGCTCAACGTTTCTTAACAAATTTTATTTGATATTTGAGTTGTATCGTAGTATTTTATTCAACTTTGCCGTACGTTTGTGTGCCTTTCTGTACACATATTCTAATATTTAAGTTTGTGTAATTAATTTCTATTCTGGTCATTAGTGGCATCACCATACAAAAATATTTTTCTTTTAAAAGCTTCTGTTTAAAAGCTTTTATCTGATATCTACGTATTAATGAAACTATGCCATAAATTTGAATTTTCCTAATGAAAACTGGTGGCAACACTATCAAACTAATTTTTGTTTTTGGAATTATGTTTATCAAATACTATTTTTTCATACCCATATTCTAATCATTAACCCCATGTAACTAATTTCTATTCTTCAATTGTAAATTAAATGGTAACACTAATCAAAAATATTTTTATTCTGATTTTTTTTAACAAATTTTATCCAAAAATATATCTTAGTATTGTTTCCAAGTGTGTCGTAAGTTTAGATTTTTTTCTTGAAAACCAGGTGGCAACCCCATCAAAAAAAAAATTTTTGGAATAATGTTTTCTTAAATATTATTATTTTGATAATCATAATCCAGTCTTTAATACTATGTAATTAATTTCTATTGAACCGTTAAAAATTTGGTGGCAACACCACTTAGCAATAATATTCTTCTGAAGTTGTTGTAATAAAGATTGTTTCTTACCTATATTTTAGAATTGAATTAAACTTTGTGAAAAGTTTTGATTTTCACTATAAAAACTAGGTGGCAATGTTATTAAAAACACCAGTTTTTGATTGAAGATTTTTTAAATATATTTATTTAAATACACGTTTTCTAACATTAACTGACTTAGTTTGCGTATTTTTTTAATAAAACTAGGTGGCAACGCCATTCAAATATATGTTTTATTTAAGTTTTCTACAACTTTAGTTTGATGCCTATATCGGGCATAATAGTGTCAGATATTTAAATTTTATATAAATAAATTAATTATATAAACAAGGTGGTAACGCCTCAAAAAAATATGTTTTTGGCACACTGATTCTAAAATATCTTTACTTCGATACTCAAATTGTAAGTTATATTTAAAGTACACTGATTCTTAAATATCTTTACTTCGATACTCAAATTGTAAGTTATATTTAAAGTTTTTTACTAAATTACTTCCTATGAACTAGAAATATGTGGCAACATTCTAAACCATTCAAATAAAGTCTGGTTGGTAGTCCTTCAGTGATGCCCATTTTCTACTTTTCGTATTATACTATATTGCATGTGTTTCTTTTTTCTTGTTCACTCCTCTCGGGAGCATATGACCTCGACAAAATTCTTCCATCGTACACGATCCAGTCCAGTTCCTACATGTATATGTAGAGGTTAAGCCCATCAAGCCCTGCTGGCCCTTCCACAAAATGTCTTTAAGCTACCTCAGCAAAACGAAACACATTCAAAAATCCAAAACCAATTTACGCACAATTGAAGCTGTCGCATAAGTGATATTTTTTTCACATACATACACACATATCTATTTTAAGGACATTTGACAAGCAAAAATAAATACAAAGATATGTGAAAAAGAAGAAATGCAATTTTTGATTTATGTAGGCGAATTCAACCCACCCCAAAGCGCGCTTACCTACCTCTACTCGTTATCCTCTGCCAACATTTGCGGCTTAGACTAATGGCAAGCAGTTGGTAGCCCTGACTGCGTGTGCATTTGCCAGTTCGAGCTGCTTGCTACTTCTTCAGTAGTCACAAATGTGGAATTATTTCAAGTGTATTTGCAACGTAAATGATTTATTTACATTTTGAATAGTAAGAACAGCAACAACATAAGATATGTTCGTTCCAGCTCCTTCTACGAATTTTCTGCAAATATCCTTTCACCGAAGTATTTCGCTGCTTGTACGCCGCCTCGGGTTTGTATCCTGGCCTCCTGTAAGAAGCTTTTGCACGCGCGTATGCATGACAAATTGTGGCGGCAGCTTTGTCGATAAGTTCTCTCCACCTCCAGCAGTATATTTTACGCTAGTAAGGCTAATATTTTCTTTCATGATGCTCTTATGTGCCTTGAACGTGGCTGTTTTACTCCTTTCGCATTTTTCAACGCAGAAATGTGCATAGAATTTTTTCCAAAAAAATTTTTGTATCCCCTTTTGTTGGTGTGTCTTTAATAATCTCCGCAAATATTTTGCATTCCACTTGATTGCTCAGCTACTTCCAATGCTGCAACAACTCTTCAACAACATTTTCATATTAGGTAAGTAGTATGAAAAAAATCTAGAAGGAGGGAGTCTATAATGCTTTGACATTACTTGACACTGAGTACGTGATTTATGACTCGAACATGCATATGTGGGCTTAATATGATTCAAAAATGTGTTTGCATAAAAGTTGTGTAGATATGTGTACTTATACCTGCGATTGCTTAATAATTTATTGGATTCAAATCTTATTTTTAAAACTCTGGCGCTTCGATACTTCTTCCAGTTTTCCTTGTTTCAATACAAGTAAATGGTGCAGATCTATTGAACAGCCTTGCGATTTATTGGTACCAAATATGCTTCCCATTTCGATTGGGTCATTCATGTTCCACAGTGAGTTGTTTGCAAACATTTTCTTCCTTTCTAGACTTCTGATTAGTAACCAGGAGGCGATCAGCAATCTTTATCCGTTGTGTGAAACCAATATTTAGCTTTGCTATACTGCCTGCCAGACATTGCTTCAAGTACGAGGCATTGCATTTTATTTTCTTGATATTCCAACCGAAATGGGAGCCAGGAGTTAGGCTGGCATTTACATTGCCAAGTTTCAATATTCAACTATTGCGCGACCCCTCGCAGCCTTATAAATATACCTATTCATTGTTTCTGCGTTACAATCGTCGATTCGCACAACCTACCAGATTAAAGCAAACGGTCGACTATAAGCGGCCAGCATTTGTGAATAGGAAGGGAAAGGAATTGTATTGGATTGGGTGAATAAGTTTATAGCATTTTTATATTTTCTTTTATTTTTCAACGATTAGTTTGCTCTTGGCAAAGGGTAAGTATTCATTCGATAGAACTCTTTCTTCTCTACAAAACTATGTTAATTGAAATTTTGAGTTATTTAATTTTTTACTATTTTTGAGGCTTAGAAAGGAGATAAAAATCAACATTTTCAACACCTGCTCTTCTTTCCTTTTTAGCGAGTTCTAAAAGCTGCCGAATTAGCGCGGCATACTTGTATGGAGAAGATGTCATAGGCGTGTCTACTGCATGGAAAGGGTTTGCAAAGTCAAAAAAAGCGACTTTGACGTCGATGATAGGTGCCACAGCGGAAGGCCTTCTAATTCGATGAAAAACGTCTCAAATCACTTTTGAAGGCGGACGGTCGCCAAACCAGTCATGAATTGGCGGAAAAAATTAGCTGCGATCATAAACTGATTCTCAATCACTTTCATTCAATGGGATTTCGAAAAACTGTGAGCCCAAGAAAAAAACAAAGAAAGCCACTTTCAAATTGCTTCTCAGCATCTCTCCCACTATCGAGCAACATGCGATCATAAAGAGCGTTTTTGTACCGCATCGTCAAAGGTGATGAGAAATTGTGCCTATACATCAATATGAAGCAAAAAAAAGGAGTGAGCGGCTCCAAGACGCCGATGCCGAGAGTCAACCCGGATCTTCATCCAAAGAAGATTATGATATGTATCTGGTGGAACTGAGACGGCATGGTACAGTGAGAAATGCTCGAAAAGAATGCCACGGTCAACAAGGATCTCTACATCGCCCAGCTACACCACGTGAATAAGGCTATTCGACTGACCTGATCGACATGGCAAACCATCCTCCTTCGCGACAACTCCGGGCCCCATATTACACAAGTCGTCAAAGCCGCACTCCAAGCGCTCGAATGGGAGGCCCTGCAGTATCCGCCATATTCTCCGGGCCCTGCACCGACAAATTATCACCTTTTCCGCTCCCTGTCAAACCATATGAAGGGCGTTACTTTCGATAACAAAGAGGTCATTAAAAACTGGCTCACCAACTTCTTTGACACCAGACCAGGCAGTTTTTGGCGGAAAGGTAATTATTGTTTTTTGTTTAAATAAAAATCTTCGGAAAAAACGCTACGAACTTATTCGCCAGCCAATTTTTCATCAAAACAACGAAAGCCCGCAGAACCTCCGCTAGCTTAAGCCATTATAGCCTTTCCAGAAATATTTCAAAATAGTATTGTTGGTAGTACTAAACTTATTAAACTAATCTAATTATTCTGTAATTAATTCTCATTTACAAACTTTTCCCGGTGACCAAAGATTCCACTTCACCAAAGAGACATTTGAGTTTATTCTACATGAAATAAATTTAACGAAAGCGAACAACAAAGCTTTGCCTCCAGTGGTACAATTGACAGCCACACTAACACCTTTGGCTAGCGGTGAGTACCAGCACAATGTGGCAGCGACTATTTGATCGGAATGGGCCAGAGTACTGTTTTGAAGTTGACATCCGACGTCCTGGCAGAAATGGAAACAAAGTTATGCTCGCAGTTAATACGGTTTGCGCCAGAAGATTCGCTTAGCTGCAAGGAGTGCTAGGATTGTGAGCCATATGCTCCGCCATAACATCTTTTTGGGTGGGGTTGAGTTTACTAACATTCGTTCACAATAAATTTATTACAAAAACCATATTTATTATGTATTTTTATAATTTACTCACATCTTTGGTTAAATTCGATCGTTTGCGGGCGGCTGTCGGTGTTCGATTGACAGTTCGTTCGTTCAGCAATCATTCCCATATGTCATAATATGTTCACATGCGATATAATCCAAAATATGCATTTTTCAGTGACGACTGGAACGTTCACTGATGCGCCGATTCGAGCCCTGGCCTTGGTTGAGGTATTGTGTCGAGTGGAGGGCACATAAGGCCTTTGGGGCGAAGTGCTAATCTCTACTTATTTTCTTAATATGTGTAGTGTATCTAATAATTTGTCCACCCACTGCCTATAGAGAACTAACTCAGAAATTCTTATCATTTATGCGTATATTTATTTTTATTGTAAGTATCAGAGGTATGTATATTATAAGTACATGCTTACATACCTACATATCTACTTGCGTACGAATGCCATATTTCTTTATATGTTGCTTATTCAGCGCTAAACAATGACTGTATTTATAGTTGCGAACATTATATATGTACATAGGTACATATATAAGGTGTTTCGAGAGTGATGCAGATTTTTCATAGACATATTTTGCGATATATTAATTTCTTTAATATTATACATTTTTTCAGACCCTGGGTACTATAGGGTTTGTCAAACTTGGTCATGGAACGATACTCTGCGTTCTTACTGAATCAGCTAGTATAAAACCTATAAAGGGTAATAACTTTAAAGGTATCAGATCTTAAATTGAAATAAAAAAACAAAACGAAATTCAAGGCTCAAGAAAACTTGACTTCTCTGTTTTCGTTGATTGTGGCATTTTTAGAATCGAAGACAGAATTTTCGCACCGAATTTCTCTTATCTTAGAACCGAACACGAAAAAGTATAAAGCAATGAAAAGGTAATTTGTTAAGAGAAACGAAATCGATATTTCGCAGCTAGATACCGTGAATCCGGGATTTGCATCAATGACAAATTTTCCATATCCAAATGCATTTCATGGAATAGCCGACTATCATAAATTCTCTGTTGCAAATAGAAATTGAAAACTTTTAATGAAGACATCTACAAGTTGCATATAAAATTATCACAAACGGAATTTACGTTATGAGACATTGAGTTGTGACAAATGTATGTACGTACTGCTGCTACAACAACCACAACAAATGATCAGTTTGCGCAAAGCAAGTGGAGATACTAAAACCGCTTACGAGATTTCTATAGAATTCTTCTTCTTCTTAACTTCACAACCCGTGGTGGACCATAGCTTCGTCAACAATTTTTCTCCACTTATTCTATCCATGGCTACATCTCTCCAGTTGTGTACGTTCATTTGCTTAAGATCGGATTCGACGTCATCTAACCATCGCTTTCGTGGGCGTCCTCTTTTTCTTCCTCCAATGGGTGTTAAAATAAAAGCTTACATTTTGTCTTTGAACGATTTCTTCGATTTCATTGTTATAGTGAATGCGGTAGCTGCCATCTATTGTTGCAATCGGACCATATATTTTCCTTAAGATACGTCGTTCGAAGCACATCAGCTGATGAATATCATTTGTTTTCAGTGTCCATATTTCTGCGCCATATGTAAGGATGGGTCGTATCAGTGCTTTGTACATTCTTATTTTCTGTGCTCTTTTGATTTAAATAGTTTTATGTCAACATAATAGGCATTATTTGCAGCTTGGATTCTGTCGTTAATAGCTACCGCCGAATCTTTATCTGCTGATAGTTTAAAACCCAAGTATTTAAATTCAGTGATATTTTCGAAAACAAAGTTGTTTATACTTAGGTCATCGTGTTGTTGGCTGACCGAATCATGGATTTGGTTTTCTTGGTATTTACATGTAGTCCCAGAGACGTAGTAAAGACGCGTGTAAGAGTGTTTCTGTCTTTAGCCATAATAAGAATATCATCAGCGTAGGCACATATCTGAAAATCATTATTAAATAATGTTCCATTCGTGTTTATTTCTTGAACAGTCGTGTTTAGCATTAAATTGAATACTAAACATGACAATGCGTATCCTTGTTTTACTCCGGATATGATTTCGAATGGGTCTGATAGGCTTCCTTGCACCAGTACCTTACTTGTTGTGTTCGACAATGTACAGAGAATCAAATTAATTAACTTCAAAGGTACTCCAATTTTCTGGAAGCAGTATTTTATTTGTTTTCTATTTATACTGTCAAATGACTGTTTGAAGTCAACAAAGAGGCAAAATATATCAATTTTATATTCGTAAAACTTTTCGAATATCTGGTGGACAGTAAACCCTTGATCAATCGTTGAGCGGTTGTTTCTAAAACCACATTGGTAATCGTCTAGGATGTCTTCAGCAAAAATATTCAGTCTTTCAAATACAATAGAATGTTAGTAAATACTTTATAACCTGTATTAAGTAAAGATATGCCTCTGTAGTTTTGGCATTCAGTTTTATGTCCTTTTTTGTGTATAGGTAATATTAAGCTTGATGCCCAACCAGTGGGTATTTCATTTGAATGCCATATTTGGTTTACTAAGGTGAATATTTGTTTATGTAGTTCATGTCCACCATATTTCAGTAGTTCTGCGGGTATTCCATCTTCACCACAGCTTTTATGGTTTTTAAGTTTTCTTATAGCCAATAGTACTTCGTCAAAGCTAGGTTCTTCAACAGAGATTTCGGCCGTATGTACTACTTGTTCCTCCTTACTTGTACTACCGTAGTTTTCTTTGTTAAGTAGTTCGTTGAAATATTCTTTCCATTTATCTATTACTTGTTGTTTTTCGCTGATTATGGAACCATCCTTTGCTTTGCATATATTTGTTCGAGGTTGAAATGTTTTAGTTTAGTTTTTTGATGTTCTGATACACAGCTCTGAAATTTTTGTTTCTAAGATCGCTTTCAATTTGTTCAATTTGCCGCTTCATGTATGTTTTTTCTTTTTTCGCATTATTTTCTTAGCTTCTTTTCTTTTATTTTCATAATATAATCTATTTGTACGTGTGTTTCTTTCCATATATTTTATTCTAGCTTCCTTTTTCGCATAATTAGGTGCTCTGCATTCCTCATCATACCATTCGTTCATTACTGATCTCTTCTCTCCAATAGCATTCTTTGCGGTTTTTATGATTGCGGCTTTCAGTTTATTCCATTGATCTTCAGTATCTAATTCAGTTGGGTCATTATCTGTGTTATTTTCATTAAATAAAATGTTTTCAATCGTATCTTTGTACTTTGCTTTCATATCTTCATTATTTATAAGTTCATCTGTATTCCACTTTAATTTTTTATAGCCTTTGTTGTCATTTACTATTGAAATTCGTTGTCGTAACTTAGAATTGGTCACTTCAATTATGTTATGACAATCGCTGGCATACAGTCTGTCTAAAACAACTTGCCTCGAAAGAACTGGATTTTGAGAGGAGATTGTGATAAGTACAGGATCTGACACTTGAAGTGTAACTAACTAAAAAGGCCATAAATTTAGTTTGGAAAATTACTTTTATTCAATTCCGATTAAAAAATGTGTGAAAACAATACAAAATTAAAAATCAATTTACTTTTGCTCGATATGACCACATTTTGCCTCAACTATGGCCTCGAAATGGTCCAGAAATGAATCGCAGGCTACCCGAATGATGTGACTTGCAGGTATTTTGGCCCACTCGCGGACAATGGCAACATCGCTCGTGTTAGGAAAAACTTCGCTCGAACTAGAAAAACCGACTGTGCCATACACTGGTTCACCGTTAGTCGATTACGTCGCTAAAAATCAATTTTTTCATTCAGCAAACTATATTTCGTTTCAGAAATAAAGACAGTGAAATAGACATAGTCATTTTTAAAAGAAAAAATCTGATACGTCTCTCTCATATAGCCTCTAATATTGCTTGGACTACAATTTATTAAGACTTTAAACTGAAAATAAAAATTCATGGCAATTTCACACTCAAAAATATATTTATTTTTAAATACGTGCCTTTTACTTCGTCAATATAAAGCAATTCTGGTTGGTGCTCAGTAAATCTTCAATACTTCGGGTTTTTGTGGAAGACCCAACTGCACCGCCCTATCTAACTAGTTCGCAAATCGCAAGGCAGTTGCAGGTTCTAGCAGGTTAAATTATTTCACTTACAACGTTTTGTTGTTGTTGTTGTTGTAGCAGTATAACCATTCCCTCCTCCTCCTGATGAGATTCCTTGATCGAATATCAATCCGGGTCGAGCCGGTGACGTATTTATAACCAACTGTCGTAGTTACGTTCTCACGTCAATCGGTACTACGTTCCCGGCAAGACTCGGATTTATATTCGGTCAAGCATATTTCGCTGTTACAACAACAACTTAGCTTATGGACATATCGCCAGTCAAAGCCCGGCCAAGCATATATCGCTGTTAGACAACAACAATAATTTATCCTATGGAACAATAGTGAATATTTTGTCTTACTTCCAATATGTGAAATTAAATATAATTTTGCTATTTTTTTTATTATAGGTTAATTACCCTTTGACTCTGGTTTTTTTTTACTTTATTTCATTACTTTTATCCACTTATTTCTGCATGTGTGTTTTTACATTTCATTTAACTCTAGTCCATTATTCTGATAAACATTTCTACCCACTTCCAGCATACCTGATTTTCTAACCTCACCGTACTTATGCGGCATCGCATAGCGTAGCTTAGTCCAAAACCTTGAGTCGTTCCACTCCAGATAGGTGTTCAACTTCAAGTAGGCCTGCAATTCATTATCCCAACGCTCCATATTCGTTAACTCGCCGTATTTGATGATAATTATGCGCGCACGTCCCTCATTCAGCGCACATTGATGCGCCGTACGAAACTCCATGCGACCCCAATCCGATTCGATGAAATGCTGCGAGAGCACAATGATCGTGCGACGCGACTGTTCAACGGACTCGATAATCTGTTCGGGTATGTAAGTGCCAGCCAACCAGTTACGTTCGTGTGTGCAAATGCGAAAGGGCGCGCGTCCCAGCTCTAGACCCGGCAGCAGTACTTCATTCACATACTTTTGATCTTGATGTGCATACGAAATGAAGGCGTCGAATGTTTTCTCCTTGTCCAATTCCAATTCGTTGATACACCACAGAAACATATTGTGACCGAAAAGCCAAATTTTCACCTCCATTTTGTACTTGTAGAAGAGCGCGATAACGGAGAGTAGCACGACTGCCGTAGAAAAGACGCCAATTAGCGGTGCCAGTAGGTTAGTAAATAGGAAGGGAGTTGTGCAAATTTCCGCGAAAGTCACATTTAGCAGTGGCGCATTTGCAAAGTTAGCGCAACGCAATTGAGTGACGTCAGGTATGCGCGCTTGTTGTGCCTTTACGGTGCGTAGGAGTTGTTCCGATTCACAATCGCATAACCAAGGGTTGTCGGCTAGATACAACTCCTTTAGAGTTTCGCTCTCGTTGAGAGAGTTTAGCAGGAAACTATCGCTCAAACGCGTAAGACGATTGTTGCTCACATCCAACACTGTCAGGTTGGGCGGTATATGCGAAGACAGAATGGCGGCCAGCCGATTGTGTGCCGCATAAATGTGCGTCACATTCGCATAGCCGAAGGTCGTATTCGCGGGCAGCTCATAGAAGTTATTATGTTCGATGTGGAGGGTTGTATTGGTGAGCGCGAATTGAGCAGGACGCGGTAGTTGCGAGATGACTTCAAGCCGTGCGCCAGTGCAGTTAACCACAAGCACTGACGTATCGTAGGAGCAGTTGCAACGATCGGGACAAAAGGCGGGCGCCCAGGCGCAGAGATCAGCGCGCTGTAGCCGATTGAGTTGTTTGTTTTTCAAATTCGCTGGCGTTGCACAAGTCCAAAGATCCGAACGCCAGAACAAATTACTGCCGTAGATCCATGCCAAAGTGCAGTCACAATGCAAAGGATTATGCTGCACCCTGAGTCTACGCGCGCACTTGCGGCTGGTGTTGGGCGGCTTTCTGGCAGCATAGATGTGTTTTATATTATTTTGAATAAGATTGAGTTCGTACGGACAAGCTATATCGACAGCGGTAACCCAGTCTAAGTTAAAGTGCGAAATACTATTACGGTTCAAATTGATGATTGTCTTATTGATTTCCTTCGTATTCATGGCGCCTTCCTCACTGCTCACAAATGCTTCAAATTCGTCGACTTCTAATGGCATCTTAATCTGACTGCGCGTCAGTAGCGTTCGATTGCGATAGTTACCAGTGCCCCAAATGTGCGTCAACTTGTTGTTGCTCAAGTCCAATTTATATAGATACTGCAACGGCTTCACATTTTCTACAATGCTGGTGGGCACATTGAACCGATTGTCGGAGAGCAGCAGTTTCCAAAGCAGCGGCGTGTTGTCGAATATGCCACGCGGCAAGTTCGTCAAAGCGTTCATACACAAGTCGAGTACGACCAATTTGCGTTGCGTTGCAAACAAATTTTTAGGCAGCTGCTGCAACTCGTTCAAGCTCAAGCTCAAGTGATTCAATTCGTGCAGCGGTTCGAAAATAGTGTCGCTCAGTGTTTGCAGATGATTGGAGTCCAGTAGAAGACTTTTTAATCCACCAAGCTCGCGAAAATGTGCGCTTGTTAAGTTGCGTAGGCTGAGTAAATTGTGCTGAGTATAAGAAATTTGATAATAGCCCAATGCCGCATGATACACATACACTGAAAGTCTACGCAAAGCATGAAGACCCTGAAAGATTTCCGACGGTACTGCAACTTCAGCTGAAGTGGAGATTACTGTGATGTCCAAATCGTTTAGCGCTGTTAGATTTTGAAAAAGCTGCGGGGGCAAGCTATTTGCCACATTGTCAGTTGTAATGTTAAGCTGTAGCTTTATCAGCTCACTTGTATGCCAAAATAGATCTTCAGGCACCTTCAACAAGTGCGTATTGAATTCCACATTGCCGGCAAACGATACGTTTTGGCGCCGCAGCATTGTCGGCAGTTGCAAACAATTAGTCAGCTTAAAATACGTCGCATCGTTTACAAAGTCATACGTCACCGGACTCAAAAGCAAATCGAGGTCTTTCGGCGCACCTTCGCATGTAAGCTTAACAAAATCCTGCTCAAATTCCCACGAAATGTCCAGCGCCACCGCTCCGTGGGTATCGCTCATATAGCAATTCACCAATTGTTTTTTGCATTGACATCTGCCGTGGTAGCAGGTTTTGAAAGCACTTTGCGGGCCATTTGGTTTGGGCTTTATTAGCACTTGCTCCTTCGGCGAAAATACAGTCGAGTGAACCAGCGCATTGAATGTTAGAAGTATGAAAAATTGATGAATTGCGCAGTGTTGAATTAGTTTGTGGGACATTTTAAAACTTTTTGCTTTGAAAAATTAAGCAGGTTCCAATATGTCTTCGACGAACCTTCAATGGCATCTTATATCTGAAAATAAGTAAAGTGAGTAACACTGTGCGATAACGAGGATATGGCAACAACATGGTGCGAAAGCGCTAGTTGGATAATGAACTAGTCACCACTTAAACCAACCAACCAACCAACACGCGACATTAAAGAACTGATCGAATAGTTGCAGAGTCGGAGTCGACTAAATGAGTGATCGAAATGTGAGTACACTTATGAAGTAGTCAGACTATGGAAAAGACCACACAATGTTACAGCTAAGCTGTATCCTTACTTTAATAGCGTGACAAAGTTTCCCGTGTCGTGGAAGCGTCTTTAACCTGATGCTGGAAAAGTTCGCGGGATCCGCAGAACTTAATCGCTCAGGCACAATTTTTCATAAGAGCGTACAATTGCTGGCGTATGTCGCTGTTAATTCGAACTTGTCCAAACTGGATAAAGAAGCAAAGCGAATGGGTCATGTGATGAACGAGGGCAAAACACAGTACCGCCTGACTTGTCTTCAAACAAACAGTCGGCGCACTTGCGTATCGCCATCCAAGTCGATTGATGACAGTTATGATTTCGAGGTTGTAAGAGACTTCGTTTATCTAGAAACCAGCATTACCGCCGAAAATGCCAACCTTTAAATCCAACGGATAATCTATCTTTCCAACAAGACCTGCTTTTGACAACGTAGGCAATTGAGTATTAAAGTTCTCTCTCGACGCACGAAACCAAAACTTTACAAGTATCTTATCAGACCCGTCCTAACGTACATCGTGGATCTTGTATGATGAAAATATCCAACAAGACGTCCCTCGGAGTGTTTAGAGAAAGATTTTGCGGAAGATTTTTCGACCTTTGCACGTTGGCGACGGCGAGTATCGCAGGCGATGGAAGAATGAGCTGTATGAGCTTTATGACGACATAGACATTGTGTAGCGAATAAAGATCCAGCAGCTTCGTTGGCTGAGTCATGGTGTGCGCATGGATACAAATATTACGGCTCTGAAAGTATTCGATGCGGTACCAGTTAATGCTGGTGGCAGTAGAAGAAGCGCAAGACGTCCTCTGCGTTGGAAAGATCAGATGGGGAACGACTTGGCTTCACTTAGTGTGTCCAACTCGGCTGAAATGGTTTAAGTGCTTATCCCGAGAATGAGGAGGGAAAGGAAAGAAGAGTCGCCCAACTTTATTCATAGACGAGACTCTATAAACAGTTTAGTTCCATATGACAGATTCATAGGAAACACGCATTGAAAGGTCCTCCACGACTTTTTTTTTTGGAGAAAAACAGTTTTAAGCTTTCGCTAATCGTCGGGAAGCTTTGCAGGAGAGTAGTGAGTGGAATTGTTACATATCCTTTCTAATTAAAAGATGTGACAGATTGTACGACAGTTAATTGAAAACAGGTCCTTCCTTAACGTTTGATAAATTTTACATATTAGTTATTAGAGAAAATCTGCTACAAATTTTGAGAAGAAAAACTGTTCTTAGAAAAACTGTTCTTAGAAAAACATTTCCAGTCTTTTCTCCCAGTAGTTTTACAGAAAATCCCATAGCGAAAGCCTTTTATTAATTTTCCATTTGGAATATTTAGTATTTATAATATCCACAGATTAGTTCTCATAGAAGACCTCTGCGGCCCTTCTTTGTGGGCCAAATGAATAAATCTGTAAATAGTTCTCAAATGAATAATTAGCAAATGTCTTTGCGTCTGAAAAATTTTGAAAAATTTTCCACGACTCCATGAAAAGTTCTCAAAAAAAAAAGATGAGTTCTTATAAAGGGGGGCAAGTTCTCCCACAAGTCTCTATTAGATGTATTTCACGATTTACGACGACTCAATCGACTTCAGTCATGGGCGAGGTTCTATAACCTTCTGGTCTTTAGACACACTGAGAAAGATACGGGCGATGTATGGCAATGGTATTTAGTTGAGTAAGGTATAGCGGGTGCTGTAGCCGAATGGGTGGGTGTGTGACTACCATCCGATAGTGCCCGGGCTCGAAACCCATGGTGGGCAAGAAAACCCAAATTAATAGAAAAAATGCTTTGGAATAGCGGTCACTTATCGACAAGCAATGTCAAACCTCCGAGTGTATTTCTGTTTTCCCTTCGGAAGTTAAATAAAACTGTAAAGCCGAAGTAAACTTCATAATAACTGTATGGGAGCTCATCAGCGATTGTAACTGTGGAATGGAAATTTTTGCGCTTTGGCCCAACATTTGTGCTTTGAAGGAATATGTTGATGATTTGTTCTACACGAGTTGATTCACGCAAGTTATCCATAGGCCGATTTTGATTTCTTTAAGCTTAGATTCCGAGTTTTTATTGAAGATACCATTTCACCGATAAACCTCTACTTTTATTGGCCGGTTATCCAACGAAAAAATTGGATTTGCCGGCTAACAGTCCTTTTTTGCTATTCTTAGAGTTGTTTGATTTCCAATACTCTTTTTATTTACTTTTTAATTAAGTTACTTGCAGCATCAACGAAGCAAAGTTTTCGAACTCAGGAAGCAGGGAAGCTATTAAGAGTTATGATAAAAGTGTCAATAGATTAATTACATATTTCGTGCATGAGTAATACATTTCTAAATTTTATTTAATATCTAAATAAATTTTATTTAATATCTAAATTAATTTTATTTAATATCTAATAAATCTTACCCTTAATATTAATTTTCATACCAAAACCAATTTTGAGTTTGATTGCAATTTTAATACCAATTTCAAATTTATTTTTGGATGTAATTTTAGTTTTATTTTCTTTAACATTTGACCTCAGTTTTAATTTTAGTACGAATTTTAAAAATAACTTAAATTTAGTTTTAATTTTAATACTAATTCTAATTTTTTTTATTTTATTTTAAATAGTTTATTTTATTTTACCTCTATTTTTAGTTTTATTAAATTTTATTTAAATTTTCGTTGTATTTTTAGTTGTAATTATAATTTTGTTAAAATATTATTATTAATTTAATCGCAACTTAAAATTTTGTTTTATTTTAATTTGAGTTTAATTCCAAATTAAATTTTAGTAGTAATTTTTATTTTAATACCATTAATTCCAGTTTTGATTTTATTTTTAAATTCAAGATTAATTTTTGTTTTATTTTTCTTTAAGTTGTGATTCCAATTTTAGTTTCAGCTTTAATTTGAATAATAGATTTTTTTTTGTTTTATTATTTTAAGTTTTGATTCCAATTTTAATTTAGGTTTTAATTTATTTATAATTTTAATGTTAATTTAAATTTATTTTTAGCTTTACTTCTAATTTCGATTTTTTTCTTTGAGTTTTGATTCCATTTAATTTTAATTTAATGCTTTATTTTTCTTGAAATTTTGATTCCAATTTTAATTTTTTTTTTAATCTTAATGTACATTTTTCTTTTTTTGTTAAGGTTTGACTCCAATGTTAATTTTATTTATAATTTTAGTATTAATTTAAATTTGTTTTTAATTATAATTTTAATATCATTTAAAATACAAGTTTTGTACGAATGTAATTTTAAGTTTATTTTTTTTATTTTTTTCTTTCTTTGTATTTTGATTGTATTTAATTTTAGTTTCGATATCAGTTTTAGATAATTTTTCTTGAATTTTTGATTCTAATTTTAATTTTATTTTTAATTTAATAATAATTTCAAATTCATTTCATTCATTTCATTTCATTAATTTTCCTTTGAGTTTTGATTTCAATTTTAATTTTAATTTTAATTTTAAATTTTAATTTAATTGTTAATTTTAATTTTAATTTTAATTTTAATTTTAATTTTAAATTTTAATTTACTTTTTAATTTTAATTTTAAATTTTAATTTAATTTTTAATTTTAATATTAATATTAATTTTAACTTTAATTTTAATTTTAATTTTAGTTTTAATTTTAATTCTAATTTTAATTTTAATTTTAATTTTAGTTTTAATTTTAATTTTAATTTTAATTTTAATTTTAATTTTAATTTTAATTTTAGTTTTAGTTTTAGTTTTAATTTTAATTTTAATTTTAATTTTAATTCTAATTTTAATTTTATTTTAATTTTAATTTTAATTTTAATTGTAACTATTTTTTTCCTCAAGTTTTTAATTTTATTTTTGTTTTATTTTAATTTTAGTTTTAATTTTAATTTCAATTTTATTCTTTGCTTTATTTTTGCTTAAGTTTTAATATAAATTTCAATGTTAATCCCAATTTAAATTTTTGCTTTATTTTATTAAAATTTGGATATTAATCTTAGCTTTAATTTTAATTCTAATATTAATTTTGTTCAAATTAAAAATTTCGCGTAAATTTTATGTTTCTCTTTTAGTTTTATTTCCAATTTGAATTCAGATTCAAATTTTAATTCAATTTTTAAATTTTTATATTGGCTTTGTATTTACTTTTAATTTTAGTTTATTTTAAAATAAACTTTTTATTTAATTTTAGTTTCAGCTTTCATTTTGATTTTAAATTGAATTTAAATTTTCATAGTTATAATCTAATTTTAATTATAACTGTACAAAAACTATATTTAATTTGTGAAAGTTGTGTCAGCAAAATAATATTTTTAACTACTCGCTATCAACATCACAATTAGGCTTATGTGGTAATATTCCATTTCCATGTATTTGTAATAAATTAATACAGACAATTGTATGAATTGGCTAACATTTTGCTATACAAAGTTAAATTTATCTAACTATGAAAGTTCTTTTATTCTTTGACTTTCTTTACAACCCTTTCAATTGGTTCAACTCCACCTGCCCAGTAACGTAAACTCTTTCGCCCACCTCAAGCATGCCAGCCTTCTTGCCTTCACCTCTTCTATGCGGCATCGCATACCGTAGTTTTTGCCAAAATCTGGGATCTTCCGACTCGAGATATGTATTCATTTTCAAATAAGCCTCCAACTCATTATCAAGACCCGCCATGTTGGTAATCTCGCCATATTTAATAATGATTATGCGCGCGCGACCCTCATTAACGGCACACTGATGCGCCGTTTTAAATTCCATGCGTCCCCAGTCCGATTCGACAAAATGTTGTGAGAGCACAATGATCGTGCGACGCGATTGTGCCACAGACTCCACAATCTGTTCGGCTATGTAGGCGCCGGCAAGCCAATTCCGTTCGTGCGTACAGATGCGGAACGCTGGAACTCCGCATTCAAGCCCCGGCACAAGTATGCGATTCACGTAGTGCGCCTCCTTGTGCGAATATGATATGAAAGCATCGAAAGTTTTATCCTTGTCCAGCTCGTCTACGCTGAAGCACATCAGACCGAAACAGTGGGCATGTAACCAAACTTTCACCTCCAATTCGTATTTGTAGTAGAGCGTAATGAGACTGAGTAGCACTAGAATAACGAGAAAAATGGCAATAAGATGCGCCATGAAACCGAAGCTGCCGGTAGGAAGCTCACAAATGTCCGTAAATGTCACATTTAAAAGTGTTGCATTCGGCAAATTAGCGCAATATAGTTCGTCAACATCGGGAATGCGACTGCGTTGGGCGCGCACTGTGTATAGCAGTAGCTCAGCTTCGCAATCGCACAACCAAGGATTATCGGAGAGATATAACTCGGTTAGTGTTGTGCTCTCATTGAGATAGGCGAGCAGGAAACCGGCACTCAAATGCTCCAAATGATTAGAGCGCACGTCCAACAAGCTGAGATTTGGTGGCAAGTGCGAGGCCAATACAACGTTGAGGCGATTATGTGCGGCGTACAGACGTGTCACATTCGCATAGCCAAAGGTGGCATTCGAGGGCAACTGATAGAAGAGGTTGTGCTCAAGATAGAGCATAGTTTCCTTAAGCGACAGCTGTTCGGGACGCGGCAACTCGACAAGACTTTGCAAACGGGCGCGTTTGCAATCAACGACCAGCATGCTGGAATGCTGTGTACAAACGCACTTATCGGGGCACCAAGCCGGTGACCAGCTGCAAAGATCGGTGCGTTGCATGTTTTGTAAGCCATTTCCGCTCAATTGGGATGGCGTCGCACAAGTCCAGTAATCGCCGTCCACGAGTATGTTTGTATTGTAGATCCAAGATAATTCACAGTCGCATGCTAGCGGATTGTCGCTCAAATGCACTTCATTCATGCAACTAGTGGCGGGCGGTCGCAAAATCGCTTGGACACTGCGTATGGCATTCTGTGAGAGATCGACGAAATAGGGGCACCTGATACCCGACTTAGCAATCCAGTCAAAGGTGAAATGTGAGATTCTATTTTTTCTTAGTATGATTTCTACGTAATTTAGTGGATGCCTATCTTTATTGTCCGCGGCGTCGTAAGCCATTCTCTCGAAGTGCGGCACTATTTGTGGATCCGAAATGTTATCGCGTGAGAAAAATGACATATTACTGTATTTTCCAGCACCCCAAATGGTCTCGAATCTATTGTCATCCAAATCAAGTCTATACAGATAGCTTAGCGAATGCAAATTTTCGATAATATTCGATGGCACACTGAGTCGATTGTTCGATAGTGCCAGGTTCCATAATAGCGGTGTGTTGTCGAACAAGCCAGACGGCAAAGCTTTCAGCTTATTATTGGACAAATCGAGCACGACCAACTTGCGTTGCATGCGCAGCAGATTTTGCGGCAATTCATCCAAGCTGTTGTACTTTAAGCTCAAGCGATTCAATTCTGGCAGTGCAGCGAAGAGATCTGCGGCTAGCGTCTTCATGTAGTTCGAGTCCAATTTAAGTTGCTTTAATGACCGCAAATCACGAAAATGTGTGCTCACCATGCCCTGGAGCGATGTACGCATCGACACTATCTCCAAAGACAGTTCCTCCAAATTGTACAATGTGTGAAAAAGGTCTACGGGCCAACTTAGTTGTACAAGCGAGCACCAGGCGATCAATTCCAAACACTTCAAGCTTGTCAAATTATGCAGCAATTGCCCAGGCAATGGATCATCAACATATTGCACATTTACAGGTAACGTCAACTTCTCTAGTTGCTTTGAATGTCGAAAGAAATCTGCGCGCACATCGATGTAAGGATGGAATTCGACGCTGCCGCTGTAGGTTATATTTGGTTGACAGAACAAAAGGGGCAGCGTAAGACATTTTTTTAAATAGAATTTGGTAGTTGTACGTAAACCTATTTCCGATATTTGGCTCAACAGCAGGTTTATATCGAATGGCTCCTGCACACAAGTAATCTTCATGTCGTGTATAACGAGTGGCCCATCCACATCCGTCATATGGACCTCAACCGTGACCAAACCGAATTTATCCCTCAATTGACATTCGAAGACGCTCACGTTGCATTCACACTCTTCATTGTTGCAGATTTGAGGTAGCGATACGGGCAAGTTTGTGGCCTCCAATCGTACGTACAGCTCGGTCAATGCGAAGAGTGTTATGAGTAGAGAAAAAGGCCGGCCCTGCGCTATTTTCGAATTTTTATAAATATTTGTAATTCTGTGCGGCATTCTGAGGAATGTGATTCACGTGAGTTTTATGCCAAGCAGTGTTGAAAGGTTTTGGATACGCAAAGAGTTCATATGTATTTTTCTAAAAACTCTAAATTTTTAGGCGGCAAAAAAGTAGAAAAGAAAATTATGTACAGGAGCTGAATTAAGAAAAAATAAAATTTATGTATTGTGAAGCGCTGAACATGATGCTGGGTTCCGAAAATGTTCATCACATCATGGCGGCGCTAAACATTAATTTTACGTGATTTGTTGGTTTTTACCTGCATTTTTCTCAAAACCTTGACGCCTCAATTACCAAAATTCAACTGTGTTTTGTAGTCACTTGAAACTTGCACTTTTTTATATTAAAATTCAAATTCTGCATACCCAGAAAAATTCTGTTCGAAAAGTTGAAAGTATCTGATGAAATATCCATTCAAATTGTTTATACAAAATGGCACAAAATTAATCATCCAAATAGTTCTTGAATAACATTTTTTCTCAATAAAAACATTTTGAGTGAACAAAATCTGTATTTTGACATTTAAGTATTAATTTCATTTTTTTTAATTAACTAAAATTGAAATATTTTGTTTCATTAGTTAATATAAAAATTTTGCAGTATTAATTATTATTTTTTTAGTTAACTAAAATTCGATTTTTTTTTGTTTTTGTTAAAGTTTTCTATAGAATTTTTGACTAAAGAGTTTTTATTAATTGTTTTCATATAGTTTTTTTTATTAATATTTTTATATAATTTTATATAAAAAATCCAAAAAATCCTTCTTTATTTCGCTTGTCTTTTAACATTTTTGTCCACAGCTGCGGGATTCACTGCAAAAAACTCGACTCAGTAAGGTTATAATTTTTTAAACAGTTTTTAGAAATTTTTTAGATATTTTCCCACTTCTTATAAATTTTTATGGTTTTTCTATACATTTTTGAAGTTTTTTTTTATAATTTTTTTGTAATACACTAAAAAATTAATTTGTTTTTTAAATATAAAATTTGACTAAATTTAATTTAAAAAAGTTTCATTTAAAAATTCATATTTTTAATGTTTAAATAACACACATTTTTTTATTAATTTTCCAAACAAAATTTTCAAATCCTTTTTATTGTAAATTTTTAACAGTTTTGACCGCAAATATAACTCATTGCACAAAAGCTGATGTGGGAAACTTTACGGAACACATTTCTTAAAAAAAATTTGTTTAGTCATTTAAATTTTTTTAATTATTTTTGCTATTGATTATGAAAAAAAAATGTCAACAAACTTGGGTTTAAATATTTATATTATTTTTTTTATTATTTCTTTATAATATTTTCATCACTTTTTTACAATTTCTTTCTAAACTTTTTCATACTTTTTTCTTCAATATCAAATTTAAATCGTTTGCATTTAAAAAATTGTAATTAATAAATTCATATTTTCATTAAATAATAAAGTCTCATTTTCTTAACTTATTTTTTATTAATTTTCCGAACAAAATTTGCACATATTTATATTTTTATTTTAAGGTACCCAAAAGTTTATCTTAAAGACTTTACCGAATACATTTTTAGACAAATTTTGTTTTGTAATTAAAATTTTAAAAACTACTTTTGCTTTTAATTTTGAAGTAAGAATTCCAAAATAATTTTTTTAAGGTTTTTGTTCACAAATATGAGATTCACTGCGTCAAGGCTTGGCTTAAAAACTTTATCTGATAATTTTTTTAAATAATTAATTAATTTTAATAATTAATTAAAATAAGAACTAAAAAATTTATAAAATTATTCCAATTAAGTTTGTTCATACATTTTTCTTTGAAATGCGTATATACAGTGTATTCTCTATTAAGTGGACACCTATGACATTGAAAAATTATCCGCTTATGGCCAGTATCTGCTTATAAGAAAAGTGTGAAAAAAGTGAATGATGTGTTATGGGAAGGTTAAGTTGTCCGAGAAATTGTTTTTTTTAATTCTTAAGTATTTGTGGTAAGTACTGAAAAAAGTGTCCACTTAAGAAAGGTCTCAGTTAGAGGACACTGCACTGTACCTAAATTTTTTTTATTTAAAGATTTTTATTAAGTAACTTAGAGTGTTTTTTCTTTTTATTTAGCATAATTTTTTTATTTATTTTTATTGATGTGGGATCCACTGCACAAAAGTTTATAGTAAGAGCTTTAGCTAATACATTGATTTTATTGAACTTTTTTTTAAGTTTTTTATACCATGTTTTTTATAAATTTTTTTTATTAATTTTTGTTTTTATTAATTAAAAATTTGCTGTTTTAAAAAATCGTTTAAGCAATTTTTTTATTTATTTTAGAATACAAAGTTTCTACAAGGTTCTTATTAGCTGCCCAACTTTTTATCACGGATGTGTGACCCATTTCAAAATAATTTTTTTAATGCTATAAATCACTTTTTTTAACACCTATTTTTTTGTATTTTTTTTTTTTTTTAATATCTATTTAAACCATTTACATTCATTTCATACATTTCTGTTTTTAATTTTCTTTATTATTCTCTTTATTGTGTCCATTAAAATTTTTTTGCATACCAAGATTTTTCACTAATATACATTTTCTTACTAATTTTTCAAACAAAACTTCCATATTTTTTCTGTTGGATTCGAAAATTTTTGTCCACAAATTTTTTCACATTTTACAAATTTGACCCAAAAAATTTTTTTTTACTAAATATTTTATTTATTTAAATAATTTCTTTTATTAATATTTAAATGCAAGCTTCCGCGTTAATTGTCTTAGCTTTATTAGGGTTTTGTCCACATTTGTATTATTCACAGCGCAAAGGTTTATTTCAAAGACTGTAGGTAATTTTTTTTTTAACTAAATTTAAATGTTTTTTTATTTCTTCAATAAAAGATTTAAAGATTTTTGATTAATTAGTTCATAAGTTTCTTATTATTTAGTTCAATTTCTTTTCAAGCTTTAGTCAAAGCTTCGGTTATGTTTTTCTGCATTTTAATAATTCTTTCCATATATAATATATATATATGGGATCTACTGCATCAAAATTTATATTATATTAAAAAACTTTGCTTAATAAATTTTTTATTACTTATTTATTAAAATTTGTTTCTTTTAAATTTTTAGCTTTTAAATCCAAGTTCCACAGTATGTCTCTTATCGTTTTAAGGTTCTGTCCGCCGGGCACTCTCTACACTAACATTTTTTTTCAAAATTATATCTCAAGAAACAATTACATTAAAGAAACAATTTTACATATATTTATTTTACACATTTTTCAATAAAAAATATGTATTTGAATTTTTATATTGAACTTGTTTTCATTTATTGATTTATACTTTTTTTAATTAATTTTTAATTTTTTTTTTGCCAAAACTGCCAAATTTTTGTTTTTTTTTGAAGTTCCATAACTTTTTGTTTACATGTAAGGGAATCACTCCGAAGTTTTTCTTAATAAGCTTTACCTAATAAATTTTTTTATTAATATATTTTTATTAAATTTATTCATTTTTAATTTTTTAATGCTGCTTTTTATTAATTAATTCATGTTTCTTTATTTGGTTTAAATTTTTTCTTTCATTTTTCAATCAAAACTTCCATTACTTTTTTTCTGAATTTTCCATTTTTTGTCCTCAGATATGTGATTCGTTGTATCAAAATTATACTAAAAAACATTGCCCAATAAAGTTTTTCAATAGGGCATTTTGTGTTAATTTTTTAATAAAATTTTTTAGTCATTATTTTTTTTAATTTTTATAAATTTTTAAATGCAATTTTCCACAGTATTTTTTTTAGCTGCTTGAGGTTTCTGCTCAGGTTCATTATTTTTTAAATTTTGCTTACTACATTTTTTTATTAAATTTAAGTAAAATTTACATTAAAATATTTTTTTTTTAATTTTGCAATAAAATACTACGTATTCAGTTTCTGTATTTAAAGGTCTTCCATTTACTGATTTATACTTTTTTTATATTTTTTTTTTTGAATTTTCATAACTTTTGTCCGTAGTTAAGGGAATCGCTGCATCAGTTTTTACGTAATACATTTTTTTAATAGCACCACTTTATTAATTTTTGAATAATTTTTTGTTGTATTATTTAATTTATCATAATTTTTTTTTTTTATTGAATTTTTTTTTGCTTTTCAGTCAATTTTAAATTTTTTTTCTTTTGAAACTCGTACTTTTGATATAGGATTCACTATGCAAATGTATTTTTTAAGAGCTTTAACTTTTAAATAATTTTTACACAAAATTTGTTGATTTTCTTGTTCAATTCTCTTTTTTTATGAAGTTAGATTAAAATAAAAAATTTTAATTAAATGGTTTCTATAATTTTTTTTTCAATTTTTTTATAATTTTTTTTTTATTTTTTTGAAAAATTCCCATTTGAATTATGCGTCTTTAATAACTAATTAATAATTTTTTTCAATTAAATTAGACTACACTTTTTTTTATTAATTATTTTGAGTCAGTTTATAATACTCCTTTGGTTTCATTTGCATTTAAATAATTTTCATTATTTTATTCATAAATTTATTAAAATTATTTATAGCAATTTAAATAATTTTAATTTCGTTTTTTTTATATTTTTTATTAATGGTCCCAAAAAAGTTTTCACTTTCATTATGCGCTTTTAATCCATTAGTGTTTTTTTAATTCAATTAAATAAAAAATTGTTTATTACATTTTGTTAACCAAATTAATAATAAACCTTTGGTTTCAATTTAAGTAATTTCCACAAATTTCTTCATAAATTTATGAAAATTAAATAAGCTGCAATAAATATTTTTAAATTCATTTTTTTGGTATATTTTGTTAACATTCCCAAACAGTTGCTTTTAAGTTATGCATCTTTTAAATAGTTAATTCTTTAAATGCATTAACTTAAATTAAAAAAAAAATTTATTGTTTTTACTAAATTTATGTGTAATATATGTTTTGAAATGTTTGATTTTTACTAATAAATTGATAATTTTTTAAAATAATTTTTTCCCATTTAATATCATTTTTTTATTACCGGCGCTAATCGTTTTTAGTACTGACTCCATATTACAATCATTCAAACACTAATTCCATTGCAACAGGTTTATTAATTTCTTTGATATTACACAGAACAGCAGCCTGTTGGACAATTTTTCACACTCAGAATCAATTTTTACACTTCAACACTTAAATTGCAACTGCTTTCAATTGCCCGTCTCATTAGTTAGACCACATGGGCTAGCCATATTCTATAAATATTTTTACTAATAAATGCTTATTGTATACGAGTGTGTGTATGCGTGTGCATGCATAATCACATGCGAATTCGTGTGAGCATTCACAGACCGGATCACTGTTTTCTTATCATTGCATGTAAAATTTCCCCGTAAAAACCAGTTACCAGAATTATTAAATAATGACTGCATTCAAAGATGTACGGTTGCGCAAATGTACAGTGTGGGAGAATATATTGGAAATCCGATATCAGTAAAAAATTATGTAATTCGAGAATACAAAAAAAGAATTTAGCTTTGCTTTTATTTCTAATGTAAATTCGTCTCGTAGTCAGCATCACAAATACCAGGCGGGTTTGTAAAAGGTGACATTTATTTCATAGGCTGTATCAAGCAGTGAGAGAGTTGGAAATATGGCAAGTGCTCTGTATAATAGGCTGCACAGAATGGCAGAATGGCGGAGCTGGATCAGGCCATTTCAACCCAACCATTAACTACTGTGTAAAATTAAACTTGTCAAAGTTTTTCGGTCTTCTACAATACTTTTTTAAGGTACTTTTTTTTATTATATGCTTCGCCGTTTCTAAGAGTCTTATGCTCCGTTGCTTCCTCTTCTTCACCACATTCCCTGCAAAAGTGAGGAAGTGACAACCGCAATCTTATAACCACTGCATTGTCGGACAGTGACGGGTATGAAAGCTTGCGACTGCTGTTATGGATCTCCTTGTTGATATAACTGAACTGTTTTTTATATAGCGAAATCGTCCAGTAATCTTATACATTTTTATCTATTCAGAGATCATAACTTGCAGGGCTGTGCGAGGCAGAGTAAGATCAGATCGAGGCAGACTGGATCAGTACACCTCTCGGACGCTCCTTTCTTGCCTGGGTTGTTGGATTAGCCACTGGAGTCAAGTACTAAAGACATGTAAAGTCGAACCTTATCAAAACTGTCTCTCTTCAGAATTATATTTGGAGGTTTTCTCAACTATTGGAATTCAATTCGTAAATTAAATTAACTCAGTGGATCATAATTCAATAGATCCAATTATCTAACTAATGAATATACTGCCTAAAAGAACGAAGTCGGTGCATGGTGCCAAGGCTATAACGGAAGCTGGGTGGCGTTTGTTTTGGATAAGCCGAAGTAATAATGTGGCTTACAAACAGCTGAGGCGCGAGAGCAAATTGCTCTTCGATTAGCATACTTATTACAGGTCTTAGGTGCTAGCGACTAGGCGGAAACATTGAGAAAATAGATATGAGCTAGCTCGGAAGGACAGGAAGCTCCAGCGGCGTCAAGTACCGAGCGGAGCGGTTGCACGAGAACGCGGTATTTTGTGATCCAGATGCTGGAAAGTTTGCCAAAGGGAGACAGCTGGTACAGCGAGGTAAAATAGGGATCTGTATCTGCTTTCCTACAACAATCAATTCTACGTAACGGGAACGACTCGATTCTATCACTTCAGCAGCATTCCCGGTATATGTATGAGGAATGTTTATGCTGCTACAACAACAACATGTATGTATATGTGTACGGAGTTGACCGATGCTTCATTTTCGCGAAAATATCGAGTTAGGCAGCTGATAAAAAGTTTGAAGGAATTAAATAGTTGGCGTAGTTAGAGAGTTAAAATTGGAATTTCTGCATCTCAACTATAGAGATTTGTTTATGGTAAGTTGAAGTTAGCCCACACGGAGAGCAGAATGTGAATGCGAATGATTTACGTTTCAACCCAGTTCAATGGTGGCTAACTTTGCCAAGGTTAATTGCGAAACAAGTCGCATTACTTGTGAGAAATGAAAACTCGAAATGTAGGCGATTGTCTCAGGTCTCATTAGCCTAATAAGTAATTGAGAATACATTGTCCTGCGTAATTATTAATAGTACTAAAAGCATTTAAATATTTAAAGAACAAGCGGCTATTCAAGGCATCCAAGAAATTTGCAGTCGACGTTTCACAAATCTGCCTCTTTAAATTTTTTTTAAGGGATAAGTCGATGCTGGGAATGAAGGACCGAAGATTGGTTGATGAAATAATTTTAGTGCTCTCATAGTAGACATCTCCTAAGGTAATGTACTTAAGTATACGAACAAATAAATCCATCAACCCATTTCTGAAAGTCCAATTTTCTGGAATTGACTACAGTTTACTTACTTCGTTGACTAAAAACGGCGCCTCGAAGTAAAGCATTTTTCAGTAAGAACGCTTGAACTTTTTTTTTTTGAATAAAACACAAACGGTTTGACTTTTTTAACTAATTTTTTTTATTATCGAGTTTGAACATATACATTTAAGTATCAAATTCGATTTCCTTTGCATGATCACCGCGTGCACGTTTTACGAAGTCCAATCGTTGAACCCAATTTTCAACCACTCTTTTGCATAAATCGGCCGAAATTCCAGCAATTTCGCGTTCAATATTGGCTCTGAGCTCACAAATCTTCGCCGGCTTGTTACTGTAGACCAATGACTTCACATAACCTCAAAGAAAATAGCCTAGAGGCGTCAAATCACACGAGCGCGGCGGCCATTCGACCGGTCCATTTCTGGAAATAATACGCTCATCGAACTTACTCTTCAACAAATCAATTGTAGCGTGTGCTGTGTGGCTTGTGGCCCTGTCCTGTTGAAACCACATGTCGTCTAAGTCCATACCATTCAATTGCGGCCAAAAATAATCGTTTATCATGTCGCGGTATCGATTTCCATTCACAGTAACGTGGCGATGGTTCTCGTCAACGAAAAAATATGGGCCAATTACGCCGCCGGCATGTAAACCGCACCAAACAGTGATTTTTTCGGGATGCAACGGTGCCTCATGAACCACGTGTGGATTGCTTTCTGCCCAGTAACGCATATTTTGCTGTTGACAAAGCCATTGAGCCAAAAGTGAGTGGCTTGTTAAATGGACGGTAAAATGGCCGTAATGCTCTTAAAGTAGCAGCAACAGAACGATTATTTTCATAAAAAATTTGCACGATTTGCAATCGTTGCTCAAGTGTGTAGCGTTCCATGATGAAATGTTTACTAATGAGATTTACAAATCGCAAGCGAAAAATAAAAAATATTGCGTCGTTCGCCCTCCTTATCGGAAAAAAGTTGAAGCGCACCTATTGAAAAACGCCTTAGTAACTTTAGATTTGGAACAAGTGGAAAGACAGTTAGAGCCTTATAAGGTGCCTGTGATTGTTTGATGATATCTGCCGTATTCTTGGCCTGAAGTTCGTGCACAATGAAAACCTTGTGAGAAGGTGCATTAACTTGGTGCAATATTCTTGAGTTTCTTCCAAATGCTGACCTTTTTCGCAAATGCCACGTAACGCCCTGATGAAGTATTTGGTTTTTCCTTAAAGTTAAATTCTTACGATCTTTCATAAAGAGCTTTTCATATAATCAATTCCTACTCAACGTCCATATGGACGCTCAGCTCTGAAATTATTCAATGCGGTATCTGTTGGCGGTAGCAGAGGAAGAGGAAAACGTTTACTGGAGTAGTACTTTGCTTCACTTGGAGTGTCCCACCGACGCCGTTTAGCATTAGAAAGAAATAATTGGCGCGGTTTGTCAAACTCGGCAAAAATCGCTTAAGCGGTTATTGCGCCAATCAAGAAGTAGCTTTTAGCTGTAAATGTTGGGAAGCAGTGACAAGTTGCACTTTTTCTTACTTCCTGTGTTCTAATCTAAGTTATGATGAGAGTTAGTAAGTTTTTGTAGAAGCTACTGTCCCACGCATGAAGTGTTGGCATATATCAAAAAAGTGTGTTGCTGAGATATTCATTAATCAGAAATGTTAAAGTGTTTCTGCCAATGCATCCCGTTCACACATCTATTGGAGTCATCAAGTGTAGCTCTTCATAGCAGACGCTGTTGTTTGACGACACAATGCACTTCGCTGTGAAACTCGTTAATAAAGAACTTGCACTGTTTTTTAAAGAAAAAAAAAATTATGTTAAAAAAGACGAACTGGCGGTCTTATCTTTGGCACACATGTAAGCACAAATTCTCTTTATAAAAGAGCTTCTAAGTATTTGTGTTTTTGCAAGAATTTTAAAAAAATTAGTTCGTAAAATTCCAGTATAAAATTTCAATGCAAATATGTTGGAACCTCAAATATGGGCAAATCTTTAAGGCCACTTGAATTTACATATAAAAAAAGTTCACGAATGGCTTGTGAGTTTGTTAGAGAAGAAATCATGTAAGATCGCCATAGGCTCTCTGGTCGATTGCGGTTTGGCGCCATTTTGCTGCAACCATGTGCTTGGAAGAATTTCTTAAGCAATATTGATGCAATTTTTTTGAATTGAGTTGTTGTAAAATATTAAATATCTAAATCCAAGGACTAATCCCGAAATTTCGGGATTCTAATGACGAGATCCCGAAAGTCCCGGAATCATGAATACTAAAAAATTAGCATTCATATTAAGCATACATCAATGAGGAATGATTCAAAACCAAAAACATCGCTAATCCACTTATGGGCAGCGTGGGATGATCCCATTGCATGTTTTAAGGCCTGAAGTCGATTCAATAAAATTTGCTAATTAATAAAAAGAACATCTGACATTCTTAATTGGTAAAAATTCATTTGCCCCACCAGCAGCATAGAATAAATCAAACCAAATCCTAAGAGTACAAATGTAATCCTTATATGCTTTAAATACCCAAATTCCACTAGAAAAATACATCGAGCGCGCAAAGTTCTCTAAAATGTTTTTATACTTCCCTTCGAAAATTCGAATACTCTTCACGCCTGGTGCTCACCTGAGGAAATAAAGCGTTTTATTTCGCTGTCTCGCATCATTTTTTATGGCCTTTCATATTTTTTAACACTTCGTAATTTGCTTGTAATTTTTGTTTATGGCACTGCAGCACAATCGCAGGCAAACGCCGTTAAATCACAGCGAAATGCAGATAAGCTATAATAAATATGAAAAAAGTGGGAAGGGAGTATGGAACTACTTTTTGTCTTAGACATTCAATTTGCAGTTGTTAAAAAATATAAAATGTAAAATTTAAGGATACGGAAAAAATAAAGTGAATTGAGAGAGTTTTCGATGGGGAAATTACATTCCTAAATAATTGTATTATAATTGAGTGGAAAATCCGAAATTATGTTGTGGATAATAGTCCAGGTTTCACACTTTGTAGAAGATTATAAAAATTCGTGCAATTTTCAAAAAAATTTCAAAGTTTTTAATCTGAAATTTTTCTAATTCGAGTACGCAGTTTTATAGCTCATAAAATTTGGTACAGCTGAATGGAAGTTTGAAATAGTTCAAAGTTCTCGTTGATTTCTGATAATTTTATCCAATGAATGTGTTGCGCAATTTTCTCCATTTAACGAATGCACCTCCTTTTTTATACGGCAGTTAGCCATATACATTTACAACGCCCGATTGAATTTGGAAAGAATATATTTTCCACCCATATATGTAGATATAAGAAACCTGTTGAAGATATTATTGATAGTATTTAATAAATTTTGCTTGAAAGTCAAAAAGTACACAGACAAGAGAAGAAAACAGAGGGTTAATAAGCTACAGAAAAATATTCTCGCAGTATTTCACATACAAATATTTAACTTATTTTATACCCCTGGTGAAAGGATCTTGTGATTTCATATGTCGTTTCATCTTACGATAGGATGCATTTGGAACTGCCACAAAAAACAACAGACGTGAAGTCTGAAATGGGGTAGAACAAATCACTCGAAATTCTAATAAATAAACCAAATATTAGCAACTATTGACTATTCGCATATTTATATTTTAATTTAAATTATTTTTTATGTAAATTTTTGGCAAACTATTATGTCTTTATTAATCAAACTTGGTGGAGATGTTAGTGTTAGGTGTTAAGGAACACTCTTTATAACTCCAAATTATTCGGGAAATAATAATTACGTAATTATTTGCCTTCAAAATGCCCTCGGGAACTTCACTATAATTTGCCACATTACACTATATATTTTTTAACACTTCACTAAAATTCAGCAAATATACACTCACACGCGTGTTTTTACTTATTTTTATCCTTTTATTCGAATTATTTTTATTAAAATTAAATGCAAATGCATTTGACAATACAGTCACTTTCCAATTTCAAACGCGAATAAGAAGAAGATTGGAATGAATATGAACAAAAATGAGGTACAGTAGAAGCCCGATAAGTACAATTGGAAAATTTCAGCAATGATTGCACTTAGCGAAAAATTGCACTTTTGCGAATTTCTGCGTTTTCTCGTAACTCTTTTCAAGTGCTTTTGATCGGATATCATGCAAACAAGTGATCTGATTGAATGACAGTACATCGTTCTGTTCACCCCATTTCAAAATTGTATTGACACAGCCAAAAATCGATTCATGCTGGACTTTTTCGGTTGTTTCTTCTTGAGTAGTATCTTCGGGTTCATTGGCGTCACTATCACCTTCATCTATTCCTAATTCCAAAACCCAATTGCGGATTTCATCTGTGTCTGCTTCACCCACATAGTTTTCGACCATCTCATTTAACCGTTGTAATCCTCCAACAAGAAGGGGGTCGTCAATTTCGATATCCAATGGCATATCGTCTGGATTAGATTCAATAATCGCGTCAACTGTTGGGCTTGTACCCAATACGCTTTTCCAGCATTTAGCGATCGTTTCAGGCATCAATTTCCTCCATGCTTGGCTCAACATGATCACGGCGGTTTTCAAATCAATTTTCTTCAATAGTTCATGTAATGAAGAATCTTTTTCACTAATTATGGTTTCCATTAACATAGCAATGTTTTGTATTGAATTTTTGCCAAGTTAATAACACCTTGATCCATTGGCTGTAAAATCGCTGGGCAATTGGCCGGAAAATACATCACTTCGATCTCACCACAAACTAATTCTTCTTCGGGCATATGAGATGGGGCTTGATCCAGCAAGAGTAATGCTTTGGGTGGAACATCATTTTCTTTGGCGAATTTTTTCACTTCTTCGACAAAATTATCAAAGAACCACTTTTTGAAAATATCCCGCGTCATCCAAGCAGTCTTGTTGCTAGCATAATTCACCGGTAGACGAAAATTTTTAAAACAACGCGGATTCATAGATTTGCCGATCGTTAATGGTTTTATTTTGTGGCTGCCATCACCATTTGCACACAAAAGAACACTGATTCGATCTTTTGAAACTTTGTTGCCTGGAGCATTCTTTTCATCTTTCGAAACGTAGGTTTTATTTGGCAAAAGTTTCCCAAAGAGCCCCGTTTCATCAGCATTATATATTTGTGATGTTACATATCCTTTTTCAGCGATTTTCGCCGTCAATTTTTCCTTAAATGGCTCAATGGCTTCTGGATCACAAGATAATGATTCACCAGTCACAGTCAAATAGCGAAGTCCGAAGCGTTTCTTGAATCGCGAAAACCATCCATCACTTGCATGGAATTGTTGTCCATCCTTTTTTATTTCATCAAATATTTTTAATGCTTTGCTTTTCAATATCAAGCTAGAAACAGGAGCATTTCGTCGCCGCTGATTCATGAAAAACTGGTACATACCCTTCTCGAGCTATGGATGATTGCCAAACCGCAAAGTTTTCCGTTTCTTTCCAAGTGAAAATGAATTGTATGCATTTTCTTTTAATGAACGGGATTGTTTTCTTATTCGGCAAATCGTTGCGCAATCAACTTTGTATTCGAATGCAAGATCTCGTTGTTTAACGCCTTTTTCAATTTTTTGGAGAATCTCATCCCTTTCTTTCAATGTAAGAAAATGTAGATTATTTTTCACTTTTCCCATGATTTTATTTGATGAAAGCAAAAAAAATGATTCAAACTCTGAACGATTGTTTTACTCTCAAGAACCAGCTTGAAACTAACGCGTGTTGAATGCCACAAACGATTCGATGCCATATTTTATGATATCAGCGCTACAATTTTACAGTTATTTGTAAAAATCAAAAATCACAAAGCGTGAGAACAGTGTTTTTGGTCGCAATAATTCCGAGAACCATAACTGTGCATAGCTATAAAGCTGTGTCTTCGCGCGTGATGAACGCAAATACATTGGCGTATTAAGTAAACAATTTCTTCGAACAAGAATTCTTTTGCGCCCGAAAATTGCAATTTTTTATTGCTCTTTTCGAGTTTTCTATGGACTCAAAATCGAATTGTACTTTCCGCGAAATTGCAGTTATCGGTATTGCACTTATCGGGCTTCTACTGTATTTCAGTTTAGTGTTAATAATGGGGATGAGGGGGTTATTTGCCTCCTTATTACACACACGCATATGACGTTTGAATTTCGGGTTCAATGGTCTTAACACGGAAAGGAGTTCCACGCAAAAACACTGTGGACTGCGGAGCTGGAGTGGGACTGGTGAGGATTATTTTTTTGAAGCGCGGCCTAAGGCCGCCCATGTGAAAAAAAAGTTCTATGCATGAGGACCCATTTGTAAAACTGATCGAATCAATACAATACACTTATAAACCGTAATTTTTGGCTTTTGATTACTTTAATATTTTTTGTGATACTCTTAATATCATTGTTTTTAAGTTTCGATGAGTTGTATGTTTTTATTTTCAAAAATATTTCTCAATTTTAAATTACAGCAAAAAATACTGCACTTTACAATGAACCTTCCACTGAACATCCCTGCATACGAACTTCGTTTTTATTTCAGGTGTATAGCAACACCAACTTTTCGCTAAATTAGAGCACTTTAACATTAAATTACTTAAAAACTATAAGCCTCCGACAGGTTCGGTTTTCAGATGGTGCTACACCCCTCTAACCCCCCCTTTTAACTTTTTTTTCAAAGCGATATACATCATACTAAATATTTCCCAAATTTTTGGTCACTCTTCATTGTACACCATAATCCAAGTTCCAAATTTTGTACAAGATTCGTTACATGGAGAGGATTAAGGGGAAAAATTATCAAAAATCATTGCAATTTTAAAGCGACTTCAAACTTGCACTTTTTTAAATTAAAATTGAATGTGCTATAAAATTGCCTACCAAAATTAAATTAGATTTAATTTTTATGAAAATTTTACGAACTTTTAATAATTCTTGAACAAAGTGTAAAATGTGGTATTTTTCATGTTTAAAAAAAAAAAATTACTGAAATTAAGATATAAATAAATATAGAGTCAAAAGATGTTAACATTTAGTACCCCTATTAACAATTTCGAGGGGACCTTTAAATATGCAGAACGAGGATCGTTTACTATATTCCATTGAAGGAATTTCGAAAGAAAGAGAAAAGCGCGGCGAAGCTAACTAACAGGTGGCGCTAGAGTAATTCTCCTATCAGAAAATGCTATACATTTTGCGATTGGCCCCTAATGTCAGTTCTGTTTTGACGTTTGTGTAGTAAACACATGCGAAATACACGTTAATAAACAATGTTACGCTGCACTGCTCCAGAACGCGGAATATTGCTGACTATTTATTTAACCAATAATCGGTCGGTAACTTTAGCGCAAGGTGAATTTCGTCGCAGATTTCCTCGCCGTCCAACGCCTACTGGTGAAACACCGCTCGCCTCGAAGAGACTGGCACAACACGAGATGCTGACAGGCGTGGCAGACCCCGGAGTAGCCGTTCTGCAGAGAACATTGCTGCTGTAGCCGAGGATGTCATGGCAGCGCCGTCGACATCGACCAGACGACGTGCCACGCAAATGGGTATCAGTCGACGGTCTTTACAGCGAATTTTGGTACAAGATTTGAAGATGTTTCCGTACAAAGTCCAGACGGTGCATCAGCTGTTAGCTACTGACCGCCAATCGTGTCTAACATACGCTCAAGCCATCCTTAATCACCACCAAGAGGAAGATGATTTTTCATCAAAAATAATCATGAGTGAGGGGACCCATTTCCATCTTAGCGGGTACGTAAATAAGCAAAATTTACGCTTCTGGGGCACTGAAAATCCGCGTGTAACCCACGAAGAGCCATTACACCTGCTCAAAGTCACTGTATGGTGTGCTGTTTTCGCTGGAGGAGTCATCGGACCTTTTTTCTTCGAAGACGTCGCGGGCCAAACGGTTACTGTGAATGGTGAGCGCTACAGAGCAATGATCAACTAGTTCTTTTTGCCGCAACTTGATGAATTGGGATTGGAAAATATGTGGTTTCAACAGGACGGTGCAACGATACTCAATGCACGTGCCACAACCGATATGCTGAAAGATGCATTTCCCGGGCGCCTAATCTCCCGTTTTGGCGATTTGCACTGGCCAGCAAGATCGCCTGATTTGACCGTTCCAGCCTTCTTTTTGTGCGGCTTTTTGAAGTCGCGGGCTTATGTCAACAAGCCTCAGACTCCTGCAGCTCTTAAAGACAATATCCGTCAAGAATGTGAGGACCTATCGCAGGAAGTTTTGGCCAAAGTGATGGAAAATGCCACAAAGAGGGCTCAAATGGCAATCAACTGTGGCGGCGGCCATTTACATGACATCATATTCTCGACTTGATGTAAAAAAAATTAAAAGACCAAATAAAAATAATCCACAAGAAGAATCAAAGTTTTTCATTTTTTTTTTTAAATTACAGCCAAAAAAACAACGCAAGGTTACTTTTGCGCCACCTGTATTACCTAACAAATTTTTTGTCGTTCGCAAGTATTTGTAGCGAATGGGAAAGGGGAACCTATCAAATTGCATTTATGGAAAAACTGAATACGATGACGTGGAGGATTCTTTATTCAAATGCGAGAGGTGGAGCACAGAGAGAACAGCTCTATTAGGCAAGTTTCGTTCTGGATATTATCTGAAAAAACGAAGCATAAAATCGAAACTTATGCTGAAGAGCATTGAGCACATGTTTTTCAAAACGGGCGACCCTCGACACAGGGAGAGTAAGTAAACGTGTTCTTCTTAGGATGCCGTCTTGGACCTCTACCTCGAAGCAATGCTGAAGCAGTCCCGGGGTTGAGGGAAAAATCTAAACCCTCAACGGAAAAAAAATTTAAAAAAATTAAATAAAAAAAATTGTTATTTTCACAAAATTGTTATTTAGTTGCATGGTGTAATTATTTATTTTCACTACTACTACTTCAAAGAATTTAGTACATCTTCTGTCAGTACGGAAATTCTAGGTGTTTCCCTACGAAAACTCTCTTTCAGTGCAGAAATTTCAGCTTTTACTCGTATCCAAATAGTTGCTTTATACCAATAAATTCTGGTTAAAATTCCATATCTCAGTGCATGTTTGCATTCACACACACACCTATCTCTACCCACCCATTTATCAGCCCTTCCCAACTGTTCGCTCCAACTTCCCTCAGCCTGTGTCTTGGCGTCCCATGAGCCCGCGAATATCACGTAGCAAATCACTTAACTTGATTCCTGTTGTTTTCCAGCGCCAATTTCCGTAAAATGAATGATAGCAGCAAATACAATAGTAAACCACAAAAAGCGCACAATAAACAAAGGTACAGTTGCTTTTTTTTCTTTTTGTTTTTTTGTTTTGTTTTCTATTTGTTGCTCAGTTCTTTGAAGCCGAGCTGGACTCACCATCAGCAAACCTTGAAAGGTCACAACAGTGAAATGCCTTGGAGATACGGTCTACTATGTGCAACCGAACAATTGTGGCACAAACCCAAAACATGCAACATCCCAGTGCGTACAAATCAATTGTGTGCGTTTGCCGTATTTGCAAAGTAAAAAAAAGAAGCTCCTCGCCTACGAAAAATGTCCATTGAAAAATTGTGAAAAAAATCAAAGGCAGTGAATTGAAGGGTGGACAGCACACAAAAGGGCGAGTAAAAAGAACAAGCAAACACACACAAACTGGCCACTGGCGGCATGCAGCGCCTAGCAAAGAAGCGATACAAGAACTCACACACACACATACGCAGGCAAATGCATAATAACTGTATTACGTAGTGTAAGCTCTGCTTCCAGGCGTAGATGTCCGTCGCTGCTGCTCGCATAATCAATTGCTGTGGTCAATTGCTTGTATTCAATAATGTTGCACGTGCTTCAAATTTTGAATGAGTTCTTTTTTTTTTTTTGCTTATTTGAGGCTACCACTTTTCAATCCAACTTCATGCCTTGCCATTCATTTGCTATGCTCAATGCTGCTTTGCTTTTTTTCCTTCCTTTGCGTGCAGATTTTTCCATGGCATATTCTCGGTCAGCTCATTTGTTTGCCAGCTTTGATGGTGTGCGTGCGTTTCATTATCATATAATTTGTTTTCATTTTTTCTGTTTCTTTTTGTAAGCTGTTTTCTTGATTGAAGCACAGTTCGATGTCATTGGGTAATGGGATGTTATCAATTTTCGAGATGATTGAATTGACCTTTTTTTTCTTGAAAATTTTGTTTCGGGGAGGCATAAGTTGAGGGCTGGCGAGCAAAAGTAGATGAATTTAGAAAAGTAAGCTTTTAATGGCATGCAATAAATTGAAGTGGGGTTTTTGAGGTGGGAAATTATAGTGTGCAAAAAAATAAATAAAAAGGTTCCATCAATGGATAGAAGTTGTCCATCCTACTTTCTTATTTTTGGCGTTAAATTTGAATTTTGAGCTTTGGTGTATTAACCCTCTAATACCCTAACGGTGGGTTCAAGAAAAATTGTACTAGCATGTGTTTTTTCAAAACCCATAGGTTATGCTTATTGAGATTCGCAGAAAATTCACTTGAAAGTCAAATTTGGAAGTGCTCGGACATAAATGAAACTTTAATTGCAACTTCTTCATCACAGGAGCAAACTGCTGCCGTCTCCGATCCAATTGGTCCAACTTCATTCAGTGTTTCTGTTGCTCTTTGGTCTCAATTAAGCAAACGCCGACGTGAACCTCTCCCTAAACTTCGATTTGAGGACGGCGGACCTACTGGTCCAACGAGTGGTGGTTTTCTTGGTAATTCAAATAAATAATTCCCCCGTTCTGAAATAAGTAACCTGGAAAAAGTAGCATTTGCGTCTACATATTTTTGGTATTTGTGGATTACGAACTAATTTGCGGCTGTGTTAGCCGCTTCATGGCCTTTAATGTAAGCAGGTGTAGGAAAGAAGTGAGAACCAAGATGCTTGAATCCTAGTCCCGCCAGAGAGAAGGCAGCTAAGGAGCAGGTGCTGAGATGATTCCACTTCATCATCCATACAGCTGGCGCAAAAAGGACTCGAAGTAATTCCGAATCTCACGGCATGTATACCCCGCTGATAATGCTCCCGTGAGGACGCCCACAAAATTTAAGAGCTGAGATTTTGTAGTCCTCAGAATGCCCATTGAACGTCTCCGATCCACACGTGGCCACAAAGATTTTGTGAGCTTACATGTTTGTGTACTTTCTGAGCGCTCGCTGAGTTCACGCAAAGCCTATCTTGCCAGGGGTAGAGCGCAGGTTGTCAAGGGGATCCCAATTCTCTCCTTTCGCGAGGACAGTACCTCACAGGTCCCTTGTCTGGCCTGCTCGTCTGCTTCGCAGTTTCCCATAATGCCACTACGACCAGGTACCTAGAGTACCCTTATGTCAAAGAATTCCGATGCAATCGAAAGTGAAACCAGTCATTCCCTGATTAGTTTCGTGTGTACCATCATCTAATTGCCACTAGCTATCGGAGTAAATCTTTACCTTTAACAGTTATTAAGCAAGTAAGTAGTTAGTCAGCTACTTCTTTGATTCCGGCCACCCCTGCTTGGAATACACTGCAGTGATCTGGTAGCAGGAACTTGAGTCTGATCGGGAGCTGCTGCTCGCAGAATAATCTTATCCATCCATACCGTCCTACTTCGAGCCGTCAGTGAAAAGGTTAACCAAGCCCTGTCTCCAAGTGTTGCTCCCGGTCCACTCCTCGCTTGATAGAATATGGGTGGAGAAAGTTCCGCTTGGGCTAAACGAGTGTAAACACTGATCCGTTGTCGGGATGAACCCAAAGTTTCTAAGGAAACTTACAGTTTGAGTGCTGTTAATCGAGTTCCAAGCTGAAAATTGTCTTCTGATGCTGCATTTGTTACAAAAAATGCTTTGCGTGGCTATTCCGCAGAGTTTGTAGATACAACTGACGGTGTTGATATCTCTAATGTTCTATGGCGTGACACAAAAACAGTGCGTTTGATATCTTCTTATGTTGGTTGATTCAACAATTTTGTCTCGAAATACAGATATTCAATTGAAAAAAAGGGACTTGATGGGATCGGGATATAGGCGGTATTGGTATTGGACAGAGATAAGTATTTTGTGCAAGGTAAAGTAAGAGCCTAATAAGAAAATGGACTTTAATTTTTTTTATTTTGACCACAACTTAGTCTTAAATGATTTTTTGCGTCACAAGAGAAAAATCAGGCATTTGCGGGTTAAGTAAATTAGAATTCAATTTAATGACAAACATTTTTGTTATACCCCTTATACCTTATACAGGGTGACCGACGGGAATCTGACGTTTTTGGGATGGCTAGTACTCTGCCGGTGAGAGGAGTAAGGAGGCGAATTACAAGCCAGTAATCTCGCCATTCGATGCCGCTTCAGTAGCTATGGAGCGGTGGACGGTTGAACATCGCATGTTTGCGTATGACACATTTGTGCAGAATGGCGGGTCTGTTATTACCGTACAGTGACTTTTTCGTGTGCGTTTCAATCGTGGGCGTCGTGGAACTGTTCCAAGCCGCAACACGATTCTCAGTTGGGTTCATAATCTACGAACAACAGGATCTTTTGGAAAAAGAAGCCACCAGTTCCGACTAAGACAGCAAGAACACCAGACAACATCGAGCGTGTGAGAGCCGCGCTGACTCGTAGCCCTGGGCGCTCTGCACGTAAACACGCGCGCGAATTAAGAATGGGCCGTGAATCTCTGCGAACTGAAAGAGGCAATCAGGAAAGAAGTGGCTAAAATTGATGTTGAACTGATGACTCGTGTGATGGCCAATTTTTGGAATAGGCTGGAAAACTGCATTCAGGAGAATGGGCACCACGTACCCGACGTAATTTTTCTCAAATAATATTCATCTTCAAATGGCATGTCATGACAAAGAATTTTGTGTATTAAAATAAAATATTTCATTTAAAATAACTGTGTACTGTTCATTTCAAAAACGTCAGATTCCCATCGGTCACCCTGTATATATACATATATATACATATAATTGCCGCGTGCACCCTTTTTGAGTGTTTGGCCGAGCTCCTCCTCCTATTTGTGGTGGTCGTCTTGATGTTGTTCCACAAATGGAGGGACGTACAGTTTCGAGCCGACTCCGAACGGCAGATATTTTTATGAAGAGCTTTTTCATGGCAAAAATACACTCGGAGGTTTTCCTTTGCCTGCCGAGGGGCGACCGCTATTTGAAAAATGTAATCACGCACCAACCCATTCGGCTACGGCGGCCGCCTTATACCTTATACCTTATACATTATACCTTATGACTTATACCTTATACCATATACCTTATACCTTACACCTTATACACGTTATACCCCTTTATTATGAGCACTTTTTTAATTTTCTCACAAAACTGACAAAAACGACCCACCCATAGAAGAGCTAGAGGTTAAAAATGTTGCATGAAAATGCTCCCCGTTATTTTCTAAGTAGAATTTCAGAACAAATCATGTAACGGAAATGTAAGGATGCCAAAAATTCTGGCGAAAGCCTCCAAATCACCGATGCGCACACATATTTTGATGTCCCTTTCCACTAAAATCTATGGCAGCAACTTTGTCAACGGAAAAATTTTGATTTTGTCATACGTTGCTACCGAAAAATGTGTTATATTTGGTGCAGAAAGACATTGTACCAGTTGGATTTCAATATTCCACTGCATTAATAGCCGCAAACTTCTGTTACTGCGCCAGGTTAGGTTAACTTCGCTGATTAACAAAGACTTTATATGGACCACAAACACGTTCGTGTGATGTTGCCTGTCTTCTATCGGTTGCGTCCCCAATGATCGGTCGCTCTGAAAAGTCATCAGCCAGCAATGTCTCAAGTTTTCTGCAGTTAAATGAAGCGAGTCGCTTGAAGGAAAAAACTTATAGTCATGTTAGTCTCTTATTGCGACATACTCAGTACACCTCGGGGTGGACTGAATACATCGTCATCAAATCCAAAAGGAATTTTGCCATTCTTGTTCCATCTAGACCGCTACTGCAGTCTATACAGATGGGTCTAAAATGGTTGTGGTCCTAAAGCCTGCAGTACCTTGTGAGCGGAAGTATTGACAATAGGGGAAGTTTTAAGGCTACTAATCCCAGGCTTATTATTTTCAAGTGCAATATCGCTACAATAACCTCTAAACTGGTGGAAAAGTAGCCTTAGCACCTTGAGCGAAAACCATAATGTTACTTTAATCTGGGTCCCAGGACATCGGAACATTGAAGGAAACGAAAAAGCAGTTGAACTGCTATGAATAATATTCTTGCAGAATCGGTATTCACACCACTGGGTGCAATCAATAATGCAGTCTTGTTAAAGAACCTAGGAATCGTGGATGGTAAATGAAGAGATCAGATGACATCAGAGTGTTGTGGCCAATCTGTCATACAATCACAAACAAACATCAATGAAACGAAGGAATATCTGCAGACACACGGCAGTGATAGCTGGCTTCTGGCATGGCTGAATATGTGAAGCAATTTTAAGTTTCATATTTTATGAAGTGAATGAATTTAGTTTGAGATTTTTATTTATTTTGTATGAACCCTGAATAATTTTTAATTTTACCTGTGTATAATATAGAGTTCATAAACAAATACAATGAAATAAAGTAAATGATTTTGAGTTTATTCAATAATTCATCCTACAACAAGGCATCAGCAATTTGTGTTCTAGAGGAAGTGGGAGCATAAATCGTAATAAGCGTTCCATCAACGCAGCCAATCACATTTGGTGTTCCTGATCTATAGATATATTTGTTCCTTGCTTGTTGCTGCTCTTTTTCGGCCATTTCTGTGCTTATCGAGACACTGCCAATTTCACTTTCCAAAATTGGTAGTATCTCCTTTAAAAGAAGTGAAACTGTGAACTGCAATTCATCGCCCACAGTTTGTTGGTGACTGCCATGAGCAAATAATCTTAGCACAAAACATAATCTAAGCATTGGCGTTTTGGATGATGACTAGCGGTCATGAAATTTATTCTTAATTTTTTGCAGTACAAATATAAATTCGTCCTCACTTGCCCGAAAGTTACCGCTACAAATGTACAAATAAAAACATTTATGTTTCTTTGAATCGATTATTGCTCTAAATACTTACATTGCGGTCGGCAGTTCCATGGGATTGAAGCAATTTCTTATGAAGCGCCCCTGACGAAGTATATTAACTGGCAGCTCCACATTGTAACTGTCCTCGAAATAAATATCTGCGCTATTAAAGACTTATTTATATACACTGCTCAAATTTCAGTTCGTATAAGTACATAAATTTTTAAGCATAAATGGCGCAAATGTCAAAAGAGTATGAACAAATTTGTTTTTTTGTTAAATGGCAACGACTTAATCTCGGCGAATAAGTTCATTCGCCACTCACAATACAAATTTTTGGTGTGTTCGCCAAACCATTCGCTTCGCCACATTTGTTCGCTTTGCAAGTGAATATAACAGCATATATTTAATAGCGAATTGAATAGTGTTGCGCACTGCGCAGTATCAAAATTTTTACATCTTGAGTTATTGGAGAGATCTGTGCCTTGATGCTCTTTATACTCTTTATTTAGTCAAGATATAGTCACGTCATCTCTTCAAGTAATTTTCGTATATTATTCCAAATAAAACAACATTGATGCGGAGCCCAATTATCACTTGAACTAGTTTTCCTACAAAAAACAAAACAAAAAAAACACTTTGCTATCAGCAGTGCGCCATAAAACTCATCAATTCATATAAAAATATTAAATGACATTAAATACCGCCGCTAGCCACATATCATTGACCACAAGAACACATAAAATTCCATTTAATGTTGATTGTATTTTAATGTAGCTCGGCAGGAAAAAAATAAAATAAAATAAACTTACCGCTAATTGCAAACTATTGGCCGAAAATTTTGTTACACTTGCCCAGCGCGCCAACGAAGTGCCATAATAATATGTGTAATGATAGAAAATATTAGAAATTATGACAGTCATATTTACTTTTGGCAATTTGCGCTTCCTGCTTTCATGCACAAAGAACCAACTGCAGTAGTCGGCAATGATTGCTAACAAATAAAAATGCTCGCCAAATCCTCGAATTTATAGATTTCTGCAATAGGCTTGTAATGGACAGCCTAAAAGCATGCTATGCACCGCTCATATACACACACACACACACCCATGTGGTCGCATAAACAATAATCAAAAAATTAAATAGGGTGAAAGGCTAGTTGTAAGGGAAGCAGAAAATGCAAGAAAAAAGTAGCTTTGGAACCACTTGTCTGTAATGCTAGTTAGAATGTATGTGTGTGCGTGCATGTGTGTCACTATGTATGCAACATAAATTGTTGTAATTGAGCGGGAGTGGCCAGTTGTTAGATAGGCAGTTGTAATAAGTAAGAAAGTAGTGGGGCTAGGCGCGTTTGTATGTGTGTGAGAGCGTAGTTGTGTTTCAGTTGGAGGACGCCACCACACGTAGTTGCATTTTCTTATAGTGGTTAGTGAGAATGTTCAAGAACTTGACGATGAAATAGTGCTGCAAGGTAGGTAAAGCAAGCCAAAATGTTTTCATTTATCTTTTAGCAAAATTCTCTTACAACTTCCTGCTTTCACCACCATCTAATTAGTTCTTTTTTCAATTTCATTCCCTTCCAATTTTAATTTATTTGGATTGGGATTATTTAAAATTCAGAAACTTTTTGTAAAGTGTTGTTTCAATTTCATTTTGTTCCCATTTTAATTTGATCTAAATATGAGTACTTTACATCCCAAACATATTGTGTTCCATGCCATTTTGTTTCAATTTCAGTTCATTCCACGTTCAATTATTTGACTTTCGGTTTTTTTTTCTAATTAAGGTAAATTTTTTCGCACTTTCTTTAAAATTTCCCTCATTTTTAGTTTCAGTGCGTTCCAACTTGAATCTCATTTTGTACCCTTAACAATTCTGCCAGACTGTTTTACATTTCAGAAGATTTTTGGCCGAATTCCTTTCCATTTAGAACAATTCCGTTATATTTTATTTCAATTTCACATTGCTCCAATCCCATATTGTTCCGCTTGTGACTAGTTTATGTTTCGGAAAAATTATGGCTTGATTTATTTGAAAAGCACCATCATTTATATCCAGTTGATTTTGTGTGTTTGTTTGTTTCATTCCTGCCATTTTTTTCATTCCGCTTACAATTATTGCACTTTGCAGCAAAATAATGTCTTGTTTTTTTTTTTAATTAGTAAGTTTATTCACTCTTTCTTTCAATTTCCCCTAAATTTTAATTTCAGTACGTTCCAACTTGAATCTCATTTTGTTCCCTTAACAATTCCGCCAGACTATTTTACATTTCCGAAGATTTTTGACAGACTCCTTTTTCATTTAGAACAATTTCGATATATTTTATTTCAATTTCATTTTGTTCCAATTCCATTGAATTCCGCTTGTGACTAGTTTATATAATTCAGCAAAATCATGTCTTGATTTATTTGAAAAAACACCATCATTTATGACCACTTTGTTTCGTGTGTTTGTTTGTTTCTTTCCTGTCAGTTTGTTTCGCTTGCAATTATTTTACCTTCCGGCAAATCACATTATTTTTCTTAATTAAGGTAAATTTATTCAATATTTTTTTTAAATTCCTCTAATTTCTAATCTCAGTATGTTTCAACTCGATTTTCATTTTGTTCCTATAACAATTCCACCAGACTATTTTACATTTCAGAGGAATTTCGAGGATGTTTCATTTACAAGAATTTCGTTATATTTCGTTTCAATTTCGTATTATTTCGATTCCAGTTTGTTCACTCATTTCCATTTACAACAGTTTTCTCTCAATTTCATATTGTTACAATTCCAGTTTATTCAAATACTTTTTTTTTTTTGTTTTGGTCAGTGAGGTAGGATTGAAAATGCCTTCACACTTACATCGACCGCCGCCTACTACCTTACGTGGTGTGACCACTAAAACAATCCCTCCACCTCTTCTGGGGAGACTCCCTGCCCGCAACCACTTCTGTATTACTTCTGTACTACTTAGTTTTTGTTTCAATAAGAATTGTATTTCTTTCGCTTCAATTTACTCCGATTCCGATTATTTTACATTTCAGAAATCTTTTTGTGAAGTTCTTTGCCGGTAACGGCAATATCGCCCCTTTTATTTCAATTCCATTTCGACCCGCTTATTTAGGTTTTAACAAAATCATTACCATTTAAATTAATTCTTATTTCCTTCCAGTTTTTACAAATTTCTTCTTAGTGTGATAAAATTAGCTAAATGAATTTAGTCAGCTAGAGGCTATGCTCTCAGCCCAACCCAGTACCATCTCAGGTTGATTGAAGGAACCATTATGTCTGAATGGGATATATACGCGGGGATATATTGGAATATTGTAATTAATTTTTAATTTACACTTTTCGTACTGATTCCGTTTCGTCTCAATTTCAGTGAATTTCTTTTTAGCTCTATTGATCTCCTTTTCCCTTTTAAAACTATTCCTTCTATTTTGAGTATGTAACACACTTTTTTTGTTCCAATTCCATTTCGTTTCTCTCCATTAAATGCCAGTATTTTCAACTGTTTCACACATTCGATATCATTCTCTTACTTAACTTCTAACTTATGTTTTTCATTCCGATTCCGTTTCGTTCCAATTCCAATTCGTTTCTTTAAAAGTATATTGTTCTCATTTTCAATTTATTGCTATTTGAAACCTAAAATATAAATTTTGTCTTTTGTTCCATTTCCATTCCGTTCCGTTCCGCTCCACATTATTCCAAATACTTCCCCCCACATTTTCTTTTAAATTACTTGCATCACTGTTTCCTATTCACTGTTTCTGTGTTCATTTTTATTGCTACCCATTGCCGTTGACTATTGTCGCCACGCATTAAGCGAAGTTCGCTCTCAGAAGGCTAATGAAAAAGAAATAAAAGTGTCGAGTGCATTATTACCAAACGGCCGCGCAACTTTTGCCAAAGAATTCGCACCAACTATAAATGCCGCACACTCCCACACCGCATAAAGCATGCATATACACCCACACACACAAACATAAGTATTTACACGTTCGCACAAAATATTTACCACTATCGCCTCCTGATTTTACGTGCCCACATTTACCATGAAATACCGTGCAAATGTTGTTAGTTTTATTATTGTCACATGTTCAGTTATTCATGTTGTTGTTATTACCACTGTTCGCTTGCCATAAGCGTTACTTGTGCCGTCGCTATTATTTTGCACTTACTCTAACATGATCGTAAATATTTTTCTATGGTATTTTATTGATATTCCGGCAAACAATGTTGCTGCTAGCCCCAAATATTCTCCGCTCTTTCGTCCTCTTTCCTTCACTGGTACGCTGAAACACGTATGCTGGTGTTTGTCGGAATTATTTGCCGCTTCTACTGCTGTTGTTCGACTATTCAACCTGCGCTTCTGTGGGACATTTAACAGTTGCAGCTGTTGGCAGTTTTATGAGGGACATACATACATAGGGCGGCAGCACTGTACGTCGTCATGCACTGGCCAAGCCTACGCACATGGCAGTACATACACACACACATACAGTTTCGACTACGGAAAACAACGCCAAAGCCACGAACTTGCACACACACACAACCATCTAAGTTGCACATAAGTAGTTACATATTTGCGCATATGTATGCCTTGCCCAAAATTTTATTGTCCTTCTAGTTTATTGCACAAACGTACGCGCAAGTGTTAGCGTCCATAATTGGTTGGTCGACCACTGAGCGCCTGCCTTTGTACACAATTTTTATATATTTCTTTAATGCCTGCCTGCTTGCCTGCTTCTTCTGTTATTCTGCTTTTGTTTGACTGTCAAAAAGCAATAATCATCAATTCTGATTTTTTCTCTTGCGTATTGCGTATGATTTTTTCTACTTAAGAGCTTTCCGTTGATGTCCTTTTCCGCTATTTGATGGCGTAGCTGAGTGCAGTTGTGATTGTAGGCGTTTATTTGATTTCAATTTGATGAGTATTTATTGGCAGCAGGATGTCTTACGCATACACTTGCTGATTTGTGAATTTATTGCCACCCGACGTAAAGTCCGCCAGAACCAGCGAAATATTTGGTGCCAGTCGGAGTACTGCAATGAAAACAGACTAAGTACTTCAACGAAAAATGTTAGCATTGAGTGCTTGAAATATTTTGAATATAATTCATAAAAGTACTCTATTGGGTTGATTTTTATAATGAGACATCGACCCTGCATTTCAAATGCATAGCTTTTCTTTGCATGTTCACTCCGCTCGGGAGCATAGGACCTCGACAAGGCTCGTACATAGCACTCGGTTGTAAGATGTTGTTGATTGGGCTGGTGGTTTTCTAAGCGTGTGTTCTCTCCACCGCCACTCTCTGGGTTTGATATGCCATAGGATGGGTTCTTCATTCATTGATTTCTACAGCGCGTCGTTGCTGATAGTGTTCGGCCAGAATATTCTACAGATGATGCGAAGGCATCTCTTGACGAAAGAGTGTAGTCTCTGTGTGATGATGTTAGAAACCAGTGATGTTGCACACATGGGCTGAATATTAGCAGTTTGAAGCTCCTGGAGATTTGCGAACTCGCCCATACTGCATGCATTCATCCGAACGCTGATGGTTGACATCGTCATCTACCTCGCCGCCTCTACCATGATAGTGCAGCCGAGGTGGCAGAAGCCTTCAACAAATTCCACCGGGCACCCATCAACCATTACGAGCCTTGCTTTTTTGTGGTTAACTCTCATAACTTTGGCTTTGGTTGACTCTCTACGTTGACCTCCAGTTCGACAGATTAGATTAGATTAGATTTGTGGGGGGTTGGACAAGTCCAAGCACTCAGTCAGGAGATCATTGTACTACACCCGGGTAGAATTCAGTAGAAAGAGTAGATATAGGAAAGATAAAATGTGGGTGGTAAGGCAGTAAAATTACTTTGAGATCACTCTTCCACTAATCTCTTGGGTTCATTGATGAATCTTAAGAGATCCGGAAGAGTATGAACCTTATCCATACTCAGTATATCGCAACCCAATATCCTAAGTCTGATTCTAGAAAACGTCGGAGAGCTACAGTGACGTCATCAGCAAAGTATAAATCCTCAAGTTGTCTAGTGAAACTCCATACGTTGCTTCTTTTGTGCAGGATCAATTGGCTCATGATGCCTTCTAGAACACTGGTGGAGAGAAGGAGTGCCAGGTGACAACCTTACCTAATGCCGGCGTTGGTGGTGAAAATACTGCTCTTGTGAAGCACTGCCAGCTCTGAGTTATCATAAAGGGCTCTGATGAGGCGGATTATCTTAGCGGGAACTACCTTTCTATTTCCAGTGTCAGCCATATTGCATCCCATTTGCTTGTGACAAATGCCTTCTTAAAGCCAACGAACAGCATGTAAAACAGGGAGCGCCACTCAACTAATTGTTCTACCATGATGTGAAAAGTGTTGGCTTGGTTAACACAGCTTCGTCGAGGGCGAAATCCACTATTTCGTATCTTAAGGAGCGTTTGATACAGTGGGGATTTTGCCTGGTGTGGTCTAATAGTTTTGTGCCAACTTACCTCCCTTGCTCTTAGCTCTTTACTCTTATCTAAGCTTCTCCTTGATGGTGTGGTATCCCATAACAAGCAAAGGCTCGGGTGCTATTATTAACGAGGCCGTATAGTCTCCCTTGCCAAATCGTCCGCTACTACATTCCCAGTTATACCCCTCTGTACTGAGACCCAAATCAGCCGTTCCTAACAGATTCAGTTTCTCGGTACACTCAAAAACCAGTGAGGACTTAATCTCACATGATGACAGTGCCTTAAGTGCCCCCTGAGAGTCAGTCATTGAATATTAATTCGCTCATTCCGGAAATGCCTGTCCTTGGCTGCATAAATTGGTTTGAAGTTTGTCCTTGAAGCAGTTACGGAATCCATTGCTCTGAAACTCATACTAAAACTTATCATTTCACCATCTTCAATACTCACTGGCGCCTAAGCGTAAAAGTCCACAAATAATTTTCAATTTTCCGCAGAATCTTTCTCTCGAACTCCACGATAGTCGTATCATCAGCCACCATCATTGTCCATGGCTTCTGCTCTATACAGTAGCGTAGGCATTGCGGTCTAAATTTCATACTCTTACATTTTTTTTCGTTTGAATATAATTTCGAGCATCAGTTGCCTATTTAAATTCAAAGCAGCGGCCTTCGGTATCCAGTGTTTTTGACTAGCCTATCATAAATTTCTTCCGATTGAGCTTTTTGTAATGGGAAATAATTTATTTGCTTATATTCATGGCGACTCGCCAATTCATGCGAATTCGTACGTTGTCATCATTCAGTTTTTTTTTAAATCGAAATCTTTGAGAAACTTGAAGGACTGAATTATAGACAAATTTTTCCAACTAGCAATCGACAGGTAGTCGCATTCCTCCGAGCGAGTTTCTGTCATATAAATCATTCTCATGTAACCCATATGACATTGGGAGGTGCATTAAACTGTGCGTTTGCAGTTTGGTTTAGAGACCTTTCAACCGGTACATTATTATGGAAGGCCAGATAAAATTTATCACAAACCTTGGATAGTTCAAGCAGGGATACTAAAAATGTATGCGGTTCCGTCTCTCCATTCGATCTCTTCTTATAAGTTCCGTTGGGCTGCTGTGTTCTGCAGGCAGTCCCTTTTTTCTACCTAACTAACTCCCTCCATTCCGCTGCCATATGGCGAATGTGAAAGAAATGTTTTAATGACAGTCAATTCAGTTGCTCATTAACATCTGCTCGCTTCTTCAGCGCGCTAATACCATTTTCTTCGCATTGCCCACACCTTAACTACCTCTCTCACTTAGGAAATGTACTGAGCGCATACCTATGTGAGAGCATGTGCTTGTATGTGTGTGCGTTCTTGTAAAATCACCATTATTGCCCTGAAAGCAACCATTGCCTGCTGAGCAACTCGATTGTGTTCGTAATCAATTTGCCTGCAGGACAAACAATTTCATTTCGTTGCGCATCAACTTTTTCAATGAAGACGAAAAAGATTTGAAGATTTTTTTTGTGTTTTGTTTTTTTTTTTTTACTTTTAAGGGCTAACAAATAAAAAGTATGAAAATGGTGGAAAATATGACGAAAAATTTTTCATTTCCTTTTGAAAAATTAAAAAAAATTTCCATAACTGCATGGCCTTTATACAACAACAAAGCAACAAGCAAAGGCATTACATAGGCAAGGAAAAAAAACGCTGGTTTGCCTTAGGAAATATACAGAAAAAATCCCCAAACAGCGCATAAACGAAATTCCCTATGGACATTTTTGCTTATCGTTTCTGAAACGGAAAACAACAAAAGCAGCAAAGAACAAAAAATTAAAAAACATTCACTGCAAATGTTTTAGAAGCAAGCAAAGTATTTTCAATGACGCTTACTTTCTTTTGCTCGGCGCGCCGACAGCGTTCGCAATGAAGCAGAAAATGAAGCATACTTAGAGGCGACCTTAACTTCACGCTTGTCCCATTGGTATTCATCAATTCGCATTTGCATATTTTAGGCGTAAAAATTAATCACTAATTTTAATGTGCGCCCGCCCGCCCAAACACATACACACACACACACACAAACATATGCATCACATACACCCACAGATATGCTGGCAGCGTACAACCAATGGCTGGGTGCGCGTGAAAAGTGTGCCCCCAACTTGTTAAGTGGGCAATGCTAATGTAGCAATTTTTAAATTGAAGATCAACAAAGTTGTAGAAAGAGAAGAAACTTGAAAAAATTCACGTTAATAAAAAGCAAAAACAAAAAATTAATAGCAGGCAACAAGCACTCACATACCTTCGAACGCCTCGAAATATGCAATGCTTTATAGACGTGTAACAAGAAATGTAAGGTATACAAATTGCGCGATGAGGCGTTGTCATTTATATTCGGACACAACATCCCCGGCACCCTGACAGCCGAGTCATAAGTTGTTGTTGCTATTGAACAGTCTCTCATAGACATGAACACAAACATCCTCTCTGCTGAAACGCCTGTTTGTTGCGTATGGATATTTCCGTAACAAGATTACTTGCCATTGGCCAGTGGAGATGCTGGACAAAATTATTGAGTTATAAAGAAGAAAAACAAAAAATTGTAAAAGTGCACGCTCATATATAAATTAGATGAATGTTGAAGAAATAATTGTAACACCAAAGGAAATAGATGTGGAGTCTACAACAGCAAATGAACAGCCTATAGGTGAATTCCAAAGTATTCAAATGTTGGTGCTGCAACTGCCAAGAAAATTGAAACTAACTTTAACTAACTAACATTTTCTCAGAATTTAAATTTCATCAGATATTATGTGAGGTATGTGTCATTGGAAGCTACCACTTTACTCCATCTTTCTGGCAGCACACGGATTCCTCTGACGAAAAATTCGAGTTCTTTTGATTTGATTCATTCATTTAGCCAGTTAACGATGCCCTCGTAAGAAGTGAACCGTTCTCCAATAAGCGCTGACTGTATTGATCGGAATAGATGGTAATCCGACGGTGCAATGTCAGGGGATTACAGCAGGTGTGGCAAGATTTCCCAATTCAATCCCGATAAATATTTCAGGTCCAATTTAGCAACGTGTGGCCTGACCTTGTCATGCAGCAATATCAGTTTGTCATATCTACCGTCCTATTTCGGCCGTTTTTCTTTGAAAGCTCGCTTCAAACGCATTGGCTGCAGTCGGAAACGAACGCTAGTGATGGTTTCAGATGCTCTAAGGAGTTCATAACATATGACACCCTTCTGATCCCACCAGATGCACAACATAACCTTTGAAGCATAAATATTTTTTTCGCTGTCAATGGACCTGGTTCACCTGGCAGGTTGCAACATTTTCAACGCTTAGGGTTATCATAGTAGATCAATTTTTCATCGTCAGTGACGATGCGATACAGAAAACTATTTCTTTTCTGTCGTTCAAGCAGCATCTCTCGATATCCCTCTCCTTTAATTGATGTGGCTCCCAGTTACCTGCTTTTTGGGCCATTCCCATAGCATGAAAACGCTTACCGACGGTTGATCTGTCAACATCCAACTCTTTAGATATATCATCAAGGGTTCTACATACTTGCGTCTTCATCCAATAATTGTTGTAGTTGAGTGTCTTCGAATTTTTTCGGTGCCCCTTCGCGATCTTTATCACACACGTCGAAATTGCCATCTTGGAAGCGTTGAAACTACTCCTTACAAGTTGTATGTGATGGAGCGCGATTACCCTAAATATTGATCAATATACGACACCTTTCAGCTGCACTTTCCTTTACAAGGTAATAATGAAGCATGACTTCCCACAAATGCTGTTTTTTCGGAACGAAGGTAGACATTTTTGGCGTTAGATAAAAAGGATCTTTATATATCAGTATATTACTAGAGGAAACACAAAAATGGTATCAACCTCTTTTACCACCGAGGGCGGAAATTTATACTCAACCATATACCAGAAACAAATCGCAAGCTGCTCGAATGTGACTTGCAGACATTTTGACCCATTCCCGGGCAATGGCGTTTTTCAGCGCCTCGAGACTGGTGAATCTCTTAGTTCAGACTTTGCTCCTCAAAATGGCCGAAAGCGAGTAATCCGTCGGATTCGGGTCTGGTGCATTTGAGAGCCATTGTGTGAACGTTATGAAGTTCGGAACATTGTTGTTTAGCCATTCTTAGTTCACTCGAGCTTTGTGAGATGGTGCGGAGTCCTGTTGAAAGTCCATGGTTGGCACCGAAATGTTTTTTCTGCCCACTGCTCCAAAGCAACCTCCAGAATACTTTCCCCATAATATTTCGCATCTACATTGACGATTGGAGTGCGCCGATCAGCGGTTACAACGGCCCAAACCATTAGCTGTGGCGGGTGCTGCCTTCTGGTGGCCAATCGGTGACTCAAATTTTCGTATGAACGGTTGGTCAAATAAGCTCTATCGTCTGAAGCTGGTTACTCTTCGAGTGCCGCACCCTGTGGAGTAGGCCGGGTCGATTTGTGGGGAGGTGAAAAAATCGGCCATTGCTCTGTGAAAATCATATTCTGGGGATCAAAATAAGAAATTTTGCCGAAGGAACCATACCTCTAAAACTTATCTAACACCCCTGTTTCTCTGGATCCAACCTATCGAAACGGTACGTTTTGTGATCCTACCATTAGATGAGTTAGGACTTAGTGAACTCGTACAATAACAACCACAAAGTACACTTGAAGCGGAACTCTTTGCAAAATATATGCTCACTTTAATGTTGAGTGCCGCTATAAGAATCCCACACTTACTGATAGCCAGGCAACTATCAAGGCTCTCAATTCTTTATCTTTATCTTTATCTTTATCTTTATCTTTATCTTTATCTTTATCTTTATCTTTATCTTTATCTTTATCTTTATCTTTATCTTTATCTTTATCTTTATCTTTATCTTTATATTTATCTTTATCTTTATCTTCATCTTCATCTTCATCTTCATTTTCATCTTCGTCTTCATCTTTATCTTTATCTTTATCTTTATCTTTATCTTTATCTTTATCTTTATCTTTATCTTTATCTTTATCTTTATCTTTATCTTTATCTTTATCTTTATATTTATCTTTATATTTATCTTTATCTTCATCTTCATCTTCATCTTTATCTTTATCTTTATCTTTATCTTTATATTTATCTTTATCTTTATCTTTATCTTTATCTTTATCTTTATCTTTATCTTTATCTTTATCTTTATCTTTACCTTCATCTTCATCTTCATCTTCATTTTCATCTTCGTCTTCATCTTTATCTTTATCTTTATCTTTATATTTATCTTTATCTTTATCTTTATTTTCATCTTTATCTTCATCTTCATTTTCATCTTCATTTTCAGCTTTATATCTGCTTTGTGGTAGGAATACCACAAAACTTATAGACGCAAATACCAAAATCCATGAGTTATATTTTTTAAAAATGAACGAATCAGTACTTCAACACAGCCCCTCAGCTAGTGAAGTCAACGAGATCACCACAAATCTATGTCAACAGCAAAATCGTCTGTCGTGGGCAAACGACAACCAGTCAGCGGTCGAGCGGAAAGCTGTGAGAAATATGAAAAATCGCAGCAATCAACTCACCGCCAACACCGGGGGCTATAAAAATGGCAGCAGTATTAGCGGTGCACGTGGGAAGACTTCAAAGGAGGGGGGGGTTATAATACAATTTTTTTGTATTCTAAATTTTTTTCTAAAATGTGAAATGTGACAAAAGTACAAAGTGGCATTTTTCACAGATATCACAATTCTTTTTCTATTTTTTTTGTTAAATTGCTCGGCTGTACGTGTGCGCATTAAAGCAAATGTACTGCAAATACGTTGTGCATATGTATTTACATTTGTTTGGGTGTGTCGGTGTGATGTGCGAGCTTCTTGATATGACCGAAGCATGTGTGTGCCTGCCTGGCATTCTTATGATTTATGTTAATTTAAATAAGAGTGTGCGCGCTGGTTTGGCATTTCATTTTTATTTTTCTTATATTCTTTTTTTTTTTTTGTTCTTTTACTCTTTCGCGCTTCCCAACTGCCGCGTAAGCTTCTGCTGCCAACTACAGGCTCAGTAGCACCTTTGCACATTTTTCTTAGCCACTCACCACCATCAGTAGCAGCTCGCTGAGCTGCCGTTTTTTAAATCTTTTGATAAAGTGCAAATAGTTTGTTTGAAAGCCAGCGCAGGAAGAGGAAGCAGCAATGGACGTAAATGCAAAAAAAAAGAAATATATAAATGTTGCAAAGCGGAAATCAGCATTTCGCCATTTTAACAATTCAGCATTTTAAGCGATTTGCACACAAACAGACGCACACATAACCTCGTATAAGCGCACATACGCACCCACACACCCACACAAATGCGCGCATATCGCACTGACTCAGCCACTCATTCACTCACTCAATCTGCTGCAATCAACTGCACCCACACACACACGCGCGCGTATATTCCCTATTTCAACAGCATTCACATAGAAAGTTGCTTTTGTATAAGTGTAAATTTGTATATACTCGCATGTGAACATATTTGCATGTGTGTGAGTGTGTCGTGTCGTTTCACATTAACAATTCGTGCTCGCCGCACACAATTTTTTATGGTTACTATTTCGTAACCTGATTTCACATATACAAATACATATACACAAATACTCATATGTAGGCATGCATGTATTTGCTTTTGTATTTGTTCGCTGAAAAGCTTGAAAAATTACGCCTTTTTAAAATCTCATTTCTCCTTACTTTTACTCGTTTATGTGCATTGCTTTTTCTCATCACATATTTTGGCTTGAAAATCTCATCGCCTGCTCGCATTTTTATTTCTGCCAATTTCTGCAATTGTCGCCACTTTTTCTGTGTTGTATGTATTTGCATAAATGTAAAAAAATTTAGCTCATCCATTACAATTATTATTTTTTGCTACGTGATTCCTTCATTGCAATTATTCAGCATAATTTCTTATTTGAATAGACCTACATGAGTAGGGCATGTATAGGTGTATATGTGTATAAATATATCCACACATACAAAAATTAATGCAATTATGAGGGATCCTTCCAACTGAGTTAAGGAATCATAGCCAACTCTCACACCTAGGTTTTTGCATTTTAAAATATTCGCTTGAGCCAAGGCATTTGGTCTTCACTTGGACCGTACCCTGAATAGCTGGTTGATATACTAAACACGCTCGATCGGTGAGTGCTCACGGTTCGCTGTGGGCGTGATGAGATAGCCCATTCAAGTGAGATGCGGCATTTTTTCTAACCTCGACGCCAACTGCTTCTATGCCTGATCGCGTTCAGCCTCTGAAATCTTTGAATTTGAAGTATGTTGCTGGTGCTTGAGCAATCCCATAATCACCGAAAATTCCATCGAAATTATTTGTAAATTTATCAAAAATGAATCGAAATCATCGTTGAAATTCATAGAATCGGAGTCGAATACTTCCAAAATATCGATTTATTTTTTTAACTGATTTTAACTGATCATTTGGGCTTACAAAAGGTCTGTGCACGTTTCATTCCGCCCAAGTTAACTGAGGACCAAAAATTGCTCAGAATTCAACATTCGAAAGACCTCATTAAAGAGGCGAGAACTTCCTTTGCAACAATGGAAGGCCCCAGACGAGCCACCACCCCAAAAATCGCGTTTAGAGAAGTCAAAAATCAAGTCGATGCTTATTTATTTTTATGATTCCATGGGAATTGTCCACAAGCAGTTCATGCCAATGGGCCAAACCTTCAATGCAATTTTCTATCTTAGCGTTTTGAAGCGTTTGTTGCATCGATTTTTTGACTAGAAATCGCATTTAAACCATCAATTTTTCACCCTATTCGCCTGACGTGGCTCCTAGTGACTTATACCTATTCGGAAAATTGCATTTGGCCATAAAAGGAAATCGTTTTGCGTCCGTAGAGGCCATTCAAAAGGCTTGTACCGACATCCTGAATTACATTCCGGTCATTGACCTGAAGAGCTTATAGATCTCACAAAACAGTGTATCGAGGCCAGAGGGGACTATTTTGAATAAATAAACTCGAAGTTATCAGAACAAAGCTCGTTTCTATTTTAGCTCAGTCTTGTTTATTTTGGACTTCACCTTGTAGTGGAAGATATTGCACGTGAGGCTAACCTGAATGGATTTTATTTCATTTAATTTTATGCGCCACTCATAGATTCTGTTTGACTGTTTTTGAAGATTTGCAATTGACTTAATCTGTGTATTTCCAACTGACAATTCATTGGGATGTCGTCTGCAAACGTTGCTGTGGCGCAGCTCTGTTGGGTAAGCAAATCGCATGTAAAATTTAGGTAAATGATGGGCCCAAAATGCTACCCTGTGGGACACCATCTTTCATTTCCTTCAGATCAAAACACGTGTCGCCAAATAAAGTAAGAAGCAATCGGATAAATATTGTAGGATTTTAAAATATTGTAATAATGAGTTGGTAAAAGCTCTTTTAATTTGTTGAGAAGGCCACCGTGAAATAACTTATCGAAAGTCTTGGATACAGCTAGAAAGATAGGGAAGCACACTTTTTTCTTTTCGAAGACATTTTCTATTGTATAACTTGAGTTAGTCTGTGGACTCGATCGACTATTGAATATTTTGGGCGAAACCCAAATTTGTGTGTTGCTATCAGGTTCCTCTGCTCAGTAACTCTGTTAAGTCATTTGGCAAGTAGTTTTGATAAGATGGGTAGGAGTCATACTATAGGCCGATTTAACTATCCATTGTGTGCTGGCTTTCCTGGCCTCTTGAACATGATCACTTCGGGAGTTTTCCAGTATATAGGACTGAGCTTCAATTTGAATGTAGCATTCACAATTCCTGTTACTTTAGTTAGAGTAGTTGGTGGGAGCTGTTTTAGGATTTCTCCCGTGATAAGACCAAAGCCAGGTAATTTTTTGGATTTTAATTTTTTTATTTCACATAATTCAGAATCCGTTACTAGCGCAATTTTGTCGTGATTCTTTTGGTAATATGTTTCCAGGTTTTTGGTTGCCTTGATGTTGTACTACAAATGACTAGAACTTCTGTTTTATGCCGCCTCTGCATGGCGACGATTTTTATGAGAAGATTTTATTTAGATCCGAAAACCAGCTTATTGGGCTAGAATTTTAATTTGGGCGAAAGCTACGTCTCCTAGGTTAACGTTTGCATTCCGTGTAAAGGAAATGAGATTAATGAAAGAACGAGTTTAGAAATTTGCCTCCCTTAAGGGACCTAAAACTTAGGCGCACTCCGACTAATATGCACACAATTTTCCCTTAATACCCGTGGTATGCTATTTGTTTTACTTGTTGTTTTTTTAACTGGAAGATAACTTTAATGAGAAACTTTTTCGTTTATGTGTCTTGGTAATACTTGTCAAGCTATCACCTTATCTGGTGTATAGTTTCTAAAGACGTGGTTATTTATAGAGTGGTCTGGTGGTCCAAAGATAAGAAAACAGTAGAGAAGCTGCATCGAATACCACAGCAGCAATCTGTTCGGGTAGTATAGGTATCCTTCCTACAGAACATATTCTGTACGTCTTATGAAATTTTGAAACCAACAACTTCAAGGCTGAATTTTCGAATATCATTCTACCATCTATTCTTTAGAAAAATATTAAGATTTACATGAACTGGGCTGATTTGAAAATTTTAGAAATATTAGGAATCCATTATTTTTGCTCAAAATTGCTTAAAACAGTTCCATGGTCGATCTTCCTCCTAGGCGATGCTAAGACTACTAACATGCCGGTCAATTTCTATACTTTTATAGGCATTTTCGACATTGTCGATATTTTCTTTAACATCCAAAATTTCTGAACGGAATCGACGAAACATCGACCCTGCAACTTGCAACTGAATGGAACAAACAAAAAACAGCAAAAGAATTTTTATAGTGTGAAATGTTACCTTGACAAGGAGCATAAACTTTAGATTGTTTGTTCTATACCTTACGATATATCGATCACTATATCTATCTACCGAGAAAATAATGAATTTCTTTTTCCTCGAACTAAACTATCCCTAAATCAAGTATTTTAGAAATAAAGTTAGGTTTTGAATATTAATATATTTTAATATTTTCAAAAACTCTCCTTGATTGATGGATTAAAAGATTTTCATAAAATTATCTACACATTTTGTCAACAGAATGAAAGGAACAGACGAATAAACAAAATATGGGACGGAATGGGTTAATTGTCCACGAAGTAAAAAAGAGGAGAAATAACCTTGAAATAATAACTTAATTAGAAATAAAAAAAAATCGGTCTTCAAATTACTGACGCGGACGGACTTCGGGTCAAATTTGACCCAATATTATATTTTCAAGGTTTATACTTGGTTTTTGATTATTTTTACTGTTAGGTTTTTTTCCATCTTAAATGAAAATGAAAATCCAAATATATTTATCATGTTTTTTTATTAATATATTTATGAAAATTTTTATTTTATTTTTATGTGAAGAATACAAACTTTAACAAAAACGTTTATTCAGTAACAAAAAGGTATTCATGAATAACGAAAACTTTAAATAAAAAGTGTATTTAATAATGAAAGAAAAAAGAAATAAATTATTTCAGACAGTTTGTACACAAAGTAATAGTTTTAGAATGTTGTTTACATATATATTTATTACAAATGTCGCAAACTAATCCGGTTTTGTTATCAGTTTTTGGGCATAGTTGACACCGACTTGTTTTAGTTATTTTCTTTTCCGACGTGTTTCCAAATTGACCTGATGATGATGGTTGTGCATCCAGTTCAGAATCCTTTCGTATTTTTTTGGTAAATGTGCTCGTGGTAAAGTTTGTCGCTTTTTTATATAGGGTGTTAGGAGCTGCATACCAAGGTTTTCCAAGTAAAAACGGCGCTTTGTAAGACAGCCCTCTTTCCAGGTGTGGTTGGCGGATTTGAATAAAACGAAAGCGTTATAAGCTGAAATGTCGATTATGTTACTACACACTATTTGATGCCACCGTTTTGTCATTCGGTTGCAAGTGTAACCGCTTACAGCTTTGTCCAATGTGTCTACACCACCTTTACATTTATTGTAGTCCAGTATTATTTCTGGCTTTTTATCCCGACGATTACTAATTTTTGTATCATGGTGTAGATTGCTAAGTAGAATCACAGCTCTATTTTTCTTAGGTATGTACGAAACGAGAGTTGTTTGCTCGGTAAAAGCGAAGATTGATGAATTTAGTGGTCTTCTTTTTATGTTCACTAAGTCTGGTGGTAGTTCGGGCTTGTTTTTGCGTATTGTTCCTACTATCGTAATACGTTCCTCGAATAATTTTTGATAACACGTGAAAAAGTTGTCGGTTGTGAGGTTATGTCCTTTTATCCCTTCAATCAAATAAAAAACAACCCGCATGCCTTGCCAGTGTAAGGTTGGATGTTCCAAACATAGCTCGTTGTTGAATCACAAAGTACCCACAATTTGATTCCATATTTTGCAGGCTTTGCTGGCATGTACTGGCGGAATGGACATCTTCCTCTGAAAGCTACTAATTGTTCATCGATGGTCACGTTTTCCGTTGGATTGTAAAGCTTAGGTAATATCTCAACCCATTGATTCCACAAATCACGTATAGGAGCAAATTTATCCAACGATCTTCGTTCACTTCGAGTTTCCCTGTTGTCGAACCTAATCACTCTAGATATTTTTTTGAAAGTCTTCAAAGGCATAGTTGCAGCAAATATTGGTCTTCCGGTTTCAGGGTTCCAAAGACTTTCACAGCTTTCGTTATTTGATCGAAAAACGCCAGCTAATATTAGCAATCCAATAAATGCAAATAGTTCGATGTTTTCAATATCCAGCCATTCTTCACCGTATATTCGTTTTCCCTCAATGTTTGTGTAGGTCAATATCGTACGTATCAAAGAAGGTGGAAAAAATAGTTCAAAGCTAGAAATTTCTTTTTCGGTAATTCGTGAGCACGAGTAACGCGTTAGTCCAGGAATCAAGCTGATAAAATTTTCTTTTGAAGCTCTTTCGGCACTTGTTACAAGAGGGGTTTTTGAAAAGTTTATTTGACCATTTTTTGACGACATCATTTCAGAAGGCACAAGAGAATTTTCGTCATCACTAAAATCACTGTCGGAAGAATCTGCGACCTCAACATGATCTTCGAATTCAGAACATGATTCCTCATCATCCGAAAACGCGGCCAAAGAGAATTCACTTTCACTATCACTCATCGTTACGAAATAAATAGTCGAATAACCAAACAAAGCACGTGCTTTTAAATTTATGCTTACTGTGAACTCAATAAAAGCAGATTAAATAATACAATGCAACCGCTGAGCCGAAAATTTGCAATTAGCAAATAAATTTAATTCAAATAACGTCTGATTTATACGTTGGGTCAAATTTGACCCGAGGGTCGTAGATGTATAAAAATTTCTACGCGACAGAGCCTAAATTATTATTTTTTTAATTTTACGCTTATTATATAAAATATACTAAATTAATTAGAAAAAGTCACGAAACATCAAGTCCTGAAAAAATTTGGTTCTTGAAAAAACTTAATTTTTTTCCTGAAATGGGTCAAAAATGACCCGAAGACCGTAGGAAGGTTAAACTCACCTATCAAAAATTGTTTCTTAATTTTGAGCTTAAAAACTTTAGTCTTTGTATCAGCAAACTCGCTTCAATTACCGCCATGTCATGAAAAGACCAATGGATCACACCGTGAGGCAAGTGTTGCAGATGCAGAATTTAAAAAGAGGGTCAGGCAGACCACCAAAAAAATGGAAAAATAATATAAAAGACGGCATGCAATGCAGAAGCGTGGGTAAAGAGACGACTCAAGGCCGTGTCACCTGGAGATATCGCACTAGGAGAGCCGACCTGAAATAGGTTGAGGCTGAGCACAATAGGAAGGTTTTAAGCTTAAGGTCTTCTACCACCTGAGGCAGTTCCGTGGAGAGAGTATTCGGGCCCCGAGGGAAACTTAATTTGCGGGCCCCTTCAAATTTTTTTTATTTATCAAAATGCGTATTATATTATAGTGATGTAACATTTATACATTGAAAAACTCATTGATAAAATTTTTGATAGAATTAATTATGAAATATTGATTAAAATGAATTTTAGAAAACTCTTCAGCAGATCTGAAATAAAAAACGCAGATGAAAAAAGTTAAAATTTTTTATTCATTTTGTGAGCCTTACAAATATTTGAAAATGACTGCCACAATGCTTAGAATTTTGATTTTCTTGCTTTAGCTGAGGCAGAAGCTCTTATAAAGTCGAGTTTCCTTGCTAACTCAGATTCCAAATACAAAGTTGCCAATCACCATATTATATTTATTCTTCGTAAACGTGATCATAACATTCGATATGGTGACACCAAAAAAAGTCTGTGACGGAACTCTGGTAAAAGTATTATTTACTATATTTTTTCAAGCAGGAAATTTCTTGGAATTACCGTCGAGTCCGGGCCCCTCTGGAAACTCCGGGCCCGGGGAAAAAGTACCCGATCCCCCCCCTCTCGTCGGGCCTGACCTGAGGTAATTTTTTGGAAAAATAGTGTTTAAACAGTAATTTCACTTAAGCACATAGGTATATAATATAGATTTTTGGAGGTACTTTCAAATCGATCCAGCTCACATAAATCTCCATATTTTTCCGAAAAATTTTGGGAGAATTCTTAGAAAAAGAGTTTTATAGCTCCGATGGAAAAACAATATAGTTTTTTTTATATATTTTTTTTATTTCTTTGTTTTTTGGAGAGTGTAACATATATATTAATTCACAACAAACTTGTTAAATAAATTTTAATAGCATAAAATTCTTGCTCTCCTATAAATGTTTGGTTCTGTACTTCTTCATGCTCTCCACTTCCTTACAGCTGCATTCACATAAAAAACAAAAATCCGAACCATTTTTTCAGCTACGCATTCATCAAATTGAATTTTTCATTTGGCGCATTTGAAACTAATAAAGTAGTGCATTTTTTCTCATTGCTACTTTTTATTTACTTCTGCACTTTTCACTTCGCAAATATTTATTTTGGCTACCCGCCTAGTCATTTGTTCAATCACCAGCAATGCCAATGGTCAAACTGAAAGCTACATTTTCTCTATTGCCAGTCGGTTATTCCGTGCACTATTGCGTTGCACTTCTACATGTGTGTGTGTGTGTGTATACGTGTTTACACTATTTTCGCTTTCAACTCTTTGCCTCACCTCTTCTGCGCTTCTTCGCCTCACAATCGCATCTGCACCTTTTCGTATTGCCTGTGCTTCCTGCATCGTTTTGGCAATATCCACTTTTACTTAAAATTCCATGCATTTTATATGAACTCTCCAACTTCCAAGTGTTCAACGCCAATCCAAGCAACCAAAGCTTCAAACTCCGCCTGGTTTTTTGTTGATTGCTTTTAGTTTTGTTTTACTTTTGTTCTCTCGCAAATGGCAATAAAATTGAAATATTTTTTTTTTGTGCTCTCTCTCATGGACTCTCTATTGTACGCAGTTCGTAGTTTTGGAAAATGGAAAAAATTGCACAGGAAGAGTGAAAGCAAATACAATTAACGACCAACTATGGTCAAAGTTGAGCTAAGAAAACCGATAATTAAAAATGCACAAAAGTATGCAATGAAAAGTGTAGCGCTAAAGAAAGTCTAGGCGGTTCGACGATAGGAATGGGTCAATAGTTTTAATTTGCCTTGGTTTGTTTGACTAGTAAAATACTAGAATAGCATCGTAAAAATAGTGTAGCTTTAAATTAGTTGCTGAAGAGTCTTTAGATCTTTAGAGATGAAATCTTTAATGCATCACCGTCACCAACGCGGGGTGCTTTAAAGCTTCCTTTCCAATGCTCCTTCAAAGCGGTCGATCTTGAGCTTTTGCCTAATAGTTACGCAGTCCCAAATCTTCCACATCCTTTTCTACTGCGTCTGTCCATCGGTTCCTCGGGCTGCCTTTGGCCTTCACGCCTATCAGCTTCCCTGTCCTGGCTTTCTTCGCGGTACAGTCAGCAGGCACACGGGTGTCGTGGCCTAGCCATCTTACGCGCTGAGCTTCACTAAAGTACACAGCTGCCTTATTTTGAGTAAGATCGTTTAGTTCCGAATTACATCGAACTCTATAGGTACCGTATTTCATTCTTATCGGGCCAAAAATATTTCTTAACATTTTTCTCTCCATATTAGCGATCTGTGCGCAATCAGCAAACTTAAGAGTCCACAACTCGCATCCATACGTGAAAATTAGTCGGATAAGAACTTTGAACTATGAAGCTTCTTTCGGTACTAGACCATACGGCGTAGAATAAATAGCAAAGCAAAATGAAGGCAGCAGCGACATCAGTAAGGCAAGAAATTTGCTTTACAAACATATCGCACAACTCCAAAGAGTCTAAAATATTAAAGGTACTGCTGAAAAATACTACACCAGACAACGAAAGAAAGCAGAGTAAACTGGGAGGTTAGAATTGAAAATGTATCGAAAAATTCATTCGTTTCTATTATTAGAATGGCTCACTTGACTCAATTGAGTATATAAGGCTCTGAAATACATTGTTGACTTTTTTCAAAATTGAGGAGAAAAATACTTAGTTGAATATTTTTAAAATAAAATAGAAAATACATTGTTGACTGCTTTCAAAATGAAGAGCAAAAATACATAGCTGATTTTTTTTTTAAATTAAGAAGAAAACTGTTTTGTTTCAAAATAAAGAACAAAAATATTATACATTCCTGACTGTTTCCCAAATTATGAAGAACAATGTATAACTGACTATTTTCAAAATTATAAGAAATAAAAGGAAAAATACATAGCTGACTGTTTTAAAAATTAGGAAGAAAATGCCTAGTTGACTGTTTTCAAAATTAAGAAGAAATATGAATAGCTGACTGTTTTCAAAATTAAGCAGAAAAATACATAGTTAACTATTTTCAAAATTAAGAAGAAAAATGCATAGGTGACTATTTTCAAGGAGAAGAAAAATACATAGTTGACTGTTTTCAAAATTATGAAGCAAAATGCAAAGCTGATTGTTTTCAAAATTAAGAAGAAAAATAAATATATACTTGTACTAACAAATAATTGGAATGCACTGCTCTGCCGTTAAAGCAAAGTACGAGTATATAGTATACGAAAGAGGAATTAACCGCCCCATAAAAATTACCAGATATAGAAATCAGCATGCATACATTTTTCATCTTTTATCTATGCCTTCCTATTCCAACTTAGTGGAGTTTGGCACGCAGCTGGCATATACGCAAACTACTACCTTTTGATAAATTGTAACTCTTGTTTACCAAAGTTTAATAGTAATAGGAAATAATTGATAAATTTGATTAACGCAGAACAAAGTAAATACTTACTCAGAATTGAACTAACTAATACCGGAGGGCTTAAGGGATGTATATTTGTTCTGCATTAGTAACGAAGAAATGGGCTCCAGTTTTGATATCTAGCCATTTTCTGCACTTGGTCCTAGCTGGGCTCTTCTTCAGGTATTCATCAAGGTGGATATCAGCCAGAGCTTTCAAGTGCCTCCTTCCCGGCCTACAAGATCGCGATTTACCGCACTTCTCTGTACCATGAAATTAAACTTCTTCGATTCGATTCCAAAAACACCGCTACTGCCATGGCTCCTGTGTCTTGATTTTGCCTCTCGAATGGTGGGGCCTACAGTTTTAAGCCGACTCCGAACGGCAGATAGTTTTTTTTTAGCGGCTTTTTCATGGCAGAAATGTACTCGGAGGTTTGCCCTTGCCTGCCGAGGTGCGACTGCTTTTAGAAAAACTTTTTCATTCATTTTGATGCTTCATGCATGGAGATTCTAATATATCATATGCACTTCCGAATGGCAGTCACGCACCAACTAATTCGGCTACGGCGGGTGCCGTATTTCAGGTCTGAAGATTAAGCAATGTGTCGATAAGGGCACCTGAACTTCTCGAACTTAAGCTGGATAAACACCAGAGAGATGTTCTTTGCCACATACATCCATGCTCCGACTTCGAAGTTCAAGTGGCGTGAACTTCCTTGCTAAGAAGACTTTCTTGCTGATCTAAGTCTACGACTTCGCAAAATATCTTTGGTGTAGCCCACCAATCCTTATTAGGGAAGATCTAGGGACATTTACATTTGCATATTTTATACATTTCAAAGCTGTATAGCGAACAAAAATTATGGGTTCAATCGCTTTTGAATTATTCTGTTTGAAAATTATTTTTATGATTTTTTAACGCATTCCTGCGTATCCACATATTTCTTTCGTAATTTAATGCAATTTGTGATAAAAAAAGCATTTCAAGCAGGATTACATTCCAAATGAAAAAAGCGCGATATATAACGGAACATTCAGTGCTTAGTTATTAGTTTACACACTTTTTAGATTAATGAAAGTGATAGTAAATATTTCCGAAGTTGGTTAGCAAAAAAAATACTCCAATAGATTGAGTTAATTTCGATTTGTTACAGTTTGAACTTTAAGAATTTTTTACAAATCTTGGGTATTCGACACGCCTTTTCGGTAAGTTGATGCATTTCATATCGAAAAGAACCTTCCGGGAGAGATTAGCTTTGAAATACAAAAAACTTCGTGCAAATCGGATGATTCTGTGCAAAGTTATTGGCTCACATACATCTTTTGGGCTTGTAGTTAAGAGAGAAAGGCACTCCCTATCGTAGTAATGATACTCAAAGTCTTTACAAATAATCGGTAAAGAAATAATTTGCGCTCACTTCTAAAAATTCGCGCACTCAGACACGAAAAAAAGAAGTCAAAAGAAAATATAAATAAATAATTAAATAGAAGTCGGTTATCGCGCCGAAAGCCATTCGTATTTATGTATTCACAAATAAGTTATTATCAGAAAAATATAATCACGAATAAAAGCAATGACAGCAAGACAAACGAGAGGCAATCACTAAGGAAGGCGAGTGGTTGGAGTATGGATTACAAAGAGGTCGCGCCATTGTAATTGAGATTGCGCCAAAAAAAAAATTGCTAAAGAAAAAATGCCAAGCGGTCGAAGTTTGAGCAGTGACGCAGGGAAGTGGAGCTGTTATCGAAGCCAATGAGTGCAATGAGTGCCGGGGGTTGGGTTGACTTGACAACGCAATTTTGTAAATTTCACAAATTTTGCATAACATATGCAAAACATCTTAAACCGCGGCGTAAAACCGCGGAGGTGGGCCGACAATCGAAGCGTCAAGGCACGCACCGGCAAGCAAGCGAAGAAATGAACGCAAGCAACCACACACTTACAGGGTTAGTGCACGCACACATACGCAGGGAAATATGCAAATTTGGCATGTAGAATGGATGAATGAGTGAATGACAGAGGTAGGAGAAGCAGGAAGTAATGATTGAAGCAGCTAAAGGCAGCACTGCATGGTGGTTGTAAGCGCTGCAAAGTATGCAAGATAAAAGCGCGCGCGCCCACACAGCCGATCGTACACATACAAACTTATGTGCAGGCTGCTAATTCCCAATGGTATAATTTTTGGAGGTGCGTGTGTACTTAGACGTAAACATCTATCACAAATAATGAAAAAACGTATATAGGAATACATTTACATATGAATATATACGAGTATGTGTACATGTGTACATGTGTGCTTATGGCTTAATGAAAACATTTTAATGCGCGCTTTTGTACCTCACTTGCCACTCTGATCGTTTGAGCACTTAACATTTCTTCCAGCGCTCTTTGTGCTTTTTACTGTCTCCCTGCTGCTGAAAGAAAAAAAATTGATTTTCGCCATTCCTCTGGTATTTTGCTTTTTTCGGATTTTCTTTATGTGAAAATAAGTTAAAAAGACAATCAAAGGCTTTAAAGCGCCGCCGAGAAAAGCGAATTGAAATGAGGAATTAACTGCAAATTGTGCATAAGCGCTTGGAAAGGTATACAGTGTCCGGCACTCGAAGTGTAAACAATTAAAAAGGCCATAAATTTAGTTTGGAAAATTAATTTTATTCAATTCCAAGTAAAAATTTTGTGAAAATAATTCAAAATTAAGAATCAATTTACTTTTGCTTGATATGACCACCCTTTGCCTTGACTATGGCTTTGAGACGGTCCAACAACGAATAGCAAGCTGCCCGAATGTGACTTGCATGTATTATGGCCCACTTGCGGACAATGGCTTTTTCAGCGCCTCGAGACTAGTGAATCTTTTAGTTCGGACTTTGCTCTCCAAAATGGCCTAAAGAGAATGTTCCATCGGATTCGCGTCTGGTGAATTTCACAGCTATTGTGTGGACGTTATGAAGTTCAGAACGTGGATTTTTAGCCATACTTGGTGCCCTCGTCCATGGTCTACCACCGAAATGTATGTCTGCCACATTCGGCTAGTTGTACGAGTTCTCGTCTTGTGAAAGAAGCACATTTCCGGAGAGAATACCCTCAACGTTCCATCGTCCAATCGACAAAAACAGCAGACACTTATTTCTACCAATTTTCTCTTCCTGTAGTGATAACGAAGACTACATGCCACTTTATAGCCGCCCCAGTGAGAGTTCGTAAGCCCACCCTATCCAGGCTTAAGAACCTATTTGATGCTCTTTTGGAGCGAAGTATAAACTACATATTTAGCCTGTCCTAGACTCTTCATCCAGTGTTGTCTAAGTTACCTATTTTCCCAGTATTTGATAAGTTCCTTTATGTAATCTTTGCTGGGCATACAAAAGAGTTCTGGTAGTCTGCCTGTACGTAGCCATCGTAAGCTTCCTTTCCCATAAATTGATGTTCTCTGCTCACAGGGTATTGAAGGTTCTCGCGACTTTGTACGTTTGCGCACTACCTCAGTGCTCGCTGAGTTAACGCGAAGCTCATCTTTCCAGGAGCAGACCACAGGTCCTCAAGGGAACCCCAATCCTCTCATTTTGCGATGAAACCGTCTCCAAGGTTCCCTGTCTAACCAGCTCATCAGCCACGTAGTTTTCGGGAACCCAAAGTTGCCGGATATCGTAGTATTCGATATTCGCGAAGCCCATCTTTCCAGGAGCAGACCACAGGTCCTCAAGGGAACCCCAATCCTCTCATTTTGCGATGAAACCGTCTCCAAGATTCTCTGTCTAACCAGCTCATCAGCCCAGTAGTTTTCGGGAACCCAAATTTGCTTGATATCGAAGTATTCGGATGAAATCGAGAGAGAAGCCAGGCATTCCGCGATTAATTTCGAACGCACAATCAACGAAAGTGAAAAACCAGTCCACTGCTTCCTTAATTGCGGCTACCCCCGCTTGGAAAACACTACAGTGGACCAGAAGCTTGAATTTGACCTTGATGGAGAGATTTTCACGGAATACTCCCCCACCAACATTTTCTTCCAACTTCGAGGCAACCTTGAACATGTCTGCCACGCTTTGCCGCCAAATGTTGCCCCCCGCCCACTCATTCCTTGAGGGAATTTGAGTGGAAAAAGTTCCGCTCAGACCAAGTGTAGGTGAACAATAATCCATTACCATGGGGATGAACTCAGAACTTTTAAAAATGCTAAAGTGTCCGTAGCTTAAGGATAGCTTACGGCCCGAACACCTCACGGGTGCCACATTCAGCATAGTGTTGAACGCTAGAGTAGGAGTGGTACGGAGGACCCCGCTGATTCCAATGAGGGCAGACCTTTGTACCCTTTCTAGCTTCTTAACTGATGTCATCCTTTCTAGCGAGTTCCACCAGCCAAGGACTCCGTACAGCAAAATTGGTGTGATAATGTGTGAGTTACTAGAGCTCAATTTAAGTACAACTGAATTTTTAGTATTTCATCGGTATATCCGGCTCTCTTTTAAAAGGACTTCAGAAATTCACTTTGGAGACAGCATTCGATAATAAGGAATACTTATAAAGATTTATGATTTGGGTATCAAATGAAATGAATGGATTACTTGGCCAATAGGAGGTACATTGTGGTTTAAATTACCACCCTCATTCGTTGCTTGCTCCTCGAAAAAAAGTGTGTGGAAAATGCTGTTACATGTTGTGATATCATAACTACGCCCGCTTACGAAATGGCCGTATCGCTGACTTGGAACGGATATCTGATTTGCTTACGCCTGCCAACCAATTTATCCCATCAAAGCAGTCAGTCAGTCATTCACTCAGTCAGTCATACGGTCACTTTTGTGATCTGTGGCATATGTAAATGCGCGCACATATACACATATACATATACGCATATGCATGAGTACGCATACCCTTACTTATCTACGAGCATCTAACTGCTTATCAACCTCATACTATTTGTAGTTCTGCTCAGCTGCTGTTCATATATCTTACCGTGCCTGCTTTTCGCTGTGAGATGCATAGAATTTATTTTTTACTTTGACTTTTCGCCCTTCTGCTTCCCATCTTTTGGGTTGCTTGTGTACTTGGTATGCTGCTGAGTGTTAAAAAGGATTATGCTTGATTTGTTTGCATAAACAAATTTATGTATCTGCATGTGAAGAAAGTAGAAAAAAGGATTCATATAAGCAGTAAGCACACGCATCGATAGGACATACCGCTGCAGCCGCATATTTACATAAACACACAGACATTTATATGAAAGTGTACTTTGTAGTTTTTATAAGCACTTACTTGTGTTCAAAGCAGGTCTTTTGTGGTCACATACTCACGTAACTGAGGGCTTACCCCTTTCCTCTTCCCACACAGTGTGCGGACGTGCGGTATGATTTTATTTTTGGGCGTTGAAGTGGGATTGTCCTACACAGGAAGAAAGTTTTAAGTTTTGCCAGGTTTAAAGTATTCGTCACTAAACAACTCTAATACCAAACCAAAGAAACAGCCGAAAACCCCAAGATATTGAGTGGAGCAGGTAAGAAGAGGTTTAGTTACCTCCTCAAGAAAGAGGTCAGTAAAGTGGAGACATATGACAAAGCTCTGCTCCCTATGCTCATAAACAAACCAGAAGGCGTCAAGCCAGCTCTACAACGACAGAGCCTACCTCTAAAAAGCGTCCAAAGAAGATAAACATTCTACCTCTCTGGCCGCAGCAGTAACAGCAGCATCAGCTGTAAAACAAACAGCGCCAACATATCCGTGAAGAGGTAGTACTCTGCCTCCAACAAGGATGTGGTAACAGGAGATAAAATGGCAGTGCTCTCCCTAACGTCAGAGCAAATGGACTCTATTCAAAATCTTATTTTCGAAAAAAAATACTAGCGAGGAAAGACTAGGACACAAAACAGGCATTCGCGATCTACAAGGCAGGATACATGTTTCTGAACTACAAGGATAACGCTTCCCGACTAAAAGCGACTATTACTGATGGGACACCCTGGGAGCGTGTTTCACTGTGGCCACAGAGGAATCCAAGATACCTCACTCACGGATCGCAGTGCGGCACTTTTCCTATACCCAATGCCCAGTCCCTGGAAACCAAAAAGGTACTGGACTTTTTGTGGGGGCAGAATAAAGGTCTTTACGCCAACACTTGGCGTACACCAAAAAAAGTCGAGGAAGAGGCTCAAATGCAACACTCGTTCCAGCAGTAGACCAGGAATCAGCAGCCAGCTTGATGGATTACCAGGAAAGAGTTAACTACCAGACTCTGTCAAGTGACCCCCAAGCTCGAGACTGCATCCGTCAATGCAGATGCATTAACGGAAAAAATGGAAGCTGTGTAAAGCGGACGAAGAGGACTCCTTCCCATCCTCACCCGACAACCAGGGAATACATCTTCATCAGGCTAAGGCCGCATAGGTCGAACTTAGTACGTTAGTTAAATACGAGCCACATTAATGGCATCACAGTACACAACACAAAGGCAATCTATGTCATATGCGCTTAATATAGACACGGCGCTCGGAGTAACCAAATGGGTTGGTGCGTGACTACAATTCGGAATTCAGAGCAAACGTAGGTTCGAATCTTCGTGAAACACCTAAATGAAGAAAGTGTTTTTTCTACTAGCGGTCGCCCCTTGGCCGGAAATGGAAAACCTCCGAAAGTATTTCTGCCATGAAAACGCCCCTCATAAAAACCATTTGCCATTCTGGGTCAGCTTAAAACTCTAGGTCCCTCCATTTCTGGAACAACATCAAGTCGCCCAGCACAAATAAGAGAAGTGCGGCCGCCAAACACGCAAAACCAAGGGTCTAAGCGCCAGCTATACATTTGTATATCAGTATAGAACAAAACAACGTTTGCTACCGAGAGATGAAAACCTATCAGAATTTTAAAGTGGTTCTTAGATGTTCTTAGATAAGCTCATCCAGTACTAAGTGGGAGGCGGTTCCAGCGTTTTGTTGGAAAAAAGTATCCAGCTCATGTCATCGCTGCGCGGGTTGTAAAATTTTAAAGCCACAAGAAATGGCTTATCATTGATCTTTCGTTGACAATGATGATAGAGTTCGAAGTAGTAGAAGTGCTGATAGATCCGAGAGACCTAAATAGATATGAGTTAGACCAAGTAATGGCTTTTTTTGATAGCCTGAGTGTCGTTCCATTTCATTTTTTGTCTCCTTCTTCTTCTTAATTGGCGCGATAACCGCTTACGTGATTTTGACCGAGTTCAACAAGGTGCGCCTCGTTCCCTTCTCGTGCTAATCGGCGCCAGTTGGACACACCAAGAAAAGCCAATTCCTTCTCCACCTGATATTTTTAATGCAGAGGAAGCCTTTCTCTTCCTCTCCCTCTGCTATCATCAGTTGGTAGCGCATTGAATACTTTCAGAGCCGGAATGTTTGTGTCGCATCGGACGAAATTATCCATCCGACGAAGCTTTTGGATCTTTATTCGCAGCGTTATGTCTATGTCATCGTAAAGCTCATGCAACTCATAGTTCCAATGCCTACGACACTTGCTGTCGCCAATACGCAAAGGTCTTCTCAAATCACAAAAAGTGTCACAAATCCGAAAATTTGGAATAATTTCCCTAGCTGCCTTAGCGTTTTTTCAGTGTGCTCTTTCTTCGATTTACTTTCATATATCTATGTAGATTCTTCAAAGTGTCATTTCACAAATCTCCAATTGGGTTTTTCTTAAGAGTGCAATACAAAAACTCATATGCGGTTATCTTCATTGTTGTGCTGAGTTACGGTGATTTGCATATCACACACGCACGTCTTGCGGCTTCCGATGCCCTGCGGACCATCAAATGTCATTTCTAGCTCATTGAAGTGTAGCCAAACAAGTGAAAAAAAAACAACAAATACAAATGCAAAAGAGTGTCAAGAATTGTGCCCAAAGTATTTTCACGCGCCGCACTCACTTCGCCCTACAACTTTTACTGTCTTTTTAAGTTTATTTTAACTTTTTTATATCGACAGAAAAAGGAAACATTTTATTGCTCATGTTTGAGTTGCCTTTCTTTACGTTTATTGCCAACAATAATACCCAGCGGGGTATTGCAGCCAATGATTTTTCCCACATGAGAGTCGAGTAGTCACAGCCTGCGGCTCATTGGTCGCTACGTCGGCTATCGATAGGACACCTAGCGCACACCCATACACACTTGCTGCCCACACATAAGCTACCTCTATGCATAGGAAAAAAAGGATATACACATGTCCTTCGCCAGGGTGTTAGAAAAAGGGTGTGTGTGAGTGCACACGCAGATTTTTTTGCGCAACTTCCTTGGCAATTTTTTTTTCGCCCCGCATAGACTTTCACTTTTTTTCACTTTCTTTTTGTGGCGAAAAGGTCGAACGCCGCAGGATGCGCTCTCGCTCGCTCGGTTCCACCGAATTATTTCGCATTTAAAAATAGATTTGCGTATTTTGTGGTGGCTGCGGTCGTTGTTGGCGTATCCAATTGATTTATGACTTTTTCAAATAATACAATTTTGCAAGCAAATAATGTAGTTTTTTGGGTGGTGCGCGAATACGAAGGACGAACGGTTTATGAATGTATTTGTGTTTTTATTTTATTTTTTTTATTCTGCGCACATATGTGCAGTTTTTATTTCGCTCCTCCGGGGCATTTTTTAAACTTATTGACTTTTGCTAACTAATCCTGTGGGTGTAATTGTAGTTGAATTTGAATTTAAATATGTTTTATCTGTTGGATAAGTTGCGTAACGGTGCACTAATAAATGTGTATGGACATATGTATGTAAATATTAATAAGCACCCGGCATGCGGCGCTCTGCTGTACATACGAATAAGTAGTGAGAGTAGTGATACTTAGTCCTGCCATAAGTTCTGTTACAAGTGAAGTCCGTCATAGATATGAAATTCTAATACTCTTTTCTTAATGAAGTTAGTTTTATTTAATCATGTAAACATTAAAGAAAAAAATTTGGATTTTCATTCGAAATATTCACTATTTGCTTTTACACAAGCCGTCAAACGATAGGCCATTCAGCTATTCCAGCACGCACGGTTTCCGTGGATATTGGCGTCCCTACTTGAACCAAAGATTGTGTGACCTCTCGAAATTTCTGTGAGGTCTGCGACAAGCCATGTTCTCTAATTCTGACCACAAACTGTAGTCCAATGTATTCAGATCTGGTGCTTCAGATTGTAGTGCTACCAGAGGCTCAGTTATGGGAAGACGCAGAAAATGAGCCCGGCAAACACTGTTTTCGCATTTTTACGGATGGCTCCAGGACCGAGCATGGCTCCGGCTCTGGGGTCCACGTGGAATCCAGCGGGACAAAACTGCACTTTGCTCTTGGAATGCCTTCATCTGTGTTTCAAGCGGAGGTGTATGCAGTTCAAGAAGCGATGAACTTTGTTGTGGAAAAGCGATGGAGAGGCAGATCTATATGTGCCTGCAGCGACAGCCAAGCTGCGCTTATGGCCTTTGACATCCCTCGAACCACATCAGGGGTAGTCAAGTCCTGTAAATCCCGGCTGAACTATGTCGGTAGACATAATAGCCTGATGCTAACATGGGTCCCTGGACACGTGGGTATCGCGGGTAACGAGACCTCTGACTCCTTAGCTAAGATGGGCTCTGAGGCCAACTTCTTTGGGTCAGAGCCCGTTTTGCCACTCCCTTCTGCGGCCATCACAGCCACGGTTAGCAAATGGGTAACTACCACCTACAAGCGAGCTTGGCAGGCTGAGAGAGGCTGCAGATGGACTAAACTGATGTTACCTGTCACGTCCGATCGACTGTCGCAAACCCTTCTGTAATTAAGCAGAGAGGAGTGCAGACGGCTGGTTGGACTGATGACGGGTCACTTTCTGTGCGCGAAGCACATGGAAAGGTTGGGCATCTCAGACAGTGTACTCTGCCCAGCTTGTGAAGAGGAGGATGACACTTCCTGTGTGTCTGCCCCGCCTTCGCTCGAAACAGGTTTGAGGTCTTTGGCACTGATGTGTTAAGAAGCGACCATCTTGGCTCCTTGGCACCACAAGATCTACTCAGATTTCTTCGGAGATCGGGTAGATTTAAAGAAAATTAAAAGGGAATCCAAGCGTAGTACAATGGACTCAATTAATGTCTGAGTGCTGCACTTGCTAGTTGTCCCGACAAAAAGAAAGTACTGCTCAACTGCTTCACCCTGCCTTCCAAGACATCTTCCTGGCACACTTTTGCCGCGGTCTTAAAACCTTTTTCGCAGAAAAGAAAAGATTTAACACCTTTACAAGACACTCACCACCACATCACTACGGAGGCTGGATGGTGGCTACGCTGAACTTTTGGAATAATATTTTTTGCGTCTCTTGAAGTTTTAGCATAGATTTGGTTGTTGCTTATTAAACACTTTTTCAACAGTGAAAATTTTCTCATCTGTGAAAAGAATATTTTCATGGCCGTTGACTGCGTGACAGAGGAAGCTGCTTGCATCTTTCGAGTCTAATTTTCTTCAAGCGCCTTGTCAAACGATGACCAATTGAGCGTCGGTGAGCTTCCATGTGGAGATCATCTCTAATTAGCCTTGGCATGGACCTGGTCGAAACATTCATTTCGCTGGACATGATTTTTTGCTTTCTAAGGGGACTTCTGCGAATTCTTTCTCGAACGGCTACACCGGTTCGAACCACGCGAGGGCGACCACTTCTTTTTCTGTCTGTCACTTCAGACGTTTGGGTAAAAAGGTTAATCGTGCGGTAACCAAACATTCTCGAAATATTACATTTTTTTCAGCACTTCTCACTTGCACTTTTACTATTTACATTTTTGTAATGCAATCGATGCAATGCGATTTTCCTTACCTGCATTGTTAACAAGCAAAAATTGCCACGAATTAGAATAATTTATGAGTAGACAATATATACGAATAAATGCAAAATTAACGGTACTTTTTTCTGCAAATTTGTTCTCGAATTTGTAACAGAATTTATGGTAAGAGTAAATACAAATTAGGCGGCCGCCGTAGCCGAATGGGTTGGTGCGTGACTATCATTCGGAATTCACAGAGAGATCGTAAGCTCGAATCTCGGTGAAACACCAAATTAAGAAAAAGCATTTTTCTAATAGCGATCGCCCCACCACAGGCAATGACAAACCTCCGAGTGTATTTCTGCCATGAAAAAGCTCCTCATAAAAATATCTGCCGTTCGGTCCCTCCATTTGTGGAACAACATCAAGACGTATGCCACAAATAGGAGTAGCAGCTCGGCCAAATATTTAAAAAGGGTACACGCGCCATTAATAAGTACAAATCAGAGATCATACATTTTCTTATTTTTTATTAGCGGAGTTTGACACAAATCTAACCTTTATATAAAGAGCAGTTTTTTAAAAAAATCCTCTTTTATTTTCAAAGTTTTAATAGTAATAAGAAATAATTGATGAATTTGTTTAATGCAGAGTGATGGTAAATATTTCAGAGCTTTTCTAGCGAAAAAACCTATCTCCAATCGATTCAGTCGGTTTGGATTTATCGCAGTTTGTAAATTATTTTAATGATTTTTTAACACTTTTCGGCTTACGGACTAGAGGTGCCAAACTATCGATGGCACTTTGTCGTCACCATCGATGGTAGGGCACTATCGAGCTACTGAACTATCGATGGTTCAAAGTCTCGATAGGGGACGATAGTATCGTCAAAAGAGCGATTTACACATCACCAAGCAAATATTCGCGCTTTTTCTATTTGTGGCGTCGCTTGTGTACAAATATTAAAAAGTGTAAAGTTGTAAAGTGTTTAAAATAACAATTCGTAAAAATATATAAATGGATCGCTTTCTTAAACGAGGTAATACATTTTTCAAATAATTAGTAAGAATGCTTAGAACACTTTTGTCTAATTTTAGGACGCAGTTCTGCCGCAGCAAGTTGGGATTGCAACAGCAGCGACAGTGAAAAAAAATTTGTGTTGGAGAAGCCTGCACAAAAAAAAAAAAAAAAAGTAAAATTTCGGATGTGTGGAATTATTTTAAAAGATCTGATGATAAGAAATTTGCGAAATGCCTTAGTTGCGCCAAGGACTATAAAACTAGTGGCAACACATCGAACCTGCATGATCACCTTAAACGGTTTCACCTGAATTTGGACAGAAATGCTCCTGATACACAAGTTGCTGAAGATGTTGTACAAGACGAGAACATTGCGTATTTCAGCAGCAGCTGCAGGTCAAGCATGCGGTCAGTGGAGTCATACTTTAAAAGGGCTTTGTTGTATGATGCAAACTCCAAGCGTAAAAAGGACTTAGATGAACTCGTAGCAGAGATGGTTGCTGAGGATATTCAGCCCTTTAGCATAGTGAAGGACAAAGGATTTATTAAATTAATTACAGCCTTAGATCCACGTTACAAGCTTCCCAGCCGGAGTCATTTGGAAAACGTCCTGATGACCAATTTGTTTAAAAAAACGACGGAAAAATTGTCAACAATTTTGGAGCAGGTTTCGAACATTGCTATCACTTGCGATATGTGGACATCTAGTGCTAACGTGAGCTTTTTAACGGTAACGGCTCATTTTATACATGAATGCGGCATCGCTAACAACCAAAAAACTGATCTACAAATCACTCGTCACAAAATATTGCACACACTTTAAAAGATATATTAACATCTTGGCATATCTTTGAAAAAACTGTCTGCATTGTAACTGACAATGCAAGCTCAATGCTGAAAGCATGTGAAATTTTAAAAATCCAAAATCTGCCATGCTTTGCTCATACAGTTAATTTGGTAGTCCAAGATGGCTTGAATCTCAATCACAACGATGTCACAAAAGCTTTGTTTGCAAAATGTAAAAATATTGTAAAATTTTTTAAGAAAAGTTCAATTGCGAACGAAAAATTGAAACAAGTTCAAGAAAATTTTGCATATACCTTGTTGCAAGAAACCCCAACAAGGTGGAATAGCTTCCACGACATGATTGAGAAAGTTTTATTAACCCATGAAGCCATTGCCAGTGTGCTATTATCAACAACAAATGCACCATTACCATTCACTGCAGAGGAAATCAACGTGTTGAAAGATATTGACAAAATATTAGCATTATTTAAAAACGTGTCCGAAAAAGTTTCTGGTGGCAAATACGTTACAGTGTCATTAATAATACCATTGACATATTGACTATATCGGCAAATTGAAAATCTTTCATCTCAGTTGGCAACTGCGGTAGGCAAATCTATGAAAGATGCTATGTTGGAGTCGATTAAAAAACGACTATCTATATATGAGCTACGCATGGTAACAAGGATGGCTACGATTTTGGATCCATGCTTCAAAAAAGATGGGTTTCAATCCAACGTAAATGCTGAACTCTTGGAAAATGAGTTGGTCAGTCTGGAAGCAAGCACGACCACTACGGATCCAATTTTTGATTTTTTGAACCAACGATGTGCTATTAAAAAGAGTAATGTTCGATCTGATGCTATCATTATTAAAAGGCAGTATCTGGAGAGAGGCATAGCCCCACAGGATATGGACCCTCTTTTATGGAACAAGGTAAAATTTATAAATCAACCTTCGATACATAAAACTAAGTTTTGATAATACATGGATTTCCCTTTATTAAAATTACTGATGTATAAATATTTATGCATCCCCGCAACGTCTGTGGAGTCGGAAAGAGCTTTCAGCAAGGCAGGACAAATTGTTTCTGATAGGCGAACACGGCTTAAAGAAGAAAATGTGAACGTTTTGTTGTTTTTAAACAAAAATCTTTCGCTATAATAAATAAATCATATTATAGTTTTCAAGTTTAAGCTTTTAAGTCTTTTATAAGGCTTTTGTATTTTTAGTTTTTCCCTTAAAATGTAATTTCATAAAATGTAAGCAACGTTCCTTAAACTTATAAGTTCAATATTTTGGCAGAAAAGACCCATAGCCTGTACTCTTACTCTTTTTTTCCAAATGTAAATCACTCACACTTGTGAAAATATATATTTGTTTTAAAGTGTTCCTTATGAATTAAAATAAAATTCAAATTATTTGTTTTTTCTTACAAATTTCAATGATTTTCAATCACTCTTTTTTATTGCGACTATCGACCACCATCGATGGTTTGAAAATTACTATCATCCACAATCGATAGCGCCCACCATCGATAGTTTGGCACCTCTATTACGGACACGCCTCTTTCAGAAGTTTGAACAATTTTCGTAGGAAAGAACCTTGCTGGAGAGACTAGTTTTAAAATACAAAAAGTGCTGCGCAAATCGGAGCTTTCTGTGCTTAGTTATTGGCGAACATGCTTACATCTTTCGATCTTTTATTTTCAAAGATGTAAAGGCATGTGCAAAATTGTATTTGTGCTAGAATGTAAATGCTTTCCTTATACCTTTTTATCTGCAAAAGCCTACTACCTAAAAATAAATAAAATTGTGAAGATCGCTGGCTTCAATTTGCGCCATCAAAAGTGGTTTACCATGGCGCGATTGCGTTAGCCATTCAATGTTACATTGGCGCCAGCCTTTTCTTTGGAGAAATGTAGTCTGATGATTTCTGCAGCCCATAGGTCGCATGAAACGATTTTTTTTCAATCGTCCTAATGGCTGCTCTTGAATGGATTCGGGTCGCTTTCAACCCAAATATGGAAATTTTGCGTATTCACGTAGCCATTAAGCCAAAAATAGGCCTCATCGCTGAGCACCATAAGTTGACCTGAGTGCGCCATGAATACTTTTCACGGAGCGTCAGTTTTCGCAATAAAATTGAACGATTTGTTAACGTTGTTGAGGCGAAAGTCTTTCCATGCTGAAATTTGAACGAATACTGAAAAAAATTTGTATTTAGTTTGTCAGTAGTTAGTTTCGTCGAAAACCCCCTATTGGAAAAATAACAGGTGGCGCAAAAGTAACCTTGCGATGTTTTTTGGCTGTAATTTAAAAACAAAATGAAAAACTTAGATTTTTCTTGTGGATTATTTTTATTTGGTCTTTTAATTTTTTTTTCGTCGAGAATATGATGTCATGTAAATGGCCGCCGCCACAGTATATTGCCATTTGAGCCCTTTTTATGGCATTTTTGTCTTTAAGAGCTACAAGCTGAGGCTTGTTGACATAAACCCGCGACTTCAAAAAGCCCCACAAAAAAATGTCTGGAGCGGTCAAATCAGGCGATCTTGCTGGCCGGTGTAAATCGCCAAAACTGGTGATTAGGCGCCCGGGAAATGCATCCTTCAGCATATCGGTTGTGGCACGTGCAGTGTGTGCCGTTGCACTGTCCTGTTTGAATCACATGTTTTCCAATCTCAATTCATCAAGTTGCGGCAAAAAGAACTCGTTGATCATTGCTCTGTAGCGCTCACCATTCACAGTAACCGTTTATAGAAATATAGGAAAATATCTAACACTTAACTATGCATTCCAATAAATTTACCGCAATATATACATTTTTTTTCATTTTTGTATTCGCCACATACACAGACAACATCATTTATTATCCTGCCAACCTAACCTTAAGAAGAATTTTTTTTATAGAAGCACCAAATCTATTAAACCGCGCACATATGATTGCATCGTTTCTCAATACAAATGAAAATGTAATCCAATAAAAGTCTTATAAAGCTTACACCTCGACACAAAATGACTAATTGAGCAACTGTCAAAAGTGACATTTCGTTGTCAAAATAAAATTCCGAGCGCCACGAAATTTAGACCAACACAATTCAAGACCAATCAGCGGTAAACAAAAACATTAACCAAAGCATAGAGAAGTGAGCAAAGCAAAAGCGCTGAGCAGCCCACATATGCGTAGATGCATACATGCATACGAGTATGTAAGTGTAAATAGTAAAAGGAACTAAGTTCAAGTGGTATGAGTGAAAGGGAGAGAGCAGTGAGTACCATTCGGGGAATATGTGAACTACCCTGCAAGAACAGTGACACTTATTTGATCGATCATATGGTCACTGTTGATCGAAATAATTGGCAATGCTTAGTGAAAAATTTCTACAAGTATATCGTTCTTAATGCCAATGTTGTAAATATCTTGGAGACTTTCGACATACCCCTGTTCTTTACAGTGTTGACACATTATCGCCCAAACTCACTCTCTTGAGGTTTCAAGTTTCAAGTTCTAATTAATGCGCGTATGGCCTGGAAAATAATTCTATGGTCTTCAAACCTGGTTCCTAGGTATGGTTTACTGATGGACCGAAATTGGAAGATTGTAGAACAAGGACGGGAATCAATGGGCCTAAATCAAAAAGTCGATACCAATGGGTCTCAACTCAACAATTTTCCAGGCAGATATACATGCCATCGAGATAGGTGTGTGGGAATACCTCAGTCGGAAAATGAGAGGAACCCACATTTACATGCCTTTAGATAGTCAGGCGGCTTTGAAAGCCCTTCTATCTACTGCAATCACTTCAAAAATGGTAAATGACTGCCTGAACCTTCTTAACCCGTTGGAGAACTTCAACACAGTATTATAAGGTTGGGTTCCTGGCCATAAGGTTAAGTAATTGGCTGATTATCTAGCTACAAAAGGGGGAAACATGCCTTTAATGGGTTCTGAGCTTTTCTGTGGACTTACCAAAGACCCCACTAACAAATTTCTCACAAAGTTGAAGGAAGGAAGAAATTCGTTCAACACTGGCGAAATTCTATCGGTCAGCGACAAGCGACATAATTCCTAATACAGAGCAGAGGAATTTCAGACAAACTACCCTCGCTCAGCAGAGACTTAAGACTTTACAGGTCATTGTAGTCTGCTTTATCAACTGAACAAAATTGGGCTCTCTGTGACGATCATCCGTCGATTCTGTGAAATGGGCACTGAAAATTCAGAACATATTATTTGTAAATGCTCTGGACTAGGCAGAAAATGGCTATGCCTCTTTGGTTGAATGTGAAGATCTTCGAATTCTTGTAGAGACTCATACTGAATATATTGCTATCTGGTGGAGTATGCCATAACTTGCGTGATTAGATTAATTTAAAAGTTGTGATTTTGATGCAAGATACAAGGAACGTTTTGAGAAGCAGATGTTTCTTAATTGTGATTTTAATAAAACAAGGAACATGTTTTGCTTCTGCCAACACTAGAACCAATGATCTGCTGAATCAAAACGAATGCTCTACCCTAGAAACCATTGAGAGCAATAGTAGCAACGTAGGTGAGCTTGTCTTTTCTACCATGAATAAATTACGTTAGTTTTGATGGTTACCCATAAAAGATGCCATCAGATAGAGAAAAGAGAAGTTGAAAAGAAGGAGAGATAAAGCAGATATCGAGCCATGACTATTTACGGTTTCAGTAATCGCCACGTACTCATGATGAAATTTAGTAGGCTGCTAATATATCCGAGCCTATACCTCCGCAGTCATAGGTACGTGCTCAGGAGCAGCTGTTAATTTTTCCACTGTACCCCTCAGATAGCATGCAAAACTGATTCCAAGTGATGCTGAGTATAATCGCATGACCGGCTGGCTGAACATTACCCAAGAGCTGAAAGCGCCTTAGGCATTGGCGTACTAGCTCGAATCTTTGAAATTCAATACTAGTTCTGAAGAGTCAGAAAAGGTATGCAATGGAGTATAACACTGGGCGACTATGACAGGCCAAAAAAGTATATTTGTTAATATTCTATTGAAGTATATCGATTTTTTTTTGTACGGCCTACTAATGTTTTTATGTCTTCGTATAGGTTGTTTTCGAAAAATATTGTTGCGGAAAAATATGCTAAGTCTAGGCCTGCGTGAAATGAAAGGTTGAAACATTTGCGGTAAAATTTCACGGCGAATACTTTCTTAGAACATTTTAGCACCATAACTCCCACCTAAAAGTGGCATTATGCCACACTTTCTTTAAGGGGTTATACGCAGTTATGAAGCAAATAAAAGACGGGTTGTCAAGGATTTATCCTGAAGAAACTTTAGAATATTTTAATTTGAAAATTTTTGGCGGTTATAAAAGCATCCTTTAAGAACGTTAAAAAAAGACGATTTACGGTGTACATCGTAACTCAGGATTGGATTATCTGAAATCAAAAAACCAAACAAATTTTGTTAATGTATTAGATTATCTAGTAATTTATCGTTCGGCTAATCAAAATAGTGAATTTTCACAAAATGTCAGCTTTTAAAAGAAATGATTTCGATTTTTACGTTAAAATTTGGCCGTAAATTGATTATAAAATGGAAAATAAGTATCAGATTTACAAAAGGAACGATTAATTACTAGAAAATGTATCTTTAAAGATTGAGTTAAAACGGTTGACCGATCAAACAAGCCGTTTTCGAGATATCGTGTACACCGACTTGAAAAATGCCGTTTTGAAAAAAACACGTTTAAAGTTTCAATACCTACCTTAAAACGTGCCGAGGCATCTCTACATATTTAGGTATAACTCCGAAAGTATTGCTTAGATCTACTTCAAATTTCGTGCGTATACTTTTGAATATATGTACATTACAAAAATGCAATAAAAAAAATCGATTTTTTTGAAAGTCATAACTGCGTATAACCCCTTAAGAAACCTCTTAAAACAAATTTTGAAAATTCTTAGAGGACTAAAATCTTCCAAAAAATTGTTCTTCGGAAATTTTACTAGTGTCTTCTCAGTAAAAATATTCATGCCACCAACTTAAAAAGATCTAACAGAATAAGAACAAAAAAATAAGTGCCTTGAAGAAAAATCAGCCGAATTCAATGTTCCTACTTTGTTGTACACATAAATATTCACATATACTATAGGAAGGCTCTTATAGATTATTGACCTACAAGAAGGCTATAGAGGTTGTACAGACGAGGTCTTCAGCTCACGGAGCAGACAACGAAGGCGGTGCGCATCTACTCTCTTGAAGTTGCAGGAGGTTACAATTGGAGTTGGCAAACACAGCGTCACTATTATACCAAATATTAAGTATTGCACCTTGGTATTATGCTAGACAAAATGCTTTCGTTCAAAATTCACCTGGAATATGGGTAATAGTGTAAATTGGAGATTGGCAACCGACGTAATAGCCGACACAATGAAAAGGTTGAGGACGCTAGAAAGCCTCAGGCGTAGCAGCCACGACTAATCGCTCTTCCCCCTCCATGAAGTAATGTTTGGCGGCAGTACCGTGGGGAACGGAGTTCGAAGAAAAACAGTTTTATGCTGGTTACCCCTAAGGCGCATAAGCGGAAGGGCTGGATCTCCGATCGAACATTGGATTTAATAAATGACCGCAGAATAAAAAAACAACTGAATTGCGCAAAAACATGTAAAGCAGAGCTGCAGCAACGAAACAACCTTACTGAAAGACGAATAAAGAAAAGTGCCAGATCTAATAAAAAACTGTGGAACAAAAACCTAGCCACTACAGCGAAGGCTGCTGCGGAAACGAACCGTGCACTGGGCCTTTATCGCACTATACGACAATTAAAAAATACCAATTTTAAAACGACCAAGCCGCTCAAAGACGAGGACGGCGAGCCAACAACAGCTAAGGACAAACAAGTCAACACCTGGAAGCGCTATTATAAGAAGCTACTGTCAACCTCGCCCTTGCTGCCCACTCTGTCGTGTAGCTGCCAACGTCACATTGCAAGACGTGACATCCCCACGATATGTCCGGATGAGAGCGAGATAATAAATGTGATAAAGTCTCGAAAAAACTGCAAAGCTCCCGGGTCCGATAACATCAACCCGGAACTACGAAAACCTGACCTCAAGATAGGCGCTCGGATCCTCCTGCCCTTATTAAAAAACATCTGGAACTTGGAAAGAATACCATCTAAGTTAAAAGAGGGAGTTATCACCTCTCTCCCGAAGATGGGTAACCTATCTGAGTGCAAAAATTGGCGAGGAATAACGTTACTAAGCATGGTGAACACAGTAATAGCACACGTAATTCGCAAAAGGCTGTCCAACTCTTTGAATCAGGGACTACGCAAAGAACAAGCACGCTTTCGTCCCCACTGATCTTGCGTCGATCATGTAAGCTCCTTGAGAGTGATCGTGGAGCAGTCGGTTGAGTGGTGCTCGCCCCTTTTCCTCAGCTTCATCGACTTCGAAAGAGCGTGCGACACTCTCAATCATGAAGCAATTTGAAAAGCTCTTGAATGCAAAGAAGTGCCTGAGAAAATTGTCACCATTATAAAAGGATTGTATTCGGGTGCTTCATGCGTCTACGCGTGAAATACGAAAATGCTCTAAGTGGTAGTATCGAAGCTCAAACCGGTCTTAAGCAAGGATGCGTATTATCTCCACTCTTGTTCAACCTAGTCCTGGACCTAGCAATGCGACAAGCGTGTTCGGTCAGCGGGGACATTTCCTGGGGCTTATGCGGCCGGCTTGAAGACTTAGACTATGCGGACGACATTTGTTCACTATCGCACAAATACTCAGATGCATCAGCTGAGCCCCTATGCTTCATCTAGGAACTATGGGAAAAATATATATTCAGAGGGTCACTTGAGAGTAGCGCGCTACCAAAATGCGATGAGAAAAAGCTAAGCTCTTATACCTGGCGATCATTTTAACACCTTAGCTCCCACCTAAACGTGTCATTGAGATACAATATTTACTTCAAGTCACCACTCAAATGGATTAAAATACGCTAAAGTCACCAGTAAAATTTAGAAAAGAATGCGAACTATTCATGATGCGAAATTCACTTGAAGCACGTCCGCGGATTTTCCCTGCAGGGCTACATGAGCAAAGGTATATGTGTGTGTATGTGTGTGTAATTTAATTGGCTATAGTAGCACTAGCATTTATATTATTGCATTAGCTGCCTAAAATGTGCTTGCTTACTAAACTTTTCAAATGATAATCATTCCTGTCACAGCTATTTGTCTACTGCGCCATGGAGTTGCCCGCTGTTGGCTACTCTGTTGAATGCCTTGCACGGAGTATGTAACTGCCAAGCTGTCAAAGACGGTCATTTCTCAAAAACGTGCGCAAATATTGAAAAACACTTATACCTCAGCTCATATGTCTGCCTATGATTTGGTTAGGACTTAAGCCTGCTGGGTGCAGGGTTCCATTTAATAAATAGTTAGTTGGGAAAAGGTAGAAAACAAACCCACGCTTTCGGTGGGATAACGCGTATGTGACACATATGTGAATTCTGGCTGTCAGCTGCACACACACACTCACGTACATATAAACATGCATTGGACATTTAAAAGTGGCAGTGGCAGTGGCACACTGATTGAGGCATCAAATGCCCCATACCTTTGGGTTGTGGTAACTCAGTTGTCAGTGGTAGTAAAGAGGGGAAAAATCTAATCAGTTGCTAGTCAGCCTACTTTAAATTCCGCAAGTGACAGTTTGATCATTTGTCATAGAAAATAGCATATTTTTAGGCAACATTAGTTAAGGGTAAACCCCAGCCATTGCGCACATACACATATGCATATGTATCAATTTCAGTTTTCTAGTTACACCGACACACAGTTGGCATAGAAATAAGTCACAATTTCTCTCTTCTACACCTCTAAGCATAAAAAGCACTGACAGCAATTCAAATAACCCACCTAGAAAAGTATTTAGCTACAAAACCAACTACTAATGATGCTACTCAACCCTTTCGAGTACTTGTACGAGTTGTAGTATTTTTTTTTTTTCTCTTTTTACCCAACTGCATATTTTTTAAATCACACTTATTCTACTCCCCCCTTTAGCCTCTTTATGCGTTGCGATGTTGCTTTCAGCAGCTCTCTTACAGCGCTTGGCTCTCACCTGTATGCTTGTGAATGTCTGTATCCCGCGACAAGTGTTCAGTTCGCTCGTTCAGTTGTGCGAAATCGGTTGCGCTTTGCTGGTGAGTGACCTCAAATTCGTATTTTGTGCTGATGCTTTTTCTTTTACTTCATCTGCTTTCTCTACTAAATACAATAACGGTATTGTACTGTTGATTACCTGCAACTAATTTGTGCTGGAGGCAATTTTAATTTGTAAAACTGGCAATAAACGTAAAAATACATACCTACAAATGCATCAAAAACATGTTGAAATGCATAATTATGTATGTACAGTTAGTAACAGAAGTAAGTATACACCGGGCACGATTTCAATTTTCCCCCAAGCCATTTCTTCAAATAACCTAAGTTATAACAAAATTGTGTTTTATTTACATGAATGAAATACAAACTCATTTTTAATCCAAATAATGACAAAATTTTAAAAAGGAACAAAATTATATCTTTTTATATTAAACTTTATAAAAATTCATGTCTCAAAAGTAAGTATACAGTTCATATTATTAATTTGTAAAATCAAAAACATAATTAAAACCAAGTCCTAGTATTTGGGAGGATAACCATTAGACTTTACAATCGCTTTAAGTCGTGATGGCATTGATTCCACCAAGTTTTCAGTTATGGTATTTTATTCCATTCCTCTTGAAGGACGTTTTTCAGTTGTTCCTTATTTCTAATCGGATGTTTATATATTTACCGCTTCCTATAAATGTTCCTATAAATATTCGATTGAGTTGGTGTCAGGGGACTGTGGTGGTCTTTTCAGCTGTTTTCGCACATTGTATAACAGCCACTCTCGTACAATGTTGGCTCCAAGGCCCAATTTCGTAGCGCTTTCTTTTAAAATATTTTTCAAAATATTTAGGTAACCATATCGGTCCATAATATTTTCGATAAATACCAAGTTTCCAACCCCTTTCGCAGCCATACATCCCCAAAACATCACAGAGCCCCCCCATGCTTCATGCCGGTCATATTGTTTGGATCCAATTCCGCGTTAACTTTTCTCCAAACTTTTTCACGACCATCAGATCCACAGATACTGAACTTACACTCATCAGAAAATATGACTTGGTTCCAAAACGTTTGGTCATATTTTTCATGATCTTTTGGGAATGAAATCCGTTTACACCGATTGACACCACTCACGAAAGGCTTTTTCCTAACATTACGCCCATGATAACCAGCACTATGCAAAACCCGTCGAATAGTTTGGGTGCTAAATTGTTTTTCAGTCTCATCTTCAACTTCAGATTTCAATTTGGGGGCACTTATTTTGGGGTTTGTCCTGATTTTCCGTACGACTAAGCTTTTTTCTTTGGGACTTAAGAGCGGCGGACACCCACAGCGCTCTTTATTAGTGGTGCTTCCCGCACTTTTATATTTATTCACAATCATATGAACTTTAGCAAAACTCCTATCTATTAATCGACCGATTTCTCGCAATGATTTATGTTTCTTGTGATATTTTATAATCAGTTTTTTTAAATCATCAGAAAGCCCTCTTGGTGCCATTACTAAAAATGTCGCAAAAATTAATGCAAAACGTATTTCCCTAAATTTGTATACTCACTTTAATTATTTCCTTTTAATAGCTTTAACTTTTTTAATCAATACGTAAAAATAAATGTTATGCTAACTGAACAATCGTTTGCTGTATACTAACTTTTGTGACATAAATTTGGCTGGCATCAAAGACAAAGCAAAGCGTGGATAACGGTACCTAAAATTTACAGCTAAATTAAGGCGCATATGAAAGCTTATCCCAGTACACAATTACCATGTGTAAAATATTTTGATTACATATTAAGGAAAGCGTTAACGTCAAACAATTCCATAAATCAGGCTCCTGTATACTTACTTATGTTACTAACTGTATGTAAGTATGTAAAAGCGAAATTTGGAAAATGCTGAGACGATTGCCTGAAAAATATGATGTTGCAGCCTCAGAAAGCAGACTGTTCGGGAATGTACTGCAATAGAAATATGAACTTATCAATTAGTAGCTTTTTAATATCAGTCCTGAGATCTCGGCTTCAGGAGACCGAAACCGAAACGAAAAAAAAACCAGACAAGTACGGATATACAGCTTCTATAGAGGACTGAAGATGAGAGATAAAAAATGAAGAGGTATTCAAAAATGTGCTCACACGAGTCCGGATACAAATGTGAATTAATTAATTGGTTTCTTTTGAATCTCAGTCGAGGGATCTCGGCCTCAAGAGACGGATGCCGAAATGAAAAAAATTGACCTTCTAAGTGGCGTTAAAAAGAATTGAGGTACCAGGGGGAAAAATACTTCAAAGGTTGCGACTCTCATCGCATTTGAAAGAATCAGCTGATTGCTTACGAAAAAACTAAGATTGTGTTAGTGATATAAGGAAAAAGTCATCACAGTCTTGGCTCATGATGCTTCTTTGCCGTCCGATTGATTGGGCGAGTGCGTAAATACGTGTGAACTGAGTGAAGAGAATTCGATTGCCGAGTACTCGGTGACGTGGCAGCCGAAGTTACTCGCTCAATTTTGTTTTCGACTCTAGCAGATTGGCCAAACCTGGTAATTTATCATCATTGTGCAGCTACTGAAGGTGATAGCAAAAAAATTCTATAAGTGGCACTTATGGTCATAAAACGGCATGATGGAGTTACACCAACTTGACACTGCAGGCAAGAGAAGAAAAACATAAAAAATCACACTCGAAGTGGACATGATAGCTCTAAGCTCTCAATACCATATGTTCCGTCCAGAAGAGTATTTATCTAGGCAAGTTCTGTAACACTACTTGCATGAGCGATTGGCGCCAAAGAAGATGCAATAATGCATAGTTTGAGTTTTAGGCTAACAAGGGCTAGGAAACAAAGAAACAAACATAAAACCACCAACAATGTAAATTTTGAGATCAAGCGGAGAATTAATTCTACCAACAAGGGGTTGGTGCATGACTAACTTTCGGAAATGCAGACGATCGAAATCCCTGGTATGAAACACTAAATGGTAGAAGAATTTTTTTTTAATAGCGGTTGCCCCTCGGCAGACAATGAAAGACATCAGACACAACGTAAAACTGTAGGTCTCGCTATTTGTGGAAAACATTAAGACGCACACCACGAATATGAGCTGGAGCTCGGCGATGCGCCCAATAAAGCGTATAAGTATACTATATATAACAGTGGCTTTTCTGAGCTCGGTAGGTATTATAATTGAAAACCAGATTCAATAAATCAACATATTATAGGCTGCAACCCTTTCCGCGTTATTGTTGACGAGGATGACGTCGAATATATCAATCTATTAGCTTAGTTGTATGGCTGGTAGGCCAACTGTCACTAATTTTGCTGAATTTTTTCAGATTTTTGTACCCCGCCTTTCAATAATATCATTCAAGTTGATGCTGTTTATATGCATTTTTTCAAGACTTTCGATAAAGTTTGCTACTCATCCTTAATCTCAAAGCTAATACGTTTTGGGTTTCAATCTATTTTCCTTAGGTGAATAAAGTCGTAGCTTTTCAATCGTTAATGTTTAGCTGTTTCACAAAAAAAATTATTAGTCCAAAGTTTTTATTGAAGGAAAAAATAATCGATGTTTTATTCTAGAAAAAAACTTCGATATTGTACTAAAAATAAATTTGACAAGCTTGTGAAAATTAATTTAATCGAAAGTATTTCCGGTGTAACGAAATCATTCGTTAGACCTTTTATGTTCCTTTTTCTAATACCAATTTTTTTGTAAGGAAAATGTCCATTAATCTTACCGGAAGAATTTCAATCAAAAAAAGAAGTGTACAATTTCTTTGAATTACAATTTGAATATTTCCTGTATAATTATTGCAAAAAATGTGAGTATGTAGAAGATAATCGTTTTTTTTATTATTATTAAAAAAAAACAGTATTTATGTTTAAGTAAAATTGTTTCGCATTAAAACTGGTTTTATAGAAATTAAAAAAAAAAATTAGTTAAAATGAAACTATTTTTTTAAATATTATATTTAATTTACTTAATTTAATATATTTTGCTATTCTACCGAATGATTTTTTTTTTTTAATATTCAACTTATTTACTTTTCGCCATTGCATTTCATCAAAAAGAAAGAATCATCACACAATTAAAATTCTTGTTAAATTTTTTTGCTAATATTTAATTTATTTACTGTTTGATGTTTAAATTTTTGTTTAAAATTCTTTAAAACATATAATTTATTAACTTTTTGTCATTTCATAAAAAAAAAAGGTTTAAAATTTTCGTAAACATTTATTGTTTCAAATATTTAATTTATTTACGGTGAGTTTCATCAAAAAACTTGAAAATTTTAGTTAATTTTTTTTTATATTAAATTAATTTATTTTAGCCATTTCATTAGAAAAAGTTTAATATTTTAGTTAAATTTGTTTTCATTTCATCGAAAAAGTTTAAAATTAAAGCTAATCTTGTTTCATTTCATCAAAATAAATTTAAATTTTATTAGACTTTTTTTTAACATTTCATTTATTTTTGGTACCCCATTTCATCAAAAAAAGTTTAAAATTTTAGCAAAATTTTTGCTGTTTTTCATCAAAAAAAGTTTAAAATTCTATTGTAATAAAGTTTTTTTATGTCAAAAAAAAGTTTAAGATTTTATTACATTTTTAATTTTTAGTTTAATTCATTTAATTTCTTGAAATTTAAAATTTCACTTACATTTTTTTTAATATTTAATTATCTAATTTGCTTTTTGCCATTTTATCAAAAGAAAATTAAAATTTTTGTATTAGTTTCATTTTTTAACATTTAATTAATTTACTTTTTAGTTTAAATTTTATTTTAAATGTTTGATTTATTAACTATTCGCCATTTTATCAAAAAAGTTTAAAGTTTTATTTCACTTTTTATTTTAATACTAATTTTATTGACTTTTTGCTTTTTCATTTAAGTTTAAAATTTCATTCAAGTTTATAATTTTAGTTGCATACTTTTTTCATTTCACTAAAAAATTTAAATTTTAATTATTGTATATTACATTTTCTTTTTTTTTATTTATCTTATTTACTTTTGGCCATTTCATACAAAAAATTTAATTTTTGTTAAAATTTTAATTTTAATTTAATTTATTTACTTTCTGCGATTTCATCAAAAAGAGTTTAAAATTTTTTTTGTTTATAATTTTTTTTTCTATTTAATTTATTTTTTATTTGCCATTTCATAAAAAAAGTGTAAAATTCTAGTGTTTTTTTAATATATATTTAATTTATTTACTTTTTGCGATTTCACCAAAAAAAGTTAAAAATTTTTTTTGTTTATAATCGATTTTTGTATTTATAATTTTTTTTCTTATTTAATTTATTTTTCGTTTGCCATTTCATAAAAAAAAAGTTTAAAATTGTAGTGTTTTTTTTAATATTTAATATATTTCCTTTTTGCCAATTCATCAATTTTTTTGATATTTGATTTATTTATTTTTTGCCATTTCACTAAATTAAAATTTTATTAGATTTTAAAACGTTGCTAATTTTTTTTTCTTTTTTAAAAAAAGTTTAAAATTTTAGTTAAAACCCTTTTTTAAATATTTAATTATTTACTTCTCGCAATTTCATAAAAAAAATTTAAAACATTAGCTATTTTTTTTTAATTTTACCAAAAAGTTTAAAATTTTAGTACATTTTTTTTATTTCATCAATTTTTTTCAATATGTAATTTATTTACTTTTCGCCATTTTATCAAAAAGGTTTAAAATGGAAATTAACAAATATTTTTGTTATACTTAATGTATTTACTTTTTGCCATTTCATTAAAAATACAATTTTTTTGACTCCCTTAGGCTTGGGAATTGAAAAAGTTGTATTTGAAAGAAAGCACAATCGATTTATTACTAAAAGCATACTCAAAAAGCTTATGCACAGACTGGAGACTGATGAGTTTAGCTGGTTTGGATAAATTTCATTTGTGAACCATAAAACTTCGTTCAAAAACCCGCCGTTAGATATATCACTTTTCACTTTTTTTTCACTTTTCCCATACCTCGCGAATATCGGCTGAATTGACATGAAATTAAACGATTTCTGAAAACCCTGAACTATGAATCGACTTTTGAAAACCCCCATCTGCATATAACCCCTTGTTTTCCTACAAAATCTTATTGCTCTATTCACTGCATCCATCAAATACCAATCATGCCCCCAAATACGCTTCATAAATTGCCTAGCGTGGAGGTCACCTACTCGCAATTGCTTCTAGGCGCACATATCTGCATATGCATATGTATTGGTATGAACCCATTCGAACTGCACAATTATAAGCCTCACAAATGCAGCTACGCGCACCTCAGTATGCATGTGTGTATGTGTGTATTTGTTTGTGTATGCTGCTAAAAATTCACATTTATGCGACGCCAGCAATCATTTCGTTTCGTTCGCCATCAAGCATTTCTTTCTGTGCATGTCACATGGTATTAGGTGCTCTGATACAACTGTCAACCTGTCCATCAGCAAAGTCAGTAGACAAACAGATCGCAACGCACACCCAACCAACTCTCCGAATCAGGTGGTCTTACGAAACCCTATCATCTTAGTAAGCAGAAAAAAATCTATACAATCAAGGGGGCATACCTATGTGTGTATATGTGTTCTTTTTTTATACGAGTGCATGCATGTGTGCGTGTGTAAAATATAAGCACAGCTAGGCGCCAACCGTAGCAAATCAACCTAACAGTGTAAAAACAACAACCAGTAAGAAAGGCGACCAGTCAGCCACTCAGTCAGTCAGTCAGTCAGTGAGCAGCACCTACAGCCACCCTGTTTCCATATGCACAGTTATCGGTGATGTTTTGTTACCTTTATTTCATATTTTTCTGCTACTCATCTGCCTGTTGTATTTCTTGTTATTTGCAGCTATCCATCTAATTGTATGTTGGGGCTAGTTAATGTGTGCATGTGTGTGTGTGCGTTGTTCCTATGTTTGCGTACTTTATGGATTTTTTATTCTTTTCACCCTACCAATTCCCTTCTTAACTATGCACTGTTATTGTTTTCTTTTTTCTCTTTTTTGCTTCCTTTTTTTTTGTTAGCTTATATGTTTGCTTTCTTTTGGCTTTCATCCTTCATTCAAATGTTCATTTCTCTTCGGCAATTTCTATTCATTGCAAGTCATCAGTTCGTATTGCATATCTCATTGCGACCTCCAGCGCCTCCTCTCAACTAGACTAGTATCCGTTTATGTACCCCCGTGTGTGTGTGTATGTATGGATTTGTGCTTGTATCCGCCATCTTTGTATAGGAACGCTTCAAACACTGCCTTCACGCTCCCGCCGCTCCCCTGCTCATTCACTCATACCGCCAGCGGTGCTCGTCGAAGGTCCAACCTGCAGTTATAAGGCATCATTTCGTTCATTTTTCTCCGTTCACTTACCTGTGTACCAATTTGCTTGCAACTAACTCACCTTGCAGCAGCCTCTTCTCAATTTCGTATGCCGTCAGTGCTGCTCCGCACACCTGACTTCAACCCAATTGCCGATTGCCTTGCCTGCCTTGCTGTACACCTTTGTTATGGCTCTTCAGTATTGGTGCCCAGCAAACGCCTGCAAGCGCTCGTCTCCTCCATGTTACGCCACTCACACGCTCGTTGTTGCTGTCGTCATCACCATCATCATCATCATATTCGTCGTCGTCGTCGTCGTCATCATTGTCGTGTTATTTATAATTTTCGTTTATTTGCATTCACATCCAATTTGTTTTCTCTACTGCTTGGCGTATCCATTCCATTTCATACTATGCCGAGCTGAGCTGAGCTATGCCACTTTTCTAGCTTGACTTGACTTATTCTGTAGAATGCTTGCTTGTTTGTTTATTTGGCTGTTGTTATTGCCTCGGCTATTGTTGCTGACTACTGTGTTGTATTGTTGTTGCGCTGCTGACATCTTGCTCCTGTTGTCATCGTGTATTATTGGTGTGCGCAAAATGTTGGCATAATTGGAATGTTGACAGTCGTGTACTTTTCCGTTCGTTTCAATTTTTTCTTCTTAATTTTTTTGTTTTGTTTTTTGATATTTTCACTACTCTAATATTCTTTTTCTTCCTGCAACAAAACGTCCTTTGACTATTTGGTTGGCTATTACGTTGACTAGATTGGAAAATACAGGTGTGTAATACATCACGTGATGGGTGGCGGGTCATAAACCGTAGATTGTGTTGTTTTTTATTTTGTTTTTGTCCAAAGTGACATTTCAGGAAATTATTACAAATATTTTATAGGAACTGGTGCTCGGGTTTGTGCACTGTATTGCTGACAACCTCATTGCAAATAAATTAAGAAAAATTATTTGAGGGATTTATGGCTTTGGCGTAACCAGATGGTTTGTTGTTGAAGATTGTCATGGAACATTGCTAAGAAATAGAAATGGGAGTCACATACTTTTCGCTTCTTCATCGTTTATTTAGGGTTTGATCATGTTTCTGTGCTTTTCGAAAATATATATATGGGGCATTCTTCGCCAACCGGACACCCCCTATATATAATGTTTCATATTTACACATACTTTTTTTCATACCGGTGAGCCGAAGGCCCTGGCAGCCAGTGCTCCTTTTTTGCTGTGCAATAACAATTGTATTGTTGTTTCTCATTTTTATAAATAAATAAATAAATATTAATATAGTAGAAATATAAAAGTATTTTATTATGATGAATGATGAATGATGGTGAATACAAAAATTATGAATGAGAATAAAAATTAAAAAAATAATAATAATTAAGGACTTCAAACACATGTCAGAAAAAATTAATTGAAAACTATGTTGTGCAGATTGGGATACACTCGAATTAATTCATTAATCGGATTTTCATTCAAGCACCTTGTGGTAAACGACATTCTTTGTTTTTTGGTCAGGCGAAAGATCAAATAAAGCGGATGGTTTGCCGACACGTGAGCATGCCACGTACAATTTACCATGAGAAAAACATGAATTTTCTAGATTGAGGCCACAAATAGTCAAGGATTGGCCCTGTGATTTGTTGATCGTCATGGCGAAGGCAAGACGAATCGGGAATTGAATTCGTTTAAACTCAAAGGGCATATCCGTTGGGATCATCGGAATCCTTGGAATAAGAACTTCCTCATCTTTAAATTTTCCTTTAAGTATCGACGCGTGAATCACATTGCTCATCAGTTTTCTTATCACCAAACGCGTACCGTTGCAAAGTTTTGGTGGGCTTATGTTTCGAAGCATGACTACTACGGAGCTAACTTTTAGGCGTAAATTGTGCGGTGGTAAACCAGGCACATCCAAGGAGTTTACAAATTCTGTTGGATAATTAGTGGCTTCTTCTTCGTTTGTTACACAGTCGATAGATTTGAATGAATACAAAGTACCTAAGATTTGATTTTGAATTATAAAATTGAGGTCATCTACAATACACCTTTATTTTTAGCCGCCAAAATTGCTCGTTCACTTAACCATTTAGTATTTTTGTGGTTAGCAATGATATCCGGGAATACTTTGTTGATAAGCTCGTCTTTTGATGAGACGAAATTGCAAAAATTTGGAGGGAATGAAATCAAACCGCTCGATTCGTCAACAGGCACACGGCCATTACCGATAGTTAGCAATTGCTTCGAGAAATCATCAGCAGATAGATCGTTCAACAATGCAACTCCATATTTACAGACAGTTGAAGTTTCTTTACATATCGCCACAGATTTGATGCTTTGAGGCAAGCGTTTATTTCGTCGGCAGCAATAGATCTTGGAATGACTGGTAGTGTTGGTCGGAAATAGCCAGATAATAAAATCATTGCACCACCAAAACATCTCGAGTCATTGCGCAGATCTTTTAATATTCGGTCTAATGCTTCCAATGCGCGTTTGTGCGCCATTGTGCATTCGTCCCATATGATGATTTTTGATGCTACTAAAACTTTGGCCATTGCGGAGTGTTTCGAAATGTTACATGTCAGTTGTTCAGTAGTTTGAAGGTTTAATGGCAATTTTAACGCTGAGTGAGCCGTACGGTATCCGTCTAACAATGTGGCCGCTATTCCAGAAGAAGCAGTTGCTACCGCAATTTCGGATCGTGCACGTACAGTGGCCAAAATCAATGACATGAGGAATGTCTTCCCAGTTCCACCGGGGGCATCCAAAAAAAATAAGCCACCATTTCCATCATCAATTGCATTAATCAGTGTATCATAGACTTCCCTCTGCTTAGGATTCAACAGTGGTACATTCGTTTGAACTGATAGGATTAATTCATGTAGATCATATTCACGTTCACGTTCCAATTCTCTATTAAATGCGTCATTCATTCCGCGATCTGGCGTTGGCATTCCTAACCAAACTAACAAACTGCTGCACATGAGGTAACACATATCTTCGATTAAGAGCAAAGCCTGGCAATTTCACTTTACCACTTAGGCAGCACAAACCATGCGTTTCACCAGCAAACTTCAATGCGCCACAATGCTGGCAAACAACGTCCATTGGACCAATGCAAACTAAACGATGTAAGCTGTAGTCGATGGTGCAATCATATAGAAACGCTGCTCGATTCAAATCAATACTTGAACCATTTCTTCTTGCACTTCGAAGATTATTCCTCTGTTCATCTGTACGATTAGCTCGACGATTTCTCGTTTCTATCCTAGCCGTTTCACTGGCTGCCTCCCTTTGCTCTTGTGTTTGAGAAGCTCGAATTAAGGCCCTTCTTTGCTCCATACTAACGCGGCGCACTTCTCGTGCAATTTCTCGTTCTTCATCAGATAATTGACTCCTGATATTCCGTTGCCTAATTGCATTGCGGCTCCGCTGGGAAAGATTAGATCTTCTAGCACGTGGCATTGTTATTAATGGTATTACTGAATATGCACTCGCACAAAATCACATAAAACAACCAAATATAATAACAGCGTCTGAACTTTCGAGACATAGACAATAGCTTATCAAGAAAAATTATAGACAATAAAGACAATTTACAAAAAGACATTTACGCTATTGACAGGATTTGACAACAAATGTTTGACATGTAATAAACAAATGAGAATTTATTGAAATGATTAAGTATTCATTACACATATCGAGTTTTCATTGTTTTTAAGATGTATTCTGCTATTCATTGTAACAAACCCGACTTTGTTTTATATATATAGATATATGAACTGAGACACTATGTTCCATCTAGAAACAACGGGCAAAAATATATTATATGTAATAATACTTGGCGCTTACATCCTTTATTGGGTGTTTGGCCGAGGTGTTTCTTTTATTTAAGGTGTGTGTCTTTTGTTCCCCAAATGAAGGGACCTACAGTTTTAAGCCGACTTTTTACGGCAGACGATTTTTTATGAGAAGCTTTTTCATGGCAGAAATACTTTCGGAGGTTTTCCATTTCCGGCCAAGGGGCGACCGCTAGTAGAAAAAACTTTTTCTTTCATTTGCTGGAGATTTCAACTTGCGCGCTTAGTCTCGCACCAACCCATTCATCTACGGCGGCCGGAAAAAATATTTACATAAATATAAATATGAACTATATAATCAGTGTTGCTTTATATTTTCTGGTAACTTCAAAATATATTTCCCTCTGCTTTTTCCTACGTAATAGTCCCACTCAAGGGCTACGACGCCAGTGCTAACTCAGGTCAGTAGCGTTCAAAACCTTCCCGCAAACGCAACCAAACCAAAATGAGTGAGAAGTACGCGCAGCGTTTGGAGGCGGTATTTTATACAGGCATTCGAAAGGGCCGAAATTATCTTACTGTGATTGAAAATCAAATTGCGACTCGTAGTTTTGCACATACTTTCATGTAAAAAAAATTTTACATATATATATAATATTTTATACTTCATGAATAATCGTGATTCCTTTTTTCTGACACAGACTGTAAGTTTTACAGCAAAGTTTTTTTCACTTAAAAGTCAAGTTTTTTTTTATTTTTATAAAATGCTTAAAGTTTACTATTTCTCGAAAATTATGATGAAGACATGGCAAAACGAGCCCAATTATTTTTAAATTCACAAAACAAGGTTTTGCCAAGCAAATTTAAATTTTCACACTTAACTACTTCGGCCACACCTCCATCTGTGTTCAAAATAATATGAATGCGATGAATTACAAAGTTTTACTTTTAACTCGTTTAAGGTTTAATAAAAGCATAATCCATTCTACAACAAAAATCATATAATCCAATTCTGCAACCTTTATATAAAATTCACAAAAACTTAAGAGGTTTAAAAAAATATCATCAAAATTTTGAACTTTTTAATAAGAATCTTTAGAAAAACTGTGGGTATGCAGTTTTATAGCCCAATAAATTTTGGTAAAATGAAGAGCAAACTTGAAGTCGCTCAAAATTTGCGTTGATTTTTGACAATGCTTTGATGCGGTGACATGAGTTTTCGTTTTCTTTCTCACAGTATTTTATACGACAGAAAATTCTCAACATCTCAGCGAAAAAAAATTGTCAAAAATCAACAAAAATTTTTACCCACTTGAAACTGGTACTTTATTGCATTAAAATTCAATTGTCTATACAACTGCTTATCCAAAAGTTTTTTTTAAATTCTGAACACTTCACATTCACTTATTGGTTTATTTATACATTTATTTATTAAATAATCTTAAAATGCAGACTATGAAAAAAAGATTAACGCTAAACAATTCAAACAAAAATAAATTCAACTTTTAATTTACTTATTTCATTTTTTCGGCACTGTCTCATGCGCAGCAGTTTTTGTAATCAGTGACGAGATAGCTATTGACCTCATGGCCCGGTAACAAGTGGTTGCGTGGGATTACGGGGAAAACCACCACTAATGCTGCGAAACAAAGATGTCAAACCATGCAGTGGTGGCAAAGCCGATGTGACAATGAATCGAGAAGCAAGTGAATGGCGAAACCGATTCCAACAATAAGAAAATGGTCCCAAAGGAATTTAGGGACAAAGGAACTTCCGGATATACCTATACCGCATGGGTGAGGTAAGCGACCCCAGATGCATATATTGCGAAGCATCGAGAGACGACGCCGAGCACATGCTGTTAAGTTGCGACAGATGGATCGTGGAGAGAGCTGCTCTGAGGGAGCAAATTGGCGAAATCGCGCCGACCAATGCGTTCGACAAGATGCTTAAACGCGAGAGCAGCTGAAATGCGGTTAAAAGATACGTTGAAGGCGTATTACGGAGAAAAAAGACCGCCCTCGCCGCAGTACAACAAAGCGAAGCCTCACTGGCAGAGGCATATTAAAACGAAACTATAGTATGAAGCTTGCTAGAAATATGGTTGACCCAGACATGGGTAAGTAGAACTAGTGCATGTTTTGGACGTCGTTCCCAAAGTAATGCAGAAAGTAATTCCGGGAAGGGAGTATCTCCAGAAGAAGAGGATTAATTGTTTTAGTGGGCGCAACACTGAACGCAGTAGATGAAGGTAGTATGAAGATATTTTGAAACCAACTTCACCCACCAAAACAACTCAAAATAAATACATATCAATGATTTCTTAAGACTTCGATTTGTTTTTATTAATTTTTTATATCAATTTAAACTCTTCAACTTGCATTCTTATTGTGCCTCTACCCACTGCGCTCAAATACCTTTCTTTTATTTCTCCCAATTCATCAAATGCCGCTAAAGGCAATTGACAACAAACAACAAACTTTGCTGTACTTAAAGCTCGCTAATAAATTTTTAATAAGCTTCACTCTTAACGACGACAAAACATTTTTTAATAAATTGTCGTCGAAGTATTTACAGTGTTCGCAGTAAGTACTCGCACAACCATCATACTGCCAATCACTCATGGCAAATTCAAAAAGTTCACCCCATCCCCATCGCTATCTGGCATACTTGAGTGAAAAATTCCTAGCCCACCTTCAATGGAGGAATTGCTTTTTTGACAGTCAATGCAACGGGCGCAGGGGACTCAACGCAGATTGCTTGTTTGCCTCGCTCACTTTCGCTTGTTTTTAATATGTCAAGCATGCAGCTTAATGGCTTCTTTAACAACAATAATAATAATAATGATAATGCAACAAACCCTAAACAGAATGAAAAAAAAAAAAATCAAAAAGCTCAATGCCAACAAGGTTGACTGTCACTTGGCTCCTGGCGGCTGGCACCACGGGAGTGATGGCAGATAATATTGAAAATGCATCAATGATATTGAAATTACTTAAAAGCCCTAAAAAGCCACCTTTCAACGAATGTAACCACGAAGAGAGAAAGCCGAAAAATCTATTCATATCTACAACGAAAATTTTAAGTTGTATACAAAATCCAGCGACTTAGCGGTAGATAAAAAGGAAACGCATCGCTGGCATCATTTACAAATATTGACAGTTGAAGTTGTTGCGCTTCGCCTGCGGCTCAACAGCACAGCAAGAAGCAAGTCATTCAAAGTCGGCAGATGATCAGCAAACATTTTCAGCGTCTAACGTCTCAATGTCACTGTGGCAACAGCGCTGAGATGTTGAAAAATTATTTAATAAATGGTGGTGGGGGTGTACTTGATGGCTTTCTGCTCAGGTGGGGTGGCGCCGCCTATGCTATGGGTGCTCTATGCTGGGAGTTTCGTTGATATTTTATTGAGATGATGCCAAGGTATGACAAAATGTGATTTTTGATAATTCACATAGAAAATTCTTAGAAATTATGGGAAGAGATGTATAATGGCGCAATGTCTATGCCTCGTTTACTATTTGTACCAGCACATCAGTGTTTCCTTGTGTGGCGCCTTTAAGTGGTACAAAGGTTAGGTTAGGTAAGGTTGAGGGGCATCCGCTAGATGCAGCAGCGCACCCAGGTGGAAGGTGGAGACTCATTGTGAACCCATATATAGCTGAACTATTTTGCCTTGCATCAGCCTGCGTCCCTGCTGAATCTCATTAGTCCCATTAAGTCGATATCCGCCACCTGACTGGCCGAAGGGTTAATGAAATTAAAAAAATACAAAAAACAAAACATTTTAAACTTCATGTGTCATAATAGGCAACAAATGAGAGAGAAAGATTTTATTAAGTTAAACCAAGAATGATAGAAAGAAGATTGCGCCCATCAAGAGTGCGTGACGTCACGTTTTTCCAAGTTGTGCAGTATTGCCAACCATTTGCTATTCGCAATAAATTTAGTGCTTTTTCATACCGAAAATGCGAAAATTTTGAAGTTTCGTGTTTGTTTCTTTTTTTTAATTTAAAGCTACCGAAACTTTAAGTTAAAAAAAAACTGTATTATTATACAAAAGAGATTAAAAAATGCCACTCTGGGAAGAGTGCTGATGAAAATTAGTTGGTTCTTATTAAATTAGATATTTTGAAAGTGTGAATTTAATTGCTTGGTCCTTTTAAGGTTATGCAAGAATATTAAATGTCCCTCTCTCAACTTTTCTTAAGATTGAAAACATTTTTAGACATTTTAAAAGGCGTTTGAATTTACTAAATGCGAATTAAAACCATAGAGGTGTAATCATTTCTTCCGGTCCTTAATTCTTAATGGGACATAGAGCATCAAGAGAGGTATTCATAGTAAAAATAAACAACAAAATACTGCAGAAACCATAATGACATTTTTACAAAAAGAGTACCTTATATTGTTACATAACCTCAAATATATCAAACAAGTCGTTCTCTTAACAAAAGAGTTTCCCTTAACAAAAAACTCATAAATTAAATTGTACATAACTCTAACCCAATTATTTAAAAAAACGCACAATGTGTCACGCATTCAAATTTCTTGAAGTAATTTAAGAAAAATTTAATATTTTATTTTCTTTAAATGGGCATTTTAGTGCGTTTTTATATCCAAAGCTAGGCAGTAGCGAGAGAGAGATTTGACTGCCGAAAGCAGAAGAACACTAACAACACCGGCAATCGCGGGCAATGCCACCAGATGTTAAAAAAAGTAAAGCTAAATTAAACTGAGTGAATTATTTAACTAATTCTTAAAAAATGTATATTTTACAAAATTATAAACATTACATTTTAATTAGAACAGGCTAGAAAAATGTCATGAAGAAAGAACTAAAACTCCGATACTAAATAACAAAAAAAAATAATGCTAAATCAAGTTACGAAAATGGTAATCTGGTCATACTGGAGCTAAAATCACGTAACTCGTTGTCAAATTCGCTCACGATAGGCGCCACGATAGGCGCCATCTCATTATTTTCTCCATCGTGAAGTTAAACATATTTTTATTTACAATTTTTTCATGAGAAAAGATTCAAAGACAAACTAAAAAATTTATGTTTTATTATCAAAAAAAGGAAAAGTAAAATTCAACTTTACGCTTACTTAGGCAATATAACATTTTTCTTAACACAAATTTTTGATTTTCTGAAGGCTATTCACGAAAAATTTTTAAATTTAATTTTTAAGCACTTTTCTTTTTCAAAATTTGTATTTCATTTAATATATGGAAAATAACAATAAACCACTATTACACAAGCTGCCAGGGTCTACAACTAAAAAAATGTTAAGGAAATCAGTAAAATTAAAAAATGTTTAGGGTTTCTAAGATTATTTTTAACTTCCCCCGGAGTTCATTGTAAACAAAAATTTACAACATGCAAAACTTTTTAGAAACTAATTGAAAATTTCTGAAGAATATTCAACAGTAGATTTTTCCATCGTCAAAAAACTGATTGGACTTCATCCGTGTGGCTTCAGGGCTGGTAAGTCTATTATTGACCAGATCCTAACGATACG